>NW_024870842.1:0-1447500 GCF_019054845.1 Dipodomys spectabilis | reverse complement strand
TGTATGGAAATGAGGCTTAAGAGGAGGAGGAAGACTAGGGTAGAGCCACACAGCCTGAGCAGTGCTTGCCTAGCTAGCCTGGCTGTGCTGTTGTATGGGGTGCAAGGCTGGGTGATAATATCAGCTGTTTTATTTCTTGTAGCTCTCTTATGAATTCTGTTGGTAAGAGAATGAAGTTTAAGGATCTGCTGGGGTTTCCAGGTACAACCCCTGTACCCACCTCCCAGGCCCAGATCCCATAGAGATGGAGTCTGTATCCCAACCCAGCTCCATTTGGCCAGGCTCACTGCTGGGTTTGTCTCCAGTTCAGAGAGTCCGTGGGTGGGGATCCCATTGGATCTGAAAAAGAGGAAGGTAGCCCCTATTCTACTCCCCGAGGAGTAGGTCCCTAGGGAAGCCCTTGCAGAAGATTCTTGCTTCTCACCCCATTTTCTATGCTTTCTTTAATTACCATGGAGCAGAGAGGTGAGGCATGGAGCTAACCCCCAATTTGGTCCTCACCTTCAGTTCTCATGTCAGAGTAGACGCACCCTTGTGACTGTTGTCATTTTACAGTTGAAGTTTGTGGCTCAGAGAGAGACAGTCACTTTCCTCAGGCCACAGAGTATGTATGTGCCAGAGCCAAGATTCAAACCCAAGTCCATATGCTTCACCTCCAGAGTGTGTGTGTGTGTGTGTGTGTGTGTGTGTGTGTGATCCCTTAGCCTTTTAGTTCAAGGCTGGTCCTCTACCATTTGAACCCATCTGCACTTCCAGCTCTTTGGTGGTTGACTGGGAATAGAATCTTATGGTCTTTCCTGTCTGGTCTGGCTTCAAACTGCAATCCTTAGATCTCATCGCACTGAGTTGCTAGGATTATAGGTGTGAGCCACCAGTACCCAGTTGCATTGTCCATTCTTATGGATGCTGTGCTCATTGAGGTAGGATGGAGACGTTTACAGAACAGGGCTGGGGCTTCAGCCTGGCCTGCCCAAATGCAGACTCACAGGTGTGTTTTCTGTGGGTCCAGCACAGGTATATTTTCTCTGGTCCTACGCAGGTGGCTGCAGGACAGCTGGCTTGGAGGAGGCAATGGGTCGGGAGGGGAGCTTGGCTTTGGAGATAGAACCGTCTCCTGTCTCTCTGCTGGGCCTCGGGCAGCTTAGTGCTAACTCTTGCTTACCCAGCACCCCTGTTCCCTCATCCAGCTTCTTCTTTTCCGTGGCCTCCAGCCCCTTCCCTGGGTTTTTGTTCCTCCTCCTCAGTTGCCCTAATGACTTAGCCCAGGTGGCAAGTTGTGTAGGGAAATGACTCTAGGGAAATAAGAGTCCTTGGTACCAGCCTGGGCCTCAGATGTGCTCATAGCGGTTATCCCTGGGGGTCTGGTGGGCTGGGCCTCCTGTGCCTCCAGCTGTTAGGCAGTAAGGGAGGACCTGAGAGTATTGTGTGCATGTGTACCTGCTTGTGGTGTGTGTAATTGTGTATGTAGTATGTGTGTGTGCCTGAGGGTATATGACTGTATGTTCCTTGAGACTGTTTTATAGACCGTGTGTGTCTGGGCCTCTCTGTGTATGCGTATGTATGTAGCACAGTGTCTGTGGTGTGTAGGTCGTCATGTATCTATGTGTGGATTTCTGTGTGTGCAGAGGCTTGTGTTCAAGGCTTGGGGAGGGATGAAAGGCCTCAGGAACGTATGGTGGGAATTCGAATTACTGCCATTGCTGGTTGAAATACTCTTTGTAGAACCTAGTTACACAGGTTTAGATAATTAGAACAAAAGGCAAAAGAACAATTCTGTTCAAAGAGACAAATCTGGAAAATTGGGGGCTGCCCAGGATCCGGGGGGCTGCGCTCTGTCTCCCCAGCTCTCCACAGCCATCTCTATGTTTTGATCACACTGTTTAGAAAATCTCTTTGTTGTAGGGTAAACTGACATTGGCCTACGCGTTTCTGCTGTGAAGTTTGCTGTGTTCAGGGGCCCACTCGGGACAGTCAGGCCATTAGGAGCTGATTAAATGAGCTAATTTTAATTTGTTCAGTGGTTACAGATGCACAGACCTTTCCATGCCCTTTTCTTGAGGCTCTATTTATTTATTAATTTTTCTCCCTGAAAGGAAAGACCTTCAGGTCTCCCTTCTCTCTTCCCATCCCCCCTTAAAAATAAACATCTGAGAATATTTTTTAACAAGAACTTTGGCTGGGAAAGGGGGCCTGACTATGACTCTGTGGGATCGGCCTCCGGAGGGGCCGAGGAGGAGCCCCCATGTCTGTGTGCTGGGGCCTGCAGGGTTGGGCCACCCACTGTGGCTGAGTGTGTGGAGCCAGACCAAGCTTAATGGAAGCTGCCTCCTAGGTCTGCTCCGGTGCTTGTCCTGCTGTTTGAAACGATTTCTGTCTCTTGATTTCTCCTTTGCCTGGATTCATTCACCGTGTTGATCTCAACAAAGAGGTTGCTTTTTCCAGGAAGCCTTCCGGGAGCATCTCTATTCCTCCACAGCTCCATGGATATCTCCAGTTATAGCAGGTTCCCCAACATATTCTAATGTCTGTCAGCCTTGTTGGGCTGGGAGCTCTGCAGAGTGGGAACTTCCTATGGGGTTCACCCCCCATTCCCAGCATTCAGAGGCTTGTAAGAAGGTCACAAACTTCTACTGACAGGTAAAAGTGGGGTGACATCTGCCTTTATGGAAAGAGCCCTTCTGCCTATCAATTTCTGTGGGTCAGGACCCAGATTCACCCATTCTGAATTATGGGCTGCAGTCATGTGTCCCGGGCAGGCTTGTATCCTGCTATGGGAGGTGAGACCCAGTTTTGCCTTCCTGGAGTAGGGTGAGGATGCAGGACTATGGGTGGAAACTTAAAATTCTGGGAGTGAAGACCTTGTATCTGTCTGGCCTGACCCTAGTTCCATCTCTGCTGGGAACTGACAGCAACACAGAAGGAGGCAAAGGAAGAAAATCACACAGTGAGTTGTGTGCCCTCCCCCCCCCCCCCCCCCCCACACACACACTTTGAGCTTGAACTTAGCACATGGGCACTGTCCCTGAGCAATTTTTCTCAAGACTCATGCTGTACTACTTTAAGCCACAGCTCTACTTCTGGTTTTCTAGTAGTTAATTAGAGATAAGAGTCTCACAGACTTTCCTGGCCAGGCTGGCTTTAAACTACAATCCTAAAATCTCAGCCTTCTGAGTAGCTAGGATTACAGGCGTGAGTCTCCAGTGCCAGCTGTGAGTTATATATATGTGTGTGTGTGTGTATATATATATATATATATATATATATATATGTATATATATATATATGTTATGTATATATATATGTTATGTATATATGTATGTAGTACTTCGGGGACCAGTGGGCCTTGGGAGTATAAGGGAGTATAATATATACCAACCACAGAAGGTGCTTAGAGCATGGAAAACAGGGATGGGGGTGGCTGCAGCCAGAGGCTGCCCATCCCTGCGTCACTGCCTGGATCCCTCCCTGCCTTTGTTTTGAACCCCACCTTCCACTCTGGCTTGGGATGCCTTCTGCAAACAGAGCAGGGAATAGAGCACTGGAGCTTCCCCTGGAGCTGAGCAGAGGCCATCCAGCTTCCGAGGCCTGGTTTCCATTTGTAGAAGGCTAGACAGCACCCCACCCACCCCACCCAGGGGCCTCTGAGGCCTGTCCCCACCCTGTGCTGGCAGGCAGGCTGCAACTCTGATCCCTTCTGCTGTCTCTTTGTGGTCCTTCTTTTAGCTCCAACCTCTGGGACAGGCACTGGCTCTGTGCCGACCCCAGGCTCCAGAGCCGGCAGGGGGAGGCAGAATTTCCCAGGTGCCCCTGGGGCTTGGGGCCTCAACTGGGTCAACATCTGGCTGTGGCCTGCGCCTTGGCCCGGCGCTGTCTTCTACCTCCCCATCTGCTCCCCCTTCTTCCCCGTGGCCCTTCCTCTCCCTACTAGCTGGATTCCCCGCCAAGGCCACAGCGGGAGCAGCACACCCTCAGCCTATCCTTCCCGGGCGGGCCAGTGAGGCGGGCCTGGTGGAGATGCATCCTGGGGCTGAGGTCACCCGTGGGCCAGGGGGAAGCGCCTCTCCAGCCCTTGTCTGCCCTGCCACGGGTGCTGGGGATACGAGCTGGGGTTCTGGGCCTCTTGGCATCAGCCAGCTTGCCCTCTGGGCACTCTGGTGAGCAGGAGGGGAGGTAAGTGGAAGGTCCGAGGGGCGAGGAGGGCTGTCTGGACTGGAGGAGGGAAGAATGAATAAAGCAGGCTGATGTCTGCACAGGATGCCAAGAGCCCCATTACAGGCTCCTGGTTCCTCGGGAGCGAAATGTCTGTGTAGTGTATCAGGTCCAGGAGGAAGGAAACTTTTCCTGGAATGAGGAGGGAAAGAGTGAGGGGACTGGCTGCTAAGGAGACACTGCGGGCCGGGGTGTTAAGGCCTGTGTTGGGCCTTAACACAGGATGGGCATCCTGGAAGGATACTGCTTTCTAGATGTGAAGTTATTCTTGCCTTTATGTGGCCTTCCCTTCTTGACCCCCATTCCCTGGCCTCCTGTACCCTCTGTCTCTTATTGGGCTGGTATTTCTTGTGATTCAAATACCCTTTGAGTTAGGCACCCCAAAGGTGCTTGTTTGTCCAGAACCCCTGGGCTCTCAAGTCCTCCCAAGCCCCCTGCCCCTCCTGCCCCTTCCCTGTCTGTCTACTTCTTGTACCATAATCCTTGGCAAGTGGGGAGACCTCTTGGCCTTACCACCCACAAAGCCTTTGCACACCAGGCATTGGTGCCTTCTCTGATCTGCGGGGCATGCCAAGAGGTCAAGGAGGCTGGCCTCTGGATGGTTCTGCGGAGCCTGGCTAGAGTGAGGTAGAATGAAGAGCTACTATTTCTCCTGGCCAGCTACTTGTTCTCCTCAGGAAGGGACTGGTGGGTTCCTTTCTGTTTATGTTGTAACCAGGCTACCGAGATGGCAAACTTGGGTTCTGCAATTACACAGCGTTTCAGAAGCAAATTGATAGGATAACGTGTTATTATTGGCTACTGGGTTAATAGCTATTTTGGCAGGAATACCAGTCCTGCGTGGCGTTGCTGGCATAGACATAAGAATGGCACGATGGGTGCGTCTCGCCCAGAGCAGCAGACTCCAAGGACCCCAGGGCCCTCCTTCCCCTGCCAGCGCTTGCTTGGAGGACGTTCAGCCCTGAGGAGCTGTTGCTGACAGTAAGACACAGAGAGGTTGAGATCGGCATCAGGTCACACAGTGAGTGGATGCTGGGGGGCCGAGGGGGGAGGCTGGATTTGGGTCCCTGTGGGGCTTGGCATCACATCTTGGCCTGTGATCTCTGAAGGCAGGACACAAGCCTTTGCTCTGCGTATCACATTGACACGGCAGAATATGTAGCCAGGAGAGCACACTCTGAGTCTCCTGCTTGGAAGGTAGGCAGATCTAGGACCTGTGCTCCCTCAGCTGCTGCTTTGGCTTGCTTCCTTACTGGCTTCTGTTTCTGCTCAAAGGATAATGTTACTTGTCTGGGGTGGCACCTCATTCTGCTCCCACTTCCTGCTCCTCTTGTCTTCCTGACACTACTCATTACATATTGCTGTATAATTCTTCATGCATCAGGAAGAGTTGATCTCTCACTGCCTTGGAAGTTCTCTGAGGGTAAGGGTTTTGTGGTCTTCACCCCCAGAGCCTCCAACAGGGCTGGCCCAGGGAGCTCTTTTTACTGTCTGTTGAAGGAATAGATGAATGGAAATTGCAATGTCATTTTGGAAAATGGCTGCCAGGTAACAGGTGCCTTGCTCACTGTCTCTTCTCTTGGAGGATGGTTTGGAATTGAGTCCTGTTATTCCTGTTCGTAAAAGGTAGTTAGCAGTTATTCTCTTAGGGCTCATGGGGAGATCATTTCTTCCTACATGAGAGTTCAGAGAAGAATGAGGTCCCCATCACCAGAAGGAACCAAGCCTTGATGGAGAGGGGACTTCAGCGCTGATGCTGTTGGTGTTGGTAGGGTGCATTGGATTCCCTGTTGGTTCCTTCTGAGCATAGTTTTTCTGTTAGGGCTCAGTGTTAAGGTAGTGGGTTGTCTTTCTCTATCATATGATCTTAGCAGGAGTGTTGTAAGGAGGTGGTGGAACAGCAGGTGTATGTGGTTCACCTAGTCTGGGTCCTGCTGTAAACCAGGGATCTTCCAACTCTTGCTGTTACTGCTCTAGAACCGACATGCCGTGCCATTTTCACTGAGAATTTCCCTTGTGCCAGGTGTGGGGCCAGTGTGCTAAACCTAGATCAGCTGATTTAATCCCTGCCACCCCTCCAGGAGGCTGGCAGGAAGCCTCAGTCCTTTTTCTCTTTGGAGAGGCTTTAAGAGGTTCTGTCCTGCATCACCCAGCTGGCAACTGGCTGCTGGTGGAGAGGAATTGGAACTCAGGCTTTCTGAGGCAGGACTCTGATGGGTGTGGCTAGCCCAGCACCTAGAGCCTAGCTGATACCCAGTAGGCTCTGTGAGAATGAATGAGAGAATGGCTGGTGGGATCAATGACTACAGGAATGTCCCGAGCTGAATGGAAAGCGCTTACTTGGTTCTTGGTCTGTTGGGCAGGGGTGGTGGTAGGGTGGGGGAGGAGAGGGAAGGCCTGGCTGGCTTTTCTCCCAGAAAAATATAACTTGATAGTGTTTCTTGTAGAGAGGCCCCCTTATTTGGGGGTTCTGTTCAGTCAGTTGTAGAAGTCCCTGGGAGACATACATATCACATATGTGTAGAAGCACATTCAGACACACACACTTGTATGCAAGAACTCACATACTTGGAGGGGGGTTACCAGAAAATAAATGCAGATTGCATCCCACCTCCACTTACCTTGCATTGCCAGTCTGTCTCTTTAAGAGCAGGGAATCACAGCTTATTATCTTATTACATCTATTGTTTGTTCTGCTCTGGTCTGAACAAACAGGGGCCCCCTCCCCACCTGGTGTCTGCTTTGTTTTAATGCCATTTCTCCAGGGATTCTGGCTGGGGCCTGGTAGCTGGACTGTTCCTTCTGTCTGCAGCTAGGAATCCCCACCCCTACACATACCCTTACTTTATCCCAGCTCCAGGAAGGTTTTTCAAATAAAAGAATGACAAATGTGGTTGTACTGAGGACTGGGATTAATTGTGTTCTACCATGTGTGGCAGCCCCAGGGACCCACCCGGGACAGGCTCTGCTGGGGGAAGCCCCTTTGAGCCCAGGCAGTTAAGAGAGTGGTCAAGGTCATTAACTCCACAGTGTCTTACCCATAGCCTCCATTTTATATGAGCTCCTTTGAGTGGCTTTCTGCTTCTTCTTTGTGGTTAGTTTCATTCATTCATTGACTCATCTGGGTCAGTTATTCGTTCATACCATCATTACTATATACCTTCTTTAGATGAATTCCTGGACTTCAGTGTTGAATCTCTGCATCCACTCTCTCACCGACCTGCCCATCTATATATACGTAGTTACCGAGTGCTTTCTAGAGGCTAGGAAACATTCATTTATTCATCTACTCATTCATACTGTGGTTCAACGTTTGTTCATAGCATAGTTACTTCTTTTTCTTTTTTTTTTGTCGGTCATGGAGCTTGAACTCTGGGCCTGGGCGCTGTCCCTCAACTCTTCAGGCGAGCGCTCTACCACTTGAGCCACAGCGCCACTTCCACTTCTTTTTCTTAAAACCATTTATTTTTATAAGGGTAATATTCAGAGGGGTTACAGTTACATAAGCCAAGTAATGAGTACATTTCTTTCTAGACAATGTCACCCCTTCCCTCCTTCTGTGTGTGTGTGCGTGCGTGCGTGCGTGTGTGTGTGTGTGTGTGTGTGTGTGAATGCGTGCACACGCTCAGGTGTGCATGTGCGTGCACTCGGGGAAGTTTCCATAAATCCAGAAACACTGAGATTCCATGCCACTGTTGAGTTCAGTGGCTGGGTCTTCCAGGCTCTTCTAGGCTTTCAAAGCTGAAGAACTCAGTTTCCCCATACACATACTGGCTAGTTAGGTGGGTATGATTCCCAAAGGGAGGATTTGAACCTCTGATAATAAACTTTTAAGTCCTATGCAATTGCCTGGCTCTGTCACCTTAACTAACCCTTCCTCAACCCTCTTGAGATTCAGTTTCCTCGTCTGTAAAATGAGTAAAAATCTAGCAAATGGATTTTGTGTAGTTTCAATGCAGTAAAGCAAGTAAAACATTTAAGAGTGATAACTAAACTATTAAACCAAGAACATTATTTAGTTTGAAAAGCTTGGTATACGGAAGGTGCTCAGGGGACACAGCACAGTGTGACGCCAGGTCCTGGCTGCAGTGGAAAATGACGATAGTGGTTCGGGATGAGAACGCAGTGGACAGGAAGGACAGCAGGGCTGGGCTGGGGCTCTTGGGAAGGTGCTGGAGGTACCGCCACAGCTGTGATACCTGAGTTCAGCTAGTGTGACTCTCCCCCCCCCCCCGTCCCCTCTCCCCCCTCCCCCCCCTCCCCCCCCCCCCACCCGCAACCTGCCATGACCTACCAGCCAGCCCAGCAACAAGCTGTGTTCCCTGGCAAGACTGTGCCCTGGAGCTCCTGGCTTGGCAAACTGCTTTTCTGTGCTCTCTGTTATTGTCAGGGTTTGGGCAGCCTCAGCCTCAGAGGCTTGACAGCTCAGCAGCAAAGCCCATGAGGACAATTTTTTTTTCTATTTTTTTTTTTTTTTTTCTGGAGGCTGAAACATGAAAATCCAGAGAAAATGGAAATTTTCTCTGCTGAGTCATAGATTTGGCTGAGCAAGAAGGATGAGTGGAACCCACACATGGTTGTGTGCTGGCACTACCACCTACCTGGGGACCCCAGGGCTCCCCTCGCTCCCTCCCTCCCTGGTGCTGGCACCAGCCTGCACCTGGGACACCAGGGCCCTCTTCTCCCTGCCTAGGACCCTCCCCTCCTATGACCCCTTCTTCCTGAAGGGTCCAGCCTCAGTCTTCTCCTATGATTTTTAGCCAGGTGTGGAGCTACAGACACAGTGGCCTGTCACATAGGACATATATGGTATGCCACTGGCCTGGTCACACAGCCTGGAGAGGGAGGGGGAACAAGCCAAGAGCTGGGCCAGAGAAAAGCGTTCTGGGGTTTCCCAGGCTACTTCTATAAAGGAACAGCCCAAATTCTGGGCAGCTCACACATTTGTTTTTAGTAGCTCTGCGTTTGTATCAGTGGACATTAGCCTTGATTCCATACTATCATCCTTTGTGGCTCTGCTCAGAAGTAGTACTGTCATCCTTTTTCAATTCAATTGAGTCTTAGTGCAGAGTCTAAGCAAGCCGCCTCTCTAGATGCATGTACGAAAGTCTGGGCAAGAGCCAGGGATGGGCCATGGGGGCTGAAGAGCAGGATCCTGAGCCCCCATCCCAGCACCGCCTCAGGCAGGTGCTCTAGGCCCTTTGTGTGTGAGCTTGAGACAGGGACCTGAGGGCAGGTCCCATAGTGGAGGGGTGTTCTAGAAGGCAGGAGTGAGGGACAAGATAAGAAGTATAATTTTGGGGTGCAGTGTTGAGGTCACTGTTACAGGCTGGGCTTGGTTTTGCTGGGCCTTTGTGTGTGTGTGTGTGTGTGCGTGCGTGTGTGTGCGCATGCATCTACGTGTGTGTGTGTGTGTGTGTGTGTGTGTGTGTGTGTGTGCATTCATGCTCATGAGAGTGTGTGCATGCACATGCCTGCTGGCTCCAAGACTCCTTTTGGTTGAGGTTACTTTGGGCAATAACTCCCTGCCTTCTGGGCTCAGGGTTTTTTTGTTGTTGTTGTTTGGTTGTGTGTGTGTGTGTGTGTGTGTGTGTGTGTGTGTGTGTGTGTGTGCTGGTTCTGGGGCTTGAACTCAGGGCCTGGGCACTGCCCTGAGGTCTTTTTGTTCAAGGTGTGTGTGTGTGTGTGTGTGAGTGTGAGTGTGAGTGTGTGTGTGTGGTTAATTGTAGACAAGAGTCTCGTGAATTTTCCTGCCCAGGCTGGCTTTGAGTCAGTTTTCAGATCTCAGCCTCCTGAGTAGCTAGGATTATCCACATGATCCATGGGTGCCCAGCTTTGGGCCCAGTTTTAAAGAGACAGAAAGCACTTGGGTTGGAGTGTCAAGTTCTGATATGCAGGCTGTTCACTGTAGTTGTAAGCCATGGGGACCAGCAGCTGGGATGCCTACATGTGGTCTCTGTACCCCTCAGTATCATCCTCTGAGAATGGGCTCACACTGGTAGCTGTCTCTTGGAGTTGCTGCGAGGCACCTTGTAGAGGGAGGAAGATGCATTGCTGGTGCTGAGACCAAGTGTTTTGGGGAGGCCCTCCTCCTCTCAGGTGCTGGAATGAGACTTCAGAGAGCCTCCTATGGGGCTGGATTAAGCTTTCAAGCAGCAAATCTGTGACGCGAGGTCTGACGTGTACCCTGCATGGGAAGTCTGATCCTGCAGTCCTGAGCAGGCTCCCTGAGAACTGTCTGGGCTGAGAATAGATCCCATAAGTCAGGTCTCCTTGCAAGACTCCTGGTTGGGCATTCAGACTGGGCTGGTGTCTCTCAGTCTCCTCCCTAGAGGCCTGGAGTGTTCCCACAAATCCCGTGGAGCCTGAGAACAAATCTGATGTGGGCGTGGCTATTGCTGATCTATACAGCTCTGAACATGTATAGCAATTCCCACAAATCTCTCTTTTCTCATCTGTGAAATGGGGCTGGTAATAACAGCTTGTCAGATTATTGTGAATATTAAAATAAGATAGAACATGGCCAGGTACCAGTGGCTTATGCCAGTGGCTCATGTACACAGGGTGCTGAGATCTGAGGATTGAGTTTTAAAGCCAGCCCAGGCAGGAAAGTCTATGAGACCCTTTTTTTTAAATTGTGAGAATACCATACAAAGGAGTTATAATTACACGGGTCTATGAGACTCTTATCTCCAATTAACCACCAAAAGCCAGAAGTGGGAGTGTGACTGGTAGAGTACCACTCTTGAGCAAAAAAGTTAAGGGATAGTGCCTTGGCCCCAAGTTCAAATCCTAGTACTGGTGTGTGCATACATGCATAAGCATGCATATGTATACACACACACACACACACACACACACACACACACACACACACAAAATAGTATAGTGAAATAGATCAAGTTCCAAAACAATTTCAACATGTACTGTGAGCCCTTTATTATACATATCCATACATGGACAGTATATATTATGTATGTTGTGATATAAACATATATTATATATATAATATGTTACAAAATGGAATATATGAATTCTTCAGTGCCATCTCTAAGCTCAGATTTCTAGGTCAGTGGTACCAAATGGCTTTCTCTAACAGTGGGTTTTGTGAAAATTATATTCCAATTTTTTTTCCCTTGGCTACAGATAGATCCCAGGGCCTAGTGCATGCTAGATAAGTGCTCTAACACAGAGCCAGCTTACATAATTCAGATTTGGTGGTCTATTTGCTTGCTTATTCTTAGTTTGTATTGAGCATTTCTTTTGCCCATATCTCCAGTAAGGAAGTCACAAAACTGTCTGTGTTCCATGGACATGGCATGAGAGTCCCAAGCTAAATGATTTTTTCACAAAGGTCATGGAGCTTCTGTCCAGCGGGGTGAGAGTTCTGGGGTGTCCAGTGAGCTGTGCTGTATTCTTCTAGGGCCAGCCAGACCTGGAGGGGGCAATGGGAGGCAACTGTGGTGTTTAGGGCTCTCCCTTACCCCATGTGTGTTGGGAACATAGAACTGCAAAGACCTGGGCCTGGAACAGGTTCCACCCCAGTGCCCTGTCCATGACTTCCCCCAGGGACCTGTCCTGAGCTCAGAGACCTGCATCAAGGTCTCTGGGGACTGGGCCAACGCTCCAGGGTGGAGAGCTGCTAAGGTGTGGCCCTGCGTGGCAGCAGGCTCATAGGACAAGTGTTCCCTGTCCCTCAGTGCCAGGACACCTTCTTTTTTTTAATATATATTTTTATTGTAAAGATACTCTACAGAGGGGTCACAGTTACATGAATAAAGTAATGAGTACATTTCCTATTGAGCATTGTTATCCCCTCCTATGTTTTTCCCCTACCATCCCTTCCCTCCCCACCTTCCCAGCTGCCCCTCACCCCACCCTAGGTTTGTTTTTTTTTGTTGGTGCTAGGGTTTGAATTCTGGGCCTGGGTGTGGTCCCTCAGCTCTTCAGCTCAAGGTGAGCGCTCTACCACTTGAGTTACAGTGCCATTTCCGGCTTTCTGGTGGTTTATTGGAGATAAGAGTTTCAGGGACTACTTTCCTGACCGGGCTGGCTTTGAACCGTGATCCTCAGAGCTCAGACTCCTAAGTAGCTAGGATTACAGGCGGGAGCCACTGGCACCCGGTCCAACCCAAAGTTTTAAAGTTTGTTTTCAACAGTGTGTTATACATCTTATTGTTACAATGGGTCAACCTGTAACCCTATTCAAGCATTTTGTTATTTCCTTTCCCCTCCTCAAATTATAAAAATGTATATACAAGATGCAGGGCACCAGAATCAAATACAGTGAAAAGAGGGGTTATACCATGGGGGAAGAACATACAAAAGAAACAAAAAAAATCACATAGCACATTATGAGTACATTAAAAACAACAGCAAGAAAGATAAAACCTCTTGTGTCCCTATCTTGGGGTTCATTTCACTTAGCATCATCTTATGTGGTCATATGTATATAGCTTTTGACCTTTTCTGATTGAGCTAGACATAAACCAGTTATTGAAAATAAGGGAAACCATGGGGCCTATGTTTCTTTGGGCCTGGCTTACTTCACTTAATATAATTTTTTCCAAGTCTTTCCATTTCCTAACAAATTGGGCAGTGTCATTCTTACTAAAGGAGGCATAGAATTCATACACATATATGTATATATATATTCTTCTCTTCTCCTAGGACCTGGGTCTGGCTCTGTAAAGGATAGGAACATGACGATCACTGTCCTGCAGTGACAGTGGGGACTGTGATGACCTGGGCTCCAACCTGCGCTGTTTGCCTTGTAGAGCCTTGGGAACCCCCCAGTGACAGGCATTGTGGAGAGGGGCGGGGCTGAGAGATGGACGCCCCCCTCTCCCAGTCAGGTCCTTCTTAGAGATCTGACATGCAAAGGGTCTGCCATGTGGGTGGGGCTTAGGGTTTAAAGACAGAAACCCTTCGTCAGGTCCCTAGTTACCCTTAGGAGTGGTGGGAATAGGGAGGTAGGTAGGACATGGTGAGTTGGACGCATGTCCTGAATCCCACTGGGGTCACTTCAGGCACCCGTGTGACCCAGGGCTACAGTGTATTAGGTGCTCCAAGTTGAAGAGAGGCAGGCAGGTTTGGGGAGGAGAGCAAGTTCAGCCCCTGAGTGACAGACAGACAGACAGATGGACAGACAGACTGACGGACAGACTGACTGACTATACACTACTGTTGACTTTTCCAGCTTCTGCTCTTTCCTTCCTCATCATTCTAGCTTCCAAACATCTGTCTCTGGATTCCCCATGCTCCTTAAAAGACAAGTCTTTTCATTCCTTCCAAGATGGGACGAAAACCCAGCAGGGGTGGACTCACTGAGGAATGTGCCATCCCTCCTCAGTACCCAGAAGGGGTATGGTATACTAATTATATTGGTTTTCATCCACGGGCACTGATACTTCCAGTTCAGATCCTTGAATCTTCAGGTGATGGAGCCAAATTTCCTGGAGATGAGTCCTGCTCATAGGTTAGTGATTCATTCATTGGTCAGAACTGGAGTTAGGGGAGATCCAGAGAGAGCAGATGGCTGGGAGTTCACATCCTACCAGGGCTACTAAGTTCAGTTAGTTTCTCAAACACTGTGGGCCAGGGGTGGAATGGGGCTCCCTGGGTCCTGCGGAGCAGCATTTTGGGCCCGTATGCTTGGTATTCAGCAACTCAGCAATGGACATATCTCTAAATTCCTCTCCAGAGTCTGATCTACTGATTACTTACTGCACCATTTGCTCTCCCAACTTTACTCCAGCCCACCATTTTTCCAGAGGCCTCCTTTCTGTGTAGATTACTCCCCCATCTCTGATCATGTGTATGCCTCTGCTTGGCCTTTGGCAACATTTGAGGATCACCCATGCATAGATGCTTGGAGTCACCTAGAATGCATTTACTTCATTCTGTAAATGAAAGCTAGTATTGTTTGCTCTAAGTTAATAGACACTTGAAAAATAAGCAAAAAGTAAAACCAAAGAGAATCCCACATTCTTGTCACTGCAGCCAGCAGTGTTCTGGAATCATCCTGGGAATGTTCTGGAATTCACTCTCCCACTTCTTAGACAGTCAGTTTGCATAAAATTAGAACAAGGAAAAGCTGTGCCAGTGGCTCAAGCCTGTAATCCTAGCTACTCAGGAGGCTGAGATTTGAGTATCGTGGTTCAAAGCCAGTCTCGGCAGGAAACTGTGATATTCTTATCTCCACAGATAACTATCAAAATGCTGGAAGTGGAGCTGTGGCTCAAGTGGTAGAATGCTAACCTTGAGCAAGACAGCTCAAGGACAGTGCCCAGGCCAACTCCTAGCCCGAGGACCAGCACAAAACCAACCAACCAAACAAACCACAAACAAAAAACAAGATAAAATAAAACAAAACAAAAAAGAGGGGGAAGCAAGTAACTTTTTGCTTAATCTAAAACTCTAATAGGACAATTTGAAGAGATGGATTAACATTATGATCTGAAACAATTTGAGAAGTTAAATAAAACCTGATTACTTGTTCCATGCACCCATAAACACTGATATTCTAGACATTAGACATCTGGCAACACAGGATGGTGATTCTTGAATGACAGAAGACAAAGATGTGAGGTCTAAATGGTTCCAAATTCATTGCCTTGATAGGGTTTGTGGACCATAAATCAAGAAAAGGAACCCATAGGATGTTGGAGAGTCTCTGAGTCCCTGGAAACAGTATTCAGAGTCACCAAGCTCTGACCTTGAGCCACAGAGAGCTGATCCTGGGATCTGCTCATTCCTTGAAGCATCAGGCAGGTCTTAGAGACAGCACCAGCAGGAGACCTTGCCCTTGGCCTTGTCCCAAGGTTGAAGGGGGGAGGCACTTTCTCAGCATCAGTGTCATCAAGACCCTTCTGATTATCCCCTAAAACTTATCGTGGGTTCTAATCATGCTAGGTGCCCCATGTTTGGGAAATATCGCTATTGGAGAACCTACTCTGTTTTCAAAGCCCAATTCAAGGACTTCCTACCTTCCAAGATGGCATCTTTTTTGTGCTCACATGATCCTCCCCAGGATTAGATCTGTCTGGAGCCTTCTGGCCTTCTCCAGGAGAAGCTTCCTCCAATGCCACAGAGACAGGAGCCCACCTGGACTTAGACCCTGCAGACCCCTGGACACCTTGGACAGTTATCTCCTAAAGACCTAGATGAGCCCCAGGAAGGGAGAAGACAGATCCTGCCTCTACCATGCACTGGACCCTATCCTTGAGATGCTCAGGAGGTGGGCTACAAGTAGCAGGCCAAGTTTGAGTGGATGATGTTGACTAAATAGAGTATATCTTTTCATTCCTTTCTTCTTCTTCTTTTTTTAAAGTCATTCATGAGGCTTGAACTCAGGGTCTGGGCACTGTCTCTGAGCTCTTTTGCTCAAGGTTAGTGCTCTACCACTTCCAGTTTTCTGGTGGTTAACTGGAGATAAGAGTTTCATGGGTTTTTCTACCTGAGCTGGCTCTGAACCTCAATCATCAGATCTCAGCCTCCTGAGTAGCTAGGATTACAAGTATGAGTCACCAGTGCCCAGCTAGAGAGCATCTTTGTTGAGCACCATGGCCTGAATGAGGCTCAGTGTCTGGACAGCAGGGCAGGGTGTGCCCAGCGCCTATTTGATGATAGTGGTCTTGATGGCTTTCTGGAGAAACATGGAATCATTCTAGCTAATGGCTATGAAACTCAGGGCCCTTGTCCTTTGAGTCTCAGATGTCTGAGCTGGGAACAGGGCAATAGTGACAGTGACCATCACTGCCTAGGATGGAAGGGAGTACTTAGAGAGGTAAAGCCTAGCACTGTGCCAGTCACAAAGAGCACTCGTGTGACTGTAACTGAGTCCTGGACCTACAAGGGTACACGGGACACAAGAGCAGCCTAACCCTTCAAATATAAGTAGGCAATGTCCTAAGGTTAGGGAGGGGGGCTGATGGCGGCAGAGGCAGTCAGGGAGTGCTTCCCGAAGGCAGTGTCTCGAAGACCTTGTCCATGTTAGCCAAGATAGAGTAAGCATAGTGTTCCATGTGTCAGCCCAGAGGCGCTGCTCACTTCCTTCCTGGATGTTCCAGAATAGAAAGATCTGCTCCCTGCACAGCCTCATCTCTGCATGTCTGCCATATCCTCTTGTTCTGAAGCTGGCGCAGGGCATGCCCAAACACTTTCTACTGCTTCCACGGACTTCTGGAGAGTGTCAACAACTTAGGCAGTTCAGATACTTAACAGCGGGAAGAACGCTAACCAAATGCCTAATCCCAATCAGAGGCTTATTTTCTCACTGAAAAGCTTCACCTATACTTAATAGTTTTAAATTGTTCCGGGTACCAATTAGACTTTTAATTTTGCTGTTCCCTCCGGCGGCTGGAGGATGTGTATGGTTTGCGTTTAATCAGAGTTGATTTTTTTTTTTTTCTTTTTTGGTGTTCTGGAGGGAGGGAGGGAGGTTGAGACTGTTTCAAGAGTTCCTTCTATAGGGGAGAGATGCTGGTCAGCTGTGAGTTGGGGTTCTCTGAGAGGCGAAGAGGCTGTCTCCAGAACATCAAGCATAGGTCCCTCTCCTGTCTGCCTGCCTAAACCAATCCAAGCTTCTACCACCACAGCCCTGCCTGGAGAATCCAGCACCGCGTTAAATATATGGATTCCCAAAAATTTCTGCAGCAATAGGGTGAGTTATTATTGATTCACAGAGCACGACAAAACATCGCTGCATGAATTAGCAAACAGCTGTTTCTAATTTGAGTTTAGAACGGTACACAGAGGAACTTGCTTCTCTGCTCACTCCTTTCATTTATAATGAATTTTAATCACCGCTACAGGTGAGAAAAATGTAGAAACAAGCTTGTATCTTGTGGAAGAAACAAAGGAGAGACAGATGCTAACAGATTTCCAGTCTGTGATAAAAGGGATGTTTCCGTACACTTTACATGTAATTAGAGCACAGCTGTTTCCAGTCCTGGGTCCATGAACACGGCCGAATGTAGGCTCTGGCGATCTCCAAAGGGAGTGAAGAAAAACAGTGATTTAGCCCAAAAGCATTTTGCTTGCTCTCCAGTGGAGCAGAGCACCCTTTGCGCTTGCCCTTGGTACCAGCGCAATTCTTGAGGCTGATGGAGATGCCTTTACAGGGCGACAACTCCTTGTAAGGAACAAGCCAGGCATTGGGGCTGCTTGAAAGAAGCTGCTGGAAAGAGGCTGCTGGGGGCAGCTTCCCAGGCTCCTCAGCTTAAGCACTCACCCTTTGGGGAGCTCTCACAGGGGCAGATTGTGGGGAATCTTCCTTTCTGGCAGGAGTTGATCATGATGCTCCTCTTTAGCAAGTTTGATCACAGCCAGCTCTCATGTGAGTTGACGAGGGATGGTGTTTTTTTCTTTTTCATAGTCTGTTTAATTTCTGCAATAAAACTCTCGAGCACGATTGCATTTGTAATATCAGTGCTAAGTAAATTTGTCTAAGGGATATGTAACATCCAGGAGGCTGTGTGTTCTTTGAGGTCAGAGGCTTCAAGGGGAAAGACATGGCTGTGCTGTCCTATGAGTCTGATAGCCCGTGGGGACAGTGGCTTTATGGGATGATGGCTCTATGGTGCTGGGTATAGTGCTTGTGGGTCTGAGGTTTAGCCCTCATCTGTCTACTATGCAACCAGAGACCCAAGTCCAAGCTGTAGTATGGCGGCTGGGACTCTGCTTTTTCTGTCATTATTGGGTTGGGCTCAGTGGTCTCAAAAGCTCCTTTTGGATCTGATGTCCTGAGGTTGTCAGGTGGAATTTCCTTTGCCATGAAAACTGGTCATTGCCAGAGTGACTGGTGGTCTTTAGATTAAATTTTCTTTGCTGTCAATCAGAGCTCAGGGAGAGGGACCTCTCTCACTGTCCATTCAACCCATCATAACTATTGCCCCTCTCTTTCCTTCCCCTCTCCTCCTCTTCTCTCTGTGACTGACCACCTTATGGTAGCTGGGACAATTTTACACATTTCAGAACATTATTACATAGAGCACTTACTTATAGAACACTTCATTTGTAGAACCACTGTGTAGTTGAGATGATTCTTGTCCCATTTACGGAGGTGGGCACTGATGCAGGTCCCTTCCTCTGTGAATCTGGGGGAGGGGCATTAACTTGCTCAAGCTCAAACACATGGCAAGAGGTTGGTAAAGCATGGATCTGGGAGTTTTAAACCCAGCCAGTAGCCTTTCAGCATGGTAGAGCACAAAGGCCTTCCTGGCCTGAGATAGCCAGGGTGGGGCCTTGGCCTGAGCAAGCTGGAGAGCCGATGCCCCTCATCTAGAAGAGGAGCCATGGCTCAGCTCTGCCACCTTTGTTTTGGATGCAATCTGTGTCAAAGTGTTCATTTTCTCCATCCAGAAAAGCCAGGAGTGGGCCAGACACTGTGGCTTATGCCTGTGGTCCTAGCTGCTCAGGAAGTGGAGACAAAAGAGTTGCAGTTTGAGGCCAGCCCAGCCTACGTTAGCACAAGACCTTATGTGAAAAAATAAACTAAAAGCAAAAAAGGCTGGGGACTCAGGTCGATTCCCTAAGTTAAATCACCAGTACCACAATAGAAAATGGAGGAAAAAAAGATGGAAAAGTAAAGGAAGACCAGGAGTGAATGTGATGTTTTTTGTTTGTTTGTTTGTTTTTGTGTGTGTGTGTGTGTGTTTTTTTTTTTTTTTTTTTTGTCAGTCTTGGGGCTTGAACTCCGGGCCTGGGCACTGTCCATGAGCTCTTCAGCTCAAGGCCAGCACTCTACGACTTGAGTCACAGCACCACTTCTGGTTTTCCGGTGGTTAATTGTAGATAAAAGTCTCACAGACTTTCCTTGCCCGGGCTGGCTTTGAACCACGATCCTCAGATCTCAGTCTCCTGAGTAGCTAGCTAGGATTATAGGCATGAGCCACCAGGGCCGGCTCAAGGGTTTTTTTGTTTGTTTGTTTTTTGTTTTTAACAACAGCAGCAAAATACTAGGAGTTCCTGATTTGTAAATGTTGGGATTTTTACAAAGTCATTGATAACTGTGTGGGCTCCCATATTGACCAATGCCAAGACAGCCATGAAATCTGTGACCCACTGCTTAGTCTATCATTGCTCCCAGTCTGTGTGGCTCAGGTTCCTGGACTAAGAGTCCTAGGCCAAGTTTCCAGTTCCCATCTGCTTGACACTGTCAGGGTATGACTTAACCACTCTGTTCTGTGTCTTCATCTGCCAGTGACCACACAGCTAAGTGTGCAAACCTAGCTTGTTTGAACATGATAAAACATTAGCAGTCAGATGCTGGTGGCTCATACCTGTAATCCTAGGTATTCAGGAAGCTGAGATCTGAGGATTGCGGTTCAAAACCAGCCTGGGCAGGAAAGTCTGTGAGACTCTTATATCCAATGAACCACTAGAAAAACAAAACTAAAGTTATGGCTCAAGTGGTAGAGTGCTAGCCTTGAGCAGGAGAGCTCAGGGACAGTGCCCAGACCTTGAGTTCAAGCCTCACAACCACCACCACCACTACCAACAAAAATTAGCCAGAGGGGAAGCTAGATTTCACCCTGGGATATCTGTGTGCCACCCAGCCTGCTTGTAATGTGGAATAAAGTGAGCATGAATTCACCACAACCAGGCAGTTACCCCAAATGTCAAGTGCGATCATAGGAATGAAGTGCTGTGTAGAATTTTCAGTACTACCCAGATGATGGAATTTATTCTAGAACCTCACTGATTTTCTCTAGCCAATGACTGTCAGTGCTTTGTAGCACTCACATTAACCACTTTGTAAGGTATGGTGTCTCAGAGGAGAGCAGTAACTCACCCATGGGCACCTGGCTGATAAATGACAGCCCATGTGTAGACTGAGCAGGCCTACGCCTGTGGTGTCTCTGAGGTACTGATGTCTCCTTGCAGTTGGCTTTGTGTCTTTGAGCTTATGCAGTTGCTTTGCTCTTGGAAGATTTAAGGGCCTCAATGGTAGTTATTTGTTGTCTCATGGGATTCCAGTGACCAGAACTGATCCCCATCCCTACCCTCACCTCTACCCCTTCTCCAAGGCTCGGCACACCTGACTCAGGTCTTCATTCTGGTGAGTGCCAAGTGTACCTAGGAGACCAGGCAGGGTGGGCTTCTACTCCCCACTGAGGGTGAGAGTGCTTTCTCCCTGCTTCCAGCCTTGGGGGGCTGACTCCTCCAGCTAATTTCTGCCCTGTAGCCTTTACCTCATGACTTTTCCCTAAAGCTGAGTGGTTCCTGCTTTAGGCCTTGTGGCTGTCTGTTTGAGGACAATGATGAGATCATATCCCTAAGGACTGAGATTCCTGGAGGGGGATGGGTGAATCTGAGCTGTGGTTATTTTTGTTAGTTTCATAGTTCTAATTCAAGATTTCAAGTGGGTCTGCTAGGCCCACCTCTTGGAAAGAACCTCTGGTTACTTGGTCCCTGTTCTTTGCCAAATGTGGGGCCTTTATTCACATCCCACCCTCCTCTGTCCCTTTAGGAACTTGTATAGTTTAGATACACTTCTGACTGCTACTGTTAAAGAGATTCCCATTCCCCATCCCCCCACCCCCATCTTTCAAAATTATGTCAAAGTAGCAAAAATGTAAACTTAAGTATAAATGTTAAATTAAATGTAAACTTAAGTAGTGAATCAAGAGGTTGGGCAGATACCAACATAGAAAACTCTTAAGAGGGCCAGGGATATAGAACAGATTCAACAAACAGGTCCCAAACGAACAAAAGCATTCAAAGTAGGAGAGAGTGGAGAATTAGGGTACTTGACAGTCTTCATTCTGTACCAAGGGCAGACATCATTAATCAATTACAGACTGTTACAAAAGCTCTTAGTGATTTTATCTGATTTTCTCCTAAGAGTTAGTGGGATGGCAATACAGAGAACACATTTGCCTATGAGTGTTCACTTCTAGAATCTGCATCTCATCTGGAATAGGATATCACCTGAGGTGGCTCACCACTCCACCCTCAGAGTTCAAGCTTCTACTTTCTTAAATCACTTTTTCTATTCACAAAAGGTAGCTCATACTTGCCATTGAGTAGTTTTGTATGATTTGGGGAGTCTGGTAGATTTCTCTCAATGTGTACTCTCTGTTCTTTTTTGGCTAATCTGGCAGAGTGTCTGCTGGTATAAAAATTTCAGGAGCTTTGTGAGTCTCCTGTATACATCATGGGAAATTGCTCCATTAGAGGAGAGGCTCCTCCAGAGACCATTTCTGGATAATCCTGTCTCTGTCTTTGGGTTCTGCTGAGATGGCTGGCGGGCAATGCCTCTAAGTTTCCCAGATGCTCTCAGAGGTCTGGTCTAAGAGATCTGTGAATCATAACCTTCATCTCTTTCCAAGGCCTTTGTGTGACTCAGTACTCTGACCTTTTGATTTTAAGATGTAAGCAAGATGTCATACCCTTAGTTTTTTCTCCAGAACATGCTTTCTTGAAAGTCAATCCCTTCATTATGATCTTCTTGCAATTTGAGTATTTCTAAAATCATAAATTCCCAGTGCCATTCTGTTGAAGAATTCTTCTTTCAATCTAACTTTTTCTGTTTCTTTTTTTAACTATCAAGATCCAGAAGAAACCTGGCCACACCTTCAAGACAGTGCTTATGTAGCTAACTATCCAAGTTTATTCATTGTAAGTTCTGTTTTCCATATGGATGGGCACATTTCCACTAGCTTTCTGCCTCTTTGTATCTGACAGCCCTTTCTTTCCATTTTCAGTAGTAGTTTCCTGGCAATCCTTCACCAAGAAACCTTTGACAGCCACACTCCCCTTCACAGGCTGTCTTGTAGGATTTTCTAGGGTGACGTGAATTTTCCTTACTTCTTTCTGAGTCTTCACTAAGTTATCTATATTTCTGTCAATCTGCTCAAGGCTGTCCAGGCTTAAACTTTTTTTTCATCTTCCTCAAAGTTTTTCTAGCTTCTGAGTTCTTCTGAGTTCTGCTCAACTCCCGAGTCACTTCATACTGCTAGGAGTTTGTCTGGTAGCACCTCACGCCCAGTACCAATACTTGTTTTCCTACTGTCCCTGTAATAATCCACTATGTATAGTGGAACTTTAACAACAAAGTCCAACATAGTATGAATCAGATACTGCTGGGCTAAAATCAGAGTGTGGACAGGGCTGCATTCCGTTCTGGGAGGTATTTCTTTCCTTTTTCCATGTTCTTTGCTTTGTATTTTGTGTTCTTCCTTTTGTCTTCAAGCCTGGCAGTTGCCTGCTGGGTCTTTTATCATAGTGTGTTGCCCTGACCCCTCTTCTGCTTCCCTTTTCTGCACTGACTGGCCCTTATGACAAAACAGGGGTTTTGGTGCCATTCCTGGGGCTTGAACTCAGGGCCAGGGTGTTGCCCATGAGCTTTGTTGCTCAAGGCTAGTGCTCTGCTACTGAACCACAGCTCCACATCTGGCTTTTTGGTGGTTAATTGGAGATAAGAGTCTCAGGTTTTCCTGCCTGGGTTGGCTTTGAACTGTGTTCATCACATCTCAGCCTTTTGAGAGCTTATTTGGAGGTTCTAGCAGGGAAGTGCAGCTACTCGTATACACCAAAGATGGGCTCTCCTGCCATCCTCTTTGAGCGACAGCTTTAGGAAGGACACACATGGAGAGCAGTGAGGGAGGAAGGGGACACCAGCCTAGCCAGCCAGATCAGCCAAATCAACCCTGGCGATCAATAGAGTGACAGATGTTGCGGCCAGATTGCCCTCACATTCGATCTCAGCCTTTTGAGTAACTGGAATTTCAGGAGTAAGTCATTGATAAGTGTATAATAATTGTTTTGTTGTAGTGTTTCCATACATGTATATAATATACTTGGATCAAACTCACCTCCATTATTACTGTCTTATCATCCCTCCCCATAAATAATTCTTATAAACTGCCCGGCATAGGACTTATTAGAGGGTCTAGTTAGAGGAATTTGACGAATAGCTATTAATACTACAATCTCTACCACTCATAAAGAAAAACTTCACTATAGATCCTATTTCCATTTCCCCTAATGTACAGCTCAAATTCCTTAGCATGAGCTAAAGCTGATTTTATCGTATTAAAAAATTTAATTATTATTATATGGTGATGTGTAGAGGGGTTACAGTTATATAAGTCAGGTAAAGAGTGCATTTAGTTTTGGACAATGTCACCCATTCCCTCGCTCTCCCCCAGTTTTTCTCTCCCATCCTCAGCCACAAGTTGTATAGTTCATTTTCAACATAGTGTCCAGTGAGTACCATTGCTGCATTTGTTCACCCTTTGTCCCTTCATTTAAGACAGCCTGTTTTAAGGTCAGCTGATTAGCAACTAGAATTTCATTTCACTTTGAAATGTAAGATGTCTGTAAATTTTAGGGGGCCTGATGTGGATGTGTGAGGGAGATTATTATTCTGCTTACCACAGCCTCCAAGTTTGGCTTTGTGTAGGCTGTTTAAGCAGCTGGATCTTCCCACCATCTAGTGAAGCAGGAGGCCATCCGCATTCACTGGTGCCTGGCTGGACTGTCACCCACCAATGACTCTGCCTCAGTGGCAGGTAGGGTGAGAAAGCTTGGAATCACCATTTGGCTCAAGCCACAGGGTCAGGCACTGTTCTTGTGGATGGTAGGGTACCAGAAAGAGAGGGTAGTTGCTACAGTCGGCTCAGACTCTGAACTGGTACTGGGTCTAGGGAAGTCATAAAGTCTAGGGATTAGTAAGTGGGAAGGGACATCTGCTTAGTATGCATGAGGCTCTGTGTTCAATGTCCAACATTAAAAAAAGTTGCAACCAGACACCCCGTGGCTTACACCTGTAATCCTAGCTACTCAGGGATCAAGGTTTGAAGCCAGCTTGGCAGAAAAATTCACGAGCCTCTTATCTACAAAAAACTGGAAGTGGAGCTACGGCTCAAGTGGTAGAGCACTAGCTGTGAGCAAACAACTCAGGGACAGTACTCAGGCCCTGAGTTCAAGCCCTGGTACTGGCACACGTATACACACACACACACACACACACACACACACACACACACACACACACAATATTAATTTCCTTACTAGACCCTCAATTTGTATATGAAATTCATGTGTGTGTGGGGAAGTGTAGGGTGTGTGGGCTGTGTTTGTGTGTTAGTACTACCAACCTCATAGGGATATTGTTGAGACTTTGTTGAGAAAATGCTGGCAAAAGGCCTACCACTAAAAATGTGCCCTAGCCAGTGACCATTGTAGTTACTACGAGTTTAGTTCTGCCACTGTATACAGTATCGCCTCATTTTCCCCATTAAGTGAAGTAAAATGAACAATGGTCTGTGCACCCTTACCTGCCCCCTGCCCTGTGCACTGCTGTGTTTGCTGTACAAGGAATGTAATGAGTTGATATGTATCCCTGGTGGGTGGCCAGCTCAGGTACCTGCTATTTCTAGAGCCATCTGGACCTAGGCTGAGGATGGATTTTGCCTCTGGAGTTCCTGGTGGATACTGAGCCAATGAAAATTACCCCTACTAAATCTGGGAGCTCAGGCCTGTCTGCCTTGAGTCTTCCTCCTGCAGGATCCAGGTCCCACTCTGCCCTGGTGCTTGTCAGGTGAGGGACTTGGAGCCTTTTGGGGGAGCTTGCATAGTTAGTTGTTTGTTGAAAGTAGCTCTAAGAAAGTGCCTCAGAGATTGCCCTGCCCACTCATGACACAGAGGCAGTGTCTCAGAAGGCAACAGACAGCAACCTTCCCAAGGCACCCTAGTAACAAGACCACCCTTGAGAACCAGGACTCCCACCTCCCTACAGTCGGCCTCTAGATTTGATGGCAGGAGGGTGCCTGAGGGCAAGATGTCCTCTGAGCTGCCAGGGACATGATTTTTTTTTTTTTTTTTTTTGTCTGGAAAGCCTCCTGTTTTATTCCTGGCTGCTTCCATTGGAAAGTCTAATCTGTGTGTGCCCTGAAGCGTGCTCATATCTAGCTGCTCTGGTCACTCTGGCCCTGGGGATCACTGTTCTGCTCTCTTGGGGTACACAGGGTACTTTGTGTCTGCTTGCTGGGGCTCAAGCTGACTCCTTTCCACAGTTCCATGTCCTGTCAGGGCTTCTGATCAGTTGGGCAGTGCCCTTTTGGGAGGAGGAGTCATTAATGGCCAAGGCTCCAGCACTGACTGGCAGATGGCTCTTCCCTCCAGTTGCTTGGTGCCCTAGAATGATTCCATTCTCACATGTCACAGCTCAGAGTAGACATCACCAGTTGATTTCAGCTCTCAGATTTGCTCTTGTAGCTTGTAAATACAATGTCTTCTCTTGCCAATTACTGTCCTTGAATGTTCCCTTCTCTCTCAGAGTCTTAGCCTCTTGTATCATGTAGGATTAAAATACATGTCTCCTGAATCTAGGGTCTCAATTGTCTTAAGTTTGTGGAAGAGCCTTAGGGATCCCTGAGGC
Source organism: Dipodomys spectabilis (assembly GCF_019054845.1). Taxonomy (NCBI): domain Eukaryota; kingdom Metazoa; phylum Chordata; class Mammalia; order Rodentia; family Heteromyidae; genus Dipodomys; species Dipodomys spectabilis. The sequence continues at coordinate 1,421,900 of NW_024870842.1, read as the reverse complement.
CTAAACAGGGGCGAATGAGACGTCCATCCAGAACATTACAGAGCTTTGTCCTGAAGAGAGCCAGTTTCTCTTTCCTTCCCTCCCTCCCTCCCTCCCTCCCTCCTTTCCTTTCTTCCATCCTTCCTCTTCTTTTTTGAGAAGGTCTTTCTGTGACAGTTCCGTTAGTAAGCTGGATGGTTGCAACACTGTTCAAGGTGGCCTTTTATTCATCTTAAAGGGACTTTGGAAACATCATATTTGCCTCTTCCAATTCTAACTCTCATGTGACAAGACAGGTGAGGTCAGAAGGTATTTGGATGGGGACATGTCCCATCTGGAGGCTGATGGTAATTTTTAATTCACAAGGACAAAACTGGTCTGTTCTGGGAGCACTGGACCCTTCAGGAGGTCTGGGGCTCATCTGTTAGCTGTCATAGGGGAGTTGGGATTTGTGGTATCTGAAGCTCCTTTCAGGTGAATGAAAGATCACACTGAGTCCTCCAACTATCCAGATTGCCATCTGGGTAGTCACAAAAATGTCCTGGAGGCTAGGAACTTCCTGGGCCTCAGCTCTATTCAATCCCCTAAAGACAGGGAACCTGCTAGTGCAGGACTACCTCTTGTTTGGATAGCGTGGGTTTTCTCCGTGCTTCTCATTGGAGGACAGCCCCTTTTGGGTGGAGCTCCCTCTTGGTCTTAGCACCTCCTCTAGCAGCCACTTGTTAGAATCCGGGGCTGCCTTGGCAATCTGCATGCAGCAGCCACCACGTGTGACCATGGGAGCCTGGGATACATCCCACTCTGCTCTTTTTGGCATTGATGTGTTGCAAACCCCAGCTAATGTTCTTTCTTCTCAATAGATTTTTTAGTAAAATTTCTCTTTCTTTTATGCTTATTTAGGTTCTTTTTCCAAAAGCAGACAGCAGAAACTTCCTACAACCTATTTCTTGCCAGGCAGCTTTGCAGGATTAGTCATTTTAAAATGACTTTAATCTCCATCTTGAAACCTATTTTTTTTTTTAACCTATTCTGTTGTGTTTCTTCGCTTACACTTATTCTGGAAGGAGGGGAAGCTGAGGGAGGGCCTGGCATTCATTCCTGTCTTTCCCACTTGATTCTTTTGGGCAACAGCCCCCAAAGGAAGGAGTCACTGCAGTTCTGTGAGGAAAAAACAACCTCTGAATAGGATTAAGTGGTTTTTCTCCTGGCTCTATTGCTTGCCACCTGGATGGCATGGGGTAGGCTTCTTAGCCTCTCTGTGCTTCTCTTGTTTTCCCTTCTGTCAATGCACATGGTAACAACAGTACCCACCTCACTAGACCATTGAAAAGACTGAATGAGTTAATGCCTGTAAACTCCTAGGAAGAATGACTGGCATACAGGAAACCTAAATAAGTGTTTGCTTAAACATGGAAAGGTAGCTGGTGGTGTGGACTTACTTTGTTCTCATGGAAAAATACCTTCATGCCACGTACTGGTGGCCCGTTCCTGTAATCCTAGCTGTGTAGGAGGCTGAGAACTGAGCAGCACTGTTTGATGCCAGACCAGGCAGGAAAGTCTGTGAGACTCATCTCCAATTAGCCACCAAAAAGCCAGAAATGGAGCCATAGCTCAAGTGGTAGAGCACCAGCCCTAAGCAATAAAGCTCAGGGATAGTTCCCAGGCTCCGAATTCAAGCAAAGAAAAAAAGTGGGGAGTACTTCCACTCCCATTCCACAGCCTTGCCTTCCCTCTTTGTACATGTTCTAGAGGGCTGTGGGTATCATGCTTTCTGTATTTATAATGCCCAACAGTCCACAAAAGGGAGGTGCATATGTCAGTAGAAATGGTCCCTCTCCTCTGCTGATGGCTTGCAGATTCGGAGCTCTGGCCCCTGCCATCCCTTCTGAAGACTTTGCTCAGTGCCCCAGTACAAAAAAATGCATTGGACATATGGGAGGGCAGCAGCCAAAGTGGAATGCTGTTTGAATAAAAGGCGCTTTCAATGGGGCAGTCTAGGTTTGGGACATCATATGTCAACATGCCCATTTCTACTGATTGGGCCTTTTCATGTACTGCAGCCTTATTTTCATTTCAATTCAGATGATTATAACCCCAGCAGTTGCTCTGTTTGTTGCTCTCAGAATAATATGTTCTGCTTTAGTTTTGAGACTTGTTTGCAGAAAAATAAAGCCTACCAGTCAGCCCCACAATGAACCTTGGGTTTCCCCTTTCCAAGTCCTGTGAGGGAAGGCCTGCTATCAGGATTGGGGTGCGTGCCGGGAGATGCAGTCTGGCCCAAGGCTGCTTAGACACCAGCCTGAATCTGGGGAGTAAGTTCACCTCCCTGCGGAGGAAGCCTCAGCTTCCTCTTCTCAAAAATGGGGTGCTCTTAGAGACAACCAGACAGGGCTTTTGTGAGGATTAGATGTGATTCATTGTGATAATAGACATACTTAGCCCAGTGCTGGCATGTGGGACATGCTTGATAAATGTAGCTGCTAAAATTAGCACTAGTGGTACTAATTAGAACTAATTGTTATTATTGGCAAAATAGTGCTTTTGTTTAACAGCTTTATTGAAGTATAATTTGCACACCATAAAATTCACTTACTTTAAATGCACAATACAGTGTGCCTCTTTAGTTAAATGCACTGGGCTCTGCAACCTGCCACAGCCTTAGTTGAGATCATTTCTGATTCCTGTTTCCACCTCCAGCCTGAGGCAGGCCAGAGTCTGCTCTCTGCCTCTGTGACTATGCCTATCCTGGATGCTGATGTGAATGGAATAGTAGTGGCCCTTCCTTCCTTCCTTCCTTCCTTCCTTCCTTCCTTCCTTCCTTCCTTCCTTCCCTCATTTCATTTCTTCTTTCTTTCTTCCTTTCTGCTGTTAATACTAGGGCTTGAACTCAGGGCCTTGTACTCTTGCTTGGCTTTTACATTCAAGGCTGAGGCTCTACCACTGGAATCATACCTCTACTTCTGGCTTTTTGCTGATTAATTGGAGATAAAAGTCTCTTGGATTTATCTGCTCAGACTGGCTTCAAACCTCAGTCCTCTGATCTCAGCCTCCTGAGTAGTTAGGATTACAGGTGTGATCCACCAGTTCCTGGCCCAACAGTAGTTTTCATAGTAATTTTTCTTATCCACTTCCATGATGACTGCCTTTCCCTATATGTATAAACTAAGTGTGGTTAGGAAGGATGCTTATATCATGGGTGGGGTACTGCAGGAGCAGGGAATGTGGAGGGTGCAGATAACTGCCCTTGGGTCCTTAGGTGGCATTAAGGATTGGGGAGCCAATGAACCCAGCAGCAGAACCTGTTCAGGCTTGTCCTCAGGCACAGGTGTCTTCTTGGTTTCATCTGACCATCTGGGAGTTTTCCTCATTCATCAGTTGTCCTGGGGATCTCTGTGCTCCCATTGAAATGCAGACCCTGCTTGGTCTTTTATGAGGGACAACTCAAAGGAGAGCAGGACCTACCTAATGGATAAGGAGGGTATTGCACCTAGGGACCTTCTCTCCCTTCTTACCTATGTAGGTCTTACTTGTTAACCTATGCTATGGTTAGAGGGTTTGAAAATATGGAGCCCTGGTGTTCATCCTATAGCTGTTATTATTATTTTATGGGTTTGGCTTGTTGCATGAGGCCTTGGTTTCCTTATCTGTGTAGTGGGACTACCTTTTCAGTGTTTGTAAGACTGTGCTTAGTGGGATAGGAAGGTTCAATGGTAGCTTGAGGGAACCTGAGCTAAGGCATCAGAATAAAGAAAAAAGTAGGCTGGATGCTAGTGGCTCACGCCTGTAATCCTAGCTACTCACAAGGCTGAGATCTGAGGATTGTGGTTCAAAGTGGTGGTTCACGCCTGTAATCCTAGCTACTCACAAGGCTGAGATCTGAGGATCATGGTTCAAAGCCAGCTTGGGCAGGTAAATCTGTGAGACTCTTATTCCCAACTAATTATAGAAAAAGCCGGAAGTGGAGCTGTGGTTCAAGTGGTAGAGTACTAGCATTGAACAAAAGGAGCTCAGGAACAGTGCCCAGGCCCAGAGTTCAAGCCCTGTGACTGGCACAAAAAAAAAAAAAAGGCAGTTAGGCCTGGCTGGGGGGCGGGACCAAGTAGTTCCCTCAGGGTCCCAGCTCTAGCCATCTCCTCCCTTGGGTCCCTTTTGTCTGTGCCCTGTGGAGCCCAGCTGGCAAGAGCTGGGAATTAACAGGCAGGGGCTGGGCACCTCCCACTGAGGCTAATCTAAGAAGCCGTCAGCGGTTGTGGCTGAGTCCTTCCCGTCCGAAGGGCCTGTAATGTGAGGCTCCCGGGGGAGAAGGTGCCCTTGCTCTGAGAGGCGTTCCTAGAGGTGCCAGGCTTCAGAGGTGAGGAGGCTGCTGGGATCCTCATAGCCGGGAGCTTTGGTAAGAAGCATCTATCCAGGCGGAGCTGTGCCCACGCTGCTACAGGAGTCAGGTGGACTTTCATGGGGGTGGGAGATGGGGGACTGGGGAGTGGCCTAGGATCTGCTGGGTGCCAGCCATAAGGAACCCCCTTGAATCTCCCATCAGCCTTTGCTTTTTCTTCTTGGGGTTTCCCTGGGATATTAGGAGTGTCTGGAGAGAGCACTGCATGGGAGCCCAAGTGCTGTGATCCTGTTCAAATTAGTGCACCAGTCTGAGGTGAATGTGTACATGTGTATGTGCATGTTTAATTATTTGTGATTGGTGTGTGTGTGTGTGTGTGTGTGTGTGCTAGAGAGATTGTGGAAGTGATGTGTAAGGTATGTGTTGGTGAGGATGCATGCCTCTGTGTGTGTGTGTGTGTGTGTGTGTGTGTGCATGCACATGTGCATGTGCACTTGTCTGTGCTGGGCAGGTGGTGCCAGCCTCTTCCCTTCCTGCAGGTTCTGGCTCTTTCTTTGAGATGGCTTGTCTTTTCTGAGGACTGAACCAGGCTGGCTGGGGGTGGAGAGGCGGGCGGGGCGTCAGGGTTACAAGACAAGGTCAGCACAGCCGAATCTGAGCTTTTGTTTGTCTCTCCCCTGCCCGCAGCAGCCTGCGGACTGTTCATTCATTATTAAGTTTTAAATCCACCCGATGAGAAACTTGAGCCTTGGAACTGGCTCCTGCTCTACTCGGGCTGACTCTGTCAGCCCCCCACCGCGTCTCCGGAACTTCACTGCCATTATTGGCTGTGTCCTGAGTTGTGTGCCTTTGTTTTCTCAGGAGCACCAGCCCTTAGGTTTACTGAGTGTTCGTTCTTCCCAGTCTGGATGGCCAGGGGAGTCCCTCCTGTCCCCTGAGAGTGCAGGACACAGGACAGCCTCTTAGATGGATGAGCCCTGCCTGCTCTGAGCCTGGGGGAGGGGACACTGTCATTATGTGCACCCTCAGGCCATCTCCGGCTTCCTGGGTGGACTGGGGCATCCACAGGTAGAAACAAAGGAACTCATCTCCAGGGAATGCTTTGCTCTGGGCACCCTCAGGCCTTTCTCAAATGGCCTGGCTCACTTCCATCCAGCACTGGAGTTCAGTGTCAGGTGTCTTATGATTTCATACCTCCTGTATCTTGTCTGTTACCTGAAACAGCAGTTCCCAGCCCCCCTCAACCCCCAGCCACAAAGAGTATGGTATGGCTGCTAAAGTAAAGGACATTTGTGTTTCTCGCTGTGTCCCTAAGGACCAATAGGATTCCCTACAGGATGCAAGGTTGGAAAGGAGGGGACTCCCAGGTGTTGATCAAGCAATGGGACTTGTCTTCCTTTTGGCCTGTGAGACTGATGGTCTGTGAGGTCATTTCCGGTGACTGTCTGGATCTTTCTCCCCCATCACCCCCAATCAGGGAAGTGGCCAAGAGCTTCACCTCCGGTGAGATTACCACACCCAGCTAGGCCCAGGCAGGTGTTGTTGAAGGAAAAAAAAAAAGACATTTCCCCTTCATCTCCTGCTGCCCCTCTGCCGTGTCCTCTGCAGATGGGAAGGCCCGCCTGTCCACTTGCTTCCGCCCCGGCTCTCCCCCTCCCCTGCAGCCGTTGGCCAGCTGCACAGCCTCAGCCTGAGAGCTGTCGAGAAGCTGGCTCTGTCCTTGTTTCCCCGGCGGCCCTGGGAATTGCCTCTAATCTCTTCTCTGCCTTCCCCCTGCAGATGGTGATGACGACCCGCAGCTCTCCTGGGTGGCCTCGTCTCCCTCCAGCAAGGATGTTGCGTCACCCACGCAGATGATCGGAGATGGCTGTGACCTTGGCCTCGGTGAGGAGGAAGGGGGCACAGGTCTGCCATACCCTTGCCAGTTCTGCGACAAGTCCTTCATCCGCCTGAGCTACTTGAAGAGGCACGAGCAGATCCACAGCGACAAGCTGCCGTTCAAGTGCACCTATTGCAGCCGCCTCTTCAAGCACAAGAGGAGCCGAGACCGGCACATCAAGCTGCACACCGGTGACAAGAAGTACCACTGTCACGAGTGCGAGGCGGCTTTCTCCCGCAGCGACCACCTCAAGATCCACCTGAAGACCCACAGCTCCAGCAAGCCCTTCAAGTGCAGCGTGTGCAAGCGCGGCTTCTCCTCCACCAGCTCGTTGCAGAGCCACATGCAGGCCCACAAGAAGAACAAGGAGCATCTGGCCAAGTCGGAGAAAGAAGCCAAGAAGGACGATTTCATGTGTGACTATTGCGAGGACACCTTCAGCCAGACGGAGGAGCTGGAGAAGCACGTGCTCACGCGTCACCCGCAGCTCTCTGAGAAGGCGGACCTGCAGTGCATCCACTGCCCTGAGGTCTTTGTCGACGAGAACACACTGCTAGCCCACATCCACCAAGCCCATGCCAACCAGAAGCACAAGTGCCCCATGTGTCCTGAGCAGTTCTCCTCAGTGGAGGGCGTCTACTGCCACCTAGACAGCCACCGGCAGCCAGACTCCAGCAACCACAGTGTCAGCCCCGACCCTGTCCTGGGCAGCGTGGCCTCCATGAGCAGTGCCACCCCTGACTCCAGCGCCTCCGTGGAGCGTGGCTCTACCCCGGACTCTACCTTGAAGCCTCTTCGGGGGCAGAAGAAGATGCGGGATGATGGGCAGGGCTGGTCCAAGGTGGTCTACAGCTGCCCCTATTGTTCTAAGCGGGACTTTACCAGCCTGGCTGTGCTGGAGATCCACTTGAAGACTATCCATGCAGATAAACCCCAGCAGAGTCACACATGTCAGATCTGCCTGGACTCCATGCCCACCCTCTACAACCTCAACGAGCATGTCCGCAAGCTGCACAAGAGCCACACTTACCCTGTGATGCAATTTGGCAACATCTCTGCCTTCCATTGCAACTACTGCCCCGAGATGTTCGCGGACATCAATAGCCTGCAGGAACACATCCGTGTCTCCCACTGCGGCCCCAATGCCAACCCACCCGATGGCAATAATGCCTTCTTCTGCAACCAGTGCTCCATGGGCTTCCTCACGGAGTCCTCCCTCACCGAGCACATCCAGCAGGCTCACTGCAGCGTTGGCAGTGCCAAGCTTGAGTCTCCGGTTGTGCAGCCCACCCAGTCCTTCATGGAGGTCTATTCCTGCCCTTACTGTACCAACTCCCCCATCTTTGGCTCCATCCTGAAGCTTACCAAACACATCAAGGAGAATCACAAGAACATTCCGTTGGCACACAGCAAGAAGTCCAAGGCAGAGCAGAGCCCTGTCTCATCGGATGTTGAGGTGTCCTCTCCGAAGCGACAGCGGCTCTCAGGGAGCGCCAACTCCATCTCCAACGGCGAGTACCCCTGTAATCAATGTGACCTCAAGTTCTCCAACTTCGAGAGCTTTCAGACCCACCTGAAGCTGCACCTGGAGCTGCTGCTGCGGAAGCAGGCCTGCCCCCAGTGCAAAGAGGATTTTGACTCCCAGGAGTCGCTTCTGCAGCACCTCACGGTGCATTACATGACCACGTCGACCCACTATGTGTGCGAGAGCTGTGACAAACAGTTCTCCTCGGTGGACGACCTGCAGAAGCACCTGCTGGATATGCACACTTTCGTGCTGTACCACTGCACCCTGTGTCAGGAAGTGTTCGACTCCAAGGTGTCTATCCAAGTGCACCTGGCTGTGAAGCACAGCAACGAAAAGAAGATGTACCGCTGCACGGCCTGCAACTGGGACTTCCGCAAGGAGGCTGACCTGCAGGTACACGTCAAACACAGCCACCTGGGCAACCCAGCCAAGGCCCACAAGTGTATCTTCTGCGGGGAGACCTTCAGTACTGAGGTGGAGCTCCAGTGCCACATCACGACCCACAGCAAGAAGTACAACTGCAAGTTCTGCAGCAAGGCCTTCCATGCCATCATCCTGCTGGAGAAGCACCTGCGGGAGAAGCACTGTGTTTTTGATGCTGCCACTGAGAATGGCACGGCCAATGGGGTGCCCCCTGCGACCACCAAGAAAGCTGAGCCCGCTGATTTGCAGGGCATGCTGCTGAAGAACCCCGAGGCGCCCAACAGCCATGAAGCGAGTGAGGATGACGTGGACGCATCAGAACCCATGTATGGCTGTGACATATGTGGCGCGGCCTACACCATGGAGGTCCTGCTGCAGAACCATCGGCTCCGGGATCACAACATCCGCCCTGGTGAGGACGACGGTTCACGCAAGAAGGCTGAGTTCATCAAGGGAAGCCACAAGTGCAACGTTTGCTCGAGGACTTTCTTCTCGGAGAATGGGCTCCGGGAGCACCTGCAAACACACCGGGGGCCGGCCAAGCACTACATGTGTCCCATCTGTGGTGAACGTTTCCCTTCGCTGTTGACGCTCACCGAGCACAAGGTGACCCACAGCAAGAGCCTGGATACGGGCACCTGTCGCATCTGCAAAATGCCCCTGCAGAGCGAGGAGGAGTTCATCGAGCACTGCCAGATGCACCCTGATCTGCGCAACTCGCTCACAGGCTTCCGCTGTGTGGTCTGCATGCAGACAGTCACCTCCACCCTAGAGCTCAAGATCCATGGCACCTTCCACATGCAGAAGCTGGCGGGCAGCTCAGCTGCATCCTCTCCCAATGGGCAAGGGCTACAAAAGCTCTACAAGTGTGCCCTGTGCCTCAAGGAGTTCCGAAGCAAGCAGGACCTTGTCAAGCTTGATGTCAACGGGCTTCCCTATGGCCTGTGTGCCAGCTGCATGGCCCGCAGTGCCAATGGACAGGTGGGTGGCCTGGCTCCTCCAGAACCCACTGATCGGCCCTGTGCCGGCCTCCGCTGCCCCGAGTGTAGCGTCAAGTTCGAGAGTGCCGAGGACCTGGAGAGTCACATGCAGGTGGACCACCGCGACCTCACACCAGAGACCAGCGGGCCCCGGAAAGGTGCCCAGACATCGCCAGTGCCCCGGGTAAGTGCAGTCAACCTGCTCCTGACTTATGTTCCTTGAGGAGTCACTGTTCCCCACAGAAACTGTACCCCTGCCTGCACTGTCCCTGGCTGTAGCCTAGAGAAGCAACACAGCCTGTCTTGGCTAAGCATGCTGCTCTGCAGTGCAGTCTTCCAGTCTGAATCACAGTTCAGCTGTGTGTCCCGCACAGATTATTTACCTTTCTGGGCCTCATTTGTTGAATGCTCATCTGCTCCAATTCCGATATCCTAGAACTGTTTCAAGGGGCCAGTGGCACGCAGGAAATGCCCAGTGCAGTGGCCGATGCACAGGGAGTATGCTGTATATGGAGGCTGATATCCTTGTGAATGATCTGGGGGTGAACGGGCTTACCTGCTTACTTGGTTTCCTTGGGCAACTGCCTTAACATCTCTGTGCTTTTGATCCAGCATTGTTTTGACAAGGCATAAATATAAACACTATGTACACTTAGGGCTCGGAAATAGGCACTTGTCTGGGGCTCAGATCTGCTTGCTACAAGTCACCGGCTGATGTCATTCTCTTCAGTTACGTCATCATCATCATTGTGGTGCAGTGGTGGTGTGGGTGTAGCCATTTTCATATCATGTCAATAATAGTGATTGATTCATTCATCAAATTTTCTGGAATACCCATTATGTTTGGACATGCCTGGAAGCCAAAGAAAACCAGGCATGTGCTACGTTTTGAGGATCTAAGGACCAGGTGGTATTGTAAGCCCATAAAAAGTGGCTTCTAAGCCAGGCACTGGTAGCTCATGCCTGTTATCCTAGCTAACTCAGGAAGCTGAGATCTGAGGATCGAAGTTCGAAACCAGCCTAGGCAAGAAAGACTACAATTAACCACCAAAAAGCCAGAAGTAGAGCTATGGCTCTCCTCCCATGCCCCCCTTTCCCGGCAAAAAAAAGTGGCTTCCAATGGGGCTACTGGAGGGTTGACCTAGGCCTTAGGTACGGGGCAAAAGGTGCACAGCATTTGGATGTCAGACAGCATATTCCCAGGGGTCCCCTGTGTGTGTCTCCAGGTGGAGGAGGTGCTACACACGTCTCCGAGGTTCCTTGCGCTGGAGGGCAGCTGCTGGCACCATTGGCAGAGAGGCAGGCTTGAGGAAGAGCCACCCAACACAAGCTGCCTTTGGAACAGGGGTTTGCTGAGGGTGTTTGACCTTGAGATACAAACCTGGGTCTGGGTCTCTGGGATTGTGCAAGAGTGAGGGAGATTGTGTGAGAGGAGGAAAACAGAGCAAAGAATTCACTAAAGACAGGCCTCCACAGGCCTCCTGGCCTGACCCTTGAAGTTCCAGATGTTCCAGACGGGTGATTGAAGGGCCATGTAAGGAGAGGAATGTGTGCATGGGGACAGAACTGTGAGTCTGGCTGGGGACTGAGGCTTCTTGTAAGATGCCTATTGGGTGGGGTGCTCATTTTAGGGGTCATGACACCTCCATCAGAGCTAATCAGCTAAGCCAGTCCTCTGAACAGGGAGAGCAGAACACCTTCTGAGGTCCTGGTCATTGTTACCTGCTATATCCATTCCCTAGCTTGCTGAATTGGTAGTCTTGGGCATTGTTTGAGTCCTGGAGTCAGATGGCTTGGCTGAAAATCTCCTTTAGGACCCAGCTGTGATATGTCCTTTTTAGGCCTCTGTCTTCCCCTGTAAAGCCAGAGGACACTAGTAGTGGTAGTTAGCAATGATAGTAACAGTAGATAGAGTAATAGTAGGTACATGAAATAGGAACTCCATCTACCTCCAGCTTATGTCCCCTGGCACCAGGACCATCTTGGTTTTGCCCTGGCCCCAGGTCAGTGCCCATCTCCCTCAGTTGTGAAATGTTGTGACCCTTTCCCATGTTGCCCTCTGAGGATGAAAGGTTCATAGCTCTTCATCTTTCCCATAATGATAACATACTATCTCTTTAAGTACTTGTTTGTTTGGTGCTAGTCCTGGTGCTTGAGCTCAGGGCCTGGGTGTGGTTCCTGAGTTATTTTGCTCAAGGTTAATGCTCTACCATTTTAACCACAGCTCCATTTCTGGCTTTTTGGTGATTAATTGGAGATAAGAATCTCACCTGCCTGGGCTGGCTTTGAACCTCAATCTCAACCTCCTGAGTAGCTATGAGTTCAGGCCTAAGCCACTGCGCCTGGTGGCAGAACTCATTTTTATGGAAATCTCTGAGGCGTAGAACAATGAAGACATCTGCCTCATCCCTGGCTGCCAAAAGGCAAAGGTGGGATTTGAACCCAGGCATGTCATGTCTGGTGCCACAGACTACACGCTTTCTCCCCAGTTAGTATGGAAGCCATTGCAGCTGCAAGAAATTAAGCTTTCCCTTTTGCAGGAGGGTAGTGGGCTGGCAATGGAGGCAGTATGACTAGCCTGGGTACCTGCTAACCTCCCTGGATGCACCCAGCCTAGACTACTTTCTCTTTTCCATTGTGCCCACTCCTGTGCTAGTGGGGTAAGCAATCCCTGATGGCCAGGGATTACTTCCCATCTCCAAAGCCTGGGGCTGATGGAGCTGCCCCTCCCCTCTGTGCCCTGGAAACAGCACCCAGTACCACTCAGTTAAAGTCCCTACCATGTGAGGGTCACTCTCCAGAACACTGATTCCTAGAGCATCTCTGTGCCTCTGCTTTGGCAAAGAGGAGACTAAGGATTAGGTGCTGGTGGCTCATGCCTGAGATCTGAGGATTGCAGTGATCAGCCAGCCCTGGCAAGAAAGTCCATGAGACTCCTATCTCCAATTAATCACTCTAAAATGCTGGAAGTACAGCTGTGGCTCAAATGATAAAGCACCAGCCTTGAATGAAAAAGCTCAGAGGCGTACCTAGGCCCTGAGTTCAAGCCCTAGTACCAGCACAAAGCAAACAAACCAAAAAGAAAAAAAGACAAAAAAAGGAAAAGAGAATAGAGGCTCAAAAAGGTAAAGCTACATATCTAAGAGCCCAGGGACCACAGTTGTGGGGCAGTACAGGGATTGAAGCCTTGAGGACTCTCCCCCACCCCCTTCTTCTCTCTGCCCCAGGCTTTGTGCTGGGGGAGCTTAGCTGGAAATCACCTCTCTGCCTGCCCCTCAACCCAGGCAGATGGGCCCATTGCAGACAAGAGCCAGACAAAAGCCCAGATACCTTTCCAGCCCAGCAGCACCCCTAGGGCTTTGCCCCCTGCCTGGGCACGCCTAGGGGCAGGGGCCCAGCTGTCTGCTCACCCTCCCCCACTCCCCCAGGACTTGCTCTTGTCAGAGCAGACTCTGGGGGCTGCACAGGGGCTTGGGGGCTGGCAGGCTGGGACCCTCGGGAGTGTATCCATAGCAACTAGCTCTCAGAGGACTGGGTTCCTGTGGGGCCAAGGATGCTGTCGGCTGGAACAGGAAGCGTGGAAGCTTCCACCTCCCCCATCTATGGATAATAACAACCTTGCCCACCCCAAGGGCAGGCCCTGGCCCTCCAGGGCCTTGAGGCGCTTTCAGTGCTGGGGTGGGGGTGGGGGCCTGAGTGTTCTACCCTGTTTTATAGCCAAGTGAAGGGGTTTCTAGGCTGAAGGGTAGGCTTATGTCCAGGTCAAACTGGCTTTCTGTTACCCAGATTTAGAACTGTTCAGGGGTGTTTGGAACCCGGAGCTGAGGATGGCGGCTCAGATAGCAAGTGCCAGAGGTATTCTGCTGGGCATAGGGCCCCAGTCGAGACCTCTTAGAATCCACTTTCTCTACCTCTCTAATGTGGGAAAGTTGCCTGCACTAGGACTGCAACCATGGAAACTCAGTATCTCTGGCCCTCCCCTTTTCTCTCTCTCTCCCTCTCTAAAGGTGCTAGTCTTCCCTGTCCCACCTCAATTTTTCTCTGGGGGCCTCTCTCTGTTCTGAGGCTGCTGGGCTGTGGGGAAAGGCCGTCTCTGGCCACAGGCCTCAGACTTTAGCTTTGGTGCTCTTGAGCTAGGCCCCAAGGATGGGCCTTCTGACAGAGGAAGCACTTTGAATGCCAAGTTCCACCTTTCTGTAATTGTTTCCTGGTGGGGCTGAAGCTCCGAGGGAGAGGAGGTCTCTGGGGGCATAGAGACCCTGTATATGTTGGAGTGAGGAGGGGGGCTAAATGTGGAGGTATCCGTGCTAGTGTGTGTGTGCGTGTGCACCTACATACTAATGTACACTCATGCATCATGTGTATTGGGTGGTTGGTTCCTTCACTTTTGTCAGAGGTTCCTAGGTATCCGTGCTAGTGAGTCTGAGTGTGTGTGTGTGCGTGTGCACCTACATACTAATGTACACTCATGCATCATGTGTGTTGGGTGGTTGGTTCCTTCACTTTTGTCAGAGGTTCCTGGGCCTCTAGGGTTTGGGTGTCAGGGTTCTAGTGAGAGTGGAAGGTCTGTGTGTCTCTAGGGACAAGTCTGGATAGGTCCACCTGTGCTCCCCAGGGGATCCATGAGATTGTTTCCACTTCTCTGGGCCTGTTTCACATTAGACAGGTTGCATGTTATTGTCCTAGGTTACCAGGAGAAGACTGGAATATGTGCAGGGGTTGTGGCTTTACGAGAGTACTGCATGTAAATGCAACTATGTGTGCTGGCAGATCTGTGTATATGTCCATGAGTGTGTGCATGTTCAAGTATGTAAGAGAGAGAGAGAGTGTGTGTGTGTGTGTGTGTGTGTGTGTGTGTGTGTGTTGCCAGCAGTTCCTTGGGCCCTTCCCTTGGGAATGTCCTGGAACCTGTTCCCCCACCAGGAAGGATGGCATTATCTGTCTGTGCTGTTTCTGGCATATGGCAGAAGGGCATTTGGGGGAGCCTCTCTTCCTATCTCCTTGGTGAGTTTCGTTTTGTTTTGTTTTTCCGGGTCCTGGTGCTTAAAACTCATGGCCTAGGAGCTATCCTTGAGCTTTTGTGCTCAAAGCTAGCTCTCTACCATTCAAGCTCTAGTTCCTTCCAGCTTTTTGTGGTTAATTGGAGAAAAGTGTCTCATAGACTGTTTCTGCCTGGGCTGCCTTTGAACTGTGATCCTCTGATCTCAGCCTCCTGAGTAGCTGGGATTACAGGCGTGAGCTACCACTTCCTTGGCCTGTGACGACTTCTTTTGCAAAGGCAGCAAGACCACATCATCCACCTGCCTGTCCTGAGGGGGTCAACTAAACATTTTGATCATGGATTGCTGCTTACTCTCATCCCAGTCAGCCATGGCCATGGCCTTCAGAGGCTTCTGCCCCACAGATCCTTGGAGTCTTGGCAGCCTGTCCAGCAGGCTTCTCTTGGACTTTCCTGAAGTGGAGCTGGCCAGGATGAAGTCATTCTTATATCATTCATTCATTCATTCATTCAAGCAGCCAGGACTCTTTGACCTGTAAGGCAGAATGAATGATTCTCACAGTGCAGAAACTCAAGGTGGCTCCTCTCTGTTAGAATGAGCGTGGAGTGGAGCCCTGACAAGTCCCATGGAGCTGTGTCCCCTCAGAAGATAGGAGTCTTTTTCAGTCATCTTGTGTCCCAAACATCTCCCTATAGGTTGGGAGGTGTGCCTCCTGAGCCCTGCCTGTACATCACCTTCTCAGTTTCACTCTGTTCTCCTAGGGCCTTTTCTTTTTAGCTTCTGTTTCTGGGGCCAGTGGCCTGTAATGGGACACACTGAATCCTTCGGTTTTCCTGAAACATGGGGGAAAGGCCTCCTGTGGAGCCCAAGCAGGAACCCTAGCCTGGAGCCTGAAGCTCCCAACACTAGTGTTTCTAATTGTTTCATTCATTAGTCAATCCACGTATTTATTAGCTCAATAAGAATTTTCTTGATACCAATTATAAAGTTATAAAGATATACTTTTGTAACCCTAGCATTCAGGAAGCTGAGAAAGAAGATAACAAGTCCCAGCCCAGTCTGGACTATACAGTGAGACTCTGTCTCAAAAACAACAAAGCTAGGCACTGGTGGCTCACAGCTGTTATCCTAGCTACTCAGGAGGCTGAGATCTGAGGATCACAGTTCTAAGCCAGCCTGGCTGGACAGACAAATCTGGGACATTCTCATCTCTAATTAACTAGCTTGAAGCTGGAAGTAGAACTGTTCAGCTCAAGTGGTAGAGTTCCAGCCCTGACTGAAAAATCAAGGGACAACTTGAGGCCCTGAGTTTAAGCCCTAGACAAAAGACAAATGAATTAATTAAATAAATACAGAGCAAAACAAATAATCAAAGTTGACTGCTGCTTAGGCAGTATTCACTGCTTGTAGGCTCTAAGGTGGTAGAAACCCAGAATATTTAAAGTTGTATAGTTCTCTCTGTTTCTTCAGCCTGAGCAGAGTACTGAAAAGTCAATCACATACTCAACAGATCCTTCTTGTATTTTGGCCTTTACTGGCTGTGTCTCCCAAGGGTAGACACCAAATCCTCCTGTCCTCTGTTTGGCTACTCAGGGTGCAGTGTGGGAGCAGACAAGTCAATCAACCACAGCATAGTGGTGCATCCACTACCCAAGTGCTTTAGTGTGAGCTGAGGTGAGTGGGTGAGGGAGGGACTGAACTCACCCTGAGGTGGAAGGAAGAGACTTCTCAAAACATTGGCCAAGAGAGGGTGTCCAGGGGAGGAAGCAGCAAGGACTCAGGGAACTATGGGTGGAGATGGGGCCCAGGTGGGATCTGAGACTGCCCAGCTTTCTGGTGACTTGTCCTAGTGCATGATTTAGGTTTGGACCTAGGCCCTTGCCTAGGAATCACTAATCCTACTCCCTCTTCAGAGCTAAGAGAGGCCCTGTCCTCCAAGAAGCCAAAGCTTTCTTTGGACAACTTGCATATGTTGTGTTCCAACACACTGCCCTTTATCCTTCGGGAGGAAAGGAATTCCACAGTCTTCCCAGACAGGACACACCAGCTCTGCCTCCAGGCAGCAGGTTTCATAGCTCCTCAGGTTTAGTTGTAAGAATAAGGTTCACGCTTTACAAGTCTCCAAAAAGTTGTGATACTTGTTCTGATTTTCATTTTCCTAGCCCCATCTCCAAAGGCAGCTGATGTAGTCCTTACATATGGAAACAGCTATGAATCGCCTCCACAGCCACCCTCAATGCCAGAGTTGTCAAGAGCAGTGTCCCTGCTCAGCCCATCTGGTTCTTGGGTGGGTCAGTGGTTGAGGAGGTTATTGGGTGGGTAGAAAAGTGAATGGACGGTGGATGGATAGGTAGATGGGTAGGATGATGGGTGGACTGATGTGTAGGTAGTTCTCTGGGTGAATGGGTAGATAGATAGATGATGCATGTATACATAGATGGACATATAGGTAGGCAGGGGATAGGTAAGGAGACGGGGTGATGGATGGGTAGATGAAAGATGGGTAGGTTGGTGAATGGGTAGATATATGTGTAGATAGATGGGCAGCTGGCTTTACTTATCCTAATAAGGCTGACCTTGGGTTATGACAAGAGAAGTTACTCCTCTTGAATATCACCTGTGTTCCTTCCCCAGGCTGGTGGAGTTTGATGGACAGGAAATCGAGAAGGGAATAGGTACCATTCTGGGAAGTCTTGAGCTAGGCTGTTGAGAAACTTTTGATTTCTGCTTTTGCCTGCCTCTCAACTCTCTAACTCTTTTCTTTTTGGTTTCCAAATAGAAAAAGACATACCAGTGCATCAAGTGCCAGATGACCTTCGAGAACGAGAGAGAGATTCAAATCCACGTTGCCAACCATATGATTGGTAAGATCTCAGCTCCCCACGCCCCACTCTGCCATGCGGGGCCCCTCATCATGCTTTGAAATGTACACTTCTAATCATCGTCATTTCCTGGCTTTTAGGACAGAGGACAGTCACCACTGCTGTTTCTGGGAGTCAAGATGGCAGGGTAGAGTGCCTTATCCACTGAGCCTTCTTGTCGAAGCCTCACTCACATTACGATAGAACTTTTGACAATCGCCTCCATTTCCCAGCATAAATTTCCCTCCATTTCTAAAGCGGAGTGCTTTTCAGTTGCCAAGCACTCAGGGGCAATTATGCTTCAATTTTGTATGTCATGACATTGAATAGACATAACTGCTCGTATTTCCCACTCAGTGTGGTGAATTCCTCAGGCACATTGTCAAAACAGAACACTTACAAAGTTATTCCCATCCTTTTTCCTATTCCTCTTCAAGTGGATTTGGATTTGGAAAATGCAGTTTTTCTAGAAGGGGAGCTTTCAAAAGCCCATGTTGCTCACTTGGGAGGTTGTAGATTTTTACCCATCTTGGCAGGTAGATGTGGGGATTGCCTTGGCTGGAAGCAAGGCGTTTGTTCTGGTGTGGGACTGGGCTGAGGGGCTTAAAGGACAGGGTGGCCCAGGGAGTGGGACTGGGCTGAGGGGCTTAAAGGACAGGGTGGCCCAGGGAGTGAGATGTGGTGTCTGTATTTGGCACTCAGGGCCTCAGAGAGCTTTGGGAATCCTTGTATTATGGTACAGCTTGGATCTTGTGTCTGAGCAGTTAGGTATAGTGGAGCATCCTGAAATATTTTACTTCTTCTTTTCTTTTTTCTTTTTTTTTCTGGTCAGTCTTGGGGCCTGAACTCTGGGCCTGGCCCTATTCCCTCAGCTCTTCAGCTCAAGGCTAGCGCTCTACCGCTTGAGTCACAGCGCCACTTCCGGCTTTTTCTACTTATGTGGTGCTGAGGAATCGAACCCAGGGCCTCATTCATGCAAGGCAAGCGCTCTACCACTGAGCCACCTTCCTAGCAACTCTTCATTTCTTTTTTTTTCTTTCTTTCTTTTTCTTTTTTGGTCAGTCATTGGCGCTTGAACTCAGGGCTTGGGTGCTGTTCTTGAGCTCTTTTGTTCAAAACTAGCACTCTACCACTGTGAGCCACAGTGCCACTTCCAGTTTTCTGGTAGTTAATTGGAGATGAGTCTTACAGACTTTCCTGCTGGGGCTGTCTTTGAACTATGATCCTCAGATCTCAGCCTCCTGAGTAGCTTGTATTACAGGCATGAGACACCAGCACCCATTCACCTCTACTTTTCTTCTAGCATCTTTTCACTGTTGTGTTTGTAGCAGCTATATTATCAGAGAACTCTCTAGCAAAGCTTCTCATGGTATTAATTGAAGAACTGCATGCACATGTAGAGCTTGGTGAGTCTCACCTGAGCACACTTGTATAACTAGCAACGACATCAAGAGGGCAGACTGCTCATCAGCGTTCTGATTCCTTTGGTCTTTTCTGCACCTTTACTTAATGAAGTGTCACCCCATCCTGATGTCCAAGAGCACGGGTTGGTTTTTTTTGCCTGATTTGTGCTTTATATGAATTAATCACATAGTTTTCATTTAGTGGTATCTGGCACCTATGACTACCTATAGTTGGAGTTTATTCCTTCTCATTGGTGTATAATATTCCATCATGGGAATATTTATCTGACTCCATGGGCCCATTTTGTAGTTATTCAAACAGTATGTATCATATCTGTTGCTGAGCATACACAGATAATCTTCTGAAGGAATGTTGCATATTTATAGCTAATATATCCTATTTGGGCTGTACATATCTAGTGGGAATACAGGGAGAAGTGGAATTTCTGAATCCTAGGCTCTGGGAAGTTCACGTTGAGTAGGTACTGACAAATTCTGTAAGTGCTCCCCCACTCCCACCCCAGTGCTGTGCATCTTTATTTCACATTAAAGGAGCAAGTGAAAGCCCCCTCATTAATGAAGCTGCTTGCGAAATGAGTGCAAGTTCCTGGTCTGCACTCAGCTGCAGTACTGCCACCTTCAGTGTGGACAGGACCTAGCATCCTCTTTGCCTGATCCCCTTCAGGTGCTGGACCGTGGGCACACACGTGTGTGTGTGTGTGTGTGTGTGTGTGTGTGTGTGTGTGTGTGTGTGTGTGTGTGGCAGGCTCACCTGGCTGCTAGGGGAGAGCATGATGAGCCCAGGAGGGGCAGGTAGGACCCTGGGAGCCTGGCCTGACAGGGAGATTGGTGGCTTTTTAATTTCCTCTGTCTGAAAGCCCCCTGCTGAAGTATAAGAAGGAAAGCTACTCTGTCAGTCACCGGCTGCTGAGAACCCTTTCTTGGGAGTGTCAGGAAGGTGAAGATGAAGATATCTCCAAATGTTTGCTTTTGTAGCAGGTGGTGATATGCGCTCCTGTTTGTAAGCATGAAGGGTGAGAGCCGGCTAATTGGACCACAGTGATTTCAAAGGTGCTCCCCCCTCCCTTCTATTTTCCACCTTTCCTTTGTGCACAGCCTGGAAGCTGTGTGTCCTCAGGCAGAAGGCAAGGGGGAGGCTCTAAAATGGAGTTACGGAATGTGAAAGGAAGGTTGGACTGGTATTGGGCCTTTGTGTTGA
Organism: Dipodomys spectabilis; assembly: GCF_019054845.1. NCBI lineage: Eukaryota > Metazoa > Chordata > Mammalia > Rodentia > Heteromyidae > Dipodomys > Dipodomys spectabilis. The sequence goes on along the minus strand of NW_024870842.1, from coordinate 1,402,295 downwards.
GACAAGGGCTGCGCTTCCGGTCTGGCTGCTGGCTGGGCCTCCTTACCCAGGGCTGCCTGCGGTGCTGTGGGCTGGCCCGCTTCCCAGGGCATGTGGCCACTTGGGGCTGGGGATCCTGCAGCAAAAGGGCAGAGATTCCTGGGTGGTGCCACTCACCCTCACCTGCCTCTCACCCCAGGCCATCTGAGACCATCACCAGCACAGGTAGATGACTTGTGGAGGGCTGCTGTGGTCCAGGGTGGGGAAGACATGGTCCCTGCTCTCCAAGGTCCCATAGCACCCCATCAGAGTTCAGACAAGGATGCTAACAGAGGTCACTCACCCAGCCCTGTGACATGCCAGGCAGCTTATGCCATGGCTAGTACCCTCTTATAGGGTTTGGTGACTTGCCTAAGTTGTCTACCCAGAAAGTAGCAAAGGCAGGTAGAAGTTAGAAGGTGGTAGAAGAGGCCCTGGGGGAAGGGCAGTGTGTTCCTGGGAGGGGCAGTGTGGAGCGAGAGGGATGCTGATGGGCATCCAGCTAAGCTTGGATGCTGATGGCTCCCAGAACAGGTAGTTCCATCAAAAAGGGCCTGAGTATTGAAGGATGAAGAAGACTTTTCTCTGGGCTAGGAGGCTGAGAACTGTGAATTGTGGTTCGAAGCCAGCCCAAGCAAAAATGTCTATGAGACTCTTACCTTCAATTAACCACAAATACCAGAAGTAGGGCTGTGGCTTAGGTGGTAGAGTGCTACCCTTGAGCCCAAAGAGTTCAGAGGCAGCACCCAGGCCCAGAGTTCAAGCCTCATGTCCGACAAAAAAGGAAGAGAGCTAGGCACGGAAGGGGAGGTTTCACAGTATGTTAGGTGGTGGGGAGCAGACAGTCTGAGGAAGATCATGGGCGAGCTCAGGGCAGGAGCAGAGGTGAGTGCTGTAGGACCTGTCCTGATGGGGTCACATCCTGGGCAAAGAGAAAGAATTTGGACCTGGGCCACCAAGGACCTGGGTTGCCAGATAAAGGGGTTTGGGAGTGAACTTCACCCTTTAGGCCAGGATTCGCCTTTTGCACAAGTCAGCTCATGGCAAATGACAGCCTGCAGTGGCTGCTCCCTGGGGCCCAGGCGAGCATTCCCAGGCTCCCCACCCCCCAACCCCCAGCCCCACTGTGTCACACAGGACTGCTGGCTTATTTGTGTCCCCAGCTTGGTCCCTAGAGGTTTCTGGGTGTACAGCCTGGAGCTAGGACACTAGGGAGCTATTGAAGGTTTTGGAGCAGGGTTGTGGCCTGAGCTGTGCTGAGTACTGGAGGAGAATGAATTTGCAGTGATTGGGGTGGGTGGAGTGGGAGGTGGGGGGGGGGGGATGGAAGAGAACCAGAGAACAGGTCTTGCTTGATCAGATCCAGAGCTATGGAGCCCACGGAGGGGGGGAGAAGGGAGGCACACAGACTTGTGGCTGGGCTGTGTGCTGGCACAGGCAGTACAGGGGCATGGCTTGCATTGAGCTCTGCAGTCCCAGTCAACCTGCTGGGCCCAGTGTCCCTGTGGACAGCTTCTTTGGCTAAATGGAGGCGTTCAGAGTGGCCAGCTGGAGCTGGCCCTGGTTTCCCTTAGCGGCACCACAGGGACAGTCGGGTGCATGTGGTCCTGTTCAGATCATAAACTTGGGGCACTTGGGAGAGGGTCTGAGGCTGGTCTCCTGGGGACCCAGGCTGCCGGAGACCACCCCCGGGGCTCATAAACTGGTCTTTTTCTAGAGGAGCCTATGTGCAGCTCTGCAGCCTAGACCCTGGGAGTTGGGATGATGCAGGTCTCCGTCTCCTTGGAAACATTCCCTGGCACCTCTCATCTTGGGAGGGAGTGATTTGGATCTGCTAGAAAGGCAAGGGTCTTTGGAAACCTTTTGAGCAATGTGATCGCCTTTGAAATCCCTCCTTCCCCCAGGGACTGAGGTCCTTCCCTGGGCCTCCCCCAGCCTTTGAAATATCCTTCCACCTCCCCTCCCCCACAGAAACCCAGAGACAGTGAACAGCTCAGTGCTGTGGCCTCCTGCTGGGATGACCTGGCTCTGCCCAGCCACCCCTTCCCCACCTCTCTCTGTCCCTCAAGTCCCTGGGAAATCAGCTCTCCAGAGCCAGGAGATTTGTAGGAGGCCTGGGCAGTGGCAGTTTGCCCCGTGGTGGGAAGGGAGGATTGTGGGTCTTCAAGTACCTGTGAGGTGTGGTGCACGCCCCACCCCTCCCACCCCCAACAGGGCCTGAACCTGGAGCCCTGGAGTACTTGGGATCTGCAGGATGTGTGTCCTTGAGGTGCTTTGAGATGGGGATGCTGAATAAGGGGTGGCTGGATGAGGGCTTTGAGAACTTGTCCTTCAGATAACAAGCTTCCTGAGACGGGGGTGGCAGGTGGTGATGGTGGTGGTGAGTCAGCCTGTGGGCCCCTGGACATCCTTGATTGGTGCCTCATTTGCTCCCTGAGGAGGATGAGGTTGGGAAGGGACGTTGTCCTCAGGGCATCCAGCAGGACCCTTTGCTCTGAGAGTTCTTGTCCCCTGTCCCTGGGTGCCTCTCAGAACTGAGCTTTGCTGTGGCGAGCCACGAACTGTGAAGGGAGTAGACATTTATTTGGAGTCTGATCCTCCTGCTTCCCAAGCAGGCCTTGTCCTCTTTCTGCACTTCGAATGGGAAGGATAGAGAGAGAGAGATAGAAGGAGACAGGGACAGAGAAAGGGAGGGAGGGATGGAGGAGCTGTCAGAGAGAGAGAAACATGTGAGACAGAGGGAGGGAGAGAGGCAGAAATCTGCTCTCCTTTCCCGATCTTTCATCCCAGAAAATGCCCCAGGCTGCCTGGCAGACCTGTAGTGTTTGTTGGGAGAGGAATGGCTTGTCCAAGGGAGAGGTCTGGAGAGGAAGAGTTATGGTCTCTTCCCACACCCAACACCTTCAGATCTAACCTGAAAGGGAAGAGGAAAGGGTGCTCTCACCTCCTGGCCTGTAGCTCATGGGGCTGGAAGCCTGTGTCAGGCTCTTGAATGGTGCTTTTGATTTTGCTAACACTAGACCCAAACATCTATCCAACCCTCATAGGTGATATCAATCTCCCCCACTTCTGAAGCTGAAATAGGGTCTGCAATCTAATGCTTTTCTTCCCCCTTTTTCCTCCCCAACTGTTCAAGGCATCCCCAACACCCTTCACCAGTGAGATAACCTGCTAGAGGCGCTTAAGGCCCTTGATTTGAGGGTCTCCTCCTCTCACCCAGTGTGGGTGCAGCACTTTGGGCCCCTGAGCTTTAAAGTGAGGCAGGGTCTCACTTTGTAGCCCAGGCTGATCTTGAGCTTGATGATGTTCTTGCCTTTGCATCTCAAGTACAAGGATTATAGACATGCACCACTATGCCTGACTTCCATGTTCTGAGTTTTACATAGTGGATGATGTCTCATTTTTCTGACTTTCTCTTGTGTGCATGTCTTAAAGATGGGAACACTCTCTGTGGTTGGTGTTTCCACTAATGGAAGTCTGTGAAGTCTGGAATGTGATTAGATTCAAATACTGCTGCTGGGCTCTGGGAAGAGCATCGTGAGTCAGGCATGTCACTCCATGGGTGCTTCCTAGGGGAGGCCACACCTGGTCCTCTCCAAGTGGAGGATGGGAAGCAAGGAGACAAGAAATCCTAGCCAGAGAAAGTGGGACAGGCCAGTCTTAGATCAGACAGGCCTGCCTGAGATGCATAAGCAAAAGTCCCCTTAGATCTGCTTCTGACTAGACGTATGAGGAGATGGAAGGCATCAAAGGCCCTGTGGCCTGTGCTGGCCCCTGACAGTCTTCTCTGGCATGGGTACCCAATAAGTATCAGCCTGGACCCTAGCTCTGTCTCCCATCCTTTTGAGTTCTAGGGGCTTAGTAGGAAGGAAGTGGCAGGCTTTCTACAAGAATTGGTCTCACAGGTATCCTACCTGGTGCTCTCCCAGCTGGGGCAATGCAAAAGTGAGGCACTGTGCTATTTTTCATAAAGGGGTTAGGCATCCACACATTTGGGTATCTACCTGGGTCCTGGCTCCAATCCTCATGGAGACCAAGGGTCAACTCTATTTATACCCTCTTCACAGTCCCTGTGCTTCAAGCCAGTCAGTTTGCAAAGAACTATGGTGCACTTCCCCCAATCCCTTCTTTCCTGCTCTGCATGGTTGTTGAAGATTTTTAGCTTAAAGAAGAATGAATTTTGTTTTGAGTTAGTTGTATAAGCACATGGTGCTTCACCGAGAAAGCTCCTGTGTGGTTTACTCAATTTCCCTGAATGTTTTGCAAAACTAGGGTCCAGTATCCTAACCAGGACAGCAACACCGATTCAGTCAAGTTGCAGGATATTCTCACTGATAGGAGACTTCTCAAATTGCTCTTCTATAGTGAAACCACTTCCTGCCCCATCTGTTCCCTCCTTAACCTTGGAAACCACTAATCTGTTCTCCATTTCTAGAGTTTTGTCATTTCAAGAAAGTTCCATAAATGGTTGTGCATAAGTTTTCACTGTCTTCAGTTTAAATGCCCAAGAGTGCAATAATTGGGCCTGTACTACTTGCATCTTTGACGTTTTAAGAAACCGACAAACTGTTTTCCAGAGCTCTGATTTCTGCAGTGCAGCAGAGGCCAGTGTCTCTGTGTCCTCGACAGCATTTGCTTTGTCCCTGTGTTTTGTTTTCACCACCCTGATAGGTGAGCAGTGCTAGCTCATTGTAGTTTGAATTTCCATTTCCCAGATGCCTAATGATGAGGAAACATCTTTTCCTGGCTTATTTGCCATCTGTTTATCCTTTGATGGAATGCCTCTTCCTGTCTTGTGTCCTTTTTTTCTAATTGGATTATTTGCTTCTTTCACATTGAGTTTTGAGTGTTCCTTACATATTCTTGACATGTGGTTTGCAAATATTTTTTCCCCAGCCCATAGCTTGTCATTTTATCTTAGCAGAATCTTTTACAAGGCAAAGCTTAAAATTTTTATTAAGTCCAATTTATTAAATATTCCTTTTAAGAATTGTATCTTTACTGCCAAAGGTAAGAACTCTGCTTAGCCCAGATCCCACAGAATTTTCTCTTTTACTTTCCCCCCCAAAAGTGTAATAGTTTTATGTTTCCTATTTTAGTCCATGGTCCATTTTGAGTTAATTCTTATGTAAGGTGTGAGACTTTAGGTTGAGGGCTGTGTGTTTGTTTTTTGGTGTGTTTCTGTGTGTGTGCATGTGTGCGTGTGCGTGTGCGTGTGCGTGTGTGTGTGTGTGTGTGTGTGTGTGTGTGTGCATAAACATGTCTATGGATGTCTAACTACTCCTGTATCATTTATGGAAAAGACCTATATTGATACCTACATTGATCTTTTCAGAGGGCATTTTGGGAATTGGAACTCAAGGCTTCACATTTGATAAGCTGGTGCTCTGCCACTAATCCATGCCTCCAGCCCTGCTTTTTGCTGGTTATTTTAAGGATAAGGTCCTCCTTCTTTTCTTGAGTATGTACCTGAGCCATGATCTGCCTGTTTTTAGGCTTCCGATCTTCTCTGGGATTGATCCCAGAGAGCCACCATGTACAGCTTCCTGTGGTGGAGATAACATTTCCTGTTCTTTTCTACCAGGCTGACTGGGCATCATGATGCTTTCAGCCTTAGCCTCTCACAAGGCTTGGGATGCCACTGTGTACAGCTGCATATTTTGCAAACTTTTCTGTCTGGGTGGGTCTTCCTTCTCAGTTTCCCAAGTAGCTAGAATTACAGGCCTGAGCCACAGGCATCGGCTCCCCTACATTGAACTATTTTTGTACCTTTGTCAAATATGTTTGTTGTGTTTTGTTAGTCTATTTCTAGATCATTTGGTGTATGAGTTTTATTCCTGTATAATAGATCTTTATTCTTATAGAATAAGCCGTAGAATAAATCTTAAAGTTGGATAGAATGATTCCTATGTTTTTTTAAATTGTATTTTTTATTATCTTTAGTTGTACAAAGGAGTTACCATTCAACACATCAGTAGATTGATCTTATACTTTTCCTCCTGTTTTGATGGCTCTTTCAAAATTATTCTTACTACCTCAATTTCTTTGCTTTCCTAGATAAGGGAGATTGTATTAGGAGATTATTATTAGGATAATCTTGTCTAAATGACAGTTTTCCTCTAATTTTGATAAAAATTATATAAAATAACTATATCAACCTGGAAAGAATTGATGCCTTTACTATTTTGAGGGTTCTAATTTACAAGCCTGGTATGTTTCTCCATTTAGTTAAATCTTCGATTTTCTCTTATTTTCAGTAGACTGTACCAATAGTTTTGATAGATTTATCTAAATATTTAATTGTAAACAGTATTATATTTTAAATTTGTCACTCACTCTAGTATATGAAAATGCTAATTTCTTTTTGGGGGATAAGGATTTGCTATATAATCCAGGCTGTCCTATAACTCATCGTCATCTTGTCTCAGCTTCATGAGTGCTAAATTATAGGTGTGCACCACCACACCTGGCTGATGTTCATTTTTGAATCCTTGGACTTTACTTAACTCAGTTGGCTGCATATTACTGATTGATTAATTGGTTCTGTGGGGTTTTCTACATAGGCAATCATGTCATATGTAAATAAGCATAATTTCATAAGTCCTTCCTTAACTAAATGCCTTTTCTTTTCTTACTGCTCTGGCTAGAACTTTTAGTACTATGTGGAATAAAAGAAGCATCTTAGGGAGAAGATATTAAGGTTTTTACCATTAAGTATTTGTGATGGCAGTGTCTTGCAGATACTCTTTATCAAATTGAGGAACTTCATCTACATTCCTATCGATATCATCTATCTACCTATCTACCTATCTACCTATCTACCTATCTACCTATCTACCTATCTACCTATCTATCTATCTATCTATCTATCTATCTATCTATCTATCTATCTATCTATCTATCTATCTATCTATCTATCTATCTATCTATCTACCTACCTATCTATCTATCTACCTACCTATCTATCTATCTTTCTATCATCTTGGAAGTGCTGGTGTTTTGAACTTAGAACCATATTTGCCAAGGGAAATGCTCTGTCATTTAATGCACATCCTCAGCCCTTTGTACTTTAGTTATTTTTCAGATAAAATCTTGTGGGTTTTGTTTGAACTGGCCTCAAACTATTTCTCCACATAGCTGAAATTGCAGCACTACATTACCACCCTGACTTAAATTTTTTTTTCTTTGGAGATAGAACTTTTTGTATGTGCTGTTCTTGAACTGTGATCTTTCTATCTCTATTTCTTGCGTAGTTGGGATTACAGGAATGAACAAACATGTCTAGCTTCTACTATTTTTCTAATTTTTCTAATAATTTGTTAAACTATAAATTGGTGTTGTTTTCTCAATTCTTTGTTTTTTACTGTACTTACTGCTATGATCATGTGATTTTTTTCATTTGTCTGTTAATATGGTAGATTATATTGATCAATTTTCAAATACTGAATGCTTTATGTCTTGTTATATATATATATGTTATATATATATTATTGGTCATGGTCATGATGTATAATTCTTTTTCTTGATAGCTGAATTCTATTTGCAAAGAATTTGTGAGGGATTTATATGTCTGTGTTTATGAAGAATAATGGTCAGAAGTATTGTATTATTTTTGTCTTGTTTTTATATGGTTTGACATTGCGTGACACTAGCTTTGAAAAATGAATCAAGACATGCTCTTTACACTTTCCCTTCATTCATTCGTGTGTGTGTGTGTGTGTGTGTGTGTGTGTGTGTGTGTGTGTGTGTGTGTGTTTGCTGCTCCTGGGGCTTTAACTTGGGACCTGGGCACTGTCCCTGAGCATTTGTGTTCAAGGCTAGTACTCCACCACCTGAGCCGAAGCTTCTTTTCCCCTGCTTTGAACCTCAATGTTCAGATCTCAGCCTTTTGAGTAGCTAGGATTACAGGTGTGAGCCACTAGTGCCTAGCTTGCTTCTTCTTTAAATGTTTGCTGAATTGATGGTGCAATTGGCCCTGGAGATATCCTTTCATGAAGTTTTAAATTATGAGTAATTTCTTAATTAGTTATAGAACTTTTCAAATCATTTTAAATTTAGTGTGAGTTTTAGTATTTTCTCTTTTTTTGTGGAGGGGGGAGCAAATTTCATCTAATTAGTCAAATTTATGTATGTAGTATTGTTTATAGTATCATTCCCTCATTATCCTTTGTATCTACAGGGTCTATAGTGATACCTTCACTTTTATTCCTGATACTGGAACTTTCTGTCTTTTCTTTTTTCTGTCAATTTTAGCTATCATTAAAAAAAAACCCATTTGTTTAATTGACTTTCAATTTTGTTTCCTGCTTTTAATTTCATGACTTCTGATCTTTATTATTTCCCCCTTCTTCTTGCTTTATATTCATCTTGTTCATCTTATTGTCTAGCTCTTTAAGATAGAAGCCCCATAATTTGACACTTTTCTCTTTTCTAAGTACTTAATGTTACAAAACTTCTCTTCTATCCAGGCACAGGTAGCTCATTCCTGTAATCCTAGCTACTTAGGAGGCTGAGATCTGAGGATTGCAGTTTGAAGCCAGCCCAAGCAGAAAAGTCGATGGAACTCTTATCAAATAAACTACTCAGAAAAAGCCAAAAGTGGCACTGTGGCTCAAGTGGTAGATTGCTAGCCTTGAGTACCACAGCTTAGGGGCAACATCTAAGCCCCGAGTTCAAGCCCCAGGACTAGCATAAAACAAACACAAAACCCCCCAAACTTCTCTTCCCATAGATTTAGCTATGTCTCACAAATCTTAATACATAGTTTTGTTTTCATTCAGTTCAATGTGTGTTTTTAAAATTTTTATTATTTATTTATTTATTTATTGTCGGTCGTGGGGCTTGAACTCTGTGCTTGGGTGCTCTTCAGCTCAAGGTGAGCGCTCTACCACTTGAGCCACAGCACCACTTCCAGTTTTCTAGTGGTTTATTGGAGGTAAGAGACTCACGGAGTTTCCTGCATGGGCTGGCTTTGAACCGCAGTCCTCAGATCTCAGCCTCCTAAGTAGCTAGGATTATAGGTGTGAGCCACAGATGCCTAGCTCAATGTGTTTTTAGAAAGCCCCTTGAGCTTTCTATTTTGACCATGATTAGATCCTTGAAGTATCTTGTTTGGTTTTCAAGAGTTTTTTTTTTCCTATTACCTTTCCATCATGAGTTTCAAGTTTGAGTCCATTGTGATTGGAAAAAACATTATGTAGGATCTCAGTTCTTTAACATGTGTTGACATCTGATGTGGTTCATCTTGGTGTTCTCTGAGCACTTAACAAGCATGTGTGTTCCTTTGTTGCTGGGTAGAGTGTTCTGTGAGTGTCAGAATCAATGGTGTTGGATTCTTTTGTATCTTTCCCAATGTTCTGCCTTGTTCTACCAATTCCTGGTATACTTAATTTTCCTGCTCTCCTTTTGGTTACAGTGATCTTGTTTGGTGCATACATTTTTAAAGACTTTGTTGTCAGATTGACTTCCTTATCATCATATAATGTCATTTTCTGTTTCTGCTAATCCCTTTTTTTGTTCTGAGCCTAGTCTATCCAATTATATGGCTCTTATGATTTGTTTATTTTTGTTTCTATTTTTTATTTTATTTTATTTTATTTTGGTTGTCGGTCTTGAACTCTGGGCCTGGCCTTGAACTCTGGGCTTGGTGCTCTTCAGCTCAAGGCGAGCCCTTTACCACTTGGGCCATAGTACCACTTCTGGTTTTCTGGTGGTTAATTGGAGATAAGAGTGTCAGAAACTTTCCTTCTTGGGCTGGCTTTGAACCACGATCCTCAGATCTCAGCTTCCTGAGTAGCTAGGCTCACAGGCATGAGCCACCAGCACCCAGCTTATGTTTTAAGTTCTTTAGTATTTTCCATCCTTTGCTTTCCACTTGATGATATTGTGTTCGAAGTTGCTCTGACAGCTTACAGACATGCCATTTCCCTCACTGAGTCTCTTTTTAATAGTGTAATGACACCACTTACATTTAGTGCAATATTGTGTTTTCTGTTCTATTTTTTTGTTTCAGTGAATTTCTTAAAAAGAATTTCATCTTGATTTATTGGTGATGTCTTTATTTCTTTGTACAGTTTTTTTTTAAATGGTGAATGTAGGTATTATACTATATAGCTATTAATTTCTGGCCAATGTTGTCATTTCAAGAAGTCCTGTGCTTGCTAGGCAGGTATTCTACAATTGAGACATTTTCTCCACTCTTTTTTGAGCAAGGGTCTCACATTATGCTCAGGTTTGGCTTGGAGTACGGTTCTCCTATTTGTGCTTCTCTATGTAGTTAGGATGACAGGCATGTGCCACTGTACCCATTTATTGGCTGAGAGGAAGTCTTGTGAACTTTTTGCCCAGGTTGGCTTTGAACTGCAATCCTCCAGACCTCTGCCTACCAAGTTGCTAGGGTTATGATAGAAGTGAGACACTATGCCTGGTTGGTCAGTGTCTTCATTTTGCCGGTTCAAGTGAAGTGCAGAAACTTTTACCATCCCATTCATATAACAATGTATATGGGTAGTTAGAGATACATCAGTGTTAAAATATTTTGCTTCAATCACTATAAGTTAGAGAATTCAAGAAGAGAAGGGAAATCAATTAATTCACTATATTATTTCTTTACTATTGTCCTTAAAAAAGGTCCAAGGTCCGTTCTTTTCTGCCTGAAGAACTTTCTTTTGTAATTGTTTTATGGTAAGTCTGGTGATGACACATTCTCTTGTTTTTCCTCTATCTAAAACTATCTTGACTTTCTCTTACTCTTGGGATATTTTCACTAGATAGAGAATTGTGGATTGGCAACTCTTTTCCTCCAGCTCTTGGAAAATGTTATCATTTCCTTCTGACCTCCATAGTTGCTTTTTGAGAAATCCATTGTCACCTGATTATTTTTCCCTATTGTAGGTTAATACCATTTTTCTTTAGCTGCTTTCAAGATATTTCCTGCTCTTTATTTTCAGAACTCTGACTATGATATGTCCTGGTAAATATTTCTTTGGGTTTAATTTGTTTTGTAATTCATGCAACTTCTTGAATAGGTATCCCATTTCTTGTCAGATTTTGGGATTTTGGGGGGGAGGTCTTTGACTTTTTTTGTTATTTATTTATTTTTATTACATGATTCTCTTATTTTTTAAATAGTACCTTTTCAGTTTTCTTATGTTCTTCTGGAACTCAGATCATAAAATATTGTTGTCCCATTTTTTTTCTACACTGCTAGACCATTCTCTTCTTTTACTTATTTTGTGCTTCGTCCTCACTTTTCTCAATATTTCATTATTTTGTTTAGAATTACACTTAGTTCTTCTTTACACTCCCTGTTTCCTTTCCAAAACTATTTATTTGTTACAACTTTCTATCTTCTCTTGTTTCAAATATGTTTATATTTGTTTGTTCAAATGCTTTCATTGTGGCTTTTTTTTCCCCCAGGAGGGTAGGGGCGATGGGTTCTGGCTTTTGAATACAGATCCTCAGATCACAGAGCTTTGTGTGTGTGTGTGTGTGTGTGTGTGTGTGTGTGTGTGTGTGTGTGTGTGTGTACACGCGTGCACGCATGCGTGCGAGCAAGATCTCCAGTCCATGTTACTGAGGCTGGAAGCTGTGGTGGGAACATCACAGGTCTGGTGGTCTTATCCCATCAAAGGTTATGGTAAAACTCCACTTCACCCAGCCTGGTGCTGTGTCCCTTTCATGAGTTCCCATTGGCAGGGTCTCCGGAAGCTGTGGTGATATTGGAATAGTTGAGGATGATCCTGAGACCTTGAGGCAAATGAAAGCAAGACAGATTGTTTTGGAAGCATCAAATGTGAATTGTCAACATGAACATATTTCTGGACTTAACAGTTGAATGTGTGAATTAATTATGGACTTATTAAGAAGAAGAGTTATTTTCCTTTCGCAGGGCTACGGCAGCTCTGCTCCTAGTCGTTTCACTCTGGGAAGTGCCTTCTCTGGCTGCTCCTTTGAAGTTTTGGGAGCTGGTGGTAGTGCCAGCGAGGAACAGGCACATGCCTGGCTTTCAGAAGCTGCTCTGACTTCCATACTCCCCAGCATTGAGGTTAGGATCAGATTCCATCAAGCATTAGTTAGTGTACATAGTAAAGCTTTAGGAAAAATGTAAGTTTCTTCTGATAATTAAATTCTTAAAGGATTCCAGAGTTCCAGTGCATACGCAGCACATTTTATCTTCCCGCATCTCTGAAGTCTGTGGCCTTTTACCTTGCTCAGGTGGCACCTAGCCACCAAGGGCTCCCATCACCAAACAGCAGCCACCAGCCTCCCACCTCCTATTTTGGGATGTACTGGGATTTAAATTCAGGCCTCACCCTTGCTTGGCTTGCTTGCTCCATTGGCGCTCTACCACTTGAGTCACATCTCTGGCCTGGCTTTTAGCTGATTACTTTGGAGATGGAGCCTCACAGACCTATGTGTTCCATCTGGCTTTGCACCTCAATCCTTTAGATCTCAATTTGTAAGTAAGATTATAGCTGTGCCACATGAAGGCCTTGAACCTCAGTCCACCAGATCTCAGCCTCCTGAGTAGCTAAGATTATAGGTGTGAGTCAAAAGAAGGATGTCCTTTAAAAAAAATCAAATAAATCTGTTGTTGCCTGTGTGAAGGGCGTGGGCAATCTCAGGATGTGCCTTTCAGGTCTGGTTTGGAAAGGTGAAAGGCGTGGGCAATCTCAGGATGTGCCTTTCAGGTCTGGTTTGGAAAGGTGAAAAGAATGATCATTTAGAGGCTCCAGTTTCCCTTCCAAGCACTCACCTGTTGGCAGTACCCATGGGTAGTCTGCTCTCTGAAGGACCTCTCCCCTAGGCACTGCTTTGGTCCAGGTGGCCTGTGTGTTGCTTCTATACAAACTGATAAGTAAGCCAGCCACTGGGATCCACACAGCCTGTTCCTCTACCCTGGGCTCTGTGACCAGCGTGCATCATGGCTAAGGTGCAGAGCTGATACCCTGCTAGCATGCCCCAGCCTCTCTGTAGCTTGTGAAACTACCCATGTCCTTCTTAGCTGTTATACTAGCCCAAGTTCCTACCCCAAGCCCTGCCTGCCACAGCCCCCTGGTCCTCTCTAGACCCAGTGCCTAAGGGGAAGCACCTAGTCCCAGCTGGCACTAGGGGTGACTCAGCTGGTATGATAACTGTGGGCCTGGATGTGAACTGTGCATGTCACTGTGCTAGTGCTGCCCCACAGCAAGTACTCAATTCCAGTGACAGATGATGTATGATGTATGTAATCTCACCAGGTGTGTTTCTGCTTGCTTTCTGCTGATGTTCAAGAACGTTAGTGACTGCACTAGCCAAGGCTTCCGTCACCCCTCCCCTCCCCTGACTGGCCTGCATACCATCCTCCAGCTCCAATACACTGGACTCAGGCTCAGCATTGCACTGCCATTGTCCTTACCCGTCTCCTGGCTGGCTGAAACCTGAGGAATCCTTTCTTCTGGGAGAAATTCACTCTTATCTTCTGGATGACACCCTTTGCTATATTTCAGCATTGGTTCATCTCCTCTTTGTGTCCTAGCCTAATGGTTTCTGTCAAGTAGTGACTGAAAACTGACACCTGCCAATCAACACCCCCCTTCCTCCCCACCTGCCCACCATAGTCTGAACTGTTTTCTAGAAGGACAGCTTATCCACCTTGAAGCTTTGAAGGTTGCTCAGGGTAGAAGGCCTCACCTGTGTGAAAACAACTGTGCACTCCCCCCAGGGAGTGAAGAAGCTACGGGCCAGTGCCCAGGTCCTGAGTCCAAGCCTTAGTGTACACACACACACACACACGTACACACACAGACACACACACACAGACGCACACACACACACAGACGCACACATACACACACAGACACACACACAAACACACACACGTACACACACAGACGCACACAGACACACACACACAGAGATGCACACAGACACACACACACAGACACACACACACGCAGACACACACACACAGACACACACAGAGATGCACACAGACACACACACAGACACACAGACACAGACACACACAGACACAGACACACACACAGACACAGACGCACACATACACACACACACAGACACACAGACACACACATACAGACGCACACATACACACACACAAACACACACACGTACACACACAGACGCACACAGGCACACACACACACACAGACGCACACAGACACACACACACACACAGACGCACAGACACACACACACACAGACGCACACATACACGCACAGACGCACACAGACACACACACAGACACACACACACACAGAGATGCACACAAACACACACACACACACAGACGCAAACAAACACACACATATAGATGCACACAGACACACACACACATAGACACACACAGGCAGACACAGACAGACACACACACACACGTACACACACAAACACATACACACAGACGCACACAGACACACACACAGGCACACACACACGTACACACACAGGCAGACACACACACACGTACACACACGTACACACACACAGACGCACACAGACACACACACAGGCACACACACACACACGTACACACACAGACACACACAAACACACACACAGATGCACACAGACACACACACACATACGCACACAGACACACACACAGGCACACACACACGTACACACACAGACGCACACAGACACACACACAAACACACACACAGATGCACACAGACACACACAAACACACACACACAGATGCACACAGACACACACACATGTACACACACAGACACACGCAGACACACACAGACACACACACGTACACACACAGACACACACACAGACACACAGACACACACACAGACACACAGACGCACACACACACACAGAGATGCACACAGAGATGCACACAGACACACACACACATACACACACAGACACACACACAGATGCACACAAACACACACACAGACACACACAGACGCACACAGACACACACACACATAGACACACAGAGGCAGACACACACACAGACGCACACAGACACACACACACACAGACACACACAAACACACACACAGATGCACACAGACACACACACAAACACACACACAGATGCACACAGACACACACACAAACACACACAAGATGCACACAGACACACACACACACAGACACACACAGGCAGACACACACACGCACACACACACACACACACACTCACGGATTTTAAGATGATAGCTACAAGCAATTTAACCACACGCAAGAGTCTTCTAAGCTTGGGCCACCTATGCGACTGTCCAGGTCATTTGTGCAGACAAGCCCACGAAACCAGTGTTATGTCAAGGCAAGGTTCTTTTAGTGGTAGGAACCCTGAGTTTCTACCCCGTAACTTAGAGCTACAGTATGGTTGTGCAGGTTGTATACAGCACAACCCTCAGGATTCTGTTGCCAAATGGTCTCCTTGGTGGCCCAGCCAGATGCCTGTCAAGCAATCTCTGACAGTGGCAGCCAGCTAGAATTTGGGGTGGGGAGGCCTCATGGTGATGGACTCAGGGCCTTTCTCCAGGGCTGGAATCTTCCTCTTCCCCTTCCTCTTCTTCCTTGTGGTTGTAGTGACATGTTTCTCTGGCAAGCCGAGGTGCCCAGGCGCCTCGCAGGTGCTGCTGGGAAGGCTTCCGCTCCTCGTGCTGCTCGCCTGCCGGCGGCTCCACTGTTAACCTTTGGGGTTTGCTCACAAAATAGAAACTCGCTTTGTAGGTCAGTTTGTCAGTAATTTTGGCAGCCGCAGGGCCACCGAGGGAATGAGGCGTGGTTCCCACTTGTCTCGCAAGCTCAGTTTGCAGACTTTTGAGGCGCCCTACCCCAGGAGGCCTGCTCACCCTGCCGGAAACGGGAGCTACTTTTCTCTGACCTGGTTTTGAATCATACAGCAATTCCTGGATGCTGGCAACACACAGCTGTGCCAAGGATTTGGTCTGTGCCCGCCCATAAGCCAGCATCTGCAGTCCCTGCCTTCTACCTGTGCTCTGTGTCCTTGGTAAGGCTGCTGGCTGTGCACCTGCTCCCGTGTGAAAGGCCTGAGTCCTCTTGAGCATGCGCTGGGCTCCAGACTTGCCCTAAGCTGCTGGTGCCTACTGGACTCTGTGTAACCATTCCTTATGCCTATGGCCTAGGCCAGCCTGTACAGCCAGATCTCTGAGCATCTTTTTTATACATTCTCCTGATCCCCACAGTATCATTCATGTTGGGGAGAGGAGGACAGGCCAGCAGTGGCCTCATGACACCTACTTCTCAGGACTGAGGTGAACAGAGGAGGTGGGTGCTTGAGCCATATGTGACCCTGATGTATTGACTGTTGGCAAGAACGCCAAGCAGGAGAGCAGAATCAGGTGTTCTGGAGACATCAGGGAGGGCTTCCTAGAGGAGGCAATGATCAACTGCACTTTGGGCCCTTCTCTGTCATGTGGGGAACTCCAGGGGTTGAGGTTGAGAACTGAGCAGCTCTGGAATGAGACTGGAAGCCGGGGAAGCCGAGACCGGATTGGCATAATGGCTTGGAAGTATAATCATCCCAAGAAGTAATATAGCCACTCTGTGTTCTGCCCGGTGCTAGGATCAGAGTTGATTGAAATCTACTCCTAGGCCAGTGCCAAGGTTTACAGTGAGGACACCAGACTTGCTAGAGAAGACTGAGGTCCAGGGAGAGCAGAGGGGAAGGCTGGGGGCCTGAAGAGTGTTGAGGAATGGCTCTTCTATTCCCTTCTCCAGGGAAGCAGGCTGGCAGCCTGTCTCCCACTGCCTCTGAGCTGCTGGATACTACCTAAAGGTCCTAGAGCCCAAAAGTTGTCCCACAGGCCAGAGGCAAGCCTGGACCATCCCTGCCTGCTTGCTGGGGGCAGCAGCTGCCATGTGTGTATGGAACGCTGGCTTGGGAGGCCACGTGTCCACACCTCCTGTGGGGACAGCTGCTGTGTCTCCACCCCCTGTGCTGTGTAGCCTGAGCAGGTCATTTCCCCTTGGGAGCAGCTCTCCACCAGTCCCATGTCTGACAATGGGGACTCAGCATTTTGCAGTGGCAAACCTATTTCTTTTCTGTCACACATTTGGGTTTTGACAGGGTAGTGGCCCTGGGCATTTCAGTCATGCACACAACGTGTGCCTGCCAGGTCCTGTACTAAGTGCTTTAAAGGATCCCCTAGTGTCCCCATTTGACTTTATTTTTTGGAAGTGTTGAAGTCTGAGCTCTGGGCCTTGCACTTCCTACGTAAGCGCTCTACCACTTGAGCCATTGCTCTTCATGCTTGTTGTTTTCCCAATAGGACCTCCAATTTATTCTTGGGTTCTCCTACAGTACTATTTGTTTCTTTGATAGCTGAGGGGGGGAAAAAGCACCACCATGGCTTTTATTGGTTGAGATTGGAATCATGTGAGCTTCTGGCCTCCAACCCTCCTCCTCCTGATCTCTGCCTTTGCAACAGCTAAAAAGATAGGCTTGATCTCTCTAGGTTTTTTTAATGGGGAAATTGAGGAGCAGTGCCTAGCAGATGTCCAGGTGCTATGGGCTAGCCATGGGCTTGATCAGAACACCATGTTGGTCCTACTCAGTATCCTGTGAGTAGAGCTTTTGTCTGGAAGAAAAATCCCTGGACACATGGGTAGCCTTTGTCTGAGTGTTGCTGGACAGTCACATGCCCTAGGATGTCCCAGACAGGAACATTATTTCACTCACCAAATTCCCCCATTTTGAACCCTTGTGAGAGGGACCACATGGGTTAATGTCCACCTTCCCCTCCTTTCTTTCTTCCTTGTAAACTCTATCTCAGAGAGATTCACTGATGACGCGTCCACTAGAGAACCCCTCGCCCAGGCAGCACTCTAAAATCTCGAAGGGGAGATTTGCCAAGTCAAGTTTGGAGGCTGCAGGGCTGGCCAGAGCCCCATCTGAGCCCCTCTGAGCGGGGATGATTTATGTCGGCAATGTGGTAGTCATTAGTATCTTTGGTGTCGGAGCCCGCGCGCTCGGGCCTGGGTCTGTGGCCGAGGGAGCCTTCGGGGCCATTACCAGCTAATGGCTCGGTGTGGGCAGAGGAGGCCTGCAGTCAATCTCACTGCTGGCGGGTAATAAACGTCACCCGCTCCTTTCCTGCTCCCCACGAGGGCAAGGAAGGGGGGCTCACAGCTCCCTGCTGGGCTTCATCTCCATGGCTGGGGGCAGGGACTGTCATGTTACTTCTTGGCTTGAACAAGGATGCTGGGATGTTGCCTTGGATTTTGTCTGTCTGACCCAGATTTGAGTTTGGCTTAGCAGCTCTGGTTCTACTAGCTTGGCATGAGGTCATTGTGGCCCGGGGAGTGCGGTGCCCCAAGTGAAGGGTCTTTGATGCCTCTATAACTCGACATCTGTTCACTTAGCTGTCTTTTACTCAAGACCTCATTCAGTGCACACAGCAAGGGCGCAGGGCTGGCATGCATAGCTGTGTCCATGTGCGTTTTCTGTGTGACCTGGCCTGCATCAACAGACCCCCCCCCCTTCCCCTCTGACTATGCCCACAAAAGGCAACCAACCACTCTTCCCAGTTTCCCACCCAAGCCATGCTTTGCCTATATCTGGAGGTCATCTGGGTGGACACACATAGCCTGTGTCTGGGGGTCTGGATTTGTTAGCTCTGTATCGAATCTGCTCCCATGTTGCTCGTATATCGGTACCTTTCCTCTCTATTGCTCTATATGAAGGGTTCAGATTGCACATTTTGCTATTGGCTTGATGTTGGGCTGGTCGTGGTTTGCGGTTGTTATGAACAGTGCTAGGTTCCATAATGGTGAGGAATCCTGGCTCTTTGGTCTTAGAAAATGTGTTGAGATTAGGCTCCGTTATTCATTTGCTGTGAGCCTTGTGCAGGTTCCTTGACCTCTAGGAGTGTGTGAAATGAGGGGATTGCAGTACGAGGGCTCTACGTAACCTCAGGAACCTCTCGGTGACTATAGCTTCCAGGAGATTTTACCTGCATACATACTTCCGTGGCACCAAGGGGCTCCTGTGGAAAGTGTGCAGGGGAAAAACGAACCAATTTGGGGCTTACCAATGTCTTGTTATAGTGTCTTCGGTGGGAGAGGGCAGGGCAGGGTCCTGCCTTCACCTGGTAGTAATAAGGAGAGCCTGAGTGAGGTGGGAGAGGGCGCAGTGACAAAGGTTCTGTGGTCACACACTCTCCAAGAACAGTAGGCCTGGAGCCTGCACTCCCTGGAATTCTAGGGTGAGCCCTAGAACCAAGGCCCTCCGCCGAGCCCTGTCTCCCAGGACCTTGTGTCCACGGCACACGTAGTGTGGGCGCTGCAGCCTGGTGGCAGAACAGTGTATGTGAGCTATCCAGGCAACTTGAAAATTTCTGCTAGCCAAGTCCAAAAGTAAAAATAAAAAAGAGGAAACTAGAGAATAGACTTGAATCCAATATACTTAAACTATTATAGTCATGCATAAATGAATCTACAAATTATTGTTGAGATTTTTTCATTTTTCTTCCTCCTGAATCTTCAAAATCTACGCTGTAGTTTTATTTATTTATTTATTGACACTGAGACTCAAACTCAAGGGCTTTGAACTTACTCAGCTTGCTTGCTTACTTATGGCTGACACTTTTATTACTTGAGACACACTTGTAGCCTGGTTTTTTGCTGGTTCGCTGGAGATGGAGTCTGAAGGCTCAGGCTGGCCTAGAACAGTGATTCTCCAGATCTCAGCTAGCTGTGTAGCTTGGACTGTAGATAAGAGGCCCTGGTGTCCCACTGAGGCTATGTTTTAGATGCTGAGCACTGCTCCGTGGTCACGTGTCTAGTGATGACTGCACTGTATGGGACAGCACAGCTATAGATAGAACTCCCTCAAATCCTAGCTTTCAGAGGGAACAGCATTGTAATGTTGCGGCTGGGCAGGAAGTCAGGCTCCCGAGGAACACTGGTGGTGCCTTCAGACTGTCTCTGGAGTTCGCTGGTTGTCTTGCGGCCTGCTTGTGCTCATCCTAGCTACTCCAGCGCAACCCTCAGAGAGCGTGCCCAGCCCCAAGATTGCTCTCAGGTGGGCAGATGAAGCTCGGAGCCTGAGCAGGCAGCCGGGCAGAGGAGCCACAGGGCCAAAGCTCAGTTTTGAGCGCTGGCTTCCATCCCTTGGGCAAACAGCGCAGCACGCCGGGCAGTGCTTTCTGGCACGTGTCCCTGCCGTGTTCCACCCCTGCCTGCCAGTCCCGAGGGGGTGAAGCCGGTGGGGGTGGGGAAGCACACAGCCCTGTGCCTTCCATCCCCCCCCCCCCCCCCTGCTGTCCTCCGAGGCCGCCTTCCTGGGCGGACACTGTGAAAGCGATTCTCCAGCTCTCCCCCTGCGGCCTCGGGGAGATAAAAGCCAGGGTTGTGGGGATGGTAAAGAGGAAGCCAAATTATATTTATAATATTAAAGTGAGTGCATTTGTGGCTTGCTGTTCTCCAGGGTCTTTCATAAGTAGAAAAACACAAATTAGCATTTTCCATTTCCATATATTGACTAGAAAAATCGCCTGCTCTCAATTAAGACCTATAGCTTTTGGGATGTATGCAACAATTTTATAAAATATTTACAGCAAGATTTGCATTTTACATGGTGTTACAGTTTTTCTTGTGTTTAGGAGAAAGGACTGAGGCCTTGGAGAGGAAATCCATTCTCTGGAATGAAGTGGGAAGAGAGGCTGTTGTTTTTCTTGACTTGTCTACTGACCAGCCAGGGCCATGCTGTCTCTGGTAATTACCTAAGGCTGATCCACCCCTGAGCTATTTGTTAGTCCGTCTCCAAAGCCCCCCTCTCTTTTGACAAATCTATTACTTTCCCTTTAAAACTTGCAGGAATGGAGCTGTTTGTGGCTTTGTGTGAGATGGAGACGGAGAATTTTTTTTTTTTTTTGCTGAGTGTAAAAGCATGCCGTAAAGAACATAGCTATTTCCTGGATAATTTGCAGTTGTATATTTTATGTTAATTTCACCGAAAATACTGCACCCCTGCCAGGTTTAGTAGCGGCTCACTGTGATATGAATAATTTCTAGTGAATCATTTTTTTTTCTTCATTTAAGATTTGGCACCTTTTTAAGATTTTAATAATAGCAACAAGGAGGAAGATTTAGAACAAGTGAAACATTAGTGCCAAAGAAATTCACGTTGAGCGCTAATGTAAAATAGCAAGAATAATTACACGGAAAGCGGTTTCCACAGATGTTTTTCCTTGTAATGTAATAACTATTTACTAAACTGTTTATTTTAGGCCTTTGGTTTATAATAAAATATTTATACATTCTCTGCTGTAATAAAAATATTGACAAAATACTATAGAGGTTTAAAAAGACAATTGATATTTTTATTTTCAGGGAAGTGAGCATAGCCTAAAAGTTTAGTGCTATTTCGGGGGATTGGTTAAGATTTGAGAATCTAGTTCATATTTTGAGTTAATTCCCCAGCTCACAGATTGAGAACCGGACTGGACACTTATATTTTGTTAGCTTGTGTTAGATGTGCATATAAGGTTGTTGGGTTTTTTATTTTTAATATATTTTATTATAAAGATACTGTACAGACGGATTACAGGTACATGAGTAAGGTAATGAGTACATTTCCTATCTAGCATTGTTACCCCCTCTTTTTTTCTTCTTTTCTTTCTTTCTTTCTTTTTTTTTTTTTTTTTGGTGGTACCAGGGTTTGAAGTCAGCTAGCTTGCTCACAGCTGGTGCCCTACCACTTGAGCCACACATCTAGCCTAGTTTTTTGTTTGTTTGGGGGTTTTTGTTGTTGTTCTTGCTGGTTAATTGAAGATTAGCAGAGTTTTTTGGCCTAGGCTGGCTTTGAACCCCAGTCCTCCAAATCTCAGCCTCCTGCCTGAGATCTAGCTGACACCCAGCTAGGATTGTAGGTGTGAACAAGCAGCTCTCACCTGTTTTTGTTTCTGTTTTCTAATGGAGTTCTTACCTGTGGCTCTTGCCAGGGGAGTGCTGGGTTTCAGTGGCTGATCCTCTATTCTTGAGACAGGACAGGCCCATCTGAGTTGGAGAGGCCTTGAAGACAAGACAACTTTTAGACATTTAGATGCAGGTGAGATCAGAGGCTGTGGCAAGGCCAGGGGTGGTTCTATACAGATTTGACCTTGCTTCTCAGCCTTTGTCTGCATCTAGTGAAGCAGGTCCTTGGCAATGTCCCATAGTGGGTTCATCCTATGTGGATCCCAGCTGGAGCCAGGATGACAGGTTTAGACACTCTGATTTGCTGAGTCAGCTGTTTTTTGTAAAGTTCTCAGGAGGAAAAAGAGAGACTACCTGTCTCCATTCCTACATCACCCCCTGCCCTCTAGCCAGTGGCTGAAACTAGGAGGCCTGTCAGGTCACATCACTTAGATGGTGCTGGAAGTGGCCAGAGGTTGAGGGATAGTTTGGACCTAATGAGAGAGAGGAAAGCAAGGGATCTGAAAGGAACTGGCTGAGATCTGCCAGCCTTCTTGGAGCCACAGTGACCAGTGGCCCCTCCCCGTAAAGCATTCGTGGCCACGTGACACTAAAGATGGATCTGTGTCTGGGAAGGCCTCTGTTTCCAATGGCCTGGCTAGTGACAGAGTGTAGATACTTTGTATCTGTGTCTTTCACATATCTGTAAGATTTGCAGACAAGCTGATGTGTTTTTGTGTTCATCTTGTGGTTGTCTGTGAGTGTATTTGTGGCCTTCTATATTTGTTTGGCAGTGTCTATTTGGACCTGTGAGTTTGTTATCCTGTGTTTTAGTGCATGTGTGTGTGTGCCTGTCCGTGTGTGTGTGTGTGTGTGCCTGTGTGTGTGTGTGTGTGTGTGTGTATCTGAGCATGCAACCCCTCTCCCGGTGTTCTGAGTCTTAGTGTTTATGTGTGTGTAACTGTGTGTGCCCCAGAGAGGCAGGGGTACCCCTAGGAAGAACGCAGGCTCTTTCTGAGACAGGCTGGGGCTTCCCAACCTGTGCTATCAAATGGCGGTGGCACCAAGAAGTTCAAGGAATGAGGTCAGGGAAAGGTGGGATTATGTTTAAAAGACAAAGATAACTGGGCTACTCTAAGAACAAGAAATAAAGGGGAACACAACAAAGGGCAAATTTGCTACTCTCAGTGGTTTTGTTTTTAGTGGTGGTGGGGGGGTGGTACTGGGGCTTGAACTCAGGGCCTGATCCCTGTCCCTTAACTTTATCACGTAAGGCTGGTGCTCTACCACTTGAGCCACAGCTCCACTTCCAGCTTTAAAAAAAATTTTGATAGAGGTTAATTGGTGATAAGAGTCTCGTGGACTTTTCTGTCTGGGCTGGCTTTGAGCCATGATTCTCACTTCAACTTCTCCAGTAACTAGAATTACAGGTGTGAACCATCAGCATTCAGCTTTTCTTGGTTCTTCACCCAGAAAATACCCTCTTGTACTCGGGGAGGCAATTCTCAAGGTCTTGCTTGCTGTGTTTTCCAGTTTGACTCTTGGTTGGCCCATCCCCAATCATCTAGGCCATGATTCCCCCTGCTCTGGGGATCCTAGGGTCACATGGGACCCTAGGTCACATGGGATCCTAGGGTCACATGGGATCCTAGGGTCACATGGGAACGAGGAGGACCATCCCACAAATAGAGGTCACCACCCTGGGAGCCCCTGGGCAAGTCCCTGGAGTCCCTGAAGTAAGAAGTATTTTTCCCCTTGAGTTTAGGGGGACTAAGCTGTCTCTACCCACAGGATGGGGTCGTGTTCCCCATTTCCCATTCCCCATGGAAAGCTAGGGCCCTAGCAAGCCCAGGAGGCTGGCACAGCCTTTCCTTCCCTTGCATTGCACAGCAGGGCTTTTAGTCTCCATTCAGGGGAGGAGAGGCCAAGGTACTGAGGCCTCTTGGAGGACGTCAACCACATTAGTTTGGGAGCCGACCTGTGGGAGGTGCTACAACCCAGCCAGAAATCACTGCCGAGGGAAAGCCCTGCCTACCAGACTTCCTGAAGGGTGGACCTGTGGGAGGTGCCTGCAGGGGGATGGGGGGGTCGGTTCCTGCCCAGGGACAGGCTGCCCTCTGGGGAGAGGGAGGTATGCTAAAGCAGAACATTTTTTTTTCCCTTGCTGGATCAGGGTGAACTGGAGGTCACAGTTGGATTGCTGGGGCCAGCAGCTGCCACCAGGGGTCCCCCCTTCCCCTTACTGCCCCACACAACCCTTCTGCTCCTCTCCTTGTGGTGTTATTTAGGGGAGGAGTAGATGATTAATCTGCCTGGTTGGCCCCCTGTGAGGTGTGGGCTTTGGCCCAGGGGCAGGCTGCGTGCGTGCGTGCGTGCGTGCGTGCGTGCGTGCGTGCGTGCGCCTCCGTGCTGACCAGGTCTGTTTCACCGGCTTTGCCTTTGTCTAAGCTTTCTCTGGCCTGCACATAGCTGGCTCCAGGCTGGAGTCAATGACCAGGATGTCGTTACAGGCACAGAGAGCTATTTTCTTTACCTTTTGGTTGCAGGGCTCCAAGCTGCTTTGCTGACCAATTCTTGCTTTTTGTAGGGGACTTTGCATAAGGAAGGCGGGGTAGGGAGGAGGGGGTGGCAGGCATTGGGGGGAGGCAGTAATGTAACCTAACCGGATTTTAGTATTGGATTTGCTGGGCAGATAGTGATCAATGATGATGGTGTGGTGGTTGTTCTTGTTATTAATTTTGCTGATTGTGCTCCTTATAACTTTGAGCAAATTACCCATTTTACTTTTTTAAAAACACGAACTTTTTTTTCCTCTCACAAAAGGAGAAGAAACTGGTAACAGAAAAAAGAGATAGAAACCACGTCCCAAGGAAATTGCTGCTAACAATTTGGTGTTTCTCTTTCCCAGCCATGTCTTCACACAGATGTAAACACAGTTTTAGAAAGCATCTTGCTGGAGCTTGGTATTTATATGGGAAAGTCTGTAGAGGGGTGTATCTGTTGGGAATCATTTGCATATAGCACAAAAGCTGTATGCTTATTCGCATAAGGATGTAGATGACCGAGTTTTCCCAGGGGAAAATCCTGGTGGCATGCTATCTCGACACAGAATGACCTGAGGACCCCACATTTCCCCTTCTGTTCCCACTTCGCATCCTGACTTCCAGCAGCAAAGTCAGTGGCTCCTACTTTTATCCTAAATAGAATCACTGTCCTCTCTTTGTACCTCTGTGTTGATTGAAAACAGGGTTATTGTGCCCATACTGTTTTGTAGCTGCTCCCACAACCCCAACCATATACACTGGCTGCTTTCTCAGCCAGGACACACATCTCCACCACCTTTTGTCATGGCCATTTGGTGCTCTATTCTAGAAGACCATGGTTAGAGCATTTCCTGTTATAAATTATCCTGGGCTGAGCATGGAGGATAGGTGGGTGACTTTCTGCCTTCCTCTCTGGGGACAGGGTGTCCAGGATGGTGGGGGGAAGGAGGCCTCGCCAGGCTGTGGAGTGGAGGATGTTGGCGTGACTTCATTCTGCCAGCTGGACCTCATCAAGTGCGGGTGTTAATTACAGGGAGGCCCCTGGTTCTGTGAACAGGCGGGAATGCTGGGGCTAACTCGTGAATCAGGGTCACCTTGAAACAGACGCTTCCAGGGACAGTGAATTAGAGGAGACCAAGAGGAAGTTCAGGGCACTGGCAACTGTGTACTGCCAGCTCGTCTGAGTCATCCTGGTGCCCCGGAGCCTCTGCCTGGGATTTGCATAGGGTCCCTTGAGGCCCTCATGAGACTATAAGAGTTTCTGGGTCCTGGCTCTAACTGGGATGTGCTGAGAACAAGAAGACTTGTATTTGTGGGTAACCCCTCTCCAGAACACCTTGGACTTTAAGATGTGCCCATGTATCTTGGAAATGTGGCCCATGTGAGTGGGAAGGGACCCAGGGCCAGAAAAGGAGGTGTGTGTATGTGTGACAGTACCACATGTGCGCCCAGGTGTGCAGCCGCCTTGATCAGTAGCGTGCGACCCCCCCCCCCCCCCCCCCCCCGCCTCCCATGCCCCAGCCAGGTGAGCTCAGAGCTGCAGGCATGGCAGCCCAGGTTGGAGGAGAATTAGGTTATTGCATTTCCTCTGTAATTCTTCATCAGGGCTGCCGCCAGGATCTGCCGCGAGAAAATCAATGTGTTCTGACTCCATAATTTCCCAGGTTGCCTTACTCCAAGTACTTTGTACGGGGAAAGGTGACATCTCTGGTCACATCTGTATGGACCACACACACACACACACACACACACACACACACACACACACACACAGACCCTTTCTCCCTCCCTCGCTCCCCCCGCCCCGGCCCCACCTCCTAGGACAGGATTCATTGGAATTTCCCAACCTTTGCACGCTTTTGTGAAAACACTCATTTGTGTTTGCGCCAGGCCGCTAATGGCGGACGCCAAGGTCTGCGGAGCTACCTCTGCTCAGCTCTCGTTATAGCGAGGAATGTGCCGTTAATAATGCATCTATGGAACTCAGCTGTGTGGGAGCCAAGTAATTATCCCACTGTAGCGTTCCCGGCTTCAGTGTCATCACAACTGGGGCTTCATTAAAAGTCCTAACAGAGACGGTGTTGTGTGCTGCAGCCTGTATATATATTTTTTCATTTAAATTATCAGCCTTGCTATGGCTCAGAGGTAATTTGACTTTTTGAAACCGCTGAGCCCCTGTGAATTCCCCTCCCCTTCTCCCTCTCGCTGCTCTACCAGCTGATCAGCCCCAGAAGAACAAAAGGTTTATCTGAAGCTATGAAGCATATATTCACCAGCTTCTGGCGTCTAGATAAAAAAAAAATCAAAGTACTCCATTGAACATGTTAATACTGAGCAAAATGCACACAGCTAGACACTAAACCTTTACAGGGATTTGGGCATTTGAAAAGTGATACCCAGATCAGGCCTTGAGCTGGATTTCTTAGCCCAGAGTAGAGTGAGTAGCAAAGGAGAGAGAAATAATGTTTATAAACTAATATGAAAACAGCAAATGAATGGCTTAAGAGCTCGCCACCTTTTAGTCTGATTTTTTTTTCATTTTTCTTTTCTTTCTTTCTTTTTTTCTTTTGGTTGGGAGGATTGTGAGAGAACTTGACCCAGTCACATCACAGGATGTAGGATTTCCCCCTTTGCTATGACCTTGGACTTGCTGAGAGATTGGGTGGTGCATCTCAGTTTTGTTCCTCATCAGAGGACCAACGGGGAGAACCTCAGAAAGTGGAGCTATCCATCCACTTTGGCTGGAAGCAGTTCCTTCCTCGGGTTTCCTTCAAACCATGTGTGTAACAGCTTCTTCCATTTCTATTAGAGGGAAGCCACCAAAGAACACTGGCAGGAGTGGTCATATTCTATGAGTGAACCACATATCCCAACATAGCAAATAGGTGCTTGTTTGGCAATGTCTGCCACTGATGGTGTGGTGGCAGCATGGTAGCATTTTCCCTAGACTTACTTATCTACCCAGTATGTTCACATTTTTTTTTTTTTTTTGCTAGTTCTGGGGCTTGAACTCAGGACCTGGGCACTGTCCCTGAGCTTCTTACTTCTGGCTTTTTCTATTTATGTGGTACTGAAGAATTGAACCTAGGACTTCATGCATGCTAGGCAAGCACTCTACCCACTAAGCCATGTTCCCAGCCCTGCTCACTTCTTGATCAAGGAAGATATTAAGAAAATATAAACTCTGTTTCTGGCCTCTAGTAGCTTTCAACATAGTCAGGAGGCAGATCTTAGAAGCAAGTATCTCATGGTACAAGCAGTGTATGATTAAATAATAGTATAACTTTTCAGAGAATGTGGAGAATGGGAGGGAAGAGGTTTCAGCAGGAAGCAGTGTGTTTGAGCACTCATGTGATCAGTTTGAGTGGAGTTTAACATATTTATGAAGCCAAGATGGGCCCAGCATAATTTGAGGTGGCTTCTACCCAGATGCAGACAAGGGAAGAAGATCCAGCTGGCACGTGATGTGGCCCCATGGGACCCACTGGAAACAATGTCCTTTGGGCATGGACCTTAGCCTCTATGTGTGCAAAATTAGGAGCCGTCTGTACAGAAGCCTCAGAAGTGCTCAGGGCGAAAGGTGTTCACCCCATTGCATGAAATGTAAATGTTCCCTCCTGATAACTGATCCCTCAGTTGAGATGTCAATCCTGGATAAAACCTCATAACGGCAGCCCCCATGCCACAAAGCGGAGCTATGGGGGCTCAGACTCGGTAGCCCCAGGCTTGGGGGCTTTTAGTTCTGTCAACATTGTACCCAGTCTTGGGCCTAGTGGGAAACCTGAGCCAAGATAGGAACAGCCCCCACCCTAAAGGAATATCCAGTCTAATGGGAGGGATATGCATTTGGGTATGAAATTTAGGGTAGGAGATGATAACCTATCTTGGCCATGTGAGGGTAGCAGTAGATAGGTAAAGATAGGGACTAGTCATTGTGAAGTTTGAAAGCATTTGGGCTGGCCCTTGGAAGGATAATAGGAGTTCACAAGAGGGATTAGAGAAAGATAACTCTTAGGTGGTAAGCATAGCAAATGTTAGGGGCACTAAAGGGAGCATGATCCTCTTTGAAACTTAAGCTGACTGTGGAAGTTGATGACTCCCATAGTCTTCCAGGCCACCAAACCCGGTCACTACTCCCCGGACACCCTGGTCCTTTGTTGAAGTCTCATAACCTTCCCATCAACCCATGACCTAGACCTGGCTGCTTCTCTGTGTCCTTTTGCCCCCACAGCCACCTGCCCTTTCCAGCACCCCAGTGCCAAGTTCCTTGCCTCAGTACTGTGGCTCACCTCCATCTTCCTGTCCTACACGGTTGTTGGGGCCCATGCTTCAAACCCACTCTCCGCTGCAGTGCTGCAGCCACTTGTGCTTGGGAGACTGTGCCCTGCATGCCTCACAGCCTTGCCAGACGCCAGGCTGCTGGCCCTCCTGTTCTGTGCTTTTGTCTGTCTAACGCATGGCACCAGTTCCAGAGCCTGCCTGTCAAGTCCTGGTCAGGATCTCAGGGGCCCCAAGAAGGAAGGAGGATCTGGATATAAAAGAATACATGGGAAAATGAATATTGACCCCCCCACACTGGGATACTGGGTCCCAGGCAGGACCTCATTTCTGGGAAGATAAGTCTTTGTCTCCTGTTGAGACAATGAGTTCACGCTTGTGCAGGCCATTTTGGAATCCTTTTGGCTTTTAAGTTTCTACAAGGACCACTCATCCTCCATCCAAACACCAGATGCTGTGCCCCTTGAAGTCACATGCACCAAGAACGAGGTCGGCCCCTCCTTCAAGGCCACTAGGGCCAGGGCTTCAGGAAACAAAGCCCTGAATGTGGATCTCACTGTTAGGGACTCAGAGGCCCCCTCAAAAAATACCAGCATGGGGGTAACTAGGGGCAGCTTGGAGGTCCCAGGCCCCCGGCCTCCCCAGTTTGGAGCCCGGAAGACAGAGGAAGAAGAGGTGTTTGAATATCGTGCCGTGAAGGGAGCAGTTTTGATATTAGAGCAGACCTCCTAAGAGATCCCCTGGCTCTGAGCTGTGATCCACACGCCACATTCGCAGACAGCTGGTCGCCCAGCGTGGGCTGTGCCTGCCGCTCGGAGCTGGCACACTGGCAGGGACCAGGTAATGCTCTAATTTCCCTCGTGCAGATGCGGCCAGGAATATCTTAATTTATTGGTGTGCTGGCATGCAAGAGGGAATGCTGTCGGTGCAGCCTTGCATAACTATTAGCAAAAAATGGAGCTGATAGGGGCTTGACTTCTCGTAAAGTGGGTTTGAAATAATCATCGCCTTTTGTTGTGTTTGGAAGGGCTTGAACAATTCTTAATTATTTAATTATAGATATGCGAGTAATACACTGGGAATGGCCCTGCCATTCCAGGGATACTGAACAGAGGAACATGTTTAGTTACCAGAGATTTTTTAAAAAGAGGTGGTAATTACATCCAAGTGTCATTTGTATCACAGCACCACACTCTCTGTCAGTGACAAGGGGTCTGCTGGGCCTCACCTTGGAACATTTTTTTGTGACAATAATAGCATGAACAGTATCATCACCTTCCTCTAGGCGAGGCCTAGAGAGCAAAGCTCTTTCTTTTCAATGATTTGCGGGTTGTCAGTGGGATTCTGGGAAGCAGGTGCAATCGTTCCCATTTTACAGATGAGTAAATTGAGCCTCGGGTCTCACTTCATTTGAGGCTTGAAACTACAATTTGTATTTTTTAGACACCTCCACAGTTTGCCTTTCCCACCCTGTCACCAGCTGGGGCTGAGCCCAGCTCTGCTTTCCAGGGACTTTTCTGTCTCTTCTGAGCTTCGGCCAGCTACACAACTTTGGTGACTGTTTGCCTGAATTGTGTGTCTGACTCCACGGCACATGCTCATGATGGACACCTTGCAATTATCCCATATAAGCATTCATTGTATTCATATCATTAATTTTGTTTGGGCTATTACATTTGATAGATACATTAAGCATTATATAGTTCTCTTTATACATGAAATTGAACTGCCTTTGAACAGTCAGCCGGCTAATTGCCGGTAATTTGTGTTGCTAACGAGAGGCAGAATAGTGGTATAACATTAGACTCAACAGTCAGTTAACAAATTTGCCGATGCAGATTGCAAGCATGCCCTCTCTGGCGTAGGCAGGCTGCATCTCACACGTGAACAGACTTTTCAAAATGCATAGGGCTGAAAAACCTTTGCACTCTCATCCTCACCAAAAAAAAAAAAAAAGACTTGTGCAACAGTGGTCCCTGTAGAGAGGGCTGGGGGTGATGGTAATGGGTCTGATTGTGTTCGGGACTGGGGAGAACTTGGAGGCTGGAAGGGAGGTTTGGCCATTCCTAACGGGTGTTGAGATGCTGAGTGATCTTCTCGCTCCACCCTGTACCTGTGGGGTGCTGCGTGCTGAGTGCTTCTGATCATAATTCAATTCCTTTGGCACTGAGTTTTCCCTTCGCGTGGGTTGAGTCTTCCTGAGGGCATTTTTGGGGGTGAGATCTGGAGAAGGTTACCTCTAAGCCCCTTTTGCCACTGTCAAGCTGATTTGGAAAAGGGGGTGGGAGGTAGTCAATGACATTATTGCTTGGGTTTTTGTGAGCCCCTAGTCTGTCTGCCTGAAGAAAGCTAGGGGGCACCCCCAGGTGAGGGAAGAGGTGATGGAGGAGGGGGGTCCCAGGGCCAACACCTCTGAGACACTGAAGGACCTTTAGTTTGGAATGGCATAATGCAAACAAACAAACACATAAAAGCATTCTTTTAGTAGCTGAATTTGTCTCCCCCAAATTCCTCTGTGGCGTTATAGAATGGTTCCTTGGGTGACAGGGCCTGTGAAGAAGCCACAGTCAGGATGTGGCTTGGGGCAGGCTCTGCCTGATCCAATCTGACTATGAGAAGATCAGACTTGGACTCCAGGAGAAATCCAGGGGATTGAGGGACATGAAAGGAGCTACTCAGAGGGGAGACCATGTGAGGATGCTAGAAAAGGGGTGCAGGAGAAGCCACACCTGCTGGCACCTCCATATCACCCTTTGATCTGGAGAGTTGGCACAGGAACCGTTTCTGCTGTTCAGGACCCTTGGCCACTCTGGGCTGCTTCATTATGGCTATTCTAGCCAGGAATGTAGTAATCCCTCAGCCTGCTCTCAGTGGTCTCTGGAGGGTCCGGTGTGGGCTCTTGGGAAAGCTCCTCCAAACCAAGCAGCAGCCTACATGAAGCTTGAGAAATATAGGTAGGGTCAAAGGAAAGGACTCCTCAGACAGGTGGAGGACCGCCACTGCTACCACCTCTGCTCTGACTTCATCCACAAAAGAAGACTGGGGGCTTGTCCAGCCCGCTAACATAACGGTCAGTTATGAGGGACACAGGGCTGCTGGGGACCTGCCCTGTAATTGGAAGTGAGCCTCGCTGATGCACTTACGGCCAAGTACGTGCATTCATGGGATGATACCAGAAAGTTCCCCCGACCTTTGTAGGGCGTGTGTTTCAGAAAAGAACATTTTAAGCTGGAAGACAACACTAGAGACGTCATAGGTCCTCCTGGCACTGTTCTAGGCCTTACAAGAGCTGTCTGTGACTAGCACCTTCTCCAGCATCCCAGGCTCTTCCTTCCTCCTGCCCCTTGTACCAGCCCAATGTTTAAGAGAATTTCACTTCCTTTTAACTTAAAAAAGTAGCAGCAATTATTTGATCCTCAGTTTCTGGATAAATTGGTGATATTTTCAGAGTTGTTGGTTTGGGGACATCTATATTATTAAAAATGATCAATAAAATGTTATTGATTGCTCGTTGGTGCTGTGTCACAAGAAGCTTAGATAGTTTGTGTCACAAGGTTTAGGTCTGATGCAGTGTCTGCCCTAGTGCACCTTAGTGTCTGGACCATGGGCAGGAGGACTTGATGAAGATGGTAATGATGGAGATGATGACAGTGGTTGTGTGTGTGTGTGTGTGCGTGTGTGTGTGTGTGTGTAGGCAGATGAAATAATGTGCATGTATCTGTGCTTTTGTGGATGTATTTGTCATCAGGGTAAAATCGCAGATGTGATGCTCAGCTGCACTGACATGGCCTCTCACCCATTTGTGGTGTAATTAAAGTCATCAAGAGATGCTTTCCTAATGCCCCAAAGGTCAGTATCCTGCTAGCACCCCTGGTTCACCATTCCTTCTTCTAAAAGCTGAAGCATATCAACAGTAAGAAACCCACCATGACTAGTTGGCCAAACTACCTCAAAGACACAATTGTGCCCACCAAGCTGGTGAGGGGAGGGGACAGGGTGCCCCTTTGTCATGTCTGAGATCCTGTCCCAGCCTGAGGACAGCTTCTGCAGACTCAGTGTTAGTCTTCCAGGCTGGCCTTTCCCTCTACTTACCAGCCAGCCAGAAGCAGAAAGAAGAAGACAGAGCCCAGTTTTGAGTAGGATACTAAGAGAGTTTTTGTAGAGCCATAAACTTGTAGTTGAGGTGCTGCCATGAGGTCCACATAGAGACAGGGGCCTTTGGGAAAAGCTATAATAAGGTCATTTGTGCTAAGGTTAACTTTGGTGATGATAGTCTGTCTCATGATGCTATTCTATTCCTTCTAGTGAATGAAATGTAGAAAGTCAAAATGGCACTGGGAGTCCTTTCTATTGATAAAAATGGATTTTTTCCACCAAAAAAAGTAATGCATGTTTATGAGAGAAACAGACTTACATAGCAGAGAAGGTCATAAATCTCCCTTCTCTAACCCCCTTTTGACATTCTTTCCCCCCCATTTATACTCCTACCATTCTTATTGATGTTTGTGTGCCTCCAGGAATTTCCTATGCACATACACATGCATTATTCAAATAGGATCAATTTCATTTGTTATTCTTGCATCTTGCTTACGTCCCTTTTTAGCACTGCTCACAATCTATCTACCTACTGGATTTGGCTCCATTTAAACCTAACAGAGTGTTGTGCATAGTGTGTGTGTGTGTGTGTGTGAGAGAGAGAGAGAGAGAGAGAGAGAGAGAGAGAGAGAGAGAGAGAGAGATAGAAACAGAGAGAGAGACAGAGAGGGAGGGAGGAAGGGAGGGAGAAAACGTGTCCTGGAACCTAAACTCAAGAGCCTCAACAATGTCCCCTAGCTTTTTTTTGCTCAACACTGGTGCTTTTCCATAACTCCACTTCCAGCTTTTTTGGTGGCTAATTGAAAATAACAGTCTCTCAGACTTTCCTGCCTAGACTGACTTCAAATCTCAATCCTCAAATCTCTACCTTCTGAGTAGCTAGGATTACGGGTATGAACCACCAGCGCCCAGCTGTGGATATAGTATTTTAATGAATGGCTGGCACCACAATTTAATCACATTTCCCTGGCTGGAATGTGAGGTACTACAGCCAGAATATGGATGCCATCAAGATGCTGGGGAGGGCCTCAGGGAGGCAGTGGTAACATTTGATCAGAGGTTTTGAGGAGCGTGTAGGAGTTTGGAAGAGGAAATTGCTTTGGTTGATGATCCCTCTTTGGGATGAGAAGAGGAACAAGGGGACTGGTCAATGAAGGAAGGGAGTAGAATAAGAACTCACATGTTCTTTCTCCCTGCTCTAGAGACTAAGACTGCAAGGGAGCAGAAGCCAGTTTCCTGCACCCCAGCTCTAGAGCAGGATCTGGCGAGCCCTGGGGAATATGTGAGCTTGTGAGTTGCAGGGAAGTGAGCAGACGAGGACACGTAATCTTGGAGCTAAGGATCTCAGTGTGTCAGCCATAAAAAAAAAGTAAAGAAAAGGAAGAGCCAGAGAGAAGGAAAAGCCTCCTCAGCTCGCTGATAGCCTCGGTTATGGCTTGGAAAATGCTGCTAGAAACTGCAGCCTGGTGACATGTCAACTCCTGACAGCAAGCAGGGTTGGCAGGGCCCGTTTTTTAAGCCGAGCGGCCTGTCTGCCAGATCGCATTTGGATTGAGTGGCTGGCGTTCTGTGAGCCTCGCTTAATAGGATTGAAAGAAAAGAAATGTTACTTTTCATCACCCAAGACAACAAAGAGAAACAGGGAAACGAAAATATTATTTCGTTTGAACAAATTACAGGGAGACTCTCTGGGGCACTTTCAGGGAGTTAGATGAGGAAAGCACTTAAATATCATTCCATCAAACTAAATTTTTAACTACAATTTTTTACAGATAAAATGTGTTGGGAGGATTCAAAGAAGATTAGAGCTCACCTAAGAAACAGTATTCAAATTTTACCAGCTAATGGCAGCCCAGCAAAAAGTGTTAATGCTTATAACTTCCCGCCAAGGGACAGAGATTTCAGTATTCTTATAAAAACACATTGAGCTGATTTCATTTCGGTGTCTCTGCAGACTTCATTGGAGTAATTTCAGTAAGTGTTATAAATGTTATTTTAAGTATTATAATGATAATCCCTACTGACATGGAGGCTGTGCATCTCCGCTTCCATTACTAAGGTAATGTTTACCTCGGATACTGCGTAATTGTTTGCTTTCTCACTGTAAACTCCGCTCCCAACTGCTTAATCAGCCATGGAAAAGAGAGGAGATTTTAGAAATGTTTAATGTTCTTCTGATTACATTGGAGTGCTGGGGAAAGCCGGCATGGGCGGGGTTGGAGTGGTGGCCAGCCTCCCTTCCTGTGTTTATTTATTTATTTATTTTGTCCTCTGTGCTCAGGGAGACCTACACTGGACTGTGGCCATCTCGTGAATCATTTATTGTTATAAAATATCAAGGCTCGGGCATAAATCTGCTCAGCTTGTGGAACTCAGGGCCCTTTCGCCTCGTGTGTGTTGGGCTGGGCCAAGCCCCCAGGTAGTCCTTGTAGCCGGGTCTGGTGGACTCCTGTATTCTGGTCACAGTTTACGTTTTCATACACTCCTGGGCTCAAAGCACTGGTGTGAGCGTGTCCTCTGCTGCCTGTGTGATGGAAGTAAGATTTTATTAGGCTTTATGAAAGTGAAACTTTTCCACCTTCGAATTCTGGATCTCAAGGGCTTTCTGGGGCATTGAATAACATTTGCTTCTCTTGGCTTCTTAAATATCTGAATCCAAATGTGATCAGGAATTAAGAAGGAGCAGGGAAGGTTGATATTCATTGCAGGTTGGAAGAATATCTTTTTCTTCTCCCTGTCTTGAGTGCCTGGAGCCCTGTGTTCTCCCGTGATAATGAGGAAGTTCTAC
Organism: Dipodomys spectabilis; assembly: GCF_019054845.1. Classification (NCBI taxonomy): domain Eukaryota; kingdom Metazoa; phylum Chordata; class Mammalia; order Rodentia; family Heteromyidae; genus Dipodomys; species Dipodomys spectabilis. The sequence continues at coordinate 1,366,675 of NW_024870842.1, read as the reverse complement.
TTTGAGCTAACTGGCAGCAGCCGAGGGCTCTTGAATTCATTCAACTAATATTTATTGAGACCCTGCTCTGTTCCAGGCACTTGGCTGGGCTCTGGGGAATGATTCAATCAGCTTTTCCACTTGGTGGTAGCTAATGGGATAGTTGGGAGGGTTGAGACTGAAAGACAAACAAGCAGATATGTAAATACAATTGGAGACGTTTTTAGTGCTGAGATGGGCAGATTGTGGAGGGTGTCAATGAAGCTGACTTCAGAGAGGAAGACTGAGTACTGGGGTGTGGAGAGTGTTTTGGGAGACTGGAATGTGGTACCTGGTGAGACACTGTAAGAGGTCAGCAGAGGTAGGGCAATACCAGGCTTTGCTCTCTCCAAAGTCCCATGGCTTTTATTCTCTGCACTAGTAAACCATTGTGAAACTCTTTTCTTTTTCCTTTTGTGCTGATCCTGGGGCTTGAATTCAGAGCTTCACATTCTTGCTTGGCTTTATCTATTCAAGCCTGATGCTCTACCACTTGAGCCACATCTCTACTTCTCACTTTTTGCTGGTTAATTGGAGATAAATCTCTAGGAGTTTTCTGCCCCAGCTGGCTTCAAACCTCAGTCTTCAGCAGTTAGCCTCCTGAATAGCTAGGATTGCAAGTGTGAGCCACCAGTGCCTAGAGATTGAAAAGCTTTAAACTGTAAGGGACACACTCCTATTTGAGGTGTGTTACATGGATTGCTCTGGGTTCTGGATGGAGCACTGTCATGGGGGAGCAATCATGAAAGCTGAGGGTCCCAGCGGTGGCCACTGCTGCCATTCTGGCTAGGAGTGATGGTTGAGGTGCATCTTGAAAGGCAGACAGGCTCATGATAAGTGGTGTGCTGGGCAGAGAATGTGCTGGCCTGAATGGATCTGCCCCTGAGGACCTAGGACCTACCTGTGAGCAACTATGGCAGGAGGATGCTTCTTCCCAGGAAAGTCCAGTGCTATCTGTCTTCTTCTCTTAGGCTGTTAGACAACCTTTATGGCCATCCTAGAGGAAGGATGGGGCAGGAGTTCCATGCATTATATTACCTATTCCTGAGCCTCAGTTTCCCTAGCTCCTCTTAGAGGGGAATAGAAGCATGCTTGACAGGCCCTGCCCTCCCCTTCCCTTCCCGCCACTCCACCAACAGCCCTTCCTCCAGCCACCACTCCCCAGCTCCCCAAGGTCTGCGGTATAATTTAGCTCAAGCCTTTAGTTAAAGACCAGGGCCAGTAGGTAGCTGATTTTCCCAGTCCTCAGGGTGGACGCTTGACAGGTTGCGTGCTGGGGACTGGGGAGCAAAGGGAAAGGGGGGACGGCATGACGGATAATTAACTCATCCTGTGGGCCCCAGTCTGGTCCAGTTTGGCCCAAGATGGGTCCTCACGGGTGGGTCCCTAGGCTGTGGGCCCTTGTGCACCTGGCCTCCTGGGAGGTGGGCAAGCTTTCAGCAGAGGCTGGGAGGGATGGCAGTGGGTGGGGGAGGGATTAATTGCTTGGACTGAATATTCCCAGTTCCCAGCTTTGAGTTGAATTAACTTCCAAGAAAATATCTAATATTCCTCCACTTTCCCCTTGGAGAGGCAACGACGTGTTGAGTCCATCCGTGTCTCTCCCACGCTTGGCAACCACTGAGGAATCTTAAGAAAAAGTTCAAGGTGGACGGTGAACCTCTCAGGTGAGCCAGGAGCAGAGGAAGTAGGGAAACAAAGCCTTTGTTTCTCAGAAACACACACCACCCTCAGTCCTGACCAACACAGATGAATATTTTAACACCAGAGCATTTTGTTCAAGCCAGGAGCAGCATGCTGTACTCCTGGCCAGGTCAGAGAATGACCTGGAAACCTGGATGTTTCTGGGAACAAAAGGTCCTAGGTCTGCCTCCTTCAGGGCCATTGGAAGGCTTTGTGGCTTTGTGGCATGGGGCTCAGGGAGTAGGAAGAGGCACAAGGGCTTCCTCATTCCTTGCCTCCCTCACAGGGCTGTGTGCTGTGGGAGCTCTGCCCTGAGCCTTGGCACCAGGCAGCTGCTCAGAGCCATGAGGCTCCAGCCCCCGAGCCGTGCACCAGGCAGAGAGGAGGAGGGAGAGGAGGCGAGGGGGCTGGGAAACGGAGAAACAAACTCTATTTTCTGCTCGGCTGTGGTGGGAGGGCTCCCGTGGCCCACAGGCTCGCCGAGTGAAGCAATTTCAGACAGGGATGAGTGTCTGTTTTTCCCTGGAGCGAAGGCTACAAAACCCCGAAAGCCCTCGCTTTCTCTTCCCTTAATATCCTGTTTTGGAAAGTGCAGTTGTGAGACGGTGAAGGAAATGAAGCTGGCCCCTGGCAAACGGAAGAAGGAAGCCCAGGGGCAGGGAAACTGAGGTCTGGTGGTCATGGTCAAGATGGGAGAGGGGGAGCTTGTGATTGGAGGGGTCTTGGGCCAGGGAGCCATCTTCAGATAGACTCAGACTCCTGCTACAAGTAGGTGGCTCACGCCTATAATCCTAGCTATTCAGAAGGCTGAGATCTGAGGACTAAGGTTTCCCCCCCCCCCCCCCCCCCGCTCCCACCCCAAGGGGGGGAAAAGTCTGTGATACTCAACTCCAATTAACCACCCAAAAGCCAAAAGTGGAACTGTGGCTCACGTGGTAGTGTTTTAGTGTTGAGCAGAAAAAGCTCCAGGGCAGCACCAGTACCAGCATACACAACAAAAAATATTCAGACTGCTGTCCTGTCTAATGCAGGGGTGGGATGGGATGGTGTTTGCTGGGGTTGGTGGCACTCGCAGGGCTTAAAGGCCTAGGACAAAGCTATTCCAAGCTAGGGAGGCAGGGGTTTGGGAGTTTGGTTCCCCCTTCCCCATGGTGCCGTTGCCTGTTCCTGCCACAGTCCCAGGTCAAGCAGGCATTGGCTGTAACTGCAGTGTGGCCTTGCTTGCTTAAGGTGGCTGGGAGCTGAGTGTATCTGTATTACAGGTGGAACAGCCTTCATCCCAGACCCCAAATCTGGAACTTTTGTGAACACTGCTATGAAGCCACAAGTGGAAAATTCCACACCTGGCCTCATAGGATGGGTTACATTTTGAGGGAGGGACATGAAAGCCTGCTACTGGCAAGTAGGGATTGGAGATGGTGTGTCTCAGAGGCATCTTGGGACAGAGAGTGGGAGCTACTTCTAGGAAAGGTCAACCTGCAGTTGGTCTCTGATCTAATTTCCCTGAGGCTAGCCTGAGCTCTCTCAGGACCTTACTCCCTAGAGCCTTGCTTCTCAAGGTGTGGCCCAGTGACGGAAGAATGTGCTAGAAACAGAGATTCCCAGATGCACCCAGTCCTCCTGAACCAGAACATGCATTTTAAAAAGGACTGATTGCCGCAGGCAATTTGATTGTTCTGAAGTTTGAGGCTGGCTGGCCTAGAAGCCCCTTCCCCCAGATCCACTCCAGGTGGGTGCAATAATATCCTAGCTCACCTGCTGCCAGCCTGCAATGGAGACACTGCATCCCCTGGCCACAGATCCCTTCAGGTAAAGTTAGCATCATGGAACCAGTCTGGCCTTCCTTGTTGGGCTCAGAACAAGAAACTGATGTAAGAGCATACAACATATACTCTGAACAGAGTCACAACCCAAGCAGAGTAAGCACAGGATAAATGAGATAGTTTTGGGCTTCAGGAACCCAGAGAGTACAGGGGTCATGTGAGGGGGAGAACAACACTGTGATTTGAGAAGCTGGTTGCATGGAGCTTTTTAGAGGAACTTAGCTCAGGAGCTAAATACCAGTTAGGTCTCCCTGTAGAATGCTTACGTGAAATAATGGGCAAAGGAGGAGACCGAGTTCATGCTTGTGACAGCATTTTTAATACAAAATTGTATTAAAGCAAATGAAAACCTCCTGATGATTGTCAACGAATCACCTAAGTTCTCCTAGCACATCTGCTTTGCGGAGGGACGCCTGGCCACTCTCCTTCCATAAGACAGGAGCTGCAAGACTCATGATGAGACTCCTATTTCCAGTGGGTCACCAGGTGTGGGCCAGAGTCTGTGTGAGGAAGCCGTACCCACGTGGCAGGGCAGAAGAGGCTCTGTGGGCTGGCTGGGTCTTCCACAGCTTAAATGTCTTTGATTAGCAAATGGGGCAGGAAGAGGTGCTGCAAAGAACCCTTCCTGCCTCCTCTGCTGGCATGTTTTGAAGGGAGTTCAGTTATGAGACTATTAAAATGTTATTTTGATAATTAAGCCCACAGCTGTTCTGAGGGCAGCAGGGGCAGGTGGCATGGAAGGTGGCAGAAGGCATAGGCTGAGGCGCAGAGTCAGGCAGGAGAGCCGGCGGGGATGGCTGAAGGCCGGCTCTTGGGGCAAGATGAGGACCATCTCTCTTCAGGTCCTGAGCTGTCTTTGGTGACCACAGGGGAGAATGGCTGCAGTGGGCCCACTCTGGAGCTGAGGAACATTCCCATACATGAGGGCACCTATTAGGTTTGCACACAAAAACTGGGAGCAGCTAGTCTATGTTACCTCTGCTGTAGGTCCCTGCACTTAGTAGGTGCTGCTTCTGAAGTGTGCAAGTGTGGGGCTTAGTTATATGAAGGAGAGACCTATGAAGGCTTCCTGGGAACAGACTGTGGGTTGAAAGGCTGAAACTACTCTTTCTTCCCATTGGGCCCATGGCACTCAGCACATAGTGGGTATTCATGACCTGTTCCTCAAAATGAATATTTCACTTGTTGTTGGTTATTTAAAAAGAAACATGGACAAAGTCTAGCAAGGACACTATTAGAAGGTCACTGGGGGCTGGCTTGCTGTTTACTCTTTTCTGCATACCCAGTGTATAGCCCAAAGCACAGCATCATCTCTGCTGTTCTGGAACCTACTGTGCTCCTTCCCTATCAGTGTACAATCTGTGCTGGACACAAAGTGGCCTTTGAATGTGTCCCACCCAGTGTGACGCTTTACGTGGCTCCCTGTCACCCAGGACAGAGCCTAGTGCACAGTCCTCCACGGCAGTCCTCCCAACCCCAGCTCACCTGTGCCCTTCCCTCTGTATTCTAGCCACAGCTGCCAGCATCCCAGCAGGCCTCCTTGGCCCTCCTGTATCTCCCAAACTCAGGCTGCAGCTAAGGGTGTAATTCAGCTCAAAACTGTCTTTTTCTTCTGCTAGACTGGTAGGCTTTTAATGGTGGTGGGGGGGGGGGGAACGCAGAAGCACTGACTGGGACTTGAACTCAGGGCTTGGGTGCTTTCCCTTACCTTTTTTCACTTAAGGCTGGTACTCTTCCACTTGATCCATAGCTCTGCTTCTGACTTTTTGGTAGTTAATTGGAGATAAGAATCTCACATACTTTCCTGCACAGGCTGGTTTTGAACCATGATCCTCAAATCTTAGCCTCCTGAGTAGTTAGGATTACAGGCATAAGCCACCAGGACCTGGCTTTCATAGGTGTTTTCTAAGAGAAAGAATAACTGGACTGGATACATACATCCTAAGAATCTGTCTTAGTAAGTGTGTATTGAGTGACTGAAGGAGAGGTATGGAGATCACACTAGCACCATGTTGGAAGCTCTGGCCTGTGACTTGCAGTCAGGACTCCTCTAGCTGGCCACCCACCCTCATAGCCCTCCTGCTCTAGCTGCCAGAAAGCTCTGCACAGCCAGGTCTGCCCCCTCACCTCTCCCCTGCATGCTCCTGGAGCTCGATAGGGTGGTGAGTGGCCTGAAGGCCCCTGTGGACCCTGATGCTCAGAAAGGAGGGGACAGGTCAGGAGTGGCTTTCTAGGGTGTGGCAAGATGGAGCCTGGCCTGGCCTGGCCCTCGCTGTCAGGACTGCGCTTGCACTTGTATGGTCTGTTCTGCTTCACAGTCTAGTCCAACCCTCATTTAGAAACGTCTTCCAGAACATCTGTTTTTTCCTCCTCAATCAATATGTTCCCTAAAGAGGGCCAAGTTGCAAAATATTATATGTAACATCAAACATGCTATCTGAATTCAATTAAATGGTTTGGTTGGGGAAGAGTTTGTAGTAATTAAGCAAACTGTTTTGGAGCAAACTATTTCATTCTTCATTAACAGGCACCTCTTGACTCCCATGAAGCAGGAAAAAAATAAAAAAGAAGAAAGCTAGAAAAAGTGAAATAAATACCTCCTGCCTAATATAAATGAGAATAGCCTGATGTACTGGAACCATGATGAGCTTTGATTCTGAGCCACCCAGTACTGTGTGACCATAGTGAAGTCACTTTCCCTCTGTGAGCCTAAGCCTTCCTATCTGTAAAATGGGGATGATAGAACTTATCTCTCAGAGCTGCTGCGATGGCTGAGATCATGAGCACACAGTGGGCCAGCATTAGAGGTCGCTGTGGCCCAGAGATCAGTAAGGCTGGATGATCCACAGACTATCAGTCAGTAAGTATTGCAAGTCCTTCTTCCAGGTGGGCCCTGGTGCATCTTCTGAATAATTAGGATGCCCTAACTGGGCACATTCTCTGTGCAGACCACTTTTATGTTGAATTCTCATGGTTTGTCCACAAATTTGGAGGCTCTCTAGGATTACTCCCATGGCGTCATCGACCCTTAGCAACTATCTTTTTTTAGGGAATCTGTAAAAGGCTGAGTGAGGCCTCTCTGGAAAATCAGAAATGGGTTAGGAGGCTGTTGTCATTGACACCAGAAAATATGTAGCCTGAGGAAGTAGCAGAGGTGTGATGTAGTGGTTAGATTCTGGGAAGACATAGGAGCCCCAGTGGTGTGGACGGCAGATACTGCAGGAGATCCCCAAGGACAGCTGCCTTGCTGGGAGAGTGAGGAGAACCCTTCCTGGGATTGGCCAGGTCTTGTGTAATTCCTGAAGGGGATCAAAGTGGTTCCAAACTGGGGACATGGAGGACACAGGTTTAGAGGCAGGAAGGCCCATGACCAGCTGTGCAGACCAGAAGAGGAAGGTATGATGAGGTCTGCCCCCATGTGTGTTTTGGGGAAAGAAGCCTTTGGCAAAGTGTGTCCAACACTAGTTGTTCCTGAGTGGGGTTCAGCTCATGGGCCCTTGGTGGGCCCAGAGAAGCTTCCTGAGCAGACAATACTTACTGATCATCCACTTGTTTATTTGTTCAGATTTGTGCTGCGCTAATAAATACTGTGGGGCAGGGGAGCAGTAAGTCGAAAGATAGATGGACAGTAAGGGACAGAACCCCTCCCTGGAAGGGACTGAAGGCTTGGGTGGAAATGTAGCACTCAGACCTATTTTGAGTTATGGGGGTCCAAATGCTATCTAAAGGTAGCCTAAGGAACAAACTAAGTGGGCTCACTGGGTCTTCTTTAGGCCCTGGACACCTGGCATCCTCTCTCTAGCTCTTGTCGGGCTTCTCTCTAGTCTTAAGAAAAATGGCCACCAGACCCTCCAGCCTCACACAGTGCTAGCTTAGCAACCCAAGGGGCAACAGAGTGTTTTAACCCCAACAAAACCAGAATGCTCTTATATTTGGTTCTGATTGGCCAGCCCTGGTCACATGTTTATTCCTGAACCAATCACTTTATCCAGAGGCATAGACTGCATCTATTGGCCAGAGCTGAGTCACATGATTGCCTACAGCTTCAGGGGGTGGAACTAGTCTCTGATGGAGCTTTCCTCACAAGAAGCCTGGTTTTGTTCATTCTTAGAAAGAAGGGTGGAAAATTGACAGGAATAAAGCCAACCTATTTCAAGAGGAGCAAAGGCTAGTCCTTCCCTGCAGGACATGCATAATTTGGGCAAGGTTCACATGCGGAGTGAGATGTGAAGAAGCTGGCCACGGGCAGTGGCTGGATCCGTGAGAAGACCAGTCTTCAGAGCCAAAGAACTGATGATTCCTGGTGGAGACCACGTGGGCAACAGGTCCCCTTACCTTCTCTTTCCTAACCTCTCATGCCCGTCATTTCCTTGAGCCTGGACTGGGTGTCCATAGTGCTCAGCAGGGGCTTGGTTCTTCTCCTGTCCTCCCCTTTCCCTGATGAGTGGATCGGGGTGGGAGTGGAGTTTCTGCCCCTGACTGCCTCTGGTGAGAGGCCAGCCCACACACTGGCTGGCATAGTAGGGCTCACTCTGTCCGGGAGATCTTTCTCTTTTGAACCCCTTCTGTGCAGCTTAGCTCTGCCTGGATGTGCATGGTGTTTTTTGGACTGAAACCCAAAGCTGACCTGTTTCCACTCTGTTGAACTATCTGTCAGCATTACGGGAGCACCACTCCAGCGGCTTTGTAGTTCCTTTTTGTCCTAAGAGGGAGTCAGGTCAGTTTGGGAAATGAAAGGATTGGCTAATGCTGTCCTAGGTCACATCAAAGCCAGCTAGAGCCAGGTGAGCTAGCTCACCATAGCTTCCCAGGTGTGGAAATTCAAGTTGGCAGAGGCCCTGTCCCTACCTTCAATTCTGATTGTAACATGCTTCATAATCTTTGCCCAGTCTCATTTATTTTCTGTTCTTTGCTTCCTCCTTTGTCTATAAAGGAACAGTAATACTTTACCCCCCCCCCCCCACTTCCCTCCTCCTCCTCCTTCTCCTCTTCTTTCTTCTTTTGTGTATTTGTGTTTGCCTGTGCCTCTTACTCAACTCAGCTGGTTTGCATGGTCATGTGGTACTCTTACTACTTGAGTCATGCATCTAACCTTGCTTTTTGCTGGTTATTTTGGAGATAAAGTCTCATGGACTTTTCTGTTTAGGCTGGCTTTGAAACTGGATCCTCCAGATCTCAGCCTCGAATAGTTGGGATTACAGATGTGAGCCACCAGAGCCCAGCTAGGAACATGAATACTTTCCAAGGGGCAAAACACAAATACAGGTGATGTCACATTGGCCCTATTTCCTTCTGTCCCTAGAGTGTCATAAGCATGCAGTGAGACCTCCCACAGATAACTGTCTTAACCCTTATGCTGCTGGTGGCCTCAGGACACGTGGCCCTCTGCCTTCTTAGGAGAACCAGCTGTGAGTTCTGGGCACTGGCTTCTCTGCCTCACAAAGTCCTCCACTCCCCTCCCAGCCCATCCCTATAACCTTCCCAGACACTGAGTGGCTGTGACACCTCCCACCACTTCCCAGCACAGGCCGTGGAGCCATTAGCCTCACTTCTCACTGGCTTCGCATCAGCACAGTGATCATTTTCAGATTTACAAGCATTAAATATTTTAATTTAATGCCTTGGCTCTCTTGTAATTCATGCACTTAATTATATGATAATTACTCAAATGAAAGAGATACAGCTGCTGCAGTATCAATTCCAATGGAAGACTGGATTTTGAGATTGGTTGATTTGGTGAGGTAGGCCCAGCCCACCTTGTCCTTGCCCTTTGCTTTACTTTCCTCTGGGCGGAATAGCCAGGGATGGGCCACCAGGCTTCTGTAAGAGCAGTTCTGCAGAGAAACATAACCTGCAATTGGTAGGAAGAGAGGACCATGGCCCTCTGCGAAAGGTAGGAGAGAACAGGCCCTCTCTGGACTTCACCCAGCAGAGGAGGCAGGGAAGGTCTCATGGTTATCTATGGCAGGTTCAGGAGCCAAGAAATCTGTTTCTGCCTTTGATGGACTCACAAGAGGGAGAAGGTCCTGCGCCTCCTACTATTGATCGCCAAGGGGTCCTCCAGGAGGGATGAGAGGCAGGGATCCAGGGAGGATGGTGGCTCCTGATGGATGCACCTTGTTCTTCTAGCCTTTCTCTCTGTACCTTTTCAAATTTATTTCCCTAATTCTCCTCCTTTCTTTCCCTTTCACTACTGACATCAAAAATTGTGTTCAGTGCCCGAAGGGTGCCAGCTAGTTTGTCAGAACTGTAACTATTAATATGTGACAGGTATTTCCGCTCTTGCCCTCATCTGCCATGAATGTAGATCCCTGTTGGGTCTTATGCTGTGGAGTGGACTGAGTGGAGATCTTAGCTGCTGATTAATGGCGTAGCAGATCTAAGAATCAGGTGGTGCTTCTTGGGCCAGGCCCTTCTTGGGACTGGAGAGGGTGGCACTTGGATGACCCTCCACAAATCTGAGCTTGCTTCTTTCTGAGAAAGTCCTCCTCCTCTTCCAAAGGGTCATAGGACAGGACTTGTGGGCTCAGCCCCTAGCTGGAGGTATCTGTGGTCTTGCCTCAACTTGGGAAGAAGAGTTTTGGCTCCACTGGGGCAAGAAGTTGCATTGGGAGAAAGGTATTTCGACACCACTGGCTTATTCTGGCATTCTAGGTGGGGATATCCTGGTCTTTAGGATGACCTTGGCCACACTGGGCCTGCCCATTTCCTAGGCACAGAGAACCCAGCAGCGCATTTCTGCGAAAGTGTGCACTTGTGTGCAAAAGGGTTACAAACGGTTTGCCTCGTATGCAGACAATTTTCAGCTAGCTTACAGCAGCTGCGGCGCCGTGCTGATAGATTAAAAGCAGCAACCAGCCCCAGAATGAAGTGTATTAGAACTCCTGCTGGGTCGAGCTGGGGAGAGGCCCACACAGCTGTCATCTAGGCCAAGTTTCCAACTGAAACCTCAAGAACAGGATGGAACTCTGAGAAAAGTTAGCTTTCTAAATGAGGTGGCCGGCTGTTAATCAGGAGAGGGAGGAGGGAGGGCACTGGAATGCCGGGGATTTAGGAGGCGAGAAGGAGAAGATTCATAGGGTGTCCTTCCCCAGATCAGGAACTTTGTGACTATACTGGGGCTTGAACTCAGACCCTCACAGTCTTTCTTGGCTTTTTTACTCAAGGCTGATGTTCTACCATACCTCCTCCTAATGGGACTAAGAACTTTATACCAAACCATGAGTCCTAGAGCCAGCCAACAAAGAAGCTGCTGCCTGGGGTTGGCTGGCAGGCCTGTGTTTTCTTTCTTAGCCCCTTGCTCCAGATAACTAGTTGGAACTCTGGAAATATTATTTCCACATTATTTACAAAGGCCCCAAGGTTTCATTGCCACTGTGCACATGCATGGGTGGCTCTCAGATTTGGGTCTGCCTTCACCCTGGAAAACTTAATTGTGAGAACCACCTGACTGCAACACAGAGACATAGCCTTTCGAGGCTAATGGATGGCTTATCTTGTAATGAGAAAGACTAGTCCGGGATGTAGCTCTGGTCCCTGAGCCTGACTCAAGGCTGGAAAGGGTTTCCATTCTGTTGACACAGTGGCCACTTGAGAGCAAATCTCAGAACCCCTGTGCTTAAAAAAAAAAAAAATCAGAATGCCAAGGGAGAAGTCTGATTCTATTCTTTTTTCTTTTTTTGGACATGGCCTGATTTTTGCATAAAGCAAACCACTTCCCACTGGAAGGGCCAGGTGAATCTTTGCTGGAAAAATAAAATGGAATAAATCCAACTAAATCATCATTATGACTACAGAATAGTACAGGGGCTTGGAAGGTGGCTCAGTGGTAGAGTGCTCGCCTCGCATGCATGAGGCCCTGGGTTCGATTCCTCAGCACCACATAAGCAGAAAAAGCTGGAAGTGGCACTGTGGATGGAATGTTAGGCTTGAGCTGAAGAGCTGAGGGACAGCACCCAGCCCAGAGCTCAGGCCCCATGACTGACACAAAAATATAAAAAAAAAAATAGTACAGCATCTGGCCATAATTACTTGCAGTGGTGTATACAGTGCATCTTTAATGAACATATCTGTTTAACACTTTCCTCTCCTCACTGGACTGCCCTCAGCATGTGTGGGAGCCATGTGTCAGGTGTTCTTGGCATCATGCTGGGATGAGGCTTGGGTTCTAAAAGCACTGTCCATGCCCTCTGCCCACTGATGGTGGTGATAAGTTCTGCCAATCAGTGGCCTGATTCTAGAGTCTTGAGCAGATGAAGATTAGCTTTCTTTCTGATGTACAACCAGGCTTCAGGTGCTTCTTGAAGTCCTGAGCTGGCCCTGCCAGTGGAGCAGAGAGATGCCTGCGGTAGGCTGTGGCCAGGGGGTCAGGGTAAGAGGCAGAGGGGCAGGTGAGTGCCATGAAAATAACAGGTTAACATGCTCACAATTATGTTAGGCTTTGGATGTACTCAATGATTGTAGCAATTTGGTCCAGTTCTTCTTTGATCTAATAGTCTTATGCCATCTATTCTGACCCTAGAAGTTATTCATGAGTCTGTCCGACAGTTCCAGCTTTCCTTGGATGCTTTTATGAGGTGGGCTTCTCCTAGGCCAGGATACTGTGCAATCACCCATCTTCCCACACCCTAAAGAACAAGCATGATTTCACCTCCATTGTTCAGATGGGGAAACTCAGGGCAGTCAGTTGACTTGTCTGAGGGTTACACAAATCTTGTCTGGCCAGCTGAGGCTGAGAGCAGTACTGTCTGATGTCAGGACCCATGTTCTTTTCTTTTCTTTTTTTTTTGTTGTTGGTCATGGGGCCTGAACTCTGGGCCTGTGCTCTGTCCCTCAGCTCTTCAGCTCAAAGTGAGCCCTCTACCACTTGAGCTACAGCGCCACTTCCGGTTTTCTAGTGGTTTATTGGCAGTAAGAGTCTCACCGACATTCTTGCATCTCCGCTTTTAATGGCAGCCAGCTCACTCTCTCAGATGGTTTTTGTTCCCCACCTTGTTTCTCTGCATCCTTTAAGGAGAATGTGCAGGGAGGGGCATTACCTTTAGCAAGATGTTGTGTAGCCAGTTTCTTACAGCACCATTAAACTGGTAGGATAAATCCTGTCCACAGGAGACAGAAACTACTTGCCAATGTTGGATCGTCTCTTAAATTAATAAAAGTAATAATCTGATAAAGTAGTTATTGTAATTTATCCTCATAAGGCAGAGCATGTGCCTCAATTGTCAAATTGAGCCTCAAACCAGTAGAAAATAGCCAGCAATTACCAGTGGTACAGCAAGCAGGGCGGCTGCAATCCCGTGGTCTTCAAATTAGGAGAAATAATGAATGCATCCAGAACACATCCATTTTCAGCAAGTGCTGCATGGATTATAAAATTTATTATCAATAAAATTATTCATTTGTGCCCTATACCGCACTTAATGCACCTGAAGTGAGAAATTAGAAGTGTGTTTAATTCTGGGGCTAGAAGAAAATACAAGAGCAGCAAATTTACAGTAATAGGAGAAAGTTGATGCCTGGGCAAGAATAAAAAAAAAAGGAATCAATTTAGCTATTGCCTTTGTATTTTCAAAGAGCAAATTGGTTTTTCTTTCTAGGTAGGCACTCTACCACTTGAGCCAAACCTTTCGCCCTTAGTATTTCTCTTTCCTTCTACCTCCCTGGCCCCCTTCCCTTTGCCCTCCCTCCTTCCCTCCCTCCCTCCTTATTTCCCTCCCTTCCTTCCTCTTCCCTTTTTTGGACCAACATATACTAATTCACTTAGATCTGTGGTGCTAGCATTTCTTTCAAAGAACATTAGAAGAGAAGTTATAAGTTGGGGAAACATACAGAACAGGGTAACTGTGTGATCTGTGTGTCTATGTAGATTCAGTCTGTGAACATCTATGCACATGTGCACACTGATACAAGTGAGGCAGAGATTCAGTGATGAAGACAGTAGATATGTAACAACTAGTTGCTTGAGAGAAGGAAGGAATTCTCATTTGTATCATGTGCCTCTCTTTGTGGTGTAAATGCTTTCAGAGCCAATTTCAAAATACCGTGTGATTTCACCAAATCTGATATTGGAAAGCACACTCTCAACACTCAGAAGTCGGTATGGGCTGGCTCTAGATTACCTCTGGTGTGTGTGTGTGTGTGTGTGTGTGTGTGTGTTCAGAAATAGACACAATATAGATGTGACTTAAGAAACAAAGAGAAATCAGCTAAAAATCATATTCTATAGATCAGTTTAGACCCAAGTGTCATCTGTGTGTTTTTCCCCAGTGTCTACTTCGTTTGGTACATTTACCAGTATATACACTTTATTCAAGTAAAGAGCAGTCTCCTCCCTAGGAAACACAGTGACTTTATTTCCATTAAGTTCCAAGAGCAGAAGGGAAGTGGAAAGGAGGAGGAAAGGTGAAGGAAGAGTGGAAGAATCCAGGTTCAGCTTCCTCTTGCATTAGCAACACGGGTTTGTCTTCCATGTACTCAGTGGACTTGCCTCGGTTTTTATCCAGCCATTGTTCTTTTCTCCACCGCGTTTGCACACTGTGGCGCATCTGGGGAATTTCAGCAGTTGGAATATACATGAAAAGAGTTCCGCTCCACTTTCATAAGGTCCCTGGACAGCCTGGACGAGGCCTCCAGGCCCCATGGTGGAGCCGACATCACATTCATATTCCTTCCCATCACCACACACATGATAGCGCGGAGCCCAGACCAATCGAAAGCTTGACAGTAAGCCTTTTGATTTTGCGGGGAAACCTTCATCACGCTGCGAGAGGGAAGGGAATATAGCCCAAACTGGACTTCATACTGTGGCAAGCTTGAAATCCCAGCCCAACCACAGAGCCGGCTGATTGGAATAGTTGGAAACTGTGTCCAGGAATTCGGCTGCAAGAACTTGGCTCACAGCAACTTCTGCCTTTTTGAAAGAAAAAATTGTCAACTGGGAGAGCCACTTGGGGCTTGGGTTTAATCTGTCCAGGCAGTAAAGATGCACGGAAATGATTGGCCAAGTTTCCTGAAAGTGTTTCGAGCTCCTGCCTATGTGGGGACTCTTAAGGGTGGGGTTTGAAGCAGGCTTGCCTGCTCCTGGTGACACCTCGTGTCACTGCCACAGTGATGGCAGTTGTCACCAGCATTTTGTAACTATTGTGATTTTGCTAATCACCAACCTGCTACTGCTTGTCAGATAACAGAGTAGGGGTGCAGATCAAGTCTCAGGATGCTGGAGTGACAGGGTGGCGTTTTCCTGGGGACACTTTTTACCCTAGCACAATCATCCTGACTTTGAGGCAGCCAAAGACCAAAAGAGGACCCAATGACTGAAATCACGAATGTTCTCTCAGTAGATTACAAGCAGCAGCAGCAGGACCTTAGCTGTATTTTGCTATCCATGGCTTACAAAACTGGTACCTTGACTTCAGTCATCTTCTTTTGAAAAATGCTAGTGAATGGGCCTTGTAATTCGATGACCTTGGTGCCATTGTCCAGCAATCCTGGTGATTCTGATGCAGACAAGAGACAAAGCCTGGGACCCGGTCACAGACAGAGCCTGGAGGCATGGACCGAAACGTTACCAGCAACCTTGTTTTCCTTGATGGGGATTAAGTCCCTATCTTTTAAGTTGAAAGAAGATTTCATTTCTGCTCTTGTCAGAGAGATGTCAGTACTGCTGAACTGGGACTGGGTAAAGCCACTCATTCTAGTATGGAAGTGGTGAAATAGTTTCTCTGAGAGCATTCAGCGCCTGGCAAGGGTGGTGCTCACCAGCCTCCTGGGAGTTAAGGGAGTACCCATGCTTGCTCTACCTTACCTCATTACTAAAGAAACTGTGTTGGATTTTTTTTCTTTTAATTTCTCGGGCGAGTTAGGTCTCCCTATCTGCCCTAGTTTTCTTGGTTAACCTCACACCATGTGACCATTTGACCTAGGCAGGAGCTACAAAGCAGGAAGCAGAAATAGCCTCAGTTTCCCTATTTATTCAGTGGAAAACTGCCCTTTCCCTACTGCCTTTCAAACTAGTGCTTAGGAACTGGAGTGCAGAAGATGAGGGAGAGTGGGAGGGACAATTAAACCTCCAGAATAATCCAGAGGGGCTAATTCAGTTCTTGCCTGGGGCCAGGCTGGTCTGGGAATGGTGTCTTGAGTCTGAGCCCCTCTGATTCCTCAGGAAATGAAGACTTGCTTCTACATTGGGCAAACTCTGCTCTGAGTTCCACTTTCACAGTAGTCATGATGTTGATATAGAGCCTCTCAGAGCGGATCCCCATTGCTCATGCCCAGATATACCTTGGGGTTTCCTGATGCCATGGCTATTCGGGGAAGGGCAGAAACCTAGTAATTTCTTAGCTGGAAAGCGTTGTAAAAATAAACGGCTTCTGGAGGTTGAAAGGTTGTCAAATACACACTGAGCCTAATTGGGTCCTCAAAATGTGCGTTTCCCGCTGGTTTCCATGGAAGAGATGCATGTGGCTAGGTGTGCTTGTGCACCACGAATCCACATATGTGTCTGCACATGCCTTGGATCTATACAGGCCTGGTATTGAGCAAGGGGCCCAGCACGAGGTCCCATCTGCATGGGCTAGGGCTCTTCTGCCCATTTCTAAGCCTGCTCCTCTTGTTCTGGCTCACATGTAAATTGAGGAATGACCCAGGGCTGGAGTAGTGACATTTGCTAGTCCAGTCTAGGGCAGTGAACCTTTTCCTATGCCATGGAACCTTGCCTCATTCTCTGAATTGAGCATCATAATCCTGGACACTATCCTCAAACCTCTGGGTAAGCAGTTTAAGGGCTTTACATATATTCATTGACTCACTCTGTCCCTGAACTCCATGCACCTGTCAGCTTTGCCCACTGCAGCAGGGGTCTGGGGCATGGACCCACATTACTAATAACCTGTTCTGAGAATTGCTCTGGGAGTTAACTGCCAGGTACAGAACTGACAGTTCTGACCTCCAGCTTCATGTAGGAAAAACTCACCCAAACCTCCTCCATCCCTGTAGGATGGCACTGTGTGCCTCCAGTCCATGCTGTCTATGTGACTAGATGTCTATTCCTCCCCCACCAGGGGGCTCTTTCTCCATATGGTATCCAGCTCTCCAGAGCATCCCTCCACTGCTTTGGGGACCAGATTAGCCCTTGACAGTCCTTTCCTTCCCTTTTTCCTTTCCATTTTTCCTTTCCTTTCCTTTCTTTTTCCCCTTTCCTTTCCTTCCTTTCCTTTCCTTTCCCTTCCCCTTTCCCTTTCCCTCCCTCCTACCCTTCCTTTCCTTCCTTCCCTTCCTTCCTTCCCTTCCTTCCTTCCCTCCTTCCCTCCTTCCTTCCTTCCTTCCTTCCTTCCTTCCTTTCTTCCTTCCTTCCTTCCTTCCTTCCTTTCCTTCTTCTTGTGTCCATATTGGGATTTAAATTCAGGGCCTGGGTGTTGTTCCTTAGCTTTTTTTGTTTAAGGATGGTGCTCTACCACTTAAGCCATAGCTCTACTTCCAGCATTTTTGCTGCTTAACTGGAAGTAAGAATCTCATGGACTTTTCTGCTTGCTCTGGCTTTGAACTGTGATCATCAGATCTCAACCTCTCAAGTAGCTAGGATCACACGCAAGAGCCACCAGTGTCCTACATTGATTTTAATTAGTGTAAAATAATTATGCAAAAGGTTTCATTGTAACATTTACATACATGCATATAATTACTCTTTATTAACCCCCTCTCTTTCCTTTTCCCTTTTAGTTTATGTTCTTTTATATTATTTTATTGTATTATTTTCATGGACATATAAAATATTATTGGATCACACACACATCTATCAACCTCCGTTCTCTCTTCCTGTACTGTTGCCCCTCCCAATAGACACCCTTTTACAATCATACCATTTTTTTTCTAAGTCTAGATTCTGCATATGAACAAAAATGTGCTAGCTTTTTTTCTGAGTTTGGCATATCTCAACATGATGCTCTCCAATTTTACCATTTTCCAGCAATCAACATAATTTCTTTCTTTTTTTTTTTATTGCTGACTAGTACTCCATTGTATATCTGTACCATACTTTATTCAGTCTCTTATTGGGCTGATTTTATAGCTTGCCAGCCCTTGACTTCTCTCCTGTCAGTCGTGAAGGAACTTTTTCCTGCCAGGCCCTGGCCTAAGAGTCCTGCCTGCTGCCTTCAGTAGATAGCCTTCTCATATCCTTGGTCTTTCTAGAGGAAGAATTTTCACACCTCAGTCAGTTTTTACCAGGCTTTCAAAGCACCCACGCCACTAGAGCTGCCTTATCCCATTTTATTCCTCCTGTTCCCATTTTCTCATACGGTCTGTACTCTGGTCCCCCAACCATACCACACTTTGCCACCCAAGTTCCTATGTACTGCTGCTAGGTTTTGGGGGTCCCAGCCTGAGGGTACCCTGTCAGCAGGACCCTTCTCCTTGCTCTCAGTCTAGATCTGTCTTCGCTGTGGCTGGGTTGTTTGTTCAGCCAAGACAACCAACCCTGGAGGGGAGTGGGCGGGGCTGAGTCGTCTGGCCCTCTTCCTCCTGCCAGGCACTCATTTGTATGCAGAAGGGATTAGGTGGAATTTACTGTGGCCTCGCCCTGGGGAGCTGCTAGCGCCCTAGGAACCCTCTCCGACGACGGTGTGCAGTTGGTAAGATTAGAACAGCCCCTTCTGCCGCCGCGCACGCCCTGGTCACTCTCCAGGCCGCCAACATCGAAATCATTTTCATTTATAACCTTTTTGATCATCCAGCCTCAAAGAGGGCCTGCCTTGTGTGACAGCGGGCACCAAAATGGCCCAATTATTTGGAAGAGGAGGGAGCAGCTGAAAACAGTCAGATGCAAGAGACAGGGCACTTGATCTGGGCTCCTGGCTTTCTTCCTGCCTTCTCCTACCAATATTTTTACAGCTGTTGACATATATTGAGTTACATGTGCCTGGGCTAGATCCCCGTGGAACTGTTTCAAAGATCTGTTCACCATAAAGTGTGCTGTTCTCAAGTAAATGACTGACTTCAAGAAAGCACAGTAGTTTAAATGTTACTATAAATACAGGCGCTAAGACATTTTAATTATAATTTTTGAGTTATACAGTGTTCTGTAAGTACACCAGGCATTTACAAAAGACTTTGTGCGGAGCTTCAGGACACTGTGCTCTCTTGTGGATGAAGAAGAAACTGCAGGTGGCGGGTTCTGCAGACTGGTGGCTGGACTCTTGTTTACTGGTGCTCAGAGGTCAAGGGGAGGCTGTGTTCTGTGTGGAGGCCTCAGCTTGAGACCTTAGAATCAATTCCACACGTGTTTATTGAACCCGGCTATGAGCTGGGGGCTGGGAAGGTAGCACAGAGTTGATGGGGTGAGATCCCCACACTCCCATTCCTGATCCCCTGGGAGAGGAAGGACAGCAGCCCTTCAGGACTGGAAGAGAACTGTGGGGGACATTTGCCACTGTGACTTGAAAGGTGATGATAGCTACAGGGGATCTTGGGAAAGGAACAAACTTATTAGTCTTCAGCTGAAAGCAAATGTTCAGAGCGAGCTGAGGGCCTGCCTGGACTTTGTCCATAGATGTCTTCCTCATCCCTTTCACCCTCTCCCTTCCTCATTGCCCATAAGAGGGCCCTAGAGCAGGAGGAGGCCATGATGCAGTGAGCTTGAGTAAAGATAATAGATAGGATGAGGGAGAAGCCAGTCTGAGGGCCTCATGATATTATGGTTTTGATGGGAGCAGTTTTTTGGATCATGCCTTAGTACATGCTGCAGCAACAAGGCTTTAGGTGAAGGAAAGGACACAGATTATTATCTATCTGCAGCCCATCCACACAGCATGAATCCACCATCCCTTCATCATCCATCCATCCTTCCATCCTTCCCTCAATCCATCCCATCCATCATTTATCCATTTACCACTTATTCACCCATTTCTTCATCCATGCAGTTATCTATACATTCTTCCATCATCTACCTATCTGTTTCTCCATCTTTGCAGCTACCCATCCTATCCCATCATTCGTCTATCATCCATTCATTTGCTATTTATCCTCCCACTCTTTCATGCATTCGCCCATCATCCACCATATATGTTTGTCCATCTACATTTCATCTAATCATTCATGCCTTAGATATCCATCCATCCACCTATCAATCCATTGATCCATTTATCCTCCATGAATATAATCCATGAGATCTTATGGGGTAGGGATGTAAAGCTGGGCTCTGTAGTCAAAGTTCTTGAATTCAAACCCTATCTCCATTGCTTTCTAGTGTTATATCCTTAAGAATGCCAATTAACTTGTGTTAGTCTTTTGTGTCTAACATGAGTTAGATAAAGGTGGCTCAGTGGTAGAGCGCTTGCCTTGCATGCATGAGGCCCTGGGTTCTATTCCTCAGCACCACATAAGCAAAAAGAAAAAAGCCAGAAGTGGCGCTGTGGCTCAAGTGGTAGAGCGGTAGCCTTGAGCTGATGAGCTAAGGGACAGTGCCCAGCCCAGAGTTCAGGCCCCACGACTGGGCCCCCCCCAAAAAAAAAAAATGAGTGGTAAGAGATCAGTGAGATGATACTTGGACAGTAGCATCTGTGCTTATGGCTTACTGCCTTGGGTCTGACATACCTATGTGCCAGGCACTATCCTACATAGCCTAAATGGAATTACTGAGGGCACCAGGCTGCAGTGGTTCCTCCTGGGAACCTGAGGCTTCTACTTTGTGGCCAGGGCTGGGATTGAGTAAGAGGAGCCAGTGGCATGGACATTAAGGATCGGTAAGGAGTAGCTAGTGTATTTTGTTTTTAATATAGACATGTTTGTTATGTCCATGAGACCTATTAGATTTTTTAAACATTTAATTACAAAATAAGCCTGTGAAATACTAAAGAAAATAGTTCTTCTCAGTGAAGTATCTCATTTCAGATCCCAATTTCCATCTTGACAAAGCCCTTAATTTTGAAGTGCTATTTCTGCCTTGTGGACTCAGTGCTGCTTCTGTTGTCATCATTGATGCTCTGCTGTTCTCTTACTGTTTCCTCAGCCTTCATATATTGGGTGCCAGCTATATACCAGGCCTAGGAGCTTTTGTCCCTATAATCTGAAAGTGATATCAGTCTATGGAAGGAGACAGAGCGAGATCTTGGCCCTGGATTTTTGGGTATGTGCCCGTGAGAGAGAGAGAGGAGAATTGAGGTGATCTTTATCTGCTTAAGTCTTGAAAACTTCATAAGATAAACGCACAATGCTCTCATCAGCAGGAAATGGAACTAAAAAACATCTAGTGAAATTAGCGCACCTGACCTCACAGAGCTTACAGTCAGACAGAAAAGCAGCCATCCATAATGGCCAGAGTACAATGGCCAGCGGAGGACAATAATCTAAAAACAACCAGGAATACCCAGCCTTTGGGTACCTACAACCTTGGCCTAGTAGACTCTTGGCACTGAATGCATCCCATTGGGGGACCTGGAGCAAGGCAGACAATGTGGTAGCCCTGGTCTGGCTTCAAGCTATGGCAAACTTGTGGAAGTGGAATGCTTAGTTTCATCTCCTGTGCTGTCCCCAGCTTTACCACTTGAGATCCAGGATATTGAAGGAATAGGCATTAGGTAAATCCCAAACTCCTTGTCCATATAGTGGGTCCCAGAGCCAGACAGGAAAGAGACTCTTGCTAGGTGTGTGTTCTGTGTTCAGACCTTCAGTCTGTATTAGAGACAAGAGATCAGTGTTTGGGGAGGAGGGTGGGCATGAAGCCCAGAAAAGGAGCAGACACTGATGGTGGACCCCAGCAGGGCAGGGCTTAGGGGTATTTCACCCCTTCCTGAAAAGCCTCTTCTTGATTGGTGGTGGCTCAGTCTTGTCTCATAATTTCTGGGGCTTTCAGGCTGTGAAGGTGGCTCAGTGGTAGAGCGCTTGCCTTGCATGCCTGAGGCCCTGGGTTCGAGTCCTCAGCACCACATAAGCAAAAAGAAAAAAGCCAGAAGTGGCGCTGTGGCTCAAGTGTTAGAGCGCTAGCCTTGAGCTGAAGAGCTGAAGGACAGCGCCCAGGCCCAGAGTCCAGGCCCCATGACCAGACCCAAAAATAATAATAATAATAACTTCTGGGGCTTTCATTTCCAGTCAGCTAGAGAACAGTTCTCATATGTGCTCTTGGGAACATCACTCAAGAGAAGTTAGGAAAGGCTTTTGTAGACTGGAGGAGGGGCCCTCTATCAAAGAAATACCATATTTCAGAAAGAAAGAAAATTGGCTGATCAACTAAAAGTAGTTGTTATTAAGAAATACATATAAAGATATAGCATTATAATGTCTATTTTGTTTGTGTTTTTAATAATGGCCTTAACACTGAGACGCTGCTGTAGTTATTGAGACTGGATACTGTGGCAGACACTGCAGGTGATACCTGTAACCCTTGCAGGGCTCTGGGAGGTAAGACCAGCATTATTATTATTATCATTTCCAGGCACCATGGGCCCAGAAACCAGCTCCCTTTGCTTTCAGAGCCTGTGTTCTTTCCTATAGCTTCTTGTGCCGTGCCTCTTAACATATGTTGGCTTTTCTATTTAAACTAATTTTAAAATACAGCCCCTTTAACTGCCCTTCCATCCCCTGTTCTTTTAGTGTTGGTATTAGGGCTTGAACCCAACACTGTCCCTTGGTTGGCATGCTACCATGTGTGCCACAGCTCCACTTCTGTCTTTTTGCTGATTAATTGGAGATGAGAGTGTCATAGACTTTGCTGCCCAGATTAGCTGTGAACCGCAATCCTGAGATCTCAGCTGTCTGAGTAGCTAGGATTACAGGTGTGAACACTGGCACCCAGCTCCTACCCATGTTTCAGCTAAGAATAGACCAAATGTTCCCCCAGGCCCTGTGCCTCCTTGTATTTTTGCTTGCTGGGTGAACATGAACTTTGCTTTCAAAGATGAGCATTTTCAAGACAGGCCCAGCAGCTATCTGGAAAATAGAGCTCTCCTGCACCCCGTCTCCTCCTGGGGGAGCACCGTGGTTTCTGCCTGCTTGGTGGGACCTCAGCCTGGCCCTCACGTCTGATCCTATTGGGCACTCCCATTTACACGAGACCCTACAAGCAGTTTCTCGGATTCTTTCTTTCTACCTTTGGTGAGTGACTCCTTTGTGCTTGTCCCTTTGGCTTAGCCACAAACAGAAAGTGTGTCTTCTCAAATGTAGACTGACATGCTTCTTTTATAAATTCTTGGGCATTACTATTGATTTTTGGCTGAGGATTTTGAAATCCTATCTCTAGGACTCATGAGATTTCCCTGCTGCAGTAATAATGCATTGTCATTCTTAATATCTCCAATCTCTGACACAATATTCATATCAAGCTGTCGAGTAGTAGTGTCAGCATAGCCTTGAGGTGGTGCCTCGGCTATCAGGGCGGCTGCCAGGGCTGTGATGGCTCCTGGCTCTCTCCTTTCCTGGCCCAACCCTATTTCTAGGTGCCTGAGACAGTTCCGTGGAGGCGCTGGGGATAGGAACTGATGATTTCTATCCCCTTCATTCATTTCTTCCTTTCTTTTTGTGCAGGTCCTGGGGCTTGAAATCAGGATCTGGTGCTGTCCCTTAGCTTTTTCACTCAAGGCTAGTGTTCTACCTACCACTTGAGCCACAGCTCCACTTCCAGATTTTTGATAGTTAGGTAGAGGTTAAAAATCTAAGGAAATTTCCTACCCAGGCTGGCTTCAAACTGTCATCCTCAGATCTCTGCCTTCTGAGTGTCTACAATTATAGGTGTAAGTCACTGGTGCCTGCCTTAATGTCCAGATTTCAGTATGAAATGGTTTGTCTTTTTTAATGTACACAGTCAATTGCAAAGCACATGTGTGAACACACACACACACACACACACACACACACACACACACACACACACACAATGTGGTCTTAAACAGAGCGAGAGTGGTACAGGCCTTGTCCACATCCCAGCTAGAGGTGGATCCCTTGAGTAGAATGGGTCTGAATGCCTGACTCTCACAGACTCCCTCTCTTTGCAGCTCCACATGTCCCAACTAAAGAACCAAGGCCTGTCTATCTTTTTCCTGCCCATACCCTACCCTCCAGCCTCCTGTCCCTTCCAGCTCAGTCTGCACCAGGATTAGAGCAATAGTTTCCTGCCTGTCTGCTCTGGATCCCAGTTTGTGCATACTCCATAGGTTTAGACCCCACCCTTGGGCGTAGCTGCTTCTTTGTCATTGCTAAGGAGACCAAGCTATGAGTTTGGCTTCCGTGGATTTGCTACAGGTGGGGGTCAATGAAGGGAATGTCTTTCTGGTTGTCTGGTTGACACTGGTGCTGCATAGACCATACAAGTGAAATGACAAATCCTTTTACTTAGAGTGTGCCTATAATTAAGCCTTTAGGTATTCAGATGGAGCCGTGGGGCTTTTTTTTTTTTTTTTTTGGCCGGTCGTGGGGCTTGAACTCTGGGCTTGGGCACTATCCCTCAGCTCTTCAGCTCAAGGCTAGTGCTCTACCACTTGAGCCACAGTACCACTTCTGGCTTTTTCTACTTATGTGGTGCTGATGAATTGAACCTAGGGCCTCATGCATGCAAGGCAAGCACTCTACCACTGAGCCACCTTCCTGGCTCTGGAGCTGTGGGTGTTTTGTTTTGTTTTGTTTTTGTCAGTCATGGGGCTTGAACTCTGGGCCTGACTGCTGCTGTCCCCAGC
The DNA here is from genome assembly GCF_019054845.1 of Dipodomys spectabilis. Taxonomy (NCBI): domain Eukaryota; kingdom Metazoa; phylum Chordata; class Mammalia; order Rodentia; family Heteromyidae; genus Dipodomys; species Dipodomys spectabilis. Next base: position 1,342,494 of record NW_024870842.1, on the reverse strand, counting down.
TCTTCAGCTCAAAGCAAGCACTCTACCACTTGAGCCACAGCTCCACTTCTGGTTTTCTGGTGTTTTATTGGAGATAAGAGTCTCACAGACTTTCCTGCCCAGGCTGGCTTTGGACCGCAATCCTCAGATCTCAGCCTCCTGATTAGCTAGGATCACAGGCATGAGCTACCAGCTGGAGCTGTGTTTTGAGAAACTGGTAAGACCCAACACTGCCATGTAGCTGTGAACATTACTGATGGAGGCCTTTGAAACTGCTTTGTTGAAAAGCATATTACAGGGTGTGTTGAAACAGCCAAGAAAGACTATCTTCTTAGTTGTTGAATCATTAAAGTGATAGGGAGTTGAGAGCAGGAAGGAGGGTGGTGGGAAATGGGCCTCTTGTCCTTGTCCCAGCCTGAAGGCCTTTGGGAAGCTGCTTGGATACGACACGGGGTTTGCCTGACTATTAGAAATATCAGAGCTGAGCAGGAAGAGACCCAGCCCCGGGAGCTCATGTAGATTCTCCCTGTGGTACACTTCTATGTCTCAGGTGTGAAGGCCACTTCCCTAACTCCAGCCTCCAAACACCTCCAGGAGCCAGCAGGAGAGCTCACCCGGAGAGCAGGTTTCATGGTGACTCCTCCCAGCAGGCTGGATGGCTAGACTGGTGGGTAAGTCCCACCACTAAGTCGTTGGAGTGATTTGGGAACACTGCCTTCTCCCTTCTGTCCCTGGTTCTCCCTATCCCCCTGCTCTGCATCACACTAGGGCCAGGGACTCAGTGATCTCCAGTGTGGTTGGAAGTGGCCCCGAGAAGGCCCAAGGAAAGGCTTAGGGTGCTGTTGTATGCAGTTTGGTAGAGAAAGGAGTACAGGCCTGGGCTTGGGCTCTGGCCATTGAGCTTCAGCTTTCCTTCTGGAACATGAAGGTATAGAAACAGCTAGATTTTTTTTTTCTCAACCTGTAGGCTGGGGCCCATTAACAAATCATAAAATCAACTTAGTCCTGGACAGCATAATGAAAAGGGAGTGAACAAGGGCAGAGCTGAGGATGGCACTATGGAGCAGAACATGAGGGAGAGCGATGGAAGGACAAAGAACAGGAGACACCAGCATGAATGGGACTTCCGACTAGAGCACCTGCCTGGCATGCTCAAGGCCCTGGGTCCCATCTGCAGGACCACCAAAACATAAAGATACTAAAAAGGTCACAGTGCACTATGTTCAAGAAGTTTATATGCAGTGCCATGGGATTTTTTGAGTTTTATTTATTTTTATTAATTTTAAGTAGTTGTTAAAAGGATTTCAATTCAGTCCAATGCATGTTGATCAACGTCATCCTTTCCCATGGGACCTTTTTTTTTTTTTAACTTTACTGTGTGTTTCTTTTTTTGGGGGGGGGGTCTGGTCATAGGGCCTGAACTCTGGGCCTGGGTGCTATCCCTCAGCTCTTCAGCTCAAGGCTAGTGCTCTACCACTTGAGCCACAGCGCCACTTCCGGCTTTTTTTCTTTTTGCTTATGTGGTGCTGAGGAATTGAACTCAGGGCCTTGAGCATGCAAGGCAAGCGCTCTACCACTGAGCCACCTTCCCAGCCCTTACTGTGTGTTTCTTAGCATGTGACTAGGTTGTGATGATTCTAGTTCTGTCAGTTGTAGTTTTAAAATGCTGAAAACTACAGGTTAGTTGGTGCCCAAACATTCTCTGACATCATGGTTCAGATGTGTGGTTTTGGAGCTGAGTTAGTGCGGATAAGTTCTGCAGTCTGCCTATGAACTGAGTTTCTTATCCAGACAATGGAAACAATAGTTTTGAGTGAAGCAGGTGAGAACTTTAGGTGAGTGTGATGTGGTAGCCGTTCCCCCTCAGGCTCCTGCCATGCTGTTTTCCACAAAGCAGGGGTTCTCTAAGTCTGAGGATAGTCTGGGGAGCCAAAGTTGGTATAGGGAGGGCAGTCCAGGAGGCTTTTCCCTGAGCGGAATTGTTGTCTACCCTGTCAAACCACTTCTGTGGACTGGGAGCTAGAGCATAGTTTTGCCTGTGCTAGGAGCCCTAAACAGCCTCCAGCATCAGCTCCTTTCGCTCCCTCAGCCTTCCATGGCCTCCAGACCCATCTGTTCTACCTTCCATTCATTAGACAGACCTGAGCGCTCTTCTGCTACCAGTGCTTTGGCTTGGTTAGTGGTGTGAACCATTGTGCCTGTGGTTCCCTCTTAAGTGGACATATGTCTATGGCCATATTGTGTGTGTGTGTGTGTGTGTGTGTGTGTGTGTGTGTTGTGTTGTGTGTGCGCACGCACGTGCCAATACTGGGTCTTGAACTCAGGGCCCAGGCACTGTCCCTTAGCTTTTTTGCTCAAAGCTGGTATACTACTACTTGAGCCACAGCTCTACTTCCGGCCTTTTAGTAGCTAATTGGTGATAAGAGTCTCAGACTTTCCTGCCTAGGTTGGCTATGAACTGTGATCCTCAGATCTCAGTCTCTTGAGTAGCTACATTACAGGTGTGAGCTACTGGCAGACATACCAAAGTTTAAAGAAGCTGCCTGATCAGCCAGGTGCTACATTGAGTGAACTGTACTTTGGAGGGATAAGAGAAGCCCCTGGAAAGGCAGGACAGGAGAAAACACCCCCCACCCCCCAGCCTACCTTTTAGCTGGAGGTGGCAGGGGTGGTGAGGGGGGGAACAGGAACCAGCAGAGGAGTGGGGTAGGGACCCTCGACTTCCTGGGAACTTTGCAAATTCTCAGCTTGCCTGGCATGAAGAGCAAGGCCATTGGTTGGAGTTGGAGGCTTTGTGCTTCCCAGCAAAGGCAGAGGAGGCAAAGGAGGCTAGGCGGCTGCTTGCTTCCCCTCCCCGCCTTCCTGTCTCCCCTTCTCCTTTTCCCGAGGTGCAGATGGCCACATTTGCAGGTTAACTGGAACAGCTGGAGATGCATTATTAGTTTCCTGCTGCTCCTTCATATTTGCTGGAATTTTTTTTTTTAACAGCAACATAATTTACAACTAGTCTACCGGTGTCAGAGCTGGCACGTTCTAAATCCGCATCAGATTTATGTAATGCCGTTGCTTATCAGTGAATGAAGTCATAATTATTGCTTTGTACCATTAAATAGCATAAATATATAAACTGTTATACAAATTGCGGCAAACGTTTCCTCTGGGGAGCTCTAGACCAAATTTTAATGTCGTGCATTTGTCTGGGATGGCAGTTTCTATGGTATATAATAATGTTGATAAATTTTACTGTAGCAAGTGACATTTTAAAGCATTAATTTTGGTGGTGCTAAAAAAAAATATTCTGAAGAATGCTCAGAGTTGAATGGGAGATGCTCTAAGACCAGCTGGGTGAGACCGGGTGGTGAAGGGTAGAGGGCTGCTTAAAGGAGCAGCAGGTGACACACAGTACCTCCCATGCATGCACCTCTCCACATGAGATCACCCCTACTCTCTCAACTCCCCAAGGAAGGCAGCAGATACATTTTCCATGGCGATGATGATAATTAATTTCAAAAAATTCAAATTGATTCACTTCTGCCTTAAATTTGAAGTGTGTAAGGCAAAACGGAAGGAGGGCATGGAAAAATGCACCATTGGTGGGGATGGTCCTCACTGTAACCTCCTTCCCAATTATGTAAATTCTGTGTGGGGTGAAAAAGAATCCCCATCCTAATTAGAGATGCAACACCTGGCCTCAGACGATGCTTCAGATGCCAGGCGTGCAGTTGCATAGCCTCCTAAAGCCATTATCGTCAAGAGCGACTTTTGCGAGAGCCCCAGGGCGGCACATGGCATTTACCTGGTGTGCTCTTTGGAGGGCTGGTGGTCTGGTGGAGGGCTGGTGGGAGGAAGTGTGGGGGCTGGGGTTGTTGGGCTGGGACATTCTGCAGCTGACCCTAAGAGATAGACAGTATGGCTCAAGCGTCCCCGCCCCCGAACCTCCATCCCCGCCCCCGAACCTCCATCCCCACCCCCTTAAAGCCCCAGCCTTGGCCAGTCAGGACATTCCTTTGAGCACCTTTGTTTTCATTGCGGGTTGCAGATTTCACTTAATATGTCACATTCCTGACTTTTGCCTTCTGATGCTGAGGGCCCTCTGGTGAGCCTCATGGTTCTGCTTGGTTATGCGAAGTCTTCAGTGTCATATTTTCCTACATGGTGAGATTACACAGCTGATGCCTTTGTTCTGGTGGCAGCCTGTGGCTAATTCTAGCCAGCCAGTTGTGAGTGTCACTCTCCTGTGCCATCTTCAGGTTGGAGCACTTACCCAATAGGTAGGCACTTCTGGAGCTCTGTCTTTCCCTGGGGCACAGTGACTCAGGGGTAGAGGTGAAGGCTTCCCACCAGCATAGGTGCCTGAGTGATGCTTTTGTCTGTAGTCCTTGATCTTTGGGACTGGTTGTTACCCCAGCATCTCCTATCCTATTCTAGCTAATACATGTCTTTGGATTCTTTCAGCTTCATGATTTTCTGCAGGATGCTGGTTGATTTTTTTTTTTTTTAATTTCCTAGAGAAAATTGCAAGTAGGAAAAAATTGCTGCCCATTATTGGCTGCAAATGAAGAGATTCAAAGAAGTGAGGATTCTTTCCTAAGGTTCCACACTATACAGGCATTAACATGCACATTTCTGTGACCCAAGTCATGTTCTTTCCTTCCTCTTGCTCTGAAGAGAGAATTCTTTTTAATGGGGGCCGCAAATTCAATTGCCTTCGAGAGTCAGGCAGAGGAGGGTAGGGTGGTGGAAGACAGGACAGTGGGGACTGGCAGGGAGTTCAGCAAATAATCTAAAAATATGGAAGCTCAGCTTTCTGACCCCAGCGTTAGCATTACTTCTATGCCTTCTAATGATGCTTTTAGCTTCTGCAGCTGCTGTGTGTACTCAGTGTGAATGTCCCTTCCCATGTCTCGCCCTTGAGTTTGGACCTTGAACTTTGAAATGAAATTCTTATATGCTCTATGCCTGTTCCCTTTTTTGGGGGGTGGGGGAGGACAGTACTGGGGCTTGAACTCAAGGCCTTGCATTCTTGCTTGGCTTTTTTGCTCAAAACTGGCTCTCTCTCTACCACTTGAGCCACTGTACTTCCGCTTTTTCTGGCTATTTATTAACTAGCAACAAGTCTCATGGACTTTTCTGCTAGAACAGCGGTCCTCAGATCTCAGCCTCCTGCTACATATTCTTTTATATCTTCCAACTGCTAGGAAAGTTCTTCAAGGTTAGGATGAGTACAAGCTCTTAACATCCTACCTAGTACCTTATCCCCAAGGGCCCTTCAGTCCCGGGTCTTCCTCTCACAGATAAGGGGGCCAGCAAGCGGACAACTTACCCAAGGAGCTCATGCGGACAGTTTCCTAGTGGAAGAGCTTCTCTTTGGAAGTAGAGGTAGTGAAGATTTGGGTGGATATATAAGGTCAAATGAAGAAAGAATATGTCTATTTTAAAATTCTTTGGAAGATATGTCTGCTTCGTCCACATGTTCCATTTGTGGAGTCAGAAGACATTTATCATGGGTTTTCTATAGACTTGAGTAGAATGCTTGAGTACAAACAAGCAAAGAAGCAAACATCATCTTGGTGCAAAGAGAATCCTGTCTTGTGGGTGTGATCACTTGAACTTCTGGCAGGCGTTTGAGTTCTCATTCATGCTTGGTTTCTAACAGAGAGCCTTGCACTTTAAGAACTGAATTGCCTTCATCCTTCTGCTCCCCGCGCCAATTATTAATAGTAGGGAAGAAGTTAATGCGGACCTGGGGTTAAGAGTACAGCTGTGGCTGGAAGGCTGGGTCCATTATGTAGCATGAGGCAAAGAAATAAGGACAAGACCTTGACTTTCTGGCAATAGCTTCCTGTGCTCATCCCAGGTGTGACAGCCTGCATAGTTCCTGGTCATAGCACCTAGGCAGCACGTAGGTAATCCAGGAAAGCTTATTTCTAACTCAGGAATCACGGCCACTCCTGAGCCTCTTTGTTGGGATATAGGACTCGAGCTCTGCATGGTCAAATCCATTCTACCCACTTCCATGAGCCGTGCAAAGTAATTTTTCACCCAAAGCACAAAATCACCATGTAAAGCAACATTGGAGATTCACTTCTGCATGAGCTATTGCTCCAGCTTGTACTTACTTTTCTTGCTTGAACTCGTGGCACTGAGCAGGTGGCCATCCTGGCAGGGCTGGGTATGATGCCCAAGTAGTTTGTAGGCTCTGAGCAGGGGGAACAAGATAGTATTGATGTGTGGTGCCAGATTCCAGGTAAGACACACCAATTTGTGCTGGGTTGTTCTTGTCAGGCCTGTCTAGCCTCTCTATTGCGGCCATGGTCCTGCCCAGCATCCTTGAGCAGGGAAAGTACACCGGGCCAGAGTTAGTTCTCTGGCATCCACTTTCAGTGTCATTTGTCACCTTTGCAGCTCAACACCTAGACACTTAGTGTTCCCATCTGTAAAACAGAGCTTAGAATGGTGCCTCTGCCCTTCGACATGGGGAGAGAATATTTTGTGGGAGAAGAAAGGAAGGTGTCTTGGGCTTCTTGCCAGCCCCCCCCTCCTCGAAGATGCAGAGATTAAGGTGTTTGTTCTCATCCTGGGCCAGCCCTGTGGCCTTGGATAAGGTATGTAGCTTCCTGCAGTCCTGATCTCTCCATCTATACAGTGGGATCATCTCACTGCAGCTGGTCGTGTGGTGGTGACACACAAGTGACTCACTGTGGAAAGCTGGCTTAGTTTCAGGGCTGACATTGGATTTCAAGAGCGCAGCTTTTCCTGGCACGAGGGCTTGAGCTCTGAGGTTGGAGGGCTGGGTCCCATCCCGGCATGTCACCAGCACCCACATGGCACTCTACACACAGCTTGCTCAGTCAGTAGTTACAGCCAGGAGGGGAATGTGGCCCTTAGAATGGATTATGCAGAGCTGACTCCTCTGTCAGTGAGCCCAGCAAGGCCAGAGGCTCAGCTCCCTGTCACTGCTGGCTCTTGCAAACCCTCCCTGTCTCCAGCAAATCCTCAGGGACTCCTCCCAGCACCTAGCCCAGAAATGGAAATGCTTTCCCCACATCTGCACCTTTATAGCCTCTCCCCAGCCCCCTTCCTCAGGAAGCACTCACTCCTTCTCATATGCACTAGGTATTCACTGAGCACCTACTGTGTGCCAGACGAGGCTAAAGTACCCTTCGCTTGCACTAGAAATTTCTTCCTGCTCAGAAGGAAAGGAAGATCTCTTCCTGTTTGTCAGTATGCTTACAAATGTATAAGCTGTTTTTCCCCTCCCCAAACTTTATGGAAGTATAACATGCATCCAGACAAATCCTCACTCCCTAATGTAAGCTTGGTGAGTTCTCAGCAGCTGAACACATTCAGATCAGACGGACAGCAGAAACTGACTGCCTTCAGTCAACAAGTGCTCTGTGTCCACTTCCGCCTCTGCCTCCCACCTGCTCAAAGACAAGCACTGTCCTCAGCTCTGGACTCGATGAATTCAGAGTCTTTTTGTCTCGTGAGGCAATTTAAAGGTGGTCTCTGTGTCTGATTCATCCCTCTTCTTTCCCTGCCTGGCACAACACCTGGCATTTGTTAATAAATGGATGGATGGACATGTGGATGGCTCACTGGCAGGCTGGTTGGATGAGCAAGTGGACCAATGTGGTCTAGTGGAGACTAAAGATGATGCTGACAGTACTGGCCAGTACTACTGCTGCCTTATCTGGTTCTCATAGCTTCTCATAGCCATTCTCCAAAGCCCTCTGAGTTTACAGATCAGGAGACTATGATTCAGAAAGGTCAGTGACTGTTCAAGGTCAGCCAGCTGGTGAGTGGTAGTCACTGTGACCTGGGTCTGTCTGGCCTGAGTCTGGAGCTGGCACTTTGTGCCTTATGCCTGCTGCTTTACAGCCCTGGGCTGTCCTTCCTCAGCTGGGCCAGCTGGACACAGGCTTAGCCGGCAACTGAGCTGAGCTGAGCTGAGCTGTCCTTGGCAGGCACGCTGCCGGTGCCTGGCTGCCCCCTCCCACCTGCCAGGAGCCCCATTCCTCCTGGGCTGCACGGAGCCTTCTGTGTGCCTCTCCAAAGGACAGGGCATATTTCTTCCCAAGCCTCTTAAGACCCAGCCCGCACTGGAGGGCTTCATCATTATGTAAATTAGCTGGATTGGATCTGCTCCCGCAGAGGACTCTGGGGGGTGACAGAAGGACAGAGCTGCCTCCCAAGCACTGGATTGAGCCTTAGATTAGGCCAGTCAATGGGTGGGGCCCAGGGGGTTGGATGCCATGGAGACAGGGCTGGTGCTGCTGATTTGCCACCCTGGGGAGGCTCCTGGGAATGGGGGACAAGGCTGGGGGAGAGCTAGTTGAGGCTCAGAGACGCCAGGCTCCCAACATTCTTGCCGAAGACAGGATGGGAGAAAGACATTCTTTTTGGATTTACTCTTTGTGTATTGAGCCCTTTTATGATTCATCAGTAAGTAAATATCAGCTGAGGGGGTGATTTGTTTCTAACAAGCTTATAAAATACTGGCGTCGTTTGTGGGCTTATTGGAGTGCTGATTATAAACACTCCCCCATGCCCACTCCTCTATGTCAAATTAGCATTCAGAATACAAATATTGGATCTTTGGATCACTTTCTGCTGTCTTTGGAATCCAGTGGGATGGGCGGTGGGGCAGCAAGAGGATCCAACTCTGGATAAGGGGTATGTAGAAAGCGTGCGAAGACTTGAGGGTGGAGAGAACAAGACCATCCGAGCCCAGCTGGTCCTCTGGCCAGTCTCACTGCCAAGTTTCCTGAGACCAGACTCCGCCCAGCCCCACAGCCTGTCATCTTCATTCTCAAGGAGGACACTGATCTGAGCAGACTGCATCTGTCCCCAAGCCCCTTGGAACTGCCAAGTCCTCTGGGGACTAAGGCCTGGCCTGGACCCAGTCAGAGGCACAGCTTGATCAGACTGTCTAAATGGGCCATGAGTTGCCAGCTCCTCACCCTTGAAAGTGCAGATTCCTCCCTGGTCTCTGTCTCCCACTTAGACCTTGCTTGCACCTCCCCAGCCCCTCTCCTGGCCTCTGGCTTTGTGGCCAGGAGCCCCATCAGGTACCTCTGCTGGCCTCCAGAGAGCAGCCCCTCCCCCTGCCACCCTGCTATGCTCACATGCAGGATAATACCCAGTGTGGGAAGAGACGGAAGCTCACTTTCTCAAAGCAGCTTCATGGCCATGCGGAAGAGGCAGGTAGCCCACAGTTAAGTTTTTCTGCAAGACATCACATTGTTCATTGTCCTCACTGGGCACAATCCACTCTATTCTAAAGATGGGACCCCAGAAAGGGACAAGGCCTCATCACACAGCAGCAGAGCCTCGACTTGAAGAGCAGCCTGCCTATCCTGTGACACAGATAAGGGTACTTAGTCAAGGCAACCGGGAGCAGCTTGCCTCTGTGTGTGCATGCATGTGCATGAGCGTGCATGCGCATACACACACACACACACACACGCACGCACACACACACGCACGCACGCACGCACACATGCACGCACACACGCACGTACGCACAGGGACCAGAAGTCAGGTCTCCTTGGGGCTCCATCCAGTGATGTCACCACAGCCTGAGGGCTGTGCTCCAAGGAGCCACAGTGCAGAGCCTAAGCGGGGATCAGGAGATCTATGGTTGAACCGCCTCCAGGTTCAGATGGAGAAACCAAGCCTAGAGATGGGATTCTGTCTTCACACAATCATCTCAATCATTATGCTTTAAAATTACCTTTAAGTAGTTGTACCAAAGGTTTTCAATTCAACACCTTGGTTGGGTGTCCAATGCATCTTGATCAGTGGCACTCCTTTCGTAATTTCCCCCCATCTCTCCCAAACCCACCCATCCCCTCAGTTTTCCTAGTTCACCCTCTTCCCCTTGACTTCTTCCCCTCTGACACCTCAAATTCCAGTGCCCTGGTATTTATTTTGTTAAGCTGTAACTTAGTTGTTCAGTGGAGTTATGCCATTGGAATTCTCCCCTGCACGTGCCATACTTTAGTTAATATATTTATGTACATATGGGTATGACTCTGTATATGTTGACATAGTTAATAATTTAGATCTAGAGCCCACATATTTAAAAAATGCACGTCCTTTGTCTCTCTGAGTCTGACTTATACAAGTCAGGATACAGTAAAGACACTTGTACACCCATCCTAATTGCTTCACTATTCACCACAGCTAAGTTATGGAAACCAGCCCTCAATTGATAAATGGATCAAGAAAGTGTGTGTGTGTGTGTGTGTGTGTGTGTGTGTGTGTGTAAATAGATAGATTTATATTTTACTCATCAACCAGAAAGAATGATATTATATCATTTATAGGGAAATAGATTATCCTGGAAAAAAATCAATCACTATTGATCAGTGGATTCAAATTTTTTAATTAAAAAGCTTTTATTCCATCTTATTACAAAAGCTATTCATGTGAATTGAAGGAAAACTAAAATAGAGCCAAGCATAACTAAGAAGAAAACATCTTTCCACGTAGACGTAGTATCCTATCAGTTTTCTTTGTCTTCCCAGCAGTCTTTGCAATGAGCACATCAGCATGCATGTGAATATAGTTACATACTCTTCTCCATGCCCCCTGATCCAAAGAAATGCTGTGTAGACTATCTGGATGTTTATTTCTGCTTACTAGTGTGAAAGGTGGGCAACAATTAGTCTGAAGAGATATGCTGCCCTTTAGAGAAGGGCTCTGCATTTGTCTAGAGAACCCCCTTTTTCTGAGCAGAGGTTGGCAGAGCAGCACTATGTATGGGCACTCAGATAGGCCTGTGAACGTTCTGATGGCAGGATGGAGATGGATGTCCTTCCCTCTTCCCCTAGCATGCTGGTGGAGGGGACAAGGGTTCTTTTGAGAGGAGAGCCACAGAAAGAGCCTGTACCATGCTGGTGGCAACAGGAAATGTCCTGTGGAGGAGAGTGCTGGAGTGTAATTCTGTAGACACCTTGCATTTGGCAGGAAAAGCTTGACTTGTCTGGGAGGCATCCTGTGCAGTTCACTGGAATGAAGGCCACCTACACCCCCATTTTTATGCTGGATCCTGGTCCCATAGTCTTGGCAGGGCATGTGAGATTCCTGCTTTCTAACCTCTGAACGAGGAGAAAGCAACCATTTACCTAAGGTCCATTCCTAGTACACATTTTCCCCAAGTGACTGGATTATGGATTAAAGATGTCCACTCGACTTTGGAGCTAGAATTCAGCATGCTTTGCTAGGACTTGATTCTGGGATCCTAAATTGCCCCCCAGTTGTGGCTTTGAGTGATCTTGCGGTGAGTAAAGCCTGTGATGAAGACAGAGAAAATGGCTCTTGGGGAGTGCTCTGAGAGTGCCCCGGGATGTGGTGTCCAAATCTCTACAATGGAAATTCCTTTCAGCTGTGGGATGATAGGTGGCTTCTGGAGTGGGATACTGTCAGCCAGGCTCACCAATAAGGCCACTGATGGCTGCAGTCTCTGTGTGTTGAATCTGTGGAAAGGAGACTTCATCTTTCCCCAGAAAGTTGTTCCTCATCGCCAGGACTCCAGCTTCACAGCAGATCTCTTGCCCTCCCAGAAAAGACCCAACAAGCAGAGTGCCTGGTGAGGCTGCTCCTAGCCTAAGCATCCTCTAGAGATCTGCTGCTCTGGGATCCAAAAGGCCTGTGTGAGGTGTATTTTAAGGGTACTGGGTGACCATGTGTCATACTCAATATGCTGTTTGGCAGACTCCTCCCACTTAAGCAAATGGGGTGAAATGGATGTGCTCTTTTTTTTTTTTTTTTTTTTTTTTTTTTTGGTGTTAGTACTAGGATTTGAACTTGGGAACTGGCCACTGTCCCTTAGATTATTTCCTCAAAACTGGCTCTGTGCCATTTGAGCCACACATCCACTTCCAGTTTTTTGGTGGTTAATTAGAAATAAGAGTCTCATGGACTTTCCCACCTAGGCTGGCTTTGAACCATCACAGCCTCTGAGTAACATGGTCTTTTTTGACCTTTAGTAGCCCTGTCCCTGTCTGTGTCTGCCACAGGCAGGGGTTAGGAGTCATTGTCTCACATGAGGGGACTGTGGCCCAGGGAGGCTGGCTCTCTCCATGACCCCAAAATATGCATGCAGTGATGGGCTACGTGGGCTGTGCACTGGCTCTGAAGCTGTCCTTGCGTTCTGTTCACTATCATTACCCTAAATGCATAAGAGGGGCTGTGTCTGGCTGAGACTTGGAATTTGTAGGGGAAATATGGTCCTTTCCTATCACCATGGCTCCAGCCTCATCCATAGAACCTAGGAGGTCAGTGCAGCACCAGAACCCCAGGCCTGTTTGTTCCAGAGCTGTGGAGGAGGGTGAATATGAAACCAAAATCCACTAATCAGCCAGACTTAGACTTTACTGAATGCCTCATGTCTCTCTGCCCTTGTTAGAAATACTAGAACAGTGAAAGAACTGCTTTCTTGTCCTGAGAATTTGTTAGCTGTCATTGTTTGGTTATAAGTGACAGAAACTCAATCAAACGTAAGTAAAAAGAATACTTAAAAAAAAAATTACAGGGGGCTGGGAAGGTGGCTCAGTGGTAGAGCGCTTGCCTTGCATGCCTGAGGCCCTGGGTTCGATTCCTCAGCACCACATAAGCAAAAAGAAAAAAGCCAGAAGTGGCGCTGTGGCTCAAGTGATAGAGTGCTAGCCTTGAGCTGAAGAGCTGAGGGACAGCGCCCAGGCCCAGAGTTCAGGCCCCACAACCGGACCCAAAAAAAAAACCAAACTACATAACTATTATCAATTAGCTTTGAGTACATAGAATCTCATGGCTCATGGATAGGGACCAGGCACCAAGAACAGCTGAATTTGCTGGGTGCTGGTGGCTCACACCTATAATCGTAGCTACTCAGGAGGTTGAAATCTGAGGATTGTGATTTGAAGCCAGGCCAGGCAGAAAAGTCCATGAGACTCTTATCATCAATTAACCACCAGAAAACTGGAAGTGGTGCTTTGGCTTAAAGTGGTAGAGCACTAGCCTTGAGCAAAAGAGCTTAAGAACAGTGCCTAGGCCCTGAATTCAAGCCCTACAACTGACAGAGGGCTGGGGCGGAGGTGGGGGGAAGGGAGAGAAATGGCCTGAATGAGGGTCCTACATCAGGAGGGTGTGTACCTGGACAGCAAGGAACCCCCCGGACAGGAGGGCTAGCTGATGTGGTTGAAAGAAGAATATTCAGTAGATGGAGCCTGGGCAACCAGGCAAAAAGGAGCCATTACAGGTTCTTGAGCAGGAGAATGGCTTGATTCCTTAAATCAAGGGCAATTCTGTCAGGGTGTGCTGGATGGACTGGGGCAGAGAAACTGGAGCAGATGTGGGAAGTGGGATTGGGAGTGGAAAACAAAGGAGTAAGTGCCAGGTATTTCTCAATATCTCTCTGTCTCTCTCTCTGTCTCTCTCTCTGTCTCTCTCTCCCTCTCCCTCTCTCTCCCTCCCCCCCCCCCTCTCTCCAAGATATCTACGAAGATGTGTTTTCCTAGAAGGACAAAGGCACACACAGCACCAGGCGGAGCTGTGCAGAAAGGAATTTCCCTGCCATGGTGTGTGGGCCTGGCACTGCTCATGTCTTGTCTTAGCTAATGGCCCCTATTGTGCCTGCTAAGATGGCCTGGAGAGCTGAGGGGTGTTTGGAGCCTCTCTACCCTTGCTCCTTCCCTCTGGCACAGTCTACCTGTCTCTGTCCCCTGCTGTCTAGGTGTGGGCTGTCGGAGCTGTCACTTGTCACTGCTTTATTGTGCTGGGTGTGGGCAGGATGAGATTGTCCCAGACTTTAGGCTATGGGGCCTTGCTGGACAGAGCTGGGTGTGGGCAAAGCAGACTTGCCAGCCTCTGAATGCTGAGCGAGAGTAGCCATCTAAGCTATGCAAGATAACAGAACTTGTGTCTGGTCTCTGGGTGCCTAGGGCATTCCAGATCAGTGACTGGGCAAACCAAGGAGCCAAGCAAATCAAGTCATTGGTAAATGTGAGCTTGGTATTCCATAGACCTGCTCTCATCGCCATCAGGTCTCTGGAGTAAGTGGGAAGGTGTTGGCTTTGTACTTACCCTTGAGATCAGTGGGGGAGGGAGGGGAGAAGTGAGTAGATAGTTCTACCTAAGGAAACCCCAAGACCTCCAGGCATCTGGTGACTATAAGCCTGTCGGTCTCCTGCAGCTTCCATCCTGGGAAGGCTCAATCCTGATGTGATCCTTAAGAGTCACATGGCTGCAGTCACACCCACTATGTGAGTGAGCTCCCTGATAGGTCATCTCTCTCTTAGCTTCAAATGTCAGCAGGCATTCTCAATGGCCGACCTCCCTGTGCTCCGTGGAGAGACGCAACAGCAGAGGGCATTGGTTGTCCTGGGTGTGTGGTGGCCATGTGGCTCACACAGCTTGCTGGCAAGCTAGAGTAGCGTGGATGCTATTGAATGCTCTCATAACCTGACAGAGTTTGCATTCAGTCCTTCAGAAAAAGCTCCTTACTCTGGAATGTCACTGCGTTTGCCATGTTCTTCGTATCTGTGCTGGACAAAGTGACCACATTATTCTGAGAGAGGAGTACAAGTTGAAGGTACTGTGGTTCTCATCTGAGCAGTTTCTTGGGTCGGACAATTGTGAGCAAGTGCTCCAGTGTTGCTAGGCTACAGTGTAGGGGAATCAGTGTACTTTCCACCTATGTTACTGACTTAGAGTGGATTCATCAGGGTGTGGCCTAGTCATAGAGTGAGGAGCATGTGGTATTTGAAGCACAAGACTACAGTTCAGTAAACACTGCCAAGTGTTTTCTATGCTACTACAGGCTCTGGGGCATGAGGACTAAGGGAATAAGTGCCTGGTCCTTACCAGGCTTACATTCCAGCATGGTGCTGACCAGTAGAATTTTCTACAATGATGGAAATGGCCTGTTGTGTCCACACAATTTAGCTACTAACCACATTAGCTATTGAGCCCTTGAAATGTAGCTTCTGTGATAGAAGAACTGAAATCTAGCTCAAGACCTCAGACTTGCTACGGCAAGTACACTACCATTTTACTTTCTGTCACCATCCTATTTGTACTGTCATTAATTTAAATTTAAGTGGCCACAGATAGCCAGAATTAGATCATGCAGATGTAACAAATAGATGCCTATTTTAAAAATATATTTATAGTGGGCACCTGTGGCTCATGCCTGTAACCCTATTTACTCAGGAGACTGAGATCTGAGGATCATAGTTTGAAGCCAGCTCTGTAGGGAAAGTACATGCTACTCTTAACTCCAATTAATCACCAAAAGGCTGGAAGTGAAGCTGTGGCTCAAGTGATAGAACACCAACTTTGAGCAAAAATGCTAAGGGACAGTACCCAGGCCCAAACTTCAAGCCCAGTATCCGTATGCACACAAAGTATGTTTTTAAAAAAATAGAAATCAGTCATTAATTTCTCGTGTTGTCATTGATTTGTCCTCCTGAGGGGTAGAGATATTTAGATTCAGTCCTGAGGGGTAGAGAAATTTAGATTCAGTCAGAGTCCAGACTGAATCTTTTCTTTAGAAAGTGTTGAACCATACTTTCCAACCTGAGCAGCAAGTCTTCTTGATTTAAGATAGCAAGGACTGTCCTGTATCAACCTGGTGGAGCTGAAATGTTACTCTTGCATTTTGCATGTCTGCATGTGATCTTGTGCATGTGGGCTGCTGTCCAACTTTTTGATGCAACTCTATCACTCTTTTTTAAAAAAATGATCTTGGTAGGAATACTAAATGATATTGGCAGTTGAGAAAGTCCTCGAAGCAGGGGAAATTCATGAGTCCCTGGCAGGGCTGGTGACAGTAGGGTTTTGTAGCCTGCCTGTCATGTTAATTGTGTAGTATTAGAGGCCATTAATCTAAGGATTATGATCAAGATGGAGTTTAGGCATTTGCTTGGTTGTGGGAAACTTTAATCTGAGATCAGCGAGATGAAGGAGGTGATTGCTGTATTAAGAAAGAGCAAGCGATTTGTTTGCACCCTGTGGATCTCCAGGGGTGTTGCATTCATTTTCTGAGGTGATCAATTGGGTCTCAGGTAGAAGGGTGTGGGTGTGAGGAGTGCTGTGGCCATTTTCTTTCGCAAGGTATTTCAAACCCCTAAACTTCAAAGTGCCAGAAATTGAGAGGCAAAGAAGTCCTACTTCTCTTAGGGTGGGTGTTGGGGGATTTAACATAAGCCTTCATGCCTAGTAGCCTATTGCTGTACCACTGATCCACACCCTCATCCCAGAAAAGTTCTAAATGGTTCTAAATAGTTGACAGTTCTTTGTCTGCAGAGTTCTTGGTGAAGGCTGCTTTGTTCTCCTGTCACAGGTTTATTTGGTAATCATTTTTTCTTTACAATAAATAGTGGAGACACTTACCTCTGTATCTTGGTAATGTCTTTGGGTCCTGCTTTGTGACATTTCTTTTGCTAAAACAGCCAGCTTCTCATTGTGCTTTGACGGTTATGAACCACCTTGAGGGCCACTAAGGTGGGAAGTCCATTGGCCTCATCAGCAGTAAGCATGTGCACTGTAATGGGAGAAGAGGCTCCCTCCCCATGATCTCATCTGTACCAACCTCTGCCTGAGGCTTTGAGGCCTTCCATGTTGGGGAGCAGCATGTGTTGGCCCAGAGATGAAGCAGAGTTGGCCAAGGCCAGCATAGAGGAAGGGCAGAAGAACCTGTGCCCTGTCCTCCTCTCAGGCTGCTTTGACTTCTGTGAAAATCCCACTGGGCTTGAACAGAAAAGAGCCAGGAGAAGAACCACAGAGAAATGAGAAACATTGGCTGTGGGAGCCTCAGAGGGAAGGGGCAGGGATAAAGTAAATTCCTCATCCAGCCAGAAACAAGAAGTGGTAGCCAGCCCCATGGAGCAGAAAGCTTTGGGCTCTGGACCCAGGTTTTGGTTGTTGTTGTGTTGTTTTGTTTTGTTTTTTTTAATCAGTGGCAAATATGGGAGCAGCATGAAGGTTAGAAGATGGAGACAGATGACACAGGTTTTTCAGAGATGAAAATGACACCACTTGAAGGCTCTTTATGTGCTGGTGCAGTCTAAGGGCACTTTCAGGACACACTGAGGGGTTGCGATGGGTAGGAACGGAGGGCCCAGAGCCCGGGCCCTATACCCTGAAGATACCTGTGACACTACAGGACTTGTGCCTGCAGGGGACCAGGCCTTTGACATGGGGTTTGTAGGTTGAATGATATCAGAAATGATATGTAGATGCAGTGGTGGGTCCCTATACTGTCCTCACCCTACCCTCACCTATTCTTTTTTCCTGTCCTGGGAATTGGGCTAAGGCTATTTTAATTGCTAGGCAGATGCTCTTCCCCTTGAGCCACATCCCTGGCCCTTTTTACTTAGTTATTTTTCAGGTACAGTTTTTGAGTTTTTGCTGGGAGCCAATCTGGACTGTGATCCTCCTACCTCCACTTCTCACACAGTTGGGATCATAGATGGGAGTCACCACTCCTAGCTTGTTTTTGGAGATGGGTGTTGGTATCTTTTCACCATGGCCAGCCTGAACTGCAGTCCTCCTAATTTCTGCCTCTTAGGCAGCTGAGTAGTCTTATCTACTCTTGAACCAACCTAGATGGTAGATGATCTAGACTGGAAGGTAGATGCCATAGACTGAGGCAGGGACAGGAGATGAAGGGAGACTGAGACACAGAGAATATGCTGAGCCCAGGGTCGCCCTCGGAGTCTTCATGGAGCCAGTACTACCTACAGGATATGCCATTTGAGCCCTACTTCCTTTGCCCACAAAGACTTGGCTGCTCCCCACAATCATTCTCCACCTAGCTGGCCCCTGGCTGAGATCTCTCTGATATGACTTTGGGAAGCAGCATGTTAGCGGTGTCATGTGGAATCTTCAGATTGGAGTTTTGGAGGAGGAAGGGGCAAAGTACTTCTAACGCAGGCAGTCATAGTCCTGAACAGGCTTTGGTCAGGTGGCTGATCTTGCCTTGGAAACCCAGGGGTGACAGTGGAGGAGCCGCCAAGCCAGTCAGCCCTTCCTAGGAGACCAGGAGGAAATGATTGTCTTCCCTTTCACCTTTTCCTCCAAACCCAATCCCAACACCTCCCACAGGCGAGGAGAGGGAAGCATTCCTGCCTGGCATCTGCATGACCTCGAGGCCAGGGCCTATTCTCTGGCAGAGGAAGACTGTGCAGTTGAGGCGCACAGCAGGGCAAACTCATAATCACGCTAGGCTGACACACACACATGCCTTGTCATTTAGGTGGGAGGGGAGACTGCAGAGGCTGCCTTCCAGGTGGACTTGAGTTGGGTGTTAGAAGTCAGGAGGATCCACCAACACTGGCCTAAGCTCTTTTGAGATAGAAATCTGTTTCCTTCCCCCTTTCTTCTGCCGTTTGCAATGTTGGATCGCTGTGGCATTGGTGTCCCCATCGAGGGGGCAGGGGAGGTGAGTGGGTGCCTCAGTAAATAAGTATAAATAGTTTTCCTTCTGATATGTGACCGGATTATTTTCCAGTTGATTTCAAGCCTTGGCCCCAAGTGGCCCACAGATCAAAAAAAGATAAGGGTCAGTTACAAGGTTGAGCTCATTCTCTGTTGCCATGGAAACTGACCTCAGGCAACCCTCAGAGGACTACACCCAGCTCCCCAGGTGATATTTTTACTGTCCACGCCATCAATCCCAAGCCTTTCAAAACTCAGACTGCCTAATTGTCAGGGCTCTGTTTTGAAGAGGCTCTGGGTCCCAGTGGGGCCTTGGTTCAGGCTACCAGAGCTCATTTATAAGCCCTTCTGATACACAGGGGACTGTGCGAGGGTCCCTCCTGGCTAAACAGGCCTGAGAAAGTGTCTGGGGGGGGGGTAATAGCCCATCTTCTAGGATTAATTAGAAAAATGTGAGCCCCAAATTGGGGGAGAGGTGATGGGCAGTGTGGGTGCTCATTCTTGATTAGTATGGAGGATCGAGGGGTCCAGAGCACCTGTCACTGGGAGTGGGAGCAGTGGAGCTCCCCGATGGCTTGAGGGTACATGGGCCATCTGCCCCCGAGTCCTCAGTGGCCCTCCACTCCAGAGATACCCCAGTTATGACGACAGGTTGTTATTTCCCATTACGCACTGGTTTCACAGCCTTCTGGACAGTAGACCATAAGCAACATTAGAAAGCTTTTGCCCCTTTAGAGAGTGGCCATATAGCCATTGTCAGAACAGGGGGAAGCTGTGGAAACAGAGCTACTTGACAACAGGAGGCTAGTCAGATAAGCCCTAGCTCCTTTCCAGAGGCCAGCAGCACTCACATCTCCATACCGACCCTAAATACTGGGACCTAGCAAAATTGCCAGTTCTCACACTGTAGGTCTTGAGCAAGGCTCAACAGGGCTATAGCTTCTGCATTTCCAGCAAGCCATCAGAGGCCACTGGTGAGAGGGCCAAATGCTGCCTTGTTGGGGGATGTGCACATGGGGATGGAGACCCCAGGATCAGATTCTCTCTTTCCACTTGCTGCTTCCATTCTGCCTGGCCTCTGAGAAAGGATTCCCCTCAGATCCTGTTACTCCTTTGACTCTTGTCCATGCCCAACCCAGATGTCACCTCTGCCCCTTTACCAGCCCCAAGCCTGCTTCATTTCCTGATAGTTTTTAGTGACTGGTCTGTAGATAAGCATTTGACCTGGCTGCCCTGGTATTACCACCAATCGTCCTCTGTTCAGGCTAAGGGTCTTTGTTCCTTGCAGGGAACAAAGGACTGGTTCTCCTGCAGGACTGGCTCCTCCATAGGCTCGTGTTTTTATTTCCTCTCATGCTCCTATAATGGCTATTTACTGGAATAGTATTAGAGGGCTCCTCTTCCGAGGGTCTCTCCACTTCCCCCGCCACCCCCTTGCTTGTTGGGACCCATGCAGGGCCCTGGGCTCCTCCCTTCTTTCTCCATGTGTCCTGTAGCATACCCACTTACTCTGTGTGTGTGGGGGGGGGGGATGAGAGGGAGAGAGAAACTGAGCCCAGGCCCCAGGAACTCCATGTTCTTTTCCTTGATCAGCTGTTTGGGGCAGCTGAGGTGATCACCATTGGAGCTGATTTCAGAAGGGGATTCCATGGTCCTGGAAGCTGTACCTTCCTTCCACTTGCAGATAATGCTCTTCCAGGGGTGAGGCTGCAAGCTAGGGCTGTCCCATGCTGTGCAGTGTGGAGGCCACCTCTTCTTCTACTAGGGGAAAGTCCCTATAACCTGCCACCCTGGAGCTGCTGCTAGCCAGTGCCCACTCGATCAAGGGTGGAGACTGAGAAGGTGACTCTGTCTCCCCATCTCACCTTTTTCTTTTCTTTTTTAAAAAAATAATATTTCAGAGCCAGGCTGTAATCCTAGCTACTCAGGAGGCTGAGATCTGAGGATTGCAGTTCAAAGCCAGCCTGGGCAAGAAAGTCCATGAGACTCTTATCTCCAATTGACCACCAGAAAACTGGAAGTGGTGCTGTGGCTCAAGTGGTAGAGCGCTATCCTTAAGCTGAAGAGCTGAGAGTACGCAGGCCCAGAGTTCGAGGCCCACCATTGACAAATAATAATAATAGTAATAATCATAATAGTTAAGGAGATCATGTAGCTTTGGGGCTCCAGTTCTCGACCTATTGTGCTTTCATGGGTTTGTTTGTTTATTTGTTTGTTTGGGGGGGATAACTAAGGCTTGAACTTAGGGCCTGGATGCTGTCTTTTAGATTTTTTTCCTCGAGCCACTTTGAGCCACACCTCCACTTCTGACTGTTGGGTAGTTAATTGGAGATAAGTCCATGAGACCACAGACTTTAAACCCATCTTCAGATCTCAGCCTCTGAGATTATAGGTGTGAGCCACTGGCTCCTAGCTCTTTCTTGTATTTCTAAGGCCCGAACAGGATGCTGGGTCAGAACTGGGGGCTTTTCTCTCCACTCGTCAGTTGAGGGAGGTTTTCCCTAACCACACCGAGGGTCTAGATTCTGGGAGGATGCAGAAAGGTCCAGAGAGATTAGAAGCACCCACTGGTGTATAGCAGCCTTAGCAGCCTTTCCTAGCATCTCTTCTCTAGTGCTCCAGGCATGGAGCTAACTTTTCCTGGAAAGTATTCTTTTCCAATTACTGAGCACCCACCAGCTTGCATTCCCTATCTTGGTCACTGTGATCCAGGCATGAGGGAGACCTTCCTCATGGAGCTTATGTTCCTCAGAGTGTGTGTACATGAGAGAGAAACAGAAGTAAACCATCTGTGCCAGGTTCTAGTAAGTGCCATCAAAGACACTGAAGATAGGTATGAGCTAGAGAGACTCAGGGTATCCTGGTTTAAGCAGGAGTATCCCCCAGGCCTCTTAGAGGAGGTCTCCTTTGAGCAGACACCTAAGTGGAATGAGGATGGAGAGCAAGGCCTTCTAGTGGTTAGTGATGGTGTACCCTGTGGTAAAAGCAGTCTGCTTGTCTTCCTTGCAAAAACCCTGTTAAAGATTCTTCCCATTTTACAGAGCTGATGACCGAAGTGAGCGCAGATGGATCTGGGGCTTCAACTCAAGTATACCCGATTCTGACTTGTGTGACCTTATTGCTGCTCCCTGAATGGGGGTAGCTAACTATGCCCCCTCTGGACATGAGGTGGCAGGTATAGTCCCCTCCTAGGGAGGAACACACTAGCAGTAGCACCCGAGGGCAGCTTCCCCAGGGGGGTCCTTGCTGATCAAAGAGGGGGGTCCTGTCTGGGCGGTACGGCTGGCACAGATCAGGCTTGGCTCAGCTCAGCACAGTGAGGTCCAAGAACAATACCCTGTCCACTTCCTCTTCAGCCTAAGGCTTCTGCCTCCCAGGCAGCAAATTATGGCCTCCAAACGTATGCCCAGGCCTGCCTTTGACTTCAGTGGGGCCCACCTGAGCCTCACCTCCAGGATTCTGATAATCAGCTCTCTTTCCTCCTGGCTTCCCCCAAGACCTGTATGGAAATAAGTATGTGTCTGCCAGGGATCAAATGCTTTTGGAGACAAAAGTCGGTACTGAGGACATTGCAGGGAGCTATCATCTCGGCACGATGCTCTTCCACAAAGCCCTCTGCTCCGCTTTTGGGCTGACACAGTTTCAGCCTGAAAGGTTCCAGTGAGCTGACTTGATTTTAAGCAAAAGCAACATCCTATTATTTTTTTGAGAAATGAAGTGTAAAATTAACACTTATTATTCCTGAGCAAAGGAGAGAAAAAAAGAGAGGGGGGACTCTGGGATTTGCATGCTTGCTGGGTTGTTTGTTTGGCAGTTTGGGGGTTTTTTTGTTTGTTTATTTATTTATTTTTAAATCATAATAAATCCATAGATTTCCCCGGGTCAGCCTCAACTTATGGGGAACAGGAGACAGAATCTGAATTTCAGCAGGAAAAAAAAATCTGCATTTCGTTTTACAAATGAGCAGGGCTGCATAATTCACTTGAGTTTCGTGGTTCTCTTATGGATGCCTGTCATGTGCTATTAAAAAAAAATAGAGAGAAAGAAAGAAAAAGAATAGAAAAGAGGGAAGTGATCCTTCCCCTTAACTCACCAACCCCTCGGCCCCCATCCTGGGGCAGGGTGGAGAGGCCTGTGAGCTCCCAGACAGCTTTGCCATTGTGCACTGCGGGGCTGTGGCTGCAGAGTGATCTTATATAATTCAGGAAAGTGACTCTCAGAGGTGGCTGCTATCTGTGGACCCTGCATCCAGGGACCCGAGGAACAGCTGACAGCTCCAGGGGGCCGCAAGTGATGGCGGTGGTGGGCTCTGTCAGTATCCACACAGGCTTGCTCATATTGGGTCACAAGCAGACGAACGAGCATTTGTCACACTAACTAGGGCAGCCCCTCTCTGCCTACCCCCCTCCCACATTTCCTGGATGGCTTTCTAGGCAGAGGTGTACATAATGGACACCCTAGGGAGCACCTCCCACCCCTCCAGTGGAAAGAGGCAGGGCCTTAGAAAGATGTGCAAATCAGGAAGTACTGTCTAAGAAAGAGGTTCCCAGGGCTGCAGGAGCCCCGGGCCTATCCTGGCCCCCATGTTGACTTTTTGCATGTTTTATTCCTCCCACCCCCAGGTTAGACTCTTTTTAAAGCACTTGGGGGAGAGAGAGAAAGGGTCCCGAGACAGGCAGCTGTCTGCTGGGCTCTTGATCTAATTAGCCTGGACCTCACTTTGACACGGGTTTGGGGCTGAGATTTGTGTAAACTGCAGCCGCTTAGGCCCAGAACCGGCTTGCAGCTTGGGGGCTGCCTGACTGTGCACATATTTCTGAACGTGGGCACGGGGCGGAGCTGCCTCTGTGAATCAGAGGGGAGCGACTGATGAATTGCTCCGCGCTCGCTCACAGAACGGAAAGTGACTGTCAGACATGATTTCTCTGATTTACAATTTGCAGGAGCCTTCTTTGTCCTCTCCATGTTTGTATAGTAGACAGCCTTGTCTCCATTCACAGCCAAGTCATTAAAGGCCCACACGGCAGAGAGCTGTAAATCTTCCTTCTTCTCCATCCCAGCCTGATCCAAGTCTGGCCTGGCAGGAGAGGCCCAGCTGGCCCCTCCTCCATGACTATTTCCTGAGCCTCCTGCAGGGGGCCAGGTGGGGACCACAGGAGCACAAGACAGCATCCTAGCCTACAGACTGGTTGCCATAACCAGGAAATGATGCTAGGACTGGTGGAATAACTCAAGGTCACCATGCACTGGAAGGGGCGGGTCTTCCTAAACTAGCCTGGTCAGGGGAGACTGCTTGGAGGTGGTGAGTCAGGTGAGACACAACCGAAAGTATGCTTTGTTTCTGTTTAGAGCAGTAGTACCTCCACTCAGTTGTGCTACCTTAGCAAGTGGCCTTCTCTGAACCTCTGAACCTCTTCTTCTTCCTAGAAATTGCCTTTTCCTAGCAAGCAGAGTTCCTTCTGAGATTCTAATATGTTATCACCTCTCGTGGAAATGTCCCCTCTTTCTCTGCCTCATTAAAAACAAAGACCTGTCCTCATTCTGTGTGTGTGTGTGTGTGTGTGTGTGTGTGTGTGTGTGTGTGTGTGTGAATACTGGAGCTGGAAGTTGGGGCCTAGGTGCTGTTCCTTAGCTTTTTCACTCAAGCCTAACACTTCACCATTTGAGCCACAGCTCCGCTTCTGGCTTTTTGATGCTTAATTGAAAATAAGAGTATCCTGCCGGGGCTGGCTTTAAATTATGCTTCTCAGATCTCGGCCTCCTGAGTAGTTGGGATTACAGGCATGAGCCACCAGTATCTGGCTGTCTTCACTCTTCTATGGAGGCCACATAGAAAGATAGCTCTACTCTATTCATTCTCTGGAGCATACTCTGTGCCTTCACTGAGAAGCCTTTGTTTGGGTAAGGGGAGGGAGGTGTTAGGGGGTCTTTTGAGGCAGTCCCCCACATTGGAGGCCATCTCTAATTACGATGAGTCTCCCCATGGGAAGCCGTGTGTGGGATGTACAAGTCAGAGCGTGCTGCGTCTATTCTATGTCCCCAAACTTGTCAATGAATTCCTATTCTGCTAGTCTAAATGGAAGATCAGCTTGAATCTCTATCAGGTGCCTGTGGCCTAGTTGCTGGGGCTCCAGGGGCAGGACAAGCACCCGGTAGATCCCAGCCAGTGGGTTTTGTGGGGCAGGCCCACCTGCATGCTCACGTGTGTATGTGCGGCGCTGCAGTGAGGGGCCCCAGGGTGTGGGGGATGGCTGGGCCAAGAGGGAGTGCCTGCTGTCCCTGGCAGGAACTGGGGACCCAGGGACTCGCCAGGAGCCTCAGCCCATCTGTGTCTATGTCTTGCCACCAGCCGAGTCCCTCTGCTACCCAGTTCTTGCCTTTGAGGGTAAATCAGAGCACCTGGTGCCTTTGGTGAGCCTTACTCCCTGGAGGAGCTGGGGGAGGGCTGTGTCCTTGGCTGTCCCAGATAACACTTTTGCCAATACTGATGTGCCCAGCAATAAACACTACTGTGCACTTGTAAGCCATGCTTTCTGTTAATTCATTCATGTCAGCTGTATGAGGAAAGCTGCACAAGAGAAAGCTGAGGCCCAGAGAGGTTATGTAACTTGCCCAAGATCTCCCAGTAAGTTGGCAGAAGCCTGTACAAGGCGTTTCTGAGCCTCCTTAGTGCAGGCATGGCACAGTGCTTGGCATACTTTGTTGTCTGGGTGCTTTTGTTTGGGCTAAGGTTTGGGGTTGCAGCCACTCCCAGATGTGGAAATGGAGGTCTGTCCTGGAGTTTGCCCCTGTGATCCATTGGGCAGGTGGCAGGACTTCTGTTTCAGGAGAGAAAGAAAGTGGGGGGGGGGGTGCGGGGAGGGAGAGAGAACGCACATCTTAATCGTTGTGACATCTTCCAGGGCTTCCCTGTGGCTGGCCAGGCCCTTTGGCATATACATCTCTGGCCTCTCCGACTTTGAATTCAGCACTCAGGCCCCAGGTTCAGCAGAGGTGTGGCTCCATACTCCCTCCCCTGGAGCACTCCCTCAAATCCCCAACTCCATCTATTATATGTTCATTTACTATTTGTCTCCCTAAACCCTCAGAATCAGGTAAGGACTTGATCTGTTTGGTTCTCCAAAGAACCTTCAAAGAATCAGAGCAAAGCTCTTGGCACCTAGTGACACTCAACAGATATTTGATTGGGTTTTTAAATCCTGGTTGAACGGACTCCCTCCCTGTCCAGTCATTCCGGGCTCCATTCCACAGTAATGTGGTCTCAGGCTGTTGAATGTGGCCAGAGAAATCCTGGCCAAGGGGACCTTTGAGAGACAGATACTTGGACCCAGCACCCTGGGGTCTTGCAGGGCTTGGGGCTTGGTATCTATGGCTCCGCAATACCTCTGGTTCCTATGGTTAGAGTGGGCGTAAGGGTCCCGGGTGCCTGGTGGGCTCCAGGCTGGAGGATGTGCTGTGCAGGTTCCCTGACTGCTCATGGATTTTCTTGCAGAGGAAGGCATCAACCACGAGTGTAAGCTCTGCAACCAGATGTTCGACTCCCCGGCCAAGCTCCTCTGTCACCTCATCGAACACAGTTTCGAAGGCATGGGCGGCACCTTCAAATGCCCAGTGTGCTTCACAGGTAAGGGGCCCCATGCGTGCATGGCAGGGAGAATTCAGGGGCAGGGAGGGACCAGGGGCCAGCCCTGTCATGGGTGAGACACTGGCTTCTACTCCTCCCTCTCTCCTTTCGGTAGGCTTCCAATGGGAAGCCCCAAAGAGAGCCAGACAGTGACGCGGCCTTCCTCCAGGCAGAACCAGCCCACCGCTGACCTACTTCCTGCCCACTTGCCTCTCTGGGGTAGGTTGGGCGGCACCTTTGCTAGCCCTCCATATGTGGCAGCCGCAGGCCCAAACCTTAACTCCTCTGCCACATCTTGTCCTTCCCCCGACACCCCATTTCTCTCTGGAGCCACAAGTGCTATCCAGCCATCTTGGGGCTCCCTCTGCTAGGCAGCCCTGACTTCCTTCCTCTCTGGCCCACATTGCTCCCATTTCAGCCTTGCTCCTTGCTAGGGAGGTCCGGGGCAGTTCCTCTGGCCAAGTCCCCCAGCCCCCAGGCTGGCTGCCAGCCCAGGCGAGCGGCTGTCCCGGCCTGAGGCAGGTCTCGAGGGCTCTGCGGGCCCCTCCTGCTGCCCAGATGGCAGCCGGTGTGTGCAGGGGAGCCTGGCCTTCCCAGCCTCCCCCGACATCTGCTGTCTGCCACGGTGGGAAGCCCACCCCAGGGAAGGCGCCTGGCAGGAGGGCATCTCTGAAGTACTCACTTCCCAGACACACAGCTGCTTCCTGTGTACACCCAGGGCCCAGCCGCCTCGGGGACTCCTGACACCAGAAAGCCAGAGTGTCAACCTGCTCCGTGATGGGCCTGGGGAGTACTGTGGGCAAAGGTGTCCAACCACTTGCACACCTCTGGGGTCCTGGAACACCCTCTGCCTTCTTCCCAGTCCTCACAGGAGCCCCTACCCATCTGTTCCCATCCCAGTCAGCATACTGACAGTCACCTAACAGCAGTGATTGTGGTTCACGGCACTCAACAACTTCTTGTGTCTAACACTGTCCTAAGCTGATTTGATTCAAATCCCCGCCCCACCACCAGCCTCCTCGGGGAGGTCCCTGGAGGGAGTTCCTCCATTTTCCCATCTGTGAAATGGGCCTGCCTTGCAGGTCCAGAGAATTTATAAGCAAAGATATGTTGATGAAGAGGAGGAGCGGGAGGAAGAGGATATACTCACAGGTCCTATTTACTACAGTGAACTCCATTTTTTAAAAATGAAGCTTATATGACTTGCTTGAGGTTACACAGCTACTGTATAGCAGAGCTCAGCTAATCTGAAGCCCTTTTATAGGATTTAATAGTGCACCCCATAGTGATGTGCCCATGGCTGGGTGATCCCAGCTTGTGAGGATTGTGGGATGGGGCTGGTGTCCACAGCCGGCCTCTGACAGCTCTGGCCCTGTGTAGTCTTTGTCCAGGCCAACAAGCTTCAGCAGCACATCTTCGCCGTGCATGGGCAGGAGGACAAGATCTATGACTGCTCGCAGTGCCCGCAGAAGTTCTTCTTCCAGACCGAGCTGCAGGTGAGTGCCACCCTGCCAACCCCCCCCCATCCTGGTTCATCGGCTTCCTGTTGACTATGAAGGTCTCAGGGTACTCAGGACACCTCTGAGTGGAAGAGCTATGGCTGACCCAGCTTGTGCATACAGGCCTGATGCTAGCAGCTGGCCGGCATGGGGTGTTGGCCTGGCCCCTGCTGGCCTCTGCATTTTCACCAAGGGAAGCAGGCGGAGTCCATGTTTCCCATGGCCAGTCCCTCCCTCTTGGGGGAGTGAGTTTCCTCCTACATGGCACAATGGTGTTCGAGAAAACCGTCCCAGGGAGGCCTGTGTGGTCCTGGGGCTGTGTGGGATAAGGAGCTGAGCCTGGGGTTATGTGACCTTAACTAACCATTCTCCAGTGAGACCCAGTTCAGTGGAAGAGACACACACTAGTGTCCTGAGGCTGACATAGCCCTCAGAGAATTGCAGTGGTCTGGACCTTCCTAGATCCTTATCTAGGATGTGCCCTTGCCAGCTGCTAGGGAAGGGGTCCTTGTGGTTAGTGGTTTTCTAAGGGCTTGACATTTGTGCCAGGTAAAACTGCTTTCTCTACCACTGGTGCCTGGTTCAGAGATTCTTGTTAATGTGGGAGAAATCACTTGCCTACCAGAAACACCACATATACACACACATGTAGACAAGTCACACTGTACATGGATACTGTCTCTCTCTCTCTCTCACACACACACACACTCACACACACGCACACGCGCACGCACACACACACCCACACACACATAGGGACATTGCACAAATACAGTCCCTGAAATCTCCTGGGCATGCATGCCCAGGAACACCACATACTCAGCATAGCACTGTGGTTCCCCAAGAAAGACGGCACTCACCCATAGAAAGTCCACCCAGATGAACACAGTGACACTACATATCTGTGGTGTCACATCTCACTAGTGAGATGTCACACATGCCACACATCTCACTAGTGAGATGCAGGCAACATCAGGCTGCAACCTCAACATCCCACATCCTGTGGATGGCTGTGGCATGGAACAAAAGCTTCTTTGTTGCTCGTGTGACGTGTCCAGGCAGAGGAAGGACTCTGTTCATGACACGCACTCAATGACCTGGGCCTACAGAAGGTCTGTTCCTGTCCACGTTTCCATGGTCACGGAACCGGGAGGAGAGGGAAGTGAAGTGCGTGTGCCAGTTCCTCAAGTTTCCACTGGGAAGGGAGCCAGACTACCCTTCCTCACCCTGTCTTATGATTGGGTCAGGGGCTTCCCAGCTTCTGGGGGCAAGGAGAGGAACCCCACCCTTGGCCTGGAAGGAGTGGGGAGCTGGCGTTTGTCAGCATTCCTAAAGGCTCACACACACTTGCCCTGAGGGTGTTGCCTACCTCTCTTCCTGCCCCCACGCTCATGCTGTGTCCACACTGGCGGCCTTCCACCTGCCCAGGCACAAGTCCAGAGCCACACACCTAGGCAGCCATCACTGGGTGGCAACAGAGGTGACCTCTTCTTGGGTGGAGGGGCACAGACATGTCTGATTCAAGATGGGCCTGCTTCTTGTCAGGCTATAGTCTACTTGCCCTGCCATGCCTGGGTCTACCTATCTATACACCTGGTAGTCACCATGGGAATGGAAGAAGTGGGAAGAGTGAGCACACACGCACACACACACACACACACACACACACACACACACACACACACACACACACACACACACACACACACACCACCTGGGAAGGTCTGACAGCCTGGCTTGTTCTCCTTGGCAGGTCCCATGCCAGGCTTGGTAAACTGAGCTCACCCTGACCCTAACTTCAGATCACACCTCCCAGTCATATGTGAAGCCTTTGATCAGCCTGAGTTCCTAATACCCCTCTTTTGTTCATGTGTGGCCTTCTCTCCATATTCAGTGTGGGGCAGTAGAGGGCCTAGTCATAGAGGCCAGGCGTAGTGACCTTCCCAAAGGTCATTAGCAGTGGAGGTCATGATCTCACCCAGGATCCTCTGATATGTCCTGCTAATATCCACCCAGAGCTGGAATCCCTGTGCTATGCCCTCTGATATGTCCTGCCAATATCCACCCAGAGCTGGAATCCCTGTGCTATGGAAAGAGCCTGAGCCAGCAGGAAGGTGGTGCCTGAACTTCATTGTGCCATGCAGGAAGCTTCCTGGCTCATCTGACCATGGGCATTCTCTCTCCAGTGCAGATAATGCAGCCACCTTGCCCTGCCTACCTTACCTGTGTGGCCTAGCTACCAAAATAAGCCTGGGCCCTGAGAGATGGGGCTTTTTTCTTTTTCTTGGGTCCGTTCGTGGGGCCTGAACTGTGGGCCTGGGCGTTGTCCCTCAGCTCTTCAGCTCAAGGCTAGCACTCTACCACTTGAGCCACAGCGCCACTTCCAGCTTTTTTCTTTTTGCTTATGTGGTGCTGAGAAATCGAACCCAGGGCCTCAGGCAAGCAAGGCAAGCGCTCTACCACTGAACCACCTTCCCAGCCCCAAGGCTTTTTTCTATAGCCTGACAGGACCGGCTTTTTACAGATGGATTCATGCATAACAACTGATTTACTTATACGTTAGACTTGCTCCATGGACTTGGTGACCTCCTCCATTGTGCTGGATCCCAAGAGAGAGATGGTTAGCATTCAGATTTCTCCCAGGGAAGTGTCCCATGCTCTGCGGCATTGATGCTTAAGGGGCATTGTGGGTTGGAGCCCAGCTTCCCCCATGCACCAGTGTAGGAACTTGTGTAGTCTGCTGCTGGTGACAACCCATATCCCACTTCCGCTCCTCCTGCTATAGGCTGTGGCCCAACCTGACCCAAGAATAGATGCTAGGAGCCTGTGGTTTCCCCATCATTTGGTTAACCTTTTAAGTCAGATCCTTAAATGCTCGTACCTCACTCAATTACAGCCTTAACAAGTCACTATTTTGTGCAATTAATGATTTTAATTACAGACCATTTAGAAGGGGAAGTGTGTTGCAGTAATGCCAATCTATGCAAATAATGGCTCTCCTTAAGTAACTTGAGCAGCAATTTTCTAGTTTCTGAGAGGAGGGGTTTCTGGCTTTGATACTTTCCTTTCCTGGTTATTGAGCCAGGGCTGGGGCTGAGAGGTTAGAGCTGGGGCTGGAGCTGGGTCTATGGGTTTAGACTGCGGCTAGGGCTAGGACTGGCTTTGTGCTGGAACCTTGTCTGAGGCCATGTGAAGAGGCTGCTGGCCTTGGCATTGGTAGGCACGGGGGCCATGGGCTAAGAGGTCTGGAGGAAACATGCAGCTTCCCACCGAGTTCACTCACAAACCAGAAAAGCACTGTTGTGGGGCCAGAAGGATTAGAGGGAGGGCTGGACTCAAGCATACTTGGTCAGTGTCATGCCTCCAAAAAGAGGATGCATCAACAGGAACACTCAAGATGAGGGAGGGGGTGAGTCCTCTGCTCAGAAGGAGATCCACTCAGAGGACTTTGAATAGAATGGGGCACAGTTATCAGTGTTATTAGGAGCATAGGAAGAAACTAAGCGTGGCTGTATGTTTGTGTGAGACAGTGTATGGAGGACTCCTTGTGACCCAAACACCAGTTCTAGAACTAAGGAGACAGCGGTGAATAGGATCAGGCCTATCTTCTACTGGGGCCAATAACAAGAAGAAAACAAGGCCAAGTAAGGGCCAGAGCGGGGAGAGGAGGCTAAATACTCCTTGGTGAGCATGGTCATGAAGGCCTTTGAGAAGGTAGCAGCTAGGCTGAGCAGGCCTCTGGGGAGGTGAGCCATGAGTGCAAAAGTGCTGTGGTCTGTGTGAGGTAGGTATACTTTGGGGATGAGAACAGGTAGAGAGCAGGTAAGTCACGGCGAGCCAGGAGAAGCCAGTCAGCGCAGGTCCTGGAATGTGGGTTCTACCTCAGTGATAAGAAGCCAAGCAGGGGGACAGGTATTATCTGCTTTACATCCTGGGTCAAAATGTAAGAAGTTTGCCTTGAAAAGACTCAGGGATGAAAAGTCAGACTGGGAGGAAACATTTGAAAATCACATAAAGAAAAACTTGTACCAGGGCTGGGAAGGTGGCCCAGTGGTAGAGCGCTTGCCTTGCATGCCTGAGGCCCTGGGTTCGATTCCTCAGCACCACATAAGCAGAGAAAAAAAAATCCAGAAGTGGCGCTGTGGCTCAAGTGGTAGAGCGCTAGCCTTGAGCTGAAGAGCTGAGGGACAGCACCTAGGCCCAGAATTCAGGCCCCACGACCGGACCAAAACAAAACAAAACAAAACAAAAAACAAAAAAACTTGTACCAGAAAAGATAAAGAACTCTAAAGCCAGGTGCCAGTGACTCACATCTGTAATCTTAGCAACTCAAGAAGCCAAAATCTAGAAGATCCTGATTTGAATCCAGCCCAGGTAAAGCCTGTGAGACTCCATCTCCAAAATAACCAGTAAAATGCAGGGCTGGAAGTGTACAATAGGGCTGAGCCAAGCAAGAAAGTCAAGCAAGCACGAGGCTCTGACTATAAACTCTGGTACTGCTCAAAAAAGAAAAAAACAAAAAAAAACACCAAACTTTCAAACATCAGTAAGGAAAGCTGGGTGCTGGTGGCTCACGCCTGTAATCCTAGCTACTCAGGAAGCTGATATCTGAGGGTCACAGCTCAAAGCCAGCCCACATAGGAGGCTCATGAGACTCTTCTGTCTAATTAGCCACCAAAAGGTCAGGAGGGGAGATGTGGCCCAAGTGGTAGAATCCAGTCTTGAGTGAAAAAAATTAAAGGACAGCACCAAAGTCCTGAGTTCAAGTCCCATATGGGCCAACCTCAATGAAGAGATAAAAACTTTGGACAGGCATCTCATCAAAGAAATTGTACACTGGAGTTGGAGACACGGTTCGGGTGATAAACGCCAGCCAATGAGTAAAAGGGTCAGATACCAAGTTTGAGTCCCAGTCTCACGCACAAAAAAAAATAAAAGAAGTTGTGCATCATTTAACTGGGAAAGTAACATCCCGTTTAAAGGCCTGTATATGCTCGAGTGGCAGACAGGTGTAAGTGTGAACTGCTGCCCACTCGGGTGGGGGGGGGGGGGGAGGAATGCCTGCTACCTTCCTGTTCACAGGTAGCTGGTGGAAGTCTTCAGAGCTACGGCATGTGATACAGAGTTGACAGGTTTCTTGTTAAGTGAAAGGTGCACTTTCTTTAAAGAAAAAAGAGTCTCATTTAGTCCAGACTGGCTTTGAACTCTCGATCCTCCTGCCTCCTCCCTTCCAAATGCTGAGATTGCAGGCATGTGCTGTGGGACCTGGGAACACAGATGAATTTTAAATGCCAAGTGAAGGAAGCTAGGTTTGAAAGACTCTATGCTGTATGTTCTATTGATACGACTTTTTTTTTTTTTTTTTTAAGGAAAAATATGTCAGAAGACAAAGCAGGCCAGTAGTTGTCAGGGGATCGAAGTGGGGGAAGAAAAGGGAAATGGAATGAGGTTTTTCTACTCTCCGTTCCCCTCACCCCCCGCCCATATACACACGGTACACCTGTAGAGCTGAACTATGGAGGCTCTCCTAGGTCGGCACAGAAGAAGGCCTGGTGGAGTGTGGCACAAATACCAGGACAGAAGTCTGCAGGCCTCTTGGGGTCTGTGGGGTGGAGAATCCTAGCATGCTTCAGGTGCTCCAGGACTTAGGGGAGTGGCTGGATAGTAGACGGCTAGGTCATCCCTCCCTGGAAATAGCTCAAACAATAAAGGAAATGACTTTTGAATGCTAAGGAAATGAGTGTGTGGGTGGGGAGGAGTTGGTTTTGGTGTCCATTCCCAAGAGTCAAGTGTGGTGGTTTAAACATGGCAGATAATTCATCTTCTCTGAGCCGCCCTCTGCCTCTTCCTGCAGCCAGTCTCTCTGAGCATCTTCATAGGTGACCGTCTCTCATGGCTCTGGTCAGCTGCTAGGGAGACACAATAGGGAGCTTCAACATTCAACAGCAAAAACCGTATGGGTGGCCATCAGAACACATAAGGAGTCCAGAGACCCCAATCACCATGAGCAGGCAGCTCTCAAAGGAAGATTCTGGATTCCTGGCATAGCCAGCTGTCCACCTTGACCTGTGAGCTGGGGCTAGCATGGAGCCGCACAACTCAAACTGGCCAATGGAGGCCACTGCTGGGGGTGGGGAGCACTGTCCGCGTGGGCCATGTCCAGTCATGGAGGAGCAGACTGGGAACAGAAGGTGGGGAGGTCTCTGTGGGCAGAGGGAGGACTCAGCCCTTGTTGAAGGGGCTGGGCAGGCACTTAGCTTCATGAGGGCAGCTCTGTATCCTGAACCTTCTCCATCACATGCCATCCACTGGCTGTGTGGCTCATGTCCAGCTCACAGGCACATTGTGAAGGGCAGCATGGGCCAGGCGCAGGGAAAGTGTGCTAGTGATGATGGCTATTATTTTACTTGTTAGAGATGTTGAGGATCAGTGGCCCTTTAGGGTTCCCTCACTTTGGGAGTTTCTATGATTTCCTGATTTCTAACCTGAGTCTCAGATCATCCCTGTGGGTGACCAGCCAAGCCTCCAAGCTATGGACATCAGCCATCCCACACTGGAGCATGGTGAGGGACTGGGGATCCCAAGCAGGGAGGAAAGGTAGAAGCCACTTCCTGTGACTTGGACCTTTTCTCTGGACCATTTTCCTTAGCTGTGCCCTAAGCTCCAAGGAAGGAAAGATGGAGATTTGGTTGGGGGAATGAGATAGTCCCACAAATGTCAGTACTGTTGGCCTTGCTTTCCCAGCCTCAGGCTTCAGCAGATGAAGGCCTGGGGCCTTGCCAGCCATGTGCCAGGAATAAGGCAGTCTGAGGGGAAGGGCAGCCCCTGCCACCAGCTGTCTCCGCATCTCCATGGATGGCGCTTCCTCCTCCTCTCCCTGTTGGGATCTCCATGCATCCGGGTCTTTACCACCCAAGGATTCCCAGAGCATCTGCTGCTGCTAAGCTGATGCCCAAGGCTGGGTTTCGATGGCAAAGCAGGGATGTCAGGTAGTCAGGACAGCGTCCCCATGCACGTCTCCTCTATGGGCTGGGTCATAACTCTAGCCCTTTGCATTGGGCACAACCATGAAGTAGGTACTCCCATCCCTGGGTGCAGAAATGGAAATTGAGGCTTCCCGATGAGTTGAGAGGTGAGACTGGAGGTTACAAGCATGTGTCAGAGCCACAATGCAAAGCCAAATTGTTTCTGCTACCAAGACAAACAGAAACCTCCAATGTTTAAATAATTTGCCATTTATATGAGCTAATAGATTTAAATGAGGCCTGCAGTGATGAACTATAAAAAGCCGTTGTTGTCAGGGGACCCAGAAACTATTTTAGTAGTTGGGCCAAGCAGGTAGCACAAGTGGCAGTGACAGAGGAGCAGAAAACTGAGCTCCTGGGCGACCATCTAGAACTGCACCAGGGCTCGGGTGGGCTGGGCCTGCAGCACCTTCTACCTATGGAGGAACAGAAGGGCGGATGCCACCCAGACTGGGCTTGGAAGTGGAGGGCTGGCTCCAGTCATGTGCGTAGCACCCTTCAGTGCTCCTGGGCAGCTTGTGCTTGGCTCCATGCCATCTCGTTGGAGATTGTGTGTGTGTGTGTGTGTGTGTGTGTGTGTGTGTGTGTGTGTGTGTGTGTGCGCGCCAGTACTGGGGCTTGAACTCACGGCCTGGGTACTTAGCTTTTTTTTTTTTTTTTTGCTAGTTATGGGCTTGATCTTAGGACCTAGGCACTGTTCTGAGCTATTTTTCTCCAGGCTAGTGCTCTACCACTTTGAACCAAAAAGCCATTTCAGGTTTTTTGGTAGTTAATTGAAGATAAGAGCCTCATGGGGACTTGGCTTTGAACCACGCTCCTCGGTTCTCAGCCTCCTGAGTGGCTAGGATTACAGGTGTGAGCCACTGGGGCCCAGCTTCTCTGTCTCTGTCTGTCTATCCGTCCCTCTCACTGTCTGTGTCACTCTCTGTCTATTTAGCTCAAAGCTGGCAGTCTACTACTTGAGCCACAGCTTCACTTCTGGCTTTTTAGAGGTTAATTGGAGGTAGGAATCTCACAGACTTTCCTGCCCAGGATTGGTGTTGAACCATGATCCTCAGATCTCAGCTTTCTGGGTGGCTATGATGACTGGTAGAAGCCACTGGTGTCTGGTGAGAAAGGTAGATTTGCCGGCTGCCTCATTTCCAAGTTTATGGCAGGTACACTAAGACGTGGGTGCGCATGAGCATGCACACACACCACCTTGATGGGTCAGACAGGGAGCTTGCTCCATGCCCTAAAGTCTCCTCCTCACCAACAAAGCTGGGGGCTGCAGGAAGTAATTGTGAGCCGGCCCGTGGCGGCCAAGCGGCCAGCCCAGTGTCGAGCGGGTGCGTTTAAAGGATTAGCTCACGCTGTTTGCTTGTGTGTGCCTAATCATGCCGCTTCCAGCTAAATGATTACAATTGATTAAAAGCAGAGCTAGAGACTCTAACAAGCAACCCGGGGCCCTTCCGATGGGGCAAGCCGAGCCCTGCCAGGCTGGATCCTGGTACCTAGCCAGGGGGAGGTCTCTGTGAGCCAGGGGTGTGGTCTGAGCTCCAATGTGACCCTTCCTGCTCACTCCCAAGAAAGCCTGCTTTAATTAGTCATTTAACACACACACTACCCACTCCTAGGGACATTCCCTGCAGGTGCTGGGAACCAAACTAGGAAGTGACAGGGTTTCTGTGTTCACAGTGTTGACGTTGTGTGGGAGACACGAAGATAAACTAGTAAACACATAAACTATGCAATTTCATATTTTCTGGTTCTAAGGAGAGTAAAACACTGCATTTGAGGGGGGGAGTGGGAGGGAGGGAGGGGAAGAAGGAGGGAGGGAGGGAAGTGGTGTGTTGGGGCAGAGGTGAGGGAATATTGTGGATGAGAAAGCAGAGAAAGATAGTGGTAAAGAAAGGCTAGCATTTCAGCCGAGGCCTAACATGGAGACAGAGCTACCATGGGATCCTTCATGAAAAAAGGAGAGTGAGTGCAAAGGCCCTGAGGCA
Organism: Dipodomys spectabilis; assembly: GCF_019054845.1. Classification (NCBI taxonomy): domain Eukaryota; kingdom Metazoa; phylum Chordata; class Mammalia; order Rodentia; family Heteromyidae; genus Dipodomys; species Dipodomys spectabilis. Next base: position 1,305,956 of record NW_024870842.1, on the reverse strand, counting down.
CAGTCAGATGTGTGATGTTCAAGAAATCGAATAGACAGTGAAGCGGGAGACGAGAGACAGATGGCAGCTGCCTCCTTGCCGCCTTCTTCGGGGAGGATCTTGCCTCGCCTCTTCAGTGAGGGCATGGTTGGAAGTTCCTGGACCCGTAGGTATCTATCTGCTCCTCCTTCTTCTGGAAGACTGTTCCTTTCTTCCTCCAGGCCTGGACAGTGTCCCTTTTCTTTTTCTTTTTTTTTTTTTGTCGGTTGTGGGGCTTGAACTCTGGGCCTGGGTGCTGTCCCTCAGCTCTTCAGCTCAAGGCGAGCGCTCTACCACTTGAGCCACAGTGCCACTTCCGGCTTTTTCTGCTTATGTGGTGCTGAGGATTCGAACCCAGGGCCTCATGCATGCAAGGCAAGCACTCTACCACTGAGCCACCTTCCCAGCCCCGACAGTGTCCCTTTTCTGAGAAACCCTCCCTGATCCTCTCACCCTTGGCTTAATTCCCTGACTTCTTTTCCAACATGAATCCTAAGTAACTGTACTACACCTGATTCTCCACTCAAATGTGTTTCTTTTGCCACCTAGCTACCCATCCACTCACCTACTACCCACCCATCCATCCGTCCATCCATCCATCCATCCATCCATCCCTCCGTCCATCCATCCATCCATCCATCCATCCGTCCGTCCATCCATCCATCCATCCATCCATCTATCCATCCATCCGTCCATCCATCCATCCATCCATCCATCCATCCATCCATCCATCCATCCATCCCTCCGTCCATCCATCCATCCATCCATCCCTCTGTCCATCCATCCATCCATCCATTCATCCATCCATCCGTCCATCCCTCCGTCCATCCATCCATCCGTCCGTCCATCCGTCCATCCATCCATCCATCTATCCATAAATGGACACGCACATTCATTTCCTATCTATCTATTCATCTACTCACCTATGGCCCACACACCTATCCATCTAGGCATCCTTCCCCACATCCACTTATCTATCCATCTATCATCCATCCACACATCCATTCATTTGTGTATCTATCCATCTATCTACTTGCCTATCTATCCACTGACCTGTCTGTCCATCTGCCCATCCATCCACACATTCATCCATTTTCCCACCTATCCATTTACTCTCCTGTCCACCCACACACTTGCCTATCCATCATCCACCCATCATTCATCCATCATTCCTTACAGGTTTTTACCTTCTTTTGAGCTCTTGAAAAGCAGAGAAAGAAGAAAGAGAGTGCCCTGTGTAGATTCCAGGAGACTATTTTGGGATCTTCCTGGTCCTTATAAGATGGGTAACTGAGTCCCAGTTTCCTTGCCTCTGCACTGCTACTGTCAGATCCAGCCAGATAATTACAACTAATAATAATTAAAATGTAAAAGTGCTCTAGGCACATACTTAGCATTTGACTCTTTGGCTATGCTTTCTATGAGTAGCTGCATCTTCCTCCTTCCTGCGTTAAGATGCCCATTCTTCCTAAGCCATTCACTTAGGCAGGAGACCATTCATGAAGTCAGGAGCCTGTGAACTGGCCTGGCTGCTGCCCCTCTTCCCATTATTCTCTATGGCAGGTGTTGTAGTTCCCTGGGTTTAGTTGCTCCTCTGTTTAATGGAATGGACCCTGCTGAATTGTTCCTTCTGTGTAAAGGGTGCTTAGCAGGCAAAGTTCCTCCCTGAGGGTGACGATGGTGGATTTCCAGTGTGATCTCTTTTTCCTGTCTCCCCTGGCTGGAAACCCAGAACCTAGCATAGCATGGCATAATGAGACTGCCTGGGCACTGAGGCCCTGGCCTGGCTTTGAATCTTAACCCCTCTCCTACACAGTTCTATGGTCCTGAAGAAGCTGTTGGCCTTCTCTGGGTTTCAGGAGACTGGAGGTAATGACAGACCTTTTCTTGTGGAGTACTAGGATTTTGAGGCCAGTGGTGGTATCGCAAAGCCTGCCAGCACCAGATGTGATCAGTCAAGGCCTGGGAAGCATTAGCCAAAGATGTCATTGTCATTGTGACCATGGCCTGGCTGCCATAAGCTTGTAGTTTATTAATTCGTTGACTCATTCCATCCGTTGTGCATGCAGAAGCTTTATGTAGTCAGCCCACAGTGTTTGCTAAGCACTTACTTTGTGCCAGATGTGTGCAGATGATTTTACAGAGACACACAAAAGCCTAGACAAAGTCTCCCAGCTGTTGTGGGGAGGACAACAGTATGCTAATGAGGAAAAAATACTTATTTTTTTGTGCAGGTTCTGGGGCTTGAACTTAGGGCCTGGATGCTATTCCTGAGCTTTCCTACTCAGGGCTAGCACTCTATCACAGCCACAGCTCCACTTCCAGCTTTTTACTGGTTATATGGGGATAAAAGGTCTCACAGACTTTCCTCCCTGGGCTGGCTTTGAACCTCAATCCTGAGATCTCAGCCTCTTGAATAGCTAGAATAACAGATGTGAGCCACTGGCACCCAGCCAAAATACTTCTAGTATGTTTGCATGATATAGTAGAATCCAGCATCTTATTCTCTCAAGCACATCCAGGTTGAGCATTTGAAGATGCAAAAGCTGAAATACTCCAAATTCTCCATCTTCTCATGAAGATGATCTGATGCCACAGTGGAAAATTCCACATCATGAAACGTTGTTTTATATACAGTATATTTAGTAAAGAAAAACAAAAACAAAAAGTTGTGTTCAGTTCCCTTCAGAAGATTCATGGGAAAGACACACAGTACATACATGAATTTTGTGGGCAGACTCGTGTTCCATTCCCAGATAGGCATTATGTAAATGCAAACATTGCAAGACTCAAAAATACTTGTGGGGCCAAACATTTTGGACAAGGGACCATCAACCTGCACTAATAGTAACAATGGCTCCAGCTCCACAGCTGGGCCCCACAGGACATTAACAGGGCCATCTGGGCCTGGACCCCTCTTTACTGACTGGGGGTTGCTATGTCCATATCCCCAGCCTTGGTTTGCCTTTCTTCCTTCAACAAAGAGTGACATCTTCCTCACCATCATCGCTATCATTCTTCCTGTGGCTCCCACTCCACCCAGGCAGCTCAGTGACCTGGGTGGCTGGGGAAGGAGTGGGGGGCGGGGCTGGATTGGCAGCATATCAGGGTAAGCACTGACCTGTAACTGTCCTTTGGGAGCCCAGCACTCAGGCCTGAGCACCTCACACCAACGCTGTGGAAATGACTTGCCACTCCTGGTGTTAGCTGGGATCCTGACAGCAAGCTCTGTCCAGGGGTGATCTGACTATGGCCTTCTACTTAAGCACAATTACCCTTTCACAGACAGGGAAACTGAGGTTCCCTCCAACCCCCCCCTCCCATCACAGTGCTGCTGAGGCAGAGCTGTGTGACAGGAAGATCTGTGGAGGCGAGTAGGAGGGAGGGAAGCTTGCATGTGGGGTGGGAGTGGATGGGCAGCCCTTTTGTGGTAGAGGGCCAGGTCCAGGGGATGACAGCAGACACAGTTCCAAGGCCATGAGGATGTCACTGCGCTGGGCCATCTTGTATGCACCCTGGCCACTAAAGAGGAAGGTGCTGGGCATCTGGAAGAGTGGCCTTCAGGCAGAATGCTGTGCCTGGCCCTGTGCCCCAGGGGTCTGCCTGACTGCAGGATGAAGTGTATTGAAACCCAGATGGGGACTGCAGGGGGGTAGCACCCCCAAGGCCCAGCTCTGAGCAGAGATGGCTCTTGGAATTGGCCTCAGGCTGCCTGTCTGCCCACTGGAGCCTGTCATTCATGCCCTAGGATGGGAGCGGGGTGTAACCAACTTTAGAGAGGTACCATGCCATCCTGACAGATGGGCGTGAGGAAGCTGCCAGGTGCCTGCAACCAATGTCCATTGTGTGTGCCATGAGCCCAGCCCCTGGAAGGTGCTGTCTCAAATGGGACCAAATGCCTTCAGTTTCTTGATAACAATGATACTGATAACAATGATATTATCAGTAACAGTGGACACCACATTGCTCCAACACTGCCGAGGTATGCCCAGACCTGCTCCGCACAGACAGGGACAAAGAAGCTAATGTACAGGAAAGGTGGGGCTGGGGGCGGAGGGAGGGAGGCTCAGTGGCATTAGTGGGACCCCTGCATCAGGGGCATCACTGTACAAAGGGTCTCCGTGCTTCTCTTGGCAGGTTATTTGTTTGTGCTGGTACTGGGGCTTGAACTCAAAACATGGGCACTGCCTCTTAGTCTCTTCGCTCAAGGCTGACACTACAACTTGTGCCACAGCTCCACCGCTGGCGTTTTTGTGGGTAATTGGAGATAAGAATCTCTCCGACTTTTCTGCCCAGGCTGGCTTCAAACCACGATCCTTTTTTTTTTTTTTTTGTCGGTCGTGGGGCTTGAACTCTGGGCCTGGGCGCTGTCCCTCAGCTCTTCAGCTCAAGGCGAGCGCTCTACCACTTGAGCTACAGCGCCACTTCCGGTTTTCTGGTGGTTTATTGGAGATAAGAGTCTCACAGTCTCTCCTGCCCGGGCTGGCTTTGAACTGTGATCCTCAGATCTCAGCCTCCTGAGTAGCTAGGATTACAGGCATGAGCCACTAGTGCCCGGCTCCAAACCACGATCCTTAAATCTCAGCCTCCTAACTAGGATTATAGGCATGAGCCACTCGTGCCTGGCCTTTCTCAGGTTGGTGAAAGTCTGCAAAATAATATTTGTGAAACGTTGCCTCAGAGCCCAGCCCTCTAGGAGGGCTGATAGCTGGGTAGGGGGAGCACTGGGGGAAGAATTGGCCAAGCTGACATTGATGCCACTCTCCACATCTTTTGTGGTCAGTTGAACTCAGGGCTTGGACACTGTCCCTGAGCCTCTTTGTGCTCAAGACTAGTGCTTTCCCACTTGAGCCATAGCACCACTTGCTGTTTTTGAGTGGTTACTTGGGGATAAGAGTCTCCCAGGGACTTTTCTGTCTGGCCTGGCTTCAAACCACAATCCACAGATCTCCGCCTCCTGAGCAGCTAGGATTACAGGTGCAAGCCACGGGTGCCCGGCACGCTTCCACTTTTGAAAGGAGGGACAAGCTTAACGAGGCCACTCTCTTGATGTCACGTGGCATAGTTGGTGAGTAGCATGCAAGGAGCTGGTGGGGATGACGGTGATGACTCAACCAGTCTGGCAGGCAGCCCCATCTGCAGATGGGAAACTGAGGCATGTCTGGGCTGTATCGGGCTGAGGTGTAAACCCAGCAGCCTGCTCCCGAGCCTGGGCATTGTAGCCCCGGTGCTGAGGCAGGTGCTGTGCTGTGAGCCCATTTGTGTTCAGACCCTCCCTGGAGATAGCTGTGGGGTAAGGGGCTGCAGCCTCTCACCGGGGGGCTGTGCTCTGGGGTGGTGGAGCTTCTTGGCCCCCACCAGCGGAGAGAAGAGACCAGGATGCTCTCGGTAGAAGCCTGGAACGTACTCTTTGGTCGAGCAGGAACAATTACTAATGACATTTAGAAAGAAATTAATGATGAGAAATGCAAGTTGGCATTTCAGAAGCACCAGTCAGCACTCGCAGGAGAGGCGAGCGAGGGGGTGGGCTCGGAGGGGAGAGGGAGGAGATGGCAAGAAATTAATTTTGCTGTGTCAATAATGACCGTGGCTCTGCTCGCTCTGCTTCTGAAGTTTAGACAAGATCAAACAGGGGCTGGCTGGGTCTGCAAGGAGTCTGCGTGGCTGTACTGTGGGCGAGGGCGGTGACCGTGGGGCCGCAGCCGGCACTCGGGGACAGTTAGGTGGGCATGCATAGTCTGAGGATGGGGTTGTTTGGGCTCAACCCAAGTGCCACCCCTGGTAAGCTAGATGATCGCTCTTCCAGAAAGGCTCAGAAAGAGCCTTGATTTCATCCTCAGGAAAAGGGAGCACTTGGAGAAGTAGAGGCAATGTGTACGAAGAGCATGAGGCTTCCGACACATTGTCAAGCTGCCTGCATAGTTCACAGACAGTCTCATATTTATTCTCATATTCTGCATACTTCTCATTAAAACATCTCATAACCAGGTACCAGTGGCTCACACCTGTAATCTTAGCTACTCAAGAGGCTGAGAATGGAGGATCGAGATTTGAAACTTGCTCAGGCAGGAAAGTCTGTGAGACTCTTATTTCCAGTTAAACCAAAAGGCCAAAAGTAGAACTGTGGCTCAAGTGAAAGAGTTCCAGCTTGGGGGGGGGGCACTAAGGGAGAGTTCCTAGGCCCCTTAGTTCAAGCCCTGGCACTCCCCAAAATCATCTCTTAAATGGGAATACCTCATTTGTGTGATATGATTTAATTGACGATATCTATCGGGATAAATCAAATACTGGACTATTCTTTACACTCTGAGGTCTTAGAATAGATAAAATGTGGCATTGGAAGCAAGATGCTAAAATTTTCTGGGGCAGGGTGAGGTGAGCTACTGAAATTGTCTGGAGCAGGTGGGGTGATGAGGGAGTTTGTGTGATCCAGACCCGGAAGTCCTGGTCCCTGTGACATCTTGCCTCCTCACAGCATGGAGGCTGGGAGCATGCAGCCATGGATGGCCCAGAGGTTGTGGAAGCTTTGTGGTGTTGTCTGTTTTTCAGACTGAGAGCTTTCCTATAATTTTCATGGCTAGTATGCACCTACCATTACTATCAGGCACCGCATTTTTTCACGTTAAATCATACTTGATGCCCAGTTCAGTAAGCTATATGCTTTGCCGGTAGTGCCATCTTCATCTCCCCATTTTATTCCCTGAAGAAGCTGTATCACATGTGTAGGCTTTGAGCTGTTTGTTAATGATGGCAAAGCCCATGAAGAGCGTTAGCTGAGACACTGTGTCCTGTCTGCATCCATTCTGTAGGCTGTAAAACCTTTACATATAATCTCTAATTTGAACCTTTTAACAGCACTGTAAAGTAGCTTTGCTTAGTTCCACCTTTCAGATGAGCAAATGGGTACTTGTAAAAAGTGAAGTCTTTATAGAGTCTAGGGTCACAGATTTGAACTCAACACTTTTGTTCTTTCCACCAACCCATCTACATACTACCCATTCATGCACTGTCTCCTACCATTTGTTTATCCATTCATTCACATATTATTCAATACATTCATTCAACATCCATCCATCCATCTACCCATCCATCCATCCATCCATCCACTGTCACCCATTTACCACCATTCATGCATCCATCCACCCATCATCCATCCATTCACCTATCATTCATCCTTCTATCCATCCACTTATCATCCATCCATCCATCCACCTATCCATCCACGGATCCATCCATCCAGCGTCCATCATCCAGCTATCTACCCATCATCTGTCCATCTACAGATGTATCCATCTATCCATGTGTCCAAGCATCAACCCATCATCCCTATCATTTATCAATCCATCCATTATTCATCCATCCATCCATCTATAATCCATCCATGGATCCATCCATCCATGGATCCATCCATCATCCAACCATCCACCTATCATTATCCATACATATGTCCACTCATTATTCATCCATCCATTATTCATCTATTCACCCATCCATCCACCTGTTATTCATCAATTCATCCTCTTACCTATCGCCTCATTATCCACAATCCTATCTGTTTATCAGCTCTAAATCTATTGAGGTACATGCCAGGAAATACATTCCTTTTAATATATCTGTCTCTTAATTCCATAGTTGATTGTTATGTATGCCTTGCCCCACTTTAAAACTGAGTGTGCACATGCATACACACACACACACACACACACACACACACACACACACACACACACACATCTTTAGTTTGCAGAGGAGGATAGAACAGGCTGAGAATGCGGATGATTCTTGGTCTGCCATATGGAAACAGTGAGTTCTGCATTGGGAAGTCCTCCTTCTTGGTGTATGGGTGTGTGATAGGGAGGATGTGTCATGGCTTGAATGGAAGTCAGATGTGTACAAGAGGACACAGGAGGCTTTTGTAGCTAAGCCACAGAGTTCTTCAGTCTATGGGCTGAGTCTCCCAGGAGTGGGAAACCCTGTAGAGCCCTGCCTCTCTGTGTGGTGGGATCACCCTCTGCCCTTCTTTGTGCCATTCCAATTCCCTGTCTGGACTGACAAGGGTGCACACGTACGTGTTTCACAAGGACCCTGGCAATCATTAACCGTAATCGGTCTCAGCTGCAGCTCGGATCGCTGGTGCATACGCATAATTCATCACAGCAAATGAGGTCCATCCTTGGGGCTTCTACCCTGCAGTCAGGGGGCTGAGGCTCGTGGGCTCCAGGAGTCATTTTGGGGGTGCTGGGGCATGATGTTTTTCTGAGGACAACCACCCTGAAAACATCTACCACAAAGAGTTCTTTGTTGGTAAGGGTAATTTTATAGAAATTTTGAAAATGTAGGGAAGTTTTCCTTTTAACAACAACAAAAAGGAAGAAACTAGAAATGGGTCTGATGAAAGTTTTCATGTATCATTTACAAAACCTAAAAGCTCTGGCTTAGTTTAGGGACCTAAACATATGTGTTCTGTATAATTAGTGATGGTGTGACCTGGATTTCCCAGTATAGCCCTGGTTTTCAGGTATTCTGTCCCAGCCATCAGCTATTTGCCCTGATTTTTTTTCTTCGTGAAAATATGATGACTGTATGCAGAAGCTGTTAAAACCTGCAGAGTCAGGGGGGGGAATCAAAGGGGAAATTCCCTGCCAACAAGCTAACACTTTGAGGCGTGTGTAGGTGTGCCTACACAACTACCCAAAGATGGCTTCTCGTCTCCCCACTTCAGGACCAAGGAGAACTCAGAACCTCCCTTCCTGCAGTAGGCTGTGGGAGCCAGAGTCCCAGGTTCCCCATGATTCTCTGCACCGGGAACTGCCCCATTGACTGTGGTGGTCAGCTCCACCTGCCCAGATGAAGGCTCTTTGTAAGTGCCTTCACATGGAGCCATCTTGAAGCCAGGCACTGGCAGGTGGCATGGTGGCTGAGGCCGCCACAAGCTGCCACAGTCTGTGTACTGTCCAGTCACAACTAGAGATGTGCGAGTGGGTGTCTAGGAATGGCCCTAAAATGCAGCCCTCACTCCCACCAGTCCTGCTTGCCCTGGACGATCCTGCCCACCTTGCTTTCAATACATGTAACAGCAAATCTCCCAACTCAGCCTTTTAATGTGTGCAGCTTGATGGCATTCAGTATGCCTACATTATGCAACCATCGCCATCCTCCATCTCCAGAGCTTTCTCATCTATCCAAACTGGACCTTTGCTCCACCAAATGCTCACTCTTGGCCCCTTGTCTCTGCCTTGCCCCTGGCAACTATGATGCCATTCTCTGTCCTGAGTGAGGCCATGTGGAGCACCTCTTTTTTTGGGGGGGGGTCCGGTCCTGGGGCCTGAACTCTGGGCCTGGGCGCTGCCCCTCAGCTCTTCAGCTCAAGGCTAGCGCTCTACCACTTGAGCCACATGCCACTTCCGGCTTTTTTCTTTTTGCTTATGTGGTGCTGAGGAATCAAATCCAGGGCCTCAGGCATGCAAGGCAAGCGCTCTACCACTGAGCCACCTTCCCAGCTCCGTGGGGCACCTCTTACAAGGGAAATCATATAATGTTTGTCCTGCCATGGGCTTTATTTACTTACTATAATGTCCTCAAGGAACTCCTCACACTTTTAAGAAAAACCAGCCAGGTACCAGTGTCCCATGCATATGTAATCCTAGCGACTCAGGAGGCTGAGATGTGAGGATTGTAGTTTGAAACAAGCTCAGGTAAAAAAGTATTTTAGACTCATCTCCAATTAACTAGCAAAAAGGCAGAAGTGGAGATGTGGCTCAAGTGGTAAAGATTTGAATGAAAAAGCCAAGCCAGAGTGCAACACCCTGAGTTCAAACCCCTGTGCCCACACACATAACACACTCTGACACTCTCCTTCTCTCTGTCTCTCTCTGTCTCTCTCTGTCTCTCTCTGTCTCTGTCTCTCTCTGTCTCTCTCTGTCTCTCTCTGTCTCTCTCTCTCTCTCTCACACACACACACACACATGAAAAGAAAAAGAAAAAGGTTTAACGTGCACTGGACAAGGATCTCCTCTCCCTGTGCTGTGGGTGGAGTTCATCTTGGTGCCCAGCTTGCAGATCATCTGCTTCAGTTCAAGTGCCATCTCCAAGCTCAAGCACGGTGCAGCGGAGAGCTAGGAGAGGTCCTGCCTAGGGTTTGCAGCAGGTGTGGTGTAGGGTAAACAGCTCACTGCAAAAGGAAGAACATGCTGGAAAGAAACATCTGCAGGTGTGTAACATCTGGGGTGAAGAGGCAGAACAGCAGCTACCAGGAGACAGCATGGGATGGAGAAAAGCCTAGGAAGAGTGGGTGCAGTGGACTGGGAGGGCTGTGGCAGGGAGTCTTGGTGTGTTTGGGGATTTGAAGAGATGGATGAGTCTGCGGGACTGAAGGTATCTTGATCAGAGGTCTGGATTTACTCTGGCTCTCCTTGACCCTTTGCAGGAGTGGGGGTGGGGGATTACGCATTGACCCTCCAGTCACAGAAGAGGGCTCCACTGGCTTCTTGGTGGCCCTGTCTGCTTAGCTTCTCTGTCACCAGCAAGTGGGGCTGCTGGAGGGGTCCCAGCAGTATGATGCGTGTGTGTGTGTGTGTGTGTGTGTGTGTGTGTGTGCACACATGCATGCATGCATGTAAGAGATTGTAAGGTATCAGGGTGTGTTGGTGTATTCATACAGGGAAACTGGGATATCCAAGGAAAGGAGAGAGTTTCATGATTGTGAGTATTTGAGAAAAAGAAGGGGTCTGTGCAGGTACGTGCACACACGTGTGAGACTGTGAGGTTCTGCACACACACATGCATGCAAATTCTGTACAGGGCATTTCTGGAGTCCTGGCTCCGACGCTACTTTCACAAGCTCCTGAGAGGCTGTTCCCACACTTCCTGGCCCCTGCATCCCTGAGGAGCTTGATGGGGCAGGCTTGAGGGGATAATGATGATCACTATTGGATGACAGGGCAAGTGGCAGTGGTGTCCAGATGGAGATGAGCCACCCCTGACACCAGCACTTGGAGCTCCTAGGTGCCTCTGGAAGGCTGGAAGTTCCGGTCTCCCTGTGCGTATATACCTGGTTTCCCCAGGTTTGCTAGCACCAGGCACACCCCAGCTATGGGGATCGTGCCCTTGAGGGTACTGCTTCCCAGGACCTGCCACAATAGTTGTAACCTTGCCAGACCTTCCTTCTGTCCTCCATTCTTAGAACTCTGCCATAACAATCCCACATCTCCTTCAGGCAGATGAGGACCCTAGATAGCACCAGGGTCTCCTGCCACACAAAGTCCCTGGTCCCTGCCCTACCCTGGGAGACACAGGCCATCTGAGATCTCTGTACAACAACATTCATTCTCTGTGGGTTGTGGTTGCCTGAGTACTGCTTTCTAAAACTCAGCAATCTTACAGTTTATATGAATCCAGACAACCAGAAGAGCTAGCTATGTTGGCACCGCCTGGAGCTGAGAAGCACTGCCCCTTCCTCACCAAGTCTGAGTCCTTGAGACTGGCACTGTCCTTGCCGGGCATCAAGGCTCTGCGCCTGGCCTGGGCTGCACTCACTGGCAGCATGAAGCTGGGAACCTCCTGGTCCCTGAGCCTGAGGATTCATCTGGACCATAGTCCAACTTGGCCAGGGGACTCAGATGATCTGTGATTCCTCCCTTTCTTTCCTGACTCACACAGTCCCGGAGAGTTTGGTATCTCTAGGGCTAGGCTGTTGGTTGCAGTCATCCTGAAGTATTTCCAGAGCTTTGTCAGTCAGAGGCACAGAGAGGATCAGCTCCTCACTAGGTCTTGGGAGCCCATGCACTTTCCCGTTTTATTAATTAATTTAGTAATTAATTTTGTAGCACCAAGGATTGAACTCAGCACTTCATGCTTGCTAGGCTAGCACTCTACCACTTGAGCCATGCTCCAGTCCTTTGTGCTTTGAATTTGTTTTCCAGATAGGGTCTTGTGCTTTTGTCTGGGCTGACCTCAGACTGAGATCCTCCTACCCCCAGCTCCCAAGTAGCTGGGATCACAGGTATGTGCCTTGGGCACCGCCCATTTCCAATGGCAGTCCACCGCTATCACCTGGGGGTCTCCTTGAGGCCTTGAAATAGGTGGCCTTGCTCTGATTTCCTGGCCCTGCTGGTATAATTTTTAGAGGCCAGACTCATATCTTTGAGGATAGGGACTGTGGCTTACCTGAGTTGAGATGAACTATGGGCTGGGGTCCAAGCAGGTGCCAGGCTGGGACAGTTACAGTAGGGATCACAGGGACCCACTTGGCAGACAGGACCAGGGCATAGGTCCAGGCAGGACCATTGCTCATGCCAGTGAAGTCTGGTCTCCTGATCTGCCATTGCTGAGCCCTCAGTGCCTCCCAGCTCTGAGTCTGTCACAGCCCCAGACCCCAGGGGGCCTAGCCAGTGGGGACCTCCACCCGTCTTTGGAGGAACAGAGCCACAGCGACCAAATTAACTCAAGCCTTGCGGTCACCCATGTACTCTCTTGTCTGGGAGGAGCAAACCACTAAGCAGCCCCAGAAATAGTTCATCTGTTTTGGCTTGTGCCAACAGCCGTGAACTCCTTTGCACACCTCTCGCACTCTACCCTCTGCTCACAAACACAGCGATAGGGCACATCTGTGTATAAAATGTGGCTCCCTGGAGTCTGTGGTCCCCTGGGTGGGTAATAGTGGTTCCTTTGTTTTGTTGGGTGATTCTGAGTGGGAGCCTGTTTACAGCTGGGTTCCTAATAGAAGCTTTGGCTTCCTCCTACTAATCTATTCTCCAGTGGGTTCATTTCCAAAATGTACCAGGACAGAACCTGTCCCCTTGGGAGTTTATGGGGCTTTTTCTATTTTCACAACAATAGTTTCTCCCAGGGAAGATGTTTCCTAATTTCTGGAACTAGTAGTTGATCAGGCCACTTGCTTCGGTCTTTGGTGTGGTGGGGCCAAGTGAAGGATTGGGAGAGAGGCTACCCCTTCCTGTGTGGACTCCTTGCAACAAAAGAAACAGGCAGGCTGGCTGGCTCCTTGGTGAACTCTCACAGAAGCAATCTGGGCCAGGGACCTTACATGCAGCTCTTCTTGTCCCCCAGGGACTTGGGTCCCTGAATCTGGGGACACCCCCCTCCCCCCCCACGCCACCCACTTGCCTGTTGGATACGGGGCTCTCCTTCCAGGCCCAGAGTCTTTGATGCTCTCCTCCTACTGCTCTGGATGACAGATGACAGAGTGTCTGAGAGGCACGGACAGGAAAGCCACGCGTGTCCCCTGGACATGTGAGCCTGCTATTCTCCCTCTGCCTTGTTCAAGCTACGGGGGTTTCTCCCAGGCCAGTGGATCACTGACCCCACTCTAGGCAGGAGTCGCCATCGCGGGGCAGTTCTCTAACTGCGCTGTGAGGACGGGGCTGGCAATGGCTGCTGGGAGAAGTAGGGTGCATCCACATCACGCCCCGCCCCGCCCCACGGGAGCTGCCACGTCACTGCAGGCATTTAGAGGAAGCCCCGGCCATCACTCACTCCTAATTTTAATGACGTGCATTAGCTAAATTGTGTTCTGAGTATTCATTGCACACTGTTTATGGGGCGCTCTCAAGTGTGCATACCGTTTGTCAGAAGTGCAAACTAGCGAACATACGAGCCTTTAAGACAGGCCATCTGTTCGTCTTAGACCCTTGGACGATTGTCAAACGCTTCTAAAAATAAGTGCTCACAAGCAGAGAGGGGCTACCCAGGTGATACACAGCAAAAATGGGGAGCAGGGCCACCTCCCCAAAGGGAAGGATGGCGGTGGGGGTAAGGGCAGAGGGAGACGGGGGCAGAAGGCCCGGAGGACACGCCTCTTGGACTAGAGGTGTGAACTTCCCCCTCTGTCTTGCAGTTATGGAACTCCACAGCTCAAATACCTTCGATGGCTCCCTATGGCCCAGATTTAAGGGCAAGCTGCCTTGTCTGGCATCATGGAGTCTCATCAATAAGGCCCCCGCCTTCCTTTCCAGCCTTGTCTCCATAGCGCATACCCTGTACTTCTGCCAGGCTGAATTATTCATTGTTCCCCCAACATATGTTGCACTTTTCACATTTCACAGGCAGAGCAGCGCCACGGTGGAGAGGAGGCTCTGCAGACTGCGCGGGTGCCGATCTGCACTGCCATTCCCAGCTGTAGGACCCGGCTTCTGTGTGCCTCAGTGTTCCTATCTGTCTAGTAGGGACATACAGAGTATTCGGCTCATCGAGGGCTGTCCCCAGGCTTATCTGACTGAACAAAAAGGAAATCTGAAGGAGGTGCCTGGTGTGTAGGGAGCCTTGGCCACTGAATTGTGGCCATTACGGATGTCAGCCACATCTTGTCCAGGTGGCCAGTTCTGCCTGGGAAACTCCATCTCCATGCGCATGCTCGAGCACACAAGTGCACTGACACTGCAGCCCAGTACTGGAGGACAGTCCTTTCTCCATTCCCCTTTTGGTGAAATCATTCCCTCCCACAGCCAGCCACAAGCTGGAAAGGCCTGGGGTGCCTCTCCTCCTCGCTCTCTCTGCCCGTGGTAGAGGGCTGGGAGCCAGCCACAGGGCTCCTGCACTCCTGCCTAACCACACAGGGACTCTCTCTGTGGCTAACTTAGGCTCACGGCCTTGTTCCCTATCCCCGAAGAAAGGTCATGGCAAAGCTACCACAACCTCTTCCCGTCAGGGAAGCAGAGGGAGGTGGTTAAGTCGGAAGCTGGATAGTCTGCAGATGGGGCTTTGGGAGTACGTAGGTGGGACACTCTGGGCTGGGCTAAATGTTCTTGTGCCTCAGTGGCCAGAGCCAGAACTCCAAAGATGAGTCCTTTTTGTGCCATCATATGACCTTCAGTGTCTACAAATATGGCTACCCTTGCCCTCACCACCAAGCCAGGGCCAGAGCTTCTACACCTCTGGATGCTCATTGCCCAGTCCAGGACATGGCAGACCGACTCTCCCAGCGTCTGTGCAGTGAGCAAATGAGTGGATGCACACACACCCTTCCCTCCCTTTCCCACCAGACCCCATGCTCTTGGGCAGAGTGGGAGGAGGAGCAGTGGACTTGCAGAGGGTAATGAGGGTGAAGCCTTCATTGGATGCCTGTTGCTCCAAGGGCAAGGCCATTGATGACCGGACTATGTCAAAAGGACTCCTGAAACCTCACCAGATGGGACAGAGAGGAAGAGGGTATTGCTTCTCAGTCCATCAAACCTCTCCAATTGTCCTTCCTAAAGGCCCGCATGCTGCTCAGTCCTGGTCTACCATCAGGGAGCAATGCTGTGGCTAGATACCTATCTGCTCAGGAAGAGCCTTTTGGGCCCCAATATGGAGATCTGTGGGGCACACTCCGGGCCAGATCTGGGTATTCATGCACATTATCTTCTAGGTCCTCCAGGCATCACAGAAAGAGGTGAACTTAATTAACACTCAGAGTTCAGAGAAGTTGCTATAAGGCTTCATAGCTGCCAAGTGGCAAGCCAGAACGCAGGGCTTAGCCCATCTTAGCCTACTGCCGGCTGTGGCAGGTAAGGCTGTGGCCAGTGCCAATGGACAGAGGAGAGGTGCTCTTGGCCAAGGGAGGTGCTGGGACCTGACAGGCATTTTGTTATTAGGAGATGGCTAACAAGAACCTGGGTGAGTGACCTGCAGTTCAGAGAACTCTTCCTGACCCACGGCTGAACGTCTTGGGATATAGCTCCGTGCCCCCAAGCAGCCAGCATGGCGAAGCACCTCTCACCCTTCCACAGGACACTGGCAAGGGGAGACTGGGCTGGGTCTGGTCCAAGGGCCAGAGAATAAAAACAGGAACTAGCGCCATGATCCTGGGCTGCAGGCCAGGGAAGGCCCATACATGCGTGTCCAGGCCTTCGTGCTGGGCTAGGAGAAGCCAGAGCTGGACCAGAACAGAGCCTCCAGCTAGGCCATTTAGAGTGAATTAGGGCAGACAATCCAACCACCAGGTTCCATACACCTGGCACACTCCCCCTACACCCAACGCATACCTGGATTGAGTTTGGGATCAGGAACATTTCACTGATGAATTCTAAACAAGGAGCTAATGACTGTCACCCAGCAGGAAGTACGTGTCCCCTGTGTGCACGAAGGGGTGAATGTTAGGTAAATAAGTACTGCCTGGACTTTGTTCCTGCCAAGGCCAGGGTGACACATTCAGGGGCCTGACGCAGTACTGACAGTGTGCAGATGCCTATGCCCGCCCACCTGCCCACCACTGACGTGTCCTTGCTGCAGACTGCCCCCTGCACCAGGCAGAGGCCCCGAATCAGGCTGAAGCACACAATGGCTGCCAAGTGCATTGATTCAGCCACCAGCCATTGCCACTCACTCCTCCCACTTTGCTTCATTTTCCTCACCTGCTTCTCTGCCCCACACCTGTGTCTCCCTGGCAGAGAGAGGTGGGGGGGGGGATGGGTGGATGTCAGGCTGTCATCCAGGCTCTTCCCATCATGCCCAGATCCCACCTCCAGCCTAGATGGCACCAAGAAATGTTCATCTGGGGGTCGATGGCATCTTTAAAAAACGATTTTCTTCCTTCTCAGAAGAGGCTAAATATAGCACAGGCATAAACAGAGAAATAGACACGAAGGCAGAATGCCCTTGTGAGAACCATGCCCGAGGAGGGAACTCTCCAGAAGACTTGATGGAGCATCCGCCCCCTGCCCGCTGCTCAGCATGCAGGCGTGGGGTGACAAAGGGGTGGTTGCTTTGCCCAGGCTCTCCAGCGCACACTCCACAACTGTGGCCTGGGTCACTCTGCCAAGCCACCCATCATGTCATTAACCCATGACATTTGAGGGCCCATGTGTCTCACTGCCCAAGGCAGACGCCTTGAAGGGCGGGTCCAGGGGGGGTCCAGTCTTCCCTTGCCCCCCACTGTGCAGCCTGGAGCAGAGCACCCAGCAGGTACTTAGAAATGCCCTGCTGAAAGTGTTCTGGTGCCTGGTCCCCTCTGGGCATCACGTTTTGACATTTCCATCAGCCGTGACATCCTGGGCTTTTGTTCCTAGAGTAAAACCTCAGGGAAGGAATTTTTACTCTTCTCAGAACCCTTTTGGAGGAAGTTCCTGAGTCTAATCTAAGAACCGCCTGTTGCTGCTCCTTAAGTGAGAAGGATTGTTGCTGTTTTACCCAGAGGAGCGGTGTCTAGTCTTACAGTGACCGAATCATCACTGGTCTAGATGGGAGTTTCCACATCCGCACCAACAGCACCTGGCTGAGCCAATGTGGATGAGGTGACACTGGGCCTTGTTGTGGGATCCTGGCCAGAGGTCCTCAGAAACCCCCTCCCCCACACTGGAGGCGGGTGGTCCACCAGGATCTGTGTGTGTGTGTGTGTGTGTGTGTGTGTGTGTGTGTGTGTGTGTGTGTGTGTGTGCACATACCAGTACTAGGGCTTGAATTCAGGACCTGAGTGCTGTCCCTTAGCTTTTTCACTCAAGGTTAGTGTTCTACCACTTTAGATACAGATCCACTTCTGGCTTTTTGGTGATTAATTTAGAGATGGGATTCTCACAGTTTCTTGCTTGAGCTGATTTGGAACTGAGATCTTAAGTTAGGATGACAGCCTCTAGGATTTTGTGCAGATTAAAAATCATGCCTGGCTTTCTTCTGTCTGTGGAAATAGTCTCACTAGAGTTGCTCGGTCCCTAGTCTACACTCCCAACCATTCCCATAGGTGCCCTATGTACTGGGTCCCCATTTTGGCCTTAGTCAGCCCTGGTGCCTTAGCACATTCCTTGTCCACATGGGATCCTTTGCCCCTTGCCTCAATAATTTCCCTTCAGCAGAGAGACAGAGACAGCCAGAAAGACAGACAGACAGACACCACACAGAGGGCAAGAATGTGCCTGGGATCGCATGAAACATGCTGGCCTATACCCATAGTTCCGATGAAGAGTATTTAGTTGACACTTGGTGCCATGGATGGATGCCAGCAAGCATCTGCACTGTGAGGATCGAGTGCTAGGGGCTGGAGGACTCAGCAGTATCACTATGGGTGCTACCACAGTGGTGTGAAGTATATGCCACGGAGCCCTGTGCCAGCAGGTAACCATGGTTCTATGTCTCTCCTGGGCCCCTTGCCTCCTGCAGAAGCCTTGTCCATCTCTGGCCGCCTCACAGCCAGACCTGGAGATCAGGAGAGAGAGAGAGAAAAAAAGCAGCACCTCCTCTGCCCCCCAGTGGTCAATATCAGAACTGCACACCACTGTTCCTGGCCTGCGCAGGGTCCCTGGACCACTGGCTGGGGTGCCAGCCTGGGAGGCAGAAGCATCCCTGAGAAGCTGTGGAGGGAGAAGAAGTCTGGCTACTCTGTCTTTGGAGAACTTTGTTGCCTTTTTCCAGGTTTCCTGAGATGGATCAGCACCTGAGGCTTAGGATGGAATATGTCTGAATTAGAGAGAGAGAGAGAAAGAGAGAGAGAGAGAGAGGAAAAAGAAAAGACTGTGGGCTCAGAAGCCAAAACCCACCCCCAGCCCCAGGCTGCTGGCTCTGATGGAAACAGATCAACTCTGCTGGCAGGAGGGAGGACAGGCCGTGGGCTGTGGCTAGAGGGAAGCATTTGGCCGCAGGGTCCCACCTGGGCCCTGGGTTTCCCTGGTGGATTGAGCCAAAGTGCACAGCATCCCTCCTTATAGCCCAAGCAGTGTCACGTGACCACGCAGGCAGGCTCCCAGAAGCCTGCAGTGGAGCTCGTCCCGGACCCTCCCTGCTGAGTGACCCATCCTGCCTGGGCTGCAGGCACCTCCGCCGCCCCGCTGCTTCTGCATGTCTGCGCCCACTCGGGTGCTTCTTGGCTGCAGAGCTGCTCTGCACATCTGCTGTCTCCCTCTGTGAGGCTCGGAGCAGCTAGGGAAGGATGGAGAGGGGACGTAGGGCCAGCCTGCAGGAGTCACAGGGTTTCCTGCTCTTCATTGGAGAGAAATAGAGATGTTTTTAATTCCTGCCACCTCCCCAGCATTTCCCCTTGCCCTCTGCGTAGCCCATCCCATGGTAAGACCTGAAATAATAAAAATAAAAACAATTTGCAGGGAGTCCAGGTTGGCAGTGACAGGAACTGATCCCCAAGCCCCCGAATCAACGTGGCGCGGTGGCAGCTGCGTCCCCCGGGCACTTTTTCCTTGTTGCATTTTGTTTTGTAATAATCGAGTCTCTTTTGCTGCAGCCCCGGAGTCCGGGCACCAGGTGGGAGGGGACAGGCATGCTCGCCATTCTTCTGCCCTCATGCGTGTCTCCTTTCTTTGCCTTTGCAGAACCACACGATGAGCCAGCACGCACAGTGAGAGACCGCGCGACAGGACACCTCTCCGCAGAAGGCTTGCCGGAGACGCCGTGGGGAGGGCCATTTGAACATTACATCCAATCAAAGTGTCATTTGCAACCCAGATGTAAAACTCTAATGATTTGGCCATGAGGCGCTGCTATTATAAGCAGCTGGAAATGAATATTAATGGCAGAGATTAAAAGTATTCCATGCTCAGTATTTTTTATTGTCCTGCTCCAGCTAGTGTGCTTTTTAGAGTTTTCTGCCTCAGACTACATTTCTAGTGTTATAGGAACCTGCTTTTTGAGGCCATTGTCCTCTGTTTCTTCATGTATTATACTGATAGTTTTTTTTCCCCTTAAGAGAAGATTAGTGTTTTTTTTCCTTTGCTTTATTTTTTTCTTCTTCTTGTTTTCTCTCCCCCCCCCCATCCCCTTTGGTTAACTACTTTTTAATTGCAATTCTAGGTAATTGTGCATCGTGATGTGATTGCTTGGCTATTGTCTGAATATTTCCTTTTAATTTTTTTAATTAAAGACTAATGCTTTGATTGGATTTGCCAGTTCACCGGACAGTGATTAAAACTATGTAATGAATATAATCGGTTTCAGTGCAACTGGATGGTCTGCTTTTAAATGTGACTTGATCTGACTTCAGTAACTAGTTCAATTCAATAAAGGGAATCCATGCGATGAGCAGAGGTGGCTTGGTTCTCTCCTCCGTTGGGGGCCAGGAGGTGGGGATGGCAGGAGGTGTGTGTCCCAGGAGTTCCTCTGGGTTCTCCCCTGGGGCCCTGCCCACAACAGACCCAGCTCGTTCACAGCTGTCCTCTAATCCACGCCCACTGGATGAGCTGGCAGTGGTCACTCACGTCAAAGGGGAAAGAGCCAGGGAAAAGATATTCCCCAGCCTTCGCATTCCTGGATGGAGAAACTGAGTGTCCAGGGACACAGGCAGCATCTCCCGGCCTGTCCAGGTTGCTGACTGGTGCTTATCCAGGCTGCATCCTCCTTACTCGTCTATCCCTCTCACTGGACTGGTTTTCCCACAACGGAGGCAGATAGGCACGTGGATAACCCTCGCCATGCACCAAGACTCTAAGGAGCGCTTGGGTTCTAGCTTGGGCCAAGGCATAAATGTGGCAGGGTGAGGGGCATCCCTTCAGCACCTGCAATCCAGGGCCAGGGGCTCCAGACTAAAATTAGGTAAAACCTGTAGCAAAGCCAGGACTAAGGAGAGGCTGGCAGGTGCTCAGAGGCCAGAGTCTCAGGAGGTGCTTGCTCCCAGAGGAACCTGTCTTTGAAGACGGTACCCTGGCACCTCGCTGCCTCAACCTGCCCTGGCCCTGGTACCACCAAGGGGCCACCCTGCAGTTGGTCTCCTGGGTCCCTTCGCCACACTATTGCTGGACTGACTTGCCAATCAGAGAGCAGAATCCACATGGGGAAGCCCTTCTGCACCAACTTTCCACAAGGGGCGAGGAAATTGGTTATTACCCTCTGCAGAACGGAAATGAAACAGGCCAGACAGATTGCACCTAATTATACTGTAATACGAAGTCACGGGCATGGAATTTGGAGCAATTACGCCATGATCCAGAGCACTCCCGTATCAAGGGGCTTCTGGTGACCCATGCGAGAGCTTCCCTTCCTACCACCTCCTAGAAGGGCCCAGGGCGGGCAGCTTCCTGCTTCTTAAAGTGCATTCACCTGTACCTCGCAGAGAAGCGCCTGCCAGTGCCCTGTCATGGAGATGTCATCCCTTAACTTAAGGGTACTTGCTTCCTGCAACCTGAAAGTAGGAAACTGCCATTTTTACCCTCCAGAGACTTGGCAGATTGAGGGGAGACCCCAGAGTAGTCACCAACAATGCCCCATGGTACCCAGTGCCCGGCTGGGCAGCCAGGCCTGTCCACTGCCAGGCCCAACAATGCCCCATGGTACCCAGTGCCCGGCTGGGCAGCCAGGCCTGTCCACTGCCAGGCCCAACAATGCCCCATGGTACCCAGTGCCCGGCTGGGCAGCCAGGCCTGTCCACTGCCAGGCCCAACAATGCCCCATGGTACCCAGTGCCCGGCTGGGCAGCCAGGCCTGTCCACTGCCAGGCCCAACAATGCCCCATGGTACCCAGTGCCCGGCTGGGCAGCCAGGCCTGTCCACTGCCAGGCCCAACAATGCCCCATGGTACCCAGTGCCCGGCTGGGCAGCCAGGCCTGTCCACTGCCAGGCCCAACAATGCCCCATGGTACCCAGTGCCCGGCTGGGCAGCCAGGCCTGTCCACTGCCAGGCCCAACAATGCCCCATGGTACCCAGTGCCCGGCTGGGCAGCCAGGCCTGTCCACTGCCAGGCCCAACAATGCCCCATGGTACCCAGTGCCCGGCTGGGCAGCCAGGCCTGTCCACTGCCAGGCCCAACAATGCCCCATGGTACCCAGTGCCCGGCTGGGCAGCCAGGCCTGTCCACTGCCAGGCCCAACCTGGGACAGTGTTGAGGGACAGCAGGACCAGTGAGTGTGTCCAGAGTTGCCAATGCCAGTTCTGGATTTATCTCGAACCCCATGGAGCCCAGGTGAGCCCTCCGTAAGTACCAATAGAAGATTTGATTTGACGGTTGGTGGCACAGGGCTAAATTAGTCACTGCCCCCATTAAAAATACAGCGGGGGGTTCAAGAGCTTTTCACGCCATGTGGGAATCAGCAGCGAAGCCGGCTGCTGCCTTGGGTAAGGAGACAGGCAGCCTAGGGGACTGGGAGGTAATGAGGTTTATGGCTGCCCGGGAACCCCGCCGACTCCCCCTTTGCCCAGCCCCATTGTTCTCATCTGAGAGCCCCTTGTGGCTTTCTGTGGGGAGGGGGCTCGTAGGGGGACACTGAGGACCTGGCTAGGACTTGAGTTTTCCCCCACACTGAACAATGCTAGGGTAGAGGAAAATGCATGGAGGCCCCCCAGCTCCCTTCCAAGCCAGAGGGGGAACTGTATACTGCTCAGCTTCAAGGCCCTGGGGTAGCTGGGCTGATCACGGAAAGGCATCTGAAATGATGCCTGTGAGTGGGCTGTGAGCTTGGGTCTGTCTTGACAGGAGGGGACTTGCTCCACCTGGAGAGGGCTCTAGGGAGCCAGCCACCTGCCTTTGGCTTTGGGGTAGACCAGAAGCCTGTGGCTCACAGTGGCTGCATTTCACTTTCAACTGGCTCTGTGAGTGAAGGAATGGTGCTTAGGTCTGGAAATGGACCAGAACTCTAGGCCCCAGACCTTGTCTAGGGTGTCAGTAGCTTCCAGAAAGCAAGTGGGTAAGAATTTTGGCCTCTGAAGCAAAGCTGCTGTGAAAATTTCCTTCAGGCCCTGGCCATGAAGAATAGTCCTTCTAACATGGAGTGGGATTAGCAGTGAATTTTCCTCTTCCAGAACTCACTCACACTCACACACACACACACACACACACACACACTAGCATGGTAACTGAGCCTTTCTGTGCCTTGTTAAATGTTCCTCCTTAGACAAATGATTCACTGACCTGAACCAAGAATGAAAAATGGAGCTGAGCGTAAAAGTGGGAGCTAACTAGGAGAGCAGGAATGGAAAGGCACCCAAGGGGGACAGCACACTGAACAGGTAGATCTTTGGTGTTTGGTGTGTGTAGTGAGTTCCATCCTGGCCTCAGACACCAAGGGTGATGTGTGGGGTGCTTGACCCTGGTCATTCTCCTGCTACCCCAGAGCAAACCAAAAGGTAGAGGTAGAGTGGTGGCCCTGTGAAATTGAGCTGGCAAGTGATAAGCATTTAAGAGACAAATCCTTCTAGAGTATCTCTTTTCTAAGTCAAATCTCAGGCTATACCAATAAACTCATATGACAAGGTCACAATTGTCCTGATGGGGAAGATCTGGAAGCTGTGATTTAATGGGGTTATCAGATTATCTCATGGTTCAGAGTGGCTCCTGGAGCTCCAGCTATTTCAACATTCTCATCACCAGGAAGTGCGAAGAATAAATTCTCACAGACTACCACTAATTTTTTTGGGGGGGTGCTGCTACTGGGGCTTGAACTCAAAGTCTGGGAGCTGTCTCTTAGCTTTTTCACTCAAGGCTAAGTGCTCTACCATTTGGGGTAGAGTTCCACTTCTGGGGTTTTTTGTTGTTGTTGTTGTTATTTTTTTGTTTTTGTTTTTGGTGGTTAGTTGGAGATAAGAGTCTCTTGGACTTTCCTGCTTTGGACTGTGATCCTTGGATCTCAGCCTCCTGAGTAGCTGAGGTGCCACTGGCATCGGGCTATAAATCAAGATCTTTTTCTGTAGCCCTGGCTGCCCTGCAACTCACAACTTTCCTTTCTCAGCTTTCTAAATTCTGAGGTGACAGGAGTGTATCACTGCCACTTAACTAGCTGTGTGACGCCAAGCAGATGCTTCACTTCTCTGGGCTGCGGGCTTTCCTTGGTAAAACGAGAATGAAACAGTTCTTATTCACAAGGTTGCGAGATCATCGTGAGGTGAGGTTGGCAGAGACGTTACCTGCCGTGATGCGAGCACTGCGTTTGGTGACTGCAGTTATTCTAAAGCCGGTGCGTCCACATGCAGGCAGAGCAAGGACTCCCCAGGCCGCCTGGCCTCAGCGCCCCAGCCCCCAACACAGACCCGTGGGAACCGGGACCAGAACCAGGCCTAGAACTTGGCCCGCCCTGCTCGAGCCCATGCCCAATCCGGACTGGCCAGCGGCCGGACCCGCCTTCCCCGAGCCCCGATTGGCCCGGCTGGGCTCTGACCCCGCCCACCCACCCTCGCCGCCCCGCCCAGCGGCCCCGCCAGGGCCGCGGGCTGAGCGGGAACTGCACGGTGTGAACTTATTTGTGCAGATCTTAATTACTGAAAGGCGCAAACCGCGCTCTGTGCATGAAACTATGTTTGAGCAGTTTCTACTTAAACTTTAAAGAGAACGTTAATCAATTTTATTTTAACAAAATGACCTTAAGCAGGGGGAAAAAGTTGGTGTTATTTGCCCAAACAGGCAAATTAATTTCTCTCTCTTGAGAAATCCGAGAAGCTTCCAGAAATAGCTATGCATAATTTACACCTGCCTTCGCCGCTCCTCCTTTAAACGCCAAGCCCAGTCGTGGGCCCCACCCAGCCCCAGCCCCAGAAGCTCAAGCCTTGGATGATGCGATGACCCCCCCCCACCCCATCACCTTGGAGAGGGGGCCGCGGGCCTGTGGTCTGTGAGGGGCCTGCCCCAGGGCACCCCCAGAGTGCAGCTGCACCCCAGAGACCTGCTGGCTACTCCCCTGCTGGGCGATCCCCTTCCGCGGGTCCAGTCGGGAGGCTCTGGGCGACCTGCCCCGGGCTCAGCTTCCACGTCTGCATCCCAGCAGTAAAGCAGGCTCCACCCTCCTTCCCTGAACCTCTGAATATAGAGGCTGTGGTACTACATCTCCACGGGCCCCTGGTGGAATGAGATAGTCCTGCCCGTGGTCAGCTCGGCTGGACCCCTTGGACCTACAACACCAGGAGGGCAGAGTACACACTTAGTATATAGGTGTTGAATAAATGAATGGAAGGCGGAGAACAAATTAGCTGTTCCATTATATGTTTAGTGGTGTTAGGGCAGTATTTCCAAATATAAAATGAAGGTATAATAGAGGAAATGGTTTTTAAATCTTCATGTTCCCATGAGCTGCCCCCAGTCATATGCTGGAGATTCTCCAGGGTCAGTTGAAGGGCAGAGAGTCCTTCTTCTCTCTGAATTCGTATGATAGGTGCTCAACTTATGTTTGTTGACTGAATGCAGGAGCATTTGCAACAATTGCCATAGTCAGCAGGCTATGCAGAGAGGTGGGTAGGTGAGTGAAGACAGCTCAGAAGAGTGGCAGAATGTGGCGGCAGAGCACAGGGGACACGTCACCCAGCCCATCTCCCCTGCTGCCCTTGGGGAATGCAACACCAGGGTACCCGATCTCATCAGTGTTCTTGTTTGTTGTTGTTGTTTTTAGTTGGTCGTGGGACTTGAAATCTAGGCCTGGGCGCTGTCCCTCAGCTCTTCAGCTCAAGGCTAGCGCTCTACCACTTGAGCTACAGCACCACTTCCAGCTTTTTTTGCTTATGTGGTGCTGAGGAATCAAACCCAAGGCCTCATTATGCAAGGCAAGCGCTCTACCACTGAGCCACCTTCCCAGCCCCAAATCTCATCAGTTTTCAAGAGGAGAAAATGTAGAATTTTATGTGAGATATTTCAGTTCTTACTGTTGCTACTTACATTAGAGTTTATTTAAAAAAAAAAAAAAGAAGAAGAAGTAGAGAGCATGATTGAGAACATGAGACCCTGGGTTCAAGTCTCAATGCCAGCACACACACACACACACACACACACACACACACACACACACACACACACACACACATTTACAGTTGCTGGGACCTCCTATAATCCTAGCTACTCAAGAGGTGAAGATCTGAGGATAATGGTTCCAAGCTAATAAGAAGAAAAATCTGAGCCCCATCTCCAATTAACCACCAAAAGGCCAGAATTCTCAGTAGGCTAAACTCTGAGGATTGTGGTTCAAAGCCATCTCAGGCAGGAAAGTCCATGAGACTCTTATCTTCAATTAACCACCAAAAAACCAGAAGTAGTGCTATGGCTCAAAATAGTAAAGTGCTAGCCTTGAGCAAAGAGCTCATAGATAGGGCCCAAGCCCAGAGTTCAAGCTTCATGACTGACACACACACACACCCAAAAAAGAAGTGATAGCTGGATAGCTATCAAGTGATGCCATTTAGCCTTGATCTAAGCAAGAGTACAAGGCTCTGAGCTCAAACCCTATACTGACATTAAAAACAAACAAAATAAAACAACAAAACAGAGCATAAGGCCCGGTGTGTCAAGGAAAATACTTCTGACACCGCCAGTCTGAGGCTTCCTGAAAACTACAAGCGGATACCATCAATGGCTCAAGCACTGGGTGTCTAATGAGAGGGTGAGTGTGTGACCAGCCGAGGTGCAGAGGAGGTGTGGAGGGATTGAGCAACCGCAAAGGGAAGAACTGAGGGAACAGCTCTGAGTCAGGGAGGCTGAGCCCCTTCACTGGGATTTGGACTAGAGGTGGAAGTTGCAGGGGGAGAGGGGTTGCCATCTCCATTTGCCTTTCTAACCTCACAGCCCAGAAGTCAGTCCAAGTTGAATTCCTGGGCCTCTCCATGCCTCAGTTTGCCCTTCCTGTAAACAGGGATAAACCATCAAGACCTCTAGAGTTGTCAGGTCTTGATGACATGATATAATGGTAGAGACACCAAGAAGTCAAGTGGGACAGGCCACCAGAAATCCTATCTGTCCCTACAATTTCATGGCTTCTCTACAGGTTTGGATCCCATATCTCCAAAAGGGGGTTTCAGTGCTCTGAGGTGGGAGTCCTTGGGTTATAACAGCAAACTGGTGTTGGCTGTTTACTGTGTGTTTCCTGCACAAAGCAATAGACCCTGTTATCTTCTCTCACTATGACAAAAAGCCAGTGACAGCCAATGGGAAGAGGAAAGGTTCTTGTGGCTGGCTGCTTCAGGAGTTGGTTCATGTGGCTCTGTTGCTCTGGGGCCTGTGGTGGGCAGAGCACCGTGTGGGGACCGCGTGGTGGAGCAGAGCTTCTCACTCACAGCAGCCAGGGAGCAGAAAGAGACAGGGCACGCCTCCAATGACTTAACTTCCTTCCTCCAGGCTTCACCTCCTCCCACTAGGGTCCTAGGCTGGTGACTGAGCCTCCAAACCCCCGGCCTTTAGGAGGACACTCAGATCCAGACCATAACATGCACATTATAAACTTCAAGCTTAGCTTCTAGCTCCCTGTGCACTCCAGTAGCCTGGGTACTGGTTCAGGACCCTCAGATAGCTTCTGGGGCTGTCAGTGGGGACAAGGATGCCTGCACTCCACACTGGTGGACATGAGGACATACTGCACTTGGCCACCATTTGCTATATGCTAAGCACCTAGGGACAGATTTCTTAGCTGATGGTATGTAAACCTCATAGAGTGCAGGGAAGAAAGTCAGCCTTGAGAGTATGAGGAGGAAACCAGCTGGACCATCTGTCTTAAAGTGGGTCTTTGCTTGGATCCTTTCAAGGAGAACTGCCTACCCTGCAGCTTGGGCTGCTGGCTCTGACCTGAACCCTCTGTCCCTGGCCATTGTGGGTTTGCCTGTCTCCTGGAATCTTAGTCTGTAATCACGCACCATCACCCTCCTGGGCCCAAACAGATCCCCTCCCTCCTTCAGGGCTCAGCCCAAGTGCCACCACTTTGAGGAAGCCCTCCTAAGTTCTCTCAGGCAGCTGTCCGCTTTCCTTCCCCTCCTGATTGCTCACAGCATACAGAACAGAGCAAGCGACACTAGAGCTGCTTGCTGAATTCAGAGCTCCTCCACTTCCAGATTCCTTACCATCTTTTTCAGTAAGTGAAGCAGGGGGTCGGCTCTCTTCTAAGAATGAAGATATTTGATCCTAGTCTCATTCCTTCTAGAAACACTGTGTACACACAGGCATATGTCTAGGAATCCTGTCACAAAAATGTCACTTAGCACATTGTTCTGGGACTGGGTTTTAATCTTTGGTTCCTTTCTCTTTGTATTTACATACATAGATCTTATTCCATGGGGAGGGAACCGTTTTTCCACAGTGAACTCAACCTTTTTAATAGCTAAAAGTTACAGATAAGGCTATTTGAAACCATCTGTTTCATATCAGATAAACTGTGGTAGTTTCTGTTTTTCAAGGAATTGGCTCATGTCACTTAATTTGTTAAATTTAAATGTTCACAGAATTCCTTACTACTGTCTCCATGCCGGTAGTGTCTGTACTAGTAGCTCCACTTTCATTTCTGATGTCAATATTGCTTCCTGTCTTCTGTCTTTATCAGTCTTTTTTGGAAGTTCATCAACTCACTAACTTTTCAAAGAACCAACTCTTTCATTGTTTTCTCTTCTTTTTCCTTCTTTCAATTCCATTGATTTCGTCTCTACAGTATGTCCTTCCTGTTTTCATTTTATTGCTTTTAGGTTCGTTCTTATATTTTTTTTAAATCTTTAAAAAATATTTTTATTATCTGTAAGTAGTTGTACAAAAGAGTTGCCATTCAACAAAACAGTTTATGAATACAATGTATCTTGATCAATGTCACCCCTTTCAACATTCTCACCCATCCCTCCAATATACCCCTTCCCTCACTTTTCTTAGTTTTGTAGAATATACATTCAATTTTAACAGCATTCTCACCCACGTCTCTTCATTTGTCTACCCACATTCCTTTGACCCCACCCGACCCCTTTCAAGTACTTACTTCCTGTTATTTATTTTGTTATGATTCGACCTTTCTAAGGAATTATACTGTTTTAAGTTTTCCCCTAAATCTGCCTTATTTCAATTAATATATCTATACACATGTGTACAACACCCAAGGTATTGACTTATATATTTATAAACCAATTTTAGCTTTCATATATGAGGGAAAACATGCAA
The DNA here is from genome assembly GCF_019054845.1 of Dipodomys spectabilis. Taxonomy (NCBI): domain Eukaryota; kingdom Metazoa; phylum Chordata; class Mammalia; order Rodentia; family Heteromyidae; genus Dipodomys; species Dipodomys spectabilis. Next base: position 1,277,202 of record NW_024870842.1, on the reverse strand, counting down.
CCTCTGTTCTTGCAGTGGAAGCATAGGTTGTACATTTGACTTTCCCACCTTTCAAATATACACATGCGCTTATATTTCCTTCTGCATACTGCTTTGGCTGTGTCTCAAAGTCATTGATACATTGTAATTCCACTTTTATTCAGTTCAATGTATTTGAAGACTTTCCTCAAGACTGCCTCTCTGACCCATGTACGACTCAGAAGCCTGTTTACTTTCTGAGTACTTGGTGACTTTCCAGTTATAATTCTGTTACTGATTTCATTGTGGCCAGGAGGCACACCATGGTTTTAATTTGTATTTGCTGTGATATTTGCTTTGTGGCCCATAATATAGCTTTACCATGGAATATGTTCTGCAGACACTCGAAAGAATGTATCATTTGCTGTTCTTGGGTAGAGTGTCTTCATTTTTCCAATTTCTTCTTTCCTAATTTTTCATTTCTCTAATTTCTTATTTAAGCTTTTTTTTAGAATTTCACTTTGATTTGGTGTTTTTGAGTAGATTTCCTTGTACAGTTTAGAAGTTGCTGTAGATGTTGTGTTATATATACATAGCTTATTAAAATCTACTGGTGTCATCATTACACCAGCTCAAATTACGTGTACAAATCTTACCTCACCTGTTCACAATCATCTCAATTATTAGTCTGCACAAGTTTAGAACCGGATTTACACCACACATTATTAAAATTTTGCTTCGGCACTGAGCACAATTCAGGTAATTCAAGAGGAGAAGGAAGATCTATTGAATTTACTCCTAGTTTACTTCCTGAGGTTTTCTACCTCCTGTTCCAAGTCTTCTGGAGGAAAAATTCTCTTATGTTTAGAGAACTTCCTTTTTTCCCATACTTATAAGGTAGCTTGGCTAGCTACAGATTCTCTTACTTTTTTTAATTTGAGCAAATTTTGTGTTTCTTCCTGTTTTTGAGACATTTGCACCGAATATGTGCTTTGGGGTTGATAGATCTTTCTTTCTGGACAAAAAAACATTCCATTTCCAAGCTGGGCACTGGTGGCTCATACCTGTAATCCTAGCTACACAGGAGGCTAAGATCTAAGGATAGTGGCTTGAAGCCAGCCAAGGCAGGAAAGTCTGTGAGAACAAAAAGCTGGATATGAAGCTATGGCTCAAGTGGTAGAGTATTAGCCTTGAGCACAAAAACTCAAGGACAGCACCCAGGTCCTGAGTTCAAGACCCAGGACAGGTGTGTGTGTGTGTGCGTGTGTGTGTATGTCTGTGTGCACGTGCATACACACGCCCCAACACACAGACTCCATTTCCTCTGGTTTCTATGATTTCTAACAAGAAGTCCACTTGAATTTGAATTGTTTTTGCCCTGAAGATGTTGTTTTTCTCTTGTTGTTCTTAATTCCTTTCTCCTGTCTTTAGTTTTTAGTTTATTCTGTTTGAGGTTTATGACAAATTTGGAATTTTTTAAGCCAGTATTCCTTCAAATACTTTTTCTTTGACCCTGCTCTTTTTTCAGGATTCTGGTGACACTGATGTTAAGTCTTTCATGACATTGTTACAGTCCCACAGGTTCACGAGCTCTGATTGCATTTTTTTTACTTCTTTGCTTGCTTTTCACGTTGCATGTTTCTGTTCTTTCTTATGGCTCACTGAGCTCCTCTTACCCCTCCCCTCTGCCGTTGAACTTCATTGGGACTTTTATTTCTGTTGTGATTTTTTTCTAAATCTTCCACTTGGTTCTTTTTGACGTCTTCTATTCCTTTGCCAAGACTTTCTACTTTTCCATTTGTTTCAAGTAATTTTATAATTGATTATACATTTTTATGAATGCTGCCTTAAATATTTCTGTATAACATGTTATACTATATGGGGCTGGGAAGATGGCTCAGTGGTAGAGCGCTTGCCTTGCATGCCTGAGGCCCTGGGTTCGATTCCTCAGCACCAAATAAGCAAAAAGAAAAAAGCCAGAAGTGGCACTGTGGCTCAAGTGGTTGAGCACTAGCCTTGAGCTGAAGAGCTGAGGGACAGCGCCCAGGCCCAGAGTTCAGGCCCACAGCCGGACCCCAAAAAAAACAAAAACAAAAAAACAAAAACAAACATGTTATACTATATGTTAATTTATTACACTCTATTATATTGTTACTATTTATAATACACATCACAATATATAGTGCACACATTTATATATTATATAATATATATTTATATTTATTTTATCCTTTTGTTTGTACTGGGGCTTAACCTCAGAGCCTCTCACTTGCTCAGCTTTTTTGCTCATAGCTGGTGCTCAACCCCTTGAGCCACACTTCCAATTTGGTATTTTGCTGCTTATTTTGGAGATCAAGTTTCAAAGACTTTCTGCACAGTCTGCCCTCAAACTACAATTCAGATATTAGCCTCCTTAGTAGCTAGGATTATAAGCATGAGCCACAGGCACCCAGCCTGCCTTAAAAATCTTAAATAATTCTAACATTTCTGCCATCTGAATTTCATTTTTGTGTTTTCTTTTCTCATTAGATTTCACAACTTCCAGGGTTTGTTTGTTTTTGTTGTTATTATTTTGCTTTGACAAACTGTTGAAATGCTCATGTTTTGTATGTCATGTCACAGAGCTCGTGATTACAGGAAGCCTTTCTTTGCTGACTCCCCTGATACTGTCTTTTCCTGATACAGGAAAAAATGGGTGGGTACTCCCTGCTTCACTGGTGCCAGGTGAGAGAACTACATCCCCACATAGCCCTCACTGACACCTTCCTGAGGGGCTCTGATTACAGCAGGTGAGGCTGGGAGGTCTTTGGCTTCCTATGTGAGGAGTCACTTTCCATGGAGCAGGTGTCTTGTTACCCCTGGCCAGTGATACAAGTCTGCCTCTCTCCCTTTAGGCCTTGGCTGGCACCGCCCACCTCACCAGTATTGGCTAGAGTGAACATTTAGTGTCCTCTATCACCGTGAAAGGGCAGAGCTAGGATGAAGTCCCACAATCCACGGCTGTCTCTGGTAGCCATCCTGGTGGTGATCACTGGGCAGCACCATTGTAGATTGATGGGGGAAACCTGAAGTCTTCAAACTGTGTGGGAAGAACCGGTTTGTTTTGTGGTGTTTGGCTGGAGTTTCTGCCTTGCCAGGTCACTCTGTGCTAGGTTCTTTAGGGTAGATAGCTTTGTTGGGCAGGATACTCATACTGGGAGGCTAGCAGATATCATCTATCACTAGAAGTCGTGACAGATGGACACTGAGAGACGGGACCTGTGGAGAGACACACTCAGGTCCACGAAGTCACCCACCCACACACAGAGGTGCACAGACACACATATACAATGGGTATATACACATGCATACACACTCAGAGTACAGATACACATGTATATCACATAGATTGACACATACCAATGTGCACAACCACACAGACAACAGAAGCACACACATACACAGCCAGCAGTTCCATCCCCACTCCCGGGTACAGAGCAGGCAGATACGCATAGACTGTGCACTTGGGCACACACAGGCATGCAGGAAGACAGGCTCACAAGCACACACCCGTGCACGGGGCCATGCACACGCACACGTGGCATACGGACCAATCCTGCCTCCCCCCATTTCCGGGAGGCTCAGCAGGGTGCAGACTTCACATCTGACTTTCCTTGTGTTCGTTAGATGCTTGGTGTAATTAAATGTTGCATTGAATAAGGCAACATGGGCCTAGTGTAGGCAGAGGCACTGCGGTGAGCTGGGCTGAGGATAGATGTCCCTCACTCTCCTGTCCCCAGACCCCAGCCACTTCCTTTGGTGTGGACTCTGGAGCAGCACCGCAAGGGAAGACACTTGGACACAGGGTCACTGTGAGTACCAAACAAGTCCTTAGTGCTGTTCCCTCTCCCAGGAGTGACTTCCTGCCTGGCATGGGGCAGGAAAGAAACAAGGCATCATGAGGGCAGAGTGAGCCATGCTTGTGTCACACCTGTGTGTCCAGCAGCCATGAGGGCTCTACTTCTCCACCTTCCTTACACTCCTGGGGCCTCTTCATCAGCTTGCTACAGGGATCCCAGAGCCCGAAGACACATAACTCATAACCTGGCCAGGCCCCTTGGTGCCCAGTGATGTCACCCTGGCCAGCTCCTTTCTGCTGTGAATTTTGAATGCCAGTCCCTGACATGTGCCAGCTGGACACTGAGTGGGGGTCGACTGAGGAGAAGCCACCAGGGAGGTGATGTGGCCTCTGCTTGCTGCACTCGGCCTGCCCTGAGGGGACAGTGGCAGGGAAAGAATGCTGAACTCCAAACCTCACCTGAAGTCAGCTCCTGGGCACACGCCACCCTCCATATGTGTGCCCTCAGGCACAGGGGTGAGGTAGAGCCAAAGCACAAAGTATATCTGTTCCTAGAGTCTCATGTGCAAACCTGGAGGGGGGTCAAACAGGTCACATGTGCCCAGAGACAGACTAGAGACACCATTGTGCACACATGTGCATGACACATGTATAACCCCAGCTTTCCCTTGCTTCACAAAGACATGACAACATTTTCCCCATCCCACCCAATCGTGTTTTTCTCGTATCACCTTTGTTTTATGAGAGAATCAGAAAAGCTAACCATGTGTCTGCCCAAAGCCATATGGTTCCCATGTGGCCAAGACTGGTGGACTCCCAGGACAGAGAAACCTGCAGTTTCTCCAGAGGAGACTTCCTGGCCTCTTCCAGCCTCTGCTGGCCTCTCTGGCCTCTCTGGCCTCTCCAGCCCCGTCCTTGCTTCTTCTCTCCTGGCTCTCTCTGTCTCTCCTGGCCTCAATCTTCCTCTCCTAACCTCTCCTGACTTCTTTGACCGCCCCTGGCCTCTCTCAGCTCCCCCCAGCCTCTCTGGCTCTCTCCGGGCTTCACTTGCCTCCCTGGCCTCTTCCATACCTGCAGAGGCTGAGCTTGCAGGGTGGTTGCAGATGGAATGTTTTGAGAGGAAATCTCGACTTTTGCAGGATGTGTTAAGCGTGGAGCAGCGTGACTGCCTCCCACACCCCAGGACCCCAAGCTATGCAAAGCCAGCTTGTGAATATTCAGGACCCCGCAGATGCTCCCTTCTTCCCTGTTTCTTTCCCAACTCCTGTTTTGTGCTGGATCCTAAGTGAAATTGATCTTTTCGTTTTTTTTTTTTTTTTCTAAAAAGAAATCTGTCTTTTGTTTCACTGCTCTCCGGGGGCCTCTCTGAAGAGGAGGCCTCTCGCCCAGTTTGAGGGGCATGCCTGAGAACCAATCGCTGCCTGGCACAGTTCCCGAGGCACTGGGCTTGGGCGCGATGCCATGTGAGCAGATGGCCAGGATCGCTGGCAACCCAGAGACCCTGCAGGAGAGTCACGTATGGGTGTTTGCAGCCGCCTGGGCCTGCCGCAAGCATCAACATGGCAGGCTGAGCGGCACCCGGTCAGTGCCTGCTCCTAGGAGAAGGAGCCGCTTCTCTTCCCCAGGAGAGCTCACCCACCCCAGCACCCAGCGCCCAGAGCACAGCATGGTGTCACATGCAAGGAAAGGAGAGGCTGAGCCATGGCCTCTTCCTGTCTCTTCGGCACCCTCCATCCTGCAACTCTCTCTGTGCTGATCCTGAAGACAGCCCTGCACTCATTCACTAATCCCCTAGGAAACTAGATCCAAGCACCTACTGTGTGCTCAAAACCTGGCAGGCAAGATCAGACCCTCCTGGTCTCTTTCTTCCAGAGCCTCATCACCTGATGCGTGTGGAATGCATGATGGGACGAAGGGCTGTCCTGGTCCCCACACAGTGGGTGCTTCATCACTACTATGAGGTGACTTAGGATGCTAATGGGGTCCTACTCTCTTCCTCCTACCCTTTGCTTTGGCCTTTGCCTTACTTCTAGTTACATTGAAGACCCCTGTGGGAGGGAGCTGTGCATACTCTTTGCTTCTGTAAACCACTGCCCATTGAGTGGCTGTTTGTCCTATCAGTCATATGGCTTATGTGAACCTGATGCTCCCTCGGGGCCACAAAACACATCTGCAACACAGTTCCAAGGGAAGATTAAAGTCAGGCACTGGTGGCCATGCCCGTAGTGCTACTAACTCAGGAGATTGAGATCTGGAGGATAAAGGTTCAAGGCCAGCTTGGATAGGAAAGTTTGCTAGATTACCATCACCAAAAGAAAAGAAAAGAAGCAAAAATAGGGCTGGAAGTATGGCTTAAGTAGTAGAATGACAGCCTTTCAGATGAGAGGCTGAGTTCAAACCCCAGAAGAGAAAGAGAGAGAGAGGATTAAGAATGAAGATCAGATGCCACTGCTCTGCTACCCAGGGCTCCTTCGAGTCTTCACTCTAGTCTTCAGACCAGGGTCCAGTGCAATGCTGTGCATGTGTACCGCCTTTTCTCCTTTCTACTCTGTGGTGGGCTACAGCCTATCCAGGAGCTGAGGCCAAGACAACAACCACAATGCACGAGTTACTTTCTCATGGAGCTGACATCCTGAATGTATTATTCTACATCAGGAGGAACCAGAGCGATGAAAAGGAAATGCAAAACAAGATGATGAGGTGGAGGGTGGAAGGGAGGGCCTGCCCTCTCAGCCAGCTGAGAGAAGAGCTCTCATGTGGCAAGAGCAGCGAGCGCAAAGGCCCTGTGGTAGGAATGCGGTGGCCATTGTGGACTTCACTTGATCAGGTATAATGTAGTGAGAATCCAGTGTTAATTCCAATACTCTCTCTTGGCTCCATGTAACACTCACTAGAGAGGCAGCCAGTCACAAGCATGATGATGAAGCACCAGCCACTCAGTCCATGGGTGACATGTTGGGACTGCGGCAGGCAGGCTCTGTGGCAGGTGTGGCAGGCTCTGTGGCAGGTGTGGCAGGCTCTGTGGCAGGTGTGGCAGGTGTGGCAGGTGTGGCAGGTGTGGCAGGCTCTGTGGCAGGTGTGGCAGGCTCTGTGGCAGGTGTGGCAGGTGTGGCAGGCTCTGTGGCAGGTGTGGCAGGCTCTGTGGCAGGTGTGGCAGGTGTGGCAGGTGTGGCAGGTGTGGCAGGTGTGGCAGGCTCTGTGGCAGGTGTGGCAGGTGTGGCAGGTGTGGCAGGTGTGGCAGGCTCTGTGGCAGGTGTGGCAGGTGTGGCAGGCTCTGTGGCAGGTGTGGCAGGCTCTGTGGCAGGTGTGGCAGGCTCTGTGGCAGGTGTGGCAGGTGTGGCAGGTGTGGCAGGTGTGGCAGGCTCTGTGGCAGGTGTGGCAGGCTCTGTGGCAGGTGTGGCAGGTGTGGCAGGTGTGGCAGGTGTGGCAGGTGTGGCAGGCTCTGTGGCAGGTGTGGCAGGCTCTGTGGCAGGTGTGGCAGGTGTGGCAGGCTCTGTGGCAGGTGTGGCAGGCTCTGTGGCAGGTGTGGCAGGCTCTGTGGAAGGTGTGGCAGGCTCTGTGGCAGGTGTGGCAGGTGTGGCAGGTGTGGCAGGTGTGGCAGGCTCTGTGGCAGGTGTGGCAGGTGTGGCAGGTGTGGCAGGTGTGGCAGGCTCTGTGGCAGGTGTGGCAGGTGTGGCAGGTGTGGCAGGTGTGGCAGGTGTGGCAGGTGTGGCAGGCTCTGTGGCAGGTGTGGCAGGTGTGGCAGGTGTGGCAGGCTCTGTGGCAGGTGTGGCAGGTGTGGCAGGCTCTGTGGCAGGTGTGGCAGGGTCTGTGGCAGGTGTGGCAGGTGTGGCAGGTGTGGCAGGCTCTGTGGCAGGTGTGGCAGGTGTGGCAGGCTCTGTGGCAGGTGTGGCAGGTGTGGCAGGTGTGGCAGGTGTGGCAGGCTCTGTGGCAGGTGTGGCAGGTGTGGCAGGTGTGGCAGGTGTGGCAGGCTCTGTGGCAGGTGTGGCAGGTGTGGCAGGTGTGGCAGGTGTGGCAGGTGTGGCAGGTGTGGCAGGCTCTGTGGCAGGTGTGGCAGGTGTGGCAGGCTCTGTGGCAGGTGTGGCAGGTGTGGCAGGCTCTGTGGCAGGTGTGGCAGGTGTGTCAGGCTCTGTGGCAGGTGTGGCAGGTGTGGCAGGTGTGGCAGGTGTGGCAGGTGTGGCAGGTATGGCAGGCACATCTGCCAAAGCTCTATTTCAAGCCAAGCTCAATTCCTTGTCTTTCAAAATGTAAATTCTTCTAATTTCTTTTCTTTTCGGTGTTAATTTTTTTACTGTTATCATAAAGGTGGGGTACAGCGGGGCTACAGCTATGTGAGTCAGGTAGTGAGTGCGCTTCTTTTTGAGCGATGTCGCCCCTTCCCTCGCTCTCTCCCCGTTTTTCCCTCCTGGGCCACCCACAGTTGTGCAGCTCATCTTCAAGAGTGTCTAGTGCGTCCCACGGTTTCAGGTGTGTGCTCTTTGTCCCTCTATTTCGCTGCCCCCTCTTACCTTTCTAAAGATGGATAAGCGAACAAACAAGACAAAAAGAAAACAAAAACAACAAACAAAAAAATCCCCCCTTGTTTCCATTTCGTGTAGTTCATTTTGATGAATGCTATGTATGATCAGTGGCATGTAGGCCTTGTCTCTTTGTGTTCCTCTCCTAAGAATGTCCTCCCTTGGCCAATTTCATTATTTTTTAAAATGTGGAATAATTCCCCAAAATATTTGAATCATTTTTTTTAGCTCTGGTACAGCACGGCCACGCCTCTCACCCACAGGTCAGAGACAGCCTGTGAGCTCCCCGCTGGCAGCGTGGAAGCAGCCTGCTGAAATCCCTTCCTGAGTGTGACTGGTTGGTCCCATTTCCTCAGAGGGGCTTGAGCATACTTCTGGGCAGGGCCTGGAAAAATGAAAGGGCTCTTGGTTCTGATTTCAGGATTGTTCCAAGTATCCCCTCCAAGCAGCTTCCTCTCCCAAACCAGAGGCAGACAGCGGGCAGAGCAGGGCCTTGTTCCCAGGATAGCGGAGCTGCTGCGTTGCTGCTTTCCTCTGGCCCTTGAGGGGTCCAGCAGGCAGCTTGGTGCAGCTTTCCCTGCTCTGAATGGTCGGGGACACTGATGTTGAATGTGACCTGAATGTGACCCCTCCTCGGCCCCACATCACCACCCAACTTGTTCTTGGCAAGCTCAGGCAGATGAGGTAGGAAGGTCCCGCCTCTCTCTCTCTCTGAGCAGCTTCATTAGGAATGATTTTCACATTGACACACTTGGGCCTCCCAGCGGCCCCAGCTCAAGCCCTCTGCCGAGAGCCCCCATTAATGCTAATGGAAGTCCCACCGCTAGGACAGGGCGCCCTGCTGGAAAGAGGCCTCCGGGTGCCCACCCGCAAACATGACCTTTTCCTGTGTAAGAGACAAGATTTCAAAATCAATCCAGCCTGCCAGGCCTGCCCATCCCCACTACATGGTATGCTCACACAAGAGGCCATGAGCCCCCTTGACAGGGAGGGGTCAATACCGAGTCTCAGGGAGCCCGGCGGGCCAGGCCAGCACACCTGGTAGAGGGAGCAGTTTAGCCCCACAGATGGAGTCTTTCTGACAAAGCCACACAAACTCTTTTGGGTTGACACTCAGCCCTTCTACACGGATCTGGAACTGTCCCTCCTTGGAGTCACCTGTAGTGGGCCCAGCCCTTCAATCTCACGGGTCTGGTGGACGCACTACAGTTCTGCCCCCTCACACGGGGAAACTAAGGACAGAGAGTGTCGATCAACGTACGCATCAAATATTGGGCAGGTGGAAGTGTAGGGACTTGAACCCAGAAAGCCTGCTTTCGGGGCCCTTGTTTCTACCTGTGGTATTAACCAGCCATCTCCCCTATGCTCAGCAAATGCTGGAAGGCCTTACTCTGTGTCTGGCCTGTGAAAGTGAGTCATATCCAGTTCCATCTCACCAGAATCTTCTTCTAGGGGAAGGGACCCCACAATAAGTGCAGGGTACCTAGAGAGAAAGAGACCTTGGATCCCTTTTCTTCTAACAAGGACCAAGAGTGAGGTGCTCAGTGAGTGAGTGGCCATCAGTCATCATTAAGTGACCAGTGGCCTAATCACTACTCCTGGGTCCAGATCCATCTCCCCAGTACTTCAGGCTCTGGAGTCCAGCTCAACTGGAGATCTCAGAACCCAGGATAGTACGGAAAATTCAGACCAGGGTCCTCATTACTGGAGCCTCATACTTGCTTCCCTTCAGCCCTGCTCAGTCTCCCTGTGCTTCTCTAGGCAGCCTCTGGGAGGATCTGGGACCTCTTGAGCCGCCTGTGGGCTGGACTCCAACGGTGACCTCATTGTGCGCCTCCATCAGCAGCTACTCTTAGCGCCCCCTGCTGGGCCTCTTCCAAGACCGTTCATGAGTTTTCTGCTTTCCCCTTTCCTCCTGAACACATTGCAGCTGTCCCACTGAGCTGTGTCTGTGTATCCCTGGGTCTGCCCTGGAGTGTTCGCATGTGTCTCTGTGTCTCTGTTTCTGTCACTGTGTGGCTCGGTGTGTCCGGGAATGGGAACTTGTTCCTGAGTTCTTGCTTCCTTCCCTGGCCCAAGCCCTGCTTATTTCACCCCAGGATTTGTGATGTGAGTAGCAGCTGGGTCCCAGCATGCCATGGAGGAGATTCAGCTTTGTCTTTACAGCTCTGTCCATCAGTAAGCGTTTCCTGTTCTGTCACTATGGACTAGGTAGGAGAGTGGGCTACCTTCATTTACCCTGCTCATAGTGGGAGAGGGGCTTGATCCCTGACCCTCACAGCTAGCTCAAAACACCATTAAAATATGGCTAAAGTTAACATGGGGATCCTCTGACTCAACCTCTCATTTCTTTGTCCTAAATGGATTTACCCTGCAGGTCTATTTATCATGATTCTTGTAAAACCCATTGCTAGAATTATTGTTACTTTCATTCATATGAAATTGTACACACACACACACACACACACACACACACACATTTGGAAGGAGTTTGGTTGTAGAGCTTGAACTCCAGGCCTGGGCTCTGTCCCTGAGCTCTCTTGTCAAGTCTAGTGCTCTACCACTTTGGGCCGCAGATCCACTTCCAGTTTTTCCCGTTTTTGAGAGATTAATTTGAGATAAGAGTCTCACAGGGACTTTTCTGCCTAGGCTCACTTCAAACTGCAACCCTTGAAGCATCCTCAGTAGCTAGGATTACAGGCATGAGCCACTGGCAGCTGGCCTTATTTATATATCTATATATCTATATACACACATATACATATATATATTTCTCCAAATATTTCTTTATTGAGATTAAGGGACTACATAAAATTCACAATACTGTGGCATAGTATTCCTAAAGCCACAAACACATTTTAACCTTCACAGTGATAATCATCATGATCTTAATCTACAAAGCTTATGAACTCTACAAACTTTAACAATAAAACTATTTCTTCCAAGTTGGGTGATACATACATTTCTTTCCTTTTGCTTAGTATCAGCTGTTCCCTCTTTCTCTCTCATTCCCTCCCTCCCATCACTGCCCTTGAGTTGCTTAGTTGATTTTCATCAATGTCCAGTGCAGCTGATGGGCTGTTATATTTTTCATCTGCTTTCCACTGATTCTGTGCCTTCCTCCCAGCTTCCCTCAGATGTGCATATGTATACACCATATATGAGGAAAAGAATAGTCACCTAAAAACTATAAGACAAATTAAGAAGAGTTTCTTTGTTTCCCTGTCTTTGGGGTTCTTTTCAGTCTGTATAGTATTTTATGCATATATGAAAAGGTGCTGGGTATTACGATTTGGTGTTATTCTTCTAAGACTGACCTCTTTTGGTTTCACTGGGTATGGGTATCTTGAGTCCTGTTTACTTTGTCATACCTTGTGTTTTGAATCTAAGATCTTCATATCAGGGAGACCATGTGCTGTTTGTCTCTCTGATCTTGGCTTATCTTGCTCAATGATTTGTTCTAGTTCCATCCATTTCCCTGCAAATGCCATTATTTTATCCTTTCTAATGGCTGTGAAAAATTCCATTGTATATAGGTACCATAATTTTTGGATCCATTCATCTGTACCAGGACCTGATTATATTTTTGATCCATAAGAAATCTAAGTTCAGGGGCTGGGAAGTTGGCTCAGTGGTAGAGCGTTTGCCTTGCATGCTCAAGGCCCTGGGTTCAATTCCTCAGCACCATATAAGCAGAAAAAAAAAATAAGCCGGAAGTGGCGCTGTGGCTCAAGTGGTAAGAGTGCTAGCCTTGAGCTGAAGAGCTGAGGGACAGCGCCCAGACCCAGAGTTCAGGCCCCATGACCAGACCCCCCCCCCAAAAAAAAGAAATCTAAGTTCATCCAGATATGGGTGGCTTGTGCCTCTAATCTTACTAGGGAGGTTGCAATCTAAGGATTGGGGTTTAAAGCCAGCCCTGGTGGGAAAGTTGGTGAGACTCTTACCTCCAATGAGAGTTCGAAGTAGAGCTCTGGTCAAATGGTATGGTCCTAGCCTTGACTGAAAAACAAAGGGACAGCAGCCAGGCCCTGTGTTTAAGCCCCAGTACTGGTGCAGGCAGACTCTCTCTCTCTCTCTCTCTCTCTCTCTCTCTCTCTCTCTCTCTCTCTCTCTCTCTCTGTCCTCCTCCCACCCCTCTCTTTCAGACACACAAAATCCAAGGCTCACATGACTCAACATAATACTACAAAATACCTGTGATACTTGATCCAATTCCAGAGCTAGGTCATCTGGTGACATCTGTGTCACTTGACCTTCTCTTGGGGAAACAGAGGCCCTGGGAGCAGAGGGATCCCTCAGGCTCTAAGGCAGTGACAGAGGGCACAGATTCTGGTGTCTATTCCCCAGCACCAATACTCCTTACCTGAACCCCTGACTGCCAAATCCTTTCTCTTTCTGAAAGCTGTCTCCAGAGTGCACAGCCAGCTCCTCTGTTAGGAGAACTTCATAAGAGCATCTCCACCTTGAGAGATGGAGACAGACCAGCTAGTGGTTCATCTATGATCAAGGCAGGGCTGAGGGAAGACCAAGTTCCTAGCTGAATGGACTGCCCAGTGATGGAGCCCAGGGAAGGAGAAGAACTGTCTATGAGGACCATGCCTGGGAAGGTCTCCATGGAGGTGACCCTTATACATTGTCTCTTTGCAAGGTCCCTCTCCCTCCCTGCCTTGCCTTTTCCAGTCATGTGCTTCTGAGCCACAGTGATCTCCCTTTGGTCCAGGCAGGTGTAAACCATGGGGCTTACTGCTTTCTTGCAATTGAAACTCTGGGGCAAAGAGCCCACAGGTTGTATGTAGGGTGCTCTCCTCTTCCCTTGCTCCCCTTTCCAGTTAGTCTAGATTTTTTTTGGTTAGGATTTGAACTCAGGCCTCATACTTGGTCAACTTGCTTGTTTGGCTCATAGCTAATCCCTTGAGTCAGATTGCTTTTTTGTTGATTGCTTTGGAAATTGATTCTTGCAGATTTTTCGGTGGGACTGAGATCTAGGAAAAGCAGCTAGAATTACAGAAATGAGCCACAGGCACTCAGCTAGTCAAGGTCCTTTATGAAGAGAGAAATAGGATTTGGGGGACATTTATCACCCTGGGGGTGATTGGTGCTGTGGAGCACCTCATGGGTGGATGTCTGACCTGACGACCAGGTCAGGAGGGGCTGAGGCAAGACCTCAGAGGAACAGCTACTGATCTAGATGCCTCTTGTATCCCAGGACTAGAGATCTTAGTGAGGAGGAGGGGAATGAGGGGCCAAAGACCATGGAAGCCACCAGTGTGGTGGGTGCTCTGGGGGCCTGGCTGCTGCAGCCTTATTCCTGTAGCCCATGCAAACCCTTAGTGACCCCATAAGGTGGGCTGAAGCATAATCCCCCATTTGAATAGGGAATAGAGTTTCAGTGACCCACCTGAAAGGCACTTAGCTATTTCTAGATGGCAGGCTGACTCTGGACCTGTGCCTCCAAACTTACAATGGCCCAGGGCTCACCCTGCAGTGCTCTGTATGCTGATGGGAAGGAGTACTCTGAGGACTCTGGATAGACATTCCTCAGAGGGTCTCACAAGCACAGCATATGTGTTTGCCACTCTTGGGACTTGGTGAGTGCTGATCTCTTCCTCTCCCTCATCTTTTCCCCTGCCTGAATCTCTCAGGTTTGTCCGTGTCCCTCTTTCTACTCCCTCCTCAGTCTCTCCTTTTCTCTTTCCTTCCCTTTCTGATTTTCTCTCTCAATTCCTCTCTGTTTCTCATTTCTGTCCAGCATTGTCTCCATCTCCTACCCTAGTTCTTACAATGAGAATTGTCTCAGTCTTCTCCTAGGCTAGGCCAGTCTGGAGTGTAATGACAGATCTGCCCTGTGTGACCCTCATATAGTCCCCTACTGCAGGAGGACCAGGTCTGCACCCACTCTCCCAGGCTGGGACATCTGAAATCAGAGGGAGTGGAAGTGCTGTACATTTCTCACTGACCTAGGGGGACCTGATGAGAGCCTATGTGGGCCTTGCAGGGCGGGCTCTTACTCCTCTGTGCAAGGAGCCAAGATTTCCCCCCAAACTGGGGGGAAATAATAATAATCTCCAGGCTCTGTCCCGTCACTGAACCCGACTGTCCCACAGTCTGCCCCATTCAGGTGGCCTCAGCCCTGCCTCCTGTTCTGTGTCTCTTGATGTCTCCTTGGCCTGCTTCCTGGCCACTGGATAGAGTAGGTGCTTTTGGCTCATAGAGGGGCCACATAAGCCCCTCAGTGAATGCAAGGCTTAGCAAAGGGGTCAGTGTCTAGCCACCCCTCCAGCCAGAAGCAATGTAGAAGATTCCTTAAGCCTGAGGGACTAGTGGCTGGTGCCTGCACTCTCCCGCCCACACCTTGAGTCTCTCCTTTTGACTGTGTGACATGGTAACATTATTATTAGTAGTATTAATTACTTTGGTGTCAGTACTGGGGATTGAACTCAAGGCCTCACCCTCTAATGTGCTCAAAGCTGGCATTATATTCCTCAGCCACAACTTCACTTTCACCTTTATTTTTTTTCTGGAGTTAAAAGTCTCTTTGACTTTTCTGCCTAGGCTGGCTTTAAACTGTGATCCTCAGATCTCAGCCTTCTGAGTAGCTAGGATTATAGAATGAGTCACTGGCACCCAGTGACATTATTTTAAAGACATATTCTTCAATAAATTCACTCAGAATAGTGGCCCTAAGTTAGGCTTGTGCCAGGGGCTTGTATTTTCCTCTTGTAGCTCCCCAGTCTCAGGCTAAGGAAGCCTCACCTGAAGCACCTTTCTCAGGGGCCGACGTTGGGGCTGTCAGTAAAGATGTCCTGCCAGACCAGGACTTGTCACCTGAGGGAAGCACTAACTTCCTGTGGGGGAGGGACAGAAAAGCCCTCCCCTATCTCCGTGTGCAAGGCTGGGAAAGCACTGAATCCCTGACATTCTCTGTGCCATGAAAAGATCCCAAGTTTCCTGACTTTAAAGGGAAAGAATGAGTTTCAAGTTGGAAAACGTAATGGGTGTCTGTGGTCTCCTAGCTGTCCTCCAGCCTCACAGCCTTGGCGGGTGGGAGGTGACATGAAAGGTGCCCACAGGGACAGAGGAGCAGCTTGCCCAGCCTGGCTGGGGACTGCCCCCGCCCTCACCCACGTTAGAAGCCCCCTTGGAAGCCCCTAAGGTAAAACCCCCACTTCCTTTATCCCAATCCTCTTTTTTGAGGTTTGGCTGCATTTTTGATCTTAACAAGTTTTTTTTTGTCATCTTTGCCAGGGCTTTTACAATGCGATTTCCTTTTATTTTAAAAACGGTGCCTTTCAAGCCTCATCTCATCTATGATTGTTTCATGTTTGCAGGTTTCTGGAAGGGTTGCTGCTGGTCCCTGGGTGGGCAACTTCCCACCTGCTCCTTGCTCTGCACATCTGCTTGGAAGAGCAATGGCTTCTGGTTCAGCTCCTTCAGTCTATTCAGCACCCCAATTCCCTCAGCCCCCCACTCTCCACCCCACAGGAGACCTTGGGGTAGGAGGTAGGCTACTGAGCTGAATGACTCAAGGCAGGCACTCACACACTTTCGTTAAGATTTTTTGGGGGGCTCATGTTTTCTAGGCTGGTCCTCTAGCATTTGAGCCACACTCCCAGGCTGGCTTTCTGCTGCTTATTTTGGAGATGCAATCTAGTAGACTTTTCTTCCTAGGCTGGCCTTAAACCACCATCCTTTGGATCTCAGCCTCCTGACTAGCTAGGGCTAAGGTTAGGTGTGAACCACTAGGGCCTGGCTCAGGTATTTGAAGCCTCAATTGCCCCATCTGTAAGTGGGGATAGTTACAGTGCTATTGTAACCATAATAAGTAATTAATGAGTACTTCCTAGTGGGATAACTATAAGTAATAATTCTATAAGATGACACCAGGAAAGTGCCTGACATGTGCCCCAATCGACCCATAGGGGGGTAGTCCTGGGTCTCACTGTGAGCAGGCCCTCTTCTCCAGCTAGCTTCCTTCCACCTTTGCCCGCCTGCTACTTACCAAGCACCTGCTAGCACAACTTACTGCCACCTTTACTGATCTCAATTCCCTTTGTGGGACTCCAAACTGCTTCCTAATGTTAAAAAAAAACTCTTCTATATTTCCAGGACTTCCTTTACCTCCCTCAGCCCAAATAAGAACTAGTCACTCCTTTCTAGTGTCCAGACAATTGAATTTGGGTTTTATCCTGCTTAGTGATGCAGCATGTGCTAGCTAGTCTGGCCTTAGAATCCAAGACTTAGATTTGAATGCATATGTTTGGTGGGTTGGCATCCCCAATTCCTTCTGTGTAACCATGAGCATGCTCTGTAATCCCTCAGCCTCAGCTTCCTCATCTGTGGAGGAAGATAATGACACATTCCCAGTGTAAACTCCACAAAAGAAAGAGGGGGGCAGTCTATCTCTTTTAATTACCTACATTTCATCATGAGGGTATTATAGTAGCTCAGAAAATGATGGTCATTGTTCAGTGACAACTGAATTGAAAGGGAGGGAGGGAGGGGGAGAGGGAGGGAGAGGGAGGGAGAGGGAGAGAGAGAGAGAGAGAGAGAGAGAGAGAGAGAGAGAGAGAGAGAGAGAGAGAGTTGGTACTGGAGCTTGCACTTAGGACCTGAGCATTGTCCCTTTTTCACTAAAGGCTGGCACTCTACATTTTAGCAATGACTTCACTTCAGGCTTTTTGGTGGTTAACTGGAGATGAGGCTCATGGGCTTTCCTTTCTGGGCTGGCTTTGAACCATGATCCTCAGATTTCAGCCTCCTGAGTAATTGAGATTACAAATATAAGCCATTGGCACCCAGCTGGAGTTTAGAGAACCTGGAGATATATTGTGCTCAAAAAATGGTAACCCTCTTCACTTCGTGTTGTGTTGCTGAGGAACATGTGCAGTCATTTATCAACAGATGCAAAGGTTGAATGCTACTGTTGGCAAAGCATGGCAATGGAGATCCTCAAAGAAGTAAAGGGCATCTCTCCTGGCATGGATCTGCAGATATCCTCTGTGATATGGCAGTGAAGGACCTGGTTTGAAGTTCAGAGGCCATGTAAATGTCGTATCTCCATTTATTATGTAGGATGCAGCCCACAGAACTGCACGTACTAGAGGCTTATTCACAGTCCCTAAATTACCACTGAATCACAATGACCCTTAGATGGCCATCTGTTGAGAGGTGCCCCATGTTTGGCTGTCCCTTGAATTAGCCAGTCCCCAGCACCCTGAAGCTAGATTCTGTTTCATTCTTTTCAGAATGAAAGCCTTGGGGGAGCTCCTTGCCCCAGAGAAGCCAGTGTACATGTGACTGGTCCATCTGCTGGCCTTGCTGCTGCCTCCTCTTCTATTTTGCATCTTGGCATCTCATCATTTCTCTGGAACTAGAACATAAGGTTTGCATCATTTTGGTGTCCCTGAAGTGAGGATTTTCAGATATTTCTTTTAACCATCAGCTTAAGCCCCTCAAGACCCTACAATACCATCTGGGCTTCGTGGGAGTACCTCAGGCCAGGTGCCCAGAAGGCCTCCTCCCTGTGACCTGTGGACTGGGAATGGGACTCTTGTATGGAACCAGCCAGCAACTCAGGGCCCACTGCTCTGCTTCCATCTCTAGGCTCTTGTCTACCCTACCCATAGAACTTCAGCTCTCTCCTTCTCATTATGCCGATTTATAGTGGTTATCTCCTTCACTTTCCTTTATTGGATCACACGTATTCTGTTTGCTTATCTTTCTTGAAAACACATTCTCCTGCATTTGCAGCTAACAGGTGGGATGAATACTACCTCTCACCTCAGGGGTGGAACATGTGACCAAGATCTGACCAATCAGAGTATTAAGTCCCTCTGATATGATTGGTTCATGAATGTACAACTGGTCAAAGAGAAGCCAATCAGGTCCAAGCACAAAGAATCTAAGGACTTTTGCTTTGTGACTAGAAAATAGGCCTTCACAGCCACTGGCCTTGGTGTGGGAAGGATAGAGGCTGGTTGTTGTCAGACTTTTTTTTTGTAGATATCCTGCCTGTGACATATGAGGAGGATGAAAGAAAAGAATTTTTTTTTTTGCTCAACTAGCCATATTGTGGCAGTCCTATTCACTCTCTGATTTTTCAGTTATACAAACCATATATTCTGCATAGGTATGACTATGAATGTGAAGATACACACATTTGCCATCTTCTCTTTTCCTTTTCTTGTTTGTTTAGGTATTGGGACTTGAGCTCAGGGTGTCGCATTCTCACTAGGCTTTTCTGCTCAAGGATGACTCTGCCACTTGAGCCAAACTCCATTTCTGCTTTTTATTGGTAAACTGGAGATAAAAGTTGCACAGATTTGTCCACTGAGCTGGCTTCAAACCACGATTCTTAGATCTCAGTCTCCTGAGAGGCTAGGATTACAGTCATGAGCCACTGGCATTTGGATTGTCTTTTTTTTCCTCAAGCTTCATGAAACTATTCTCTTGCACTAAATACTTAACCATTTGCTGGACTGTCTGGTGCATCTGAGTTTCAAGGTTCTGGAAACAAGATAAGTACAAAAGCCTCCAAGGCTCTTCATGATAGACTCTAAATTCAAGTCCCTCCTTTGGCTTTGACTGTTAGGTAGAAGGGACTTGTCTCCTTATTGAGCTGAGAGAGTTATTGAAGAGCCAGGAAGCTTCCCTTGGGTTCCACAAGTTTGAGACACATCCTTGGGTTTCATAGTGGTTTACCTCTCTCCTCTCTCCCTCTCCCTCTCTCCCTGTTTGTCTCTCTCTCCCTTCTCTCTCTGTCTGTCTGTCTCTCTCTCCCCCTCTCAGATTTACCTTCCTAATTAGGTTTTGCTTGGGCAAATATATTAGGATTAGTTAGTAATCCTTGAGCTCACAGAAAGTAAGGGTGGGATGGCCTCGGGAGGTGTTTGTTGTGGAAAACTCACCCTGCCTGGGTACTCATTGTGCTTGCACAATGAGTTTCAGACAAGTCGCCTGCTCATTATTTAACTCAGTTATAGGTTATTAATTATGTGCTAGGTGTTGGGAGTATAGAATTAAGGAAGACAAGAGATCTATCTCCATGGCCTCTAGTAAAGGGAAGAGATAATCGGAGGAAAAAGTTTAGTGGTTTCAGGTGCCCAGGCTTCTGGGCTGCTTCCTGGTGCTGAGGCTCCATCTTCAAGTGTAAGAAGCTTGCTGTAATTTGGATCATAAATACCTCCAAAGGCCTGAGTACTGAAGGCTTAGTCTCCAGCCCACAGTGCTATCAAGAGGCTATGGAGCCTTCAGGAGGTGGAGCCTGGTGGAAGGAAGTTAGGTCATTGGGGTGTGACCTTGAGAAGGATAATAGGAATTCATTTTCTTCCTGTCTTTCTCATTGCTTTTTTAGTGCTATGAAGTGAATGGGCTTTCTGTACTCTGCTACCAAAGACCCAAAGCAACATAGCCAAGAGACCATGGATGGAAACATCTGAAACTGTGAGCCAGAATAAAACCTATTCCTCTTACAAGTTGGTCATTTCAGCTACTTGTCAAGGCACTAGAAAGTTGATTAACACAGCTTTTTAATTACGGAAAGGGGATATACTCACCCTTAGTCTCTGTTCGGCCTCTTCTGGGCCCATTCCCTGAGTTTACACCTCATGATCAGTTGTGCCTATGGCAGCCCACCCTTCCAGAGCCCATGTCCTCCCCCCTACCCCCCCCCCGTCCCCATCACCTGGACGTGGAATAGCTAATTCGCCATTTGGACTTCCCTTCTCCTTGTGGTGAAGAGCCTTGGGGGCCCTTCTGGCCAGGGACAGGAAAAGGATATCTATCAGGTCTCCTCTCTGAAGGCTCTTCAGTTCGGGAGAACTTGGGGTTGGAGACCTGTGGGGTGGGGAGCATGGGAGATATTGGGGTGGCTTTGGTCAGGTCCCAAAAGGTATGGCCACATTCTTCCCCTAACCATGGCTACCTACTCAAACTGACACTTGGTCACCCAAGTAAAGGCCCTTGCTGTATGATAGAGACCTGGCCCTGAGGGGAGAGTGGGTGCTCCTCAGCAGAGAGACCCCCTGAAGCTTGTGACGTGCTCTTCTTAAAGCTCTGAGCAGGTTTTCAGCTGCAAGCCATGTTCCAGGAAACAGGTGCCTGGAGGGTGGGAGCAGATAGGTCCCTCCCTGAGCATGAATGAGGGTAGAGGATGGGCTTTCCTCTGGGGATGGACGTCACCATCACTGCCTGGGACCGGAGCCTTCTCAGCTACTAGACCTGGGGCTGCTACAGTGCTTGGTGATGGGAGGATACAGGACAGCGAAGGGCACCTACACTTTAGCAGGATATCCACCCTCCATCTTACCTGTAATCATTGCTCACACATGGCCACTACAGGGCCCACGGCTCCCAGGAAGGTCATCCTCCCTGAAATAAGAGCGCAACCTCCTCTCATTGAGCGAAGTCTGCATCTGTCAGTAAATTTAAATGATGAGTTAAATGGAGTTTAGATGGTATCACAAGAAGGCCTGTCCTCTGTCTAACAACTGCCAGCCCATTAGCTGTAGCTGAGCTGCAGGGTGATTCCTGCCTCCCACTCAGTGCCTCCCCCCCTCCCCTGGGCATGGTACTGCAGAAGCCTCAGTCTTGGCAAGGAGCAGGAGTGGGCAGTGGTTATGATAGGGTGGGAGAAAGGGACTATTGCAGACATTTCTGCCCTTCTGCCTTCTTCCTTGTCCTGGATCCACAGCTCAGAGTCTATTATGTCACCCAGCAGAGCTAGGAAGCAACGGATTGATACCAGCTTCTCTCATTGGATCCGGGGAAACTGAGGTGGGAAGGGGGTTGGTGTTCTGTCTTCCCTTCTGCCACAGTGGGTGGAGGGCACTGGCTATGCATTGGCATCGCTTGGGAAGCTTTAGACCATAGGAAGCAGATGGATCCTGCTGGCTGCTGTCATTGCTGGCAATGACACCTCTGGGCATAGGTATCTCTGATAGGCCTCCAGGTGATTTCAAGGTGCACCAGGATGGAAGTGACTTTGGCCTGTATCAATGACGCTGTTGATGTGACCTGCATCTACCAAGACTGGACAGCCTAAGCCAAAGGGGCATCAACAGGAATGATGTATTTACATGGCTCTTGCAATGACTCAATATTGTGAGACTCCGAGTAACTGCCTCTAAATGTCCCCTTATTATTTTGGGATGTCACAAAACATATTTGTTAGTTTACCAAATGGTACACTGAAGACTCTATTCTGCCTGGTCAGTCTTCAAATAGAACTGCTACTTAAGCTGCTGGAGGCACGCTGCCCCTGCCTCCGGAGGCTGGTCCTCAGCTCTCAGCACCTCCATGGATTGTGCATCTGCTTTAGGCACCACAGCATCTGCTGAACACATTGGGACCTCCGGGTAGGGCTACATCAGTAGCATCCCTTCTGCTGATCTTGAAGCTGCCTGAGAGTGAACACTGCCCCAAGTGTAGGTGGGTGGACACTCTCAAGCTGCCAAAATCTCCCCACAATTTGGGGGCCTTCCCTGCTCTAAGTGACAGCAGGGAAAACTCTAGTCTCTCATCTCTGCTGCTGTGTGTTTCATGGTCCCTGACACCCAACAGTTCTTGCTTATTCCAAGGATCTGGAACATGAATGTAGAAGGTGTGGTCAGGAAGGAAATCTACATGCCAGAATCGAGAATCCCCCATCCTCTCCAACACAGGCACAGACCTCTGTGGGAAGCTAGGCTGCTCTGCCTGGCTCTTCCTTTAGAAGGCATTCTACTCCTAAACATCAGGCTATTGGAACACTGGTGGCCCTGGCTCTCCCTCTGGCCCTTAACATCCAGTTACAACCTGTTTCCTTTGGGAAACAGAATTCCTACTCAAGCCCCCAGGGTCCTGTCTGCCGAATTTCACCTTTGGGAAGTGTATCCCCATATTCTAGGTTGGTGGACAGTTTGTAGTTGAGATGAAGCTGTGGGAATTCAGCTTTCATTGTTATCTGTTTCTAACTCACCTTCTGCAGGCCCTTGACCTCTCTCTACCCTCTACCCTTGGGCAGCCATTAAGGCTCCTGGGTCTAGAGATCCAAGGGGGAAAGCCTCTCAGCCTGATTTCCCCTCCTCTTCATCTCATTGGTTAGTATAAGGTCACATGGTCCACTGTAAGCCAATCATTGATTGTCATGTGACAACTGTGATTGGCTGAGATCTATGGGTGCCCATCCTTTGAGGCTGGGGAGGTGCTGGCCATCGCCCATGTGCCAGGCTCTGGTGAGGAGCAATACTACTCTTGAAATTCCCCTCCCTGTGTTGGCATACTGACATTAATTTCCAGAAGCTAAATTACTACAAGTTCAGGGGCCTCAACCAACAGAAACTTCTTTTGTCACTGACGACCCTTTGGGAACAGTCAGTCCCTGCATTCCTAGCTTCTTTGCTTGCAGGTATCACCTAGCTTGCAGCCCTCTCACTCCAGTCTCTGCTGCTGTGGTCCCATTGCCTCTCTTTTCTTCGTGTCTTTTCTTTGTGTCTCTTATAAGGACACTTTTCTTTGGATCAAGGGCCCCTCTGGAAAATCCAGAGTGATTGTTTCATTTCAAGATCCTTAACTCGATTCCATCAGCAGAGATCTATTCATGCTGTCTAAGTGTATGGATTATCTCTCTGACTATTAAAGAATTAAAAGGCAGGAAAAATGTTTACAGTAAACAGCACACATTTATTTGAAAGTGAAAGGAAACCATGGAAGGAAGTATGGAGTCTCTCCATCTGGAGAGGGACCCAAAAAGGAGCCCAAAGGAGTAATCTCAGAGGGTGGTTGTTTTTTTAATCATGTGGCCTCCTCCCATATCTCATCCTTGGGCTTTGTGCTGATTGCTGCATGGTTTGTGTATGTACCGCCCTGGCTCTTTTTGTGGCTTGAGTAAGCACCCAGGACATTATGGGAAGAACAAATGTTTGGTGGAAACACACAGAATTATGGGAAGAAGCACTTGAGCAGGAACTCAAGGCATACCATGAGAGGCCACATATTATTTACCACATGTTAGGTCCACCACTTTTTATTCCTAGCTACCTGATAGTTCCCCAGTTCCCCTTTCTTTCCCTCATTCCTTTCCAGAGCAGGCCATGTCCATAATTTTCCAGAGTTAGGACACAGACATTTCTTTGTCAGGGCCACCATTCAACCCGCATCAATGTTCTTTAGCTCTGACAGCAGCAGAGACAATGGTGATGCTCAGACTTGTCTTGGTTGTCAAACAACAAAACCCTGAGTATCAAACAAAGAGGACCACATAAGATATTGACCCGAGACGCTACCCACTTTGGCAGCGCCAGGCCTGCTTGGAGGATGGAGAAAAAGTTGAATCTGCTTTGGGGCTTACCTCTAACCTTCTCTGTAGTTCATTTTCCCCCACTGTCCCATTTGGTCTCTTGACTACCTGAATTTTTCTGTGATTTCAGAATTCTCTCATTGTACCCTGCCCGACATCTGAGAGCAGCGAGCGGCCTGCCTGGCATTGAAAAGGAAAAAGTTTCTGGAAGACCCACCTGGGGCTAGAAGCCTTGAAGTTGCTGTGGGTCTGGGGCTTGTGAAGGGAAGCTGAGATTGGGGAGGGCTGGATGGAGGCAGGGGATGTATCCTAAAGGCCAGAGATGGTGTCATGAGAGATCCAGGCACCTCGGTCTGGGGTGGGATGGTGCATGTGTGTAAGGACCTGGGAGTTACCACCTGGAGCACTTGGAGTCCTGCAGGGCCCCAACTGGAAGCCCCCATTATTGCCTTTGCTAAGCCCCCAGGCCTGAAAGCTAGAGGCCCAGGGAGAATGAAACAGTCTGGGCAAAAAGGCTCCAAGGCAGTTCAAAGACAGAGAGAGACTGAGGGTGAAGTTTTCAAGCTACATCCAAGGGGAGGGCTTTTCATCTACCAGCCTTTGAATTGGGAATCAAGGCGGGCAAAGTTACTACCAGGTTAAAGTTTAAATGGCACAGAAAGGGGAGACGGAAAGATGAAAGTCCCGTCCGTCTGGCCAGGGGAACAAAGCCGGAGTCCAGCCTGGGCACCTGGCCGCAGAGGCACCGAGTTACAGCAGTCCCAGGCAGGAGGGGCTGCCACTCGGCCATTGTTCAGCTGAGGAACCAAAGTAATTGAAAGGAAAGGTGAGCCAAGGAGAGGCAGCCATCATGTGTGACTGCCTGGATTGTTAGAAAATAATTTAAAGGGAACAGGCCCATCAAGCGGCTCCTCTTATGGAAATGCCATCATTGAAAAGAAAGGAAGGGGAAGGTGGGGAAGCCTTTTCATTCTTTGAAAGAGTTTTTTTCCCCTCACCAAGTATAGACCAGAATATCATTTGAAGGCTTGAACATTTTAGAAACTTGCTTCACTCTCAAAAACGCCTTGGTTGGGGGCCTTTTCCAGGATCTTGTATGATGGAGGGGACCCAAGGTTGGGGGAGGGGGAGATTATAGGCTGTATTATCCATAGCTTGTCATGCTGAGATCTGGCTTCCTGCTTGCCTTGATTTCCTTCCCTTCCTGGTTCTGCTTACAGCTCTCCTATCTGAATGCTCCCTAGTCCATGTAGCTTGGCTGGCTAATGTGAGCTGTGACTTGAGAGAGACCAATTGATGTGTTAGCATGGTGTCCCCTCTCCTAGACCCTGGAAACTTCCCAGTCATACTTTTCTAGATGAAGCTTCTGTGTTCCCAGTATCTGACTGGACTAAAGCAGGAATCCTTGAGAATGTTGTTTTAGTTTTCTTGAGTAAAAGATACTCAAAATGGTCAACATTAATCAGATGCCTACTGTGTGCCAGACAGAATCTAGTGAGCAAGACACAGACCCTTGTGTGTGTTAGGTTTTTAAAAAGAGGTGGCCGAGTAAGAACTGCACCACGCACGTGGTATTCAGGTAAGGGGTAGGTTTATTCAGTAGACCTGCTGGGACCAGGCAAGGTTGGCACTCCACGCGGCTGGCAAAAGGAAAAAAAAAGGGCGGTCTGGCCGCGGTTTAGGCCTTATATAGGGTAGGGGGTGGGGAAGGGTGTGTCCAGGTAAAGGGAAGTGGGATCAGGTGGGAGAAAGGTGTGGCCACATCAGGTTAAGATGTGACCTCAGCGGATGCGGATGTGACCTCTTCCAGGTATCCCAGTTGCCTAGGTAACGCAGGTACTGGGTGAGGTCTGTTCGCCGTCCAGGAATGGACCTTACATTCCAGCCTTTTGATAATTATGAAAAAGGGCGAAGACTCTCTCTGGCTACTTCCTGCTGGCAAAGGGCGTCGTAGGGGTAAAAGGCTGGGATGTGGTCCATGCTGGGAGAAGGCAGCAGGCTGCAGCTGTCACTTGGGTGTTGAGTCCCTCGATGAAGTCTGGAGGAGGCAAGTCTCTTGGACGAAGTCTGGAGAAGTTTTATGAGGCATTGACGGAAACCTGAACAAATAGGAACTCTGACAATTTTTTTTTTTTTTTTTTTTTTTTTTAAACCTAGAATGGCTAGCCTTTGAGAGGGAACCTAGAGGGGGGTCCCCGGGACCCAGCCTGCGTCGCACTCTTCAGGGCACAAGCCAAAAAGTTGTAGAGTCAGTCTGGTGAGTGAAGGAGAGCTTACCAGGCAGAAGCGGCGTCCCGACTTCCCCCAGAGCCCTCTAGAGAGAAATGGCCAAGCCCCCAAAGCCAAGCGTCCTCGGCTTCAGAGGTGACCGGCCTTTCAGCTAAAGGCCGTAGGAGCTCTCTGGCGTGGCGCCACGTCTGGACAGAGACTGAGCAACAGAGAGCCGTAGAGTAGTTTCACTCACCAGAGTAGAGAAGTGGTGTGGACGTGGATGTGAAGGCCAGAAATGGTATCGGTGAAAAATCTCGCATGGTGTCAAGGCAGTTCAGTTCACAAAAAAGGGTGGTTAGGAAATTAGCTGATGAAAAGAACACCATGCACTATTCAGGCAGGAAAAGAAGTTAATTTGACTGAACTGTTGCCCCCACCCAGCATGGTGGAGAAGCATGGCTGAAAAAGGAAAGGGGGGGGGGAGGAAGAGGGGTGACCTAGTAGAAGGTGACTGCTTCCAGGTCTGCCAGTTCCATGATGTCTGCAAGAAGCGAGTCTCTTAGATGAAGTCTGGAGGAAGTCTTCTCAGGCAGGGGGCTGAACAAAGATGAAAAGCAAATATATTACTGGAAAGAAAAGATTGGATGTCCATGGCTTGGAGGTGTCCTAAGGGATGAGATAGTGAGGTCTTTGGGGAGGAGAGCAGTTAGCTCAGTTTTACTCACCCGGATCTTCAGGGATGCGAGACAGCCTTACCTTGGTAGGCCCGAGGGGGGAACAGGTGTACCTGGAGGTCAGGGTTGGTATAGAAGGGGCAGGAACAGGAGCCCTTTTTATTCTTGACAGGTGAATCCACTGGGGCTGTCCATTGAGCTTGACTGCGGTGGGGGTTGTCAGCAGAACCTGGTGAGGGCCTGTCCACTTAGGGTGTAAACCAGATGGATTAAGGGTCTTGAGAAACACTTGATCACCAGGCAAAATTGGGGGAGTGGGAAAGGGGCCTTGATGAGGCTGAGGGAGACACTGGTCAGCATGTTGGCGCAGCATGTGCCTAAGAAAGGTTGGGACAGGAAGGTAGTCTATTAGTGGAGTCTTGGCATTGTCAGTAGGGAAATTACCTAGGAGAAAAGGTCTTCCATACATTAACTCAAAGGGGCTGAGGAAAGTAGGGCTGCGGGGAGAAACACGTAAGCGGGTGAGCGCCAGGGGTAACAGTTCTGGCCAGGATTTCTGGAGCTCTAGAGAAAGTTTAGTAAGTTGTGTTTTGAGGAGCGCATTAGCTCTTTCAACCTTTCCAGAAGACTGAGGTCTATAAGGAATGTGAAGATTCCACTGGATGTTTAGAGAGGATGCCACCTGTTGGGTCACTTTGGAGATGAAAGCAGGTCCATTGTCAGACTGAAGTGACCTGGGTAAGCCAAACCTAGGAATAATTTCTTTAATAAGGACAGAGGCAACAGTGTCAGCAGTCTCCAACGTTGTGGGATAGGCTTCAATCCATCCTGAAAAGGTATCAACCATAGTTAGAAGGTATTTCAGCCACTTACATCTGGGCATGTGAGTGAAGTCTATCTGCCAGTCTTCCCCTGGGGTATGTCCCCGTGCTTGGTGTGTGGGGAATGCAGCTGGTCGGAGACCACCCTGTGAGGAGGTAAGAGAACATGTGGGGCAGGCTTGGGTAATAGCCTTTAGTCGAGTAGTTAGGCTAGGGCAATGGATTAAAGGTTTAAGAAGGTGGGAGAGAGGCTTGTATCCAATGTGCAGCGCCTGGTGAACCTGGGAAAGAAAGCTGTCTGCTTGTGCCTCGGGAAGAACAACTCGTCCTTCCAGGGACCACCATCCCTGTGCTTCCTGGGAGGCTCCCTGGTGCGTAAGTTCCTCGAGCTCCTGTGGGGTATAAGAGGGTTGAATTGAAGGCAATACCAGTAGCAAGGGAGCTGGAAGTTGTCCCTGGAGTTGTCTCTGGGCTGCTAGCTTTGCCTCCCGGTCTGCTTTTGAATTGCCGACTGTAATGGCATCCAATCCTGTCTGGTGTCCTCTGCAGTGGATGACCGCTACCTGCTCTGACTTCGCTATCTGGGCCTTTGAAGGAGAGACTCTATATCCTTTTGTCAACAGGAAGTTGAGGAGGTCAGCTGTATGTTGGCGAGCCAACTCAAAGGAAGGGCTGCAAAGCAAAAGATCATCCACATACTGGAGAACAATGCTAGGAGACACCTGAAGAGAGAGGAGATCCTTTGCTAAAGCCTGTCCAAAGAAATGGGGACTGTCTCGGAACCCTTGAGGGAGGACCGTCCAGGTCAGCTGTTGTGCCCTTGAAGTGTCTGGGTCCACCCAAGTAAAAGCAAAGAAATCTTGGCAGTCGGGATGCAGGGGGATTGTGAAGAATGCATCCTTGAGGTCCAGCACTGAGAAGTGGGTGGTACCAGGAGGTATCTGTGAAAGGAGGGTATATGGGTTAGGCACAACAGGATGAATGGGAAGGACTGCAGCATTAATAGTGCGCAGGTCCTGGACTAGGCGGTAGGTCCCATCAGGTTTAACTACTGGCAGGATAGGGGTGTTAAAGGGGGAGTTAGTGGGTCTGAGAAGTCCTTGTTTAATAAGGCGAAGGATGATGGGTTTTAAACCTTGCCTGTGCCTAAGGGAAATGGGGTATTGGGAAGTACCAGGAAAATGGGTAGGGTTTTTAAGTTTAATCAGGACAGGAGTATGGTGTCTAGCCATAGTAGGAGTGGAAGTATCCCAGATAAGAGGGTTGACAAGATCTGGAGGTAAAGGGAAAGGATCTAGTTGGGAAGTTACAGGTGGAGGTTCATCTAAAGATAAAAGTAGAACAGGTGTAGGCTGTTTGGGGATATGGAATGAAAGGGAGACTTGAAATTTAGAGAGCAAGTCCCTTCCTAGGAGTGGGGTAGGACAGTGAGGTAGGATTAGGAAGGAGTGTGAAAAGGGAAAGTCTTCTATTTTACATGATACTGGTCCTGTAGTTGGGGGACAGGTAGGTAGGCCATCTACACCCACCACCGAGATCTGGGAGGGAAAAGTCTTGCCTGTATATTGACATAGCACCGAGTAAGTCGCTCCCGTATCCAAGAGAAAAGATATTAACTTACCGGCTACATAGAAACACACCCTGGGCTCCGTCATTGTGATGGTCTGGTTGTTGGGAGCAGGTGGCCCTGGGCACCTTCATTCTGTAGCCAAGCAGAAAATCTCCGACCTGTCTGGCTCCGCCTGCCTGGGTGGGCGGGGTGGGGGAGGGGCTGGCCTACCTTGTGGAGGTGAGGAGGGGCAATCGACTCCCCAATGTCCTTGCTGCCCACACCTTGGGCAGGGTCCAGGTGGAGGTCGTGGTGAGGGACAGAATTTCGCCCAGTGGCCCTCTTGCCCACACTTGAAGCATGCTCCAGGTGGTGTATGTTGGGTGCCTCTCCTCAGAGGAGGCCGGATGGCAGCAGCCAGGATTTGATAGTTCTCCCTCTCACGGGCAGTCTTATCGGCAATCTCCTGTTCCTCTCGATTATTGAAAACTTTAAATGCCATACTCACCAGATCTCGTTGAGGGGTCTGAGGACCGTTCTCAGCCTTTTTTAACTTTTTCCTAATATCAGGGGCTGATTGGGCAATAAAATGCGTATTGAGAACCACCTTAGCCTCTGGTGACTCTGGGTCCAGCCTTGTATAGCGCTGGAGCGCTACTGTAAGGCGCTCAAGAAATTCTGCCGGGTTTTCATTGGGCCTTTGAGTAATGTGGTTTAATTTGTCATAATTAACAGGGAGATAGGCTGCCTTTTGAAGGCCAGCCACTAAGCAAGTTATCATCCTATTTCTGCTTTCCCGCCCAGGAGCATTATGTTGATAATTCCAATTGGGCTCTTCCCTAGGCACAGCTGTTGCTCCCACTGGAAAGTTAATATCTAGGCGGTGAGCTTCATCGGCATGTGCCTGGGCTGCAGTCCACACCCTTTCTTTTTCCTCAGCAGTAAGGGTAGAGGATAGTATTAGATATATGTCCTGCCAAGTAAGGTCATAGGTCTGAGCCAGGTTCTTAAACTGCTTAACATAATTATTAGAATCTTGGGCATAAGATCCCAGCCTCTTCTCAATCTGAGCAATATCAAACATTGAGAATGGCGCATGCACCCTAATTACACCTTCAGCCCCTGCCACCTCTCGCAAAGGGCACATGGGGTCTGGTGGAGGTTGTGTGCCACCAGTGCGAGACCGGGTGTGAGCTGCAGGGGGGGGAAGAGAGAGAGGGTGAAGGAGAGGAGAGTGAAGAAGGTGGGGAAGGCACCAGATGCTCAGCAGGAAGAGGGGCAGAGTCAAAAAGAGGGTCAGCCACATCAGGCTCCGGATGGGGCCCTGCGCTATCAGAGCTGGGTTCTCCACGTGCCAGGAGGAGTGGAAAGGCCGGGCATGATTGGCATAGGGCAGGGTTGTCCCGGAGAGCAAAGAATGGCT
This sequence comes from Dipodomys spectabilis, assembly GCF_019054845.1. Classification (NCBI taxonomy): domain Eukaryota; kingdom Metazoa; phylum Chordata; class Mammalia; order Rodentia; family Heteromyidae; genus Dipodomys; species Dipodomys spectabilis. Next base: position 1,246,934 of record NW_024870842.1, on the reverse strand, counting down.
GAATATGAATGACCTCAGACCATTTACCATTACGACGGCAAAAATCGTCTAAATCTCTGAGAATGACGTAGTCAAAAGTCCCGTCTTTGGGCCATCGAGAACGATTATCCAGTTGGTACTGTGGCCAAACTTGAGTGCAATAATAAATCAGTTGTTTCTTGTTGATGCAGTCAATAGACAAGACATCCAGGGAACGCAGGAGGCATTTCAATGGAGTTTCCTCCTTTGGGCGTGACTTACAACAACCCATTGGAAATGTAAAAGAGAAAAACTTAAGAGGAAAATTTAGTGAGTGAAGGAGGGCTTACTGAATGGAAGCGGTGTCCCAACTTACCACCGAGCCCTCTAGAGAGAAGTGACGAGCAACCAGAGTCAAGTAAAGGCCTAGTAGGTTCTCCGGCGTGGTATCTGGAAAGAGACTGAACGACAGAGAACCCTTAGAGAGTAGGTCACTCACCAAAATGTAGAAGTGTGGAGGAAGATGCAGAGGCCAGCAATAGAATTGATGCACTGTGTCCGCAGCAGATAGACGGGTTCATAAAAGGCCGTCAGAACTGTGGGTATTCCTCAGAGCAAAAAGGGGAAAACAAACAAAAAACGAAAAAAAGAAAAGAAAAGGAAAAAAAACAGAGGGGAATCCAGCTATCCTGACTTTAAGCCCTTTATCCGAGTCACGGCACCATTTATGTTAGGTTTTTAAAAAGAGGTGGCCGAGTAAGAACTGCACCACGCACGTGGTATTCAGGTAAGGGGTAGGTTTATTCAGTAGACCTGCTGGGACCAGGCAAGGTTGGCACTCCACGCGGCTGGCAAAAGGAAAAAAAAAGGGCGGTCTGGCCGCGGTTTAGGCCTTATATAGGGTAGGGGGTGGGGAAGGGTGTGTCCAGGTAAAGGGAAGTGGGATCAGGTGGGAGAAAGGTGTGGCCACATCAGGTTAAGATGTGACCTCAGCGGATGCGGATGTGACCTCTTCCAGGTATCCCAGTTGCCTAGGTAACGCAGGTACTGGGTGAGGTCTGTTCGCCGTCCAGGAATGGACCTTACAGTGTGTAGTCTAGTGAGGAGGTGGGCAAATAAACAAGCAGCAACAGTACACATAGATAAGAACGAGGACAAGGCTGGGTACTGTGGGCTCACATCTATCATCCTAGCTACTTAGGAGGCTGAGAGCTAAAGATCAAGATTTGAAGTCAGCCTGAGCAGAAAAGTCTATGAGATTCTTATCTTCAATTAACTACCAAAAAAACCAAAAGTAGAGTTGTGACTCAAGTGGTAGAGCGTTAGCCTTGAATGAAAAAGCTAAGGAACAGTGCCAGGCCCTGAGTTCAAGCTTTAGTACCCGTACCAAAACAAAGAAACAAACAAACAACAACAACAAACCCAAAAGGAAAATAATAAACCCAAACCAAAAAACTCCAGGACAGAGGAATCATTGGAATTTGTGGGAGGGTGGTGCTTCATAGGGTTCTTAAGGAAGGCTACCTGTAGGAGGGGGTATTCATTAGTTAGAGAATGAACTTCCCATGTCTAGCCAAGTTGCTATAATGGCTCAATTTTCCTTTCCATTTGACACAATGAATAAAACTAGACAAGAAACGTCAAGAAATGAGTCTCCCAGATAGATGGGAATCAAATGAATGAGCCCCGTGACTATGCCGGTTTCAAATACACTGCATTAGAGGGGGTCAGGGAGGAGACTGGCAGATTTCCTGAGTTGAGGAGACAGCGCTGAACATCAGGGGCTGAACTCTGCTGCAATGTACAGAAAGAAGAATCTGAGGGAGACAGCCTCACTCAGAGAACTCTGAGGGCCCTGCTGTGTTGTTCAACCATGTGGCAGTCAGCCTGTATGGGCGAGGAAAGTACTTGAGGTCCAGGAAGGAAGTACAGAAAGCCAGAGGGAGGAAGACCTCTTGCCACTGGGTTGGAATTAGTGTCAGAGATCAAGAAAGCCATACCAGCGTCTTGGGGTGTTCATGTGCTTTGGATAGAGGTCTAAGTGGGAGACGTTTGGCTCCAGCTTGGCAATATTGGGAGGTAGTGGAAGCTTTAAAGGGCAGGTTCCACTGGGAGGTCTTTGGGTCCCCAGGAATACCCCCCCCCCATCTTCCCTGTCCTATGATGGGGTAAGCAGCTTTGCCCCGCCATGGACTGCTCACCACAGGCTCAAAACAATGAGACCAACCTACTACAGACAGAAGCTCCCAAGCTTCCACCCAATATAAAGCTTTTCTCTTCGTAAGCTGATCACCTTATGTATTTGCTACAGTAACTGAAAGTTTTCTGGCACCAAAGATATTGCCTTGGTATTGAGCAATAACTAGTCTTAGATTGAGCACCACCTTAGTCCCATCTAACCAACCCTGAAAATAAGTCCTCAAAGGGTCAAACTGTTTTCAAGTACTTTAACTGCATCCATAACAAAGCTCATGAATGTGCGTAGGAATACAAAGGTATTTTGCCCCCAGAAAAATAAATGTGTTGTATCCCTGGCACCCACTGGCCAACACATGTATAAACAGGAGGCTATGCCCCATGGGGAAGAGGAAATCATAGCATCAAAAGTCACCTTCCAGCCACTGGTGGCTCAGTCCTGTAATCCTACCTCAGGAGGCTGAGACCTGAAGTATTGAGATTTGAAACTAGCCTAAGAATCCAAATCTAAGAGATTCTTATCTCTAGTTAACCAGCCAAAAGCCAGAAGTGAAGGTGTAATTCAAGGGGTAGAGTTCCAGCCCTCAGGTTAAAAAAAAAAATCCAAGCAAGAGCATAAAGCCCAGAGTCCAAGCCCCAAAACTGGCACAAACACAAACAAAATAAAACCAACAGAAACCAACAAAAACTGACCTCAGGAATGTATGATGATAGAACTAGTAACAAGTACATAAGAGCAGTTCTAATGACTGCTTTCTGTGTTTTAAAAAGTTAATTTGAGAGGTGACTGTCCAAAAAGAAATGTACTCTTTACCTGACTTATGTAAATGTAACCTCTCTGTAGATATCATCTTTACCAAACATTTTTTTAATGTAAGTTAATTTGAAACAAGAAAGACAAGAGAAAGGCACAAACAAAAGTCTTAGAAATAAAGACTACAAAGTTAGAGCTCGAAACGGCACTAGATTGACTTCCTATTCATGGAAGAGAAGAATAGTGAAGTTGAAGACTTAGCAATGGAAGCTATCTGTAATGAAACAAAGATAGCAGAACCAGAAAAAGGTTCACAAGAGAGCGGAGGTCAGCTTTCTCACGCCAGGCTATGTATAACTCCAGTTCTTTTTCCAAGGGGAAGGAGCAGAGAACATATTTGAAGACAGAATGGTTAAAATTTTTTCCAAACTTTATAAAACTTATAAATCCATGAAAAATCAGTGAACTTCTCAAGCTCAAAAAAGAAAAGAATGGCCAACCCTCAGTTCTGCAGCTAGTAAAAATATCTTTCAAAAATGAGGCAACACATGAGGATTAAAAACCTCAAAACAGGAGGATTTCTTTGAAAAAAAAAAATAAGACGTATAAAAGCCAAAGGACTTCATTTTAAATGCAGAGATATTAATAAAGTTAAAAGTAGAAAGGGGGAAAGGTTCAGCGATACTGCCTCTAATAAAAATAACAAGTAGACAACATGGTGTTCAGAAGACAGAATATTACTGGAGTAGAAAGGTCAGGAGGTAATACTTTATGATCAATACATCAAGAAAGATAATAATACTAAATTTTTAGTCAGCTGTTAGCAGAGCTACAAAATACATGAAGGAAAAGTTTATAAACCTGTAGGGGAAACAGACAACTTTGTAATGATGAGCAGGCATGTCAGCATCCTTCTCTCAAAAACTGTTAGAATTCATGGACAGAAAAATCAGACAGGGGTCAGAATATGTGAACACTAACTCCAACACCTGCAGGAGGAGACCCCAAGAGTCGACCACACAGTCTTTGCACCTGGAATTTGGCCGAAATGGGCCTTGTTTGGGTTATAAAATGAGTCTTAATAAACTTAAAAACATTTAAGTCGGGTTGGGAAGGTGGCTCAGTGGTAGAACGCTTGCCTTGCATGCCTGAGGCCCTGGGTTCGATTCCTCAGCACCACATAAGCAGAAAAAGCCGGAAGTGTTGCTGTGGCTCATGTGGTAGAGCACTAGCCTTGAGCTGAAGAGCTGAGGGACGGTGCCCAGGCCCAGAGTTCAGGCTCCACGACTGACAAAACAAAAAATAAAAAACAAAAAGCATTTAATTCTGATGACACAGAATTAAATTAGGAAGGAATAAGGAAAAGCTTGTTGGAAAAAATCCCAAATATTTGGAACAAAATGACACATATTTGACCCAGGTATAAAAGAAATCAAAGAGAAAAATAGTATATTTTACTAAGTGAAAGTGAAAACAGAGTTTCTAGGAAGAATTATAATATGTTAAGCCTATATTTGAAAGGAAGAAAGGTCTCTTACTGGACCTATCGCCCCCCCCCCCCCCCCCGCCCCTTTCTCTCTTACCTCAAAAGCCTGCTGTAGAGGCTCATGCCTGTTTATCTCAGCTACACAGGAAGTAAAGATCAGGAGGATTTAAGTTTGAGACCAACTAGCTGGGTGTGATGGTATCTCCTGTTATCAGCCATATGGGAGACCTAGGTAGGAGGATCTAAGTTCAAGGCGGCCCCAGAAAAAAGTGAGATCCTATTTAAAAATTACCTAAAGAAACAAGGGCGGAGAGCATCGCTCAAGTGGCAGAGCATCTGCCTAGCAAGCACAAAGCCCTGAGTTCAAATAGAAAGCTAGTTCTTTAAGATCAGTAAAAACAGTATAAACCTCCAGTCAGACTGATCAAAGGGGAAAAAAGTTACCAACATCAACAATGACAGAGCTGACATCTCTATAGAACTAACAGATATTAAAAGGATAATAAGAAATGTTATGAATAACTCTGCCAGTAAATTCAACACCTTAGTTGAAATGGAAAAAAAAAAATTCTTGAAAGTCACATTCTACCAGATCTCCAACAAGAGGAAACAGAAAACCTGAGTAGCTCTGTATTGATTCAGATAATTAAAACTGTAACAAGAATTTCACACAAATAAGTCAGTTACTAGTGGGTCATTCCTGAAATCCTAGATACTCCGGAGGCTGAGATCTGAGGATCCTGGTTTGAAGCCAGACCAGGGAGATAAATCCAAGAGACTCTTATCTTCAATTAACCAGTAAAAATCTGGAAGTAGAGCTGTGGGTCAAATGGTAGAACATCAGCCTTGAGCTAAAATCCAGGCAAGAGCTTGAGGCCTTCAGTTCAAGCCCCAGTGCTGGCACAGAAAAACAGAAACAAAGACTTTCACACCAATACAACTTCAAACCAAGAGGACTTCCCTTGTGAACTCAAGCAAAAATTTAAAAAGAAATAATACTTATTCTACACAAACTCTTTTGGAAAAAATAGAGAGCATTTCCATGTCACCCAAAGAGCCCAAGTATTATAAGAAAGAAAGCTACAGAATAGTGTTCTTTGCAAATAGAGATGCAAAAATTCTAAGAGAAAAACTTGAGGAAACTGAATCTGATCAAATAGAAAGAATCATGAACAAGAAGATTTACCATTAATCAATGCAATTCATCATCTTTACGAACTACAAAAGAAAAAATATGTAGACACAGAAAATCATTTGATAAAATTCAGTACTCATTTCCAATTAAAAATAAAAGTATTCAGGCACCAATAGTTCATTCCTGTAATTCTAGCTACTCTGGAGGCTGAGACCTGAAGGATTATGATTTGAGCCCTGGCAGAAAAGTTTTCAAAACTCCATCTCCAAAATAACCATCCAAAAGCTGAGCTGGTAGGGTACCACTGAGCCAGCAAGCCAAACAAGCAAGTTTGAGGCCCTGAGTTCAAGCCCTGTTACCTGCAAAAACAATAAAATAAACTCAACAACTAAAAATGGAACCTTTTTCAACCTGGAAAGTCTACAGGCATCATGGTGCCCAATGATGACAAATTGGTGTGCTCTGGCTAGGACATGGGGTAAGACAGAGACAAGACCTCCCACCACTCCTATTATCACTGCACCAGAGGCTCTAGCCAGTAAATAGGGAGGAAAAAGAAAGAAAGAAAAGGAAGATGTAAGAGCACTTTTACTTGCAAAGTATACAGTTCTCTGTAAAGGACATCTGGTAGCATCTTTCAAACAGCCGCTAGAACTAGTCAGTGTTTATTGGGACATGTAATTCGCATATACAGCCAATATTAGTTTTAGACTTTAATGAGAAACAGTCAGAAACTAACAGTAAGAATGCTCCTTTTATATATTTATTTAGTTTTTGCTGGTACTGGATTTGAACTCAGAGTCTCCTGCTTGTTTGGGTGGTACTCTACCACTTAAGCCACACTTGTAGCCTGGCTTTTTGCCAGTTATTTTGAAGATGGAGCCTTGCATATTTTCCTTCCCTTGCTAGCCTCAAATCCCAGTCCTTCTGATCTCAGCCTTCTGAATAAGCTAAGATTACAAATGTGATTTATAGGCACCTAGCAAAAATATCACTTGCATGCGTATAAAATATGGAGTGCTAAGCCCTCAGTCCAAGGACAGATGTGTGACATTTGTATATTGCAAAGTATAAAACACTGCTGAAAGAAATTAAAAAAGAATTAACTAATCCAAGATCTGCCTTCCCAGGGTAGCCTTGAAAGTTAGATATTAAACATGGCAGAGCTGGCCATGGCCAGGTCCTTGGTGACTTAGAGGAGCAGTAATTCCCCTTACCAGGAGCCTTTCACACTGTTACAACAGTGGGAAATCACTATCATATATGAATCATTACACATTTAACAGTTATACATTACTGCAGCCTGCCTCACTGTCATGAATACAAAACCTTAGTGACGCTGGAGGACCGCGTCACTCACAGAGTTGAAGATGCATGGAACTTTGACCAAGAAGTTCTACTTCTGCATATTCTGGGGAAAAGCTTCCCTGTGTATCAGGAATATCTGAGAATCCCCAGGTAGTATTTTTTTTTAAAGCAAAAGCTGAAAAGAATCCATCTAGACAATAAATACGTTGTGAGAAATATAATGTAACAAATATATCCTGGAAAGAGGGGGGGTGGGGGGAGAGGCCTTGCCCATAGTCAGAAGAGTTAATATCAGCACAGAAAATGCTTAGTGATAGGAGCCAGACATAAAAAGTGTATATTGTATGATTGTAAGTACATAAAATTGTAGCAACTCAAAGTAATCTATGGAGACAGAAAGACTGCAAATAGTCTCTTGAGTTTGGGAAAATGTTTAAGTAGGAGGGATGAAAAAAAGTTGGAAGGTTGGCAGGTTTACTACCTTGAATGTGGTGACAATTTCATGATACACATGTATGTCAAAACTTACCTCATGCAGCACTTTAAATGTGGGCAAATTATACTCATTAGATTTGCTTTAAAGCCAGATGCTGGTTGCACACACCTGTAATCCTACCTACTCAGAAGGCTGGGACCTGAGGCTCTTAGTTCAAAGCCAACCTGGACATAAAAATCTGTGAAACTCTTATCTCTAGTTAACAACCAAAAGGCAGGAAGTGGAGCTTTGGCTCAAACGGTAGAGCATCAACCTTGAGTGAAAAAGCTAAAGGATGATGCTCAGGCCCTGAGTGCCTTATTTCTGGCATAGAATGGGGAAGAGGAGGGAGAGTAAGAGGTGGAGGAAGAGGAGGAGGAGGAGGCGGCTGCGGCTGCTCCAGGTAGAGGGACTGGTACTGCAGAAGCTGGAGGGATGAGCCTTCACACAAACTACTGAGTAGAGAGCTTTGGCCTGGCTGGACAAGTAAAACAGGGAAGAGAAAATGACTACAATTATTGGCCCCTGTGGGCCGCTGGGGATCTCTGGAGCATTGCCAGGCCCAGCCCTCCACAATCTTGTGTCTCCTGCTTCCTATGATCACCTAGCACTCAGCCACCTTGGGCCCATGTTGAAATGAGTCCTACAGTGAAAGGCTGGGGCTCAGGGTAGGCAGGGCATGAGGAACCTGGTGGAGTGGGCAACTTCAGGAATCAGGGTGATGGGCCTAGAACCTCCTTTCTGCCCAGAAGGGGACCCACATAGATAGACACATAAAAAGCCAATGTATAGAAAGGTTATTTAGCAGAGATTATTTTGTGAAATGACTAGTAGAAACATGTTTGGGACCATCTGGCTGAGTTTGTGCAGCTTTTTGTAGCTCAAAAGTATGATATGAGAGGGAGACAAAGCTTGGGGACAGCTTATATATTTGGCCTGAGAGATGATGGAAATAGGAGTAAGGACTGAATTGGGGGGTCAGAAACTCCCAGCAAGCTGGAGGGTCTGCTTCACCGTCATTTGGTGAATGGTCTTTCAAAAACAGGTATTTCACAAATTCATTTCTTCTCATTAGCTTGCAAACTGAAAGGCAGTTTTCTCCTTCTCTTGGGAAAAATGGACCAGAGTTGATTTTCTCTTTGTTTCTTTCTTTGTTTCTTCCTTTCTTCCTTCTTTTCTTTCTTTTTCTTTTTTCTCTTTCTCTTTCTTTCTTTCTTTCCTTCCTTCTTTCCTTCCTTCTTCCCTCTCTTCCTCCCTCCCTCTCTCTCTTTCTCTTTCTTTCTCTCTCTCTCTCTTTCTCTCTCTCTCTTTCTTTCTTTCTTTCTTTCTTTCTTTCTTTCTTTCTTTCTTTCTTTCTTTCTTTCTATCTTTCGTTCTTTCTCTGTGGGTATCAGTGCTTGAACTCAGGTTCTCATGCTCTTCCTTGATTTTTCTACTCAAGGCTGGCACTCTACCACTTGATCTACATCTGACTCTTTGCTGAGTAATTAGAGGTAAAAGTCTCATGGACTTTTCTGCTTGGGCTAACATCAAGCCATGATCTTCAGATCTCAGTCTCCTGAATAGCTGGAAGTACAGGTGTAAGTACAGGTTCTTGGCTAAGAATGGATTACTTTCCCTAAGGAGAGGATAATTCCTCCTCAGCTCACTGCTTAAGCCAGAAGACATGTTTATGGGCAGTGATGGGCGTTTTCCAGAACTTATGAAGGCATGAGCTCTACTGGAAATGCCTCTGAAGGCAGAGAGGGAGAAGGGCCACACAAGACCCTCATGGGGATGGGAAGAAAAGAAACTCCAATATGCAGTACAGTCAACAAGCAAGACAATCTAGGAATGAGTCACACATGCACAACAGTGCCATAGGGTGAAAAGGTGCCATGGGGGCTCAGGGGAGGGAGAACCCTGGGTGAGGAGAAGCAGAGAACAGAAATTCTGTGGGGGATACAGGATTGAAATGGATTTCCAAGATGAATTTCTACTTGAATCAAGGCAGGAGAAAGAGGTTAGGAAAAAGATGTCCAGTGAAGGACCATTTTGTAACATGTGAGCAGCAAGCCACAGGCTCTGAAACTGTCCTCCTGGGTTTAATCCACCCCCGATGGACTGGAAATGTCAGCTGTGGAGGAGGCGATGGGTGATGGGCTGTGCATGTGTGCCAGTTTATCTGCTTTTCTCTTCTAATTTCCTCACCATGAATATATATAACATATATATATATATATATATATATATATATATATATATATATATATATATAAAACGTGTGTATTAAGAATGTTATGAATCAGCAAGCTAAACATTCTAGGCAATTTTCCTCCCTCAAAGGGAACACTGGCCCTGCTTTGGACAGTAGTTGAAGACAGATGGCCTTTCCCAAAACATAGAAGTCAGGGTATTCAGAGACCAGCTGTCTAAGGTCTCTCCAGGAGCCCTCTATGCTCCTACCAGGCCACAGGCTAGACTGGATATGGGCCAGGGGTGGGGAAATGTGCCCTAGCTGGCATTGCAAGGTGCCAGGCACACCTGAGCAGCTGGGCAGGTGTGACAGCTGCCCTGGACTGCATGGAGCTGGCTGTGTCTGTGCACACGCACCCGTGCGCACCTCACCGCCCTCCCTCTCCTCCTCGTCTCCCTGGCTAGCTCAGGTGTGGTGCATCTGTGGCCTGTTGGCAGATCTGTTGCCCGCAGTGCTAGGGAGCTGTCAGGTTAAAAGCTGGCTTGCTCGATTTGATCCCACATGCGAGCTGTTTTATTTCTCTCTCTCTCCCTTACATGGCTTCGGTGTGCTTTTATAAATATTTCACTAGCCTTGCTAAAGTCTATTTCATCTCTCTCTTAAATTTATTAAATATAAATGCAGCAACAACTCTACCATAAGTCTCTCTTTGCTGTCAAAAATCTCAGGCTCCCATGGAAGTAAATATAATTTGTTTTGTTTACCGTGGGTAACTCTGAGCCCTAGCTGCTGAATCAATACTGTCAGCCCCCCTCAACCTCTCTGGTTTTGTTAGCAGGGGTCTACTAGACCCCACCTGCCATAGGGCACAGGGATACAGGATACACTCTGAAGATGCCATGACAGAGAACTACTAAGGGCTTCTGCAAGACTTGGATGGCAGGGAGGACCGTGGTTTACTGGTCCCTCCATGGCCCTTTCCATCAGTAACCATGGATTAGCTTTATGCTTCACCTCAGACCTGAGCAGACCCGAAGCCCATTTGAGCACAGCTTTGCCCCAGGTTTCTTTTTTGGAATAGAAGGCCATCTGCCACAGCAGGCGACCTGGCCCAAAAAGAAGTTGACCCCTATGAAATGATTGAGGGCGTTAACATCCCTTTCACTCTGCCCGGAGCTAACAGAAGGAAGGGGGGTTCAAGAATTCTGGCCCCCAAAAGCAAGCCACAAGCACCACCCCATAAGCCCCCCTGCCATTTCCTTTGTTCTTCGTTAATTGCAAAATAAACACAACCCTGCCCACTGACTGCGGAAAGAGATTTCTGCCAACTGGGGAACCAGCAGGCAATGGGCAGAAGCTGCCTTCCATTCTGGGGCTCTTGCCCTCCGCTGGCCTTGTGTGATTTCCTGGAGTGTCATAGAGGGTCAGAGCTGAGAAAGATCCAGCTTACGGGAAATAAGGAAAGATCCAGCTTAAGGGAAATGAGGGAAGCAGACAGTCAAGATGGAAGAGACAGGCATATTTATTTTTCCCTCTTAAATCAGTGTGAATGGTTTTCTCTTCCACAAAGAACTGGGTCGTATTCACAGAGCATCTATCTTGGTTTTCCTCTACTTTTGGCCATGATGTTGGTGCAGACAGTATTACTTTTTTTTTTTTTGTAAGAAAGACAAAGTGCCTGGCCACAGTGGCTCACACCTGTAATCCTAACTACTCAGGAGGCTGAGATCTGAGGATTGTGTTCTGATGCCAGTCCAGACAGACAAATCTATGAGACTCTTATCTCCAATTAAGCCAATTAGCTAGCAAAAAAGCCAGAAGTGGAGATGTGGCTCTAGATGTGGCCATCTGTGAGCAGAAAAAACAAAAACCAAAAAACAAGTCAGAGCAGGAACTCCTGAGTTCAAGCTCCAATAAGAGTGCGCACGCGCACACACACACACACACACACACACACACACACACACACACACACACACACACACACACAGACTTGGCTAGAATCCCTGCTTCCAACTCCTAGCTCATCTACAGAGATGAGAGCAGGTGATGACACAGACCTAGTGACAGTTTCATGTTTAGAATCGGCTCCAGTATGCAGCTAGGGATGCAGAACTATGCTAAATGTCTATAACTCCAGAGAAGAGGCTTTTGTGGGTGGGGAGGTAGGGGCTTGCTCTGGGGTATCTGACACTGTCCTTCTGCTCCAGGGAAACCATGATTACAGGGGCTTGCAGAGTGATGTCCTATGTTGGCATACCAAGAGAGGAGAGCCCAGAACTCCTGGGGCCAAAAGAAGTGTATTTGGGGGGTGGGGGAGAATGGCTGAAGACTTTTTGTGGTCCCTTTCCATGCTGTTATACTGAATGCAATTGCGTGGTTATAATTAATTTTCTTTAAAGTGTTAAAAACTTTTAGAATCTTGCTTTTGAAATAATAATTTTGATTTCATATGTTCTCATATATACAGACTATCTAGATAGATATAGTCTCTCTCTAGTCTATATAAACTATAGTCACAAGCATGTTTCATAGGCCCTGACAAGATATAGATCCTGTGCTTAGGGGGTAAACTGAGCCCCTGTGTCTGGAATGGACATTGAGTGAGGAGTATGGAGGAGAGGTGCTAGCCCTGAAAGAACTCATCATCCATTTTCATCCTGCCTTCCCTGGGATAAACCGCAGGACCACGCCCCTAGCAGACCCCTGCAGCCTTCCTCTTCCCAGGCTGTGTGGAGGCTGCAGGTCCCCTGAAGGTAAATGACAGGGGCTGTGGAGGCTCCTGTGTCAATTGCATGGTGGCATTCAGGTGTGGGGCTGGAGCTTCCTGTTGCACGGTTGGGAACTAAGCTATTTCAGGCTCTCTCCCGGCTCCTCTTCTGCTCCTGAGAGGGCAGGAAGGAGGGCAGGGCCGGCACAGGGGGAGGCGTGGGCCTGAGTCTGCCTCTACCAGGTGTTTCAGAGGCAAACTTTTTCCTCCTGTTTCTGCTGCCCACTGCTGGTGGAATGAGCTTGTCAAGACTTTCTTTGATGTACTTGAAATTCCCTTTTCTAAGAGTGGAAAGACAAAAAATGAAAAAAAAAAAAAGAATCCAGTCACATTCTACTTAATGTTAGACATTTCCCTTTGTGGCAGGGTCTCCTGGAGTAAATTTACCTCGAAAGTCATTTTTACTTGATGGGGCTGTTTCTTGGGGATTGGATCTGTGGCTTTCCTTCCCCAGGGTGGGGATGGGGGAGGGAGAGGAGAAGGTCAGTGGAGGCAGAGGAGAGTGACAAGGCAAATTAAGACCTTTCTGCTTGCCCCTGGTTTTCTCTCTGGCTTGGTCAGCTGCCTGTGCCTTGGTGGTGGGGTTTGTACACATTGACTCCATTGTACATTTCCACTGTTCTCTAGCCAATGCTTTGACACCCAGTAAGCTATCGTTTGGCTGCTTCCCTGAGAGGCTGGTAGAATAGTTCTTCTGTTCCTCATGAGGCCCTGGCACTGGGAGAAGGAATCCAGCTGAACTAGGTTGTGTGACAGAGCCCTGGACTTGTAGCAATGTCCCATCCATTGTGGTGTTATTTCTACTGTCCCCTTTTGGCGTAAAGAGGTACACTATACCTTGAGAAGGTTCCCTTCCTGGTTCCCTGGAAAAGAGTCCCAGGGAGGGCCCTGATCAACTTTTATTAATTAATTTATTTTTTTGATCAGTCAGGGGGCTTAAACTTGGGTCCTGGGCACTGTCCCTGAGTCTTTTGGTCAAAGCTAGTGTTCTACCACTTTGAGCTACAACTCTACTTCTGGTTTTCAGGTGGTTCATTGGAGAAAAGTGTCTCATATACTTTCCTATCCTGGAACCACGATCCTCAGATTGTGGTAGCTAGGATTATAGAGTAGCTAGGATTACAGATGTGAGCCACCAGTGCCCGGCACTTGATCAACTTTTAGGCCTCAAACTGTGGCTCTCTCCCAAATGTGTCCCAAGGAAAAGTCAGAGCACTAGCTCTCAGAGGGAGGAAGTTTTGCTCTTGGGAATATTTGGCAATGTCTAGGAACATTTTGGTTGTCACAATAACCCCATTACTCGGATTGCCTCTGATATCTAGTAAGCAGTGGCTATTAGACACTCTATTCTCTCTTACAGGAGAAATCTCCACAATAAAGATCACATGTTTCAGGATATCAGCAGTGCCAGCCCAAGGAGCTCCAGTGCAGGGGACTGAACTCCATGTGGTCAGAAACTCTAGCCACATATTTATTGCCTCATCCTGTGTACTCAGACCTGATGTAGAGAAAATAGGGCTGTCATTCCACCCTCACAAGACATAAGGCAGGGACTCCTCTCCACTGGCAGATGAGAATATCAGGGTTTCAGAGAGTTACCCTGGGCAGTAGCATGCAGATTTGACACCATACGGAAACAGGGGTGGGCAGAAGAGATGGACAAGACATGATGCCTACGCGTGGTCCTTCTGGGAACTCCGGGGCTGGCCTGGTCCTTCAGAGACATTCCAAATTGTCAGCCCCCTAGCATCAACTCCCAGACATGGACTACACCATGGAGGACTGCCTGGATTTGAAGTGAGTTTGGGCAGTAGCTCAGTCATGACCAGAGCCACTGGCCCTCCTGAGCGCCACCTAGTGGTGATGATCCCCTATGGGATCCACCAATGGGGCTCAGACACTGATCTAAGTTTGTTCCTTTTCAGAGTTGTCCTCCCTTGCTCATCATGATAGTATTGGGATACAGATTCCAAGATAGATCTCTTGAGCCAGGACCTGAAGTCTCAGACAGAGCATATACTAGAGGTTTTGTTTGTTTTTGCTGGTTTTGTATATACTGGTGGAGCTTGAACTCAGGGCCCCGGGCACTATCCTTAGCTATTTTTTCGAGGCTGGTGCCCTACCACTTGAATTACAGCTCCACTTCCAGGTTTTTTGGTGGTTAAGTGGAGATAAAGGTTTATGGACATCCCTACCCAGGCTAGCTTCGAACTGTGATCCTTAGATCTGAGCTTCCTGAGTAACTAGAATTATAGACATGAGCTATCAGTACCCCAGCCACCATTAACTCCATTTTAACCCTGTAAATCACAAATTGGGGCACCAAACATGTTTTTGTGCAACTTCAGTGTGTATCCATTCTAAAATAAGGAGATTTCATAAAAAGCTCTGATCTCCAGTTTCCAGGGAAACATTGGAAAAGCTGTTCAGGGCCAAAATCCTGTTGTAGGAGCATGGCGCCTTTCACAGTGCAGTGTTGCCGCTCTATGTTGTACCTTTGATCCTTGATTCCTGTCCACTCATATTATCTCTCTTCTCTCTGTAGGCTTCTATTGGAACGTGAGTTTTCTGTATTGGGTGCTGGCATTGCGGGGGGGGGGGGTGTCCGCCCCCCCCCCCGCCTCCTCCCAGCATGATCTGTGATCTTAGGCCCTTCTTCTGCCTCACTTCCGTGGGGGGTGAGGTGGCTTTGAAGAAAATCTCAAGAAATACAGAGCAAATTTCTCATTGGAAACCAATGGGAATGGATCTGCCCTTCTTTCTAGGACATCTCACCTTTGTTTCTGTTCAATCATACATCTCCCTCTCTAAGTGGCTCTGGTTTTGGGTGGTGACTCCATTGTTAAGAAGCAGCCCGACAATGGGGTGAAGACAGTTGACAGGCTTCTGAGCCAGCACTTCCGATAGCGCGAGGTAACAGCTTCATTACTCGGTGGTGAGTGACCCATATTTCCTAACATGATTTCCCTGCTGTAACTCAAATTGAGTTCATGTTATTCTAATGATATCAGTTGACCTTGAGAATTAGACCAAGAAGCCTGGGGTTATTCTTCCAACTTCCACTGCAGATTCTTGGGAAGTGTTTGGAAACACAATCTGTTCCTCATTGCCCTGAAGTGGGCAGGAGAAAAATAGAAAACAAAGATCCTGACCTGCTCTGATTTTTAGAAAATGTATCTGGGAGCTTGCAGACCACGAGAGGCTTCCTTCCCTCTCGGTTGGGCCCAGCTCCTGTGTGCACACAGCTGGCGTTTTGTCTACATCCAGACACTGGAAGGAAAGGACTTTGACTGGACCCCCATTGTCCTTCCTCTTCCCCAGTCTCCTGGATCCCTCCAGGCAGGAAGAGCCCTCCTCTCAGCCTTATAGGACTTTCTGCCCATGCCCTTGCTAGGTCATTCTCCCAGAATCACAGCCAGTGTCATTCTGCTTCTTTAGCATCCTCGCTATCTCCCCCCTCCCCCCTGCTGGCTGGTGAAACCCAAACTCCTTATCCTGGCATCAGAGGCTTTTAATTCCATCCCATCTCTATACCCAGCCCTTCCTGCAACACAACTCCTGCATGCCTGGCACACAGTGTCTGTGGTGCTTGAAATATCCAGTTGTTACACCTCTGTGCCCTTTTTCCATTGTCCTCTCCCCCTGTTATACCCGCACAGTCGGTCACACCCTCTGCTCAAGCCCTCCCACACCTTGCATTCATTTGTTTGCCTGAGCTTTCTGGAACACAGCTGTTGTAACATCCAGATCATAGATTTGAACAAGGCAGATAAGGCCCTCTTTTTAAGTGAGTTTCCATTTCAGGGGAGAAAAGAGACAATATCAAGAACACAGCTCAAGACTTGCAATGAGGGCTGGGAAGGTGGCTTAGTGGTAGAGCGCTTGCCTTGCATGCCTGAGGCCCTGGGTTCAATTCCTCAGCACCACATAAGCAAAAAGCAAAAAGCCGGAAGTGGTGCTGTGGCTCAAGTGGTAGAGCACTAGGCTTGAGCTGAAGAGCTGAGGGACAGCGCCCAGGCCCAGAGTTCAGGCCCCATGACCGGACCCCAAAAAAAAAAAAAAAGACTTGCAATGAAATCTCCGAGGATGATGAGCTTCGAAGGGCAATAGCACTGTCATGTCCCTGGGGATCCTGGGAGATGGCCCTTGTGTGGCTGGGGGCTCAGGAAAGTCCCATGAGGAAGGATGTTTGACCTGAAATCAGGCTGAGAAGGATCGAGTCTGCAGAAGAGCTAGAGGAAGAGGGGTCAGCCCAAAACTTCATGAGGAAAGCTTGGTTTTCCAGGAACTCAGAGCCCAGGAACCAGGGGAGGGCTCTGTACTGAGCACACAGAGCCTCTAAAGGCTTGCTATGTAAGTTGCATACCTTGGAAAATTGTGTATTTTCCTTTGCCTTAGATTTCTTGTAAAATGAAGAGGAGTAAGAAGAAGCCAGTGAGGTCATATTAATGTAGTGTTTAGAATGTGTGTGTTTAATTCACCTGATCCATTTGGGAACATTCTCTCTCTCTCTCTCTCTCTCTCTCTCTCTCTCTCTCTCTCTCTCTCTCTCTCTCTCTCCTCTCCTCTCCTCTCTCTCTCTTTCTCTCTCCTCTCCTCTCCTCTCTCTCTCTTTCTCTCTCCTCTCCTCTCTCTCTCTCTCATCTTCCCCCCCCAAATTGTAAGCAGATCTAAACACAACTGGAAACTAGTAAGTGCTAGTTCTTGAGTAGAACAGAACAAAACCAAAGAGTTCTGAGTTGGTCCTCAGGCTCTGGCTCACTAGGTGCAGAGCGGAGCAGGTGAAGATCCTGCCTGAGGTTTTTGACCTTCCACATCAAAACCAGTGCACCTCATGGGGGTGGGGGAGAGTGGGGAGGAGGAGGGAAGGGTGGGAGGACAACAAAGAGAGGGGAGTCTGACGTGTGCCCCCTCCCCCGGGCAGCAAGCCACAGGGAGGAAGGAGAGCATCTTAGTCAGGCTGGCACCAGAATGCAAGATAAGCCAGGACACAATGTGGCTGGAATCTTTGCCCTTGCTGAACAAGAGTGCGGAATTAAGCATTCAGACCCGGAAACCCAAATCTCTGGAGGATTCCACTCTCTTGGAAGACATACTTCTAGTACAAAGTATGTGGGGGGAGATGGGGTTGGAAGAAGAGACTTTCCTGGGGTGAAGGAGAAGCCTAGGCTTGCTAGGACTGAGATGAGAGGAGACCTGCAGGGGAAAGGGGCAGAGAAATAGAGAGAGAGAAAAGAGCAGAAGAGGGAAAGAGAGAGAGGAGAGGGAGGAGGGACCACCAGGGACAGAAGCTGAGCAGCAAGGAGACAGAACACACTTGCAGTGGCAGACATGTGGAAAGAAGCTAGGAATAAAAGGCCTTGAGACAGAAAGACAGTTAAGGTAGATAGAGACAGAGGCAGACAAAGAATAAAGGCCAGGGTGGAAAAGCCCAGCTGGCTTAGATTTATTTGTCCTCACACAATCATACACACTCAAACACATGAGCTCAAAAACTCACGACTCACACATTCATACTCATACACTTACCCACTAGCACACCCACCCATTCACACACTCACCCACAGCCCCCACACTGACGCCCACACTTGAACTCTCATTGACTCACCACACACATTCACATTCATCCATTCAGACAGGCTTGCAAACTCACAATTCCCATTCACACCCACTCATATTAGCTCACACACACATTCTCACACTCATACAAACACACACCCATAACTCACACATTGCATGCACTCACACACCAACACACACTCACATTCACATACTCAGACAAGCTTGCACTCATAACTCCCATTCATGCACAGTTACATTAGCTCATATACACATTTCAATATCACATACGTGCACACACACACACACATACACTTTCCCACTCACATGGCACCAAGAGGCATATTTACATCTCTGTCCTCTCAATCCCCAAATCATTTCTCCTGGGTTTCACGTCCCCTTTCATCCCATTAGGATTTGGAAATGAATTTGCTGAATCTGGAGAGCAGCTGTGTTCTCCTAATAAGAGTTTGCAATTGTATTTTGGTTTGAACAAGCAGCCAGCATTTGGGCCCTGGCTTCTCCCCTGGCCTTGGTGGTCATCTCTCCAGTGTGGCCGCTGTTCTCATGTCCTTAGCAGGTGTTCAAGGCAGTGATCCAGCAGTAGTTGATGATGTTTCTTTCCTGTTTTGGCTCTTGGAATGATGGGAACAGACAGCCTGTGGCTAGGTTTTGGGGACCCAGAACCTGGCCATGTCAAGGCCAGGCCAGGCAGGAAGCAGCTCATATTCTCTGGAAGCTGGGTTCTTGGAGGAAATTCTTCCTACTTGCTCTCCTAAAATGGCTTGCCTGGGCCCTGTCTAGCCCCAAATTCACCTGGCGTGGTCCCTAACCTTGGCAAGCCTCTGGGTTCAGAGGCCACCGGGGAAGATCTGGACTATTGGCTCTACCAGTCTCAGAGATGTCAGATCAGAATCTGGGCAGCCACAGCAGTGATGAGCAAGTGGAGGCCACCATCAGATCTTACCATGTCACTGGCACTGTGACGGATGTGATGGCTTGCGTGCTCTTCTCTTATCCCTCCACCACAGGTGTATCTATTGAGAGGCAGGAAACCATTTGTCTAGTTGCTGTGACTCTGATTCCTGGGCTCCTCACAGTCTCTGACACTGTGGTCTACGTGTCCACAGAAGGGTTCTGTCCTATGTAAATGCCTGCAGGACAGTGTAGGAGCCCCACACAACCTGGTGCCCTGCCCTGCTTCCAACTGCTGGGCTGCGTTTTCAAAACTCATGCTGAGCTGAGCATGTGGACTGCACTGCACAGTCTCAAGTTTGTGACCATCATTGGATCTAGGTGACAAAGCTGTTCTATTTGGAACATAAGTGGAAGCAGAAGCCTCTGAAAGAGTTTCTGTGTTGAATTTCTTGGGAGGATTTTGGACTGTATCTTCTCCCTGGTGGGAGGTCCTTCAGTCACAGGGATCATGCCTTGGGTTTGGGAGGCTCTGGGGAGAGGGTTGTTCTAAAGGGGGAAGCCCAGCCCTACCCCGTGTCTCTCCTGGTTTCAGCCACAATCCACCTGCTCTTTTATACAATCTGTCACTGCAGTCCTCAGTGATTGACACGGGCAACAGGAGAGACCTCATCACAATCCAGCTGGCTGTAGGCATGTGGCCGCTGAGCTTTTAGAACTCAATGGCCCTCCTTTTCTTCATAAGCAGTCTACCTCAGGTGATTTATCACAGTGATGAAAAGCCAGTTAATATCTTCTTCTTGGGAAGGCTCCACAAAGGCAGGGCAGGTCTGTCTTGTTGGAAAAGCCTCTCCTTGGGCTCTGACATATTGTCCTCTGCTGGAACCCATCCTCCTGCCCCTTCTGCCTACCTAGTTTATTTCTAATGACCCTCAACACCTCAGGTCAGAGGCTGCCTTCCCCCAGCCTAGTCAATCCCCCATCACCTTGGTCTTCTCCTGCCTATTTCTCTCAGCTGAGATATCCATTCTATGATCATTTCTGGTCTGCTCCCTGGTCAAGAACAGAGCTCATGGGCCATGGCTGTTTCCTCACCATGCAGTCCCTACACAGGACCTGACTGTCCCAAGTGCCCAGGAAGACTCACCCACCGACCAGGTGCATGACAGTCTCATGCTACAGCCAGCATGTGCTAGCCATGAGTGGAGGTCAGGCACACAGGTCATGCTACAGCCAGCATGTGCTAGCCATGAGTGGAGGTCAGGCACACGGTCATGCATAGTGATGTGTTGTCATCCCATGGAGGTCAGGGACACAGGTGCATCTGTGGCTCTAGAAAGACAGTGCCATAGAGTTCTAGCTATAAAGCCACTTACAAGGGAAGAAAGAAGGAATTTCTAACTAATGTAGAATTGGAATTTGCACCTAACGTAGAGCTTTGGCTTTTGCCAGTTCTGGGGCTTGAACTCAGGGCTTGAGTGCTATGCTGTCCTTGAGCTTTTGTATTTAAGGGTAATACTTTACTATTGAACCATACGGCGTTACTTTCCTAATGAAGATCTTAGCCAAGGCCCTGCCCAATCCTGGCCCAATTCTAGGATGTCTTATTTTGTAAATCACCTAGTGGACAGAGCCCTCCAGTCCTGTCTACACCTCCCAGAATAAAACTCAGCTTCCCATTGCGCTGTATGGCCCCCCACCCCTACAACGGCATCTCACCTTCCTTTTCTCTTGCCCTTCAAATATGCAAAGCTTTTTCCTGCCTCGGGGCCTTTATCCTCCTTGCTCCCTCCATCCTCAGTCTTTATTTGACTGTTTTTCATTATTTACTTAGATCTGAGCTCACGTATCAATTCCTTGGACAGGCATTCTCTGGCCACCCAGAACTGAGTAGCCGCCTCCTTCCCAGCACCTGCCAGGAATTCTTTCTCTCCACTTGCTGACTGGGCTCCTCACAGGAACTTGGCTTATTTAGTTGCTTCAGAAGAATGTAAACACCATAGAGACAGGACTCTTCTGTGCTTGCTGCATTTCTGAGACTAAAATAAGGCGTGTCATGTCACTTCACACCACAAGACATCACGTCACATCACACCATGTCACATCACCACAGCACATCATATCACGTCACATCACAGGCTCTCCCAGACCATCTTTGGGGACAAGAGTAAATGGAAGAATAAGATTTGATTGTAATTGTAGCCCCTCTGTATAGTATTGTCACAGTAAAAAAAACCTTATTAATTAAAAAAAAGATCTGATGTACCGAGCTGTTGATGGGCCTGAGGCAGGAACAGGAGGGTCTCAGGCTTTCAAGACTGATGTGAGGTGTTGGCAGAACGGTGGCTGTGGCTGGGCTCTGCTCGCAATCAGGTTGTGCAAGCATTGCTGGCTATGGGGAAAGGCTTTGTCTGCTTGAATCTAGCATTGGCAGGAGCACTGGACCAAGCAAAGGTGCCATGAGGCTGGAGTTCAGAGGGATGAGGAAGATTCTGAGGGCGGGCGGGGGAAGGCTGGGGCGGGGGGAGGAAGCTCAGGATGGGGAACTAGAGTTGTGAAATTGGTGTCTCTCACCAGGCTGATGAGAACCAGAGGCAGATCCTGGCAGGGCTGGCTGCCTCTTTGCTGCTGCCCATGATTGGATATGTTCTCAATGAAAGGCAAGCTCCTCATTTTTTTTTTTTTTTTTTGACAGTCTTTGGTCCAGGCTCTTACAAAGGCTGAGAAGATACCATGTGTGGGTGAAGAAAAATAGAACAACTGTAACTCCTCTGGTGCAGCATCTTTACAATAAAATTAAATTAAAATAAAGGAAAGTAGCAGAACTGGATTGCTTCTCTGAGGAAGTTGGGATGCTCCTCACCTTCTCAGCTCATGTGCTCTACCACGTCCTGACCCAGGTAAGAGGAAAGAGCACCAGGCAGCCACACCTGGCTCCACAGAATTGGCTAGACATGGTGGTATCCTGTTCTGCTGTTCTCAGGAAGCCACAACACCCAGTCACTTCAGCCCTGAAGTCCCTCTGCAGGACTGGGCAGGCTGAAATAATGACAACTCTTTTTCTTTGGGCTTCAACTTTGGTTGTCTTCGGTGGGTGTCACCTAAACAGGTGAAGGTGGCACTGTCTAGCCATCCTCTTCCTCAGTAGATGCCAACATCCACTTGTTAATCCAGGTGCCCCCTGTTCCCCAGTGAGAATGGAAAGAGGGGCTCCCCTAGGATAATCCCTGGTGGCTTGAGGTACTCCAACACTTCCAGAGACTTCTTCCTCATTATCTCTAATGTCAGCTTGGAGGATCGAGGTTCAAATCCAGCCTGTGCAGAAAGGTCTGGAAGACTCCATTTCCAAGTAACTGGCTCATGGAGCTTGTGATCAAATGGACTTGGAGCTAGAAACTTCCCTTCACAACCCAGATGTCAAATCTAGGTATCAGGATAAAACAATGGGACAAGTCAGTGAAAATAACCAATCCATCTGTCCCTAAGTCCAAAGCTCATGCTCAGGTATGTGCCCAAGTGAAGTGGCAGAAGACCAGGCCTCTGGAGGTTGCCTTCCCTCCTGGGCCAGAATCCCAGTTCAACCTTTCAGAAGTGGTGTAACCTCAGGAAATTTATTAACCTTTCTGTGCTTTGCCTATGAAACAACTCAATTGTTTATTCAGGTATAAAGCCCAGCATTATCATGATGGAGCATGATGGAGCACCAGTCTTGGTATGTGCGTGGAGTGGAGGGGACTGAGTGGGGGCAGGTAGAAGCTGGGAGGGCCTCCCTGGGGCTTGGCATGGAGTTTGTGCCACGTGTAGTGGAAACCTTGGCAGACACAGCATATCAATCTGGTCAACTCCAATGCCATCCATTCTCACACCAATACCAAAATGAGCTGGTCTGGGTTGGTGGTAGAAGCTGTGGTTTGGGCTGGTGGTGGGAGGTAAAGGAGAGACAGACCAGATCCCAGTAAAGGTTGTCAGGACCTATGGCTCTCAACCAGGGAGTAGTGGCTGGTGGTAGATGTAGAGGGAGAGGTGGGTGTTAGCATTTACCAAGAAAAAGGGTGACTTGGAGAGGACCCTGGAGGGCAGGGAAGGGCAGGCTTGAGGTCTTCATTGAAACACCCATTCAGAAATGTCTGTGTGTGTAACACAGGAGCTTGGGGACAGCTGGAGCTGCAGATCTCAACCTGGAAGCCTTTGGGAGACAGTGAACCAGAGAGTAAGAACAGGGAGAGACAGAAAGCTGGCCACAGCCAGGAGACCAGCATTTCTAGGATAGGGGGAGCACAGGGCAGGGAGCATGAGGATGGGGACAGCCACCATGACAGATAAGAAGCCACAGGACTTCCAGGGTCACTGGCTTACAGAAACCACACCACTGCCTACGCATTAGCCTCTGCCTTCCACCAGGGCATGGATGGCCATGTGGCCACCAATTATGGTGTCACTAGTTTCATGGAAGAGGTCAAGGGTATATCATAACCACTTACCACTTCTGCTGACATTTCATTGACTGAAATGAAGCACTATCCAAGCCCTGGTCCAGACTGTAGGGAAATCTAATCCCTCCAACCCATTGAACACAAAGGCTCCAGAAGGAAGTTGAGAGCCACGGCTGAGTAGTAAAGTCTGAGGGCTTTCCAGCCATCCATGGCTCATGCCTATAATCCTGGCAACTCAGGAGCTGAGATTTGAAGATCATGGTTTGAAGCCAGCCCAGGCAGAAAAAGCCATGCAATTCTTACCTCCATCATACTACGCAGAAAAAGCTGGAAGTGACACAGTGGCTCAAGTGGTCAAGTGTTAGCTTTGAGCAAAATAAGCTCTGGCATATCATCTAGGGCCTGAGTTCAAGCTCCAGGGTGTGGCACCAAAAAAGAAAAAAAAAGAGTGAGGGCTTGCCGAGAATCAGTGGCTCATGGTACTCAGGAGGCTGAGATCTGAGGACTGTGGTTCAAAGCTAGCCTAGGCAGAAAAGCCCATGAGATTTATCTCAAACTAACCAGCAAAGTGCCAGCAGTAGAAACATGACTCAAGAAGCAGAGCGCTGGTCTTGAGGGGAAAAGCCAAATGAGTGAAAGTCTCTGGAGTTCAAGCTCTCGTACTGCCCTCCTGCAAGATGGAGGGCTCCATGCATCAGTAGGTGGATTTCTATGGCCTCCACTGAGAACCGCCTGGGTGAAGTGCCATCCCTATCCCAGAAGGGACAGGCGAGCATCAAGCCAAAGAGTGAGACTGTCAATATGAAGGAGGAGGGAAGTAGATAGGAAGGAAGGCGAGTACACACACGTCAAGCCAGACACGTGTATGTGCTAGTGTCTCAGTCAGCTTTTGGTTACTATGATCGAATACCCTGAGTGGACTATTTTATCAATAAGAAAAGAGGATTGTTATGACTTACAGTGTTGGAAGCTGAAAAATCCCAACAATGTGACACAGATTCTTGTGCATGTCCCACTGGCTGCACCTCATCAAGGTGTGTGTGTGTGTGTGTGTGTGTGTGTGTGTGTGTGCCCTCCTTCTCCTGATGAATCTACTAGGTTTCGATCATGAAGTCTCTGTTGTAGTGTCCTAATCTAATTTAATTACTTCTAAAACACCAGAATGGGATTGAGTCTATCTTCTCTTTTAACTGCATGAACTGAGGGAACACTATATTCAAACTATGTAGGCAGATGACAGAAGTGGCCACCAATTCCCCATCCATGGTGCCCTCTGACCTCCTCCCTGGTGGGAACCACACCTCTGTGGTGCTGGCTGCTGGTAGTGGGGGAGCCCTTTGGGGTAGAGCACAGGGACTATGGGACCTCTCTGTTGTACTGTCCGTTCATTTTTACTGAGAAACTAAAAATGCTCCTAAACAGCATAACACCCCAGAGCTCTCAGCTGAGTTCTGCAAGATGGACAAAGAAGTATTGTATAGACAGATAGAGGCCCCAGTCTACTGCGCCTGGGCAAAGCCCCACTCACCCCAACATTTCTACCCGCTTCTTCACTTCCACCCAGTCCTGGGCAGGAGCACCGAGGTGACCCACAGTCACGGTGACGAGGACAGATATGAATATTTTATCTTCTTTTCTTTCTTGCTAAAACCTCTAATATTGCTTTCCATAAATCAATTTCATCCGAGCACTCTGTTCGGGGGGTGGCATGCCTTTATGCATTTAGTCTTTGATTTGGTCTCTGGCCTGCCTTGATGAACAACCTGACTCTCAGAGACCCTTCAGGGCAGGACTTGCGCTGGTGAGCGGGCGGCTTCCTAACTTGGTGACTTCTCATCAACTTCATTGCTTTTACATTAAAATAATCATTTCAGCGGGGGCAGCCCAGGGCTGAGCATTAGCTGCTTAATTGTACCCACCTTTTAGCCTTCTTCTCAGAGATTGATTCCAGCGCTTTCTTAGCATAATACACGCCAGGGTCTGTGAAAGCAGCAGCCCTCTTAGCCGGAGCCGCACAGCCAATTGATGCGTTTCTCCTGTTAAATTTACTGGCTTTATTGAAAGGTCTTTGGGGAGTTGCTCACTCATTAAATACACCAAATACAAAAATCTCGCTTAATACAGTATTATCTTGGTAATATGGAAGACTTCCCCAACGTGAGCACAGAAACGGAATGAATTGTCAAGCCTTTAGAAGGCCATGCCTGCAAAGGCTCACCTCGCTTCCTAGGCTGTTGCCTCTGTGTCTGCCATGCTGAGTCTTACTCCATCTAATCCAGTCCAGTGGGTCACCCTTAAATCACCTCGCCCTGTTCCCCTATGGACCCGCACTTGATGTGACAGGTTGGCTATGTCTCTGCCAGTTTCTCTCTGAGTAAAATCAGGTTAGAAATGCCTTCCCTCTGTTACAAATTTGATGAGAGAGAGAGAGAGAGAGAGAGAGAGAGAGAGGAGGGAGATTTCGTCACTTTCCTAAAACGATATGGGTCACTGAACAGCACAGGAAGTCTTGGATAATTTTAACAGAACAGAAATAGAAGGGAAAGCCCAGAGTGTAGGGAAGAGGGAGCCTGACATGTTCTGTTACAGAGAATGAGGAGCTAGAAAGGACATTATAAGCACAATGGCCAGGAGTGTCGATTTCATAGTGTCTTTGGCATCCTTTTATTGCCAAGGTGGGCACCTTTGTTCATCCAATTCCAGCATCCTTGTCTCCTTCCTATTCCATTCAAACCCTCATTTTAATCCAGGGCCATAAGGACAGATTTGCAGAGGCCACCAATTTGTGGAGCATCATTATATGTGATCTTTTCTCTTGTTCCTGGCCATCTGGACTAGGCCAGTGTTGTGAGCGCAGAACTTGAGTTATTTTGTTGTTCTTCCCTCTGTCCTCATAACCCACCCATCTGCATGTCCTGGACAGTTCAGTGATGTGGAAAAACAATCATGGCCCTGTCCTGAGTAGGGAGTGCTATGTTGTCTTATTCTCCAGTGTTATTGGCTGCCACCTGATCAACAGAAAGTCTGTCTACTGGAATTTTGCTTGGGGTTTGCTATAGGAGGGTGAGGCTTCTCATTCCCCATGGCCCAGGTCAGGAACTTCCTTTACCAATGGAATGTGGGAAGACATCTGAGCTATGTTATGAGGTCCTGCCCTTGCTCTCTGGGAGGATGGCATGTCTGGAAAGGTGATGAACATATTCATGAATGAAGTGTATGTAGGCATGAAGCAAGAAAAAAATCCTTGTGCATCAGTGAGATTTGAGGGTATTTGTTATCTCAGCACAACCCAGTTAGTGCTGACTGATGCACACTAAGACCAGAGTTATGTACTGTCAGGATGTTTAAATAAAAGCATGTGAAGTGGAAAGGGCTCACATGGAGCACCCCGATACTCTGACAGCACGTGCTCTCCAGCTTTTCATCGCCCTGTGCACAATCAGGATTCCTGATTACTCAGTCACTCCTGAGCAGGGCCTTGGCATGTACTGCTCCTTCTGCCTGACACACCTTCCCTGCCTGTGGCATGTCCCAGCTCTTCTTGCCAATTAGTTCTGGGCTCCATGTTATCTCCTCGCAGAAGCCCAGGCCTGGTCCACCCTGGCTTTGTACCATTGATCCCACTTTTATTTTCCTTCTGGTTCTCTTGGCTATCTGTAGTCATAGTTGGTTGTGATTTTCCTCTCTACCTGCCATGTATTCCATGAGAATAGGACCCTATCTCTCATTTTCTACCTTTGGTTCATTTCTAATGAACCTTGCACACACACACATTCCCTGAAAATATGTGTTCATGGTTAAAAGGCATTTTGGAGAGAATTAAGAGGAGTTGAACAAGAGCTGAGAAACAGATGACATGAACGAGTTGTTAATCTGGTTCAGCATGATAGTGGTATTGGGGACAGAATAGAGAAAATAGGTCATTACTGCTAGATGGAAGTGGAAGTATCAATAAGTATGCATTATTTGTTGGTTTCTTACACTCTGAATTGGTTTAAAAAATTCAAAAATTACAAAAATTCAAAAACCCCAAAAAATTAGTTTCTCCATGGGCATTGTGCATCTCAGTTGATGTGGAGATGCCTCAGCCTGCACTATCGATTGGGTTTAAGTTGTGCATGGCCTGCTGACTGTTTCCCTATCCATAATCCTTTGAAAATATCCCCCAAAGCAAATGGTGCCCAGATCAGTAAGGTAAGAGTGAACATATTAACCACGCACTGGTGCTGATGCCTGTAATCCTAGCTACTCAGGAGGCTGAGACTTGAGGATCACAGTTTGAAGCCAACCTGGATTGGAAAGTCCTTACTCTTATCTTCAACTAACCAGCAGAAAGCTGGAAGTGGAGCTGTGGCTCAAGTGGAGGGTACTAGACATGAGCAAAAGAAAAAAGTTAAGGGACAACAGCTAGGCCCTGAATTCAAGTCAGTACAGGCACAACAATAAATAAATAAAAACAGTAAGTAAAATATTCCAGTAGGGGAGAGGACACAGGATAGCCCATGTTAGAATAAGGAGATGAGTACATTTGGGTCATGATATCTTATTCTGTCTCCTTTGGTGGATTTGAACCTTTGCATGGCAAAGGGTTCATGCAAGTGTGTGTGTGTGTGTGTGTGTGTGTGTGTGTGTGTGTGTGTGTATAGCTTGCTGATTTGTTATAAACAGCACACATATTGTACTTAGTTCAGAGCCTGTTCCATGCCACTCTCTTAGTAATCTACCCTAAATCTGCACAGTTCACATAGGTGAGGGAGCAGGAAAGGAAGAGCTTTGGAGCAGGCTGCGTGGGCTCAGAGCAGCGGTGGTGGGGTGATACTGCTCTCCTTGGTGTTGTTGAGGAGCTAGCTGTCCATTGGTGGGTGCCATTGCACTAGGATCTGGGTCAGCACTGTGTGCTACATAGCTGACCACTTGGTGATTTGTGCTCACCCTGCTGCTGATCCTAATTAAGGGCCCGAGAACAGAGAGTTCAGGGGGTCAGGCCTGACTAGCAGCCCTCATCACCCCAAAGCCATAAGTAGGGGTGTTAGCTACAAGTTACACGAGCTCTGTCCTAGGCAGGGCAGGGAATGACATGAGGCTCATGTTCATGCCTTTCTGAATAGAGGAGGTCTGGGGTGATAATTCACCCCAGGCCTGCTCAGCCCCCTGTGGAGCACAGAGCAACTTCTGGAGGTGAGCAGAAGCTAGGACAGCTACTGTGCACCCACCTGGCTGTGGCCACTTTCTGTCTGGGGGTTTGTGTTGGCATCAGTGCTCCAGTGGTGACAAATTTGGGGATGGAATCTCTGTGACCTTGGACCTCCTCTCTTTAACTATCAGGTTTCTAATCTGGAAAATGGGGCTAACAAGCGGGCTCTGCTGTGGGGACCAAGTGAGGTAGTGATGTGCAATGCCCATTTCCAGGAGCTCGGTAGGTGGCAGTCAGTCACTCTTGAAGGCGTAAGATGAGCCCTTTACAAATAGTTGCCAAGTAATGGGATTAGTTTGACCTGTAGCCCAATGTGACCCTAGAGCTGCAGTGTGCTGGCTCTATGGATGAACCTAGAGTGATATTTCTCCCAGAAGGGACAAGGATGCTGGGTCACATTACCTCTTCTTGCGGTGATGAGTAGTCAGGGGGAATTCTGTCATCCATGAATTTTTTTGAGTGCTAATGCCTGTTGGCATGGGTCTAAGCACTTTCTATAAATGAACTTAGTTCTCCAGACATTGCTACAAACTAGAGATTTTTATCATTCTCATTTTGGAAGCAAGGAAACTGAGACTGCTGCAGAAAAGAACTCCATGGTAGAATCAATTGTAGAGTCTGACCTGTGAGATACTCGTTCTCTGCTTTTTGGGTTAAGGTGCAGAAGAGATTTGGTCCATGTGAGTCAGTTCTCAAGGGGACGGAAGGCTGACAGCAACAAAGCAGCCAGCTCCTGGCCTGGGACACTGCGCCATGACCTTGGAGGCCGAAAGAAGGACTATTTAGGACAAACGCAAGAGCTTCTGTCTGAGCCCATGGGAAACAGCAATTGAAGGCATGGCTGTGAACATGGGGGAACATTGAACCATGCGTTTCTCTGGATGCCCAGTAGGAGCAGAAAGGTTGGTTTAGGGCTGGATGTATCCCGAGAGAGCCAGGGATTAGCAATCTAAACTCAAGCCCCAGTTGTTTCAAATCTTCAAAACAACTGTGGGTCAAAGCAAATGGTTTGAAGAGAACCTTGTATTCAGAACCAAGCCAATGAGAACCATCAGGGGGTCTCAGTGACCAGAGAGCGGAGTTGAATTAGGAGCCAGAGAAGATAAATTGGGAGTGGTATGGCTATTCTATCAACCAAGGGGAGAACTTGTCAAAGAAGAAAATTTGCAAAGAAGAGCTTATCCTACAAAATGAAAAAAAGTGAAGGAAAGTTATTAGGGTTGGGTGAGAATGTTGAAGGTCTGACATTGCTCAAGATGCATAGTATTTATAAACTGCTTGGTTGAATGGCCACTCCTTTGTGCAACTAAAGATAAGAAAAATAGTTTTTTTTTTTAAGCAAGGAAGAAGAAGCCTGGTGTCACTGGCTCATGCCTATAATCCTAGCTACTCAAGAGGCTGAGATCTGAGGATCAAGGTTCAAAGCCATCCCGGGCAGGAAAGTCTGTGAGACCATTCCAATCAATTACTCAAAAAAGCCAGAAGTGGTGCTGCGGCTCAAGTGGTAGAGCTATCACCTTGAGCAAAAGAAACTCAGGGATAGTGGCCAGGCCCAGAGTTCAAGCACTGGGACCAGACAAAAAAGGAAGACGAGCTTAGAAATAGAAAGAGATCCTCTGGGCCATGATGATATCATTAAGCTCCTGGATCAAGCTCTAGCTGATGACAGATTAGTTATAGACTGGTTGGTTCATAAGAGGTAACCCATTACCCTTTTGCATAGACATGCTGAATCACAGATTTGACCCTTGCCACTGAAGGAATTCTACAAAGTATCAACCACTTGGGACCTTGAAAGCCCATTCATGGGGAACGTCACATCACAGTGTGCAGCAGCTTTTCTTAAACAAAGCAGCCCTTCCCTTCCCTGCTGCCTTGCAAAGACAAGAAGCTCATTTAGCCAACTGTAAATTACCTCTCAGGGTCCCATGTTATCATTATAGGAAGGCTTTGAAGAGGGCCCGGCCAGGGAAGGGAAGCACAGTCCTCCATTACAATCAGCTGTCAAGGAACCCAGCCAAGGCATGTCTGCTGGGGTGTTGGTGGGTGTGGTGAGGAGGTCTGCAGTGTGGCTAGGCCTTGGGATACATGGGCAAAGGCCTTTTGTGAGGGGCCCCAAATCCTCCTGGGTTCTATGAACAAGCAAGGCTGTGGTCTCAAGGCCTTGGGCAGCCTGGCAGCTTCACGCACTCACTTATAATCTATAAGCCACCTCCTCACAGTGGCACTATGAGGAACAGGTGGGAAATAGCCGTGTTGCTCTGGGACTGTCATCGATGCTTATCCATTTGCTGAGGCTGCGTTTTGGTTGCATTGTGGTACTGGGGCTGGTACCTAGGCCTTGTATCATCTCCACAATAGATTAATGTGAATTGAGAATGCTATGAGGGACAGGAACAAGATGGCCTCTCTCTGGTTGGCCCAGACATTCTCAGACAAAGCAGTCCTAGAAGCTCAACATGGCAACCTTCACCACCACAATGGTCATGGTGACAGGGCCAAGCTTAGCCTTTGGGAGAGTGCTGGGGCTGAGCGAGCTTCGGTGAGGCGGCGAGCACAGGCTGAGACGTTAGCCATGAGTGACCATCCCCGGCCTGTCGCCCCTGTCCTTGGAGATCCTTTGTCCCATGGGCTCCTGAAATGTAAGGACTGTGGAACCTTTGGGAGTTGCTTCAGGCCTCCTCCTCACTTCTAGCCAAGGCTGACTCTCGGGATGCCAGGACTTGCCTTCCACGCACAGGGCTGAGCCCACAGAAACCCAGCCCTGAGGTTCCGAACTTTTGGGGGCTACTCAGGAGAGTTCTATCTCCCACCCACCTAAGGCAGCCACAGACCCCCTGTGGCAACTCTGCCACTCTTGCCTGCCCGTCTATGCTTTGTTCTGCAGCTCTAAGATCCACTCCTTTTTAAAATGTGTTTTGTTTTCCCTGGAGTATCTCTAGGTATGTATGCGAAAGGGTGTTAATTCGGTATGTTAACTTATGAGCATGCGGAATCTTGATCGATGCACCCCTTCCACAGCCTGGGCTGCGCTCCTTCCTTTGCTCCTGCTTGTGGCTCTCTGGTGGAGGAAAGTAAAGGGCCTTGGTAGTCTTACATCTCCGGTTTTAATTGCCCCTCATAGCCCTCTCAGGAGCCTCTCTACTGGCTTTTCCTGCCCCTCCTGCCTGGTTCCTGTGAGTTACAGAAAGTACAGAAAGTCGATCCCAACACTCCTCTCTTTTCGACTACAAAACGTCTGCTGCACTCTCAGACTTTGCTGCTCAGGTTCCTGCTAGGCCCTCCCTCCCATGTGCTGCACCGCTGCCCTGGACCTCCACATGCCTCTGCTGCAACCCTGCTTCCCTCCCTCCCCTCCTCCCCCCCACAGCTAGGCTGAAGCAAGGCCCCATAGCTGTCTTCAGCCCATCACCTCCTTCTTCCTTCCAGGTCACATCTGCCTACTTCTCTCCCTCTCGGCTTGCTCCCACATGGGCTCTGCACTGCTCTCCTCGTATATCTGGCTTCCAGGACAGACTCCAATGTAGACAGCCATCCCCCTCCTGCACCCATTCTGACTGCCAGGTAACCCGGGAGATCCTTAGCTATGGTCTCACGGGCAGCTGGGTGAACCATTCCAGCTCGCCTGCAGCACACAATGGCAGCCTAATAATTAGTTCTCCAATTATAGTCCCATAATAGAGGCTTAATCTGGGGCTCATTGGGAATGAGAGCGTTCACAGAGGGCCTTTCATCCCGGGGCCTGGCCGAGCACTGCTCAGAGATCCCTTCCTTGTCTGGGTGTCAAAGCCTATCCTCCGGTTCACCCAGGGCCTCTGCCTCTCACCCTATCCGGGCCTGCGCACCCTCTAGTCCCCACGGAAGGACAACACTCTAGGCTGAGTCTTCCTTCCAGGAATATCCCAATCTGCTTTGGGCCAGGGACAGGTTGCAGGCTGTCCAAGGTCAAAACCAGCCAGACACTTCTCCAGGGCCAGGAGAGGCAGGCAGCTAGCTACTGGGCAAATGTGTGTGGACCAGGAGGCCTCTCATTATAGAGATGCACCAATTGGCGCAGCCCCTGAAAGCCTTCCGGTTTGCCAACGTGAAGACTTAATTGCCTTATGGACATTGGAAGAATAGAGGGCTTCTCCAGGGAGTGGTTACTCGTCTGCTCACTTGCTCTCTCCCACTGATAATGACAGGACTTGTGACTGATTAAAGGGGGAAGACAAACTCCCCTCTGGGGGGCCCGTGACAGGTTCCACCTACATTTAAAGCCTGTCCCCTCCCTGACTCTCCTCCTCCTCCCACCGACTTTTCAGAGGTGATTTTTTAATTGCGTTTTCCCAGGTGGAGAGAGGAATGGAGATGAGAGGGGGTGGGCCGGGAATTTCTTCGGTAGGGCCGGTGGCAGCCTTTCCCAGCATCCTCCTTCTTACCAGGGCACGTTTTCCTGTGGGGCTTGGAGGCTCTGGGAATGTGCTGACCAAGGCAGCCCAGAGAATGAACAATAGCACAGGATTTGCCTTGCTCCACCCTGGGCTTTTGGGCTTCACACTGGCCTTCCCTGGCTGCCCCTCCCTTTACCCAGTGCCGCAATTTCTGCTCTGGACTCAAGGGTCTCTGTTCCTTCCTCAGGGCCTTTGTCCTTGGAGGACTTTCCTTCCCAGGAAACACAGCTCCTAGATCTCCTAAAGACTTTTTCCTTCTGTCATTTGGGTATTACTTCAAGAAATCTTTAAGAGTCACCTATAGAATGTCAAGTAGTGTCACTCCTGGATAAATACTGGCAATTGGTCCCAGAACCCATGCTGATCTCAAATGTGGGGATATTCAAATGCCACACACAAAACAATTCTGTTTGCATATATCCTGTACTTATCTTCCTGTATATTTTTCATCATCTCTAGATTACTTATGATCCTCAACACAATGTAAATGCTATGTAAATACCTGTGATACTGTGTTGTTTAGGAAATCAGGGCCAGAGAAGAAAGAGGATTGGCTAGGGGCTGGGGGCTTATACCTATAATCCTAGCTACTCAGGGGGCTGAGGTCTGAGGATCGCAGTTTGAAGTCAGCCTAAATAGACAAATCTGAGATTCTTATCTCCAATTAAGCAGAAAAAAGCTACAAGTGGAGGGGTGTGGCTCAAAAAAGTGGAGTGCCAGCCTTGAGTGAAAAGGCCAAGGGAGAGGGAGCTTGCGGCCCTGAGTTCAAGCCCCAATACCAGTGTATGCACATGCACAACACATGCATGCACACAAACACACACAAACACAAATCTACGTGGGTCTGGTACAGATACAATAGTTTAAAAGTATTTTGACCCACAAAATTGGTTCAGTCTGTGGATACCCCATCTCCAGTTATACAGGGCCAATTGTGTACCCTTCAGGGGTCATAGATGGCCATTTATCTTTAGGCTCTCAAGTTATCTTTAGGCTCTCAGTTTGTAGTCCTATGCTGGAAGGCAAGCACAGCAAGAGCAGACCGGGCTGGTTCCCTGTGGCTTTCCAGTGCCTAGGGCAGTGCCTGGTTGCCAACATGTGCAGAGAAAGTATGGACCTTCCTTTATGGCCTGCAATAGTCTCTTGGCCCTGCAGGCAAAGCTTTGCTTCGCCTCTTTGGGAGCAGGCCCCTCCGAGGACTTTGTCATTGACAATGGGGCCTTCTGGAAGTCACCTCCATTTCCAAGCTGGCCCAGTGGGGCCAGGATAACGAAGCGGCTTTAACATAAATAATTTGCTTCTGAGGTGTAAGAAATGGGGCATATTTTTAGAAGGCCTGCCCTCCTAGGGGAAGTAAATGACTTTTGAAAACGGGAATTTTTCAAAGTGGCCTTCAAGAGAAAAAGGAGCCGTGTGGGATGGCCAAAATGGAATTCTATGAATTAGTGTAACTCATTATTCTGGCCGTCCGCACACAGACACACACATACACACTCACTCGCTCACTCACTTTCCTCCTGCCTTCCATTTCATGGTCTTAGCTCGAATCTGAAATAAAACCACGGCAGCCCTCCTCCCTGGCCCTCAGCGGCGGTCTGTCTGATTGGATACCTCCCACAGCCCTGAAGACCAGAGCTTCAAGGAGGAAGCAGCCGGGGACACGCTGAGTCTTCGCTTCTTAAAGTGTGCACCGTAAGTTACCTTGAAATGTGTTTTTTTTTTTTGAAAAGTATTTTAGGTTCAACAGACACTTGGTTCCTGTTAACAACTCATTTAAGGAGAAAGTGGGGGGAAGGCATTCAGATCAAGGCTTCTTTGACAACGTGAACCTCCTTACTTTGAACCCTTACAATGTCGATGGGATGAAAGATTTTGTGGAGACGCGATGGGTAAACGCACAGGTGAGAAAGGACAGATACGAGCTACAACGGAGACGCGGGGATCTTGGGATGGGCTTTGTCTGGCCAATAATGGAGAATAGCTACCAGAGGGAGGAGGGAGTGGAAAACCCAAAACCAAGATACAAAACCCATTTTTGTGACCATTGTGTTTGCACTGGAGTCTTGATCTAGCGGATATGTGCTGTCTGGGGAAATAAGGCGACTGGCCTCCTTGATGAGATGCATTCTGAAAACCAAGGTCTACAGGAGTCACCCACAGCGGGTGCTCTGGGGGTGCTTTTCTCTCTGTCTGTAAAGTCTGGCTTCCCTGGGACATGGGTATGACTTTGCTTCCCTGCAACTCCTGGGGTTGCTTTTCTTGAAGGTTCATGCTAGCTTCCTGTCATCCATACCCCTAACTTGAAACTCCCTGTCTAGCTATACTGAGCTGGCTTTGGTTAAACTTTCCTTCCCAGTTTCCTTCCCTCCCCCAAGACCCTTACTCCCACCAGACTCATCCTCTTCCCATCCTACCTTATTCTTACTCTGCCATGCAAGGCACCCTTCCCTGAAATTCTATTCTCCATGATCCAAGATCTACTTGTTCTGGCAGGCCCGAGTCCTATGCATCTCTGAGCCTCTTGGTCCTTATTGACCCTTTTGTGATTCTCCCTCGATGTCCCTGTGTGCATTTGGCATACCACATTGATTGTTCATCTAGTCTTCTGGGGCTCCCTAGGGCACAGGTCTTGCCCAGGACCATAGCCCAGGACCAACAGTAGGCAGAATTATCTGCCAGCTTGGAGGATGAGGGGCACAGAGGGTATGAGGTTCATCACCTTCTACAGAAGCAGGACTCTGAGGGAAAAACAAACAAACAAAACTGCTCCCATATTGCTGTTACCCTGTCAACCACCAGGAAACCTAGAGAATGAGGGGTCCAGGGGACAAGGTCCAAAGATCCAGACTTTCAGCATTGTCCCAAATCTTTCTTTGCAACAGTTCACTCAACCAATAACTGTTAGGTGACCCCTCAAGTGCCAGATACTGAGATGTGGATGTAAATATAGCAGACATAGTCATTGTTGTCTTAGAGCTGACAGATAAGCAATCAAGAGCCCCGGAAACATTGATGAGTGGTAAGTGCAGGTAAGTGAGTGGTGTGTTCAGCCTAGCAGTGACTTCTCAAGGACACCAGAGCTGGCTGCCCTGCAGGTGTGGTAATGGGGAGCCAGGAGTCTTCTTGGTAGGCTCCTTAATACTATACTATACTAAGCACAGCTGGACTAATGTCAGAAAATCAGTCCTGTGGGGCAAAGACAGGGCTGGTGCTCTAAGCATAGGTGGAGCGGCATCTCTAGGCAGAGATGGTGCCTAAACTCGTCATGGCTGTAGAAGTTCCAACCAAGACCCAGCTGCCCTTCCATCGGAGGTCACAATCAAGATGTTCTCACACCCTCCAATGAGGTAACCTTTATGTAAGATGAGAATCTTCCTTCCAACAAACTCCCAAATCCCCTGCTGGAAGCTCTTCAAGGCCTGGCCTGCATTATCCAGCATTGTTACCCCTTCTTTAGTTCTCTTTCACTTCCTTGATTTTTCCTACTAATGAAGTTGGTGAGCTGCATCCTAGTGTGGTTTCTAGTCTTCATGGTCGTCTATCTGTTCTACCTCATGATAAATTCCAGGACAAGTAGAATTATGTAATGGTCTTCTTTGCCTAGGGAGGATTCTAGTAAAGGTATAAACCAAGTAAATAAATATTTGGCACGTGTGTGACCACTTTCAAACCCATGGCCATGGCAGACATTACCAATCAATCCTCACACTCACTTCTGCTGTTACTGGACGTGCTTTAAAAGCACCTGCTCAGAAAGTCTTCCCTGGTTATCCTCTGGAGGACACACCCTCCCCTGTTTCCTCATCTTTTGTACTTATCTTTTATGTATTTTAAAAGCTCTTATTTAAGACCTATTTCTTTCAACTAACCTGTAAGCTCCTTGAGGTGAGACTATTTTCTTTTTTTCATTTCTGTGTCTCTAAGAGTTGAGCATAGTCATTGTCATGTAAAAAGAGCTCAATAAACAGTTGCAGCAAATTGACCCAAGGCTGGGAATCACTGCTTTAAGGAAGAGAGCCTACTCACATTGCTGGTTTGATCCTGGCTCTGAAACTTCCTATCTACTTGGGCAAGTCTCTACCTACCTTTTTCACTTCCTCGGATGGAGTTAAAAGGAAAGTGAAAGCATTTTGTAGACCTGGATCCAAGCGCTGGCTGATATGATTATGGTGCAGTTTCTCCCCTTTCCTCTGCACCATGGCTGGGGCTATGTGAACACAGCTTTTGTTCTGGAGTTTTGGAGGGTTCAGGACAAAGCCTGCATGTGGAGGCCATGGGGGCATTTTATTTTGGACTTACAAACTGGCTTACTGTAGAGCTAGTGGGCTGGTGTTTGGTGCAGGTCCAGAGATGCCTGGAAGAGTTGCTCTGTTCTCCTATCCTGCTTCAGGGCAGTGGCAGCAGCTCTGGGACCCTGTGGTGAGGGGGCCATGGCTGCCGTCCATGCTGGCAGGAGGCATAGATGTGACTGTAGCCGATGACTGTTTAGGATGCTGCATTTTAATTTCTTCCTTCTCCTCCTCCCTGCTTCCAGGGGGAAGGAGGGAGAAGGCCCTGCGTAGCCTTTGTTGTTTCTACAGTTGGGGGATGGAGGCCTCTGGAGCCCTGTTTCTCTCTCTGGCCTACTCTGACCAGTGGAGCCTGCCTAATGCATCCTGGGGGAGGCTGCTTCTGCCTTGGGCAAAGCAGCTTGAGATGCCCTGCTGAGGCTGGGGACCCAGCCAGGCCCGTGGGAATGTGTGTGTGTGTGTGTGTGTGTGTGTGCACGCGAGCGCGCATGCGTGTGCACAGGGGAATGGCCACATGGAATGATAGGCTGTTTGTCTGTCACCAGTCCTAGTAAGGGATGTGTGTGGAGGCTGGTCGGTATCTGGTGAGACACACTGCCCTACCCTTGATTCTCCGCTGGGTGGACAGTAGCTAGAGCACTTGAGCAGAGGAGGGCCTGGGAAGCAACCTCCCAACCCTGACAGGGCCTGGGCTATTTTATTTTATTTTTTGGGATCCGGTTGTGGGGCCTGAACTCTGGGCCTGGGCGCTGTCCCTCAGCTCTTCAGCTCAAGGCTAGCGCTCTACCACTTGAACCACAGCGCCACTTTTTTCTTTTTTCTTTTTTTCTTTTTACTTATGTGGTGCTGAGGAATCGAACCCAGGGCCTCGAGCATGCAAGGCAAGCGCTCTACCACTGAGCCACCTTCCCAGCCCAAGCCTGGGCTATTTTAAAGGCTTGCTCTTGTCCATTTTTGGGGGGTCTATCCCCATCAACTCAATCAATAGAGCCAAGTTCTAGACTTTCCTCCCTCCCTCCTTCCTATATCTCTACCCCTACCTGATCCAACTCAAATGTCACCATCTTCAGGATGCCTCTGCTGGACCCTCTAGAACAGGACGGCTTATTCTCTCTCTTGAGTTCCCACCCTCTTTTTGCTCCCTCTCAATCTGTGGGTACTCTCTGCCTAGTAATTACTACTTACCTATAATTCTTACCTTGTGTTTTCCTTTTGACAATGAGAATCTCTAGTTGGCCATTGTGCCCTATCTGCTACTCTTCCTGCCTTACCTTTACGACCCTTTATCCTAGAATGGTACCCTTAGAAGCTAGTTGCCATGATGGCCCCCAAATGCCTGACTCTTGAGCTTCACCATGCCCTTCTCTTTCCTGCTGACCATGACTGAACTCTGATAAAGAAGACATAGCAAAGGCATCTGACTTCTGTGGTGAGTTCCTCGGGGAGCCTCAAGCTCTTATCTGCTCTCCTGTCCTGCTTGCCCTGCAAGGCTACCCTGTTGACAGGATACTCAAGCAGCCCTGTAGAGGCCTGTGCACCCACAGCTAGACCCAGTGAGCCTACAATGAGATCTAGCCACATCAGAAGTAGATTGTCCAACCCGGCTGAGTCTTCCAATGGTGGCAGTTCTGGCAAAAGGCTGGACTGAGCCTCACAAGTGTCCTTGAACTAAAGCATCCCAGCTGCACTGTTCCTGAGTTCCTGACCCAGGAGAGAGGTTGACTGTTTCTTGTGGTTTGGGGAGACAGTAAGTGCCCCAGTGCTCTGGGGAGGGGGAGATTTTTTCCTGTGCGTGGCCTTGGTGGAACCAACTCCCAAAGAGCTCCATATGTTCCAGGCCACAGACAGAAATCTCTGACCTCAAAGAGAACCACTTTTTACCCAAGTGGGGCATTATCCCTAGTACTGTGTTCACATGGCTCTTTGGTCACTCTACTCATCAAAAGCCCACTGTGTGCCTAGAATATACCAGTCGTTGTATGCATATAATTTTAGTTCCAGGGCAGGCTGGCTGTTCCTAGTCATCCTGTTTCCCATCTTTTCCTACTCCAGACATCTCCAGCTTTCTAAAGGGCCTGTACAGCTACATCCTTATTTTAAGTTGCACTTCTTACCCTATCTTTGGGAGAATTGGAAGCTCAGAAGAGGACATATCCAGAAGACTTCTTCTGGATATGTAGCTGGATATGTGCCTACCCAGTTATGATTCACGTAGAAGACCCAGCTGCCCCTCAGGTAGACTGATCGCTCTGCCCATAGCTGGGATGTGGCTGCTACCAGGAGAGCAGTTTCTGCTGTGGTTGAGTGCCACCTGGTGGTGCAGAGCAGGAACTTACTTACACCGGGGCGAAACCAGAACTTTGTTTTAATAAAAACACTAAATACATTTCTTTTAAAAATATACTTTTCATATTGTTGGAGACACTATGTATCCCTGATTGTCGTGGCTTAAATTTACTATTTTGTTATTTGTTAATCTGTTTAATTTGTATTACTAGAGGTTAAACACAGAGCCTGGAGCTTGCTAGGCAGGTGCTTTATCACTTGATCCATGGCCCCAGCCATTTTTGCTTCTGGTGTTTTTTAGATAAGGTCTCCTGCTGTTTGCTGCCCTTGTTTTTGAGATAGGTTCTCTCTAAATTGTTTTTTTTTTTTATCTCACCATAATCCTTCCATCTTCACTTCTCCTGTGGCTGGGATTATAAGATTGCACCACTATGCCCAGCCTTAAAGGTACTTTAGCCTAAAGTAATTGTATTGATATACCCATACAAAAGGCTTTAGTCCCAAGTGGACGGAGTCAAAAAGTTTGGCAAGCACACATTCCTCCAGGGAGCCCCTCCAACCCTACTTGCCTGCTGCCATCTGACTTCAAGCAGCATAGATCAATTGGACCTGGACTGAAGGCCCAGTTAATGGGATGACACCAGCACTGTTGGTGTATGATTCATTCTCAGTTTTATTTTGCCACAGTCGGCTGCCGGTACTTGGGCCAGTTCTAGTTTTTGGCTGCACTGAATAAAGCAACCATAAAGACTTAGCACATGTCTCTTGGAGTGCATGTGTGTGCTGTGTTACCTTTTCTGTGTGTGGCTAACTTGTAGGCTCAATGGGAGCGCAACACACTCGGCAACATCCAGTCCTGTTACTCCTCAGCCACTCTGGTGCGTCTGCATTGTGCTTTGTCAGTGACCAGCCCTGACAATGGAACATTCTTGTCCATTGGCCACTCCAGAAGTTCCCATCCTTTGATGCTTTCCTTCCTTCCTTCCTTCCTTTCTTCCTTCCTTCCTTTCTTTCCTTCTTCCTTCCTTCCTTCCTTTCTTTCCTTCTTCCTTCCTTCCTTCCTTCCTTCCTTTCTTTCTTTTCCTTCCTTCCTTCCTTTCCTTCCCTCCCTCCCTCCCTCCTTCTCCCTTCTTTCCTTCCTTCCTTCTTTCCTTCCTTCCTCTCTTCCCTCCTTCTTTCCTCCTTCCCTCCCTCCCTCCCCCCATGCCCATCTCTCTCTCTCTCTCTCTCTCTCTGTCTCTGTCTCTGTCTCTCTCTCTTGTTGGTCATATGGCTTGAACTCAGGGCCTGGGTGCTATTCATGAACTTTTTTTGCTCAAGCTTAGAGCTCTACCACTTTGAGCCACAACACCAGTTTTCTGGTGGTTAATTGGAGATAAGAGTCTCATGAATTTTCTTGCTTGGGCTGACTTTGAACTGCGATCCACAAGCCTCAGTCTCCTGAGGGGCTAGGATTACAGGTGTGAGTCACCAAAGCCTGGCTTTTGTCCACTGGCCATGTGGGGACCCTTTTCCCAGAGGTTTCTGCTGTCTTGTCTGCTGCTTTTCTATCCCATGATCTGCCTTTTGCGTATTGATTTGTGGAAGTTAAAGCTGGATGGGAAGCTCAGGGCTTTACTATGGATAGCGTGTGACTCAACGTGGACACTCCTGTTGTGGGGTCCTTTCTGCGAAGTGAGCTCCTTATCCACTGGGAACTGGGGCAACAGCTCTCATTTTAACGGAGCTCTTAGGTATCAGAACTTGATTTCTGCCTGCCTGGTGCTAGCCTTAGCAGATAAGGAAAGGATAAAGAAGACCCAGAGAGTTAGTTAAAGAGCTTAAAATCACACAACTAGTACATGCGGCTGGTGAGATTCAAATTTACTTGAAAGGCTGGTGAGGACTAGACAGGGACCCGGGAAACAGGATGGGCAAGGCTGGTGCTCTGAAAGGCCCTGTGGGATGGGCCTATCGGCTCTGTTTTACAAGGGGGCCAGCATTATCTCGCCCCAGTCTGTCATTTTGTGCCTCTGTGACTGAGGGAAAGTTGCTTGCCCACTCTGGTTGCTTCGCTTCAGGAAATAATGAATTCCTAGATTCTGGCCCTTGGTAAGGTCCCAGAGTGAGTGGGGAGCCTGTGGCTGTGAGCATCTAAGGGTGCGCTAGTTCTTAGGTGCTAACTCAGCCTTCCCCACACTCATGAAGGTTAGCTCCCCACAAAGCCTGGCTCCATGCAGGGGATGTGTGGGTCCCCAATCAGAGCTTTATAACCTTTGTCCTTCCTGAAATCCCTGTCAGGACTTAGAGGCCTGTTTTCTTCACTTCTTCCTAGGAAGAAGGGCTCTCCTCTTTTTGGTGAGGAGCACCCTGATTTCTCCAAAAGCTGCTTCCCAGGTGCAGAAGACAAAGCCTACACCAGCACAAGCACTCATGTAGTTAGGCGTGTTTTCCTGTCTACGGGTCTAAAAGAGATGCACAGGGACATGCTAGAGGGTAGGCTGCAGCCACATGGGGACCATGGAGGAGCCCAGGGCAGAGGGAGCCTGGGGGTTCATTCAGAACCCCCCCTAGAGGGCTATGCTGGGCCTCGTGTCGAACACCTTCTTGGCGTCTATCTCTGCCTCCACCATGTGGGGGTGGATGTCCACGTCCATTCCCACGTCTTTGCAGAGCTTTAGCAGGGTGCGAATGTTGTTCTTGGACAGCCGCAGGTATCTGCAGGACAGAAGGAAGGCAAAAGGCATCAGATAAAAGGGGGGGGCCTCCCCAGGGGCCCATTCTCTTGCCTTGGTGAGGCTGACAATAGAGTTCTCCATAGAGGTGCTGGGAGTTTACTGACTGGTGACTCTGAGAAATCATTTTGCTGGCATTAGTAATACTCTTCTCCCCTCTTTCCCACAGCTTCTGAATTTAGCGCAAGAACAGAAGTTGGCAGGAAACAAAGCAACACAATGAAAGGTATTTATCTGGGGATTATCAACTGTGGGTTGTGGGGGGTGGGGGGGAGGAAGCGCATCCTATTCTGAGGACTCTTAATTAAAATGCCACAATTCAAATGGCATTTAGAAGAAGCTGCCACAGGAAGCTGAGTGGGAGATTACAACGTGCATCCCCCCCCCCCAAATCTCCCTGTCTCTCTTTTTTGGTGCTGGTCCTGGGGTCTGAACTCAGGGCCTGGGCGCTGGCCCTGAACTTTTTGCTTAAGGCTAGTGCTCTACCACTTGAGCTACACTTTCACTTCTAGCTTTTTTTTTGGTAGATAATTGGATATATGAATCTCACAGGTGTTTTTTTGCCCCTGTTGGCTTTGAACCATGATCCTCAGATCTCAGCTTCCTGAGTAGCTAGGATTACAGGCGTGAGCCACAGTGCCCAGCATCACTCATCTCTCTTTCTGTTGTTATGTGTAGATCCATAGAGGCCACAGGCCAGGTGATAGAAATTCACAACAGTGGACATAATACCTAGGCAGCTTTAGGTATAGATTTGTATACTTTGGGTTAATAATATTCAACCAAGTTGTTAGCACATTGATTCAAAATGTTTTCTGAAGTCCCCTACACTTGTGATATCCACACTTGTGATATACACTGAGGGATGGAATTGGTTCCATCTCTCCTATAAGATCAGGAAAGTATCTGCTATGGTGGCCAGAGTTCCTGACTCCATATTTGGCTTTGACCTCCATCCTAAGGTCAGGGGTGTGGAACCTTCCAGTATAAGCTGTTTACACATCAGAATCATTTGGTACATGACAGGCCATTTGTTGTCCACGGCCAACTGCCTGT
Organism: Dipodomys spectabilis; assembly: GCF_019054845.1. Classification (NCBI taxonomy): domain Eukaryota; kingdom Metazoa; phylum Chordata; class Mammalia; order Rodentia; family Heteromyidae; genus Dipodomys; species Dipodomys spectabilis. The sequence continues at coordinate 1,203,797 of NW_024870842.1, read as the reverse complement.
GATAACTTTATATGGCCTGTGAATGATGTTATAAATATCCAAATGGCCCATGGCAGAAGATAAAAAGTTCCTCCACTCTTGATAAGGCCTCACAATTGTAGAGTCCTGACCTGGAGCTCATGATCCTCCTGTTTCAGCCTCCCTGAGGACTGGGACTGCAGGTATGTGCCACCAGGCTTGGTTGCTTGGTGTGATCATTAGTATGAGGGGTCAGGCCCTCTGTCAGGCTACTTGCTAGTTGGTTATTTTGTAACAGATGATAGGGGAGAAGCTGCAGGTTGGTATAACCTGCTTTTCTGCTCATTGGTAAAGACATTTTGCCTTCAAGGTTTTCCTGAGATTCACCTGCTTTTATGGCCAACTCAGGTGCCTTCATGAGTCTCTCCTTTGTTTCCTGAGCTGCCAGCCTGGGACAGTTTTATGTATTTGTGCCTGCGGCAGGCTTTATGATCCCACCAAGCTCTATTCATCCCTTCCTTGCAGTTTCTGATGGCTTTGAAGATGCTGTCTCTTCAAATGTTCTGCCTTCTTGGGGTGTGGGGTAGGAGTTCTGTCCAGATATCCTTTCTCACCACCATGAAGCCCAGGTAAGGCTGTCAGAGCCAATGAGAAGCACCTGGTTCATTTCAACACCATAGGCAAAGTTATCCTGGCAAGGGACCCCCAACTAGGGCAGTCAATGGGACTCTCCCTGTCCACCTGTCAGCAGACGCTCATTTTGATCATCTGCCCTTACCAGTCAGGGAGCAGCGGCACTGCAAGCCCTCAGGTGAGTTTATTGATGAGTTTATTGCTATCAACTTCAGATTGATGACCACAGGTTTCTGTGGTCTGGATTTCGCCTCAGCTAAACAGTTCAACTAGGAACTTTGTTCTTACAGAAAAGAATAATGCTGGGCTAAGGAGAGGAATCTTCAGATTTGTCTGTTTTTGTTGTGTGCAGTGGGAGCCAGGCTGTGTGGTGTTACTAAAACCTAGTAAATCCTGAGAAATAGAACAATGTGAGGTGCCGGTGGTTCATGCCTAAAATCCTAGCTACTCAGGAGGCTGAGTTCTGGGAATCACAGGTTAAAGTTAGCCAAGGCAGATATATCCTAGAGACTCTTATCCCCAATTAACCAGCAAATAGCTTGAAGTGGAGGCATGGCTGAAGTGGTAGAGCACCAACTCTGAGTGAAAAAGACAAGTTAAAGCTCCAGGTCTGAGTTCAAGCCCCAAGCCTGAGTTCAAGTACTAGCACAGCAAACAAACAAACGAACAAACAAAAATAGAGAACAAGCAAGCAAGGGGAATCTCTGCTAAGACCAGCCAGCCCCAAATGGCTTTGTACCTTGTTCATGGTCACTTAGGAGACTAAAACCCCAAACATATAGCCGATGTGACGAGGGGTGGGGACCATTTAATGCTAGGATCTTAGAGGGATTTCCTGTTAACTCAAGGCAACATGAGACCCTCTTCTCCTTTTGGAGTAATGCTCTGGTTTCTGGGGTGGAACAAATGGGTAGCTGGGAAGAGTCCTGGAAACACCAGAGCTGTGGCTTTAGAATGACAGCACCTAACACAGCAGGAGGCTGCTGGGAAAGTCACGCCTTGAGCCTAGAGCGGTTCTTTGGAACCCAGGGTCACAGCTCAGGCATACTGAGCCTACCCCCAAGGTTTCCAGCTGTCTGGATAGAGACAGCAGCGGCCAGCACCAAAATCCTAGGACCCTGGCACCACATGGGGCTGCTCACCGGCAGCTCAGCACCTCCTCTGGCTTCAGCATCTTCACATTCTCAATCTTGGGCTCCGTGCCCTTGTCCATGAGGTTTTTCAGCTTGCGCTCATAGGTGGTGTCCGGGGTCTTGGTGGCCCAGTCTCTCATGATGTTCACCCTGCGGCCACTAAATATGCCATCCTGCAATATGGGGTCCAAAGATGAGCTTTGCCGACGGTATGGCCGCTGAGTGGACTCCAGAGCAATTGCATCCTTGATGTCTAAGTCTGAAATTGGACATATGTCACCAGGGAGTTAGATCCTGGGAGAGTGAGAGGTGGGCTAGGTGGAAGGGCACCAAGACAAAGACATTAAAAAAAATAGCTGGGCACTGGTGGCTCACAACGGTAACCCTAGCTACTCAGAAGATTGAATCTAAGGATCACTGCTCAAAGCCAGCCCAGTTAGGAAAGTCTGGGATACTCTAATCACCCATTAACCAGCAAAAAGCTAGAAGTGGAGGTATGGCTCAAGGGGTAGAAGCATCAGCCTTGAGTGAAAAAGTTAAGTGAAGTGGCACAGGCCCCGAGATCAAGCCCATACACAATTTTTCGCACCCACATTATTGTGAGATTTGCCTAAGTTTTGATACAATGTGTTCATATTGTGTGACAGTTTGTTAAATTCATGCAGAAATACCTGTTTTATGTGGTCTACAATAACGGAAGGAACAGTAAGATTGCTTGATTTTTAAATCCATTATTTCCTAATTTGATGCCTTTGTTCTCTTTTACAGCACTTTCTGCAGTTCACTTTTTATTTCTATCTTTGGTGGCACAGGATTTGAGCTCAGTTCTTTGTGCTTACTAAGCAGGTACCTTGCCCCTGGAGTCACAACCTCAGTGCTTTCCTTTGCTCTGTTTATTTTTTAGATAGGGTTTTGCTTTTTGCCTGGCCTGGACAGTAATCCTGCTATTTTGCCTGGCCTGGACAGTAATCCTGCTTTTTATGCTCCCTGTCATAGCTGATGACAAGTGCAGGCCATTATGCCCAACTATTGGCTGACTTGGAGTTTCACAAACTTTTTTTTTTGTCCAAGCTAGCCTGGAACCTTAGCCTGCATCTTAGTCTCTCACATAGTTGGGATGATAGGCATACATGCCACCACACTCAGGTGTTTATTGATTGAGATAGGGACTCATGGTCCTTTTTGCAGGCCAGAACTCAAACTATGATCCTCCTTCTCCCTAGGATTACAAGCATGAGTCCCCACTTTTGCTGTGTTCTTACTTTTTTTTTTTTTTTTTGTCGGTCGTGGGGCTTGAACTCTGGGCCTGGACGTTGTCCCTCAGCTCTTCAACTCAAGGTGAGCGCTCTACCACTTGAGCTACAGCGCCACTTCCTGCTGTGTTCTTACTTTTATGTCTGAAAATATCATTCATTCACCAGCAATGACTTATCTGTGGGTTGGGGTAGGATTTATGGGGTATGGTCTTTACTCTCAGTAGTCTAAGTACCACTTTAGGGTTGATGCTAGTCTAATTCTTTTTCCTTTGTAAGGTAGTTGTTCATTCTCTGAGAACTTGCAGAAATCTTCTCAGCTAAGTTTAAGGATCTTAGCAGGATATGCCTAAGGGGATGAGTGTAGACTTCCTACACTTATACAAATGGATAGACAGTGGCTTTGAGATAGTATGATCTGCCCAAAGCCTCACAATGGGAAAGCTGCAGAATCAGGACACTTTATGCCTGCTATGGCACTCTGGTCTGGCAGCTGGTCCTTCACAAGGTAATAGGGTCCCTGTTCATGCATACTGAGAACTGGTGCCATGTCCTGGGAAAATCATGGTCTGAATGTCCTTTTTGACTCAAATGGGACTCTTGGAGATAAGATCATGAACTTTCCTGGGATGTCTGATCCTCTTCTGGACCCAGAGGCACCTATGTTGGAAAGAACAGAAATAGTATTAAAGGTAGTGACAATTCATGGTCTTTCTGGTAGAGGAGGGCACTGGAACCTCCACACATCATCTCCATTTACTGAATGAGAAAGCTGGTGAAGGTGCCCAAGACTCCATGGCAAGGGGTGGCCCATGGATGAACCCACACTAACAACATTCTGTTTTGTCTGGAGACTTAACATGATTCCCATTCTTGGTCTATGCCTGAACAGACAGGTTAGGTTTCTAGTGGGACAATTTTGGCACCAGGGCTGTGCACTTGTGGACAGTAAAGGCTGTGGTTCTCCAGCCCTCTGCGGTGAAAATATCTCTTGACCTAGATTAGACATGGGCTCGTGGCAGCACACCCAAGTGAATTCCCAGCTTCTTGGAGTTTGCCATTTGCTAAGATTTGTGTTAGAAATGGGCTCTGATTGTTTCCCCAGAATCTTTTACCAGAATCTTTCACCTGACATCCAAAATGATCTTTCTGAAATTCAAATCCAACTTGGAAACTTCCTCTTAAAACTTTTAATAATCTGCCACTGTAATTCAGTGAGGTTTATTCTTAGAAAAACCACGCAGAAACTTATGCTTTCAGCCAATGTGAGGAACTGAATATCTAGCTTCTAAGCATTTTATTTAATGGGCATATTGTAGGAACATTGGGAAACAGAAAACACAGGGAAGTGAGCCTTGATTAAGCTTAGGCATAGAAATGAGGTGAGCTCTGTGAGGGCCCTAGTTAGCAGCAGGAGGTTATAGCATATGGAAGGGGGCAGAGGACTCAGCAGTTCCCTAAGCTGGGGAGACAATCCATAACCCAGGTAGAGCAGGGTGGGTACAGCAGATAAGAAGGACGCAGATGACTTCAGAGTGAGGGGAAGGCTCTTCTCAGGTGAGTCCAGATCAGCCCAGACAGGACACTAGGCCAGCAATTTCTGTGTATCTGTTCTATTCACCAAGGCACGAGCATTTCAAGGAGAGATGCAGAAGGTTAAAAGTCACCCAAATCCCAGTTCTAGGGAAGAAGATGACAATGTGCGAAATCAAGGATACACAGAACAGGATTAACAACAGATAAGATTGCAAAAGGAAATATTAGTAAAATTGAAAACATGGTGATAGAGACTATACAAGAAAAATTACAAGGAGAAAAGACTGAAAGGTAAAGCTAGTGACTTGCAGAGCTTTAAGTATGTATTATTAGAACTGGAATACTTGAAAGAGAGGGAAGAGAAAAATAAAACCCAGTGGCCAGAAATTCCCCAAATTTGATGAAGTCTATAACCATTTGATGAAGTCTATAACAAACCCGGAACACAAACATAAGAAACATGAAGTAAATGACCTTCAGGCTCATCATTTTTCAGTTGCTTAAAGGTAAAAATCTTAAAAAAAGACAAAGGAAAGGGTAAGTTATCAAGAAATAAATTAGAATGACAGCCAATTTCCCACTGGAGACAAAGGGACACCTCATCATTAAAGAAAGAAGAAACATGGTCAGTCTAGAATGCCACACTCAGCCAAAGTCAACTTTCAAAAACAAAAGTGAAATAAATACCTTTAATGAAAACATAAAATAACATGAACTTATGTTCTTATTTAGGTTCATTAAGGGTGACAGACAATGCTTGGGGCAAGATACTTAGATCTATGCAGAGAGATGGAAAAAACTAGAAATGCAGATAAACACGTATGTCTCCTTTTAAATGACTCCTGAAAATGTTTAAAATTAAAGCAAATTTATGTATATACTTTTGTAATTCTTGTGTTTGAACTCAGAGCCTTGTGCTTGGTAGGCAGGTGCTCTATTAAAAACATGCTCTCAGATCTGTTTGTTCTTGCTATATTTGAATAGCAATTTCTCACATTTATGAAAAGATCTGGATTATGATCCTCATATTTATTCTTTTCATGTAGCTGGGACAACTGGTATGCATCACTGTACCCAGCTTACTATTGGTTGAAATGGAATCTTGTGAATTTTTTGCCTGGGCTGGGCTTGAATGAGAGTCCTCTGACTTATGCTTCCTGAGTAGCCACCTGTGCCTGGCTAAAAATATAGTCTTAAATTTTTTTTAAATTTTATTGCTGGGTGCTGATGGCTCATGCCTATAATATTAGCTACTCAAGAGGCTGAGATCTGAGGATCATGGTTCAAAGCCAGCCCAGGCTGGAACATCCATGAGACTCTTATCTCCAATAAACCACTCAGAAAACCGGACGTGGTAGAGTGCTAGCCTTGAGCTGAAGAGCTAAGGGACAGCGTTCAGGCCCAGAGTTCAACCTCTATGACTGACAAAAAAAAAATTTTATTGTAAAGATGCTGTACAGAGAGGTTACAATTACATAACTAAGGTAATGGGTTCATTTCCTGTCGAGCATTGTTATCCCCTCCTTTGTTGTTCTCCACTATCCCTTCCCTCCCCTGCCTCCCTTATCCCCCCCAACCCCCGCCCACTGAAGTTGTAAAGTTCATTTCCAACATAGTGTCTGGTGAGTATCATTGTTGCAATGGGTCATCCTATGTCCATGTTTCAGTGTTTTGTTATTCCCCTTCCCCTCCCCAAATTAGATAAATGTGTATACAAGATGAAGGATACCAAAACCAAGTACAGTGACAACAGGGGATATACCATAGGGGGAAGAACATACAAAAGAAACAAAAAATTATGTAGTATACTAAAAACAACAACAACAAAGAAAGACCTCTTGTGTCTATATCTTGGGGTTCATTTCGCTTAGCATCATCTTATATGGTCATATGTACATAGCTTTTGAGCTTTTCTGCTCATCTGATAAAATTATCCTAGACATATACTAATTATTGCAAATGAGGGAAACCATAGGACCTATACTTCTTTGGGTCTGGCTTACTTCACTTAATATGATTTTTTCCCAAGTCTTTCCATTTCCTAACAAATGGGGTGGTGTCATCCTTTCTGATGGAAGAATAGAATTCCATTAGTTAGAATGGCTATAATCAAGAAATCTAATAACAACAGATGCTAGAGAGGATGTGGCCAAAAGGGAACACTACTGTTGTTGATGGGAGTGTAAACTTGTTCAACCACTCTGGAAAGAAGTATGGAGGTTCTCAAAAGACTCCATATAGAGTTTGCTATGACCCAGCAATCCCACTTCTGGGAATTTACCCAAATGATCACAAACAAGGCCATACTAAAGCTACCAGCACAGCTATGTTTGTCACAGCATTATTCACCATAGCTAAAATATGGAACCAACCCAGATGTCCCTCAGTAGATGGATGGATCAAGAAAATGTGGTATATATATATATATATATATATATATATATATATATATATGTATATATATATATATATACACACACACACACACACACACATACATATATATGTATGTATATATATATAAATATAGTCTTTTGAAGCAAAACATTTAGAACATATGGAAAAATATAATGTGTGACATTAAAGCACAAAACCTGAGAGAAGAATAATGCAAACATATTATTGGAAATTCTTTTTATGCTTTCCATGAAGTGAAGTTAGGCTGAGATAAATTAAAGGTGTATGTTATTATCTCTAAATCAATCACCAAGATTGTGCAACAGAGTTATAGCTTACAAGCTAAAAAAGAGGAAGAGGAAGCAAAAATAGTACAAAAAATATCAGGGGAAAAAAGAAGTAACAAATAGATGAATAAATACCAAAATGTTAAATTAAAACCCAGTGCTATCAAAAGCTTTATGCAGAGTAAGTAACCTCTCTGATTGTAAGGCTGAGAGGTAGATTGAAAAATATGTTCAGTTTTTCTAGCTGTACTAAGGGTCAAGTAACACAAATGTTTGTATTTAGGCTGTACACATACACATGTATTAGGAATGACTGTGACAGGCTGTTTGGTAATCGTGCATCACCTTGCTTAGTTATCTTTTGTGTGTGCATATTTGGACAGTGTGTTTACCCTCCGTTAGCAAATTATAAGTACTGTATTTTAAACTATTATTTCATGAACATGCAATGACCTTACACTAGACCTCCAGAATCTACTCATAACTGACAGTTTGTACCCTTTACCACCATCCCAGCACTGGTAACCACTATTCTGCTCTGAATAGATGCTGCATACGGGTGCAGCCAGTGACCTCTTGCTTGTTCTACACGGGGCTTGCTTCTCTTTGTGGCTGAATGGCCTTCCATTGTATGTATGTGCTGCTTCTTTGTAATTCATTGATCTGTTGCTGGGCAGTTAGCTTATTCCATTTCTTGGCAGTGCTGAGATGAATATAGAGGTATAGATGCTGCCAAAATATTGACTTTACTTCCTATGGCAGATATTCTCAAGTGGGATTGCTAGATCATATGGTAGCTCTGTTTTTTATTTTTAACCTTTACAAGGATTTTTTTTTTTTGGGTCCAGTCATGGGGCCTAAACTCTGGGCCTGGGCGCTGTCCCTCAGCTCTTCAGCTCAAGGATAGTGCTCTACCACTTGAGCCACAGTGCCACTTCTGGCTTTTTTTCTTTTTGCTTATGTGGTGCTGAGGAATCGAACCCAGGGCCTCATGCATGCAAGGCAAGCGCTCTTCCACTGAGCTACCCTCCCAGCCCCCTACAAGGAATTTTTTTTTGTTGGTTGTGGGGCTTGAACTCTGGGCCTGGGCGCTGACCCTGATCTCTTCAGCTTAAGGCAAGTGCTCTACCACTTGAGCCACAGTGCCACTTTTGTTTTCTGGTGGTTAATTGGAGGTGAGAGTCTCACAGTCTTTCCTGCCTGGGCTGGCTTTGAACCAAGATCCTCAGATCTCAGCCTCCTGAGTAGCTAGGATTACAGGTATGAGCCACATACACCTGGCTCCAAGGAAATTTATAGCGTTTTCTAAGTCTGTGCCAATTTATATTCTTGTGAACAGCATACAAGGATTTCCTTCTCTCTACACCTTCTCTAACACTTCTTTGTTTTTCCCCGCTTTGGTGGGAAAGCCCAGGGCCTTGGGCTTACTAATTAGGTACTCTATCATTCGAGGTGCACCCCCAGCCCTTTGTGGTTTGGTTATTGCTTGTTTGCGTGGGGTTGGAACTCAAGGTCTTGTTTTTCCTTGGCAGACATTCCTCCTTTTCAGCCACATCCCCAGTCCCTTTTACTTTAGTTATTTTTATTTTTTTGGGTCCGGTCGTGGGGCCTGAACTCTGGGCCTGGGCGCTGTCCCTCAGCTCTTCAGCTCAAGGCTAGAGCTCTACCACTTGAGCCACAGCGCCACTTCCGGCTTTTTCCTTTTTGCTTATGTGGTGCTGAGGAATTGAACTCAGGGCCTCGAGCATGCAAGGCAAGCACTCTACCACTGAGCCACCTTCCCAGCTCTACTTTAGTTATTTTTAAAATAGAGTCTCCTGTGTATACCTGGGCCTGCCTGAATCATGATCCTCCTATTTACACTTCTCACCCAGCTGGGATGACAGGCAGGTGCCACCACATCCCACTTTTTAATGGTTGAGGTGGGGGTGTCTCACAAAGTTTTTGCTCAGGCTGGCCCAGATATGCAAATGAAAACAAGCTCTTGTCATTGACATGAGCCACCCTAAGAGGTGTGAGGTAGTATCTTCTTTTAGCTTTGATTGCAGTTCTTTGGTTAGTGATGCAGAGCACATTTTCACGTACCTGTTTTCATTTGCATATCATCTTTGATATGTAAATTTCAGGCCATTTTATCCAGGTTTGTTTGTTAGTTTTTCATATTGAGTTTTATGAGCTCCTTATACATTTTGGATATTAAGTCAATCTTTCTGTTGCTGTAACCAATACTTGAGGAAATAAATGTGAGAGAGTTAGCATGTATTCTGTCTCAGAGTTTCAGAGGTTGCAGCCTTTGGGCAGGTGACTCCATTATTTCTGGGCCTGTGGTAAGGCAGAGCATCCTCGTGGAAAGGCAGGTGGGCAGAGCTGTTCATCTCATGGTGGCCAGGAAGCAGCTGATTAGGAAGGACTGGGGACAAGGTACCTTTTCAAGGCATACTCCTTAGTGGGCTACTTCTTCCAACTAGAGCCCTCCTTCCTAAGATGCCAGTTAAAAATGAGTCAATCAAGAGATCAATTAATAAGGCAGAGGTCTTGCCTGCTGGAGACTAAGTCTTTCACACATGAGCCTTTCAGGAACACTTCACAAACTGAGAGCAGAACAAGAGCCTGGTTGTGCAATTAGTCCCCACCCATAAAGATTCTGTCCTTCACCATGGCTTCGAGCAGTCCCATAGACATCAATCACCAAACCTGGAGAAGTTGCACATGACATCCTTGGGCATCACATTGAAGCCTACTGCCCCAGAAGACTTGCACTTGAAGAGTGGACTGATTGGACCCCATTGGTGTGTGCGGAACTGGGCACCCAGTCAGAGAGGCTAAATGACAACACAGGGAGATGCACAGAGAGCTCATACAGGCTTCATGAAGCCTCTGATCCGGTCTGGGATTGCTGTGGTCCTCAGGGTGTCCAATGATCTTGAGAGTCATGTAGCTCTCTCCTAGAGACACCTTCTTAACCCCTGCAAAACACATCTCAGGCAGGACCTTCCCTTGGGACCCCCTCTTGTCTACTGGGAGCTCTGCTTGTGTTCTTATTCAATAAATCTTTGCTGTTTTACTTTTACCTCTGTGTCCATGGACTCATTTTTTTTGAAACCATAGAGACAAAGAGTTGCAGTTTTTCAGTAACAAAATTATAATACAAACTAATCCATTATCAGAGTTGATATTAGGGAGTGCTTTCTAAAATACGTTTGGAAGTGTTCTTTCCTCTTAAATTTTTTGGGAGTTTGAGAAGGATTTTTGTTAATTCCTATTTAAATGTTTGGTAGAATTCACTAGGCTTTTTTTTTGTTGTTGTTGACAGACTTTTGAGTGCTGATTTAATCTTCTTATTATTGGTCTTTTTTTTTTTTTTTTTGCTTGTCAGGTTTTATTTTCTAGGAATGTATTCTTTTTCCTTTCTTTTTTTTGGCAGTACTGATATTTTTGATCTCCTTATGTTAAACTTGCTAAGCAGATAATCTACCACTTGAGCTCTATTTTTAGCTCATTTTGCTTGTTATTTATTTTTGCTGGCATCAGGGTTTGAACTCAGGACCCTGTGTTTATTTGGCTTATTGGCTTGACTGACACTCTATCACTTGAGCCACACCTTCAGCCCTGCTCTTTTGTAGGTTATTTGGGAGTATCACAGACTTTCTTGCCCAGTCTGGCTTTGAAAAGAGATTCTCTGTATCTTAACGTCCTGAGTAGCTAGGATTACAGACATGAGCCACCAGCACTCAGCGTTTGTTATTTTTCTGAGGGTCTCAAATGTGTGCCAGGCCAACCTAAACTGTGATTGTCCTATCTACTTTTCCAAATAGCCAGGGTGACAGGTACCTACCATCGTGTTGTAGCTATCATTGGTTGACATGGGATCTTGCAAACCTTTTGCCCCTGGGTGGTGGTGAACTATGACCCTCCTGAGTAGCTAGGATAATGGGTGTGAGTCACCAATTCTGGCTTCTATTACTTTTAGGTACCAATATATTGCTGTACTATTATTTGTGATAATCTCTTATGATCTTTTCTGTTTTTGTTGTGGCAGTCATCATGTATACTCTTTCATTTGTGGTTTATTCATGTCTTTCCCCTCTTGATTAGTTTACCTAAGGACTCCTTAATTTTACTTATCTCTTAATTTCATTAATCTTGTTTGATACCCTTTATTTCTGCTTTAAAGTTTACTATTTCCTTCCTTCTGTTAACTTTGGGGTTACTTTGCTCTTTTTTTCCATTATTTATTTGTTTATTTTTATTGTGAAAATACCATATAGAGGGGTTACAATTACATGAGCAAGGTAATGAGTACATTTCTTATCAAGCATTGTTGCCTCCTCCTTTGTTTCCCCTTCCCATCCCTTCCCATCTCCCCCCCATCCCCCCCCCGAAGTTGTAAAGTTCGTTTTTTGACACCTTGTACATCTCATTGTTGCAATGAGTCCATCTGTATCCTTATTTAAACAATTTGTGTTTTCCCTTCCCCTTCACAAATATTTTTTAGCTCTTAAGGCATAAAGTTGGCTTCTTTATTTGGGATATCTCTCTCTTTTATTATTATTTTTCTTAATGTAGGTATTTACAGCTGCAACTCACTTTAGAACTGACCTTGAAGCCATGATCAGTTTTGATATGTGGTGTTTCTGTTTCCATTTTTCAGGAATTTTAAAATGTACTTTTGATTGCTTCCTTGAACTCTTAGTTATCTAGGTGTGTAATTTAATTTCCATGTATTTAAGGAAAAATCCCATTTTTCCTTCTGGTACTGATTTGATTCATCACTACTACTATGCTCAGAAAAGATATTTGAAATGATGTAAATTTTCTTGGATTTGTTAAAATGTCTAACATAGGCCCTACTATGGATATATTGGGTGAACTTGGAAAAATGTGCGTTCTGTGGCTGGTGAATAGAGTGTTCTGCAGGCATCTGTTAGGTCCATTTGTCCATAGTGTTTTCTAGTTCTGCTGTTTCTGTATTGATTTTTCTGTCAACTTGATCTAGCTCTCCTTTTATGTTTAGGATATTAAATTCTCTTCCTATTATTGTACTGCTATTTATTTCTCCTCTCTGTTCTGTTAATATTTGTTTTATCTATTCAGGTGATCTGGTGTTGGATGCATACGTATTTACAACTACTACATCTTTCTGATGAATTGATCTTTTCATGGTTATTTAATAACCTTCTTGGGGCCATGTTATCTTTTGTTGTTGTTTTTCTGGTCCTGGGGCTTGAACTAAGGGCCTGGATGCTGTGCCAGAACCGTTTTGCTCAAGGTTAGAACTCTACCACTTTGAGCCACAGTTCTACTTCTGGCTTTTTTGGTAGTTAATTGGAGATACGAGTCTCATGAACTTTCCCACCTGGAGTTGGCTCAGAACTGCAATCCTGAGATTTCAGCCTCCTAAGTAGCTAGGATTACAGGTGTAAGCTCTGGTGTCCTGCTTCACGTGACCATTTTTAACTTAAGATCTGTTGTGTGATATTAGTTAACTACCTCCTTTTCTCTTTGGGCTTCCTTTTGCACAGAATATCTTTTTCCATTCTTGATGACCAGCTTATATGTGTGATTAAAGTTAAAATGAGCCTCTGGAGTGCAGCATATGGTTGGATTTCTTTCAGTGCCTCCATTCACTGTACTTTGGTTAGAGAATGCTCTAGTTCAGATTCCCCAAATTCTTGCATTGGAAACTCGACTTCCAATGCAATGGGGTTGGATGGTGAGGGTTAATGTCTGCATCAGAGGAGCGTGTTGATATGAAGCAAGTCTGTCCCTCTGGCTTCCTTCCTGCATCTCCAGCTTCCCCTTCCCCTTCAGACATGTTATGATGCCACACCTAAGCCCTCTTAGGTTCTATCAACATGCCTGGCACTTCCATCACCAGCACCGGTAGCCACACTGCTCACTCCGGAGGGTTATTTTAGAACAGTGTAGAATGGGCTGAGCTGCAGACTAATCCTCTTACACTTAAAGTAATAACTGACAAGTAAGGAGTTACATTGTCATTCTGTCATTTTCAGATTGTTTACAGTCCCTTCCTTCCTGTCTCCCTGTCCTGCTCTCCTTGTGCTAGGTTCGACTCTATTACTGAGCTTTCCTCTGTGGTCATTACAAAACAGCTTAAAACTCCCAAAATCCTACTCTAACCTCCTAACAGTTAAACTTTCACCAAAGGCATAGAGTATGATTTTATTTTTTTATGATGTGATTTTTATTTTTTCTCTATTTTATGCCCCCAATGGTATGATATGTATTTTTTCTTGTGTGTTCATGAACACAGTACTATAACTAGAGTTTTTCTCTAGAGTTTTTCTCTAAACATAGGAATTGATCGGACTTTGTGGAAACAATATCAACTGCTACCCATACTACAAGAACTTGATTTTGATGTACTTATGCTTTAAATGCTTGAGGTAGACAATGGAAATTGTCCAAGTTAAAAGAAGAGCTTTTCCAGGTGCAAGAAGCTCACAACTGTAATTGTAGCTATTCTGGAGGCTGAGATCTGAGAATGATAGTTTAAAGCAGCTAAGGCAGAAAAGTTTGTGATATTCTTATCACCAGCAAAAAGCTGGTGGAACTACAGCTCAAGTGGTAAAGCACCAGCCCTGAATGATAAAGCCAGTGAGAACATGAAGCCCTGAGTTCAAGCCCCAATTTTTTTCCTCTCTCTCTCTCCCTCTCTCTATCTCTCTCCCTCTCTCCCTCTCTGTCTCTCTGTCTCTCTCTCATACACACACACACACACACACACACACATTCACACACACACACAGATATACACTGTGGGAGTAAGAGAGAGAAGGATGGAAAGAGGCTAGCAAGAACTAGATCTGGTATTTTCTAGCATACTGGGTAATCATAATTCTATAACAATCTATAAGACTTATCAAAATAAGGAGAAAACAAGAGTTTAGAGTTTGTAAAGATAGGAATGCTAATTTCCTTGATTGGATAATACATGTATCAAATCACTGTACTCTACCTACACCTTAGAATTATGAGTAACTACCATCATAACAATTTGTTAGTGGCTACATAAAAAATATGTAAACCTCATTATCAACTGGAGAAGAAGCCAATAGTTTGATACATGTATGGAGTTTTGTGTAGTAATATTATAAGACAGTTACCAGAAGGTGAAAAGCAAGTTTGGTAGTACTCATTGTAGCTAGTTTTCCATGTAGTTTAAAATATTTAATTTTTATTTATATTTACTTTTATACTAAAATACAATCATTTTTTGCCTGGGAAGATCTCAAACCTCAAAATTTCTGATCTCTGGCTCCCAAGTAGTTAGGGTTACAGATGTGAGCTGTTGCACCAGACTTCAATGGTGTCTTTGAATTCAGTGATTCTTTTGATCAACTTGACTGTTAAAATGCTTTATTGCATGCTTATGTTTCAAAGAAGACACTGTATTCTTTATCTCTTGGACTTCTTTTTTCTTTCTTTGTACTGAGGATTGAAATCAAGATATTCCTTTGTCTTACAAGTGCTCTGGCACCTGAACTATGCCCACAATCCTTTTGCCTTTGTTTTTCAGATAGCTCCTTGATCTATCTTTGCCCAGGTTGGCCTTGGGCCATGATCCTTCCTCTGGGAGGTACCTGGGATTACAGGTGTGAACCACTATGTGTCTCTTGTCTTTGAGTTAGGGTCTTATAAACTTTTTGCCTGTGCTGGCTTAAGTCACATGTCTTCTGTCTCTGCCATCCTGAGCATCTGGGATTACAGGACTATGCCACCATTCTTGGTCCTGCTTTTTTATTTTTAAAACAAAGTGGCTCTATCTCTGTGTTGCTTAATTATTATTTTCCTAGTTTCGCTAGTTTTTTTGGTTAGTTCATTGAGAATGTTTTTGTAGTTTATTTTAAGAGAATTATTCTGAATTAATTTCCAATCAACTTGTTAATTTTTTGGTGGTCTACTAGAACTTTATTAGTTTTCTTTGATGGTGTTATAAAGAAACTCACTTTCAGTCTAAAGACACAAATTTAAGTTTATTTTGTTGTTGTTGTTGTTGGGGTTTGCATTCAGGGATTGGGCAATGTCTCCTGAGCTCTTTTGCTCAAGGCTAGTGCTCTACCACTTTGAGCCACAGCACCACTTCCAGTTTTCTGGTAGTTAATTGGAGATCAGAGTCTCATGGACTTTCCTGCCTGGGCTGGCTTCGGACTTCAATCCTCAGATCCCAGCCCCCTCAGTAGCTAGAGTTACAAGTGTGAGCCATTGGCATTGGCTCAAATTTAAGTGCAAAATGTAAATGTGGCAGCCATGAAGTCTAAAATCGGGAAGAGACTTTCATAGAGGAAGAGAACCAAAATTAGACTAAGATACTGGTAGTGAAAATGGAGAGGAAGTGAACTAGATGAAGGTAATCTGACCTGGTACCTGTTCATGGAAACTGGTCATGTCGGTGAGAGAGGTTATGAAGCAGAACAGAATTTCTGACTGTGTCTAGGTGCTGCCATGTTCTGAGACAGAGGGCGCAGTGGAGCCATGTTGAGTTTCCAAACTAACATTGGGAATGGGCATGCCCTGCTTAGGGGCTGCTTTGTCTTGAACTCATCTCCCTAGCCAGATCATGCCTGCTTAATTTAGGCTATAGTCAGTGTGCACAGGAAACTTCCCTTGGTGTGTCCGGGCTCAGCCCCAAGTCCTAGATTCTACACCTCCATCCCAGTGGATCTGGTCCTTAGATGTTTCTGAATACCTGCTGTTGCTCTTGGATGGACCCATTTACTGCTCTCCAGTGGCCACTAGTTGCATTACACCAGGAGAGAGGACACCTCCATTTGCCCTCATTAAAGGGGAATTTGTCAAATCAGCTTGCTTGCTGTGTATGTGGGCACTAAGATGGAAATATTTAGTCAGCTGGTATAAGATTTTTTTTAAAGGAAATTTTTTTTTTGAGAAAAATATCCCTCCTACTTTGGGACTAAGACAAATGGAACAAAAATCTTTCCAATTCCAAATTATAATGGGAATACATGGGGTGAGAAATGGCAGAGAAACAAGAGTTTGGGGAGGGAAAGAAGGGGAAGGACAATAGCTATCAAGGACTGGTAAGAGAGGAGACTGGTGGGTGCTGAGGAATTTAAGCAGATTCTCATTCTTTAGGTTAGTTTTGTGCCCTGACCTTACCTTACTCGAATCCCAGCATGATACTGCAAAAGTATCAGAAACTTTCCCTGTAGGAAAACGTATCTAGGAACAACATGGGGCAGGAGATAGGAGAGGTACCTGGTGCTGGTGGCTCAAACCTATAATCCTAGCTTCTCAGAAGGCTGAGATCTGAGGATTATAGTTTGAAATCAGCCTGGGCAGAGAAGTCCAACAGACTCTTCTCTCCAGTCAACTGGCTAGCAGCCAGAAGGCACAGCTCAAGTGGTGGAATACCAGCCTTGGGTAAAAAGAATAAAAAAAAAAACTAACAAGAGCACTGAGTCCTGGGTTCAAGCCCCAATACTGGGGAATCAAAGGAACTCACCACCAATTTCTGATTTGCTGGCTACACAATTCTGGACATGGGCCCTCTGATGCTGCTTCCATCTCAAGGCTTCATGCAAAAGTTTTGGGGAGGAATAAAGGCTCTTTTCATCCTATCTGGAAAGGAGCAGAGGAAATCTACCCCCACTGAAAGGAAGATCTAAAGAAAATCTTGAAGGCTACAAACAGGACCAGGATGCTGGAACAAGACAACACGGGGGGTCACAGAATACTTGGCTGAAGTGTGAAGTTTCACGTAAGGTTTAGGCCAATTTGGTGTTACTTTTAAAATACTCTTTTTATTTTGGTGTAAGTATGGGGTTACAGAATATTTACAAAGAAATCAAAGAGGGTGTCATTTTCTGAATGCTAACATCTCGCATAACCATGGCACATCTCATAAGCCACAAGCTTCCCTTGGCCCCTCACAGAGCTTTTTGGAATTTGATGAGTTTCTCCACTAATGTACTGTTCTGGGATTCCACCCAGGATCCTGTACTGGATAGTCACATTGACATATGACAGAAAACAACTACAGTTTGCTCACAATGGCTTTGGCATACTAAATTAAAAACAACAACAACAAGAAAACAGATTTTCTTTTGTTGGGCACAATCAAGGCACTCTTGCATAGAAGGACTGTCAGGCTCTGCCCAGATGTTCTGCCCACTTTCCCCATGGGGTGGGTTGCCCTATGGGCTGGTTGGAATTCTTTCCTGATTCCTCTTTCCCTATATCCTTTGGCTTAAAGAAGCCAAAGGGCTGGTCCAGGGCTGGGCCTCCTTTCAGTGAGCTTTTCATCACAGATAGCCAGCCATGTTTTTAAGCACCTTCAGTGTTGGGCCAGGTGGTCTGCATGTATGACTGCTAAGCCATAACACAAGGCGTGTTGATGTCCTGTTTTATACAGGAGGAATGTAGACCCCAGAGGTGGAGGGACATGTCCAGGGTTCTCCAGCTTTGATTCATGAACCAGATTTGAATCTAATGGCATGGATTTCTGGTCCCTTGGAGAGAACAATTATGATGTTCTGGAGACAAGTCTACTCCCTTACCAGACTTCCTCTGGCCATCTTTGCTCAGGTTTATATTCAGTTGCTTGCCCAGCTGTTCCACTCCGAGCTTCTTGGAGTACTTGGACTCTCTTCTCTTGGTGGATTTTTGCTTTATGTCCTTGTAGGGAGTAGGAGAAGGTACCCAGTTACAGAAGCTGACCCAAACAGCCATTTTCAGAGTTTGCTGAAAAAATGGGCAAAGGTGACAGGGGGAGGCCTGCTCTGGGTCCTAGGGAGGTCTGAGTGGGAGGGCGGGCTCTTGATGCTGGCTTAGTAATATTCCTCACTTGGAAGGAGGCTAGTAGGCACCCTGGAACCCCACAACCCTTGCTGATAAAGAGATCTGCAGCTGCCCTTTTGTCCCCATGACTTGGGGCTCCCATATTTCCTGAGCTGTGTGGGGGAGAAGAGTGGAGGGAGGAAGCTATGGCACTTGGGAATAGACTACAGGAATGCTGTGATTTGTTGGGTGATGCTGGATAGGAGTGAGGAGCATGTAAGGGATTTTCTTTTGGCTGCAGTTGTGGTACAGGGATGTGTTTCAGAGCCTTCAGTGAGAGTTGAAGCCATATCCCATTGGGGAAAGGAGGTGGAAGGCAGCACATTACCTCTCCCTGGAATGACACCCTTGGGGCTTCTCCTTGCTTCTTCTGGCTGGCTTTGATTTTCTTATCTTCCTTATCTGCTCTAAAGAATTCCTCATTGGCCTTTTGCCTCTGAAAAGACAGAGAAAGGGTCCTGAGCTGCCTTTCCAAGACTCCACACTGTGTCATGTGAAAGGCTTCTTTGTTTTTTATTCTTATTTTTTTTATTGTGAAAATACTGTACAGAGGAGTTACAATTACATGGGCAAGATAATGCGTACATTTCTTATCAAGCATTGTAGCCTCCTCCTTTGTTTCCCCTTCCCATCCCTTCCCATTCTCCCCCCACCCAATATTCTTCCCCCCAACCCCCCCCCCCCCAAGTTGTAAAGTTCGTTTTTGACATAACGACTTGTACATCTCATTGTTGCAATGGGTCCACCTGTATCCCTATTTAAATGATTTGTTTTCTCCCTTCCCCTCCACAAATTATACCAACATCAAATACAGTGAAAGCAGGGGTTATACTGTGGGGGAGGGACATACAAAGCAACAAAGAAATCATCTTATAAATGTGTTAGAAACAATTGCATGAAAGAAAAAAATTGAATACATATCTTAGGGTTCATTTCCCTAACATCAACTTATCTGACCTTTTCTGCTTGACTCAGACATATACTAGTTACTGCAAATAAGGGAAACCATGGGACCTATGTTTCTTTGGGCCTGGCTTACTTCACTTAATATAATTTTTTCCAAGTCTTTCCGTTTCCTAACAAATGGGGCAATGCTGTTCTTTCTGATGGAGGCATAGAATTCCATTGTGTGTATATACCACATTTTCTTGATCCATTCATCTACTGAGGGGCATCTGGGTTGGTTCCATATCCTAGCTATGGTAAATAATGCTGCAATAAACATAGTCATGCTGGTAGCTTTAGTGTGGTCTTGTTTGTGAACATTTGGGTAAATGCCCAAAAGTGGGATTGCTGGGTCATAGGGGAGCTCTATGTGGAGTCTTTTGAGGAACCTCCATACTGCTTTCCAAAGTGGTTGAACAAGTTTACACTCCCACCAACAATGCAGTAAGATTCCCTTCTGTCCACATCCCCTCCAGCATCTGTTGTTATTAGAGTTCTTGATTATAACCATTCTAACTAGGGTGAGGTGGTATCTCAATGTTGTTTTGATTTGCATTTCTTTTATGGCTAGGGAAGTTGAGCATTTCTTCATGTGTCTATTGGCCATCCTTCTTTCCTCTTCAGAGAAGTTTCTCTTTAAGTCTTTAGCCCACTTATTTATTGGGCAGTTGTTTCTTTGAGGATTTGTTGTTGGGGGATTTAATTTTTTGAGATCCAGGTATATTTTAGATATGAGACCCTTGTCTGTTGTATGGCTAGTGAAGATCTTCTCTCAATCCGTGGGCTTTCTATTGATCTTGCTGGCTATGTCCTTTGCCATGCAGAAGCTCTGCAATTTCATGCTAAAGCTAAACCAACATGAGTTAAACCATCTTAACAGGCCCATCTCAAGCATTGAAATAGAAACAGCAATAAGAGACCTCCCATCTAAGAAAATCCCAGGACCAGATGGTTTTACAGCAGAATTCTACAAGGCCTTCAAAGCAGAGCTCACACCAATACTTCTCCAACTCTTACATGAAATTGAAAGAGAAAGTTCACTACTGAACTCATTCTATAAACCATCATAACCCTCATCCCAAAACCAGGCAAGGACTCATCAAAGAAAGAGAACTATAGACCCATTTCTTGGATGAACATTGATGCAAAACTTCTCAACAAAATTTTGGCCAATCGACTTCAACAATTCATCCAAAACATCATACACCACGATCAAACAGGATTCATTTCAGGGATGCAAAGCTGGTTCAATATATGCAAATCAATTAATATAATTCATCACATCAACAGGAGCAAGGATAAGAACCACATGGTATCTCAATAGATGCAGAAAAAGCATTTGACAAGATCCAACACCCCTTTATGATGAAGGTTCTGGAAAAATTAGGACCCATTTCCTCTTAACTCAGGAAAGAGTCAAGGATGTCCACTCTCTCCACTTCTCTTCAATCTAGTATTAGAATGCTTAGCTACAGCAATAAGACGATGCAAACATAAAGGGGATCCAAATAGGGAAAGAAGAAGTAAAACTCTCCCTCTTTGTAGATGACATGATCTTGTATTTAAAGAATCCCACGGACTCCACTCCCAAATTACTCAAGCTCATTCAAAACTTTGGCAAAGTAGCAGGGTATAAAATTAACCCTCAAAAATCAATGGCTTTTCTGTATGCCAACAATGAGAAATGTGTGGCTGAAATTAGGAAAACAACTCTGTTCATAATAGCCCCACAAAAAATAAAATACCTAGGAATTAACTTACCCAAATTAGTGAAGGATCTCTATGATGAAAACTTCAAAAGCTTGAAAAAGGAAATCAAAAAAGAACTTAGAAAGTGGCAAAAACTCCCATGCTCCTGGATTGGAAAGATCAACATCGTGAAAATGGCAATACTTCCCAAGGCTATCTACAAATTCAATGCAATACCTATCAATATTCCAACCTCATTCTTCAAGGAAATAGAAGAGGCAGTCCAAAAATTCATATTGAACAATAAAAGACCCTGAATAGCAAAAAACGATCCTCAACGGAAAGAACACTGCTGGAGGAATATCAATACCAAATTTCAAACTCTACTACAAAGCCATAGTAGTCAAAACAGCTTGGTATTGGCACAAGAACAGACCTCAGGACCAATGGAATAGAATTGAAAACCCAGAAATGAACCAACAGACCTATAGCCATCTAATCTTCGATAAGCGAGCTAAAAAAATAGAATGGAAGAAAGACAGCCTCTTCAGTAAATGGTGCTGGCAAAATTGGTTAACTACTTGTAGAAAACTAAAGCTAGATCCTTATATGTCACCCTGCACCAGAATCAACTCCAAATGGATCAAAGATCTCAGAGTCAAAGCAGATACTCTGAAAACATTACAGGATGGAAAAGGAGAAACCCTAGGACTCCTTGGCACAGGCCAAAATTTTCTTACTAGAGACCCAGAAACACAACAAATCAAAGGAAGGGTTGGCACATGTGAAAGGCTCCTGTGAACACTCTCCGCCTCAGGTAGCTGCTCTCTGGAACTCTCATCCACTCTGTCCTTTGGCTTGTAATCACATCATGGTGTCCAACCGTGGTTGTTCAGTGTTGCAGAATGACCAGTTCTAGATGCCAAGTCTGGCTTTGTCCCTCACTCCTTTAGTACACATTGGTATCTCCCTTCCTCTTCTCTATGAAAGTTCTGCTCCTCAGACCTAGCAGGAATTCTAGTTCCTTCCAAAAGGTCTTTTATCTGTGACTCCTTGACCAGTCTCCAATCTGAAGCCTACTCCGATCTCTCCTCTTCTCATTTCATCTTGAGCATTCTGTTCCAACACAAGGTCCTCTTTAGGTGAGCACGGTCAGCTGTGGGAGAGCTGAGCAGCCCTGTCTGAGCTGGGCGCCTTGGCTGTGGCCTGCGCCTTGCCTCACAGCTCCCACTGCAGGGGCAGAAGGAAGGCTTGCTAGGGGTCTCCAGTGTCCTCTGGGTGGGAATCCAGCAGCGTGCATGAAGGAAAAGTCATCCAGAAAGCACCAGACCCAGCCTCTCAGTGGAGCGGAGAGGATGCAGATTTATTATGGGAAGGGTGAACTTGGCTGTCTGTCCCTGAAACCCTGCCATTGTGGTTATAGGGACAGTGGCCAGGCTGTGGGCGCAAAGTGAGACTGCAGGATGTAAGCCTGGTCCACTGTACTACCTTGGGGAAATGGCTGCTTTTTTGAGGACTCAATTTCTCTGTCTGAAGAGTGGGCTAATAGCAGGACCTCCACTGGGAGAAGGTGGTGCTAAATGATGTATGTGTGTGTGTGTGTGTGTGTGTGTGTGTGTGTGTGTGTGTGTGTGTGGTGGATGGGGAGGCCACCATGCAGATGCAAAGAAAGTTCCCATGAGCCAGAAGGGTAAGTGGGAAGGAGCTGGCCCAGGGTCTGCTTGGAATGGGAGCTGTGATTTCACTGCAGGGTTTTGCTAGGCTTAGTGAGGAAGGGCAATCGCCTTGGGGTCAGGGCCAGGGATTGTGGTGGAAATGAGGGGTAGGGGGGACAAGGTCATATCCTCCAGGGCGGTCTACCTCCTGTGTTCCTCTTTATCCCTGGAGGATCTACTGTTGTTCACCACCCCCAGCCCCATCCTCTGGGCAGAGTTGAAGCCTTACACTGGAAGCCACCGTCACTGTCCCTAACTCAGAAATATATGTGGTTGAGACTCAGGAATCTGGAATCCTCTCTGATGTGGTCTGGGGTGGGAGCAAAGCCCAGTGGCCAGGCCTGATGTAAAAAAGTAGAGGAGGCCAAAGGGGCCTTGACAGTCATCACCAACATGTCCCCTTACCACCGGCCACCGCCTGAGACCTGCCCTGTAAGATTTGTCAAGGGGAAGTTCAGTGTTTCTGCAAAGAATAATGATGAAGGCAGGCAAGCAGATTTGTCAGTGTGAGGTTGCTCCCCCCTAGGTCCACAGTCTTCTTCAATGAAAGCCACAGATGAGGTCAAGCTGTTAAAACATGTTAGATATTCAAATGGCTGTCATTTCTTGTCATTTCTGTATGTGACAGGGATCCAGCATTCAAATGGCAGGGGGTGAGGGTGCAGGGGTATTGTAAGTCACAGGCACGTTGGAGGGGGCTGTTAGCCAGTGGCTGCTGATCTTTCTTTGGGATTGGCACTCAGGGCCTTTCTGGGTATAGGAGAGAAGGAAGCTGGGGATCAGAGTCACCACTTTCCTGAGATGTGGGGTGCTGATCTTTGGAGAACGAGAAAATGGAGGCAGGTACGAAGTACTGGCCTAGGGAACTTGAGGACTGAGTTGGAAGCCTCTGCCTTTCATGAAGGGCAACTTCCTCAAAGGAAATGCCTTTCTTTCATGTCAGTTTCTGACCTCAGATAGTGGCCAAGTGCTGCTGAGAAGACAAGCCACATACAAGGCTGTGCACCGGGGAGGCTGTGTTCATCACAGCTCAAGCACCGCCATTAGTGACGCGGCGCACACCCATTCTGCTCTGGGGCTGGCTGTGGCAGGGCTAATGGCATCCTGACCCAGTATATGATCTCCAAGCCCATAGCTCATTTCTCCACTGAAGATGAGCTGGAGATAGGGAACACTGGGGAAAACTAGGGCAAAGTTGGTAGCTATAGTTCCTATCGAGGGGAAGGCACGTGAGGATGGCCTCTGAGTCATGCAGATACGAGGAGTCCCATGGAGAACAATGGCTGTGGAATGAGTGCCCTTCAACCCGGAGCCATCCGGAGGAGGGACATGACAGGGGACAGTGGGGGGGGATCCTGTCCTGTCTGCACAAAGATCCTCGAAGGCACAGTCCTTTTGTATTTTGTTCTCCCTTCATTCCTTCCTTCGTTCCTGTCTTCCTTCCTTCCTCCCTCCCTCCCTCCCTCCCTCCCTCCCTTCCTCCCTTCCTCCCTTCCTTCCTTCCTTCCTTCCTTCCTTCCTTCCTTCCTTCCTTCCTTCCTTCCTTCCTTCCTTCCTTCTTCATCCCTTCTTCTCTCCCTTCCTCCCTCCCTCCCTCTCTTTCTGTCTACTGGTACTGAGGCTTGAACTCAGGGCCTAAGCACTGTCCCTTAGCTCTTTCTCTCAAGGCTGACAGTCTACCATTTGAGCCACAGCTCCACTTTCAGCTTTATTTTGCTGGCTATTTGGAGATAAGAGTCTCATGGACTTTTCTGTACTGGCTGGCTTCAAATAATGATCCTCAGATGTCAGCCTCCTGAGTAGCTAGGATTACAGGTTTGAGTCACCTGTGCCTGGCTCCTTTGGTGCTTTTCAAACCCTGAAGGATAGTGACATTTCCCCACAGTACAGTTTGCTGCTGGCATTGGACCAAGGACTGCCTTTTTCTTAGAGCATCTACTTTAGAAACTTGCATTAGGAAAGTCTGTCCCCTTGAGAGGTAAACCTCCCAGCTTCCTGACACGTTTCTAGAACTGTCCAGCCTTTCTCATGGCCCTGAGAGCTGAGCCTATAAATCTAATCAAGACTCATGCACTCCTATCAGTTTTGGTGGGAGAGGAGGAGCCTAGTTTTGAACACAAATCCATAAACACAAATGCCTGACACATGAACTCACCTTCCCTCTAACATCTATCAGTACTTTTCCACTAGCTCATCCTAGTGCCTGTGGCTTTGGGGTGTCAAGATCTCAGTCTCTCTCCCCTATTTCAGTGAACTGGACCAAAGCCTTCAACTGCTGTTCTTCCACAACACCGCACGCACCTGCATGGATCGCTTCTTCTTTCCCCACCTCCGCTCCATCCACTCCAGCACACGGGTGAGATCAGACATCCGCCTCTCCTCCGCCGTCCTCCACATAGACTTCCTCTCCGTAGGCATCATGCTCTTGATGTCCACTGGGGCCTGGGACGTGAAGTCTCTGCTAAGCCTTGGAACTTTCTCCTGCGCTTTTGCTCCCTGCATCTCGTCTTGATGTTGTGACTGTGTTGGAAGGTAGCACCCAGCCTTGAGATGGGACCTTAAGAGGTAGAATTAGGTGAGCTGCTGGAATATTGCCTTGGGAAGTGATTGTGAGGTCACTGTTGGCCTTGGCAGGTGGCCCTTGGGGACGTAGAGGAGAAAGGATGCTAGCCGCCTCCTTACTTTGTCCCAGTGGCCACTGGCCCTCCTCATTCCACTTCTATTAAACAAAACCAAATTGGGTTGAGACAAAGGCTAGTTTAGGTGTTTCCTTTTCTCAAAAATCTTCATGGACCCTGTTGTGTAATCTAAATTCCTTAGATTGGCATTGCAGTGTACTGTAAATAGAATGACACTTTTTTGGTGAGTTCTTTTCCTCTCTGTCCATTTATCCATTAAAGTGGATAATTAGCAGATGCCTCTTGTGTGTGGGGTTTGGTGCTTAGGGTACAAAGCAGGGGAAAGCCTAGTCACACCTCCTAAATTTGGTGAGTCAATGGGGCAGATCAAGGTTTGCTTTGATCCTAAGCAGGCTCACCAGGGCTACTGTTACCTGAATGTTTTGTGCCCCAAATTCGAATTCCTATGTTGATGCTTTAACCCCTGAGGTAATAGGCTTTCCTTTGGGAAGCCGACATGGGACAGTGCTCCTCTAAAAAGAGATGGCTGAGGGCAATCCCAACTCTTCTCTCGTGTGAGGGAGATGCCATCAGTGAACCTGGAAGCAGCCCTCACTTGACACTGAATTAGCTGGCATCAGCTGCTGAACTTCCCAGACTCCAGAACTAGGTGAAACAAATGTTTGTTGTTTAAAGTTGCTCTGTCTATGGCATTTTCTAATCATAGCTGTACGAGCAAGCTATGGAGCAGAGGAATGTCCATGTGTATGGTCCATGTGGCAGAGTAGGGGGCATGACCTACCTGAATAACTGAAGACGAGGGTGGCTGGAATAGCACGTGGGATAAAATGATGCTAGGTAGGGACAAGGCAGAGGCCAGACAATACTGGACTTTGGAGGGCATAGAGTCATCTCAGAATGGAAGAAAAGAAGGATAGAAGAAACCATAAGGCGTTTGGATGAAGGAGGAGGGAAGGATTGTGGGAGAGAGAGAATGGAGCAAGAAAGGGGAACTATGCTTGTGTGTGTGTGTGTGTGTACATGCACATCAGTAATGGGAATTAAACATAAGACCTCTGTGTTTTTGCTCTACCACTTGAGCCATGCCTCCAGTTTTCGCTTTTTGCTGGTTAATTGGAGACAAGGATCTCTAAGATTCATGTGCCCTGGCTGCCTTTGAACCTTTATCCTCAGATCTCAGCCTCCTGACTGGCTAGGACTATAGGCGTGAGCCACTGGCCACACACTTAACTAGAGTCCCAGAATCCTCTCCCTTATCCCTGATAGTCACCACTCCATTTAAGAGAAAACATCATCATAACTTCTAATGTCAGATTTACAGATTTTTGAGTTTTATTCAAATGGAATCACGCACAGGTAGCCTTCATATTCAGATGATTTTGGCAGTGCACTGCTTTGTCATATATTCCTTGCTGGGGCAGAGCCTTGGCTAAGGTGTCCAGCATGCGGGAGGAGCCACTGCCCCGTCGCCTACCTTCCACCTCTGGGTGCAGAAAGTCGGCTGCTCACTGTTATTGGATCCTGTGCTTGGCTGGGAGTCTCTTTCCTCTCACTGACTTCTGCTTTGTCTTTATCTTTGTCTCTGATGTCTAGGTGTGGATATGAATATTTGTCCCGCTGTAGGTTTGTTGAACTTAGAAGTGTGCTTCTATTCATTTTGGTTGCTGTGATAAATACTTAGGAGGAATAATTTAAAGGAGGATTTGTTTTGACTCAGAAATTTCAGTTCATAATCCTTTTGCTGGTTAACTGGAGGTAAGAGTCCCACAGTTCTGCCTGGGCTGGCTTCAAACTGTGATCCTCAGGTCTCAGCCTCCTGAATAGCTGGGGTGACAGATGTGAGGAACCAAAGCCTACAAAGTAATTTCACACTTGGTTATGATGGAAACAGAACACCTCACATGTCCTTCAGGGAGTGGTACAATCCCCACTGAAAAACAAGCTATCATCCATACTCTCTAGACTTCCTTCATGCAGTTCCATTTGGGAGATTGCTGTGGCAGAAAGTTTGGCTCCTCATATCCTGGTAAAGGTTGCTAGTGCGGGGCTGGGAATGTGGCTTAGTGGTAGAGTGTTGCCTAGCATGCACAAAGCCTGGGTTCAATTCCTCAGTACCACATAAACAGAAAAAGCCAGAAATGGTGCTGTGGCTCAAGTGGTAGTACACTAGCCTTGGGCAAAGGAAGCTCAGAGATAATGTCCAGGCCCTGAGTACAAGTCCCAGGACTGGCAACAAAAAGTTGCTAATGCTTCTATCCCAGAAAATCAAGTCACATTTTTTCTTTCCCTTTTTCTCCTTCATTGAGGGTCCATTTTGTTTAGTTGCACAGAGAAGATGTGGAAATGGAATTCCCTCTTACACAGATTCCTGCTGATCATTTGGGCAAACTAGCTACCCCTGATGCCTGATTTTCTCAAGGCATGGGATGAAATGTGGCATGATGTCATTTATTTATTTTTTAAAGTTTTATTGTTATTGTGAAAGTGACAAACAGAGGGGTTACAGTTATATAAGTCAGGTAATGTGTACATTTCCTTTTGAACGGTGTCACCTCTTTTCTCCCATTTTTTTCCCTTCTGACTTCCATTCTCCACAAGTTGTATAGTTCATTTTCAACCTAGTGTCTAGTGAGTATCACTGTCTTACCATCTCTTCTATCTGTAGCAGCCCAGAGACTCCTATGGCAGAAGGAGTACAGAGTTTAAAGAGATTGTGTGTGTGTGTGTGTGTGTGTGTGTGTGTGTGTGTGTCTCCAAGGGCTTGAACTCAGGGCCTGAGCACTGTCTCTAAGCATTTTTTGCTCAAAGCTAGTGTTCTACCCCTTGAGCCACAGCTCCATTTTGAGCTTTCTGGTGGTTAATTGGAGATAAATCAGACACTTTCCTGCCCCAGCTGACTTTAAACTGTGATCCTCATATCCCAGAGTAGGATTAAAGGCATAAGCCATTGGCTCCTGGATTCCTAAGATTTTTTCCAGTGGGAAAGAAAGAGGGCCCTGCTGGCCCAGAGAAGAGTTTTGTGGGTGGTTTCAGGGGACTTTGAAGCTCCCCAGGAAAAGGTGTTTTTAGAAGGCATCAAAGTCAATTCATGACTGCTGCTGTTATTCCAAGAATGGAAGCTGTCCTCTAGTATGGACCTGTTTCTGATACAACCATGACTTGCAACATTCTCAGAGCTTTTTTGCTTTCACTTTTTACTTTCTAGTTTCCCAAATTCAAGCTCTCTTAATTGAGGTGTGTGTGTGTGTGTGTGTGTGTGTGTGTGTGTGTGTGTGTGTGTGTGTGTGTGTGTGTGTTGGTACTGGGTACTGAGTTTGAACTCACAGCCTCATGCTGTTGCTCAGCCTTTTCTACTAATGGCTGGTGGTCTACCATTTGAGCCATGACTCCAATATGGAATATTGCTAGTAAAAAGAAATATCTGAGATGGGTCTCTGGGACATTTTCCCTGTAGCCAGCTTCCAACCATGATGCTCTAGATCTCAGCCTCCTGACTAGCTTCAAGCTTTCTCATTCTTTTAAGGCTTGTTCTAGTCAAGAAAATATAAACCCCAAGTCTTTCCTTCTTCCCTTCTTCCCTCACTCCCTTTTGTCCTACTTTCCTGCCTACCTTTTTATTTAAGTAGTTGTACAAAGAGATTTTAATTTGACAAATCTTCTAAGTTGTTTTTTTCTACTGAATGCATAATACACATCTATCTTGTGCTTAGTGCAGCTATTATTTCTGTATTACATTCCTGGGGCCTTTGAAGGTATGGACTTCATTGTTTGGGTGTCAAGCACAGGCTGCCTGGCACCTAGGATGCTGGACAGCTATTTTGAAATAGTTAAGAAGCAAATCCATGTGACTGGATTGCCCAAAGGCAATACCAAGTAGGTGGCAGAGTGCATGGGTCCAGAGGGATCATGGACTGGCATTTGCAGGGCTCTGAGCGGCGTGTTCTGTGCTGCTCTGAGAACAGAAACCCACTCAGACAAGCTCAGGTAGGAACAAGACTCAGACAAGGCAGACAGGCTTTTGCCTGGTGGTAGGTAAAGAGGTGCCTCCAATAGCAATGGAAGAGACAGTGTTAAATGGTCCAGGCTGGGAGCTGCCTCTAAGGGCATCCACTAGAAAGTTAGTGGTTCTGGTATCTCGGAAGCAGACATGGAAAAGATGGGAACCAAGGCTGGGGCCACACATCTCTGACTGTTAGGCCTTTCCCTCTGCTTTTCTTGTGGCCATCTGCCTGTCTGTGTCTCTATCACAAACATTGTCTTCTACACAGCTTTGTCCTGGCCTCGTTTTTATGGGACATTTCAACTGAACACTACAATTGCGTGTTTCTTGGTTCACAACAAAACAAAACAAAATGGAAACCTGAGACTACTACCTACTCCCTCTTGGAGCAGCCATTAGTGCGTTCTCTTCTGAGGGGGTGTGTGAGCAAGGCCCATCCCCGTTTGTTTGGTGGGTGATGTGGGTGAAAGCTGGGAGAGCTGAGATGAATGAGGACAGTTCCTGCATGAGACTCATCTCAGGGTCTCCAAACTGGCAGAAGAGACAGCAGCTACACACTTCTGGAAGCCTTACTCCACTCTCCACAGATGCCAGCTCGGGGGCTCTGTCATGCTGGAGCAGGAACTGGGCTACCAGAACTCTATCAGAACAGTAGGCATTAGCTGTCTCTGTCAGTGGACAGCCACTATGTCATTTTGAGGAGACCAAGCATCAGGCCTTTTAGGCCCTAGGGAACATGTGGAGGGACAGTGGGGACTTGGATTTGAGGAGAATGTCTGGGCCCCTGTTTTGTGCCAGGTACGGTGCCAGGCACTGAGGAGGAGGATACAGAGATTGTGTGGCACCATCCTGGCCTGCAGTTTATTCCTCTTTTGGAGAAACTCCCACCAACTCTAATGAGTTATGTGGTGTGTCTCTGGATCTCTCTACTAATCCCTGTTGTAGTTTGGGTGAGTAAATGCCACTCTAATTTGAGGGGTGGGTCCTGATTGTTCTAAGCCAATCAGCACTTGGCTTTAACCCTAAATGCTAGAATCCATGGCTAGTTTGTCCCAGGAGCATAGTTAATAGGGAAGATACTGAGAGCTTGGTTTGTTGGGTCCAGTTCTGTCTGTGAAAAGTGTGCCACTTGCAGGGAACATATGCAGTCATCTGCCTTGAAGTTGTACAGCAGAGAATGAACCAGAGAATGAACTCCACACTGGAGGCCTTGTGGACCCTTGAGGGGTGACACCTGTGTGAGCCCTGATGTTCAGATTTCTCTCACCTGGAACTCCATGGGCTGGAGTCAGAACTGGGCCACCATGGACTCAAACAAGCTGCCTCTATCTGTGTGACTCAATGGCTTCTTCTGACCCTGGCCCAGGCTGGAGAGTGAAAGCCACTAGGGTTTTCCACCTTATGCTGTGTAGCCTTGAAGAACTAACTGACTGCCGGTGTTTATTTTATTCCATTTTTCTGGCTTATTACTATTTAGTATTAGTGAAACACCAAGGATCATTACAGAGATTTGTTCTCTCTAGGTGCAGGTGGCTTGCCTGTAATCCTAGCTATTAAGGAGGCTGAGAATCGAGGATTGAGATTTTGAAGCCCAGGCCAGAAAGTCTGTAAGTCTTATCTCCAATAAACTACCAAAAAGCTGTAAGTGGAGCTATGGCTTAAGGGGTAGAGAGCCACCCTGGAATGAAAAAGCTAAGGGAAAGTGCTCAGGCCCCACATTCAATCCCCTGCCTGAGCACACATACAAGAAAATGTGTTATTAGCAAAAACTGACTTGCCTATGGCTGGTCCAAATTCCAAATAGAAGGCACCAACTCACCCCAGCCAGGCAGCAGTGCAGGAGGCTGTGACGCTGAGACCCACATCTGCTCTAATTTCCAAGGATGTTCTAAACAAATGTGTCAAGTAGGCCCGAGGGCCATGTGCTGTGGAATGGACATTTGTGTATTCAGATCCCAGCATTCGGCACCCTAGAAATGTCCTTTCTTTGCTCTGTAGAACCCCAAGGAGGCCACTTACTTGCCAGAAGAGTGCAATCTTGGGGCTGGGTGACCCCAAGGGTGATGTGAAATACCAGGAAAATAGCAGCAGGGAATTGTGGGATTTAAGCAGATGGGGAACCAGGGATCTGGCATGGGGCCCACATGGCTGTCTGACTTTCTGGATGACCTTGGGACCCTTTCATCTTGGCTTTCAGCCATGAAGTAAGAAGGACCAGATTAGTGGTTGTAAATTGGTGCCAGTGAGATTAGGCTGACCTGCAGGTTTTTGTTTGTTCGTTTTACATGTGTAGAACCTTAGAAATTAAAGCATTTCACATAGAGCAAATTTCAGAGTTGTCATCTGTTTAAATGGATTAATGGCTGAGTATGACTGGGCCTCAGTAGGTTTTGTTCCCTTGGGAGATGAGACACCTCTACACCCATCCATGTAAACTGCTTGTGTCCTGAAGACCTCTGAGTTTTGGACTCTCTGGATTAGGTAGTGATTCTAACTGCTAAGAATTACAATTGTTTCTTCTCATCTTTGATCTTGATTCCATTTTATAGGTTTGGAGCCCAGGGCTGGAACACATGCAGTCCTCCTGGTCTTTAGCTATCTAGTTGTTGTGTGGTGAAGCTGGGCACATATCTGCCCAACCCCAGCCTGCCTCCTTCCAGGCTTGTATTAAATAGGAGACTTAACTTGGGGCATACCTGGGGATATCTTTATGTTACAACTGGGGAAATCGAGTTCTGAAGAGCTCATTGGGGTCTTAGCCCTGCTGGTAGTGAAGGCCACAGTCACCCTGCTTCCTGCAAAAATGGATATTGCTTCTGGTGTGCAGGCAAGGAGGCCAAGGAGGGGAAGGAGAGGTTGCACAGCACAGTGGCAGCAGCAAGAGTTTCAACAATAGAAAGACAAATACCGTGTGATCAGGCTCTTCACAAATACCATGTGATCTGGTTTTCAGCACAGAAGCTGACTCCTGATGTGGTCAGTAGAATGGGGTTTTTCAAGGATTGGTAGGGGAGGGCAGGGAGATATGCTAATTACCATGGTTTATTAGTATGTAATACATAAATGTATCAAAACATCACACTGTTGAGTCAGGCTCTGATGGCTCATCCTGTAATTCTAGCTACCCAAAAGGCTGATATTTGAAGATCATGGTTTGAAGCCAGCCCAAGCAGAAAAATCTTATAAGACTTGTATTTCTAATTAACCAGGAAAAAAAGCTGAAAGCATAAGGTATGTTTCAAGTGGTAGAGCACCCATTGGAGTGAAAAAGCCAAGCAAAAGTGAGAGGTCTGAGTTCGAGTCACAGTACCTGAACAAAAATATCAACAACAACCACCCCCAAACCTCCAAAATCACATTCAAAAAATAAATATGCATAATTATATCTCAACTAAGGCAATTCAAAGATTTAAAAATATTTAAAGAAGTCTATGTGACCAGGCTGAAAGAGATCTTCTGGGTTTGTACAATACTGAGGAGAATGATGGCTACCAGAGGTGGACCCCCACTTTTGCTGGGCATCTTTGGTAAGCCAAAGGAACACAGGAGGAATAAGATTTAGTTGGCCTATTGCACAGCACAGCAGGAGACCATAATATATAATAAGTAATAATACACAATATTTTCAATTTTTTTTGGTGCTGTTCCAGGGCTTGAACTCAGGGCCAAGGTGCCATCCATTAGCTTTTTTTGCTCAAAGCTAATGCTCTACCACTTGAGCCACAACTCCACTTCCAGCTTTTTGGTAAGTTATTGGAGATAAGACTCTCATAGACTGTCCAGATTGGGCTAGCTTCAAATCAGGATCCTCAGAGCTCAGCCTCCTAGTAGCTAATAGGCATGAACCACCAGAGCCCAAATTCAAGTGCTTTTAAAAGAGAAAAGAAAAGCTTCCTGAGGGTCTTCTTCCACTTCTTGCGCCTGGAGGTGCTCCTCACAGCCCTGCACAGGTGAGGACAGCGTGGGAGCGTCCCTGCCCTCTGGCAGTAGGCAGTAGGCTGTTACGGACTGCAGTTGCTGCTCTGTGCTTGGTGTCTTTGGGAAGCCAACACCATCACCCTTTCTTGCCTTGTCTGTGAAACAGGACATGTGACTTGGTGTGGCTTGTGCATTATTGTGAGGAGTCATCATTCGGCCATGGGGGTGGCATTGCCTAGCAAATCCGGCCACCTGCTGCCCTTATTGTGGTGAACTGTGTGTGACAGCAGAGATCCTGCCCCAATCCCTATTCATCTTATGGTCTGAGTTTCTTCTCCTTTGTTTAGCTCTTTAGCACCTACTCACCTCAGCCCTGATCTAGGGTATTGGTGGGTCACAGGAGGGCCTTGCTGATTGCCATGGCTTGGATGTTAAGTGTCCACCCAAAGTCCCTGTGTAAAGACTTAGCCCTCAGGGCGGTGGTAATGGGAGGCCATGGACCTTAAAGAAATGGACCTAATGGAGGTCTTTAGGCGATTGGGTGTGCACTCTTGGAGGGGATCAGGCCCCATCTCTCTGGTTTGAAGTGTGACCACTGGCTCCTACACATGCTCCTGCCATGATGTGTCACCATCTGCCACCATAGCTACAGGCCAAACGAATAGTTCTGCCTGATCTTAGACTTTGAACATCTAAAACATTTTTTTCTTTTTTTAATGTTTTTTTAAATTGTAAAAATAGTGTACAGAGTGGTTACTGTTACATGAGTAAGGTAATGAGTACATTTTCTATGGAGCGTTGTTACCTCCTCCTTTGTTTTCCCCTTACCATCCTTTCCCTCCCCACCTCCCCAATTCCTCCCCCCTCCAAGTTGTAAAGTTTGTTTTCAACATAGTCTCTTGTACGTCTCATTGTTACAATGTGTCAACCTGTATCCTTATTTCAGCATTTTGTTATTTCCCTTCACCTCCCCGATTTAGAAAAATGTATATAAGATGCAGGGCACCAACATCAAATACAGTGAAAACAGGGGTTATACCATGGGGGAAGCACATCCAAAAACTTCCAAAAAAATCACATAGTACAATTTAAAGATGTTAAAAACAATAGCAAGAAAGAAAAAAACAGTTCTGTCCCTATCTTGGGGTTCATTTTGCTTAACATCATCTTATATGGTCATATGTACATAGTTTTTTTAACTTTTCTTCTTGTCCTATACTTATACTAGTTATTGAAAAGAAGGGAAACCATGGGATCTATGTTTCTTTGGGCCTGGCTTACTTCACTTAATATAATTTTTCCCAAGTCTTTCCATTTCCTAACAAATGGGCAGTGTCATTCTTTCTGATGGAGGCATAGAATTCCATTGTGTATATATACCACATTTTCTTGATCCATTCATCTACTGAGGGGCATCTGGGTTGGTTCTATATCTTCAATATGGTGACTAATGCTGTGATAAACATAGTTGTGCTGGTAGCTTTAGTGTGGTCTTGATTGTGAACATTTGGGTAAATACCCAAAAGTGGGATTGCTGGGTCATAGGGGAGCTCTATGTGGAGTCTTTTGAGGAACCTCCATACTGCTTTCCAAAGTGGTTGAACAAGTTTACACTCCCACCAACAATGCAATATGGTTCGCTTTTGGCCACATCCTCTCCAGCATCTGTTGTTATTAGATTTCATGATTATGGTCATTCTAATGGGGTGAGGTGGAATCTCAATGTTGTTTTGATTTGCATTTCTTTTATGGCTAGAGAGGTTGAGCATTTCCTCTTGTATCTATTAGCCATCCTACTTTCCTCTTCAGAGAAGTTTCTCTTTAAATTTTTAGCCCACTTGTTGATGGGATGGTTGTTTCTTTGAGGATTTGTTGTTGGGAGATTTAGTTTTTTGGGTTCTAAGTATATTTTAGATATGAGAACCTTGTCCTTTATATGGCTAGTGAAGATCTTCTCCCAATCTGTGGGCTTTCTATTAATCTTGCTAGCTATGTCCTTTGCCGTGCAGAAGCTCTGCAATTTCATGCAATCCCATTTGTCCAACCTTTCTTTGACTTGTTGTGTTTCTGGATCTTTATCAAGAAAATTTCGGCCTGTGCCAAGGAACCCTAGAGTTTCTCTTATTCCTTCCTGTAATGTTTTCAGGGTGACTGCTTTGACTTCGAGGTCTTTGATCCATTTGGAGT
The DNA here is from genome assembly GCF_019054845.1 of Dipodomys spectabilis. Taxonomy (NCBI): domain Eukaryota; kingdom Metazoa; phylum Chordata; class Mammalia; order Rodentia; family Heteromyidae; genus Dipodomys; species Dipodomys spectabilis. The sequence continues at coordinate 1,168,686 of NW_024870842.1, read as the reverse complement.
TGGTTCTGGTACAGGATGCTATATAAGGATCTAGTTTTAGTTTTCCACAGATGTTTGACCAGTTTTGCCAGCATCATTTACTAAAGAGACTGTCTTTCTTCCATTCTATTTTTTAAAGCTCCCTTATCGAAGATTAGATGGCTATAGGTCTGTGGGTTTATTTCTGGGTCTTCCAGGTCTGTTTATGTGCCAGTACCAAGCTGTTTTGATTACTATGGCTTTGTAGTAGAGTTTGAAATTTGGTATTAATATTCCTCCAGCGCTGTTGTTTCTGCTAAGGATTGTTTTTGCTATTTGGGGTCTTTCATTGTTCCATATGAATTTTTGGGTTGCTTCTTCTATTTCATTGAAGAATGAGGTTGCAATATTGGTAGGTATTGCATTGAATTTGTAGATAGCCTTTGGAAGTATTGCCATTCATCTAAAACCTGTTTCCTTCGTAAGTTAGCTACCTCCCATACTTTATGACAGTAACACACAGCTTAGAGTGACCCAGCTTCCATCATCCCTTCACTCAAAGGCACACAAGACACAAGTCTCCCTCCCAGGTCAGGAATGTTCTCATAGCTATGTTCTCATAGCTGCACCCAGTCCTACCTCCTCCCTCTGGCTCCACTGCATTGCCCTCCTCCAGGGGCCAGGCCCTGCCCATGCTTCTGTGTTGAGGTGAGTTCACCTGCTCAGCAATTAGCAGTGTTTGGAGACGCTGCTGATGGTGGTATGGGGGGAGTGTTGGGGAAGGTTGCTAAACATCCTGAATTATACAGGATGGCCTTGTAGCAACAAGTTATCAAGTCTAAGATGTCATTGCTACTGACCTGGAATATCCTGGTCTACTGGATACCAGGGATGTGTGCCTGGACAGCACATGAATTATTTGGAGGTTTGGGGAAGGGTGGGCACAGCCTCTTCAGAGGGAAGCAAAGGAAGTTCTTGTGGAGAAACTGACAGCTTCACTATGTCGTCTATGCCCTTTGTAGTTGAGTTGTTGGGGACATTAGTTTAGCTTTCTGAGAGTTCAAACCCCATCTGTTCTGGTAATATTTGTACTACTGGATCCAACTATGCCTGAAGTCTTACTTGGTTACATGTATCTCTAGGCTTCTTTATTCTTTCTACTTGTTTGAGTTGATGAATTCCAATGTAAAGAAGAACCCAATCCACACTCACCCATTGTGCGCTGGCTTCCCCAGCCTCCCACATCTATACCCCACCCGACGGTCCCCAGCGGCAGCCCTGCCATCTTCCTTACTCCTGGCCCATGGCTTCCTTTGGGGTTTCAGTAATGACAGCTGCCATTTCTGCAACATCACCATCTCTAGGCATTAACTGCAGGATTGCACGACCAGATGTGGCTGTGGAACAGCTAGCTGCCCACGCTGGGCTGGCAGTTAATTAAAAGCCCCACGCACTTAGTGATTAACTAATCACAGCATGAGAGCAGTCAGGGATGGTGCGGGCAAGTTCTCTACTGAAGTCTGAGAAGCAGAATGGCTGCCTCGGGCTGCCTGCCACAGCAGGGGGCCTGGGAGGCTCCAGCTGCGATGTCCCAAGCTGGGGAGACTCCCAGCTGTCTCTGCTGCTTACACTCACAGGAGGAAGGAAGAGTGGCCTGGTGCCACATGGAGGTCTGGCCATTCCTGCTGGGACCTGAGAGGCCAGGATTGAGCAGGACACTGAGCTGAGCTCAGGCTGTGGGGACACCACCTCTCTGGCTCAGTTTTCTTATTTTTAAAATGATACTTCACTTCTAGGGTCCTGGCAAAGATGAATCCAGTGTGAACTCAGTGCCATATGGACAATATTAAGAGGCACCGTCAGTAGCAGAGCAGAGGGAGAGGCATGCAGGGCCTCCATTCTTCAAGGCTCCCTGTTCCTGTGTCCTCACCGCCGTGGGCTGTGACAGGTGACTACAGTTACTGGCAGGCTGCGCTCGCATCCAGTCTTCCCATCAGCGGAGTTCTGTGAGCAGCTTCAGGGGTGCCCTGGGGCTGGCACCCCAAGTGTGTGATGCCTCTCTAGCACCTCAGTTCTGCCCTTGTGCCCAGCTCTCTGGTTCCTAATTCTGATGGTGCCTGTCAGGGGACCTCATATCCCCCCCCATCCCATGGCAGCCGCCACTGGTTACTCATTGTTGCCCTTGATCCCCATTTCCATGCCGCCTTACCTGGGCAGGCTCCACTTTTTGGTTTGACAGAACCAGACCCCTAATGGGATCTCTGAGCCGCCACACCCTCCGCTGGGTCTTACTGTCTGGGCTGCGGCTTCTCTGGTCCACAAAGGCTCCCTTCCTACCACTCCCCTCTCTCTGGGGGTGTAGCCTTCAGGAAGAAGGACCTGAGCTGACATTTACTGTTGGAGAGGGGATGTCTTATGTGTATGAACTCAGCAACTGTAGATGTCCTGAGATGGACAGACAGAAGGCAATGTGGCTGGAGTGGGGTGCAGTAAGGAGATGGGCCAGGGAAGGGCAGGATTGACACGCAAGAGGTGTGGTCACTAGTGTGGGTGCCTCACCTGCCCCAGGCCTGACTGTGGAGGGAGAGGTGTGTGTGTGTGTGTGTGTGTGTGTGTGTGTGTGTGTGCCCGCGCGTCAGTACTGGGGCTGGAATATAAGGCCTGGGTGCAGTCCCATTTTTGGCCCAAGGCTGGTTTGCTGCCACTTGAGCCATAATAACACTTCTAGGAGAGGAAGGCTTGCATGAGGGCTTGCATGAAAGTGATTGTTTTGATGTTCCAGCAAACAATATGAGGGATTGGGGTGGAATAGCAGGGAGGGAGAGACAGAGACAGAGAGAAAGAGAGAGAGACAGAGAGAGCCAGGCAGACAAAACGGAGGCAGAAGCAGGGAGAATGGACCAGGGCAACTCTGCTCAGGACTGTGGTCTCATGTCCTGCTGGGCCAATAAGAATCTTGCACTGCTGGCAAGGTGGATTGCCAGCCCCAGCAGGAGGCCCTGGCCATGAGGGACATTTGGGGAAGGAGCTGGAGACTCACTCAGCTCAGAGAAGCCAAGAAGGTGGAGCTTGGGAGGCCCAAGGCAGGGCAGCGACACAGGCTGTCTGCCTCCTGGGGCTTTGCCATCTGCCTAGCCCTCTGCTTCACACTCCAGGGGGGGACAGAACCAACTGGCTGAGCTGCTGTCATAGAACCCTCTCTGTCAGAGTGTGGACATGGGTGGGGTGGCTCCTAAAGCCATGTGGGAGTGCTGGGAGGGGTGTGGACACAAGGTGGCCCCTCTCTGGGCCAGGCTCGGATGTCTGGGGGGCTATGTGGCAACCATCTGTGTGGGTGGCAGATAGATGGCCGCTCTCCACCCCAACACCTATGCCAGTCCTTCCCAGGAGGTAGGCCTCAGCAGGGAACAGTCAGCAGGCGAAAATCCTGGCCCGTCTTCTCAAGTCCACCCCTCAGGGTCCAGGCGTTTGGGATAGTTTCCAAGTCCTGAGAAATGCTGGAGGTGGCTGCACACGGGATGCTGGAAACCAGGGGGTGAACAATGAGGTCCCTACGATGCCTCCCCCTGCTGGATGACCTCGGGCAAGGCCACTGATGTCCCTGAATCTTTGTCTCCTCACTGGGAATAAGAGGACATTGCAGACAGAGTGATTTGAAAACTGACATGTTGGTTTTATCATGAAGTGCCATGTCCCCTCCTCCCAAAAGCTAGCTTATTGCCCTTGGGGCCAGGGCCATTTCTCTGCCATCTTACTGAAGCCACTGCTTTGGGGACCATCCCAGCATCTCTGTGGTGCTAGCAAAATGAACCAGAGGCCCCGGGCCAAAGTCGCTGCTTCAGACAAGCCTGCCACACCTTGGTGCCAAACAGAGAACACTCGGATGACCTTCCCTGCAGAGCAATCTGAGGAGCAAATCCTGAGCTGGACTTGAAATGAAGGTCCATGGCTGGGGGAACTTCATTGTTTTGGGGGGAACTTTTGGTTTTAACAGGATTGGTCACTCATCAGATGACACATGGGCTAAGGCTTTGTCTTAGTTTGGGCTGACACACAAAAATATTCAAGGCTGATTGCTTGCGGGGTGCCAGTGACTCACACATAGTCCTAGCTACTCAGGAGGCTGAGTAATTAAGGTAGGGTAATTAAGAGACAGTAATTAAGATATGAAATATCTTTTTTTTGGGTCAGTCATGGGGCTTGAACTCTGGGCCTGGGAGCTGTCCCTCAGCTCTTTAGGTCAAGGCAAGTGCTCTACCACTTGAGCCACAGTCCCACTTCTGGTTTTCTGGGGTTAATTCTCCAATTAAGAGTCTCACAGATTGTCCTGCTCAGGCTGGCTTTGAACTACAATCCTCAGATCTCAGCCTTCTGAGTAGCTAGGATTACAGGTGCAAGCCACCAGTGCCTGGCTTAAAATATCTTAATGGAGTAGTTTCTTTTTGGCCCAGTTCTGGGGCTTGAACTTAGGGCTTGGGTGCTCTCCCTGAGCTTTTTCACACAAGACTAGCACTTTATCACTTGAGCCACAGCTCCACTTCTAGCGTTTTGGTGGTTAATTGGAGATAAGTCTGTCTGGGCTGACTTTGAACTGTGATTTTCAGATCTCAGTCTTTTGATTAGCCTGAATCACTCACTGGTCACTGGTGTCAGGCTTGAAGTAAGTTTTTTTTGTTGTTTGTTTTTTCGATCTTGGGCTTGAACTTTGGGCCTGGGCACTGTCTCTGGGCTCCTTTGAGCCTGGGTGCTATCTCTGAGCTCGGTTGGCTCAAGGCTAGCACTCTACCATTTGAGCCACAGTGCCACTTCCACTTAAGTGTAGATAAGAGTCTCACAGACTTTCCTGCCTGGGCTGGCTTCAAATTTCAGTCCTCAGATCTCAGTCTCTTGAGTAGCTAGGATTATAAGTATGAGCCACCGATGACCGGCTTGGAGTAGTTTGTGTGTGTGTGTGTGTGTGTGTGTGTGTGTGTGTGTGTGTTGTGTGTGTGTGCAATGTGTGTATATATAAATATGTGTATATATATATATATATATATATATATATATATATATATATATATATATAGAACATCACGTTGCTTTCATAATTTTTTTTGTGCTGGTACTGGGGCTTGAACTCAGGGCCTGGGTACTGTCCTTGAAGCTTTTGTGCTCAGGGCTAGTGCTCTACCACTTGAGCCACAGCTCTACTTTTGGCTTTTTGGGGATAGTTAATTGGAGATAAGTCTCACAGACTGCCTGGGCTGGCTTTGAACTACAACCCTCAGATCACAGCCTCCTGAGTAACTAGGATTACAGGCATGACTCACCGATGTCTGGCTGCTTTTATAATGTTAAGAGTACAGTTCAGTTCAGCACCGATGGCTTTCATATTGTCAGACGGCTGTCGTCACGCTCCATCTGCTCACTCCTTTCATCTTTCCCAGCCCAATTCTGTCTCCATGGACATTCACCTCCTCAAGGTTCTACCACCTCCCACAAGCACCAAGAGTTGGTGGTCAGCCCTTTAACAGTGGACCTCTGGGGACACTCCAGATCAAAGCCATTGCAAGTGACATTGAATGATGTATTCGTTCTTTTGTGCCTGGCTTATTTCACACAATATAATGCCTTCAAAGTTCACAGTCATTGCAGCAGGTGCCAAAATACCTTTTTTTGAGGGCTGAATAATACTCCATGGTGGTCTAGCATAGTCTGATTTTCTATCATCCCGGAATAGATCTGGTTTCCTTCCATCTTCTATTTTGTCAAATGTTGTTGTGAACCTGGATGCTTCATCTATTTGAGTCCCTGGTATGTTAAGGAAATGTTGTATAGATGAAAATCAATTCAAGGAGTCCAGGCTCCCTAAATAATCAGAATTTCAAATAAAAAAGGCTGAGCAAGAGGCTAGAGTCACACAGGAGCATGAAGCTGAGGCAGGATGGAAAATGCTCACCCTGCCTGGTCCTGTGTTTGGCATCCTCTCTTTAAATGTGGCCACAGGAGCAGAAAATGAGCAGTGCTGTGTGAGGGGCTCCAAGCCTCAGGTCCTGGGTGACTTAGGAAATGGGGTGATAGTGGAGCCTCCAAGATGGAAAGAAGAATCTGGGATCTTTCCCTTCGAGCACATTCATCTCTATTAATCCTATCAGGATAACAACGCCTCGCAAGGCCCAGGTAGCTGAATCATGGGGATAGGCACCGTATCTTCCTTCCCTTCGAGTTGCTTAGTCAGATGACAAAGCAAGAGATACTATCCGAGCTCTGAGCAGGGCTGCTGAACTAAGCTGGGGGACATTTCATGAGATGGGGATGGGATCTTGATGGGTCACCTTAGCCCAGCTGGAAGGGCAGCCTGACACTGTGATTAACACTCCAGCAGTGAAGTGTGGTCCCTTAGTCATTCCACGAGCATAGTGAGTTCTTAGTGCGTCCAGGGTTCCAGATTCTGAGTGGGCTGGTGACAGTGAGAGTTGAGGAGGAGATGGATCAGTGGTGCCCTTGACTTTAAGAAGCTTATGCCTAAAAATGTGTTCATATTTAAGAATTGCTTTATGTTGAGATATCTAGTATGAGGGAGGGTGAATTAGGGAATTCGAGAGACATTTCAAGGCTCATCCATGCATGAGTGTCATTCATATGAGTGAGCACATGAATGTACTTGTGTGCACATGTGCATGTGTGTGCCTGTGTGCATGTGTGTGTGGGTAGGGTTGGGAGGGGGAGTTGCCCTGGCTCTCCTTGTGTAGACCTTGCCTGCTATTCTGACTCTGACCAGCAGATGGTGGGAGCGCAGCAGGAAAACCAGGGCTGCAGGTGCAGGGTGGTGGGTAGAGGCAAAGGAGCCAGGAGCAGAAGAACAGGAGTTTTAGTCCCTGGAGCTGTCACACACACACACACACACACACACACACACACAGAGACCGGGGGGGGGGGGGGGAGAGGGAGAGGGAGAGGGAGAGGGAGAGGGAGAGAGATTGAATGACTTAAACAATAGAAAGTATTCACAGTTCTCCAGGCTGGAAGTCCAGGGTCAAGGCACTGGCTGGCAGGGCAGGTTTATCCTGAAGCTTCTTATGGGGAGGGGGAGGTGGCCTGGCTTGGTTGGTGGGGCTTTTCCTGGAGGGCAGGTGTCTCTCTGGCCCTGTCTGGCCCTGTTGGACTAGGGATGTTCTTACAGCCTCGCTTAAGATGAATTATCTTGTAAGAGCCTTTCTCCTAACACACTCTCTTCTCACACTGGGGATTAGGACTTTGTATGTGAGTTACTGGGAAGTGGGGGGGGGAGGGAGGAGGAAATGTGGGGGAAGGAGGGCCCAGGAGAGCAAGGCAGATGCTGGGGAGGGGTGAGCTTTGGGCCTAGGTTGGAAGAGGACTCTGCCATGACTTTATTGTGGCTTTGAGAACTGGCTTCTTCCCCCTGAGCTGCCAGTGAGAGGTATGTAGCTCCTGAAGGCTTGGCTGTTCCTTCTCAGTGGTGGGCCGTCACCTTGGGAGTGTGCCCTCCGCCCCAGCCCAAGTGAGATGACTCATCTCCTGGCTGCTCCACTAGAGGCTGCGACCAAGCGTGGGACTCACAGCCTGTAGAACTGTGAGCCGAGTAAACCTTTACTTATTGGTCTTCTAGTTTGTGGTAGTTTATTAAAGCAGCAGCAAACTGGGGCCTGGGCACTATGTCTGGGCTTCTTTGGGCCTGGGTGCTCAGGGCTAGTGCTCTACCACTTGAGCCACAGATCATATATCCTTCTAGCTTCCCACTCAGTGACAGACATGCAACCAGAGAAGGTCACACAGCAAGACCAAAATCAACTCCTCTCACCCTGTGGTCCAGGCAGAATGTCCAGAAGGGTGGTCAGATGGGGGGATTCCAATGAGATTGGGAAGGTGGCCTCTCTTTGAGGTCTTTCTGAAGCCCCCTGCAACTCTGGAGAAAGGAAAGGTTTGATGGAGGCCCTTGCAGGAAACACAGGCTCCTGGATGAAGGGCCTAGAAGCTTCCAAGAAATGGAACCAAGAAAACCACTCGCAGTCACAGAGTTACCAAACACACTGTGTCCCCGGTGCCTTCATCCAGCCTCGGCTGGCTGGTGGCGAGGCCTGCTCAGCTGGCTTCCTCTTGTTGGTGAGCTGGGTCATGTGCAGAATGAGACCGCCCCTCTTTTCTCTTGGAGCCACATGAGGACACCTAAATCTAATAAGTCAATCTGGGCTCCCAGAAACTAGATGAAATTTTCAAATAAAGGCAGGCTCAGCCAGCTCAGACATAAATCTTTTATTTAAAATAGAGCCTACACCATTCAAATGCAATCTGCAGTGACAGATGCAGATAGAAATGAGCTCTGATTGAGCAGACATGCGAGGATTTATTTGCTCTTGGTGGTGACATATCACGAAGGGTGGCATCAAGGACAGTTGGAATGTCCACAAACAGTGGCCCGAAAGGAGCCTGGAGTGAGAAAACCCAAAGGAGAGGCAGAAGATGCTGCTGCATGGGTCTGAAGGAGCCTGTGCCACCATCTTTGCTGCTACAAGAGGGCAGGGGAGGGCAAGGTGCCCTGCAAGAGGGTAGAGAGGGCAGGAGAGCCAAGGACCAGCACCCTCTGAGTCTGCGAGGCACAGGATGAAGTTCCAGATCAAGTTCAAATCAAGGCTGCCCCAGTGGCTGGGTGGGTGCTTCTCCCTGCCTGGTCTCACGTCATCCCCATGAGAAACCCTCTGCACAGATGGCAGGCAGAGCCTCAGACAGAGCGAGGTGCCAGGCCCAGGCTTACCCTGCTCCTGAGTGAGTGGCAGAGCTGAGGCTCAGCCCAAGGCCTGCTCACCCCAGGGCCCCTTCTGTCTGACACTCCTTGGCTCACAGACACCTAGAGATGCCAGTGACCTTGTGAAAAATACTGTCATCTTGTTTGTTCTAATTTAGGCAGAGAAAATGCTTTCTCCTAAATATCGTCTCCTGTGGATGCTTGCTACCCAAGGCTTCATAGCCTCGTGAACTCAGTGACCATCGCTAACACATATTCCCCAAGACAATGGTTCCCAGATGAGCAACTCACAACACTATGTTCTGGGAAAAGTTTAATAGGATGCTGAAAACAAGACAAGAACCCCATGGAAAACAATGCTTTTGTTAATAATGTTAAGAGATCCTTTCTGCTTGAACTACTTTCAGAAAGTTACAAAGCAGGGTGGGGTTAGGTTATGAAAGGCTCGGACAAGTCCTGCAGAGAAGAGTCCTGCTCAGGCTTGCATTCCTCAACTCATTTGAACACAAAATGTGCTGCGTGCAGGTGGCTCATGCCTGTAATCCTAGCTACTTAGGAGGCTACTGAAGATCATGATTCAAAGCCAGCCCAGGCAGGAAAGTCTGTGAGACTCTTATCTCCAATAAGCCACCAGAAAACTTGAAATGGCTCTGAGCTCAAGTGGTAGAGTGCTAGTCTTGAGCTGAATAGCTGAGGGACAGTACCCAGGCCCAGAGTTTAAGGCCCTCTACCAAAAAAACCCTACAACAACACAACATGTGCTTTCTTTCCTTCCTTGGGTGTCATGTCACATCAGCAAGTGCTGTGGTTCAGATGTGGTTTGTCCCCAGGAATTTGTGTGTTGGAAGCTTGGTCCTCAGGATGGTGACAGGAAGAGGTGGAGGCCCTTCCAGAGGAGGAGGCTAGTAGAGGTCAGTGGGTCAAGGGAGTGCTGCCCTGGAGCATCTCAAGTTCTTGTGAGAGCAAGTCAGGGGCTTGTGTGTGCTAAGCAAGTGCTCTACCGTGGAGATGTAGCCTCAGCCTGGCAAGTTTCTCTAAAAGAGTCAGCTTCCCTCCTCCCCCCCACTTCTGATCTTGCCTTGTGAGCTCTCTCTTTTGCACATTCCCACCTCGATGCCATCTGTGTGATTTACGAAGCTGGGGCCTTGACAGAGCTGAGTCTTCAGTATCCACAATAGTAAGCCAAAGAAACCTCTTTTCTTTCTAGCATCCACCACCTCAACTATCTCCTTCTAGCAATGGAAAACTGACTAATTCAAATCTGTGTGCCAAAGAATTCCCTTTGGAAAACATGGACCTAACATGATCATCTCAAGCTTCCTGAGTCTCCAGAATATAAGATATGGTGCAGGAAATTTCACCATGGAATTCTTGAAGTCTTCAAGCAGATGTACAGAGAAACTGTATCTGACTTTAGCTGTTGTGTCCCTGGGTAATTAGAGGAATGCTGTGACTGTTTTCGTGGGTTGAGAGAAGACACGCTCATGTGCATTTGTGAGTGCTGAATTCAGATGCAGGGGCATCTCCAGGTGGTGTCATGAGTTACCACCAGCCTGAGTCTGTGGGGCCATTGCAATCAAGCACTGTGCAGGATGGGCAGAGTGTCATGGGGGCTGATGGAGCCTTAGGTTGTGGGTATCCTGGAGAGCTGAGCTACAGGGCAAGGCGAGTGGAGTGGCAAAGGCCCCTCTGCAGGTGTAGGAGCCATCCTTCCCCTGTCTCTGTGGAGCCGCCTTCAGAGCTGCCCCCCCCATCTCCAAGCCCCCACAGCACAGTGGGTCAAGGAATGTGTGACAGATGTCGGTCCAGTCATTTCTGCTGGGGAGAATACCCAGCCCGCTCTGATTTGATGTCAGTGACCAGCTTGTGTGCATTGCTGGATTTTCCCTATGCTATTTGGGCTTTTCGGACTGGACCTGCCACTCAGAGGTGGACAACAGAGGGACTGTCATTTGGTCACGTGATTGGCTCAGGGGTGGGCACTGGACCCAGTCCAGGCCATTGGACAGAGAGAGAGTCTGCTATTCTGTGCCTGGAGGCGGATCTGCCTCACACCTACATGAGCTCAATTACTTTTCTTTCTTGCTTAAGATCATGTTAGCTACATTTTGCAACTAAGAGTCTTAAGTACCCTGAGTGGAAGCACATCCCAGAGCTGGGCCTATATTTAAGTTTCTCCCTCTTTCTCATATATATACATATATATGTATATTTATACAAATATAGGTGCATTTCCTCTATTGCTCCTGTGTCTTTTTAAATATTTTTATTGTAAAAATACTGCACAGAGGGGTTACAGTTACATGAGCAAGGTAATGAGCACATTTCCTATCAAGCATTGTTATCTCCTCCTTTGTTTTTCCCCCAACCATCCCTTCCCTCCTACCTCCTCTTGTTCCTCTGTTTCTCTGCCTTTCTGTCTCTATTTCTCCCTCTGTTTCCCTCCTTCTGTCTTTGTCTGTCTCCTGTCTCCTTTCTGTCTCTGTCTGCATTTCTCCCTCTGTTTGTCTGTCTCTGTCTCCTGTGTGTCTCTGTCTCTATCTCTTCCTGTCTGCTTGCTGTCTCTCTGTCTGTATCTTTGTCTCTGTGTATCTCTCTTCTAAATACCTTTCTCATTTATGTATTCGTTCATCTGTGCCTTATACAAACTCTGGGTGGCAGCCTAGGTGATCATCCTTTCACACAGGTGGCAGGAGGAGAGAAATGATTCTACAGTTGAACACAGAGTGGTGTGCACATAGAGATTATTCTGATGCATTTTCCCTCCCCAACCCTCTTTCCATGCAGTTAGATATTTCTGTAGATTCCTCTTCCCAGAGACTCAGCCCCTTCCTTTCCACTGTCCCTGGTGCAGACCCCAGGGTGGTTGCAGGAGGGCTCTGCCTCTGTCCATAGTGCTGAACACCAGGAGTAGACAGAGCAGTCATGGAATGAACAAAACAATGGGACGGAGTTGGATTCTATCTCTGAGCATCTGTCCATTGGTAGATCTTTTAACTTCTCTAAATGTTAATTTCCTCATGTGTAGAAGGGAAAATAATGCCTTCATCATGGGATTGTTGCAAAGGCCAAAGTATACAGAGAGACTGCTGATGGAATTGAGGCATACAAACCTTCTTCCCTCCTTACCGAGATTTGCAAGTGAACTGATGGAAATTGCAACCCATGTATCATATCATCTCCAAGGGGGTTGAGAGAATTAAGAGAGAATCTAAGCACACAATGCCCAGAGACGTTATTTGAAGGGGGGGGTAGAGGAGGGAGATCCAGAATATTTCAAGAGTTTGAAAAAATCTGAAGCTTGAGAAAAAAATATTGTGTCCCTTGGCTTCTTCTTTTTCAAAGTGGTGGGGGATGGTAAGGTAATAATTAGAGGCGGGTAACAAGGCAAGGCTGATAGTTAGAGGCTGGTAGGTAGGCCGGGGCTGATAAGTAGGGGTTGGTAGCTCAGTGGTTCCCAGCCCACGTTGAACAAAGACATCTTTCAGTATCCTCACCACTCACTGACCCCCATCTTCGTAAAGATTTTGTCTATGAAGCACACTGCACTTATTAAGGAATAACAAATTCATTTCCCCACATTTATTAATACAAGACATTTAGAAGTGATTTGTAATAACAGTATTAAGCTTCCTGGTTTAATGAGGTGGCCATGCTCTAGTTGGTCTGTGTGGCCTCATTATCAGCTAATGTGTGGATTCCCTTAGGTTTTCTGAGTTTCCCAAGCATGCACAGACCCTTGTGCTACTCTGCAGACCTGGGGCAGAAGCTATTACTTTCCATGGTTGTCAGGACCCTTCCAGCTCTGGCCTCATTCTACTGAGTGCCACTGGAAGGGGCTGAATGCAAGCACAGCTTATGGTTTCAGTCCATACCCAGGAGCTGGGGTCCATAATCCACAGATTTCCTTCATGGTGGATTCAGGGCAAAAGTAGCAAGTGGAATGGTGTGTGTGTGTGTGTGTGTGTGTGTGTAATTGGGAGGTTAATTTGTTCATAAAAACTTGACTACTGAAAAAAAGTTTGTGCTAACACACCGCCTCTTGCTGCCCATGATGACATGAGGCACCGATCTGAACCCAGAGGGAGGCCTGGTAAGCATCAAAGTTGCTGAAGGGTGTACTGGGTAGTCACAATGACAGAGACATCTCACGATGGTGGCTATAGAATCTTCCAGAGGGTTTTGTGGGTTTTTTTGTGGTGACACTTGGGCTTGTGCTCAGAGCCTCTACACTCTTGTTCAGCTTTCCTTGCTCATGGATCCACACTCCCAGTTCTGGTTTTCCCTGTCTGGTTAACTGAGGAGTCATACACTTTCCTTCTTGGGTTGGCTTGGATGCAACAGTCTCAGATTTCAGCCTCCTGAGTTGATAGGATGATAGGCCTGAGCCATCCACACCAGCTTCCCAGAGGTTTTAAGACCAGATGGTGTCAGAAGTAACCCTCTGTTCCTCTGCCTTTGGGCTGTTCTGCCATTCCCTCGCATGCGTGAGCACTTCTCACCTGCTTGGGAATTTATGGCAGTGTACCTCTTTGGCGTGGTGGAGATCTTGGACTGGTCCTGTGTCATTGTCTCAGGGGACAGCGGACCCCTCAGTCACGCTGCTGTCCTTTCTTTCAGAAGAGCTTGCTGCTCTGTTTCACTCTCAAGTTTGAACCCCTGACCAGACCTAGGGGCTCAGAGAAGACAGTGACACCACAGGACCCAGGAGCCCTCTGGGACAGGGCTCCTTGCATGGAGGACCTGGCCTTTCCTGGGCTGGGAAGAGAAGACCACGTGAGGCCAGTGGACATGGGCCATTGAAGAGTGGCCACTTCGATGAGAAGTGTTCAGAATGAGAATTGTCTTCATTATCTGCTAATACCTAACAATCCAGCCCACACTGCAGAGATGGATGCAAACCTGGATGCCCTCACAGAATCTTCCTGGCATGGAGCTCAGGAGCTGCTGGGCATGGCGGCTCTGGCCTACACTCTCAGGAACTTTCAGACACTGTGTTGGCTGAGCCTCTATCATTTAGGGTCTGACAGGGGCTGGATGACCCACTCTCACCTTGACAAATCAGTGCTGGCTGTTGGCAGGACACCTCATCCTTTCTATGTGAATGAACTCCACCTCAGGGTGGCAAGCAGGGGCTCATGACAAGAGACCAGGTGGCAGTCACAATGCTTGTATGACCTAGCCAGGGAAGTCATTGTTGTTATACCCAGATCAAAACCCTATCCATTATGGAAGGGACACAGGGGGTCTTCTGGGGGCTACTAAATATCAACAGCAATGTTAATAATATAGATGATAAAAGAACTGCCCCGGCCTGAGAGCCAAGGAGGGGCTGAACTTTTTTGTCATCCTCACTGACTTTCTATTGCATTGGTGTGGGGTGGGCACTGTCCCCAGCCTTACAGTGCAGACGGGGACACTGGTTTCCCTAGGTGGTGGGAGGGGACCATGGTTGCTCAGCAAAGAAGCAGTGGAGTCAATATTTGAACTGATGTCTTCACGGACCCATAGCCCATTCTCAGGAGGACAGCCCTGACATACCTCTCTTAGGCATCTTTCCACTCTTAAGCATGTTCCAACTTCAGCTCTGTTCAGAGAGCTAAGCCAGAGCCTTGAGGCTGACAGGTGAGTTGCTCCTGCAGGGTGGGCATGGTCAGGACTTGCTCTCCCCCTGAGGAAAGCCGGGGCTTCTGCTCCTCCCTGACTTAGGGGCTGAGTGAATGAAAGGCACATCTGACCTTTCTAGTTCCCTCTTCCAATGCATTGTTGTTGCTGCTGCAGAGAGATGAACTTGCGGTATGTGTTTTCAGAAAGCCTGGGATCTCGCCTTTCTGCAAGCTGATGGCCACCACAGCCCCAAGGCTCAGTGGAGGCATGGGAGGCAGCCCAGGACTCAGGCCTGAGCGCTTCAGGATCTCCGAAGTGGAGTGCCCATGCACTAGTAAATCTCCTGTCACTATTACACAATACCTGAGATAAACAACATACAAAGAGAAAAAGGTTATTTGGATGACAATTTGGGAAGTTTGAGCCCATGATTAATGGGTCCAGTTGCTTTGGGCATGTGAGGAGGCAGCATAGAGTGGCAGGAGTGTGTGGTGGAGCAAAACCACTCACCTCATGGTGAACAAGAGCAAGAGGAGACTTGCTTAAGTCCCTAACATACCTAGCATGCTAAGTACCTAATATACTAAGTACCTAGTATACTAAGTACCTCTTAATAGGCTCCCCATTTTCCAAGTCTTTGGGGACCAAGGCTTAAAGCACATGGGTCTTTCAAGATCCAAACTACAGCAGGCTGCTTTAAGTCTCCTCTGGACACAAGTCTCCTCCCCACTCCAGCTCAAACCTGCCCCTGTCTCTCCTCTGATGGCTCCTCCACCTCCTGAGGAAGGACATTGCTCTCCACCCCAGGCAGCCGATTTCTCTGGCCTCCTTCCAAGCCCACTCGCCTCACCAGGTCCACTTAGAGAGTGCAGCCTCCTCCGTGCTGCTGGTCACTGTGTCGGGCTTTGAGGTTTGTGTTATTCCTTCCTTTCCCAGGGGACTCTATATTTTTTGTAGGTTTTCTTTCTTTAAAAAATAAAGCTCCATCACTTATCTCTTGAGAAATTACAGAGCATCCCTCCGTGTTTGTGCTGCTGTACACGTGTGGTCTTTGCCTAGCGACCTGCTAAGGTGAGAATATGAGTTATAAATTTTGATGTTTCTTGATTGGTGCTAGGCTCTGACTGCTTGCCTCTGCCTGGTGTCCACTCTCAAGCTGGATTTTCTGATTGAGAAGACAGAGCTCTGAATTGCCCCGTCTCTACTTGGCTACCTTGGATCCTCGCCTGAAGTGAGCAGGAGAATACATCTGGGTGGCAGGACATGGACACTGTCTGGAGATAAGGTTGGCAGGGAGTTGCATGTAGTGGTGATTTCCTTGTCTACCCCTTGCATGGCAGAATGGGCACAGCATGATCTAGCTCTGACCCACTGGTGCACCTCTTCCACGGCCCTTCCCATCCTCACTAAGCTCCAGCCACAGCCTTGCTTCTGGCCCTCAGATGTGCCCAGCTGGCATCTTCACAGGGCCTCTGTCCCTTGCCACTCCCTCTGCTTTCCCTGCTTCTCTGTAGGTGGCTCTTTCCTATGTTGGATCTCAGTGTAGCCTTCTCTGGGTCTGCATCTGGCTCTGCCCTGTCCCTCCCCCATGCCTCTCTGTGGGGATACAATGCCCCATGGTATTTTCCTAGCAGCCTTTATCAATTTCATCAACCATCCTTTGAAAACTTAGTTTCACTTGTCAGGAGGACAGGGTTTTCCAGGGGCTGGGATTTTGATCATGTTGGTGGTTGCTGTTGCTTTGAATCTGTTGTGTAGCTAAGGAAAAACTCTTGCTGAGTGAATAACAGATCCAAGGGTGAATGCTCTTGTGCAAATGTCTGGACCTTCCCAACTGGTCTGGCTTTAGCATGGAAGCATGGTTCAGAAGATGAATTAAAAGGGCATCTGTTCTCTGAGTGTCTGGTTTTTGGGGAAGGGGTATATGGTTTCTCCAACTGCCCAGTAAGTGGGAGAGCAGGGCTTGCTGCAGGTGCATGGTTGAACTGATTAGAATCTTTTGAAAGTGTTGTGTGGACCACTTTGGTAACAAAAGGAAGAAGGGCCTGTCTGGTTCCTGGAAGGGAGGAGCTGGCACCTGCAGTTCTTATTGTCACGGGGGACTGGGCTCCCAGGAGGGCAAAGGCCACACCACATACAGCGGATGTGTTGATGGGAAACAAGACGGATCTGCCTATGACGCCCAGCGTCAGAAGATCCACAAACATCCGTTCGACACTCGAAAATTGCAAAATTGAAAGGCTCCTTCTCACTTGTCAGCAAGGCGGGCCTCCCCGGCATGGATGGATTGCAGGCCTCGCCCTCCCAGGCTGGATTTCCCAGGGCCCCAGGAGAAGACAAGTATGGCCATGATCCCATGGTGGCTGTGGTAGCTCAGTATCCCAGGCAACTGCAGTGTTTTATCAGGACTCTTCCAGTTACAAGTGTCTTACAAAAGAGATGTGTTACCTCAAGCACTGAAAAGATGTTGGGCAGATGCTTCGGGACACAGGGGACTCCAGTGGGTTTTGCTTAGCTTCTTCTTCTTGGGGCTCTCTGTATGGAGTGGTAGTTAGAGACAGGGGCCCTGGAAGCTATAGACTCATTTCCTTGTGTGAACATTCTACACACTCCATTCCAGCCACTCTTTCCCCCCTCCTCCTGTTTCTTAAATAAACCAGCCACATTTCCGCTTCAAGAAAACCAGGAAATACCTTCTACTCGCACATCATTCCCTGACCCCTTACTCAGCTCACTGTTACCTCCCTAGAGAGGAGGCCCACCTGGCCTAGCGAGCATCTTTCTCCTCCTCACTTCTTGGTTGCAATTACTGACTTGTTTTATTATTATTAAGTGTTTTTATTGTGAAAATACCATACAGAGGGGTTACAATCACATGAGCAAGGTCATGAGTACAGTTCTTATCAAGCATTGTTGCCGCCTCCTTTGTTTCCCCTTCCCATCCCTGCCCTCCCATCTCTCCCCACCCCCCAACAATTACTGCCTCCCAACTTACCCCAGAAAGTTACCCAGTACTTGTTGATTTTATTTTCTGAAACTCACTTGAATGTCTATTTGGTTCACCAATGGATCACAATAACCTAATAGAATCCTGGCACAGAGTAGTAGCTCAGTTTGTTGGAGAAATGAGTAAGGCAGAAGAAGGAATTAATTCCAAGTGAGTCTTTGAAAACACAGAAGTGCACAAAACTCAAACCTTGGAGCTTTTGGTGGATGAGGCAGATGATAAACGTGATTTAAAAGAAGTACTAAATGTCTGAGCTTCAGGTGTCATTTCGTGCTGGGCCGACAAGCATAGCAGATGTCCACACTGAGATGAGACCCAGTCCTTGGGAAGGGTGAAGGCAGGTCAGCCTTCTGTGCTCATTTGCTTTGTTTTGGAAGGAGAAGACGGCACACTGTTAATAATAGTAATAAAGCTGCCCCAGATTGGCTTATTAGTCATGTGTGCTTTTATTTCTATTTTCTTCCCAATTTGTGAGTAGAAGTAGGTGTCTCCTGAGCAATCTGCCACTGCCTCAACCTCCCCATTCCTGGGATTTCAATGAGGAGGCATGTAGGGCAGCGGGAGGCAATGCTCCCTGGAAACGCCTTGTGGAGCCAGATGCTACGTGGAGAGCAGCAACCTGGACCAATCAGCAGGTATTGATTTGCATTGGCATTAATGTCTTTTTTTATTGACACAAGTATTTTATCAAAATTCACCTGGGGGAACATCCATCTTCCTATTGATTTAAAATAGCAGCTGGGACGGGGTGCGCGGTCTGGAGCTCTGCGCACGGCTGTAGATGCATAATCAATATTTCATCATCCAATTATCATCTGCCCTTTCAATGCTTTGCAAAAATAATCTAGAGATGAGTAATGAAGTGCAATAGTAAGTTTGAAATGCAAACATTTTCTCTATGCAGTAGCAGGTGGGGCAGCCTCTTGGCTGGATAGGCAGTAGGAAAAGACCCCTCTGGTGGTTGAAGAGCTGTGGTAGAAGTGTATAAGGACCAGGAGCTGTCTCAGCTTTGCTGATGGCTTGATTATGCCACACAAGTAGACATATGCTCTGGCTGTGCCCCACGCACTGGCCTGAAGCCGGCCCTGCGCTCCCAGATCTCACCTGCCCCCTACTGCCTAGGGATGGAATTACCCCTAAATTAGGACCACCCTGGGTCTGGGATTGGGTAGTTTCTCCTGCAGTCTCCGGTTGGCTGAGTTGTTGAACGCTTGAACGCGATTTGGTCTCTGCTAAGGAGGATGAGGGGTAGCTGGTACTGGGTGAGCTCTGTCCCCTGCTTCTCTATTCCTCTCCTCCCTGGCTTCCCCTCTGCTACAGCCACACACCCATTCACCAGTGGGTGTGATTTGGTCTGCTCCCTCACGCGGGTTTCCCTGAGGGCAGTGGCCTGTCTGTTTAGCTCAATGCTGTATCTCCGTGATTAACAATGTTGTGTGGATCATTACACTCTGTAAATATTTGATGAGGAAATGGGTGGAAATTGTGAAGGCGATGGATGGATGGATGGCTGTGTGAACTTCTGCAGGGCGAGCAGATGGGCTGAGCAGGCTGGGCGGGATACAGCACAGGTGGTAGCGTTTTGTGGGGATGGCACGGGAAAGGGCCACCTTCTCGTCAAGGCAGCAAGGGCAGTAGCTGGGGGTCAGAAAGGTTTGGGCTTATGTCTTGGCTCTGACACTAGGTTATTCTTCCTCTCACAGTGATGTGCATGTATAGAGGAAAGGGGCAGAGTGCTAGGAGAGCATTGGGGGAACCCAACTCTAGAGACAGGGCCTGGTCCTCAAGCTGGGCTTTAGGGGTGCAAAGGACAAACAGGCACCCAGGATGAAAGGGGGCATAGAGCATCTCAGAGGAAAGGCAGGCAGTCTCGAAGGGCCCAGGTAGGGGCAAGACTTGTTTGAGGAAATCCAAGATGGCGTGGCTTGAATTTGGGGTTGGGTGGGGACCAGGGCTTTGAGCAGAGAAGCTGGGTCGACAGGGGTCACAGCATGAAGAGCTGCAAAGGCTGTCACACTTCTGGCACTTCATGGTATAAGGGGAAGATCCTTTTGCTTTCTTCCAAGGTGCTGGACATTGCTGAAGGAGGTGATGGATGGCATCCTCAGGAGATCTAGCTGTTGAGTGGAGGAGGTACCATCAGATGAGGGGCTTTTGCATTTCCCAGTCAGGGCAGCAGTGGCTCAGACTGAGGCCACTGCCAGTCTCAGACTGGGTGACCGAGAGGCATGGGTGATGCAGATCATTAAGAGGCAGATCTGGTGACCACCCGGTTAGGACTCTGCTCTTGCTGGGCTTCACAGACATATGTACTGACTTACTGGGCAGGATGAGCCAGTTTTCCCCAACCAGAGGGGTATTTCCAGGGATTGGCAGAGAGAAGCCTTGTTGCCTCTGAGCTGTGGAATGGCAGGGTAATCAAGCACAATACAGTAATCAATCAAGCTTGCTTAGATAAAATGCAACATCCAGGCATTCTGCCTCACAGCTTTCTACCCCACAGGCCAAGGTACATATCTAGCATAGTCTAGACCACCATTGTTTATAGCTAGGAATGGGAGGCTCATGATCTTGGGTGGAATGGAAGGTTGGAAGGGGTGATGAGGAATGCTCTTGGGGCCTAAGTTCTAGAACAGCTTACATCTGGTCAGCATGGGCTGTAATGCCAAGTGTGTGGACTTGGGAGTGGCAAGGCTATCCATTGAATCCTGGCCAAGATTCACATTAGCTGTGTGACCTTGGTGGGTCTCTCACCCTCTCTCTTGTTTTCTTCGTCTATAAGAGGGAGGCAGTAACGGTTGCTTCAGAAGGCTACCATGGGTAGTAAGTGAAGTAATGTGCCGAAACTGTTCTACCAGCTGCAAAGCTTCATTAGATGCTAGGGATCATGAAGAAAGTGTTTTTATTGTGTGTGTGTGTGTGTGTGTGTGTGTGTGTGTGTGTGTGTGTGTGACAGTCCTGAGGCTTGAACTCAGGCCTGGGCGCTTTCCCTGAGCTTTTGTGCTCAAGGTTAGTACTCTAACATTTTGAGCCACACCATCATTTCCAAGAAAGTTCTTTTAAAGCCAAAATCAGATTGTGTGATATTACTGAATTTAGGGTGTTAGGTAGGTGAATGTCTATTCTAGGAGATGTAAACTAAAGTATTTATGAGTAAAATGTCAAAATGTTTAAAAGGTTTAAGTGATTTTAGAAAAAAACAAATTACTTATCTAGTTATCCATTTATTTATGTGTATTATGCCTTTACTGAAGCTTGAACTCAAGGCCTTATGTTCTCGCTTCTCTCCACCCCCTTCCTTCCCCGCCTCTCTCCCTCCCCTCCCCTCTCTCTCAGCTGCTACTCTACTACTTGAGCCATAGCTCCAATTCCACCATTTTGTTGGCTAATTGTAGAGAAGAGTCTCATGGACTTTGCTGCCTGGGCTGGCTTTGGACTGTGATCCACAGATCTAAGCCTTCTAAGTAGGTAGGATTACAGGTATGAACCACCAGCATCCAACTTGAAAACCTCAGATTTTAGAGTTTGTTGTGTATCTACTTACTTATCTGTTTATAGCTACAACTATGTATTGCGGAGATATGGAAAAAAGAAAGCAAAAATTTTCATTTACTTAGATATTTTTTACCTTTTCAGTAGACTTGAAAACTTGTACAATGAAAAGCATGAAGAAGATGAATTCCATGAGGTAAAAATAACACCATGTAAAGTAACGAAAGGTAGTATCTTCATAACCTTGAGGAAAGATCATGTCCTTCAGTAGACTAGAAACCTTCCGTTTCTCTTCTTGGTTCTTCCCTTTCCCCTGGAGCCTGGGCAAAGGCCAAGGGCAAAGTTGGTGATGAAAGCAGGGCTGACAGCCCCAGGAAGCGGCAGCAGGGTGGGGAAGGACAGGAAACGCTGTGACAGCAGTCAGAAAGCAACCAGCACCCATCCTTCTTTGCAGGGCATAGTAGACAGAAGTGAAAGCACCCACCTCCCCAGGTTGCCTTAAAGCCAAGAAATAGGAAGATGAAAGTCATGGTCCAGACGTCTGTAAAAGAAGTCTGGCTTGGTTATGAAAGTAACTTCTTCATCGGTGGAGAGAAATGTGGAAGGAGAAGCCAGCGCTTCCCTTGATGACCTTGAACATGACCCTGTTAGGACAAAACATCCCATCATCATGACTGAGGGAAGGTCCAGGGGATGAGGTCGCAGTCCACCAGGAACCGTGATATTGTTCAGAGACTGGTGTTTGACAAGTTATAGGAGGAAATCTCTTCCATTCCTGGGATCCCTTCTGCATGGCTGTGCTGCCCCTAGCCAACACCAGCACCCCATGGATGCACAAGGCAGGGTTGAAGGGCCTACTTGTCTCAGTTCCCATAGGAGCACCCTCCTCCTCACTGTCTAGATGTCCACTCATGGTCATGATCAAGAGATGTAAAGAAAGACAAAGGCATTGGGCGGAAGTCCACTCACCAGAGGAGGGGTTTCATGATCCCTCCAGGGTAACAGACCTACTGAGATAATGGGCTTGGGAGACCCTTAATGCCTTTGATCGACTACCTACCCACTTCTGTATGTGGCACTGCTGGAAGATAGCTCCTCCCGGCCAACTTCAAGCAGATACTGACTCTTGGGCCTGGAACCACATGACTCAATGTAAGAGCCGCTAACGTATGTGGTAAGAAGACTTGCCGTGCAGTTTCTTTGTGTCAGGCTGGATGGATTCTGTGGAGGAAGTTTTGTTCAAAGCCCATCACCAGTCAGGTGGGGAGTGGATTTCTCTCCTGCATGCTGATGTGGCTTCCTTCCCTCTTTTGAACAGTCTCCCTCCTGTTGAAAAAGGCATGAAGTCACAGGGGTGGTGGTGGTGGGTGAGGCAAAAGGATGCATAGGGCTTTGAGCATGACCCCTGCCCCAGCTCCCCACATCCCTTGACTTCTGACTCATGGCCTCTCTCTCCCCTGTACTTGCTTAATGAGAGCACTGAAAGCCAGGTATGTTCAGAAGGCGGTGAGTGAAGCCTCTGGCCGCTTGCTCAGTGCCTTTGCTTCAG
Organism: Dipodomys spectabilis; assembly: GCF_019054845.1. Taxonomy (NCBI): domain Eukaryota; kingdom Metazoa; phylum Chordata; class Mammalia; order Rodentia; family Heteromyidae; genus Dipodomys; species Dipodomys spectabilis. Next base: position 1,146,327 of record NW_024870842.1, on the reverse strand, counting down.
AGAAGGAAATAAGTCTGTGGAGGATGAGGACATTTTCCCAGATGCAGACTCCCTTATCTTCCCACCCAAGCATTTCTCTTCAAAGTCCTTGCCCTTGGCTGGCCCCAGCATGTACAGAGACCTGAGTGTGGTGGACCGTGCCACCCATGTCACCTCCCTTATTTACCTGTTTCAATCGCTCATCCCTAACTCCACAGTACTTCCCAACCCTGTTGCACCTGAGCGCCACCTGGGAGCTCTACCAAAAATATCCCCTCACTAATCAACCCCTACTTCTACTTCCTGCCAGGAATCTCTGGGCACAGGGCTCAGGCATGGCATTTTTGGAGCTCCAGCTGAGGCCTGCTGCTTCACAGGAAGGAGGTTGGCCAAGGAGCCACCTGGACCAGGCAGAGATCCTGGGATTTGAGCTGGTTGCCTTCACTTCCCCAATGCAGAGCAGCTACACCCATGGGTCCTTCCTCCTACTGTGTTAGATAAAGAATCCCTTTCTTTAACACTGTGAGTATGTAGATTCTCTGCAGATCACCAGCAGCCATGTAACTGTAACACCCCAAGGACACAAGAGGAGGACAGCAGGACACAGCTGAGCGAAGGGGGCTGCTTCTCCTGGTGTCACCTGTGTCCATGTAAAGTCCCTCTGCAGTCAGTAATGCCAGTTTTCTTGCAGGGGCAGAGTAAGCAGAATGAGGGAAAGGGCTACACTCTCTGTGTAAGGACTTTCTTAGACCATGCTACCTTGCTTTTGGAAGGACTTGCTGGGTTGCAGATACTGCTTTTTGAAATATCCTGGCTTAGCATGAGAGAAAGAGACAGGGATAATTTCCCAAGGTCCACCTAGATATACCAGGATGAATAAGCTCATCTTTCTGTACTATTTAAGGAGTGGATGGGGGAAGCAAAGCTTGCTTTATTCCTCCTGATCTACATGCTTTCATCCCATATGATCACAGTCACAGAAAGCCTAAGGGAGAGAGTTTCAGATCATCCTTACCATTGAACTTAGGAAATTCTGACCTTTTAAAATAATTTTAGAATATATGCTAATTCCTTTTCTTTGACAGCAACCCTGTAGAGTCTCATGTTTTCTTTCCTCTGGCATCTGCTAATTAAGAGGATCACTGTGTTCCCATGAAAATTCTTTATTGGATTAAGGATAAAACATATAATTCCTGGATTGTGTAAAAAAATAAATTCATTCCTCTGCCCCCACTTATGTAGGAAAAACAGTCATCTCATGAGTGATATTTTTTGTCAGTTGTGGGGCTTGAACTCTGGACCTTGGTGCTGTCCCTGTGCTCTTCAGCTCAAGGTGAGCACCACTTTCAGTTTTCTGGTGGTTAACTGGGGATAAGAGTCTCACAGACTTTCTTGCCTGGGCTGGCTTTGAACTGCAATCCTCAGATCTCAGCCTTCTGAGTAGCTAGTATTATAGCCATGAGCCACCAGCACCCAGCACAAGTGATATTTTTGATGATGTCATTAAGAGGCACTGAAGTTACCTCTTTCATAATTGCCACTGTTATTAGATCCATGCTCCTCATGCTTTCTGCTTTTGCTCTTTATGCATCTATTCTCCTACCAGATCATTAGGTCTCAACCCTGGCTGTCCATGAACAACATTTGGAACTTTAAAAATACAGATAGATATGTAAGCTCTAGGCCTCAAGATCCTGCCCAGATGGCCTGGGATGGGATCTAGGGACAGGTATGCTATGCTCAACCCCGGGGGATTCTAAGGAGCAGGTGGATTTTGGAGTCACCACAATTGATGGTCAGATCTTCCTAATAGCTGAGCAATAGTACACTCTATCTGGCATCCCCAGCACCTGCTGTTGACTCTGAAATAACACAACCAGGCACAGACTGCTAGGAAACACCTAAGAACACAGAATCCTGCTATCTCCACACCACAGTGCCCTCTTCTGGTGGCTTTCTCATACGCTCTGGATTATATGAGGGATCTTGAAGCTGCCTTGTAAAGACATAGGACTGCGGGAATACTAGTTCTTGGGGCTCTCATCCCACTGTGTGCTAATACTCAAAGACAATACAACAGCCTTTAGTCAGAAGAAGCAAGTCAATATATTGGAAAGCAATATCACTGTATTTACAAGTGCATGGTGATAGATTGTAGCTGTGTGAAACAAAATAGCACAGGTATCAATGTCATCCACTTCTTCCGCATGGCTTTCAGGAGAAATTTAAAATAGCTACTTCCACACACAGGCAGAAACTTGGCTGCCTATTTATAGTCTTATTTTATACTTGTTGGTTCATCGATTGACCCATTTATTCATTCAGCTCTGGCTTATTGAACTTCTTCTTGGTACCAGGAGTTGTTCTAGGCACTTGGGCATAGCAATCAACTCCAGTGGTGTTTGCCTGATCTCATGGAGATTAGATTCCAATGTGGAAGAGAGATAAGAATGAACAGGTAGAGGAGATGAGACAGTACAGATAGGAATAGTTTCAGTGAGCCAAACAAAGCAGTAGGATCTCCTAGTAGAGCTAGGGAGTCTGAGTAGTCAGGGAGCAATCTGATGACTCAACCATGGAGTTGCAATCTGAAGCCTGATCACCTGCTTCTGTGTGTGGTAGAGGAGTTTGCATGGATGTACTTAAAATGGCTAGTGACACCATTTGTTGTCACTTGGACAGAGTTGCTACCAGAGAAAGGTACAAGAAAATGGATAGTGTGTTTTCTTGTTGTGGGGAAGCCATTCTATAGAACCAAACTTCACCCAATTCTTTAGTAAAAAAAAATTACACATACTCCTTGATTTAGGACAGGGCTGTGTCCCCCAAGAAAACCCATAATGAGATGGATAGACCTAGAAACGATGATGTTGAGTGTTCAGGCTTAGGGAGGTAAAGAATGCATGTTTTCTCTCATATGTAGAAATTAGATACAAATACAAGCATACATGGGGGCCGGGAAGGTGGCTCAGTGGTACAGTGCTTGCCTTGCATGCATGAGGACCTGGGTTCGATTCCTCAATACCACATAAGCAGAAAAAGCTGAAAGTGGCGCTGTGGCTCAAGTGGTAGAGTGCTAGCCTTGAGCTGAAGAGCTGAGGGACAGTGCCCAGGCACAGAGTTTAGGGCCCGGGACCAAGAACAACAACAAAAATACAAGCATATGTGAAAACACACACAGAAACATATGCCTATACACACGATCAAACTGACTGAAGTATGGTCTATGCTGGGAAGGATTTTTATGCTGCATCTTCTTTGAACAATTAACAGAAAGTTTAACCAAGTGATAAGCATGAAGGGAGTGGGGCTTTAAGGAAGAGAGGCAGGTGAATGGAGAGAGGAAGGGCTGGAGAATATAGTCATAATGCTCAATGTATACATGAAAATAGTACCAGGTAACTTGGAGGGAGGGCGGAGTGGGATCGATGGGGAAGCAGGATGATCAAGATGCATTGTTCTCATACACTGACATGTTGAGTTGAAATCCTTTTGTACCGCTATCTAAAGATAATCATAATAACAATGAAAACTCTTGGTGAGTTGAGAATAGGTGAAAATAGGAAAGTCTTCAGAACTGAGCCTACAGAACAGCATACTTGGCTTAACTTGTCTTGAATGTTCTCAGGACACTTTTATTGGCAAAATCACCTAACACAATAAATATTGTTTAAAAGGATAAGGTGTTGTATGGATCATATAATTTTATTTAATGTTTGTGTCCAAAATACACTGGCTTCATAGCCACTGTAGACCTTTGGTTCTGTCGCTTGCGGTCACGTGGCTGACGGTACTGCACCAGATGGCACAGACCCACCCCGGGAAGATCAAAATTCACAACTCAAGGCACGTTTCTGTGTAATAGGGTATTTTTGCACCATCATCAAGTCAGAAAATCCTAAGTTGATCCATTGTAAATCAGGTACTGGGTGTATAAAAATTTTCTTCTCTTCTCGTGTGTTGGAATGAGAATGAGGGTGATTAGGCCAAGTCATTGAGTAAATGTGGCTAGACAGCCATAGAGCATGCCCTTTTCTGCACTGAAAACTTTGTTCAGATGGGTTAAGAGATGGGTGACAATGTTATCAGACACTTTGTACTCATATACTGTTTTGTAGAATGAGAACTTCTTTGTACAACTACTTAAAGATAATAATAATAATAAAAAGTTTGTTCAAATGTCACCTCCCCAAAGAAGCCCTCCAGGGATACCCATCCCTCTCCATACCCACTGGGACTTCCATCACTGGATCTGACAGGACATTTCTATTTGTCCATTCCCCATATTCTGCCTCTTCACTAGACTGCCAGCTCCTAGGACAAGAACTTCATTTACTTTGTTTTCTGCTGAGTTGGCACAATCCATGGCACAAGGTAGGTGCTAAGTGAATATTTGCAGAATGAACTTGGAATCAAAGCCATTGGGTTTAATGGTATTTTTTCTGGACACAAAGGACTTAAGAGAGCCCCGACACTCTTGGGCTTCTGTTTACAAGAACATTTGTGTCCTTTCTAATGTTTCTGCCTTAATCACTTTAAATGTACTGACAAGCACAATTGACCAATTAATAGTGCTTATGGTCTTGTTACATCATTTGTAATCCATGCTGCTCTTTCTATTTGCAGTGGTCCTTCAATTTTTCATGGCTCAAAATGGAGGACATGCATAATGAATACAAATAACAAATTGATTAAATGTAATGCATATCCTACTGCTTGCTGGGTTTATGCCTGTTATTAATGACAGAAATCCAGCAAATTCTCATGAAAATACCAGTGACATACAACTTTTAATGTGAGATGCTGGAGCACGAGGGGTCCTAAATTTTCCTAATTACTGAGCAACAGCAGACATTAATTTCCCAGACGGCAACCTTTGTAAATAAGAACATTGCCTGGCTTCTTTGTCCAAGATCTTTTTGCGGAGTACAAACCCATGATGCGATCCATAGACTATTTGTGTGTGTCTAAACAAACAGAGGAGGTGGGGAGAGATTTGTGATTACCTTATGAGTAAAGACTAAAGCACGCTACTTGTGTGAAATTAAATGTATCATCCACCGTGAGTAGTGCATGTTTTTGGATGCTAATACCCTGAGCTACAGATTCTACATAGTTTCTGCTGGTGTTCTGTGCATTGCAGCATCAAGGAAGTGATAAAGCAAAACAAGAAAGAAGACGTGGACAGGAGTCTTGAATGGCGGCCATGGTGAAGGGGATGTTTGTAGGAAAATTGCTTGGCTGGAGGTGCAGTTTTCATTTCAGGGAAGACGGTTTGCAATATGGGACTGCATGGACCAACCTTATTTGCCAGTTCATGACAATCCTTCTGGGAAGTAGTTGTTTCTCTGGTACACTGGGAGATTTGTAGATGTCCACTGGAACACTGCAGACACTTGTCATTGAGGTCTGCAAAGAGAAGGGCATAAGAGGGCAGAGCATTGGCTTATCTGCATAGGAGCCCATATTCACACAGAGTGATGGCTACAGCTGCTTCCTCCTCTGACACAAACTAACTGTCCTGCCTGTAGAGGGAAGGTTGAACGAGGGACTGGGTGTTCCATAGTCTAGGTCCATTTCTCCAATGGGCTACACCCTGACAAGTGTGCATCCATGATGAACTGTGCTCTGAATGGCTACGCTTCTAAATCTAGGAAGCAATGGTCTGCTAAAAAGTACCCTGCAAGCTTGAGGACCACAGTGGTTTTGGACAAACCTAATCTAGCCTGAGTTGAGTCTGATCTATAATTTGAAAGTACACAAACCATCTAGGTTAAAAAAAAAAAACACCCCAGAGCCAAGGATCTGAGAACAAATGGTTCTGTTTGGGAGGTAGAAGGAGACTGGGGAATTGAGGAGGGGTAGGATATAGGGAAATGGAGTTACCCAGACTGTAAGGGACTGGAAGAAGTCAGCCACATGGCAGAAGACCACAGCTGGACTTTTCAGGGAATGCCTTTGGCCAAGGAGAGAAGGAGCTGGGTGGGGGGAAGGGGGGAAGGCGGTACTGACACACTCAGACCTAGCAGTGGTTGGTTAAGGTTGGTCCCAGGAATGCTAACGGACTTTCAGACTCCTAGACTGTGGACAAAGTGACGTCCAGGAGCCTAAGGGCAGCCTGACTGACAAACAAGTAGCAAATGTGGGGAAGGCACCGACAGAGATTGCAGCAGAAGCCACCTATGGGCACAACTCCTCTGGTATATACAAACTCCACCCAGCCCTGTGCCCAATCTGCTGCATCTCAACATCCTGAGTAGCTACAATAACAGGCATGAGCCACCGGTTCCTGGCTTCCTTAGTCACTTCAATTCCAACGATGTGTGGGTCTGACATTTTATGCCATGGTAAAGATAACACTTTCATGTGTTATCTAGAACATCCTATTCAAGGCTCAAAGAGACTCCAGCTTTCCAACAACAGTATTGGTTCCATCAAAATGTGTCTGGTACATGAATACCTTTCCTGATGTACAGCCCCCACCCCATTTACACCAGGAAAATGGAACAGGTTGCCCTTGCTGAATTCTCCATGGTCTGGCGACAGCACAACAGGTTTCTAGTGAACATTTAGGAAATACACGTGCCTACCTCCCCCACTGTCATATGTCTGTGTGAGAGGATAGAAAATTCACAACTAGTGCTAAATAAAGAGCCAAACCAGGAAGAGAAGCACATTTGCAGACCGTAGCGTATGAGCCAGCCACAGGGCTAACAGAGAGATGGGTGCAATGGAATGAGGTTTCCGTTATTATAATTAGGGAAGGATGAAGCCTAAGATACTGACTTCTGTGTGGAATATCCTCCTGGTCATGTGAAATCTGGTTGTCAGGCAAGGATTCATTTTGTGCTGCAATTCATCCTGTGTGTGTGTGTGTGTGTGTGTGTGTGTGTGTGTGTGTGTGTGTGTGTGTGTGTGTCGGTCGTGGGGCTTGAACTCTGGGCCTGGGCGCTGTCCCTCAGCTCTTCAGCTCAAGGCGAGAGCTCTACCGCTTGAGCCACAGCCCCACTTCCGGTTTTCTAGTGGTTTATTGGAGGTAAGAATCTCACTGAGTTTCCTGCCCGGGCTGGCTTTGAATGGCGATCCTCAGATCTCAGCCTCCTGAGTAGCTAGGATCACAGGGCGTGAGCCAGCAGCGCCCGGCCTCATCCTTTTTTTTTTAAGTCCTTGTCCTGGGACTTGAATTCAAGGCCTGGGCTCTGCTCCTGAGCTTTAGTGCTCGAGGCTAGCGCTCTACCCGTTGAGCCACACCTCTGCTCTCACTTTTTGGTGTTTAATTGGAGATAGGAGTCTCATGGACTTTCCTGCTCTAAACCATGGCCCTCAGATTTCAGCTCCTGAGTAGCTAGGATTACAGGCATGAACCACTGGCTCCCAGCATGAAATTTATCTTTTAAAGTCTAAGAATTCCTCAGTATCTCTACTTTTGATAGCTTAGTTATAAAAATACTTTCTGAATGTCTAAAAATAAAAAAACACACTGATTAGCATTATTTTAATTCTTACTATGTGAAAATTGGTTTGCATGTATTGAATTATTTAACACTCACAGCAAACCTGTGGTGAACCTTTGGCTCTCCAATTTTACTACCAAAGAAGCAAGGCTCAGAGAGGTTAAGTGACTAGCCTATTAGCACTCAGCAAGTAGAGATGGGATTTGAATCCTGTGGTCTTACTCTAATACCCACATTGTCACATTTTCTACACTATTTTACTCGTGTGTCCTAATTATTCCCCAATGATAAGCAAAGCTTTCCACAAACCTAACTTCTGTTTTAATTTCTTTTTTTTTCATTTTCTTTTTATATTTTTGGAGATACTGGGGTTTGAACTCAAGGCCTTGTGCTTGTGAGGGGCACTGTACCACTTCAGCTATGCTTCTAGTTCTGCTTTTGGCTGGTTAGTTTGTAGATAAAGTCTCACCCAGGTTGTAGATAAAGTCTCACCCAGGTTGACTTTGAACTACAATCTTCTGGATCTCAACCTCCTGAGTAGCTACGATAATAGGCATGGGCCACTGGTGGATGGCTGTCTTAGTCACTTCAGTCCCAAGGATGTGTGGGTTTGACATTTTATGCATGGTGAAAATAACACTTTCGTGTGAATAACATCTTAACATCCCATTCAAGCCTCAAAGAGACTCCAACTTCCCAACAACAGTACTGGCTCCTTTGCAGTATGTCTGGTGCATGAACAGAGTCACATGAAGGAATACAGTGTGACCAATGCACAAGCATCACCACATGAAGAACACAGCGTGTACGAGCACCACACGTGAGGGAACACAGTGTGCACGAGCATTATCACGTGAGGGAACACAGTGTGTCCTGTGCACAATCATTATCACGTGAGGGACACAGTGTGCCCTGTCACGAGCATCATCACGTGAGGAACACAGTGTGCACGAGCATTATCACGTGAGGGACACAGTGTGCCCTGTCACGAGCATTATCACGTGAGGAACACAGTGTGCACGAGCATTATCACGTGAGGAACACAGTGTGCCCTGTCACGAGCATTATCACGTGAGGGACACAGTGTGCCCTGTCACGAGCATCATCACGTGAGGAACACAGTGTGCCCTGTCACGAGCATCATCACGTGAGGAACACAGTGTGCCCTGTCACGAGCATTATCACGTGAGGGACACAGTGTGCCCTGTCACGAGCATTATCACGTGAGGGACACAGTGTGCCCTGTCACGAGCATTATCACGTGAGGGAACACAGTGTGCCCTGTCACGAGCATTATCACGTGAGGGACACAGTGTGCCCTGTCACGAGCATTATCACGTGAGGGACACAGTGTGCCCTGTCACGAGCATTATCACGTGAGGGACACAGTGTGCCCTGTCACGAGCATTATCACGTGAGGGACACAGTGTGCCCTGTCACGAGCATTATCACGTGAGGGACACAGTGTGCCCTGTCACGAGCATCATCACGTGAGGGAACACAGTGTGTCCTGTCACGAGCATTATCACGTGAGGGACACAGTGTGCACGAGCATTATCACGTGAGGAACACAGTGTGCCCTGTCACGAGCATTATCACGTGAGGGACACAGTGTGCCCTGTCACGAGCATGATCACGTGAGGAACACAGTGTGCCCTGTCACGAGCATTATCACATGAGGAACACAGTGTGCCCTGTCACGAGCATTATCACGTGAGGGACACAGTGTGTCCTGTCACGAGCATTATCACGTGAGGGACACAGTGTGCCCTGTGCACGAGCATTATCACGTGAGGGACACAGTGTGCCATGTGCACGAGCATTATCACGTGAGGGACACAGTGTGCCCTGTCACGAGCATTATCACGTGAGGGACACAGTGTGTCCTGTCACGAGCATTATCACGTGAGGGACACAGTGTGCCCTGTGCACGAGCATTATCACGTGAGGGACACAGTGTGCCCTGTCACGAGCATTATCACGTGAGGGACACAGTGTGTCCTGTCACGAGCATTATCACGTGAGGGACACAGTGTGCCCTGTCACGAGCATCATCACGTGAGGAACACAGTGTGCCCTGTCACGAGCATCACCACGTGAGGAACACAGTGTGCCCTGTGCACAAGCATTATCACGTGAGGGACACAGTGTGCCCTGTCACGAGCATTATCACGTGAGGGACACAGTGTGCCCTGTCACGAGCATTATCACGTGAGGAACACAGTGTGCCCTGTGCACGAGCATTATCACGTGAGGGACACAGTGTGCCCTGTCACGAGCATTATCACATGAGGAACACAGTGTGCCCTGTCACGAGCATTATCACGTGAGGGACACATGTGCCATGTGCACGAGCATTATCACGTGAGGAACACAGTGTGCCCTATCACGAGCATTATCACGTGAGGGACACAGTGTGCCCTGTCACGAGCATTATCACGTGAGGAACACAGTGTGTCCTGTCACGAGCATTATCACGTGAGGGACACAGTGTGCACGAGCATTATCACGTGAGGGACACAGTGTGCCCTGTCACGAGCATTATCACGTGAGGGACACAGTGTGCCCTGTCACGAGCATTATCACGTGAGGAACACAGTGTGCCCTGTCACAAGCATTATCACGTGAGGGAACACAGTGTGCCCTGTGCACGAGCATTATCACGTGAGGGACACAGTGTGCCCTGTCACGAGCATTATCACGTGAGGGACAGAGTGTGCCCTGTCACGAGCATTATCACGTGAGGGACACAGTGTGCCCTGTCACGAGCATTATCACGTGAGGGACACAGTGTGCCCTGTCACGAGCATTATCACGTGAGGGACACAGTGTGCCCTGTGCACAAGCATTATCACGTGAGGAACACAGTGTGCCCTGTCACGAGCATCATCACATGAGGAACACAGTGTGCCCTGTCACGAGCATTATCACGTGAGGGACACAGTGTGCCCTGTCACGAGCATTATCACGTGAGGGACACAGTGTGTCCTGTCACGAGCATTATCACGTGAGGAACACAGTGTGCCCTGTCACGAGCATTATCACGTGAGGAACACAGTGTGCAGGAGCATTATCACGTGAGGGACACAGTGTGCCCTGTCACGAGCATTATCACGTGAGGAACACAGTGTGCCCTGTCACGAGCATTATCACGTGAGGGACACAGTGTGCCCTGTCACGAGCATTATCACGTGAGGAACACAGTGTGTCCTGTCACGAGCATTATCACGTGAGGGACACAGTGTGCACGAGCATTATCACGTGAGGGACACAGTGTGCCCTGTCACGAGCATTATCACGTGAGGGACACAGTGTGCCCTGTCACGAGCATTATCACGTGAGGAACACAGTGTGTCCTGTCACGAGCATTATCACGTGAGGGACACAGTGTGCACGAGCATCATCACGTGAGGAACACAGTGTGCCCTGTCACGAGCATCACCACGTGAGGAACACAGTGTGCCCTGTGCACAAGCATTATCACGTGAGGGACACAGTGTGCCCTGTCACGAGCATTATCACGTGAGGGACACAGTGTGCCCTGTCACGAGCATCACCACGTGAGGGACAGAGTGTGCCCTGTCACGAGCATTATCACGTGAGGGACACAGTGTGCCCTGTCACGAGCATTATCACGTGAGGGACACAGTGTGCCCTGTCACGAGCATTATCACGTGAGGGACACAGTGTGCCCTGTCACGAGCATTATCACATGAGGAACACAGTGTGTCCTGTCACGAGCATTATCACGTGAGGGACACAGTGTGCCCTGTCACGAGCATTATCACATGAGGGACACAGTGTGCCCTGTCACGAGCATTATCACGTGAGGAACACAGTGTGTCCTGTCACGAGCATTATCACGTGAGGGACACAGTGTGCACGAGCATTATCACGTGAGGGACACAGTGTGCCCTGTCACGAGCATTATCACGTGAGGGACACAGTGTGCCCTGTCACGAGCATTATCACGTGAGGAACACAGTGTGCCCTGTCACAAGCATTATCACGTGAGGGAACACAGTGTGCCCTGTGCACGAGCATTATCACGTGAGGGACACAGTGTGCCCTGTCACGAGCATTATCACGTGAGGGACAGAGTGTGCCCTGTCACGAGCATTATCACGAGAGGGACACAGTGTGCCCTGTCAGGAGCATTATCACGTGAGGGACACAGTGTGTCCTGTCACGAGCATTATCACGTGAGAGACACAGTGTGTCCTGTGCATGAGCATTATCACGTGAGGGAACACAGTGTACCCTGTCACGAGCATTATCACGTGGGGGACACAGTGTGCACGAGCATTATCACGTGAGGAACACAGTGTGCCCTGTCACGAGCATTATCACGTGAGGGACACAGTGTGCCCTGTCACGAGCATCACCACGTGAGGGACACAGTGTGCCCTGTCACGAGCATTATCACGTGAGGAACACAGTGTGCCCTGTCACGAGCATTATCACGTGAGGGACACAGTGTGCCCTGTGCTCGAGTATTATCATGTGAGGGACACAGTGTGCCCTGTCACGAGCATTATCACGTGAGGGACACAGTGTGCCCTGTCACGAGCATTATCACGTGAGGGACACAGTGTGTACTGTCAGGAGCATTATCACGTGAGGGACACAGTGTGCCCTGTCACGAGCATTATCACGTGAGGGAACAGTGTGGCCTGTCACGAGCATTATCACGTGGGGGACACAGTGTGCACGAGCATTATCACGTGAGGAACACAGTGTGCCCTGTCACGAGCATTATCACGTGAGGGACACAGTGTGCCCTGTCACGAGCATCACCACGTGAGGGACACAGTGTGCCCTGTCACGAGCATTATCACGTGAGGAACACAGTGTGCACGAGCATTATCACGTGAGGGACACAGTGTGCCCTGTCAAGAGCATCATCACGTGAGGGACACAGTGTGCCCTGTCACGAGCATTATCACGTGAGGAACACAGTGTGCCCTGTCACGAGCATTATCACGTGAGGAACACAGTGTGCCCTGTGCACGAGCATTACCACGTGAGGAACACAGTGTGCCCTGTCATGAGCATTATCACGTGAGGGACACAGTGTGCCCTGTCACGAGCATCATCACGTGAGGGACACAGTGTGCCCTGTCACGAGCATTATCACGTGAGGGACACAGTGTGCCCTGTCACGAGCATTATCACGTGAGGGACACAGTGTGCCCAGTCACGAGCATCATCACGTGACGGAACACAGTGTGCCCTGTCACGAGCATTATCACGTGAGGGACACAGTGTGCACGAGCATTATCACGTGAGGGACACAGTGTGCCCTGTCACGAGCATTATCACGTGAGGAACACAGTGTGCCCTGTCACGAGCATTATCACGTGAGGAACACAGTGTGCCCTGTCACGAGCATTATCACGTGAGGGACACAGTGTGCACGAGCATTATCACGTGAGGAACACAGTGTGCCCTGTCACGAGCATCATCACGTGAGGGAACACAGTGTGCCCAGTCACGAGCATTATCACGTGAGGGACACAGTGTGCCCTGTCACGAGCATCATCACGTGAGGGAACACAGTGTGCCCTGTCAAGAGCATTATCACGTGAGGGACACAGTGTGCCCTGTCACGAGCATTATCACGTGAGGGACACAGTGTGCCCTGTCACGAGCATCATCACGTGAGGGACACAGTGTGCCCTGTCACGAGCATCACCACGTGAGGGACACAGTGTGCCCTGTTACGAGCATTATCACGTGAGGAACACAGTGTGCCCTGTGCACGAGCATGATCACGTGAGGAACACAGTGTGTCCTGTCACGAGCATTATCACGTGAGGGACACAGTGTGCACGAGCATTATCACGTGAGGGACACAGTGTGCCCTGTCACGAGCATCACCATGTGAGGGACACAGTGTGTCCTGTCACGAGCATTATCACGTGAGGAACACAGTGTGCCCTGTGCACGAGCATTATCACGTGAGGGAACACAGTGTGCCCTGTCACGAGCATTATCACGTGAGGGACACAGTGTGCCCTGTCACGAGCATTATCACGTGAGGGACACAGTGTGCACGAGCATTATCACGTGAGGGACACAGTGTGCCCTGTCACGAGCATTATCAGGTGAGGGAACACAGTGTGCCCTGTCATGAGCATTATCACGTGAGGAACACAGTGTGCCCTGTCACGAGCATTATCACGTGAGGAACACAGTGTGCCCTGTGCACAAGCATCACCACGTGAGGGAACACAGTGTGCCCTGTGCACGAGCATTATCACGTGAGGGAACGCAGTGTGCCCTGTCACGAGCATTATCACGTGAGGGACAGAGTGTGCCCTGTCACTAGCATCACCACGTGAGGGACACAGTGTGCCCTGTCACGAGCATTATCACGTGAGGGACACAGTGTGTACTGTCAGGAGCATTATCACGTGAGGGACACAGTGTGTCCTGTGCACGAGCATTATCACGTGAGGGAACACAGTGTACCCTGTCACGAGCATTATCACGTGAGGGAACACAGTGTGGCCTGTCACGAGCATTATCACGTGGGGGACACAGTGTGCACGAGCATTATCACGTGAGGAACACAGTGTGCCCTGTCACGAGCATTATCACGTGAGGGACACAGTGTGCCCTGTCACGAGCATCACCACGTGAGGGACACAGTGTGCCCTGTCACGAGCATTATCACGTGAGGAACACAGTGTGCACGAGCATTATCACGTGAGGGACACAGTGTGCCCTGTCACGAGCATCATCACGTGAGGGACACAGTGTGCCCTGTCACGAGCATTATCACGTGAGGAACACAGTGTGCCCTGTCACGAGCATTATCACGTGAGGAACACAGTGTGCCCTGTGCACGAGCATTACCACGTGAGGAACACAGTGTGCCCTGTCACGAGCATTATCACGTGAGGAACACAGTGTGTCCTGTCACGAGCATTATCACGTGAGGGACACAGTGTGCCCTGTCACGAGCATCATCACGTGAGGGACACAGTGTGCCCTGTCACGAGCATTATCACGTGAGGGACACAGTGTGCCCTGTCACGAGCATTATCACGTGAGGGACACAGTGTGCCCAGTCACGAGCATCATCACGTGACGGAACACAGTGTGCCCTGTCACGAGCATTATCACGTGAGGGACACAGTGTGCACGAGCATTATCACGTGAGGGACACAGTGTGCCCTGTCACGAGCCTTATCACGTGAGGAACACAGTGTGCCCTGTCACGAGCATTATCACGTGAGGAACACAGTGTGCCCTGTCACGAGCATTATCACGTGAGGGACACAGTGTGCACGAGCATTATCACGTGAGGAACACAGTGTGCCCTGTCACGAGCATCATCACGTGAGGGAACACAGTGTGCCCTGTCACGAGCATTATCACGTGAGGGACACAGTGTGCCCTGTCACGAGCATCATCACGTGAGGGAACACAGTGTGCCCTGTCAAGAGCATTATCACGTGAGGGACACAGTGTGCCCTGTCACGAGCATTATCACGTGAGGGACACAGTGTGCCCTGTCACGAGCATCATCACGTGAGGGACACAGTATGCCCTGTCACGAGCATCACCACGTGAGGGACACAGTGTGCCCTGTCACGAGCATTATCACGTGAGGAACACAGTGTGCCCTGTGCACGAGCATGATCACGTGAGGAACACAGTGTGCCCTGTCACGAGCATTATCACGTGAGGGACACAGTGTGCACGAGCATTATCACGTGAGGGACACAGTGTGCCCTGTCACGAGCATCACCATGTGAGGGACACAGTGTGTCCTGTCACGAGCATTATCACGTGAGGAACACAGTGTGCCCTGTGCACGAGCATTATCACGTGAGGGAACACAGTGTGCCCTGTCACGAGCATTATCACGTGAGGGACACAGTGTGCCCTGTCACGAGCATTATCACGTGAGGGACACAGTGTGCACGAGCATTATCACGTGAGGGACACAGTGTGCCCTGTCACGAGCATTATCAGGTGAGGGAACACAGTGTGCCCTGTCATGAGCATTATCACGTGAGGAACACAGTGTGCCCTGTCACGAGCATTATCACGTGAGGAACACAGTGTGCCCTGTGCACAAGCATCACCACGTGAGGGAACACAGTGTGCCCTGTGCACGAGCATTATCACGTGAGGGAACGCAGTGTGCCCTGTCACGAGCATTATCACGTGAGGGACAGAGTGTGCCCTGTCACTAGCATCACCACGTGAGGGACACAGTGTGCCCTGTCACGAGCATTATCACGTGAGGGACACAGTGTGCCCTGTCACGAGCATCATCACGTGAGGAACACATTGTGCCCTGTGCCGGAGCATTATCACGTGAGGGACACAGTGTGTCCTGTCACGAGCATTATCACGTGAGGGACACAGTGTGCCCTGTCACGAGCATTATCACGTGAGGGACACAGTGTGCCCTGTCACGAGCATCATCACGTGAGGAACACAGTGTGCCCTGTGCACAAGCATTATCACGTGAGGGACACAGTGTGTCCTGTCACGAGCATTATCACGTGAGGGACACAGTGTGCCCTGTGCAGGAGCATTATCACGTGAGGGACACAGTGTGCCCTGTCACGAGCATCATCACGTGAGGAACACAGTGTGCCCTGTGCAGGAGCATTATCACGTGAGGGACACAGTGTGCCCTGTCACGAGCATTATCACGTGAGGGACACAGTGTGCCCTGTCACGAGCATTATCACGTGAGGGACACAGTGTGCCCTGTGCACAAGCATTATCACGTGAGGGACACAGTGTGCCCTGTCACGAGCATCATCACGTGAGGGAACACAGTGTGCCCTGTCACGAGCATTATCATGTGAGGGACACAGTGTGCCCTGTCACGAGCATTATCACGTGAGGGACACAGTGTGCCCTGTCACGAGCATTATCACGTGAGGGAACACAGTGTGCACGAGCATTATCATGTGAGGGAACACAGTGTGCCCTGTCACGAGCATTATCACGTGAGGAACACAGTGTGTCCTGTCACGAGCATTATCACGTGAGGGACACAGTGTGCCCTGTCACGAGCATTATCACGTGAGGGAACACAGTGTGCCCTGTCACGAGCATTATCACGTGAGGGACACAGTGTGCCCTGTGCAGGAGCATTATCACGTGAGGGAACACAGTGTGCTCTGTCACGAGCATCATCACGTGAGGAACACAGTGTGCCCTGTGCAGGAGCATTATCACGTGAGGGACACAGTGTGCCCTGTCCCGAGCATTATCACGTGAGGGACACAGTGTGCCCTGTCACGAGCATTATCACGTGAGGGACACAGTGTGCCCTGTCACGAGCATCATCACGTGAGGGAACACAGTGTGCCCTGTCACAAGCATTATCATGTGAGGGACACAGTGTGCCCTGTCACGAGCATTATCACGTGAGGAACACAGTGTGCCCTGTCACGAGCATTATCACGTGAGGGAACACAGTGTGCACGAGCATTATCACGTGAGGGAACACAGTGTGCCCTGTCACGAGCATCATCACGTGAGGGAACACAGTGTGCCCTGTCACGAGCATTATCACGTGAGGAACACAGTGTGCCCTGTCACGAGCATTATCACGTGAGGGACACAGTGTGCCCTGTCACGAGCATTATCACGTGAGGGACACAGTGTGCCCTGTCACGAGCATTATCACGTGAGGGAACACAGTTTGCCCAGTCAGGAGCACCACCACGTAGGGAGATGCACGGTGGGATGTGGGAAGTTAATTGTGTTTGCCTCCCTTGGCTACCCAATGAGACTCGACTGCTGGACTCCACTTCAAGTAGAAATGCCAAACATGCAAATGGCGCTGCTTCTAATTGGCTTTTATGAAAGCAAAGATGTGTGTGCAGTGGAGGATGGAGCAAGACTTGGAAAGCACTGCAGCAATTGTTTAGATTCACGTTTATCATGGTGCGATCCTGATCTTAAAAAAGAATTGACTTTTTTTTTCCCCCATCCAGGCTTATAAATGCAAACCTCTCGTTCTCCCAACCAGATCTTCAGGAGGGAGGATGGTGTTAAAAGCTCACAGCTCGCTTTTGCGTTGTGTTTCCATTATAGGGGAAGTATAGATGTGGCAGGAGTACATATGCACACAAATTCTGTTCGCTAAATTTAAAAGAAAGATGGTTTTTCACTTCCAACATTTAAGGACTTATAAAAGATAATGCCTTAAGAGCTGGCTCAATCCACTGCTCCGTGCACGGATTCCATACCCTCTTACTCTGCTACCCACATGGAAAATTGATCAAGAGGACACACATGGCTGCTGAGACTGAGTTTGGTAAATGGTAAAACAGCACCTTGGGAGCAGTGGGCGTGAGCCCCAGTGTAGGTGGGCATATGTGCACTCCAGGAACACACACAAGAGGATGGATCTGTCTAGCCTAAGCGCTCCAGAATGCTATCATTTTGTGTCGACTTGTTTTTCCCACTTGTTCGTGTTCAGTAATAACTGCAGCTTCAGGAGTGTCAGGTCCACATCAGGCAGGAGGATTTTTAAGCAATTGTGACTGGTTACAATGTGCCTTTACTTAATCTCCATTTTATTCAACCCTCCTAATGAATCATTTCTATTGTGTGGAGCTGCTGTGTAGTGGAGGGTGGCCTACACACCCAGGGCTATCTCCTCAGACCCCCACAGCGCCTCTGCCTCAGACACTAGAGTGGTGGCTGCCCAGGGCGGGGGAGGCAGGTGGAGGCGGCACAGTGTGTGGCCATGGTGCCCTTTTGACGGCTGGCACAGCTCCCGATGTGGTTCAGAACGGGCTTGTCTCAACAACAACTCTAATGAGGAGATTGGGATTTCAGACTCATTTCTGTTTCTCCCTATGAATCCCCCTTGCTTCAAATACCCAGCTAGAGCCAAATCTAAGGAGAGGAGATGACATGGTGCCCAAAATTCCCCCAAAGACCGCGTTATCCAGAGCGAGATGACTAAACAACAAATAAGTCAATACAAATTTAAAAACTCATTAGCTGAGTCATATATTTATAGGATACAGTCAGCCATGTACTTCGGAGTAAGCTCTCAACAACCTCTTAATAATCGGAACCCTGACATATGCGGATGCTAATGACCCAGACAGATGGAGCTAAACAGAACATTTTGCAAACATAAGTAATAAATGGGAAAAAGAAACTCACACACAGAGAAAGGAATGGGAAACCAAAGAGCTGTTGCTTACAACTTGAGAAAATTCTGCACACCACAGATACCTGTGAAATTGGAATCCCATAGGAAATAAGTATTAAATTAGAATGGACCTCAGTAAGACTGTTAGTAGTCCTGGTAATAACTACGGAACAAAGATGAGAGATCACTTGGAACACTATGATGAGAAAGCCTTAGAATCATCTTGGCAGTGGACAGGGGGTGGATCAGGGGCAGAATTTAAGTCTGAATTGAAGAAAAGTGAAGGTTTAGATTAAAGGAGGGGGAAAGGTGTCAGAGGAAGACTTTGCTAAGCATGTGGCAGTGAGGTAAGCAGGGAAATGGGCGTCTTCATACATGAGGACCCATGAGCTGTGGGAAGGATCTTTACTCCTCATTCATTAACTGCTTTCAAGCACTGCTTAAATGCTGGGCTGTAGTGGCTCGAACATGTAATCTAGCTATTCAGGAGGCTGAAATCTGATGATTATATTTTGAAGCCAACTGGAGCAGACAACTCTGAGAGATTTTTTTTAAAATCTCCAATTAGCCAGAAATAAAAGCTAGAAGTGGAATTCTGACTCAAGTGAATCAGCAACATCCTTGAGCAAAAAAGACTTAGCAAAGAATACAAGGCTCTGAGTTCAAGTCCCAGTACCAGCACACATACACACAAAAACATGCTGTATACCAATGTTGATAAAACATTTGGATTTTTACTCTTTGGAAAAGACATACAGGATAAAATATCAAAAAACGAAGACTTTATTTTTATTTTATTTTATTCTATTCTATTTTATTTTATTCTATCTTCATTTTTAAACTAATGCCACCCTGGCACTTACCAAGCATCAGGCATCATTGGTAGCATTTCATAAATGATGACCAGCTAAATCTTCTTAACTCTAGGCAGTACCTATGTTGTGCCATTTTCCAGATGGGAAGACTGAGGCTTGGGGAGGATGAGTAACTTGCCAAAGCACAGGCTAGAACTGCACAAGTTCCACAGTGCCTGCAAGAACTGGGTTGCCTTCACAAACAAAGCAATGCATATGACATATTTCAATTTTCTCACTCTAATTTTTCAGTGTTTGAACATTTGAAAGATTAAGTGAATACATGATATGATTCTACATGCTTTAGGAAAGGAGAAATAGCCAAGAAACTTGACTTTAAATATATATCCATTGTTCTTATAATTAATCTTTAAGAATCCTCTATTGAGGGTTAAGTTGGTATTACACACAAATAGAGGAAGAGGACGGATGAATTAGAAAAGTATATTTTTCTATTCTTTGATTCTAATTTTCATATTGAGTTCAGATTATGAAACTACCGGGACAAATAGCCAAGAATAAAATTTCCCCAAGTGTTATAGACTCATCCTAACAGAAGAAGGTGTGACAGTATTCTCTAGAAGTGTTTCCTGCTAGGAAGGCAGGGTCCAGTGTAAGTGTTAACAGTTTCCAAAATGGGGCAGCTAAAAGAATGAATGGCCTTTCTCTGAAAAATTTCCTGTAAAACCATCTGACCTTCAGTCTTCCTCTTGATTCCTTGTAATTGAGAACTTGCCAAAAGATAACAGGATTTACTCACTCAGTCACTCAACAAACATTGATGCAGCACAAATTTGATTATCCCCAAATGAGTGGTACATAGTATCCATTCTTTGAGAAACCCATTCAGAGACTATGAAGGACAAACAGCAACAAAGCCATGAGAGAAGTGTTAATGGGAGTCCAATACCACAAGCAGTGGTATCTTGTAACAATGTGCTTCTGGCTCAATACAGAGGATTGAGCACCTTCCTGATCCCCTCTCTCCACTGGAACCCCAATGAACTGAAGAGAGCAAGGGCCAGACTTCCACACATGTCCAAAGCCAAGTAACAGGCCCCTCTCCTACCTAAAACAATATAAATATAGACAAAACAAAGGCTAAAACAGTGTGCAAGATCCTAGACACCATCTAACAACAGGAGCTTTCTTCCCACCATTAAGACAGAAAACCCCCCAGATTTTATTCCACATACTGAAAAGTTTGCCTTGATTGTGGGGAATAATTACCCTTAAACCAAATGCTACTTTGCTACCACTTAACAAAATGTAAAAGCCAATACAAAAGGTAAAAGTTTCTAAATAATTAGATTGGATGTCAGATCAAACATGGAGAAATGTATAAGGATACAATAATATCATTACCAGTAAGGCAAATTTAACAATAACCTTGTCAAAAATTACACAGCGGGGGAAAAAGGTAGGAAAGGAGCAAACAGAAGAGAAGATAAATCCATCCATTAAGATGAACCTAATTAAAAACAGAATCAGCAGACAGGAAAATAAGGAAGTTTCTCGAGCTGCATGTTGCAGGCTCAAATTTTTTGAAAAATATTTTCAAAAAACCAAAATCAATGAGATGTACAAGATGCATGTCAAAAAAATGAACTTTACAATTTAGGCGGGGGTGGCGGGAGGAATGTAGTTGTGGAGATAAATAAGTAAATAAACAAGTTTTCAGACTGAACAAAAACAAAACAAAAAAAGCAGGATCTACTATACATTGTCTACAAGAAACATTTCAACTACAATTGCACAAATAAGTTAGAAAAGGGGAGGGGGAGTGTAGTTGTGGAGGTGGGAGGGAAGGGATGGTAGGGGAAAAACAAAGGAGGAGGCAACAATACTTGTTAAGAAATGTACTCATTACCTTGCTCACGTAACTGTAATCCCTCTGTACAGTATTTTTACAATAAAAACATATTAAAATAAAAAAGAAAAGGATGCAAAAAATAGACCAGCTAATACAATCACAAGGAAGCTACAATAACACCAGAAAGTAAAGATTTTAGAGCAAAGAGTATTACTTTGGATAAAGAATGTCATCTTATAAAGAAGTCAATTCAATGGGAAGACATAACAATCACAAATCCCCGGCAGGAAAGTCCAAGAGACTCTTATCTCCAAATAATCACCAGAAAACTGGAAGTGTCGGTGTACCTCAAAGAAGTAGAGTGCTAGCCTTGAGCGAAAAAGCTCAAGCTCCATGACTGACCAAAAATAAAAATAAATCATAAATCCTAAGTGCCTATATACCTCATATTAGAGCTTTGGAATAAATTAAACAAAACTTGGTATATTTGTAAGAAGAAACACACAGTTCTATAAATATAGTCAGTTATTGTAACTCTACTCTCTAAATGATATACAGAAAAAGCAGACAAAACAATAAGGAAACAGAAGACCTAAACAATATAATCCAACAATATTGACATTTTATAAGGCATCTCATACCCAAATGGAAGTAGACAATATTTTAAATGATATGTGGACATATATAATAATAGACCACACTATGGACCATGTCATAGTGTCAGTAAATAGTGTCAGTAAATAGATTCAAGCCACACAAAGTATACTGCCTGACTACAATGAATTTAAATTAAAGATGAGCAACATTTGGGAAATCTTCCAATGTTTTGAAAAAGATATTTCAAAATAACTCATGATAATTGAGCATGATCAATAATACATTTAAAAGGTAATTTAATCCTGGCACCAGTGACTCATAACAGTAATCCTATCTATCAGGAGGCTGAGATGTGAGGATTACAGTTCGAAGCCAGCCCAGGTAATAAAGCCCATGAGACTCATATTTCCAGTTGGCTACTAAAACCTGGAAATGAAGCTGCAGTGGCTCAAATGGTACAGTGCCAACCTTGAGCCAAAAAGCAAAAGGATAGCCCTGAGTTCAAGCTCTAGTACAGCCACATACAAAAAAAAAATTAAAGAAGTGGAATTAGTAATTTAGAAAAGTACTACTCACAAAGAAGACTGTGAGTCTGATAGATTCAGAGGTGAATATACAAGTCTTATATGAAACTGAAAAGCAGGGAATATTTCTCAACTTAATTCTATGAGTTCAGCAGTATTTAATACTAAAATTAGACAATGATATAGCAAGCAAAAAAAGCAAAACAAAATGACAAAAGAAGAGATCAGTTTCCTTCATTGACCCACAAAAATTCTAAACCAAATATTAGCATATTGGAGCTGAAAATATTTAACATGGATGATATATCATGAACTATAAATTGGGTTTATCTCAGGAATGCAAAGCTGGATTAACAACCCAAATCAATCAATCACCAACACATGTGTAGAAAATCTAATGGGATGTACAAAATGATACTAAAATGTATGAGTTACACAAACACCAATTGTACTTTTATGTTAATAAGGAATAATCAGAAATGGAAAAACTTTACCTTTTGTTATTATAAAGGTGATATACAAAGGGGTTATAGTTACCTAAGCCAGGTAATGAGTTCATTTCTTTTTGGACAATATATATCACCCTTTCCTTTGCTCTCTCCCAGTTTTTCCCTCCCATCCTCAGCTTCAAGTTATACAGTTCATTTTCAGCAGTGTCTAGTGAGGACCACTGCTGCATGTGTTCACCCTCTGTCCCTCTATTTCTGTGCCCCCTTGCCCTCCCAAAGGCAAATAAATGAACAAACAAGACAAAAGGAAAAGAAGACAAACACAGCAACAGAGAAAAAAGATTCTTGAGAAATAGAAATTTTTTTTAAAGGACATCACTTACAGTAGAATTAAAAGATACTAGATACGCTATTTTTACAATAAAATATTAAAAAAAGAAATGCAAACCAAAACAACACCCCAATTAGAATGTCTATAATCAAAAAATCTAATAACAACAGATGCTGGAGGGGATGTGGCCAAGAGGGAACCCTACTGTATTGTTGGTGGAAATGTAAACTTGTTCAAACACTTTGGAAAGCAGTATGGAGGTTCCTCAAAAGACTACACATAGAGCTCCCCTATGGCCCAGCAATTCCAATTTTGGGAATTTACCCAAATGGTCACAAACAAGGCCATACTAAACCTACCAGCACAACTGTGTTTCTCGCAGCATTATTCACCACAGCTAAGATATGGAGTCAACCCAGATGCCCCTCAGTAGATGAATGGATCAAGAAAATGTGGTGTAAACAAATCGTTTAAATAGGGATACAGGTGGACCCATTGCAACAATGAGAAGTACGAGTTGTTATGTCGAAAACAAACTTTACAACTTTGGTGAGGGGGGGGTGGGAAGCATTGGGGGGGCGGGGGAGGATGGGAAGGGATGGGAAGGGGAAACAAAGAAGGAGGCTACAATGCTTGATAAGAAATGTACTCATTATCTTGCCCATGTAATTGTAACCCCTCTGTACAGTGTTTTCACAATAAAAAAAAAAAGAAAAAAGAAAATGTGGTGTGTGTATGTGTGTGTGTATGTGTATACATACATACAATGGAATTCTATGCCTTCATCAGAAAGAATGACAGTGCCCCATTTGTTAGGAAATAGAAAGAGTTAGAAAATTTTAAAATATTTAATATCATAAAATAAAATATTAAATATTTATATTTATAAATATATTTATATTTATATTATAAAATATAAAAATATTATTAAAAATATTAAGTGAAGTGAGCCAGGCCCAAAGAAACATAGGTCCCGTGTAATAAGTAGTATACGTCTAGGACAAGCAGAAACAGTCAAAAGCTACGTACATAGGACCATATAAGATGATGCTAAGTGAAATGAACCCCAAGATAGGGACACAAGAGGTTTTATCTTTCTTGCTGTTGTTTTTAATGTACTCATAATATACTATGCGATTTTTTTTGTTTCTTTTGTTTGTTCTTCCCCCATGGTATGACCCCTGTTTTCACTGTATTTGATTCCGGTGCCCTGCATCTTGTGGATACATTTTTCTAATTTGGGAAGGGGAAGAGAAATAACAAAATTCTGAAATAATGATACAGGATGACCCATTGTAACAATAAGATGTACAAAATGTTGAAAATGAGCATTACAACTTGGGGAGGGAGGGAGAAGTTGTGGAGGTGGGAGGGAAGGGATGGTAGGGGAAAAACAAAGGATGGGGTAACAATGCTCCATAGGAATGTACTCATTACCTTACTCAGGTAACTATAATCCCTCTGTACAATATCTTTACAATAAAAATATATTTAAAAAGATACCAGATACTAAAAAACTATTGAAGACAACTGAGCTGATAACACTTAACACATTCAAAATACTTAGGCATAAAATCTTGAACATCATTGTGAAATTTCAGAGTTAAAGAAATAAAGGGAGAGGACCCTGAACGTTTTTACAAGGACACAGAGATCACCTAGAATGAGCTGAGAATTAGACTGAGGTCAGATTTCTCAACAGCCTAAAACATAAAGAAGGAAGAAGGGATTATGTTATTAATTAAATTCTCATTTAACACAGGAAGAAGCTGCTAGACATCTTAAAAGGTGGTAAATTGCTAAATAAAAAATAAACCTATCACTTAGAAATGTAGAACTACTTGCCAGAAGGCCTATAAATAGAATGGGTTAAAACTGTGCCTCTGGGAGTACGACAGCAGAAGAGGAGAGGTGGGCTAGGGAGTAAATTCCATCATTAAAAAATACTATTTGTATTGCTTGATTGATTTTAATTACACACAAATTTCAAAATGCTTCAGAGATACAATGGGTACATGCTCCAGAGCAAATGGACTGGGCCCTAGGGTTAAGGCTGGACTTATTATATTGTCAGGATCCTCTGCCATGTTACAGCTCTTTTCTCCTCAAAACATAGAAGGACTAGGAATGTGGCTTAGTGGTAGAATGCTTGCCTAGCATGCATGAAGTCCTGGGTTCGATTTCTCAGTACCATATAAACAGAAAAATCCAGAAGTGGCGCTGTGGCTCAAGTGGTAGTGTGCCTAGCCTTGAGCCATAGAAACTCATGCTTGGGCCCTGAGTTCAAGCTCCAGGACTGGAACACACACACACACACACACACACAAACACACACACACACACACACACACACATACACACACACACACACACAGATTCTGCCCAAATTTTTCTCCTCTCTCTTCCATGAGCCTTGCTGGAGTAGGATTCTAAAAGAACAGGGCTTATATGCCAAGCCAGCTGGGGTAGAACCAAAGCACTCAGTGAGCAAAGATATCTATCTCACCAGCAAGAACAGGCAGGCACCCAAGATTCTGCATACTCAATTCATCTGAAGACGATGCAGTCGCATTGTAAGGAGTTAAGCCACAAACCCTCTCTGTCTTTGTCTCTCAATCGCTCTGACTCTCTTTGTGTGTCTCTCAAACTCTTGATCTGACTCTCTCTGCCATGACATCAGCTATTTTACTCCACCACACCCCACCTTCCATCATGACATCATGATGGTCTCTCATCACTGGTCTGGAGGTGATGGAGGCAGCTATCGACGGTTGAATCCTCTTCCACCATGACCCAAAATGAATCTTTCCTCCTTTAAGTTGCTTCTGTTGGGTATTTTGTCACATGACAAATAACAGAAGGGAAGAAACAACTTGATATCAGAATTTCTTGGTATGCAGGTGGCAGAGGTAGGGATGCCTTTACAACTCTCTTCTAAACTTAGAGTTCTTTTTCACTGAGATATGTGAATGTATTGTCCAGGCCAAGATATTTTTTAAACTGTCTTTTTGTCTCTTTTTCTATTTCTTTCTTTGGCAGTACCAGGTTTGAACTTGGAGACTTGCTGTTCCTTCAGCTCTTCCTGCTCTACTATTTTTCAGATAGGGTCTTGAATTTTGCCTAGTGCTGTCTTGGTCCTCCTATCTATGCTTCTGACATTTCACATAGCTGAGATTTAGTAATAAGAAGCATATACCTGGCTTGGGATGAGTTCTAATAACTTTTTGTCCCAAATGGTTGCACACCAAGATCCTGCCAAACTCCACCTCTTGAGGCACCAGTCATGAGGCACCAGGATTGTCCCATTTTTCTTTTGATTCTATTTACATCAGGAAAAAAATCTTATTTTGGTACCATTATATATTAGATACTTCCTTTCTGTGTAATAGTTGTTGAATCTTCCTTTTCAATTGAAGTTGCTTTCTCAGACCTTAGCCTCCGCCAGGTTCACTAAGATGTGATTGTTGTGTTTGTGTTTATTTTCACGGTTACTATTTTATATAGGGTAAGTGAAACTGCCTTTCCACTTCTGGTGGTGATAAGGGTTCAATTTCCCCTCTTAAATGTACTTAGGATTATAAAGTAGGTTTATAGATTATATACAGCAAACAACCTCATAGCAAGAGAGAGCTATTGAGACAACACAGGCAAAGGTCTTTCTACACCCTTGATGTCTGGGGGACAGCAATTACTCACAGCCCCGCCCTGGCTTCCCTCACACAGCTCCTGCAGGGTGGTGAGGAAGGATGGGAGGGCTGCCTTGGGCTGCCGAGCACCAGAAGCATTTTCTGGGTGAGAAACTGTGAACTTGCTTGTGGTTTTTAATCATCTCCCAATTAAATGCAACTGTTGGGAGATATATCCCAATTTAAAGTGTTCAATAAAACCTAGAATGCAGCCATGGGAGTTGTGGGCTACAGTTTGTATGTGGTAGATGGCAGGTAAACTGCTGAGCTGGGTCTTTCTTTCCCAATCATCCCTGAAAACAAAACAAAGCAAAAACTCATAAAGCAAAAACCTTGCATGTAATGAATGCATTCACTACCTGAACAGATACACTCAGCCAAACTTTGAGCCCTCAATCTAGCTATGTATAGGTAGAATGGGATTTTCACAAGGATTCTGTTCTGCCATCCTAGACTGGGAAAACGGGTTCAGGAGCAGACGCTCTTTCCCTTTCCTCAGGAGACTCTTCCACAATGGGAGTAGTAGACAGCATCCAGTAACTACAGAAGTCTCAGCTGTAATCCTCATACCAATATGCTCATTTGGAATTGTAACTGGTGTATGCTATGCTAAGCTTGCAATGATCATTGCAGCTGGCTTTCAAGGAAATCTGTACAAAAGAAGACTGAGAAAAAGAAATGTAGGTCAAAGAGAATGGGAACAAAAGATATCATAAATGGATCGAAAAGGCAAGCTAGGGTCTTGTGACATGGACTGTGACATCTCCAAGATAACAGAATCACACAAAATACAGTGCAACACACGCACACACAAATCAGTAAGACAAATGACTATAAAAATTGGCAAGTGTCTAAATAAGAAAATCACAGGGAGGAAATACCAATAGTCAATAACCAGGATGAGTGGTTCAATGACCTTTAACAAGAGAAATGTACATATGAATAAAGAGATGCCATTTTGTACTGATTACAGCAGACATTTTGATGTGTGATACTTTTAAGAGTCTGTGAGGATGGAGAGGAACAGGAACCCTCACACCCTCCCACTGAGAGGAGAACCAGAATTTTCTGGTTTGGAAAACAACTTGACGCTGTCTATCAATAACTGTAAAACCTATGTATTCTGTGATTCCACCTGTAGGCATAAACCAAGAGAAGCACTGTGTACTTCAGAGTTCACCAACAATGGTGACTCTTCTAACAGTGAAAATCTGGAGAAACAAATGCCTCAAGGGAGAGAGAAGCCAAATAAAGTGCAGCACAAAACATTATAAAATAATGAACAAAAATGAAGATGCTCTGGATGCATTAGCATGATGCTTGGAGAAGTATTAGTAAATGGAAAAGCCAGCTGCAGAATCCCCACATATTATACCTACAAGAGGGAAAGCCTTTAAAAGCAGTGCTATCTAACCATTTACAACTGCCACGGATGCATGTGCATGTGCTTCAATGTATGAAAATATTTTAGAGGATGCAGGGTGACCTGACAACAGTTGCTGAGTAAAGGAGGAGGAGAAAAGGGGGAGAGGGGTGGTCTGAGGTGGCTTGAATCTCTGTCAGGAATGTGTTAAGTTTTGTCAGGGAGTTGGTATTTATGTATTATGTGAGTAACTTAGATAATACAGCAAACAATCGAAAAGAATGGTGTTAATGCTCTAAAACAGAGAGAAACAACAGACGTCCAGTAGGGTAAGGAGTGTCTATCTCTTATTGAATTTCTGAGCTCAGCTGTCTTTCTAAAGCTGTCCTGTAGAAGGCTGTCCCCAGGTATGGGACTTCCCATCTCTCTGTGACATTGAAGGCTCAAGGTTCTTATAGCCCACGTCTCCTCATTCCATATGAGAAAATGTTGAGAATTCACCAAGACTCCATGCTACAGTCTAGGAACCCTTGGTGGGAGAGATTTTTTTTAAAGTGCATATATATATATATATATATATATATATATATATATATATATAGCCTAAGGCCTCTGTCTGTGTCTCTGTCTCTCTTTTTCTGATATTAGGGCTTAAAAGCGGGACGTGGGTGTTGTCCCTTAGCTTTTTTGCTCAAGGCTGGCACTCTACCCCAGGATCCTCTGTTCCACTTCGGGCGTGCTGGTATGTAATTGGGGAAAAGAGACTCATGGAGTCTTCCACCTGAGCTGTCATCAAACCTCCATCCTCAGATCTCAGCCTCCAGTAGCTAGGATTACAGGTGTGAGGTACCAGCACTTGGCTCTCTCCTCTTATTCAACCCTTAGCTCTACACTTGAGCAAGCAGAATCAAGCTTCCTAATGCGGTCTCACAGTATTCATAGTGTAAAACAATGCCAACAGCCTCTCACTCCCTGGCTTCTAAAGGGGGAGGTCTGAAATCTGCAGTGTTTTCCTCAAGAGCTACAGCTTGGTAAAATGCACAGCGATTAGAAAGCCAATTCTCTTCCCGAGTGCCCTGAAATTCATGTCCCTTTTAATTGCCCAGAATTCATGTCACTCGTGTGAAAAAGCTATAAACATACACAATCATAAAAACCCACTTAGACATCCTGAACAAAATCAATGCTGTATTATCTTAGTTTATTATTCCTTGTAGAGTTCACACTGGTCTTCTCACTTTGATATTTATTTATACCAAAGAAGTGAAAGAACATAAATGTCACACTTGGGACAACACTACTGCTAGATCAGAATAGAAGGCACACATCTTCTGCTTTAATTTAAAAAAAAAAAAACACGAAAGCAGTTTCGGCGAATCAACCTCCCATAATACAGGACAAAGCTGAAGGTCACCGTATTATTCATGTTAAAAGGCACTGATAAGGCTTAAAATTAAGATTCCTGAGATTTGAAGAACTGTTAGCTTGTGTAAGTGGCTTGTCCCCAACAGGATGAGGCGGGGGTGGGGGCTGGGAGGAGAAATAGTACAAGAAAAAATATTCTCCACACACCCACACACCACCGGCTTTGTTATCTTCTCTCTTTGGAACCTCTAAGCTCTTTATTCAAGAGGTCTTCTGCTATTCACAACTTTGCTGCTCTTATGAAAAATTAATGATTGTGTCTCTCTAACAGAAAATGGCTTTATTTTGCAGAAGATTAACAAAGAAGGGGCCTGTGCAGAAGTGAGTCCCTCAGTGGGAGATGCATCTCACACCGACCTATTTACGGCCAGGGGTGGGGGCGAAGAAGCCCTTGTTAGTTCAAGGATACAAGTAAATAGGGAGTGTGCAGCCTGGTCTCGAAGACTGGAGAACAAGGACTGCATCCTTCACAAAAGAGCCAGACCAACAAAAGCAGCCAGGCCCCCAACAGCAGGCTGACCCCAAGCCCTGCTCACTGACTCCTTTATCCCAATATCGAGTGCCATGCTGGGTTTGCAAGCTATTGTTCGCCAGCAGATTTTCTGCTAGGGGGTTAGCGAGTGACAGGAGTTATCTCATATGCAATAGGCAGAGCAAAATAGCAAGGATGTTCTAGTTTTAACAGATGTTTCTCAAACATCATAGCTTTATGCTGCGTCTTGTGATGCGTTTGTTCTAAAAGGACTGACCAAGATAAGGAGAAGAGTAGGACATTTCAAAAGAAGGAAATAAATTGGTCGAGGTCCTGTTGTATTAATAATCAATTATGGTCATCAAAGTAATTTTTGTGAAATTGCACTTGCACTATTTACAAGTTTCACGTTCTCATGTTACTTTACCTATAAATGTCACCCCAGCTTTAATGATCACTTCTCTCCCTTAGGGAGACACAGAGACTATGGCAGGTACTAGTCAGTTCCTGGGGGAGGGATGGGGTGGGGCTGAGTGTGACAGCTTCTCCCCGTCTCAGCCTGATGCTCCCTTTCCTTGTACCCTGATCCAGGCATCCAGCCAGCCAGGGGCTGTGGCAGAACAAATGGCAAGAGTTTTGATAAGAACTGGGAGGTTCCTTTCTTAGTTAGAATGGTTATTATAAAAAGAAGACAGAGGCTGGGGATGTGGCTTAGTGGTAGAGTGCTTGTTTAGCATGCATGAGACCTGGGTTCAATTCCTTAGTACCACATAAACAAAAAAATAAAATGACAGCTGGGTGCCGGTGGCTCACCTCTGTAATCCTAGCTCTCAGGAGGCTGAGATTTGAGGATCGCTGTTCAAAGCCAACCCGGGCAGGAAAGTCCCTAGGACTCTTATCTCCAATAAAACCACCAGAAAACCAAAAGTAGCACTGTGGCTCAAGTGTTAGAGTGCTCATCTTGAGCTGAAGAGCTCAAGGACAGTGTCCAGACCCAGAGTTCAAACTCTACAACTGACAAGATAAAATTAAAAATAATAAATAAAAAGACAGATAATAAGTGCTGGTGAGCTTGAAAGAGAAGGAAAGCCTTGGGCATTGGCATTGTGGAAAACCCGATGTAAATTCCTCAGACAACACAACAAATAACGATGGTCCAGCAATCTTACTTTGGGATGGCAAAGGGACTGAAACCAGTCTGTGGAAGCACAGCTGCACTCCCAATTCATTACCTCACTGTCCACAGGAACAAGATATGGCAGCAACTTCTGTCCATCCAAAGATGAATGGATAAGGAAAATGTGGTACATATATACTGTGGAATACCATAAAAAGAATGCAATCTTGCCACTGTGGTAATGTGGATGAACCTAGAAGATATTATGTTAAGTAGAATAAACCAGGCACAGAAAAACAAACATAGCACAATCTTGCTGAACATGAAATATAAAAGTGTTGGACTCAGCAGGGTGGACTGATGGGTACCAGAGCCTGGAAGGGGAGTGTTGATGAGCAAGAACAAAATTTCAGTTGGGAGGGAGATTTTAGTGGTCTATTACACTGACTGTTACCTATAATAACAGTGCATTACAAACAGACTAATAGAATAGATTTTAAGTGGTTTAAAAACATGTGTATTAAATTTATTAGTGTGACTTAACTATTCTATAATATAAATATGTATGAAAACACCACATGTTATTTCCATAAATATAGAATTATTGTTGCCAACTTTTTTATTTAGGGTATTTTAAAATTTATTTTTAGATGTGGTGGCAAAAATTAAACTTTTATATTTGTTAGATGACAATGGCATTTTGGTTGTTAACATAAAAACAAAAAGAATGAAGGTGTTGCTAAATTGATGCAAGATGCACAGTAAGCTCTGCCATCATGAATACTGTGTCCTACAACGTTGGCATTGGCCTTGGCCATCCCAGACGTTACAGACTAACAGGAAGATGTCAAGCACAGCTCATTGTTACCCAGATAAATACATGATCATGCTTGGGAAGAGTTAGACTTTCGGAGGAGTGTAGGTTTTGTTGGATTTTGGGTTGTTTTCAAATTGTTGTGTGTGGAAGAAGCAAAGCCCTGAGCTTGGACAGTCAGTAAAATGTGTATAGGACACAATTTACCCTACCAGGACAGTTTTGTACTGATTACTTGTGCTCAGCAGTGGTGCCTATCTCTTTTCCCAAACCATTAGTGGCCTATGAAATGACAATTAGAGAAGTCAGCTGCCTTGCCCTGGAGTACTTTCCAAAGAACACTGAGATCCGAAAGCTCTAAAGGCAACCAGGTGGCCTTCATCACTAGGTGTGCTTTCTCCCAGACTTGTGTGCAGACTTCTGCACGTGTGGGCAGACTTCTGACTCACCATACCTTCCCAGCAAGCTTCCCCCCCACCCCGCCCCCCACCCCCGGATATATTTCTAGGTAGAGCTGGGATTCAAAACTTGACAACTGACTCCAGCCTGAAGAGAGATGTTATTTAAAATTATTCTTAAACATATGATATTCAGCTTCAGCATAATCATAGAGGATCCCAATCTTTTTGTTGTTGTTGTTGTTGTTGGTCATGGGGCTTGAACTCTGGGCTTGGGCACTGTCCCTGTGCTCTTCAGCTCAAGGCGAACGCTCTACCACTTGAGCCACAGCACCACTTCCAGTTTTCTGGTGATTTATTGGAGATAAGAGTATCACAGACTTTCCTGCCCAGGCTGGCTTTGAACCGCAATCCTCAGATCTCAGCTTCCTGAGTAGCTAGGATTATAGGCATGAGCCACTGGCGCCCAGCCCCCAATCCTTTTGTTAAATCCAGGAAGAAGAGCTATGAGTAAACACTTGCAAAAGCAGGCAATGAAAAAGCAAAATCAATTTTTGCCTTAAAATCTATTACAAGGCTTTGTACCATTGTCCACATTTTATTTTCAGATACCCAAAAATCATTACCATCCCAACATAGTATTGCACAATGACATACAAATGAACTTTGTTTCTTAAGGAAAATGCTACAAATATGCACTAGAGAATTTTTTTCCTCTCAGAAATGACAATCAGCCAATAAATCAGAATATCATACATTAGTTTTATCTCTTCCCCATAATTTAACACATGAAGATTTAGTAAGTTGTATTCAGCTCAATAAGAATAAGAACAATCTGTCAGAAGCCACTATTAAAGTTTAAACCTTAAAATATCTGTGTGACAAAATAAACTGTAAGATCAAAAGACAACTTATAAACATGTAGGAGATATTTGCAACATACCTAGAAGACAAGCATGCTGACCAGACACAATGAAGAATTCCTAAAAGAATCACTACATAAATGAATTCAGCAGCAGAAAGTATAAGTGATATGTTCAAGAATTCCACAAAGAAATTCAAGTAGCTAATATACATGGAAAGATGTGGGAACTCTTTAGAGGAAGGTAAGTTGAAAGCACATTAAGGCACCTATTTAAAATGGGCCAAAGTTTTCAACTGGCTGGTATCAGAGGGTGAGCATGAAGGAGAAGGAACACTTGTAAGGCAGGGAGCAGGCAGGAACAGTACACAACCAAAGTACTTTGGAAGTCTCAGGTGATATGATAAAGGGTCAGTTTCCATGATCTTAAAATTCTGCCCAGAGAAATATGTGCATGGATGCACGGAGGGTTGGGGATATAAGAACATTGACTATGGCACAATCTCCAATAACAAAAAACTGGATGAACCTGATGAATCTATCCATCAGTAAAGAAATGTATAACTACACTGTGGTATATTCATATGATATAACAGTTCAGAAACTGTTCTAAGTCTAATGATATCAGAATGCACAGAGCTCACAAACAAGACTGAGTAAAAAAAAAGTTACAAAACTGAATGAGAGCCGGGTGCTGGTGGCTCACGCCTGTAATTCTAGCTACTCAGGAGGCTGAGATCTGAGGATCATGGTTCAAAGGCAGCCTGCGCAGGAAAGTCCCTGCGACTCTTATCTCCAATAAACCCGTAGAAAACTGGAAGTGGCACTGTAGCTCAAGCAGTAGAGTGCTCACCTTGAGCTGAAGAGCGCAGGGACAGCGCCCAGGCCCAGAGTTCAAGCCCCATGGCCGACCAAAAAAAAAAAAATTAAATTAAAACTGAATGCTACACATTATCATAACATTAAAATACACATGAGCATGTGTGTCTAAGAAAATTCATAGATACGTGTAGGAATACACAAAATGGGCAGGAATGACATCCACTCTGAACTGTTCATCTCTGAGGGTAAGGGAAATGGCTATGTTTACAGGGATAAACAAAACAGGATTATGACAATATGTGCTACTTTTAAAACAAAGGAGAATTTATTCACATATCATTTGCATAATTTAAAAATGCAATATATATTTTAATACATATTCAAATATATATAATAGATATTGTTTATATAATATATAAGATATACATATAAAAATAGTTAAAATTTTCTATATACATAAGGAAAATATGCCAGTGGTTAATTCCTTGTGTGAAGATTCATCTGATGGATCCCTTTCCTTCTTATTCTTATTTAAATTAAAAATAATTGTGAGCCAGGTGCCCGTAATCCTAGCTACTCAGGAGGCTGAGATCTGATGATAGTGCTTCAAAGTCAGCCCAGGCAGGAAAGTCTGGGAGACTCTTATCTCCAATAAAACCACTAGAAAACTGGAAGCGGTGCTGTGACTCAAGTGGTAGAACACTAGCCTTGAGCTGAAGAGCTCAGAGACAGCGCCAAGACCCAGAGTTCAAGCCATTATCGACCCCCCCAAAAAAGAAATTGTGCCAGTACTAGGGCTTGAAATCAAGGCCTGAGGCTGTTCCTTTGCTTTTTCACTCAAGCCACACCCCCACTTCTAGTCTTTTGGTGGTTAATTGGAGGTAAGAGTCTCACAGAGTTCACTGCCTGGGCTGGCTCAGAACGGCAATCTTCAGATCTCAGCCTCCAGAGGAGCTAGGATTACAGGCATGAGCTGCTGACACCCAGACTTTTCCTTTCTTTTTGAAAAAAATATATTTTTATACATTTTTCAATTTTCCAAAAGAAAAGACATGTAATTTAAAAGTCTGTAGCAATGCAACTTGTAATTTTCTGCTGAATCTCCAATGTCCTGTTCTATCCCTTGTGATTAACCTTCTCTTATTTTTATCTTAAACAATTATGCTCTTAAATAAGGGCACATTAGAGTCAGAACACTTTGATCATTCATTCAACACAAGGGACATGATGTATTTGAACATCCTATTCTTTTTATTTTTTCGAAGAATGCTTCATACATTATGAATGACATCGTTGGGAAGACTTCAAGCTCATGGGCTCCAGCAATTTGTTGGAGTCAAACAAAGATGTTGCACCTTTGGGTTGTACCTTTGTAGCAATGGTGACACAACTCTTTGTCACTATCATTTAAAAACAATAGCATAATGGTTTAGAGCTAAGTTGTCCAATCCAGTAACACACTCATCTTTACATTTAAGTTCCATGTAATTAAAGTCAAATACAATAAAAAAACTGGGTTCCATGTTATACACAGGGCAGGATGCAATCATGTGACTCCTCTGAACAATGAATTTACAGTTTAGCAAAATGAATACCAGGAAAGTGAAACTTGTGTTCTTGGGAGGGGGGAGGTAAAGGGGAAGAAGGGCAGATTAATGGAGAGAGGAAGGGTGGGTAAATACTGCCATTATATTCTATATACATGTGTTAAAAATGGAACTAGGTAACTTGAGGGGATGATAGGGTTGGGAGAGATGGGGAGAATGATGGAAGGGGTGACATTGTTCAAGGTGCATTGTACTTACAGACTGACATGCTGAATTGAAACTCCTTTGTACAAATACTTAAAGATAATTAATTTTTTAAAAAACAATGAAATCAATCTGGGAAGATGTTTCTTTAAAGAGAATGATGCTCAATGTTTTTGTTCAATAGCTCTTAAAAAAGAATTCTGAAAAACTAAGCATACTTCTCCAGCATAATCTGAAAAGCCAAAATGTATCTGAAATTTAAATAGTTGCAAAAGATACAACGTATAGTCTGTTGCAAATACTGGCTTTCTAAAGAAATACTGTTACCCAACCTGATATGTGTATATACATATGTAAGTATATGTAAACACATATACATGTTTATACATGTATGTGCACAGATTTACACACATGTACATATATACATATATATGTAATCTCATGAATTAGAAATAGTACAGATATTTGTATTCCCACTTCTTTACAGAATTTTATCCTAACAAAATGTATTTATGTGTCTGAATAATTATTTATCCCAGTAGTTTTCTATATAACAAAAATATAATAAATATTTTTAAATTGGATTCTAGCTGAACTTAGCACTTTTCAAGTGCTGAACAGTAACTGTTGGGTGAAGGGTATAACACTGAACTGCACAGGTGAAGAACATTTCTATCACTGCCAAAATCTTCAGCACAGCTCTGATTTAAAGTATGGGTTCTAGAGCCAGGTTCCCTGGGGATACTGGTCCCAATTCTACCACATACAGTACATAGCATGAGCAACGGAAAAAAATCAACTTGTGTTTGATGGCTTCATCTAAACCAATGAATGAAATCATAAGCCCACCCTCACTGGGCTGGGTGGACTATAGGACCTGGTGAAGAGATGTGGAGCTTATATCAACATAATGAAGGCCATGTAAGGAGGAAGCTGTGATTAGCTCTCAGATAATCCGTCTGACAGAGTGTAGGAGAGTGCTGCATGGCCCTTGTCACCTCTTACAGAGCTTCGGATCCCTGCAGAGAAAGAAGTGATTGTTCTGTCTGGTCACTAAGAGGCAATCTTTATTCTGTGGCCAGGTGCTTAGTGTGGCTTCCAATGCTCATGTAACATTAGGTCACTTTAGAAACTGCGTCGAACTGTTCCATTGGGTACTATGTTTCAGGTAGTGTTCTGGGCAAAGGAGATCCATCAGTGAGAAAAACAGGACTACTGCCTGGGCAACTCACATTCTGGTGTAGAAGGTCTGCTATAGACATATGGAAGAAGTATGATGGGAAAATAGAAGAGGCCAAGGAAGTCTGAGCTGGGGAAGGATTGAGAAGCAGGGATGAGGATCACGAAGAAGGTGCCATCCAAGAAGCTATTTGCAGGTGGGGAAATAAGTTCTTCAGATAGTATCAGGAAGGGCATGAGGCAGGGCAAGTTTCCTGGAGGGAGAGCATCAGGGAAGCCAGAGGCCAGGAAGGAGTCAGTGCCTGGGAAGGCTGGGAAGCCAAAGTAGGAAGAGCCACCAGCACCAGGAGGACTTGGGGATCCTTTTGAATTCCCAATTTTATATAAAGAGAGAAAAGATAAGCTATATTTTGAAGGATTACTTGTAGAGATCAAGAATGATGGAATGCTAGATTTCAAATAGACCTTACTTTAAATCATGTAAATATTTTAGAGTTAGAAAATAAATGGACAGGGCTGGGAAGGTGGCTCAGTGGTAGAGCGCTTGCCTTGCATACATGAAGTCCTGGGTTCAATTCCTCAGTACCACATAAGCAAAAAGAAAAAAGCCAGAAGTGGTGCTGTGGCTCAAGTCATAGAGCGCTAGCCTTGAGCTGAAGAGCTGAGGGACAGTGCCCAAGGCCCAGAGTTCAGGCCCATGACTGGACCCCCCCCCCCAAAAAAAATATGTGGCTATCCAAGATGGACCATTCTCTTTAACACACACACATACACTCATATATGCATGTGTGCACATACAGGCACATACTCCCATAAGCACGTACAGGTACCCTGTTTTATTTCTGTGTCCATTATGAACAATCACCAGTGAAGAAACTTGAGATACTCCCTTCTGTAAATCAGTGATCCTAAGAGAAAAGAGTGACTCTGGTCTGGGGCAGGATGTCTAGAAGATGAAAGATACTACAAAGCTGGAAGTTTTCAAAGAGATTTTGGGCCAAGTCAAAAGCACCCCAGGGATGATGTGGTTAGACTTTTATTGCCAAACACAGAATAATATGAAACATCATTAAGTAAAGTGACTATAATTGGTATGTAAAATGTATTTAACATATGACCTAACTTCTGACTATTAAGACTAAAATGCAAGTAAGTATATCAATTCATTTATCACTTTTGAAAGATGTCAGGAAACAGCTCATGACTTTGAATACAGGTGTAGAGAGGGAGGCCTGAAGCACACAACATCCTCTCAACAGGAGCTGTGCCAGAGGGCAGAGGGATGGGGAAATTTCAGTTAGGCTGGGTTCTGGATACTCAAACCTGTAGACTTAGCTACTAAGGAGGCTGAGATCTGAGGATCACAATTTGAAGCTAGCCTGGGAAAGAAAGTCCATGAGACTCTTATCTCCAATTAACCAGCTTTGAGTGAAAAAGCTAGAGGCTTTCAAGCTTGAGTTCAAGCCCCAGCACTGGCACACACAGAAAATTCAGATAGGAGGACATAAATAAAAGTAACAATCAGAGCATTACTATGTTTACTATCCCTAATAAATGAGTAGATATACATAATAATTATAACAAAGACTATATTTAAACTTCTCTTTGATGGTAATGGGATTTGAGCTAAGGACTTTGTGCTTGCTTGGCATTCTGTCACTTGAGCCACACCTCCAGTGCACCTTTTCTGCTGGTTGTTTTAGAGATGAAGTCTCATGTCCTTTTCTGTCGGTAAACTTTGAACCATGATCTTCTGTATCTCAGTCTCTTGAGTAGCAAGGATTACAGGCATGAGTCAACAGCGAATGGTACCATTTATTAAGTCTTTCTCCCCCTCACAAAGGCAACAATAAAATAAACTTTACAGAGGAAACCCAGGAGAGAGAGAGAGGAACAAGTTAAACAGCACCATAGAAATCCCATCATGGAAGTTTGGACATTCTAGGAAGCAAACATTTCAGGTTTCTTCAACTAGCAACACGCAGGTGAGAACCACTCAAGTGGAAGATGGGGAAAGAGAGGAAAAGGAAATAGAGAGACAGAGAGATAGTGAAAGAAGCTTGGATAACATAGCAAGGAACCAAAACATAGGCTAATGGGAAATCTCAACTCAAACAACTAAAAAACAAAACAATTGGGAAAAGATCATCAGTTAAACACCAAGTATATAGTCTAAGATATGAAATAATATTTTGTGTGTGTGTGTGTTGGAACTAGAGCTTGTACTCAGGGCTTGGTTGCTCTCCCTTAGCATTTCCTTTCAAGGCTACCACTCTATCACCTGAGCTATACCTCTATTCTAGATTTTTGGTAGTTAACTGGAAATAAGAGTTTCGTGGACTTTCCTTCCCAGGATGGCTTTGAGCAGTGATTGTCAGGTATCAGCTTCCTGAGTAGCTATGATTACAGGTGTGAGCCGCCATTGCCTGGCTTCCCCGGTGCTCTTTTCACAATAAATGACTGATTACTTCAGTACAAGTTTGCCACATGCTTAGAAAGGATTAAGGCTTTCTCAGCATGGATCCATGAGGATTCATGGTAAGGGGGCTTATTCTGATGACCGTTCTTATATCTGCTTCAGCTAAGAGGTCAGGCATCAGTGAAAGGAAGCAGGGACCAGCAGCAGGTCATCTGCCCTGAGATGTTATGTAGAGGACTTCTGAATAGTTTGGAAAGGGACATTTTTGACACTGTGTCTGTCAGGCAGATCTAGCTCAGCCCATCCTTCTTTCTTAAATCTAGCTGGCATTTGCTCAACTTTAATGGTGCAATGTTGAACCACACAATAGAGGGTTCTAAATAGGAAACAAGGGGGAAATAACATCTTGTTAGATACAGTGTGAGAATGACACTTTAAGAGCATAGATCCTGTGGGCTGGACTACTGAAAATGTAAGTGACATCCCCAAAGGAGATAAGAAGTAAAAGAAAGGAAGGAAGTATGGTGATGTCTAGATGGAGCCTCATGTACAGTGGATCATCTGTTTCTCCACTTCCACTATTGGTCCTTTGTCCTCATGTATGCCACTCAGGGCTACAGCTTCATAGACTATCTGGCTTCTAGTCTCTGGCTGGGGCTCGTGGGTGCCTCAGCAGGGGTCATGGGAAAGGAAGGAGACTCAGGACATTCACTCACCCTCCTCTTGGTGTGTGTATAGGCGGGGTGGGGAGTGATGCACAGAGCTGTCTACCTCCTTTAAGTGGACCCCTTCACCTGTGTGGCAGGTCTGTGTGGCAGGTCTGTGTGGCAGGTCTGTGTGGCAGGTCTGTGTGGCAGGTCTGTGGTGTGGCAGGTCTGTGTGGCAGGTCTGTGTGGCAGGTCTGTGTGGCAGGTCTGTGTGGCAGGTCTGTGTGGCAGGTCTGTGTGGCAGGTCTGGCAATTGCTCCTTCCCCTTTGTGCTGCTCTGTCCTTGCCTGGTGTATCCCCTGTTTCTATACCCATGCTTGGTAACCATTACCTTCATTCAAGTCTATTCAAATCACTCACTTGAGATAACATTCTTTCTCTACACATGTCCCCAGAACTATATCAAAAGGAACTTAGGGCTTAAATGTCCTGAAAGAAAGTTCTAGCCGATATTTTCCTTTTATATTATTATTTTTTGTTCTAATAAACATTCACCTTTTTATCTTGATCTTTTTGGGCAGTGCTAGGGTTGAACTCAGAGTCTTGTGCTTGCTAGGTGGGCAATCTATCACCAGAATCACGCCTTTGGCCCCTTTTTTTTTAAGATAAGTTCTTGCAGTTTTTTGCCTGGGACTGACCTGGACCATACTCCTTCTTAGTAAGACCTTCTGTATAGATGGGATTCTATAAATGTGTGCCACAATGCCCAACTTGCTGGTTGAGACGGTCTCTTGCTAACTTTTGCCTGGGCTGGCTTTAGATCTCTAGCCCACCTCACAGGTAGCTGGGTTTTTTTTTCTTTATTGTTAGAGATAAGGTCTCACTATATTTCCCAGCTAGCCTCAGACTCGAGAGCCTTCTGATTCGGCCTCTGAGTACCTGGGAAAACAGGCATGTACTACCATGTACCTGCCATTCTTTCCCCATCTTCCACTACCCTTACCCCCAGAGCTGCCCAGCAGCTAAACAAACCTTAGCAATTTCCTTCCTGGGGAGTCTTGATAGGAAGTAGGAAAAAACACTCCATGGAAACCAGATGCTCACTTCCAGCCTTCCTGATAGCCAGGGGCCATCTAGGATCCAGGCTCAACCAATCAGATGACTTCTGACTCTTGGCCTGACGGGGGACAGCCAGGCACACTGGCTGGGGTGGTGGCAGTACTATGGACTGGGACTTGTTCCCAGAGACTTGAGGTAGGAGTAGGGCACCAGCAGAAGCAGGGAGTTAGACTTGGTTCTCTGCAGAGATTTCTACAGTGTTTTTTTCTCTGGAGCCATCAGGACTTCCTTTCCTGGTTACACAAGTTAGCCCCAGAACACTGCCCAATATGAAGGGCAAGCCAAACATCTTTGATCCAAAGAGACTGGTGTTCCAAAATACTCATCTCATTTTAAGTTAAAAATAAATTGGTATTTGAACTTCATTTCTGTTCCAATTGCTGTACTTTGTGTTACGAAGCTAATGAAGATGACATATCAATACAATAAAGACACTAATGGTGCCTGGCTTAGAGAATACAGACTCAGAAGTAGTTAATTTTTCTGGGCAGGGGAGGGGAGATGGTGACTGGGCAGAGGAACCCAGGAAAGAACTGCTGGCATGAAAGAACTGCTGGTATGAAACCGCTCAATTCATCCAGAGAATGAAAGGGAGCTCAGAGGGACAGGAGGGGAGCTGAGAAGAGGCTCCTGGAGGTGAGGTTGGGAATGGAAACAAAGCCTCATTTGCAAACTGATGGGATAAGCAGAGCCACTGGACACCAGCTCAGCTACAGGGTAAAGAGGGGAATATGGAATCCAGACACTCACTGAATCTCCCAAAGGTCTATGACCACAGCAGAGCTATGGGATGGAGAAGGAAGGCAGAGATCTGAGAAACACTAAAAGACAGCCAAGGGAAGGCTGCTGCCCCACTGAGTGTGGGCAGCTGAGGGAGTCTGTTTCCAGCTTGAAGGTATGGGACTGTTTCTAATGAATATAAATACACAGCATTAAGCAGTATGGATTTGGAGGAGAGCAACGACAGGCACTGGTTCTAAACTCACCCAGATCCCTTCTGTCTTGGGGAGGAACTAACACAAATATCAGTTAAGCTGGTGTT
Source organism: Dipodomys spectabilis (assembly GCF_019054845.1). Lineage (NCBI taxonomy): Eukaryota > Metazoa > Chordata > Mammalia > Rodentia > Heteromyidae > Dipodomys > Dipodomys spectabilis. The sequence continues at coordinate 1,104,058 of NW_024870842.1, read as the reverse complement.
TGGCCTCTAGTCATGGCACCACTCCAAAGCCAATGTTGGAAATGTTTTGGGATATTGAGTTCCATATAGAAATAAGGACACCAGCCAGGTGCTGGTAGCTCATACCTGTAATTCTAACTACTCAGGAGGCTGAGATCTGAGGATCATGGTTCAAAGGCAGCCGGGGCAGGAAAAGTCCATGAGACTCTTATCTCCAATAAACCACTAGAAAACTGGAAGTGTCTCTGTGGCTCAAGTGGTAAGAGTGTTTTCCTTGAGCTGAAGAGCGCAGGGACAGTGCCGAAAGAAAGAAAGAAAGAAAGAAAGAAAGAAAGAAAGAAAGAAAGAAAGAAAGAAAGAAAGAAAGAAAGAAAGAAAGAAAGAAAGAAAGAAAGAAAGAAAGGACACCAATTTGAAAGAAATTCAGCAAGGCAAAGTTTACTTCTGCACAAGAATCCAAGTAAGCAAGCATGTGGGACAGGAAGTCTGCCCAGGCTTTATCTCTAACACAGTACTACCCTTCATTTTGATTGGTCAGAACTGAGGCTCACAATCTTGCCTGATTGGCTAGTTTGAAGAGGGTCAAAAAAAATTTTTAAACAAGATATGGCTTCATTAACAAGAACAGGATGTATATCCTAACAGGAACAAAATTAACTACAATATAATCAACCCAGGCCAAGCCATCTGATCAAAGCAGAACTTTCCAGAAAAATAATTCTCGTAAGGTTGACTGAAAGGAAGCAATTACTTTAACAGTAATGATTTTAATTCTTATACCAGGGTGAGGTTGTTTCTAAAACTGGTTATCATTCTTTTCCCTGATATTCTTGGGGGTAATTTATTTCTTTGGGTATACCACAGCTTTGCCATGCATGTTCATGGGATGTTCCTAGACTGGCAACTTGAGAAGGACCACACAGACCTTTCTCCATCAGGGTGTCAATAAGGCCTGCTCTGACTTATCTAGCCTGTTGCCAGATGCACACTAGAGCCCTAGGGGTGTCCCCGAGGCCAGGATTCCCACCAGGCCACTTGCCATGCACCTTCTGTATTCCATTTGTGACCTTCACTTCTCCTGCCAAGTCCAATATTTTTCTTTTTACTTTTTGCTAGTGCTGGGAATCGAGCCTAGGATCTTGCTATGTCCCAGGCCTCCATATTCAGTTCTAAGAGCCGACCCAGCTGCCCTGTGGTGGAAACATTAACTTCAAGGACATATCTGGCTTAACCTTCTATAGTAAGCCTTTTTCTGGAGAGCATTTGCCTTTGCTGTAAACAGTAAAGTTCTTCTAACTGACTTTCTTGTTAAGATGTGTCTAGACATGGGGTCCAATGATATCTTTAGATATGGATTCTTAAAAGGCACACCCACTGTGCACTTGGCAAAGAGAAACACTTAGATTTCACCAGTGAATGACTTTCATTTATTGAGTTCTCAGCTGACACACAAAGCCGAGGCCATGCAGTAGCTTTCTGAAAGCTGATGTGGCTACTCACTTCTGAAAGCTTTACAAAACTAGGACTGGCATGTAGAAAAGGTTGGTTCTTCCACACCCAAGAAACAGAAGGTGTGCTGACTCTATTGGCATTTGCCATGTTCTTACACAAACATATATAGAATACTCTGGCTTTTTACTAGATCATGAGCTCTGAGGACAGATCACATGCGGAACCATCTGAAAACCATACCATCTGGCATAGTGATGCTAAATGTTCATTGATAATCTATGAGGGCAAGGATTTCAGCCACGATGAGTGTGCACGTGGAACTGTCTTGCCACAGGTGACACTGGAGGCAGGGTTGATGGCCACTGTCCTGTGATCTTTGTTTCAAATAAACTGCATGTAGGCACCAGTAATACAGGCATCAAACCTGCATGCTTGGAGCTGGTGGCTTATTTCTATAATCCTCACTACTTGAGAGGCTGATATCTGAAAAAAAATCTCAATTCAAAGTCATCCCAGGAAGACAAATCCATGAACTTTTTTTTTGGTTGATCATGGGGTTTGAACTCAGGGCCTAGCCTCTGTTCCTGAGTTCTTCTGCTCAAGGCTAGTGCTCTACCATTTTGAGCCATAGCACTGCTTTCAGTTTTCTGGTGGTAAACTGGAGATAAAAATCTCAAGGACTTTCCTGCTCAGCTGGCTTTGAACAGCAGTTCACAGATCTCAGCCTGCTGAGTAGATAGGATTATAGGCATAAGCCACTAGTGCCTGGCCCAATAACTCCAATTAACTGGCAAAATCTAGAAGTGGAGGCATGGCTTAAGTGGTAGAGCATCAGCTGTGAACCACAAAAAAAACAGAGTGAGAGTTTGAGGCCTTGGGTTTAAATGTCAGTATCAGCACCAATTAAAAATGAAACAAAACACAAAAACTTTACATGTTGAGTTTTTTTTAAATAATAACTGTGTCATGTAAACAATACATTATGAAGGCTGAGCATGTAAAGTTTAATGTTGTCATAAATTTTATAACAAAGTTAATCTGACACATATTTAATGACTTGCATAATCATTGATATGCAGCACTGTCTTCAGACATTAATAATAAATAGTTCATACCAACAGCAGTAAGAGCAAGCAACTGCTTGGTATTTTCCCTGTCCAATAAGTCATTAGCCTTCACAACCACAGAAACCATATCACTAGTGATGATGCATTGCTGTGAAGGTATGAGTGACTCAGTTCTATTTAACGTGCCTGGATATGGAAGCCTTCTTGAAGACAGTCTCAAGCAGATAGGGCTCAGCACTGCCCCCACTGTGGGCCCCTTACTGCTCACCTCTGTGATCTGCTGACCTCTGCCTAAAGGGTGTTTCTGTTGCTAAAAGAATTTCTATGACCCAAAGAAACACATTGAAACCGAGTGAAGACTGAAGGGGATCATAGGGACAAAATCCTTGTCTGTGGTAGTAATCCTGAGAATTGAGCTTTATACTGACTCCCAGAATTCCCCAGGGCTGCCTGTAGCAGGTATGGACTTACTACACACCCAGTGACAGCCTTTGCTTCTCCTGTCTCCTGTGTTCCACAGCATTGCCTCCCAAATAAACCATGTGCACATGAATTCTTGTCACCACATCCACCTCTGTAAGACGCTTCAGTGACAGGCTGAAGGTCCCTGGGGCTTTTCCACCTAAATATTTACCTCACAGGCTCTTCCTACACACATGTATACATGCATGCATATTCATACACACACACACACACACACACACACACATATCACATCAGCTCTTAGATCCATCCTGTAGCTGTTCCTACAGGCAGCTCAAGCACCATGTTGTAGACTATAGAAAAATACAAGGCAATGTGATCATTGGAAGGATGGAGAATGTTCTCTGGATCCCTGATATGTTGGAAGTGGGTAGAGGGCAAAAGTCTACCTGGTTTAAGCAGAAAGATAGGAGAGGGGGGAGGAAGCAGGGAAGGATAGAGAGGGGGGAAGCAGGGAAGGAGGGAGAGGGGAGGGAGAGAGAGCTTGCTTGCATGAGAGAGCTTGGGCTGTGATCCTTGCTCCACAAAAAGGCTGCTCAGGATGCCAGATCTACATCAACCACACAGCCCAGGTATCTCCAGGCAATTGGTCTCTAGAGGTCCTGATGTTAAGACAAACAGTTCCCAGCTTGTTTTTCCTGGTTAAGGAGCCAGGATAGTCTGAAACTGGCATTCTGCAGTTAGAGAAAAGGAGCTAAGCACAAATAGCCTTGGGAAAGTCATGAAAGCACGTTCATGCGAAAGTGTAAATGACTCACAGCTCCTTTTCTATTTTTATGGTGGAGAGGTGCTTTAGAACATAAGGGCACGAATAAACTAGAGGAGGAAGGAATGTTCTTGTTGGACAAAAGGCAGAGAAGGGGGAAGCTAGTAGACCAAACAATCCTTCTTTTTCACCTGGCCAGCTCTACCTATAATAGTTTTAGGGGAGGGTGGAACAAACACATGGAATTTATCTAGGCATCTTATGCTATCCAGCTGTAAGAGCATACTGTTTAGATGGGACACTTATCAAGAAAGCGTTTCTTAGGCTGGGCACCAGTGACTCATATCTACTAAGGAGGCTGAAATCTGAGGTTCGAGTTTGATGCCAGCCCAGGCAGACAAATCCAAGAGACCCTTAACTCTAATTAACCAGAAAAGAGCTGGAAATGGAGATATGGCTCAAGTGGTAGAGTGCCAGCCTTGAGGAAAAAAGCTAAGCAAGAGTGAAAGGCCCTGAGTTCAAGTCCTAGTACTGGCACAAACAAATACATACATACACACACACACACACACACACCCCTAATCTAACATGAAATAATATAAAAAGACTCTCAGATTGTTTCATTCCAAACCAGAAAATGAATGATACATAGCTACTCTAGCCCAGAAGATCCAAGTGGTTGTAGTGGTGTAGGATGCCTCCATGTAGAGCATGAACACTGACAGTTCCAGTGCCTCTGTTCATTAACCTGTAATTCCAGGCAGGTCATCTCAAGTCTGGGAGCTGTTTTTTCACCTGTCACTAGAGATGATACAGGTTGGGGTATGGCTCAAGTTGTAAAGTTTCTGCCTAGCAAGATTGTGAGTTCAAAATATAGTACTAAAAAAAGAAGAGATAACAGTCCCCATCTGCATGTCTCATACAGTTGGTGATGAGGATGGCAGGGGCATGCCCGAGACAGGTGTTAACAGCCTAGAACATAGCTTTTGGGGTATGAGTGAATAGGCTAAAATCTCTGCTCAGTGCATGCCCACCACGTTTATAGCAACCTATTTAGCCTTTGTTTCCCCATCTGCAAAATGAGATAAAAGCACAAGTTCATAAGCTTACTCCAATTAAAAAAACTGAAATAATGCATGGAGAGAATGAAGTACTTGGTCCTTATTATGTTAACTATTCAAATCAATATGTTACTATATAAATTCTTGGTCCACAGGAAAAATCTTTGCTGGCTGCAGGAGTTTTGAGCCCTCTTAGAGACTTCAAGTCAGATGGCATACATGCAAATACATTGTGCTGCTCTCTGCTCTGCGTACAGGGGGCTCATCCTAGGTTAGTGCACATTGAGTTGGGCCACAGGGCCTAACTAAGTTCTAGTTATCAGATTAAATATTTATTTCGAATGGGATTTGAATTGCCAGTTTCTAGATTTTTCTAGGAGACAAAATGTCCTTTATATTTAGCAGAGGCTAAAATCACTGTACTGCAATAGGACAGATGGACTATTTTTTCCGAAAGATTGAGCCAAGTGCCAGTGGTTCATGCATATAACCCTAGCTACTTGGGAGGCTGAGTTCTGATAATCATGGTTTGAAGCCAGGCCATGGAGGAAAGTCTGTAAGCTGCTTATCTCTAATTAATCAGCAAAAAGCCAGAAGTGGAGCTCAAGTAGGAGAGCACTGGCCTTGAATCGAAAAGCTAATGGACAGTGCATAGGCCCTAAGTTCAAGTCCCAGTACCAACACTAAATAAATTAATTAAAACAATGGTTCACTATAACTTTGTGTCTGTTAATATAGAATTCAGAGAAAGTTAAATTTTTTTTAAAGAATCAATGAGTAAAAAATGTATGACATTGCTTTGGATGCTTTTCACTTTTAAGTCATTGGTGCTCAAGCATGCAAATCCCCTAGTAATTCTATTTTTCTCCTGCCTTTAACCTGCTAAATAAGCCACTCAAGTCATTGCTGGCATAGAAGGTGGTTGTTGTTGTTGTTTTTAATTGCTGTTGTTTTTTTGTCTTTTTTGGGTGCTGGTCTTGGGGCTTGTACTCAGGGCCTGGCTGTTGACCCTGAGCTTTTTTGCTTAAGGCTACCACTCTACCGTTTGAGTCACAGCTGCACTTCTGACTTTTTGGGGTGGTTAAGTGGAGATAAGTCTCATGGACTTTCTTGCCAGGGCTGGCTTTGAACTGCGATTCTCAGATCTCATCCTTCTTAGCAGCTAGGATTACAGGAATGAGCCACCAATGTCTGGTATAGAAGATTTTTTAACAAGAAAAAGTGTAATTTGATAGACAAGCTGACCTTAACTATCATAACTAAAAACAATGTGAGGGCACAATGTGCCTAACACCACTGTTCTTAAGGTGCACTTGCTGAGTTTCTACTGTACATGGGAATAAGGCAAATGCCTGTTAGAAAACCAAACAAAAGGAAAACAAATAGGGATCAAATTCTTACATATCTCAAAGTCATGGCTGTTAGACAAGAGTAATTTCATTAGACTGACACTTTGGATGTCTGGGTGTTTCTTTCTCAAAATGTGATATTTGTGGGCTTCTCTGTAAAATGCAATATTCATGTGACACTTTCAAAATTACTAATCAGAACACATTGTATGAGGAAAGTCCATGCTTTCAGAACACATTTAGGAAAATGAGTGTTTAAAAAATGAAGCTCTTAGCTAGGCATCAGTGGCTCAAGCCTGTAATCCTAGCTACTCAGGAGGCTGAGATCTGAGGATTACGGTTCAAAGCCAGCCCAGGCAGAAAAGTCTGTGAGACTCTTATCTCCAATAATTCAGCAGAAAACTGGAAGTGGCACTGTGGCTCAAGTGGTAGAGGCTCGTCTTGAATTGAAGAGCTCAGGAATAGCATCCAGGCCCAGAGTTCAAGCCCCATGACACCAAAAAAAAAAAAAAAAAAATGAAGCTCTTTTAGGGTAGGTTAATAAAAGCTGTAAAATCAATAACAGCACTATAAGCAATAAAAAAGAAAAGGGCACTGCAGTTGGTAGTGCTCACACCTGTAATCCTGGCTACTCAAGGAGGCAAAGACTGAGGTTTGGAACCAGCCAGAGCAAGCAAATCCATGAGATTTTATCACCAATTAACTAGCCAAAAGCTAGAACTGGAGGCATGGCTTAAGTGGTGGAGCACCAGTCTTAAGCAGAAAAAGCCAAGTGAGAGCTGAAACTCCAAATTCAAGCCCCAGTACCAACACACACACACACACACACACACACATACACACACACACACACACACACACACACACACACACACAAAACACAGGAAGGTAAAACTATAGAGAGGCAACAGGATGAATGTCCTGTTATTAAGTGATAGGATAGAACATAAGTGATAGGATAGTATATCTTAAAAATGAAATTTTAAAAATATTTGAAATATTAAATATTCAAAATGTCCAAGAAGCATAAATGATCCACAAATAAACTTATTGGTTCATCAAATCCTGTTACAGTCCAAATTGATAAGAATAATGTATATTATCTGTGCAAGTAAACTTATCAGCTCATTTGCAGTGAGCAAGATACCCAAAGTTTTACTGTAATGAATGTACTTCTCAGGATGTTATTAATATATCTTCAGGAAGAACTTAATGGCACTGCCTAGTTCCCCTTAGAGTTAAAAACTGAATGGTGTAAAGATGAGAAAGATGAACACTTAAGGCACATAAGTTTGATCTTCATGAAGTAAAAGATTAAAATACAAATATTCAATAGTCCAAGGTCAATAATACATGGCCTCTCAGTTCCCAAAATGTCAGACTGCAAAAGTATCACTTACATAATTGCTTGAAGCATACTCCTTTGAACTTCTCTTTTCTCTGTGTATCCTTATAACATGTTTTTGAAAATAGAAATGTAATTATTGTCTTGCTAACAGCTATAGAAACGACTGAAGGATATGGAAAAGCCAACTGCTTATTTCTGGCAGTAGTGTGTATGACTAGCATTTAGGGACAAAAGAGGAGAAAGAAGAAAAGAATGTGGTTTATCATCTTTAAGGATTTTCCAACCAAACTTCATTGTTTAACAGGAAATCGCCTTTAAGGTCAAGATAGAGCTACCTAAAAGCAAAAATATAACACTGCTAACATTTGATTGGCAGATGTGGCTTTGTGAGGTTCCGTGTTGTAAAAGCAAGAGGACAGGGCTTTAGAGGCAAGATACAGAAAACAATCCTAGCTCTGCCAGTTGAGTGATCTTGAACAAATCAGTTTGCCTCTGCTATGCTGTATTCACATATCTAAAAGTTTAAAATTAAGACAATCATCTGAAAGCCTCGTGTTGAGTCTCTGCATTTGTCTGTGGAAAGTATGCTAGCTTCAATAGATAATATTCTACAAATTCAGGTTATTGCTTTGTCTTACCAATTGTTACAACTACTACTTATTCCTGTCCAGCGCTGCCTGCACAGGAAGACTTCTAATGGTATCTTTTCAGTGGTTAAAGGTTTATGAATAACATGATTTTCGTAATGAGATTAAACCAATACTTTTCTTAAATGTGTGACCTTGGTCCACCCCACAAAATAATGCTTTGATTAGAGCAATGCACACAATAAAGGTCATCCTAGTTTCTAAGACATTAAACATCCTTTATAAGAGAGAAGTCCTTTTGAAAGAGATGTATTTATGCCAGGAAGAAATGATTTCTATTTCTAATTATGAATGAGTCCTGGTGAAAGCAAACAAGGGCCTGAGAGGCACTTCTTTGAGTTAAAAATGGGAATGGTATGAAAATTAGAAAAAATGAATGCACTATCATTTTGGCTATGTTTAGGGCATATGAAATTTTATTTTCAGGTATAAAAGATTAAAATTCAGATGTTAAGTAGTAGTCCAGGGTCCATAATGTGGTACCCCTCTGCTCCCAAGGTAGAATGAAGTGGAGATGGTCCTTGAGCATCTTTTTTTGTGGTTTGCAAGACTGAATAAGAGGGACAAATGCTATGATTCATTAATGGACATTATGAGCAGTTTAATATCTTTAAAAGAAATTCTTAAGTCATTGAAGAGACTAATAAAACTATGTTTAAACACATTTATTGTAGTTTAGATGTTGAAAGACACCAGAACTACAAAAAAGGTTAAACTGTAATCCTAACCAGAGATGCTAATAAATCACCATTTTTATATATTTTATCAGTCCTCTTCTAAAAAAATGAAGTTTAAAGAAATATTGTCATTTATTTATATACATACTAAAATAACTTAGCATCTTGTTTTTCCCATCCAATATTGATTACACTGCTAAAAAGCAATTTTTTGAGCCAGACCCTGATAGTGCATACCTGTAATCCTAGCTATTTAGGAGACTGAGATCTGAAGACCACAGTTCACAGCCATCCCAGGTAGAAAAATCCTTAAGACTCTTATGTCCAGTTAGCCACCAAAAAGCAGGAAGTGAAAGTATGGCTCAAGTGGTAGAATTCTAGCCCCTTGAGAAAAAGAGTCAAGCAAGAGAGGCCCCAAGTTCCAGTCCCCAGTCCCAGCATATACACACAAAACACACAACCATTTGGAGAATGTCTCAGAATCACAAGGAAATAATTCAGTATAAAATGGGGAGCTCCTGGAATTTTCTGTTTCATTGTATAAAAGTGAACCTATTCTGATTTTGAATGAGTGGGAATAACCCAAAAGACTTAGGCCTCTATATTTATCTGGTTAAAAAAAAAGTAGTCTCATCTAGCAATAGTATTATGGGGGACAAAGGGAAAAAATCCCTCTGAATTTGAAGTAGGGTCATTTCTTCTATACCTACCTCCTCGATCCCTCAGTTATTAGCTGTATTCTCTAGACCTAAAATGAATCTGCCTGAAGCAATGTTGAAATTTTTGCCAAGTGACTAGGAAATAAACATCCTTTTGGAGACATTTATGCTAGAGAAAACTTGCTCAAAACAGGCAAGTAGGGTTCTGTAGGATAAACGAGAGCCCTTGGTGCAGCTTCATCCTCTGAGCTTGGTGTCTGTGTCCTCACAGTGGCTCTTTGTTTCCTCCATGGTTAATGGTAGTATTTTTATGGTTCCTTACACTAATGAACTGCCATAAATCTGATTTTGATATTCCAGAGCCCTACCTTTAGCTTCAGGGCAATGTTGAGGTCGCACCCTATGAATTCTACACTCACGTTTTGCAAGATATACGCTCAGCAATGTGGGTGATTTCCATGGGAGAATATTCTATATAAAGAACTACTGTCCCAGCATAATAAAAAATCATTTATGAAGATGCATGAGACACAGAAAGCTCTCAATTATGTTCACCCAAGCACAATGCCAGCGCCTTCCTTCCCACTTCTCAAGGGGGTGGCAGAGGCTCTTATTAGTGAGAAGTGATACACAAGTGTTCCTGTGGTCAGAGGAGGAGAGTGGAAGACCCTTCTAAACAGGATGCAAACAGCAGGCTTTCTGTGCCCATGCATAGGTTGGAGGCCAACAGGCAAGATGCAGGATTCTGGATGTCCTGGGGGGAGGGGAAAGAAGATTTAGTAAAGCCCAGAATTCTCTAAATTGAAATGCTTTAAAATAAAGAAATATTGAAAGGACATCAAAATTTGTTTTAAAAACTTTTCACAGCTGAAAACCCAGGAAACTACTCTCAAGTGACAAGTGCAGACTTCCAATTGCTTCCAACTTTCATTTCTAGGCAGCCAGACTCACAATCTTTGAAGTCATTAAATTTAAAAACAGAAATGACAACATAGAACTTATCACGTTCATTTCCCAATTAACTCTCTAGATAGAAATGGAAGAAAATTTAAATGTCATATAGAAAACAGCCAAATCTTGATTGTGAGGCATCAAAAAAAAAAGCATGGCTCACTCTCATCATTGGATAATTTCCTGCATGATTTAGGGATTCACTCTGGTCAATGAGAGAAGGAACAATTTAATATTTGTATCAAAGTGATCAAAGTTATTAGGAAAAATACATGGCTAGTACAAAGTCAAGTCTCTTCTTCAGTCGCCTTCCAGAGGGCAGGCAATACCCTTGTCTTTGTTCACTGGTAAGTGATTAGTCCTATGAGTAGGCCATCAATATGTTACTGGCACCAGTGATGCTTCAGGAAAGAGGTCTCCAAAAGGGAGACCTTTTGGGTCTTCCTTGGGTACTGAGCTCATGATGTCATGACAGAACAATTTTAGGGCACATTGAAGTAGAGACCAAAAATGTTTATGGTAAAGCAAAGAAAAGGGAAGATAGATCCAGACATACTCTGAGTATACCCATTCACAGGTGCCATGTGCACTCTCACATCATGGGTATTTAGAAGGAAACTGTAGGTTTGGGCTTTGACTCTAATTTACCATAGGATGAGTGCTCCCTCTGTTCTGACATCTGACATATTCTGTCATTCTTGCTGTCATACTGCCTTATCAGGGGGCCCAAAAAAACTTTCAAAGTTAGACTGTTTATGAAATTGGGGTATAATGACTTGGATGCCAATGCTCTAAACAAGAATGGGTTCTGCTAGAATGGCTGTGCTGTGTGCTCTGGTCAAAGAAACTTGCTCTCCTGAGTCTATAGTTTAAAAATGCAGGCAGCTGACTCAGTAAGAATTAAGGTCCAACAATAAACATTCCAGGACCCCAAACTTGTGGGTCTTTGCTAAAAAAGCTATAGTAATCTCACATTATCTTGGTTAGTGGATTAAATACCAGATCACTTCATACTAATTGAGTTTAGAAAAAATATTCATGAAATGTTATAATGTGACAATGCAGCAGGTCTTTTTGTGGTACTAAGGTTTAACCTCAGGGGTCTACCACTTCAGCCATGTCTCCAATCCTTTTTGCTCTATTTTTATAACTGGTGTGTGTGTGTGTGTGTGTGTGTGTGTGTGTGTGTGTGTGTGTGTGTGTGTGTGTGTGTGTGTGTGACAGTCCTGGGGCTTGAATTCAGGGCCTAGATGCTGTCCTTTAGCTTTTCATTCAAAGGTAGCACTCTACTACCTGACCCACAGCTCCACTTCTGGCTTTTCGGTGGTTAATTGGAGAAAAGAGTTTCATATATTTTTCTGCCTGGGCTGGCTTTGAACCATGATCCTCAGATCTCAGCCTACTGATTAGCTAGGAATGCAGGTTTGAGCCAACAGCACCTGGCTGCTCCTGCTGTTTTTAAAAGAAAGTTTCACTTTCTGCCCAAGCCAGCCTGGACCAAGATGTTCCAATCCATGCTTCCTCATGTAGCTGGGATGACAGATGCATATCACTATGCTCAGCCTTTCTTGTTGAGATTGGGGTTGGGGGGGGGGGGTAGTCTCATGAACCTTTTGCCCAGGCTGGTCTGGAGCTGCAATCCTCCTGATCTCGGCCTTCCAGGTAGCTGGATGACAGTGTGAGCCACCATGGCCAGCCTCACAGATAAACTTGGATGCATGCATGATTACTTAAAAATGTTAACTGTACAAAGATATTCCAATAACCAGAATAAATAGGAATTTACTCAGTCTGTTCTCAGAGGCTAGTGAATACCAGGATGAAATAGACATTTTCATGAAATTTACTATAGCTTTCATTGCCAGGAATATCTAGGTAGCTTACTTGGGAAAAGTTTCTTTCTAATTGCCACTTTTCTAACTAGCTTTTAGTATACTACTTTGGTTTTTTTTTTGTTTTTTTTTTTTGGTCCGGTCGTGGGGCCTGAACTCTGGGCCTGGGCGCTGTCCCTCTGCTCTTCAGCTCAAGGCTAGTGCTCTACCACTTGAACCACAGCACCACTTCTGGCTTTTTTCTTTTTGCTTATGTGGTGCTGAGGAATCGAACCCAGGGCCTCTGGCATGCAAGGCAAGCGCTCTACCACTGAGCCAACTTCCCAGCCCCTAGTATACTACTTTGGTAAAGACAAATTATACTGGGCAGTAAATAGAGAATGTATAATTAAGTTAAATGGTTGCCTAACAGGATCGATCCCCTCATAAGTTTCTAAACATCAGGGTATATTTTATTGTGGCTTGCTTCCATTGTTATTTTGAAATAGAAAAACATCATGTGTTTTATGTAGCAATAATAAAATCCATTTGTTTAAAAGTTAAAAAAATTTGAAAAAAAAAAAAAGTTAAAAAAAATTGAACAGTAGAAGCTGCTATATTATCCTAATATCAAAGCATATTCCAGTAAGGTTTTCACATTTTTAATACTGAAAATAGCTTCTTTGTGAGCCCACAAAAGTCTATTTCTGACCATGTTACCAAACTCTTATAGTGCCAGATTATAGCATGAAATTTACTTGGTGTTTTAGTATTTCCTACTTTAAGAAATACTTAAAAATGTTCACATTAATATTCTCAAAAAACTGCATATATAAACTTACATTTGTTAAAATCTGTCAGTTTATGAGAAAGTATTTTATTAGCATCAATTCCTTGTACAAAGGCATTTCATTTTAACATACCCATTTATGTATACACTGCATCTTGATCAGTCACTCTTCTGTCATTCTCTTTTCTCAATCCTCCCTATCATTAGTTAATTCTTAAAATTTATGACAAATAGACTTGTGTGAATTATACTATTGGTAATACCATACAGCTACTCTGAATTGGTAATGATTAATCAGGGTTTAATTCATTGTCATCTTCTCCGCAATACAACCAATGATTAAAATAAGATGTGTTAAAGTCTGCTTCTGAAAGCGAAGCCAAGTCTTACAGTGATACAGTAGATTGGTGAGATCCCAGGGGGAAATAGAATTAAACTTAGTTCAAATGGAGATATTTTAATGAAAGATGTTGGCAGTGTCAGGGGACTCAACCTGATGAGCTGAGACTCTAGCCTGGCAAGTCCCACATTGAGGCAGAAGATAGAAAGGAAGAACAAATACTAGCAGAGTGAGAGCTGGAGCACAAGAGGCCACTGAGCAGGAGCTCTACTTATGAGAGGGGGAAACCACAGCTAGGGACATTTAGGGTCAGTTCTTCACACTACCTAGCTTAAATAGGGAGAGGACAGGAGGAAAATACTCTAACTTTGCCCCTACCTATCCCTGATCTCTTACTGGTCAGATGCAGCTGGAAGCCAGTTGGTAGAGGTCAGCCTCCAGAACAAGGGCAGTGGAAGAGGAAGGCCAGATTGCTCAGTGGTGGATGAGACCATATATTCAGAAGTTCAAGTGTTCATTTATCAGTCATCGAGGCCTGATGTAGAATGGAAGCTCAAGCTTGCTTCTCTGACCTAACTTCCAATAAATCCACTAGAAAATATCATTTGGGAATTTTACCTCTGAGAAGAATTTTAAACTATACAACTCTCGTACCTATTTTTTTTTTGCATTTTCCTCCCTTTGAATTCTATTTAACTTGAAAAAAATTCTTCCTGGTAATACAAATTAACAAACCCTCCAGATAGCGACTTTGTCCTAAGACCCTGTCTTGAAAGCTCTCTGAGAATAAGAATACTACACCCAGTTGTCAATAGATATCAGATACAGGAAGTTTCCCTGAAATTCTACCAAGATTAGTGATAAATTCTCCCAAATGCTAATCTAGCCACTCATGGATGATGGCAATATTTAGATTTTCTTTAATAAATGTTAAATGCTTTTGAAGTAGGTACCTGAAATATTTGTTTGAATGTTTTCCAATCTGTTAATTGTTTATATGTGTGTGTGTAGGTTTTGTGTATCTTCCAATTACAAGATAAAGGTGAACAAATACAAAGTATAATCAAAGCTACTATTTTCAAGAAATCTTTTTTTTTTTTTAGCAGAACCAGAAAAGTCGTAAATAGGGGTTCATCAAGTCTGTATTGCTGACTCCTGCTAAACACAGAATCCTGGTCTTGCTCACTGCTGGCACTCCATAAATGTTTGCTGAATTAGCTAAACCTTGGTTTGTCTCATAATCAACCATCCCAAACAGCACACAGATAATTACTTCTTGGAAAAATTCCAACTAGAGTCTGATGTTACTTATGTGATTTTTTTGTCTCTCTCAAGAACAGCTTCGTAGATTTAAATTATTTTATGATTTTTTCCTTTGACCTTAACATCATCTATGTGAATAATAGCTCAATACAAAACTCCTACCAGTACATTCCACTGCAAATTCAAGGCATCATCTTGGAAATTATGTCAGTTTCTTTTAATTGAGAGGAGGAGATAGTCTCTCAGCTACAGAGATACAAAATTTGGAACCAACATGAGTTAAAAATTTTTAAATGTTTTCTTTGATTTTTTTTACAATAAGATAAGAATTTTGGAAAGAACTAAAATGTTTTCACAAACCTGGCTTTTCTTAAGAGATAATCTTGTCTTTTTCCTGTATTTACTAAAAGTTTCTAGTTACAAAGTTAATTTTGAAACATAACTTAAAAACTTAGCAAAATACTGCATTTAACAGGAATCTGCACAGGCAGAAAAGATATATCCAGGAAGATGGGTTTATTTGAAAGTTAGAATATTAGTTCATACTTTGGTACAACTTAGGATCATTCCTAATCATTCCTAATGCCAAGGAATTAACTTGAAATGATGTTGACCCTTAAGATCCTAAATTTAGCACTTGTCAAAACAAGGTATACTTTCTCTTCTGCTTTAAGAGCAAGCAAACCAAATCCTTGGAAATAATATTGTCTGGGCCTTTGAACTACTCCAAAAAGAGATGTATACATTGAAAAATCCATATTGATTTTGGAACAGGACGGATTTGTTTCATATCCTGTGGGACAATAGTCATCTATTTCCTGAAGGTATTCTCTCATTCCAACAAAGGTGTTGGCTTACTTCACAGGGTCTGGGTGGGTTTGGGTGAGTCGTGCTGTCAGGAATACAACATCTCAAATGAAGGTGGTTGTCACATTCATTACTCCAATTGTATTATGGGGGAAATTCAGAGCACTGAAAGAGGAAATAAACCTTTGAGTTCACCTAAATGTAAGCTGGAATTTAAAGCCAAAGGTTATAACAGCAACAGAATAAATCCACCACTTGTAAGCTTATAGCTTCTTAAATTTTTTTAAACAAATACTTTAAAAGTTCTACAGACAGTGGCTGCTGATGGCTGACACTTGTAATTCTAATTACTTATCAGGAGGCTGGGATCTAAGGATTATCATTCAAAGCCAGCTGGTAAAGGACAGTCCGTGGCATGTGACATACTTATCTCCAATTAACACCAAAAATCTGGAAGTGGTCCTGTGGTTCAAGTGGTATAGTGCTGTCTAAAGTGATAGCTCCCAGGTGCATTCTCTCTCTCTCTCTCTCTCTCTCTCTCTCCCCCCTCTGTCACACACACATACACACACACACACACACACACACACACACACACACACACAACACACATACACACACGAATAAACATGATGGCTTCTGAGGTTTCTTATGGATTTTCCTCTTATGCATATAATTTCCCCCAGTCAGCATAATTAAGGAAAGTACATGTCTATTACAATTAAATTAGTGTTCATTATTTTTTAATGTATCCTTCATGGGATGGGGATGGGTAGAGGAGTCAACCTTTTTTAATCACATGGGAAAAGAGTAGAGATTATTATATCTTAAGAGTCTCAACAGATGTTCATCAAATGAGAATAAACAGTATGTGGCAGAGCCTGGAGGTGATTCCTCACTAATCTTGGAATGATTCAAGAGACTCTTGCAAGTAGCCCAAGTTTGAGACAATGAGCTTTGGACTGGCAGCTTTACCAATATGGCTCAAACAACAGGATATTGAGATGGTATCATATTAGATGTGGGGCACTTAGGTGGGTGTACTAGGAGAGAAAAGAAGGTAGGTGAATTGGGAGGCAGGAAGGTTGACTAAGTATGGGTCAGTTAATCATGGCTTCAGGATCTATCGGCAAAAAGGCCCAGGCCAAGGCCCTTAACATGTCAAATCTAGACTGCAGATTGGCTGAGATGGAAATACAAGATGGAGAATACTCAGCATATAGATGGTAGTCCAGTCCAGAAGACAGCATTGCCTACTATAACCTCAGCATAAAGATAAGAATAAAAAGAAAAGGAAGAAGATGAAGAAGAAAGAAGATGAAGAAAGAAGAAGAAGAAGAAGGAGGAGGAGGAGGAGGAGAAGGAAGAGGAAGAGGAGAGGGAAGGAGGAAGAGAGAAAAAAAGAGGAGGAAGGAAAAGAAGAGGAGGAGGAGGAGGAAAAGGAGGAGGAGAAGGAGGAGGAAGAGGAGGAGGAGGAGGAGGCTGGCCACGATTCTCTATACACCATCTTAGTCCTGCATCATGTACTCCATGAAAATAAGCTCCCTCCCTCCCACCTCTTGCTCTTGGCTGCAATTGTGGCTCAAGAGGCACTCAGTAGACACTGAAGAATGACTGACAATGTTGCTGGGATCAAAAGGCTAATTCTACCTGTTTCTCCATGGTCCTTGCCACTACCCTGATGTAGTTCCATTATTCAGTATTCACCTCCTAAGTTAGTTCTTGCTCTCACATTAGGCATAATCACAGACGGCAATGCTTTCTGGGGATGACTCAAAAAGAGAGAAATTGGGACCCTGTATAGAGGGTCACACCTGTAATCCCAGCTACTCAGGAGGATCTCAGTTCCAGAAGGCCCAGTAAAAAACGTGAGAGACCTATCTGAAAAATAACCGAAGCAGAAAAACTGGAGGTATGACTCTAGTGGTCAAGCCAGAGGCCCTGACTTAAAATCCCAGTATCAAAGGAAAAATTTAAGTAAAGATGGGACAAAAATTTTCTTGTGGCTTTGATTTAAAGTAAAATTGCTGCCTTATCGTCCACCCCTTTCCTTGCTCCTAACCCATGGATGTGAGAGTCAGAGATTGGCTTGCTCTCTAAGTTGCTATCAAGTAAGTCTCAGAGAGACAAAGGAGATGGGGAAGCTGGCAGGCATGGTTGCTGGAGATTCCCAGGCCTGTTTCCTTGTTCGGGCAAGGAACGTACCCTAGGGGGCAGCAGACCCGCCACCGGCGCAAGGCGGTCCTGTGCGGGACGAGCTTTCAGCCTGCGCCCAGCATCTGTCCAGGTTCCTGTCAGGCCCCCACAGGCCACAAGTCTGCAACCCATTGGCCGGGCACGATAGCTACAAGGTCGACTGGCAAGGCCCCAGAGCCAAGAGCCCAGCGGGCAGTCTCTGCCTTTTTACTGCCCGCTTCCATCCTCCTGATCGCGGCTTTCCGCAGCCAGCCTTGGGACTCGCCCTTCCTCTCACCAACCCCGCGGCTCTCTGACACTTCGTAAAGCTGTCGTTTTGGGTTTTTTTTTAACTTTCAAGTTTGTGAGTACGTGTGTGCGCGCGTGTGTGTTTCTAGGTGTAGGAGTGTGGTGAGAATTCACTTAGGGTTGAAATCACCCTTGAACAACCTCCCACAAGTCACAAGATTTGGTGTCTAAGCTGCAGACAGTGACGTTCAGCCACGCGTGGGTAAAGCATGCAGAAAAGGTGCCCAGTACACCAAAAGTACGCATACAAAATACAAACATCAGATCGAGGGCCAGTGAGAAGCCCGTGAGCGATCAATGAGCCCGCCGCGGGCGACGCCCTCCAACTTTCACTACTCGCTGTTGTAAGGAGCACCAGGCAAACCGGATTCGTTTTGCCATCCACCCTCAGCGGCCCGGCCCCGTGCCGCACTTCACAGTGCTCGGCATTCTGTCCCGAACAGGTGAACGAACGCATTCACGACTGACCCCTGGCCCGTGGCCGGCACCTCCGTAGGCGGGCAGGAGCCTGACTCCATCTTTTTGGTTGCCGACCCGGTAAGGGGCCGTGGGGACCCCGGCACCAGCAGAGCCCGGGCTGATACAGAGCCACTAGCCTCCGGGGCCTGCAGAGCCCGCTCCCCGCGCGCCGCGCCACGTGGGGAGGCCCTCACCTCCACACCCCCCCCCCGCCCGGCCTCACGCAGGCCCCGCCCTGCCCGCACGCAGCCGGGCCACCGAACGACCCCCCAAGCCCCTGTTTGCCCCGTGCGCCTGCGCCCACTGGGGGGCGCTCCCCTTCCACCCCGCACACCCGCAGGCGGGTGCCTCCTGGTCCTCCGCGATGGCAAAGTCGCGGCCCTGGCGCGCGCCTCCTCCTACCTGAGGACTGGCGAAGGAGGCGCGCGAGAAGGGCCGAAGGGACTGAACGGGGTCCTGGCATGAGCCAAGTGGCGAGAGGGCGAGCGGCCTCAGTAGATAATCCGGGCGCGGGCGCGCGCGCGCGCGCGCACTCCCCTCCCTCGCTCCCTCGGTCGACTCCCGGCCTGAGCGCCCAACCCTGCTGCCGCGCGCCGCCCGCCTCGCCGCGCCTAATAACAACGGCGTCCGGGGTCAGGTGGCCGCGCGCGGACAGGGCAACCATTGGCCCGGCGGGGAGCGCGGCGCGTCAGGATTGGTTGGAGGGCGGGGTTTCGGCGCAGGCGGAGGCGGGGCTTAGAGAGAGGCGGGCCGGGCGAGGGCGGGGCGGGGGCGGGGGCGGGGACAGGCTGTGGTCTGCGCCTTTGTGCCTGGCGCGCGCTCTCCGCCCGCTCCGCTGCAGCGCCCGCTGCATCAATAATTCAGAGCGGCGGCGGCGGCGGCAGCGGTGGGTGCGGGCAGGAGGCGGCGGCAACAGCGGGGACTAAGCAGCAGCGGCTATGCATCCAAGTGCGGCTGGGCAGCCGCTGCACCCCTGAGGCCCGGGCGGGGCTCCCAGAGCTTCGGGCGGGAGGACGTTGGTCCCAGAGTGCGAGGAAGATCAGTAGAGTCCAGGGCGGCGTCGGCTGCGCTGCGCACAAAGCTGAGGAGGGGGCCTCGGAGCAGGGCTGGGGAGGGGGGCGGCTGGCGCTGGCAGCCCCCGGGGTGGGGGGCGGGGTGGGCGCCGGCGGCGCGATGCTGGGCATCGTGGAGCTGCTGCTTCTGGGGGCTGCGTGGCTGGCAGGCCCGGCCCGGGGGCAGAATGAGACGGAGCCCATCGTGCTGGAGGGCAAGTGCCTGGTGGTGTGCGACTCGAACCCCACGTCCGACCCTACGGGCACAGCTCTGGGCATCTCTGTGCGCTCCGGCAGCGCCAAGGTGGCTTTCTCTGCCATCAGGAGCACCAACCATGAGCCGTCCGAGATGAGTAACCGCACCATGATCATCTACTTCGACCAGGTGAGTGTCCTTCCTCCCGAGGCGTGCGGGCTGGATCGGAGGGGGTGTGGGACGGCGGAGGAAGATGTGATGTCTGGTCCTCGCCAAGGGCCCTGGGGAGGCACGGAGGCCACAGCCCGGGAAGCACCCCGGTCTACTCCCCTTGGTTTCCGTCTCTTTATAGGTACTAGTGAACATCGGGAACAACTTTGATTCAGAACGCAGCACTTTCATCGCCCCTCGAAAAGGGATCTACAGTTTTAACTTCCACGTGGTAAAAGTCTACAACAGACAGACCATCCAGGTCAGCTGCCGCCTGGGGGGGGGGCAGGCCCAGTCCTCCTTGGGGACCTCTAACCCCAGGGGAGTCAAGAAAGGGCTCTGTGGAGGGGGAGGAGGAGGGAGAAATACAGCTGCATGTGCTGCGGGCTGCTTGGAGGTGCAGACAGCCGGGCCTCGCTCTTCTGCGGCGTGGACTGTCCCTTGCTATCCCGGTCGCTGGCTTTCCTGGCCGTATCCCCACAGATGGTTTTCTGTCTCAGCCCTCGGAGCTACAGGACTTTCCTACAGGACTCCGGGGACTTTCTAAAATGTTTGTGAGCGCCCCAGACAGCTCCCGCTTTTCTAAGCTTTCCCAGATTCCGGCTTTCAGCACCATGGACAATACCTTCGACTCCCAGCCCAGGAGCACGCCCCGAGGCTCGCGGGCCTTCAGCCTGCAGAAAGGACTCAGTTCCCCTAACCTGACGCCCTGAAGGACGTCCCTTTAGGGGAGATTCTGGTTCACAGAACTCACAGCTCCATCCCTGGCGTGTGTGGGGTAGAGAGAGAGAGGAGGGAGGGGGCGTGGAGACGTCCAGGTTTCCCTAGATCGCTGGGAGAGGCGGAAAGCGCCGCTGGGAACAGAGTGCCGGGCCCTTGGCTGCGTTGCCACCCTCCGAGGCGGGGCACGGCTGGAGCGGAGGAGTTGAGCGCGTGGTTTGAGGACGAAGCGCCGAGTGCAGTCCCGCTGGCAGGGTTTCTAATCAGCCAGAAGTCTCGCCTCCAGTCCCCACGGTGTCGGGGTCACTGGGATCGGGAGGGGCCAGGGCTTTGTTGGTTTGTTTGTCTTGGCTATTTCGGAACGCCGGGAGCTGAGTTAGCCCGAGTTTCTCTTTCAGGCTCTAGGAAACAGGAGAGGTCAAAGTCTGGGGCGCTCGAGCCAGCCGCGGGCTCATTAAACGGGGTACTTACTGCACGGCCAGCCTTCGCTTGGCGCGATCGTTTGAGAAACTGGGATGAGTGAGAGTGACTCTCGCTTTGGGAGCAGATTCTGTCTCTCACTCAGATAGGCGATCTTTTCGTTTCCACTGAGCCCGCGGCTGCAGGAAGCGGCCAAGTCCGTCTCCCCCTGGCTCCCCTCTCCCCGGGGCTTCCAGGCTTTCGTGGCGGCCAGCCCCGCGGAGGACCTTCACATCTCCGCCGCAGCCTCGGGTGCCGCCGGGCTGGCCTGCGCCCCTTTCTAAACCGGCCTTTCTCTCTCTCAGGTGAGCCTTATGTTGAACGGGTGGCCGGTGATTTCTGCCTTCGCTGGTGACCAGGACGTGACCCGGGAGGCCGCCAGCAACGGAGTCCTGATCCAAATGGAAAAAGGCGACCGGGCATACCTCAAGTTGGAGCGAGGGAACTTGATGGGGGGCTGGAAGTACTCGACCTTCTCCGGATTCCTCGTGTTTCCTCTCTGACTGGCTCACAGCCGGAATGGAGGCAGGAGAGGGAGTACAAAAGAGGATGAAAGTAAGAGGGCGAGGAAGCAAGGAAGCGGCCCCGCTTGAACCCCTCCTGCCCGTCCCTCTAGCCGCGCGGGGAGTCGAGGCGAGCACGGCGGGCGGGCGGACCACTCGGTCCGTTTCCTTTCTAAGAGAAGTAAATTCCGCTTAGCTATGCGTACTCCCATTTCCAAAAATAAACTCACCACTCCCATTCCAGTTGCAGTAATCAAGAACGCGACTGCTTTGTCATTGTTTCCGACTCCTATATTCAGGTTCCCAATCAGTTATTTAAAAGAAACTGCATTTAACTATATAAAGTGAAATCTCTCTCCGTATGCCCCCATTCACCCCACTTAGTGAAACCGGATGTTTCTCTCTCTCTCTCTCTCTCTCTCTCAGTTTGTACAGGGGGTAAGGTGGTTTTTTTTTTTTAAATTTTGAACGGGGAAGGTGGTTTTAACATGACAAGCATATCTCTTCTTCACACACCCGCTCAAGAGTTAATTAGCTGAAGATGCTTTGTATCCTCGGCTGCTTGTTACACAAGAAAGGACTCACCTTAGTGGTGACTGGTTCAAAATATACATAAATATATATATATCATTTGTACACGAAGAACTCTTCCCAGTGGAAACTGGCTGTATTTCGTATTTCTATGTCCTATTCGGAGTGGTCGTGACACCCAAGGCTGCCTGATGTTCTGATGCTTGTCAGTGCCCTCGTGTTCTGTGGCTCCACTAACCGCAAGGAGGTTCTTCCGGACGCTTCCTCTTCCTCTGTAACATACGTGTGAATAGCCAAAATTTAATTTTGCTTTAATCCAATAAAGTCAAAGTGGAACTTTTATTTTATTTTTCTGAAACAGCTTTCTATACTCTGCATCTTCCCCCACCTGTGAGTTGGGGGCCCGGGGTACTGGAGACTGAGATTCAGAAAAGCGGCAGGCGACTTAGAGGAAAAAAAAAATTAAAAAAAAAAACCAAAACACCACGCAACCAGAAAAGGAGACAGGTGCAAAGGTTTCCTGGCAAAGCTGGCCCTATGCACTATGTCTAAGAATGGGCCTGCCTTCGTCTGTGCCCTCTCCTTCCGCGCTAGCCTAAGAAATCTGCCCCCAGTCCCGCTAGGCCCGACGTAACCACGGGGCTGGGAGCGAAGTTTGGTTTTTCTA
The DNA here is from genome assembly GCF_019054845.1 of Dipodomys spectabilis. Lineage (NCBI taxonomy): Eukaryota > Metazoa > Chordata > Mammalia > Rodentia > Heteromyidae > Dipodomys > Dipodomys spectabilis. The sequence continues at coordinate 1,081,387 of NW_024870842.1, read as the reverse complement.
ATTCCAAAAGCATTCAGAATCGTTCCAATGGGAGGACCTGAACCAGCCTGCCCGGGCAACGGCTTTCCTGGATGTCCCCCACCTCCCTCGGATCCTCCATTCGCGAAGCAGCAGTGTGCGTTCCAAACCACTGCCTACCGAACCCGGAGTCCAGCCGCCGAATCACCGGGAGCCCCGCGCTCATTCGCAAGACTTTTTATTCAAGAGGTTCGTCCAGGAGTTTTGATTGTATCGGAACAAAATGTGAAAGCAAAATTGAAATAAACGAGTTTGTTTTGAGTCTGGAAGGCTGACCCAATGGCTTTGGCAGCCCGGCACCATACAGCCGGGAAGCGCGTGGGTGGAGGAAGGTAACTGCCTGGGATCCACCACCTGGGACGTCCTCTGGTTCTGGACCCTTTTAGAGTCCCCCCCCCCCCCCCCCCCCCCCCGGCCAAAGATTCAGGGTTGAATTAATTGGCTGGGAGAGTGGGACGGAGAAAGGGTTGGGGAAAGGGGGATTAAATAACAGCACAGCAGGAAGCATTTCTCCGATTTACTCCTGTGGCTTGCCTGAGTTAGAGATTCACAAAAGCTTGGGTCCTCTGTAGAATCCTGGATCCCATTACTCCTCTCTCAGTCTAGCTGGTCGTGGTCTATCTCTTGTAGCAGAAGCCAATTGCAGCCCCAGGGACAGGGGGCCTGCAGTGCCACAGGTGGGGATCTGGGGAGTGAGGAGCGACCTGGATGCTTTTCTCTTTCTGCCCAACAGTTCCATATGGAGGATCAAAAGGATCGCACAAGAATTAAAACAAAAATAGACAAAACAAAGTAGCCAAAGTGGTAGCTTTGTTTGCAGTGTTCCTGCTGGGAAGGGGGGGTCAGGGGCAGCTGCAGCGTGAGGGCAGAACTACTTCCATCAGTAGTTCTTGGGTGCAGAGCCTGTCCTTCGGACATGTGGAGACCCGGTCTGCATCCTGTAGCAGAGACTCCAAAATGTGCAGGTTGGTAGCCATCACCTTTAGAGCCCTACGGGGCTGCTGATGGGGTGGTCCTCATTCTTCTTGGAGTCAGAACTAACCAGACTTTTATGCCCCTGGCCAGCATACTGGGGAAGCGCCTGGTTTTATAAAGCCAGGGAGGAATGTAAACATTTTCCCCAATCCCTCCTGCTCTGTAGGTCCAGGCATTCTCTGTTCCTGAACCTTGTCAGTTGGTTCTTTTGCCTTAGTTAATTAGTTCTGCCCAGAGAATGCAGTGATTAGGCTGGGTGTAGTCCTATGTGACCGGAACTGAGGCTCACTCCTGAGTCTCAGATTTGGGACCTGCCTGCAAGCATGAGCCCTCAGGAGGAGAGGTGAACTTCCCCTGTGATGATGCTCTGGTTCTTGGAGGAATGTCTCAGCTTCCCTAAATATTTGACATTGGAGATCCTGCTTAATCTGGCTCCCTCCTCTTCTTCTTCCCTCACTGGCCCTTTCCTTTGCCATTTCTGTATCTACTTCCAACCTGCTGTTCTGCCCTTGATGATAAAGTGCACTTTCCCTTTCCCTTTCAAAGGCTTCTCCTATCCATGGAGAACCTATGAAATTCAGTGAAAGGCCACACTCCTGTCCCTTATGGTGCTGCTCCAAGGAGCATTCACAGCCATTCACAGCCTTTCCTCATCCTGTTCTCTAGCCAAGTATCACCAGGCCCAAACCTTCCCTTAGCCTGAGTGAGGCTATGGATAGCTTTCTCCACACCTCCATGGGCCTGGCCTGTGATAACTGGACTGCTTCCCTCACCTCTTAGTGAAGGCAGAGTGAGAACTTAGGTCAGAGGCAGGAGAGTCTATCTTGGCCTCAAAATTGGACTCCAGATGGGTCAGCCTCAGACTCCAAGGGAGAGAGTATGACCTGGGAGGTTGGCAACCTGGAAGGGAGCTGGGTGGGGAAAGGGAACCGAGAAGAAAGTGCCTGAAGCTAGTGGGGACTTCCTCCTGGCCCCAAGCACAGGATGGGGTGGGGGGAGCAGGCAAGAAGGTAGAGAGGCTAGTCTAAAACCTGCCTCTCCCCTTGGTTTCCTTTTAAAGCTTTGAAGCCTCTAAGCCTTGTAGATCTATGGTCTGCCTTCTTCTTTTGTCTAAATAGCACCAAAATGTTTTAGATCTCAGCCTCCAGCCATTCCAGGACCACCCCCCTAATTCAGCCTCACCCGGGTGTGAAAGACCCACCCATAGCCCAGGCCCCCTTGGTTAACTTCCTCTTCTCCCATTTCCAGGAAACCTTTACACAAATGGACAGAGCTCCCTTCCTTAGCCTCCATCTTGGATGTGTAGCCCACTCCCTCCCCTTTGTTGCCTCTTGGAGGCAGACTGCAGTGATCAGCACTCAGCTAGACCTAAGGACATGATGAGAGGAATGCCTGAAGGTTTCTAAGATACAAGGAGTTGGCCCTTCACGCTGAGCCAAGCATTCTGGGCAGGACGGAGTGGACCAGGGCTTTCTGCAAAACAGTGTCAGTGTGTGCTGATCCTGTGCTGGCGGCCGGGCTCTGGGACTGGGCAGCTGCTCTACCACCACTAGCAGAGCAGAGAGCACACACAGGGTATGCAGAGCAAGCTGAGCTGCATACTATGGCTTGGCTCCCTGTCTAGCTTATCTGTTCCTAAAGAGAACACAGTCACCCAGAGGGAGAGGAGGCTTCACCTTGATGCTTAATTGTGGCCTTACTGAGTCGGGGGAGGGGGAGGCAGGACAGGTAGAAGGAATGGGTGGAGCTTAGGTGGGTCTCAGGCCTGGGGCTCAGTGAAAACCAAAGACTCCAGATTCAGCAATGCTACCTGCTGGCAGCTTCTGGTTTTACAAGTGACCTTGTGATACCCTCTCCCCACAATTTGACCTTATTTTCCAGGTGGTATAGCTTTTCTGATCCAGATGTCCTGGACTTTAAGCCTTCTCCTCCAGTAACCCAGCTACCCCTCTCTCAGCAGGCTCTTCTTGAAGGCCTCACTCTACTACCATTTAAACAAAACCCCTTAACTGATTCTAGAGGAGCTGAAGGTCAAGTTCCAAGAAGCTCAGGCACACTGCCCCGAAGCTAATTCCAGGGTGGAAAGGAAAGCTTCCCAGGGGACAGTTACAAAGGTCTCTTGTTCTTATTGAAGATACATGCACACTATTATACACTCTCTCAGAGCTTCAGTTTCCTCCTCTTCCAACTGGGACCATAATTTCTTTACAATAAGGTAGTTGTGAAAATGTTGCTGAAATTAGAAAATGCTCAGCCCTGGTAGATGCAGCATAGATGTAGACTAAAAGCATCAATAAAGAGGGATAACCACCTGGCCCATCTCACCATCATAGAAACAGGACCCAGGAGAGCCCCACACTGAAAGGGGGAACACAGCCAGAGGGAAAGGGGCACAACACACATATGTACATGAATGGTAGTGATAGGAAAAGGATCCTGGTCCCTTCTTTCACCTGCATACTTATTCCATCCCTGCTCCCAGCTCTTAAACCCACTAAATACCTTCCATATCTGTCCCTGTTGCTTACTTATTTGCACTGACCAGTGTGAACCACTGTTCTCCATCACATGCTTTTCATTAGAAACTGAGCCTTGCTCCTATGTCTGTCCCTTTACAGGTACCCATCCTCTTCAAGGAAGCAGCCTTGTCCTCGGCTTACTTGGCTCAATGCCTCCATGATGTCCAGCGCAGAGCAAGTGTCCTGTGACAGTCACGTGAGCAAAACCAAATTATGCCTGGCAGGATATGGACACAAACTATGAAAGCATCCTTCAAGGGACTTCCAAGATCTCTACTCCCTTTACCCCCACTGGTGACAAGCACACTGATGAGAAGAACTTCCTGAATCTGGGCAGATAGGGGAGGCTTCCTGGGCACCTCTCCTTACTGTCATCTCTTCTTATTTCACTCCAAGTCCAGCCCATCTCCAGTAATCAGGAGCAGTAAGAAAAGGCAAATCTTAGATATATGGAGAGGTGTTGTTTGTTGGGAGGTTTTCTGTCTGAGAAAATGCTGGGCTCTGCATTGATGAGGCTGTCCATAAAGCTGTGTGGACCAGCCCAGAGACTCAGCCTGTGCTTTGTTAGAATCAGGGATAGACTCCCCTCTGTTCTGGGCAGCCAACAACCTGACCTCAGAGCTCAGCTGGAATTTTACCTCATCTCATTAGGGAATCCCCTCAAATGACCACCTGAACTCTCCTATCCAGGTCACACCTTGACTGAAACCCTACTAGAGGCTTAGCTCTGGGAGGGTTGGTCCCTGGAGTGTGTGCCGTGCAGTGTATGCCTTGTGCCTGGCACAGTGACAAGGGTGGTAGTTGTTGCTTAGATGCTCTTTGAACATATGAGTGAAGACAAATGGGCAGATGGACGGAGGAATTATTGGTTGTCTTGATTCACCAGACTGGGAAGTTCACAAAGGTGAACTCTGTAGCTCCCTTGTTTACAACTCTACCTAAGTGCCTGGCACAGTGGCAGGAATGAAATCAGCATGAAAAAGATTTCCTTTCTTTCTTTCTTTCTCTCTTTCCTTCTTTCTTTCTTTCTTTTCTTTCATCTTTTTACTTTGGCCATCATGGAGTTGGCACTCTAAGTCTCCTGCTTGCTAGGCAAATGCTCTACCACTTGAGCCACACTCTTGATCCTTTAGCTATTAGTTTTCCTTTTTTTATTTTCAAACAGTCTTATGCTTGGGCCATTGTTGGAGTGCAATCCTCCTACTTCTGCACCTTAAGAAGCTGAGATTATGGATGTGTACCACCATGTTTGGCTGAAAAGCATTTCCCAAATGAACACTTTATTGCAGGTACTTTGGGCATGGAGCTTACTAGATTGTGAGATTGTAGAGTGTGGGCTCAGCATTGTGCTCCTATGGAGATCCTCTCTGTCTGTTTAACAACCATGCTTGTTTTAGGAGGGAATAGTCTTGAATCTGTTGTCTGTAGTTAACTCACTGTTTAAGTCATCTTTACATGCTGCTTGCCCTACCCTGTGCCCAGTATCCTTTGAGGACCTTAGAGGGCAAGAACCATATTTTATTTTTCTTAAAGGACAGAAACACTCTCCCCTTTCCTCTTGCATCGAATACTATGACTCAGCGCAGGCTGATTGGTGGCTTTAATAATCCAGGATCAAGCCATGGGTAGGTGCCAAAACCCTTAGAGATATCAGTAGGTAACAAAGGTCTGATGATGCCAGTTAGCTTGTGGTAAATGGTAGCCACACAGGCCTTGGGCATGAGGGGGAGAGGGTTGCTCCCTGCTCGTAGTAGTCCACAGAGCCTCTGGGTTTTGTTCTAGTTGAAAGCAGAGTGAACTCTGAAATTTCTTCACGACTGTTTTAGAGCATAGAGGTAGAGTAAGAAACGTCTTCATGACTACTGTAGAGCATAGAGGTAGAGTAAGAAACGTCCTCATGACTGCTGTAGAGCATAGAGGTAGAGTAAGAAACGTCCTCATGACTGCTGTAGAGCATAGAGGTAGAGTAAGCTCAGTTGGTTTCCTCTGAAGAAAATCAAAGGTTTTCCACACCTCACCTTTCTCCAGCGGGGAGTTCAGCCCAACGAAGAGTTCTCTGGGATGCTAGCTAGCTAGCAGCAACCTGCTTACTCAGGTGAAGCACTAAGAGCCCTTTCTTCCATCATCAGAAATTGCTGCACACTTTCAGGGAAACTTTCAAAGAGGGAAGAGGGAATTACTAACAAAGGAGAGGCAACTGGGCATCTCTTCCTCCCCAATTAAAAGACAGCTGTGTGCTCTGCCTAGATCTGGTGCTAGAAAGACTCTCCTTTGTATTCAGAGAGACTCAAAAATAAACTCCCAGGTGTATCCTTTGCCGCGAAGTTCAGATGATTTTATAATGATGGAGTGGTTCCCTATATGGTATCAAAATGCAGCTGACAAGGAGCTGCTCTCTTTCTAACTCATCTTGATCATAGTTGGTCAATTTCAGGCTCAGCAATGTTGTTAAAGCTCTCTCTTGAAAGAGTTCATTTCAGGTGAATGGCTTTGTTTGCTTATTGTATGTGCAACACCAATTGAGCCAAGGGCGCAGAGTCCGGTCACAGCTCATCCTCACATGGCAAGAGTCTGGTACGTTGTCTTTCTTCTCCTCTAAGCTTTTGATGTCTCCCAAGTGAGATCCTAGCTGTCAAGTTTGCCAGCACATGGTGCTAAAACATCTCTGCCACCAATGAGTGATGTGCGGATCACTGAGGGTCCCACACTTTCAGCCATTTTCCTTGACTGCTTTAGTGTGTCCCTGCCTCTGTTATAAGAAAGAGGGACCTAGGCTGGGGTCAGAAATAAGGAGTGGCATCACAGAACCTGTAGGGTCCCATGCCAACCTGAATTCTGTGAAATGCAACTTTCCCTGGTGGCCATTAGGTTCTCACCTCTGAGAATTCTGCTGTGTAGGCCCATTTCACTGGGGCGGGAAGGGTGAGGCATTTGAGGCTGGGTATGATAGGTTACACCTGTAAGACCAGCTACACAGAAGACACAGGTAGGAGGGTTAAGGTGGCTCATTTATCTGATTAGCAAGTGTGAAGCCCTGAGTTCAAATTCCAGTACTACCAAAGGGGAAGAAAAAGAAAGAAGGAAAGGAAGGAAAGAAGAAAGATGAAGCTCGTAGAGCTGTGGCATAAGACAAGACTTTGAAGTCTCCTGAATCAATTTTTCCCCAGTGCCAGTGTATCTCAAAACAGAAAGCAAAGCACATAAGCCCTCTACCTGAGATCATCCATTGTGAGCTAGAACTCCTGACTGTGGCATTCAGGCCTTTGGGATCTGTTATCTGTGGGCCTCTAGAAAGCATTCTAGCTTTTTCCTTGTTCTAGAAAATGCCAAGCTCTGTCACTGGCAGAGCTTTTGTACCTGCTGACCCTCTGGGAGCAATTGTCTTCCAGCTTCTACTTGTTAGATGACTATTTCCTTCCCTTCTTTGAAATCTGAGCCAAGTTACCTTTTTACCCTCTAATATTGGGTTGCTTCTCCATTACCAGCAGAGCTCTTTTACTTAGCCCAGGTCTGTTCTCTTTATGACATTGGCAAATGCTAATTTATCTGTTATTTCTTGTTCTCTCTCTCCCTCTCCCCCCACTCCCTTTCTCTTTCCCTAAGGACAGAGCCTTGATTTATCTTGGGTCTCCTTTTGAGTTGGGAAGAAAGAATGGAACAGGAGGGCTTGGTTCATGTATAGAAGACTGAGTGATGGCACAGCCACTTAGCCATGTCCCTTGATCAGTCTCCTCTCTGGCTAAGAGCCCACTACCACCAGAAGCCTCAGTGGTTCCCAGGGGAAGTAGGCTGTGAGCATGAGGTCACAGACGGGTGGGCTGGGAAGTTAGTCTTTCAGTCATACTCTGAAAGATGGGGCTTCTTGCTGTTGCTGTTGTGACAATTGGTTGATTCAGCTGAACCACACCATTGTGCTGGGAAAAATGGAAGTTTGATGTGAATGATTGCATTTCTCCTACTGAAGTTCCCCCAGAACAGAGAAACAGAAATAAAACAGGAAGGAGCAAAGGGACCTTGGTCAGGGCCAGAGGTGCCAGCAACCAGGTTGTTATTCCCGTCACTGTAGCTCAGCTGTGGTGGACGGAGGGTGAGGACAAGGAGGGGAATAGGCCTGGTGAATCACATGCGAGAGAGAAGGCAATGGTTGTGGTGAGCCTGGAAGAACAGCAAGATGAGACTAACAGATGTGAACTCCTACCCACCAGCCCCGACCGAAAACTGAAGGCCCCAAGGATCCCACATTAGCACCCCACCACTGCTACCATGATTCCACTGGTCCCATAGAAATCAAGCACGGGGCCTGCCTTTCCCTCAGTCCAGCGGAAGGGCACCTACTACATGGAAGGCAAAAGTCAGGCATGCTCTCTGCCAGCATTATTTCTTCCTTCCTGTGCTATAATGAGCCTCCCATTATGCATCTCACTTTTCAATACATTTGAATCTCTGACCTCCTCCCCCTTTTTGGCTAAGGTTTTTGTCTCCTAACCATCATCAGAGACCTTGAGTAAGAGAACACCATCTCAGAAGTAGAGCTGGGTTGGATAAGGCAAGCTTTATCATTAGGTTCATCTGGCTTCTTGTGGTTTCAGATGACAGAGACCTAATCCAAGCTGTTCTTTACATTAACCCTCCTCCTCAAATGAATTACTTCCCCCCAAAGGATTTTTTTTTGGTTGGTTGTAGAGTGTGAACTCAGGGCCTGGTCATTGTCCCTGAGCCTCTTTTTGCTCAAGGCTACTGCTCTACCACGAGAGCCTCGTTGCCACTTCATGAGTGGTTAATTGGAGATAAGAGTCTCTCAGGGACTTTTCCTGCCCAGCCAGCTTCAAGCTGCAATTCTCAGATCTCAGCCTCCTGAGAAGCTAGGATTATAGACATGAGCCACCAGCATCCAGCCCCAAAGGGTTTTGGATTCAGATATGGCTGGATCTAGGAGCTTAAAAAGGTTATAGCCTCTGCTTCTTCCCATATCCAGATTTATTTCCAGACCCTCAGTGGTTATACTTTGAATTCAACAACAACAGTCACACATTCATCTTGGCTAGCTTCCCCCAATTAGGAAGAGACTGTTTCCCCTGTCCCCACAGGGCCAACAAAAATTTCACAGCCAGTAGATAAGGAACTGACATAAGTCATGTGTGTTCCACAACAAATCTCTATAGTCACTGAAAAAGAAAAACAAACCAAAACAAAAAATAGAACCCAGAGCTACTTGAGCAGGCATGCAGCCAGCTCGAGAGAGTAGGGGAGGGAGTCGGGAGGTAGCCTTATCTGGGAGCATCTGTTACCCAACCCATGGTATTGTTTGTGACTTAGCTACTTTTTGGCTGGGTGAGTTTGGGCAAGGAGCTTAACAACTTTGAGCTTTACTATCCTTGTCTACTAAAATGAGTTGAGCAAAATATCTAACTCTAATAGGATTAATGAGATAATATCCACGAAAATGGGAACTAGAATTTCTACAGAAGCTCAAAAGCAAAGATTTGTACTTCACAGATCACAGTGTCACAGATCACTTAAACTTTATCTTGCTGGGGGTGTGGCTCTGTAGTAGAGCTTTCCTAGTATATACATCCCAGCGTTATAAGAACGCAGAGCTCAGCTTAATCTCTGTCAGCATGTGAGATGCCTCCTGGGTCAGGACTCAGGGGCTCTTCTTCCCTCACAGTGAGGTTCAGCATGGCTGGTCCATTTGTCAGGTGGTATTTCTTTGCCTTGCTGTGGAGCCAGCTAATAGCAAGGTGGGCAGACTCCTTTAGATAGTAAGTATATAGTAAATAGTAATGATTATGGTTACTCCTAAGGTAAGTTATCAGTACCCATGTAATCAGCATTCTTATGTAATTATATCACTAATGTTTTCCCCCTCCCCCTCAGAAAGCACAAGGTCCTGTGGCCTACTAATACATATTTGTGAATATAGTCATTTGGAGATCTTGTTAAAATGCTAGCTGTTTTTTCATCCCTTCTTTCCTCTCTCCCTCCTTCTTTCTTTCTTTCTCTTTCTCTCTCTCTTTCTTTCCTTCTTTCTTTCTTTCACGCTCCCTTCCTTCCTTTCCCTTTCTTTCTTGTACTATTACTTTTGTCAGTTGTGGGGCTTAAAGTCAGCTTGAGTACTGTCCTTTAGCTTTTTTGCTTAAAGCTAGCACTCTACCACTTTGAGCCACAGCTCCATTTCCCTCTCTCCCTTCTTCCTCCCTCTCTCCCTCCCTCCCTCCCTTTCTCTCTCTCTCCCTTCCCCTCCCCCCTCTCTCCCTCTTTCTTTCTTATTATTTTTGTGCTAGTACTAGGGCTTGAACTCAGGGTATTCTTGCTTTAGTAAAATCTCAAGGTTGTTGCTATACCAGTTGAGCAAAACTTCTACTTCTGTTTTTTTGCTAGTAAATTAGAGATAAGAGTAACATGAACCTTCGTGACCAGGCTGGCTTTGAATTGTGATTCTCAGATCTCAGCCTCCTAAGTAGCTAGGATTAACAGGTATGAGCCACCAATGCCTGGCCTAAAATGCCAATTCTTTTTTTTTTTTCTTCTGTGTCATTCCGTAGCTATTATTTTTTTTAATTTAATTTAATTTTATTTGTGAACATACTGTACAGAGGGGTTACAATTACATGGGCAGGATAATGCGTACATTTCTTACCAAGCATTGCAGCCTCCTCCTTTGGTTCACCCTTCACATCCCTTCCCAGCCTCCCCCCTCCCCCCCAATCCCAATCCTTCTCCTTCCCCCCCTTCCCCCCCCCCCCCGTTCCCCCCTTCCCCCCCCACCGACGTTGTAAAGCTCCTTTTGGACATTACAACTTGTACTTCTCATTGTTGCAACAGGTCCACCTGTATCCTTAAACAACTGGTTTTTCCCCATCTCCTCTACAAGTTATACTGACATCAAATATAGTGAAAGCAGGGGTTATACTGTGGGGGAGGGACATACAAAGCAACAAAGAGATAATCTTATAAATGCGTTAGAAACACATGCATGAAAGAAAAAAAACATTAAAATACATATCTAAGGGTTCATTTTCCTGACATCACATTATCTGACCTTTTCTGCTTGACTCACACATATACTAGATATTGCAAATAAGGGAAACCATGGGACCTATGTTTCTTTGGGCCTGGCTTACTTCACTTAATATAATTTTTTCCAAGTTTTCCCATTTCCTAACAAATGGGGCAATGTCATTCTTTCTGATGGAGGCATAGAATTCCATTGTGTATATATACCACATTTTCTTGATCCATTCATCTACTGAGGGGCATCTGGGTTGGTTCCATATCTTAGCTATGGTAAATAATGCTGCAATAAACATTGTTGTGCTGGTAGCTTTAGTGTGGTCTTGTTTGTAAACATTTGGGTAAATGCCCAAAAGTGGGATTGCTGGGTCATAGGGGAGTTCTATGTGAAGTCTTTTGAGGAACCTCCATACTGCTTTCCAAAGTGGTTGAACAAGTTTACATTCCCACCAACAATGAAGTAAGGTTCCTTTCTGTCCACATCCCCTCCAGCATCTGTTGTTGTTAGAGTTCTTGATTTTTGCCGTTCTAACTGGGGCGAGGTGATATCTCAATGTTGTTTTGATTTGCATTTCTTTTATGGCTAGGGATGTTGAACATTTCTTCATGTGTCTATTGGCCATCCTTCTTTCTTCTTCAGAGAAGTTTCTCTTTAAGTCTTTCACCCACTTATTTATTGGGCAGTTGTTTCTTTGAGGATTTGTTGTTGGGGGGGTTAATTTTTTGAGTTCCAAGTATATTTTAGATATGAGACCCTTGTCCGTTGTATGGCTAGTAAAGATCTTCTCCCAATCCGTGGGCTTTCTATTGATCTTACTAGCTATGTCATTTGCCCTGCAGAAGCTCTGCAACTTTATGCAATCCCATTTGTCCAACCTTTCTTTGATTTGTTGTGTTTCCGGGTCTCTATTCAAAAAATAAAATGCCAATTCTTATTCTTGAAGTGTAGGGGCAAGATTGAGTTTTCTGTCCCCACTGGAGTTTGCAGGCCATACTGAGGAATGACGGCAAAGGACTGTGTGTATATTGTATCTCAAATACCAGTCCATACTGTTTTTTGTTTTTTTAAGATAATTTACCTGGTGATCATAGAACAGAAAAGTGAGTGAGACAAAGATCATTAGAAAACATAATGACCACTAGCACTGGGTTCTGGTTTTTATGCATATGAACATTCAGCCACCTTCATTCCTCACTAACTCTTGCAATGTCTCTGATTCTAATTCTCCATCCCAGAAACCTTTGCAAAATTGTCATGGTATTTTATTGACTCCAAAGTCATGTCTACATCTATTTCTATCAGAGAGTAATTCAGGGTCTGGTTGATCAGGCTTAAGTTATACTATTCAGGAAAAAAGAGAGTGGAGTAGGTTTAGTTTAAGCATGAAAAACTCTGTGCATGTGTGAGTACACAGGAGATTTGCAAACTCAAATAGAAAATACAGAAAGGGTCACCCAGCCTTGATCCCAACCCTGGACTCATACTCAACTCTTCCCTCCACACGTTTACTTGCTTGGCCAGCTCCTGCTCAAAGAGGAATTGCTGGTCTTTCTCCCTGAGATGTACCCCTACCAGTATTTTCCATCATCTCTTAGTGGCAGCCTCATTTTAGTAGTCCAATCAGACACATTGACTAGAGACATCCTTGACTCCTCTCTTATAATCAGCATTTAGTCCATCAGCCCAGTTCTTTGAACTCCATCTTCAGAATAAACCCACCAGTCAATTGTTCCAGGCTGCCATCACCTTTTCCTTGGCCCTAACAATCACCTCACTTGTGCTGGCTCACCCTTTTGCTTGCCCTCCAGCAACCACAAAGAAGTGAGTCATAGTAGTATCATGGCCAGCTGGGTACCTAGCTCACTTAGAATATGACACAGCTCTGTATCTTGGCCTTCATGACCGGGTCACCCTCTGGTTCTCTAACCTCATTGACCTTGTGAAGTGTACTTGCTACTTCCCTCCTTGAAGACCCCGATTCTAAACCTCAAGGCTGGGTCCTCTAGCTCCTGTATCTTCATAAATTGTCCATGTGATTTTGATGTCCTGCTTACTTTGCAAACAAATGTTCTGAATACCTGGGCCAGGGTTATGGTGTGGAGGTTATAAGTCAACCTTACTGTGTCAGTAATCTGGTGTTTCTGTACAGTTTTCAGGGGGTGGTAGAGAGGGGTGGAGGTGTGGGTAATCTGATATTACTCTATTGCTTTCCATGATGAAGTCTGATTATCCTGACAAGATCACCTGACAAGTATAATCATCTGACAAATGGAAACCGTGGCTCCCTTTGCAGGGGGAGGGGCGTGCTGCCTGTGTTGGCCCCTCTTTTCACCACTCACCAGGATACCTGGGAGACTGTTTGGTGACTACATCCTTCCTTTTCTGCCTTGGTGGTGACAGCCCAGTATGGCACATTGTGTTTCTGTCTGGCTTCTGCACAGATAATGAAGTCAGCTTCACAAGGGCCCTTGTACCAACTGTACCAGCTGGAAAGTCCGCCTACCTGACTCTTATCATTCTAATTTGGTCCTTCACACTGCCAAAGCCACCTTGTCTGCTGTCCCTTCCTGCTTTCTGCCATTCTTGGGCCTGCTTGTCCGCTTGAGTACAAGCACACAGATCCTTCTTATCCTTCCCTCACTCCCTGGCTGTGGAGCCCTCATTCCTATCATGATCCAGAAGCCCCCACCTCTCCACCTCCTGGACTGTTACTGTGACAGGCTCTGCTGCCATGTTTTTGTCAGGATGTCAGCTTAATTTCCAACTATATGAAACCTGCCAGGAGCCATCCCAGGCCCTAGTTCCTAATCATCCAGAGTTCTGTTCAGACACTGTGGTTGCAAGGAAGAGAAACTAGTTATTCTAAGCAGGAAAGGGATCTCTTCAAATGCCCGTGGGAAGCTTACAGAATCAAAGAAAAGGACAAAGAAGTAGTTCATGAGGAGGCAGGGAGCAGTCCAGCTCTGAGGTAGGAAGTCTAGGGACAAGAAGTGATGACAGTCCCCTCTTAAGCCCATCTTCACTTTCCATTCTTACATCACAGGCTCAATGTCCACATCCCTGGGATGTGGGGGTGGAATATCCACAAGCTTACTCTTCCAGAAAGGGAGGACCTGGCTTCTGGACAGTTTTTTTGTGCAGAGGCTATAGATCAACAGGACATGCTTGTTCCTCAGCTTGAGGTGATTTGGGAACAATGGACTCTTGGGCCACTTGTCTAGGTGCTAACCTAGGTCCGCTCTGAGCAGCTGGGCTGCTTTCAGCAAATAATTTATGAGTGTGGTCCAGGCCTGAATTTTCTCATCAGAAAATGGGGATAATAATAATTCTTCCATCTTAGGATGGCAGTGAAGTTTATTAAGTGATCCATGTTAGTAAGATACAAAGGAGTGTGTCTGCATGCATGCCTACTAATATTGGGGTTGTCACCAATGCAAGCACTCTGTTTGGGTTTTTGTGTATCCCTCACCCCCTGTGGTTTATCATCCTCTCTTCCAAGGTGGGTACCATCTGGTCAGATGGAAGAAAGCCTCAGGTGTTTCCTGGCTTAAGTTCCCCAAGCAAGGGGTGGAGGAGGGACAAAGTATTGACCAAGAGCTGGGCTTTGGTGGAAACTAGACCTTGTTTAAGTCTCCATGTGCCATGAACGGGTATGTGGATAAGTGGAGGACCTCCAAGCTGCATAGGAAATGGGATAATAAGAATCTACTTCCTGGGCCAGTAGGAGGATCCATTCTTATGTGTGACAGCAGGGATGAAGCCCATGTTCTCAGCCAGACAGTGGTCTAGGTGCTCAGATGACAGACACAGTCCTGTCTGCAGGCTAACAGGCCCATCTCAACCCAGTAATCACAGAGTTGCAGAATGATCAAAAGTTAAAAATCCTGTGGAAATCTGCCTACCTCAGGAGCTCTTAAGTGTTTAGAAAGCTGACTTTGAACTGAGATTTGTAGTTAGGAATTACATAAAGTGTGTGTGTGTGTGTGTGTGTGTGTGTGTGTGCAAGCGCACACACATGCATGCGGTAGCACTCCAGGCAGGGAAGTGTGAGTTTCCAGGTGGCAGGTAACAGCTGTGGGAGTTTTGGGGCTGGAAGTGCAGGTCTGGAGGCAGGATGGAAATTTTGGTCTTCCTTCCCTCTAAGAGTAACTGGCTTCTGCTGGATGTCAGGCTGGCTGCTGGAAAAGGAAGGAAGGAAGGGAGTGGAAATATTTAGAGGGGGACAAAGCTGTGGCAGCTATCAGGCTTAGAGACAATGGCAGTGACACCAGAATAATGACAGAGATTGGGAAATGATAGATAGACTTGGCAACTGATCTAGGCCTGGGTGTGGGTGATCGTATGCAGACTAGAGAGAGTGGTGTCAGGGGTGGGCTCTGATTTCCATATGATTTGTGGCCATGCCACAGATGGCCAGCAATGCCACTCTCCAAGGGGAGAATGAGAAGGAAACTTTGGCCTCTGCATGTTAGGTATGTCAAGGAGCACTGAGCAGAAATAAGCTGGCTGAGGGGAACATGGATCCATCAAGGAAGTTCTTAGCTTCCTTGTCACTGCAGACTTAGATGATTATTTCCTATATATATGTGTGTGGGAGGGAGTCCATGTATATATGTGTTTTTATAGGTGCATGCTTATAGTGTTTGTGCCAGTGTATATTAAGTGGGAGGGGTGTCTGTGCATATGTATGTGTATCTGTCTGCATATGCTTGTGTGTCTCTGTGTTCCTATGTGTGCACACGTGCATGTGAGGAGTATGTCCCTATGGTTATAAAAGTGATTATATGTGCATATGTGTGTGAGCAGATAGATGCACATCTAAGGAGAGAGTGTGCCTATGTGTCTATGTGTATCTGTATTTCATGCCAGTGTTTTTGAGTGTGTGCATGCATTTATATGGGATGCTGTATATAGCTCTATATGTGCCTATGTGTATCAGTGTGTGCATGTGTGTGTGTCTGTGTGTGTGTGAGCACACACACACATTACGCTAGCTGAGTCTACCCTCCAGGCTGCTGCTATGATTGGCTTCTGGATTGAACCTCCCCTCCTACTGGGACTTGTTTATCTGATCACCTCCTCTTGTCACCTAATAAAGGAAAGGATCCCAAAGGGGCTATGTGAATGTGGGGGCTGGGGGAGAGCCGAGTCTGAGGCCCAGAAGGGCGTTGTACTAAGCACCTCACACCTCTATCCAAACACACAAACAATTCAAGCCTGACACTTTGATTGAACTTAATTTCTTTCTTCCTAACACCTTCCCTGGAAGAATTATGAGCTCAGTTTCCCCAACAGCACCAGGGGGAGGACAATATTGGCAATGACATAAAAGCTGAGGAGAGAGGGGAGAGCAAAAGATGGAGTGTTTATCCTAGCAGAGTCCTGGAACGCCAGCCACCTCCTGAGCAAGACTGAGAAAAGCCAAGGGCTTTAAAAATAGAAAGGCTTAACTGCTTCAGGTGGGGACAACAATCCAGAATAAAGCTGGTCCTGATGCTAAACAAGCAACTGATCCCCAGTGAGAGAGAGGCCCTGGGCCTGAGACTGGAAATAGATAATATCTGGGCAGGAGGCGATGGGGCTGAACTAGACTCTAGTCCTGGGCTTTGTCTTCAAATGTGCAAAGGTCTCCCTGGGCTCTGAAGAGTGGAAGCCCAGTCCAAAGGGACAGGTGGGCCCCTTAAAGAAGAAAGCAGTTAGCCAGGAGATGGTAAAAAGCTGTAGGACAGTCTCTTTCAGAAACAGATCATAATGCTGCTGTCATCTCTAAAACAACTCCCCAAACTGCAATTCTCCTCTTATGCAATGATGGTAGGGCAGGTGTTCCGGGAGGCTTTAGGGACTTCTGGGATAATGTAAGCGTATATGTATATGCTCAGTGCCACGGTAGAGACACAAGGAGATACTAACATTCCCAGAAGATCTTGGTGGAGGTGGAGGGCTTCAGGGAGTTGAGTTTGTTTTCAATGCCTTTATTTTTCAGAACTGTTCTAGATTTTGAGAAAAATTGAGAAAACAGCATAGAGATCTCTACTTGGTTTATCCACTGTTACCTCACATTAAAGTGATGCAGTTTTTCACAATTATGAGCCAATGTTAATAAACTATGACTAACTTAAGTCCATGTTCCATTCAGATTTCTTTGGTGTCTACCTAAGATCTGTTTCTTTCCCAGGATCCCTCCCATGATACCACCATGTGTTTAGACATCTTGTTTCTTTATGCTCCTCTTAATGGAGACATTTCTCAGAACTTCTCTTGTTTTTGATGACCTGAATGTTGTTTGTAGGGTGTCCTCCTATGGGAATTTGTGTAGTATTATTCTCATGATTAGATTGACACTAGGGATCTGTTCATCCCAGTTTGTCAAACATACATCCCATAAACACAATAAAGGTCACTATTGACAGCGATCTTTGTCGCCTGAGCGAGGAAGTGTGTGCCAGGTTCACCATGGTGATGTCCACTCTTGACCTTTCTGTACTGTGTTCCATGGCAGGAAGCCATTATGCACAGGCTATGTTTGAGGCCTGCAGAGTTCTCCTCCTTGAGAGATGAGTGCATAAATTACTTATAATTCTTTTGCGAGGGTGATTTGTCTCTTCTTGCTCATTTACTTATTCAGTCACTTTTTTCTAACAGCATGGACTCATAGGTATGTATTTTATACTCTGGATTATAACATTTTTGCTTAAAATTGTTCTAGCTTTAGGCATCAGGGAGCCTTTCAGTTGGTAGCACTGTCCGCCTGACATGTCATCTTCAATGGATTTTTAAACATTTTTTTGGAACTTACTTTCTTTTTGTCACATCAAGATGTTCCAGGCTCATCTTGAACATTTTCTGCTCCAGTCTTGGAATCAGCCATTTTTCTAATGAGTCCTGGTTCTCTTTATTGAAGAATAGTATTGGAAACGGATGTGGCTTAGGTGTGGATCCCAAGGGTTCATTGACCACTAGTGTAGTGGATTGGGAAGTGAGACCTTGGGGCCTAGGCAGGCCTTTAGGTCATTGCGGGGGGGAGAGAGGGTGGCCTTGAAAGGGATAATGGGAATCCAGATTGAGATATGATTGAGATATGATTGTTGCCTCAATATTTCCTCACTCATCCGGCTTTTGCCACCTACCCTCCACACCTACCAACTTAGGATCTTTGCCAGAGCCAAGGAGAGCAGCATGCTCATGACCTCCAAACAGAACTAAATGAGTCTCTTCATGAAGCAACTTGTCTCAGGCATTTTGTGATGGTAACAATAAAGTGAAGTAACCCAGAAATCAAGACTTGAGCCCTGTGGTCATTGCTATGTGGATTCATTGTTTACAGGCCCTTTAAGCTCACAGAAATAGAAAATATATGTGTGTATACTAACTTGTGAATATACATATATTCTATACATAGCCATCAGTGTACTAAGCTACAGATGAGTTCATAGCAATGATTTCAACACTACCAATTGGGCCATTCTAGCCTTTACCTCTTGTTTATCTGTGAATTCCTACATTAGAAAGAGGCCTTTTCAACACCCATTATCATTACCTCTAAATAGTGGTCTGAACTGTTCATCTACAGCCATGTAGAAAATAATTTCAGCTGTAGTGCTCACATCAAGCTCCTCCTGCCTTTAACATTATAGACTCCACTCATTTCCAACATTTCCAAAGTACGCACTTTTTCTCCCTAAGTCCTTCTCCATGCAGGACACTTATACTCAAGATGCTAGTTTCATATCTTGCATTCTTCCCTAGAATGACCCAACCATATATATATATATATATATATATATATATATATATATATATATATATATATATATATATATATATATATGTTGTATATATATGTGTATATATATATATGTATATATATATATATATATATATTTGGTAATACTTGTGGAACTTAATGCTGGCTGAGTGAACAAATAAGGAGCAAGTATGAGGCTCTGAGTTCAAATCTCAGTACTGCCAAACAAAACAACAGCAAAAAGGCCCCTCCTTTGAGTTGAAAACATTGTTTGATTTTTGTTTGACAATAATAATTGTACATATTTATAGAATACAATGTATTTCAATACACATGTACTTTGTGGAATGATCTAATCAGTTTAATTAGCATTTCTATCTCCTCAAATATTAATCATTTCTTTTTGGTAAGAACATTTAGCTATTTGGAACTATGCAATACATTATTTCACTTTTTACTTATGCACATTCTTTTTTTATATCCTTATATATAAAGCAGATTTGTTTTTCTTTTTCTTTTTTGGTGGGTTGTAGGGCATAAACTCTGGGCTTGGGCACAGTCCTTCAGCTCTTCAGCTCAAGGCAAGTGCTCTATCACTTGAGCCACAGTGCCACTTTCAGTTTTCTGGTGGTTAATTGAGAAGGAGCTTGATGACAATCATACTGTTGTCAACAGACTGATTTAAACAATACAGATACATGTTCTTAGAAACACTATTTAAGCCTGAAAATACTTTTAACTTGTGAACTTTTAAATTTTTGTATAAGACTTGAACTCTAACTCAGCTCATTGGCTGGTGCTCTACCACCTGAGCCACACCTCTAATCCCTACTTATGAACTTTTAGCTTCTAGACTTTGGTTTCAGCATACCTTTGGTTTCCTTGAGCCATATTGCGTTTACTTTTACTTTTGCCAACCAACGAAACTCCTGAGTGAGACAGAAATCTGTAGTCAATGAACTCTTGTGCCATGAAACAATGCCTTAACTAAAGAGACTTTTTTTTTTGTCTGTCGTGGGCCTTGAACTCTGGGCCTGAGCTCTGTCCCTCAGCTCTTCAGCTCAAGCAAGTGCTCTACCACTTGAGCTACAGCACCACTTTCGGTTTTCTGGTGGTTTATTGGAAATAAGAGTTTCAAGGACTTTCCTGCCCAGGCTGGCTTTGAATGGTAATCCTCAGATCTCAGCCTCCTGAGTAGCTAGGATTACAGGCATGAGCCACTGGCGCCGGGCTGAGACAACTCTTTAATGGAGGGATTTCAGACCTCATAGCGTGAGATACAATTTTAAGCCCCACAGATACGCACTTTACAAAGAAGTGCCACACCCTGGGTGTGTGTGCCCCAGCACGTACCACTGGATATGTCCTTGTTTTTTGAGGCTTTCTCACCCCTTGTTATCTGCTCCTTATCAAGAGATATTGAAAAATTTCACCAGTATATTTCCTTGGCTTAAGACAGAATATGCCCTGGTAAACTGTAAGTAATTTGGAAACTATTGTAAGTAGAATATGCACTCAGTTTACCTAGCATACTGACCAGCCTTGCTTGGCAACACGGCATACTGGGGAGGTGGCCCATTTCCTTCCAACTCCATGGCTTGCAGGCCTGAGGAACACACTAGTCTGTCCCAGATCTCCAGAGAATACAGCACTGAACCTGGAAAGGAGAAAGAAATATTGCTTTTACTGAGTGTCTGTCCCTTTGAAAGGCAGCAACATAAAGGTGAAAAAAATATCATAAGTTGGAGGTTGTTTGTGTCCTACTCTGGTAAAATTTTTTCCTTCCTTCCTTCCTTCCTTCTCTCTCTCTCTCTCTCTCTCTTTCTCTCTCATTTGTTCATTCTTTCTTCAGGTACTTAGGTTTGAACTCTAGGCCTCCTGCTTGCTCAGTTGGTGCTTTATCACTTGAGCCAGGCCTTCAGTCTAGCATTGTGTTAGATAAGTGGAGATGGAGTTCCACAGACTTTTCTGCTTGTGCTAGGTTTTAAACCACAAGCTTCCAGGTTTGAGTAACTAGAATTACAGGTGTGAGCCACAGGTGCCCAGGCTAAAACACCTTTTTGAAGTCGAGTTAGCATTTCTGTGGAATTGTATAAATCCTGTATAACCTCAGTGTCTTCAGACATAGACTTCCAATTAGTGTGCGATTATGCCTATCTGCCACTTTTACTCAGAGGGAGCCAATCAGAGACAATATGCTCATAGGCCTACTAGGGCCTCTAAAGCTGGTGAAATTGAGTAGTGGAGGGGGATGCTTCTACTTCATTCATGAAAAGAATGACAGTGGGATCTTGTAAGAATATAAGAACTTTCAGAATTTCAGTTGGCAGTCTGGACATCATTTAACCCATTGGCTAAATTCAATGCACTTTTTTAATTGTTTGAAAGAATGGTAGAAGTGTGAAAATGAAACGTCAGTGTATATAGTAAAGTTTTATTGGAACACAGTTGTATGTTAATGAACATATTTTATGTGACTGTTTCCACTGTACCACAGCAGAGCTTAACGATTTTGAGAGAGATCATATGGTCTATGGAGCCCAGAATACTTACTATTAGGTTTTATATTCATTTACTTGGTTAAGTAAATGAATCATAGATATAAATATCTACAAGGGTAATTAAGAAAAATAGGGTCAAATGATCATATCCAATTTCAGAATAAAGAGAGTACAATAAGACTATTTGTGTAACAATGAAATATGTAGAACTTGCAGGTGACAGGTATGTATATTACTGACATATTAGAGTCATAAAATGTGAGCACATAAATAAAATAATACACTGTAGCTTTAAGTAGTAGTGCCTCAGGGTAAGAACGAGGATCTAAAAGCATGCAACATATATTTGTGTAATATTTTATGTTTTGAAAGGAAAAGAATCTAAAAATAGTGCAAAGTGCTGTGAATCCAAGGGTAGATACACATGTTCTTTTTGTTATTCTCACTTTTTCCATGTTTGCAATACATTTTTAAATGTTTAAAGTAAAATAGAATGAATACATCAAATCCATAACTTCATGGCTATTACAGGGCAAGGAAATAGTGAACTGATTTAAGGTCAATTTAATAAAAATACTTAGTAAGTATAATAAGCTAAATAACATCGCCCCAAAAGATATGTCTAAGTTCTAACTCTCAGTAGTTATGATGAACGGATGATTTTTGCCATTGACATTAAGTTTAGCGTCTTGGCATGATAACTGACTAGATTTAGAGTGAGCCCTAAATCCATTACCCGGGGTTCGTTTTTTTTTTTTTTTGTCGGTTGTGGGGCTTGAACTCTGGGCCTGAGCGCTGTCCCTCAGCTCTTCAGCTCAAGGCTAGCACTTTACCACTTGAGCTGCAGCACCACTTCTGGTTTTCTGGTGGTTTATTGGAGATAAGATTTTCCTGCCGGGGCTGGCTTTGAACCTCGATCCTCAGGTTTCAGCCTCCTGAGTAGCTCAGATTACAGGCATGAGCCACCTGTGCCCAGCTTTACCCAGAGTTCTTATAGAGAGAGGCGAGGAGGAGGAGGGAGGAAATGGGGAGGGGTGACACTAGTTACTATCATAATGCAGTCTGTTCTCTGAAAATTGGAATTTAATACATGATGATGGTTAATTATATACTGCACACTATATCCAGTACATGCGGTATACTGTAGGTCAGACTCTTAATCCAATAGGACTATTGTCCTTGAAAGAAGAGAAGAAATACAGGGGAGAATATCATGTGAAGACAGAGGTAAAAGTTGATATGCTGCCACCACAAGCCAAGGAGAACCAAGAGTCACTAGATAGTGCAGGAGCCAGGAAGAATTCTCCTCTTGAGCCTTCAGAGGATGTGGCTCTGCTGTTTCCATGACTGCAGACTTCTGCAATCAAGAACAAACTTTTGAAATGCAAGCTGCTTGGTTGTTGGTGATTAGCTGCTGCATTGCTGAGAGACAATTCAGACAGTCCTGTCAGAATGTGCATATAACAACATTTCTCTCTAAGTCCCTTAGTGATTGACTTTTGGGATGCTGATTTAGCTACATGACTTGTTTTAGAGATGAGAGAGGAGGCACAATGAAGAGCCAAGCCTGAGGTACACAACTGAGTACCAGGGAGAACTAGGAATTCAGTCCAGGAGCAATGGTTTACTAACTTGCTAATATTCTCTGTGCTGTGAACAAATGTAGAACAAGCCATCATCTCATTATACTGGGGGCGGTTCCTTCATAGGTGGATCTGAATGTCTCTCACAAGGAACCTCAACACTTACCACCCCACAGGAGTGCTTTTGCTGCATGGCAATTCTTCCCATTCCTACCTAGCTGTGATCTATGCAACAAATCCATAGACCCCACAGCAGAGCATGGCATCAAGCCTTTCCCCTCTGCCTGTGCTTGCTTAGACTACCATTGCAAAGCCCCACCGACTGGGTGACTTAAACTTTCTACTGAAAGTTATTTCTTACCATTCTGTATGCTGAAAGTCAAGATGGAGGTTGTATGAGGCCATCTTCATACTGTCCTTACACAGTCTTTCCTCTGTATGCAACATGCCTGGAGCCTCATCTTATTGTAAGCACTTCAGCCATAATGGCTTGGGATTCCACCCTTTGGACCCCATTTAACCTCAGTGACCTCCTTAAAAGGCTTTCTTTTCTAATACAGTCCTACTGGAATTAGGGCTAGAGACACAATTCAGTCCACTTTTCAGCCAGTTTTAGCAATACCTCTGAGTTCTGGGTAGATTTCAGTTGGTTAAGTGGAGTGACAGTCAGAAGTTCTAATGTTGCACTGCTGCTCAGGACCTGGGCTAAGCACCTTCTCAGTGCCCGCATGCACTCATCCAGTAGGACCCCATCCATTCCAGAAGAGCTTTTCACTGGCCCTCTTCTTCCCTCTCAAGTCTGGTCTGCTCCTATTGTTCTCCAACTAGCTAATTTCTCCATCCGAGCTGCTTGTTCTCTGCAAACACCCCTGTGTACTTAGCCTACACCTGCCCATCCAAAGTTGCCTGTCACTACCTGTGAGCCTTTTCTCCCCTGAGATGCTAGTGACAGATAACTCCTTAGGGAAGATCCTCTTCCAGGGACATGGTAAAAAGTGAAATGAACAGAATCCTGGTGGTGGAATCAGAGGCACTGGGGCAGTGCTGGTTTAATGATCCTTCCCACTGTTTTTCTCAGAGGACAAAAGATGTCCTTCCTATTCATAGGTCCTGGAAGGGGTGGCCACAAGAGAGATGGGGCATGGATTGATAGAAGGCTCCCAGTAAAGAGCTGGGCATAAATGCTGACATTGGCCCTGATGTGTTACATAACTCTGGGCAGCCTCCTTCTCCTATCCAGCCTCAGTTTCCCTTATTTGCACAATAGAAAAGATAGCCCTCCAGGGATATTGAGAATAAAGGCCATTAACTGGCAGAAAAGTGGTTTAGATAGAAAAGGCCATAAAATAAATTCAAGGTGTTATTATTTTAAGGCACAAAATCAGAACTTATAAAATCAGGCATAAAAATGTCCTGGTAGATATATTTTCATTCTGGAGAAAAATTAATGGCTACATGTTGGGCCTGAATTTTCTATAGAGCCAGCCCTAGAATGTCAGTGATGTTGGAAGCTCGTTTAGAGTTATATGTTCTAATTCTTCCTGATGGAAAGGCAAAGGACCAGAGAGGACAGGGTTTGCTCAGGGCTATGAAGTAGATTAGGGGCTCAGGTAGGAGTAAGACTGCATAGACCTGGCGCTTTCTCCTCCACCCCAATCTTCCCCTTCATGGGGATATCAGAGTGATGGCTGTAACCTGAGGACCATTCAAAGCAGGACCTGGGGTCATGAGACATACCTCAACATTTGGACACACTTGTGTCTCTGAGTGCTCTGATTTGCAGGCTCAGTGGACACTCCCAGGAAACTCTCGCAGCAATTGCTGAGCTCAGCTCCTCAGTACTGCAGCCTGACTCCCACTGGAAACCCTTCCTGGTTTCCCCCCCCACACCTAGCCCTCCCCACTGAGATGGCTCCTGTACAGTTGGCTTGGTGTGGTTTGAGTGCAGAGGTAATTGCAATATATTGAGGTTTGGTATTGTAATAAAAATAGGGGCCATTACAGCTACCATTTATGTCATTAGTATTTAGTGGTGGTGTGTTGTAGCTTTTTTTTACTGCTCATAAAACTGTCGCTGCTTGCAGATATGTCAGGATGCTGATATAAATTTAAAGGGTTGGAAATCCATAAGTCATAAAAACTAGATAGTAAATAGCAACAGAACAGGATGGACACGAACTATTGCATTAAGCATGCAAATGCTTATGGATTTGCATGTCTAGTGCTTGCATTAGCATAATGAGAAGCACATTTACATTACAGATAGACTTGATTAACTAGGCCCTTGTAAATAAAGTCCACTCAGCCTAAATAGGGGGTGTTTGGGCCCCTGGAGGAGGGATTGTTACAAGACCCAAAGGACAAGTGCTTGTTCTTCTCTGGTGATATTGATTTAGTAGAGAAGCCTTCAGAATCACTGATAATGTCCAGATAAGAAGGGATTTGGACTCATTTGCTGTAAAAGTAATGGTTAACACTATTGAATGCTTATTGTAAACTAGCCACTATTTAGACATTTTATAGCGATTAGCTCACTTACTTTTTACCACAGCCCTATTATTATTCCACTTTTACTGGAAGCTAAGGAACAGAAAGAACAGGGAGTTTGTCAAAGTCCAACTCCTAATGAGTGGTAGAATCAGGATAGTCCCACCCCAGGTAGTCTGGGTCTGAAACCCACACTCTTTTCCTACTGGCTGCCTCTCAGTCATAGCTCATCTACTCATGAAGCTAATCATAACTAAGCATCTACTATATATATCACATCAGGCCCCAGATTATTGCTAAAGATGGGAAGATAAGAATGATAAATCTCTTTCTTTCTTTCTCTCCCTCCCTCCCTCCCTCCCTCCGTCTCTGCTGCCTCTCTTTTCCTGTCTGCTGTCTCTCTCTTATGCTGTTACTAGGACTTGAACTCAAGGCTTTAGCTTTTTCACTCATGGCTAGAACTCTACCTCTTGAGCCACAGCTCTATTTTCAGCTTTTTGGTAATTAATTGGATAGAAGAATCTTATGGATTTTCCTGTCTGGGATGGCTTTGAACTGTAATCCTCAAATCTCAGGTCCCAAGTAGCTTGGGTTATAGGTATGATGCTTTGCTCTCTTCTTAAAAAGCTCACGGAGATCTAGGCGCCAGTGGCTCATGCCTGTAATCCTAGTTACTAAGGAGACTGAAATCTGAGGATTGCAGTTCAAAGACAGCCCAGGCAGGAAAGTCTGTGAGGCTCTTATCTCTAATAAACCACCCTCCAAAAATAGACAGAAGTGATTATGTGGCTCAAGTGGTACAGCACTAGCTGTCCCTGAGCAAAAGAAGCTTAAGAATAACACCAGGCCCTGACTTCAAGTCCCGGCACCAGCACACACACACACACACACACACACACACACAGAGAACTCATGAAGTCTAGTGGAGAATTAAGAAGAAAGTACTTAATGTCTAGGAATGATAGTAGCTCACACTTGTAATCTTAGCTTCTCAGGGAGGTACTCTTTTAACTGGAACCTGAGGATATGTGGGAGTTATAATGAGAGTGACTGCTTAAGGAATAGCAGGTGCAGAGCCATGGAAGAGGGGAGCACCAAGAGAGTTCTCAGATCCCCACTTCACACTGGAGCATGGGGCACATATGAATGGGAGCGGGAGGAAAGAAGGTCCTCTTAGCAAATGGGAAGGCGTGAAGGGGCCAACCAACTAGTGTAATCCTCTTCAAAACACAAGTAGCATTTCCAGATTAGGCTCAAGGATTGGCATCTCAAATATCAACTCCTTGTTCCAAAGTCCTGTGCCTCTTCCATCAAGGCATAGATTCATAAATCCAGGCTTAGTTAGGATGTCCTGGCCCTCACATTGGCTTTTCATGGCACATAAATCCTGCCACAAGCTCCTCTTTACTGGTGGGTTGTTCAGCTTCTGTCTGAGGACTCTCCATCTGGGAATGGACAGGAGGAGAACACACATAGCGTCTGAGGAGTACCCAATAGCTTAGATTTCACTCCATCAAAGTTTATCTTCCCCTGTGTTAGCAGCTCCTTCCTGAGATTTGAATTTTTATCTGTGTCTCCCTACAAAACAGATGTAGGCATGAGTCCCACTGCAGAACTAGCTTGATTTCCTCCTCTCCTGACATAAGCAATGTAGTTGCTTGAGGGTGATGCTTCAATGAGACCAATGATCCTGGTCATTTCTCCACTGCTTGGAAGCCTTCTTTACTCTTTGCAGTAGTTCTGGGGCCTTCGCTGATCAACCAGAAGTTGTCATCTCACAATGGGCATCAGGTACTATGCAAGGATACTGGTCCTGGGTCTGTAATCCTTTACATGAGGGACAGTAGGGAGGAGATGAGAACCAGAGCCATGGATGCTTCAGAACCAACAAATCATTAGGAGGAAATATGGTAGCAATTCTCCAGCTGGAGTTTTCTTTCAGAGAAAGTAGAGCCATGCTAGACAATCCACAGAGTCACAGTGCTCCTCATCAGGGCTTCACCAACCCAGTCCTAGTGGGCTCTGGTTTAGAGTTCATCTTCCTTCCCTCTTCTGTTATATTGAGTTGGGATGAAGTTTGCTGATTCTGCCCTTGACAATCCAGGTATTTCTTGAAATCTTTTCCATGGCTGGGTTTGGGAACAAGTGCTCCAAGAAGTGGAGAGTATGCTGAAGACATCAGAGCCCCTGGCTCCCAAAGGCTGCTTCCAGAGGTTCCCAGGACTTCCAAGACTGACTTGTGGACTTCCCCAGCATGGCTTCTCAGGCTGCCTCCTTCCTCCACTGTGCTAATGGCACAGCCACACTTACCATCAGCACAGCCACACCTGCCATTAGCATAGCTGTACCTAGGTCTATAGAGTTTGACATTGGACTAGAACTGAGTCTAGGGAAATGGTCCCTCCCCGCTTCCTTCCTTCCTTCTTTCCTTCCTTCCTTCTTTCTTTCCTTCCTTCCTTCCTTCCTTCCTTCCTTCCTTCCTTCCTTCCTTCCTTCCTTCCTTCCTTCCTTCCTTCCTTCCTTCCTTCCTTCCTTCTTTCCTTTCTTCTTCCTTCCTTCTTTCCTTCCTTCCTTCCTTCCTTTGACAGTACTGGGGCTTGAACTCAGGGCCTCACAATCTTGCTATTTCACTCAAGGCTGGTGTTCTACTACTTGAGCTACACTTGCACTTCTGAGATTTTTGCTGCTTAATTGGAGATAAGTGCCCAGGATGGCTTTGAACCAAGATCCTCAGATCTTAACTTGGAATTACATATATGAGCCATTGACTCCTGGCTTTGTTCTCTTTTTCTTGAAGGTACTGAATATCTGCTGTCATTCACAGATAGACAGCTTGTCAGTATAACTGTGCCATGTGAAATTTTATTAGAGCACACACATATGGCTTATTTGTCTCTCTTTGTGAGCATGTGTATACTAGTCTTATGTTGTGTTCTCTATGACCATGCTCATGTTTGTGCATTTGTCTCTTTGTCCAGATTTATGCCTGTACTTACTTCTGTGTATGCATGTTGTATGTGTAAATATATAGGTATACACACCTGTGGGTGCAAGAGCATCTGTGTGTTTACATACCTGTGTATGCAAATGCATCTGTGTGTGTGCACATCTGGAAATGTCAAGGGATGTCAGGCTTTTTTTTTGAAGGCTACAAGTTGGTGCTACAGTTTCTTCCTTGAAATTTCAGAACCTCTAAGGACACAATTTTCTCATAAGACACAGAAGGCTGAGAGGGCAGCTGGTCTGGAAATTCCGTTTATGCTGCCCAAGGACATTGTTCCAGGCATAGGCTCTGGCCTGGCAGCCTGGAAGATAATAGGATCTGCAGGGAGATGTGGGAAATTCTGGATCTGTCTTTCCCTGCACTTCCCTCTCCCCGCTAACTCTAAAGTAGGAATGTGAGGGGAAAGGGGGACCATAGTGATTCTCAGGTCTAACCCTCATTAAGCTAAGTTTTCCATATATAAGCTCATCTGGTGCTCATCATAGCTCTTGCTGGATTATTAATCCCAGTTTTCAGGCAGAAATGTGAAAGTACAGTGGATTTCAGTACCTTGCCAAAGTTGGCTGTCAGGTAGAATGGCATCAATGCTGTGCTCATAACACTAAGTTCTTTTGAGATATAACACATAATCTAGAGAGCTCTTGTTTCCAGTGACTAGAGGTCATACCTGGCCAAAAGGCCAGCACTAGGAAGTTAATGCTTTGCCCTTCTCACCTGTGTTCTCATTCTTCTCTTTGTCTGAAGGTGTCCATAATATCCATCTAACACCCACAGCTTCCTGCTGGATCACTGCTGGGGTTAGAACTTGTCCTCTCAGACCACTTCAGCCTCCAATAGATTTAGCTTCAAAACTGTCTGTGGTTGTGGTCACTGTCTCCTGGATCTTCTTTCTACCTTCTCTGGTTTTTCCATATTGAGCAAATAAGTCTGTGCTATCATAAGTATGTACACTAATGGCACTGAATATTAATTATATCCATGGGACAAAATGCAGGAGCTAAAAGTGTGGTTCAAGTTTGGAAAACCCAACCTCCTCTCTTGACTTACAAAAGGGAAGGGACTTCCCATGTTACACAGAACCAAGATGGTATATTGGTCTTGAACTCAAGCCTGTGGTTTCGAACTTGGTACTTCTCTTACTTTACCTATTTCTAATTTTTTTGGGGGGGTACAGTCATGGGACCTGAACTCTGGGCATGGGTGATGTCCCTTAGCTCTTCAGCTCAAGGCTAGTGCTCTACCACTTGAGCCACAGCACCACTTCCGGCTTTTTTCTTTTTGCTTATGTGGTGCTGAGGAATTGAACCCAGGGCCTCATGCATTCAAGGCAAGAGCTCTACCACTGAGCCACCTTCCCAGTCCCCTATTTCTGATTTTATAGGTAAATATTTCTCTTTCTGTGTAGATTAAGGCAACAAACACAAGGCTTTATACAAGTTGGGAAAATGCTCTGCCACTGAGTGACATCTTCTACACGAATTTTATAGTTAAATAAGGAAATATGAGAATGATGAGAGCCATGGGCATTAAGGCTGGTCAATAGTGGGGACCGTTTGTTTATACTTCAGATCTGTATCTGTGAGCAGAGACAATTTCTTTCAAGTGTTGGACCAGGAATCTTCCTCAATGGTTCAACATGACAACTTGCCTTCACTTCTTCTAAGATTGTAAAACAGCAACTAGAGATATGACCTCTTGCACCAATCCAAGATAACCAACATTGTCAGCTCCCCAAGTGGCAACATACTTTCAAGGGTAAGATGCAGGGAAAGAAGATAAAAGAGAACTTTTACTGTGATATTTGGAGTTGCTCTCCTGGCAGGAGATCTTCAGCTAGAAGGCAAGTTGAGACAGGGAGAAAACAAATAGCAGGTAAGACCTAGCTATCATTTAGAAACAAAGTCCTCAATGCACCCCATTTACCAACCTTGAACTCCTCAGTTGCAGTCCTTTCAAGCTTACAAATTCACTTACACCTGGTTAGAAGTATTCTTGATTCACTTCATGACTGGATACTTTGAAACACATGGCAGACACAGCAAGGTTCAGACTCCAATCCCGGGGGGAGAAAACCAGGGGCGTTGTCCAGCAGTGGAATTCTCTGCCAGAAAGGTCCCAGAATCCCTAGCAGAGCTCAAGGACACCAGATGGCCTGCTGTACAGTTATTCTCGAGGTTTTCCCATCTTCTAGAAACTCATGAGCTGCTTAAAATGGGTTTCCAAATGTGTGTTTAGGCCTGGATTTACGTCTGGGTTGCTGCATATTAAATGCTGATTATTAAAAACATTTGCATGGCACTTTAACAACGATAGATTATGTATCTGTTACCTAAGTCTCAGTGAAGGCTTTATTAATTCATTATTATTTTATCAACATACAATAAACTGTTCTATTAAATCTAAATTAGACAGATATTTGGGGAGGGATCGTCTAAAAGGACCTCGGCAGAGACTATCCCCAGGGAAGAACTTAATGAAGTTTCAAACAGTTAATAACCCTCAGTTCATAAATAAACCATGGGTATTTAAAGACCTGCAAAATACTAAAATAAGATGTTGAGACTCAACAAAGGAGTAAGGAAAAGCTTTCTCAAAATTACCCTCCTTGTAATTCTCAGATCCAATCTCCAATTTAGTCAATATTTACTGGGTATCTGAGAATATAAGGCATTCCTAGGGATGAACTCTGCCCTTGCTGCCAATTTTCCTAAGGAAACAGGCAGAGAGGCAGCCTTGAAACAAATCTCTCTTTCCAATAATCCAATCCAAGTGTGACTTAAAAAATGTTATAATGTGAGAGACAAGAAATGAAAAAGTGAGATTCACCCTGATGTGGGGATGAAAATTCTTTGACAATCCTATATAGTGAGTTATTATTTGAAAGCCAAATCTCATCTGAAAATAGGGCCAGCAACCCATCTTCAGGCCCCAGTGCGAAATGAAATGCAGTGTCCCTGTCAATAAAACAAGTGAATGCAAGAGCAGAACCCTGAGCACAGAGCCCTTCTGAGTGTGAGTTTGATGGGGCTGCGTAGGTCACATAGCTAGGAAACAGACTATGTACCCCAGCCTCCTGAACAAGAAGGGTGGAGACATTCGAAGCCCAGGCTCTGAGGGGAAGAAGTGCAGGGGTTCCTTGCCCAATGGGCACTTTGGAATGTCCACTGGGAGCCAGCACAGATACAGAGGTAAGTTGAAGCCAACTTGTCAATGTGGAAGTGGCAGACTATATGAATATAAGGGGTTTTAGAGCAGAACATTATGACTTCAAAATTCAGGGTGATTAATGGTTCAAAGGTTAAGAACCGATTCAGCGGGGTAAGATTTCTTCCCATGGCAGTGATTTTGCTTTCTGCTTTTCCATTTTGAGGTTCTTCTCAAAGGTAACACTTTCTTTTCCTTCCTTTTTCCCTCCCTCCCTCCCTCTTTCCCTCCCTCCTTCCTTCTTTTTTCCCAGCTTGAGTTCCTAGCAAACCTTGGTTTCTTGGGTGGTGATTATTGGCAAGGCGAGGGAGGTTAAGTCTTTTAAAATTTAACTTCCCCTGAAAGAAGAGTCCAAGGGTCACAGTTGGATGTAAAGAGTTTAACTGTTCATAATCCAAACAAGCAGAGTGAGAAAGTGGAAAGAGGGAAAGAAGGAAACAGCTAGAGACTATATGTCACCATGGGTTCCTATGGCGGACATCTGTTTCCTTTAAGGAATAAGCAGAGTATACTGCAGACCATTTCCTCTGCAGAGCAGGTGCTAACGCATTTATCCAGAGGTGGAAGATGCTCTTTGGGGCTGTATCTGCCAACGATTGAAGCCTTAGTGGTTTGGGATAATATCCTAAGACAGAAGAAAATGATAAGACACTGAAGCATATGAGATGGGGTGCTATTTGGTGCTCAAAGATGCCCCTAAAGATGTACGCAAATCATCTGGGCTTACACAAATGGCATGGGACACAGCAAGTCTGAAAATCTTCATGGTTTCATCCATCAGGACTTAGACTCTAGGTACACAAAGATGATGAGAATGGTTTCAACAGAGCAGTGGTAGTAATGCTGACTATGTAATGTTGACTTTGTAACATTGACTGTGAAGGTAGCATATGTGTCCTACATGGGAACAATTCAAAATAGAGAGCTATGCTGTAGAGTACTCAGAGTCCCTCAACACCTCTTTCTGTTGGATTCCCAGATTTTGTCTCTGATTCTTCTAGAAGAGGATTGCTTTTCCATGGAAACCTTTAGTGGGAATGGCAACATAGCAGCAGGGTACTCTAGCATTGTGGGACAGAGAGAGACTTTGCCAAGGATCAAAGGTCTGCCCAGAGGCAAACCTCACAACTCTTTCTTGAGGAAGTGGGCTTTAGAGAGGGATGGGTCTGGGTTTAAATCCTGGTTTTGCCATGTGTCCCCTGTGAGATCTTGACAGTTCTTTCATTCATCAAGATGGTGAGTGGTTAAAGAGTCACTGAACACAGGTTCTGATCCAAGCATAGAATAAGCCCACCTGGAGCTCCCAAGTTAGAAAAGGAGGTAGACAATAAAAAGCAGGGAAATCAAGGATGGAGATGAATGTGGTAAGTGCTCTAGAGATGAGTCATATGAAGATATGAAGGGGTAGGAGGAGGAGTGAACAATCATGAGCTAGGCTAGCAAGGTGACGTTTCCTGAAGCTGGGAGTAAATAAATCACCCCAGGAAAAGCAGAAGAGACAGTTTTCCAGAAACACGGAAAGGTCATAGAGGAAAGAGAGCTGACGTAGTTAGCAGAGGGAAGAAAGGCAGGACCCTCAGTGGGAGCAGGCATGAATGGTGCTCCCAGAGCAGCCTGAGGAAAGGACTTGAGGGCCATACTATATGAAAAAGGAAGGCCTCCAAGTATTTAAAAACAGAGATATAATGGAATTCTTTTGTTTTAGACAGTTTACCATAGGAACTGGTGGTGTGGCTCAAGGTAGAGTACCAATCTTGAATGAAAAAACCAAGTGAGAACTCAGGACCCTGAGTTTAAGCCCCAATACAATGCAAATAGAAAAAAAAAAGGAAGTTGGCTATATACATATATATATATAATGCTAAATATACATATGTGTATATGTATATATTTTTATTTATTTCTATCAGGTCTTACTATGTAGCTCAGACTGGTCTCTAGAACAGTGGACCAGGATAGCCTTTTAACAATTACTACTTTTATTTTTATTATCCTTAAGTAGTTGTACAAAGGAGTTCCAATTCGCCATGTCACTTTGTGAGTATAGTACATCTTGATCAATGTCATCTTTTTAAAAACCATTGTTCCCAATCTCTCCCTCTCCACTCATCCCTCAATTTACATAGATACATTTTTATATATGTGCATTGAATATTATGACTTCATTTACCTACCCTTCCTTTCTTTATTTGTCTAGCTCCTTCTTGATGCTCCATCCCTACATGGACCAGCTTCCTGCTATCCTTGAACTTGTAATCTTCCTGCCTCTACTTTCCAAGTGCTGGGATTATACCTAGGCTACTCAGCCCAGTTAAGAATGGTCAATTCAGATATTATGAGATGTCTACTTTTAAAGAAGGGCAAGAGTAGTAGTTGTAGGGAGATGTATTAAAGACTCAATGGTCTTTTAGATAGGCTCTTGGGATGGAGGCAAGAGGGTAGATTTGAGGAATAATTGGGAAGTAGAGGCTGGCAGGTCTGCTGGTGATCAGGGTAGAGACAGGAAGCAAGAATGACTTCCTGGAAAGATAGGAGCCTGAGATGAGAGCATGTGTCCATACATGTGAGAGATGAAAGAGATGAACAGGCTGAGATTGAGATGTCTATATGTGTGCAGCTGGAGGTGGCATTTAGATATTGGATGTTGGTATCCAGATTAGTGGTGTATTCAGGCTAGAGATTAAACTTGGGGGTACTGGCATAGAAATGCTGCTGTAAGCCTGGAGCAGGTGTGATCTGTAAAGAGAAAATTCTATTTGCAGAATCAGGTGAAGTTCTGGAAATGCAAATTCCCACTCCCATCCTCTCCTCTCCTCTCCTCTCCTCCCCCCTCCCCTCCCCTCCTCCCCCCTCTCCTTTCCTCCTCCCTCCTCCCCTCCCCTCTTCCCCCCTCCCCTCCCCTCCTATCCTTTGTAGAGCTAGTGGGTGACCATTTGGAGTGTGGTGCAAAGGCTGATTGAGGGACCCAGCCTTAGAGGAGATGAAAAGCATCATCTGAGCGCAGTCCCAACACCGGCGAATGTCTCCCAAGGTCCTTATTCCTGGGAAACATGACACATTGGGTAGTGCTGGGGAGCTGGCATCAACAAGATGGACATGGTCCTTTGACACTGAACTCATTCCCAAAATAGAGGCCATGATGATTCATCTTTCCTTCAATGCATTGAGCCAAGAGGAGAGGCAGCTTTGGTGTCAGGAACCTGAGTCCCACACACAAAGCTACCACTGGCCCATTTGATACTACAATGACAAAAGGCCTTGGTTGCTAGGAAGAAAGAGTCAGAGAGGCCCCACATGGGCTGTTTTCCGGTGTGGATTAAATGCACATTGAAATATGAATCATTGGAGGCCTTTTAAAAACTGTCGCCTGACATATAGAACTCACATTTCTCATGCAGGGGGAAATGGCAGCAGGCATCAATTGTGAAGGGACGCTGTGTGAATGACAGGCCTTGTGCAGGGCTTTGTTCTGTGTTACATTTTTATTGCACATGACAGTTCCCGCACAATGTCTGCAAAGGTACATAGGTGCACATGCGCATGTATTACCACTAACACCTCCCCCCCCTCCAGTCCTCCAGCCCCCCCCCCCCAGGGGGCTATTCATTTGCAGGTATTTTAAAGCTGTCTTTGAATTGGTATTGAGGGAAGATTCCACGGCTCACACTGCTTTTTGCCAGGCTTTCTAAAATGTTTCCATCACTGTAGTATTTTCCTGCCATCATGACCTCAGCCTTGACTATAATATTTTTCTATTTTGTCTTAAGCATTTCAGCTCTGGACTCAAACAGTGTTGAATTTAAATTTTGCTTCTACTTCTAAGATCTTAGACAAATTGTTTTATTTTTCTAAGCCTACGTTTTCTTATGTATAAAGTATGCTGTCAGTCCATACAAGGTCATTGGGAATGGGAAGAAGTTTGATGCCCAAAGAGATTGAACACTGAGCCACCCTGAGGTCTTTAACAAGTGCAGCCTACTCCCCGCACCCCACACCCTGACTTTCAGATGAAGTTGCTGAGGGTGAGTGATTCCATCAAGGTCACACAGCAGCTGGTGTCAGGACTGAATGTTTGTTCCTCCCTAAATTAATATTCTGAGCCCCCATACCCTCAGTGAAGTTGTATTTGGAGTTTGGGGCTTTGGAAGTAATCAAGGTTAGACTCTTGAGGCTGTGTTCCTCATAATGGGATTAATGGTCATTACAAAGAGGAAGAGAACACCATGTAGAGTGGCTTACACATGTAACCATAGCTACTCAGGAGGCAGAGATCAAGAGGTTCAGGCCAACATGAGCAAGAAAGTTAGTAAGACCCTTCCCCTCTGGGGAACAAAATGCTGAAACAAGGACACAGGATGACTCATTACCCACAAGATGCTATGCTGGAAATGAACTTTACAGCTTCGGAATGGCAGGGAGGAATGTGAGAGGTGGGAGAGGGAAGGGATAGTGGGAGAACAATAAAGGAGGGTGTAACAATGCTCGACAGGAAACGTTCTCATTGCCTTACTCATGTAACTGTAACTGCTCTGTACAGCATCTTTACAATAAGATAAAATAAATAAAATAAAAAGAGACTCCTTCCCAAAACTCAACTAATAAAAAGTTGGGTGCTTGGAAGTGGCGCTGTAGCTCAAGTGGTAGAGCACTCGCCTTGAGCTGAAGAGCTGAAGGACAGCGCCCAGGCCCAGAGTTCAAGCCCCACGACCGACAAAAAAAAAAAAAAAAAGTTGGGTGCTTGTCTGGTGCTATGTGGAAGTCTCTAGGCAAGAAGGAGGATTGCAGTCCAATGCGGGCCTTGGGCAAAATCTAGAGACCCTATCTGAAAAATAACTAAAGCAAAAGGGACATGAGTGTGATGCAAGGGATAGAGTGCCTGCCTAGCAAGCAGAAGACCTCCAGTTCTAACCCTAGTATTAACAAAAAGAGGAAAAGGGAAAACGATACACCTGCACTGAAGAAAGGCCATAAAAACAGATACAGCAAGAAATCAGAGGTCTGCATGCCAGGAAGAGAGCACTGACCAGAAGCTGAATTTGCCAGCACCTTGATTTTGAACCTCCCAGCCTCTAGAACCATGAGAAATAGATTTTGGTTGTTTCCACTTCCTAGTCTGTTTTGTAATGCCTGCTGTAAGTGACAAAGGTGTAGGGTAAGTCCATGTTTAGTGTACACTCCAGAAATTTGGGAATGTAGACACTAATCTTAGATAAATCCTAGGGATGGGCACAAAGACCTCAGCAGCATGAAGGAAATTTGGGGCCTGGGCTTCAGCCCCTTCTAGTCCTTTGGTTTCTGTGAGATTTTCTTTTTCTTTTCTTTTCATTTCTTTTGTTGGTCGTGGGGCCTGAACTTAGGGCCTGGGTGCTGACCCTGAGCTTTTGCACTGAGGGCTAATGCTCTACAAACTTGAGCCGCAACACCACTTGTGGGGTTTTATGATTGTATGTTCATTGATCACACTAGGTATAATAGTTTACTGAACCAACGTAGATTCAATTCACATTTGCTTCTTTTCATTCTTTTATTATTTTAACATATATTTTATTTATCTAAAGCACTCAGCAGTTATTGAAATCCTATTGTACACGGCAGCTCAGATAAACAACTGAAATGCACTCTCCTTCGTATACTGTGGGATCTGAGAACTTTGGAGTGCCTTTGAAGCAGGCTTGGGGCATGAGGTATGTTCCGTCATCTGTTCCCTTCCAAATCCTTGCCCCACACATACACTAGATTGCTTCCTTCCTGAATCCTGGATTCCAGCTGTTCAGTGGACCTGTTCCTGGACTGCCCCTTGTCCACTAAAAATACAGCACCCTAAAACAGTATAGATTTATTTTATTTTACTCTTAGAGTCTAGCTAAGGTTTCTCTGGGCTAAAATTAAGGTGTTAACAAGACCGTGTTCTTTTTTGGAGGTTGTAGTGGAAAAAAATCATTTCTTTGCTTTTCCTAGCACCTAGGAGCTACCTCCATCCCTTAGCCCTGGCCCCATCCTTCATCTTCAAACAAGTAAGGTTGAATCTCTGACTCTTCCCAAGCTATGTCATCTATGGACCCAGCCAGGAAAGGTTCTCTGCTCTTAAGAATGCATGTATAATCCAGACCCAAAGAAACGTAGGTCCTGTGGTTTCCCTCATGTGTAGTAATTAGTATATGTCTAGGATAATCCTAGCAGATGAGCAGAATAGCTCAATAGCTATGTACATATGACTGTATAAGATGATAAGTGAAATGAATTCCAAGATGTGGACACAAGAGGTTTTTGTTGTTCTTTTTTAATGTACTAAGTGATTTCTTTGCGTGCGTGTGCGTGTGTGTGTGTGTGTGTGTGTGTGTGTGTGTGTGTGTGTGTGTTCCCTGTTTATCCCCTGTTGTCACTGTATTTGATTTTGGTACCCTGGGTATTGTATGTACATTTATCTGAATTAGGGAATGGAAGGGGAACAACAAAACAATGAGACAAAAGACAAAGGCGGAACCAATGCAACAGTGATATTCACAAGACAACATGTTGGAAATGATCTGTACAACTCAGGGAGAGGGTCTGGGGGGAAGAAAAGTGGAAAAAATTAAGGAGGGGTAACAAGTTTGACAAGAAATGTACTCTGTACATCACCTTGACAATAAATTTTTTTCAAAAAAAGAATGCATGTGGTGTTGGGTCATGGAAGCACATGCCTGTAATCCTAGCTAGGAGAATTAAGGTGGCTGAGATCTGAGGATTTGCAATTCAAAGCCAACCGAGGCATGAAAGTTCATGAGAATCTTATCTCCAATTAACTTCTAGAAAACTGGAAGTGAGAGGGGGTCTCTTAAGTGGTAGAGAGCTATTCTTGAGTCAAGAAGCTTAGGCCCTAAGCACTTAGGCCCTAAGTTCAAGCCCCAGCACTGAAGCGTGCGCGCACACACACACACACACAAAAGAATGCATATGGTTTGGCTGAGTTTACCTAAATCATTTGGGATAACCTCTTTTCAAGTCCTTAGTGTAAACCACATCTGCATATCTCTTTTATACTGTTAGGTGGCAGAGGGGCAGGTTCCAAGGCTGTGGCCTCAATATCTTTACGTGCGTGAGGTAGAAGCTGTGGTGGCATTTTCTGCCTACCACAGTGCCTTAGCTGATCTCTGGGCAGGATAAGAACCCGGTAGATTCCAAACATCTGTCGTTAGACTCTGGAAGGCCTGCAGGAAAATTTTACATCCCAAGCTGGAAGAGCAATAAGGGAAAGTTCCGTTTCAGTGCAATGGACAGAGGCTCTCCAGTCAATCAAATTATAGTTCAATCAGTTCATTTTAATCACTCCTCTGGAGAGAAGTAAAACCCTGTGTTGAGGAAGACGCAGCAATTTTATTGATGACAGATTTAATTGTTTCATTTTTCCTTACTGTCTCCAACACAGCTGACTTTTAATCAGTGGGAGCTGAAGTTCTAATGAAGTAAAGTCCACTTTCCTGCAGTTCACAACTAGCTGGAAATAATTGGGCTGAGACTCCCATCCAGACACTGCAGAGCCGCTGGCATCTTCCTGAAAACTGGCCTTAATTGCTTTGCTGATGTTGTTAAGTAGTCCTGAGGGGGTGGAAGTAGTAGTGCTGCCCACATATGCTAGGAAACAATACCCCCCAAATGTCTTCAAAGGGTCCTAAAAGTCTGTCCAATTGGTTGTGAGCAAGAAAAAAAGAAAAACAAGTATGTTTTCTGTAGACAGGGGCTGGGGGAGCACGCGGGAGCTATAACATAAACTGCCACAACTTGATAGGAAACAACATCGAGAATGTTTTCCTTCCTTTGAAAGCTAAGCAGCATTCCAAGAGCATGTGAGTATGTGTATCCATGTCTGTATTTCTGGAGTGCAGTTTTATGGAAATTATCAGGTTTTGGGGAAAAAGTGGGTAGCTCTGATGTCTGAGTGGAAGGCCTCATGGCTTGGAAGACTGGAATGGACATCCTAGAGGAAGTCTCAGGTTCTAGAGGAGGCAGAGAAACTGGCTACTTTGCAAGTTTCTAGAAGCACGTAATCAAGGCTTCGAAGAAGCAGAGTGATTCCATCCGTATTCCCTCCTTTCCTCACATGATTTTTATACTACTTGAGGGGAATAATTTTGATAATAATAATATCAATAACTGCTGCTGGGGTTTGCTTGCTTATTATGCAGATAGATGCATAGACTAAATGCTTTAACTATGTCCGGAGTTCTTCATAAAACACAATAAATTAGGTTCTCTTAATCTGGGTGCTGTCTTTTAGCTTTTTCACTCAAAGCTAGAGCTCTTCCACTTGGGGCACAGCTCCACTCCTGGCTTTTTGGTGGTTAGTTGGAGATAAGACTCTCCTGCTTGGGTTGGCTTCAAACTGTAATCCTCAGATCTCAGCCTCCCGAATAGCTAGGATTACAGACATGAGCCACCTGCACCTGATGGTGCACCTGATGGAAACTAATGCTTGTGGTAGGTCCTACCAGAAGTAACATAGCAAGATAAGTCCTGGGAGTAGTGAGAGGTGTGGGCGGTCAGGCAAGGCCTCTGACCAGGAGTGGGGCCTGAAAAATTCCCAGAAGCACCCAGGAAAGAGCCTTTTAGGGAAAAGAAACAAAACAAAGTGGAAAGTTCTTAAGACATGAGAAAACTTGGCTTGAAGAATATCTAGAAGGTTTTGTCTGGAACATAATAAATGAGGACAAAAGAGGTAGGGGTGTGGTATGAATGTTTGTGTCTCCAGATTTTTACGTCAAAACCTAATCCCCAGGAGTATTGGGACTTAGGGACTGCGGGAGACAGTTAGATATTGAGGGTGTTGCCCTCATGAATGGGATTAATGCCCTTATAAAAGGGCCCCAGGAAGCCTGTTTGCCCCTTTTCAACATGAAGGGACACATAGAAAGATTATTTATGAGGAATGGACCTCCATTGGACACCAAAGCCACTGGTGCTGTGACCTTGGACTTCCCTGCTTCTAGAACTGTAAGAGCTGCACTTCTGTTGTGACCGGAAGAATCCGCTGCAGAATATAGGCTCTGATCTCAGTAGGGATTTACTTCAGAATTCTAGGGATTTGATTTATTTTATTTTTTTAAAGGCCCCTTTGGCTGACTTAGCAAGGCAAAAAGGAGATCAGCTAAGAGATTTCCAGTGTTGGACCTACTGAAGGCTCAACAAAATATAGATTGTGCTAATAATTCTTATTACCCCGGAAACAAATTAGTATCAAATAGATACATTATAAATAGCACCTATTTTTATTTTTTTAATTGGTTATGGGGCTTGAACTGGGGCCTGGCACTGTCCCTGAGTTCTTTTGCGCAAGGCTAGCACTCTATCACTTTGAGCCACAGTGCCACTTCTGCTTTTTTGGTGGTTAATGAAAGTCTATGAGATGAGTCTTGTGGACTTTCCTGCCCAGAATGGCTTTGAACTGTGATCCTCAGATCTAGACTCCCGAGTAGCGAGGTTTACAAACATGATCCACCAGTGCCCAGCATAGACAGTATTTCTTAATGGATCAAAAAATAATGAGTATGCAAGTGGTTGAATGCATGGCCAGCATCACAAGGTCCTGGGTTTGATTCCCAGCACTGCAAAAGAGAATAAAGTTAATGAGTATGGAAAGAAGATGGGGAGGCCATCTTTGATAATGACAAAACAGGAATGATCAGCCTCATGTTTGATAGGCAAGTGCTCTACTACTTGAGTTATGCCCAACTTTTTTGCTTTAGTTTATTTTTCTGATATGGTTTCATGCTTTTGCCCAGACCTTGCCTCATATCTGGAGCTTCTATCTGCCTTCCAAGTAGCTCAGATTGCAGACAAGTGCCACCATGCATGGTCCCTAAGATGGGCCATGAATGAACAAATCTGAAACCAGCAATATAATCAGGACTTTGCCCTTGAATTTGCTATTATTCAGACAGATCTGTGTGTTCTTGGTGTCTCTGAGTCCAACGAGGAGCTAAACTTTCAAAGGTCATATGTGGGTATATGCATTCATGTGTAGACATGTGAGTAAAAGAGTCAGAGTCAGAGACAAAGACAAGAGATAAGAAACAATGCAAGGAGACTTCTCTCACCTTATATCAAGCAATGGCAGTATTTTTATTTGAATTTTCTTCTGTGTTCCTATTTTAACAAGGATAAACTAAGATACAATGGAATATTATAGAGGGAAAAAAATCAAAAGAAGAACGACATTTTCTGGCATTTGTTTCAAGGTTGCAAAATTAGAGCTAAGAATGACAGCATCGAGAGAAATTTTTCTCCTTTAAACTAGATGTCGGAAAATGTGCTTCATTTAAACAGATCAATATCTTTAATTCTGGCCTGTTGCTCTGGATTTAGTGCCCGATTTCCAGGGAAACATAGAGTCAAGCCTCATAACTTTGCAGTTTCCATGAAAAGGAAGTGAAAGACCAAGGTCGACAAAATGACTGTTTTTAGAGACAATTTAACTTTCTTCTACTCCTTGGTAAAATATTGACAGTCTATGAAAGGATATGAGATGAAGAGATCAGTATGATCTGTGTCGACAATTCCCTGATGGAAATCAAGACAGAACCAAGAAGAGTTGGGGTCTATTATACCACTACAATGGATGAATCATTATAACTTGGACCAGGGTTTAAATCAGTGGAAATGCCCAGAAGTTACAAGATCTGGTTGTTTTGTTCAAACAAGATGTGCTGATGGAGGTGTTAGATAAAAAATGTGAGAGTAATATCGGAATTGACACTCAGATTTCTAAGTTAAAGGCATTAGAAGGACACAGTTGCCTTTAATGATAAAGAAAAAGTTCAAGGAGGACCATGTTTGGGGGACCAAGATCAGGAGTCCAGGATTTGTTAATGTGTAGACATCTACTGTATATTCAAGGGGGAAATGTTGTGTTGGCCTTTAGACATATGTTTAACGTGTAGAATGGAAGTGTAAGCTCTTGATATAAACTTGGGAGATGTCAACATTCAGATGACAATGCATAGTTATGAGAGTAGATGAACTCAATGAAGGAGTATATATATATATATATATATATATATATACACTCTCTCTTTATATATAAAGTATATATATAGAGTATGTATTCTCTCTCTCTCTCTCTCTCTCTCTCTCTCAGAGGGAGTTTTGCTTTACTAGACCTGGGGCTTGAACTCAGGGCCTGGGCACTGTCCCTGAGCTTCTTTTGCTCAAGGCTAACACTCTACCACTTGAGACCTAGCACCACTTCCAGATTTTCTGTTTATATGGTACTGAGGAATCAAACCCAGGGCTTCATGCATGCTAAGCAGGCACTCTACCACTAAGCCACATTTTCAGCCCAAGAGAGAACTTATATTAAAGAGAACACCTTGAAAAATTGTGCTTAGGAGCCTCTAGCTTTGGAAATTGATTGTGTTCACCATAAGGTATTGGCAAGTGAAGAACATGAGAGAGTGAATGGAGGAACAGCCTGCTTTCAGATTCCAAGCTCAGGTGTTGGATTTTCCATTTCTGAAGGTATCTCACTTGTTTCCCCCCACCAAGGACAGGAATTTGTTCATCCATCTATCTGTTCATCCATTTGTCCATCCACTATTCTATTTATCATGCCTTTACCTGTGGAAGAACAACGTTAATTAACAATGTTGTTAATTACCTTTCCACCTAACCTCCTTGGCCTCAGTGTCCTCATTTTTCAACAGAGAGATCTCAGAAAAATTTGAGAACCTTTATCTGTGTTATGTAATGTGGACCGCAATGGATAAATATTATGAGAATTGCTCTTTGTTTCTTACACTTCATTTATTGCTGGTCATGTGTGAAAGGGAACATACATATACAAAAGATTTTGAGTCCTCTGAATCCTTGGCTTTGGGTTCTCAGATCCATTTTCATCGAAATTCCTTGAGCTTTTCTCCACTTTGGGGATGACTTTGCTGCACTGAGGTGCTGACACGTGGCTGTTGGAAGGTGTGCTGAGCGGCAGTTTGGGGACAGAGTGTCACGTTGTCTGGGGTGCAGGGGGAGGAGGACAGAGCATGAGCATCTCACTGGGACCACTTGCTGATGGATGTTTGCCAGTTGGCTCATTCCTCCTTGTGATATTTTTTTAGAGACAAGAAAAGGCCAGCAGGTCTAAAAACTATGTATCTCAGAAGTCTTCTTTGTCATCAGTCAGGGTGCAACAGCTCTTATCCATATGCATGATGCAACATTAGCTTGTTTCTCAGTTTGACCTCCAAGAGGTTTCCTTCAGGCAAAACATGATGGTTCTTCCACAGATACAGACCAAGAATGCTTTGGCCTACCCTGTTGCAAATGTCTGAGTAGATTTAAGATTTAGACCTTGGAGTTGGGGTCTTTCCTGAGACGTTATAACCATCTAGGATCACCCTGTTAAAATTAGCCTATGTTTTGCATTAACTCTACCTGTCAAGACATCTGCTCATTGCTAGTAAAACATTATTAAAACAAATAGCCA
The DNA here is from genome assembly GCF_019054845.1 of Dipodomys spectabilis. Taxonomy (NCBI): domain Eukaryota; kingdom Metazoa; phylum Chordata; class Mammalia; order Rodentia; family Heteromyidae; genus Dipodomys; species Dipodomys spectabilis. The sequence continues at coordinate 1,037,880 of NW_024870842.1, read as the reverse complement.
TGCCTAACATCTGGATAGATTAGTCTTAGCCCTGGGTGACCTTGGTGGCTTCAATTATTGGCAATGGGTTTGAAGCTTTGACTTAGGCCAAGGAAGGCATGCCTCAGCATTGGCCATTGGCATCCAGGCAGATACTGGGCCTCTCGCCATGAACATCTTTATTTATGATATTCCTTTCAACCTCTCTCAGGCAAGGCAGTTGTCATAATAGAGTAGGTGCAATTTATTTTGGTCTTGGCAAAGGACTGTCCCCCTTTCCCAAGCTTTCATCTTCTTTCTCTCTCTTTCTCTGACATTATTTGTCAAATGATCCAAAGGTAATTTTTAATACTTTTATATCGTACTGAAGCTAAGTTCTGCTGGATTATAAATGATTAAATATCTTCTAGTCATCCACCTGCACAGTCTGTAACAAATTATCCCAGAGGAGATTAATTCCCTTTACGATGTTGAATAAGAAGATGACAAGTGAGTGCCCTGCAGTCTGTAGAACCTAACAGTTGAACCAAAATACTCTCATATATCTGGAAAATTGTTGGTTTTATGGAAAGGGCTTGAATCTCTCCTTCAAAGGTCACTTAGCAGATATTTAATGGGGGCCTCCTGGCATGTTAGCCCTGTGGGTGGTACTGAAAAACTTAGTGCTTAGAATTAACTGCGTGGCTTTGTAGAAATGCAGTTGGTCTCCCTTCAGACTCACTGAATCTGGAGTTTCCATGGGGGGAGCTGAGGAATAAGCATTTAGAAAAGGCTCCCTAGCAATTCTAATGCAGCAAATCCATGTAATTGCTCTGGAATTTCTCTGTGCATAAGGAAGGAGGAGGAGAGCCAGGCTCTTGTGCTCAAAGAGGGTCTTACAGGGTCCCATCTCTGGTTTAGGATAAAGGAGCTTGCTTCTTGCTGAGATAATGAAATCACGCTTGTTATACAGATAACTGTGCTTGTGATATACAGATAATTGAGTCAATATTAGAAACTCTGCTCTGTAGAAGACCTGAGCAACTCCATAAGGACATGAACGACACAGAATGAAATGATTCATTGTATGGAAGTGAGCTGGTAAAAGTAGTTAGACAATTCAAGGGCCTGAGGAGAGGAGATGCGACTGTCTCCCTATTTAGGTTTCCGTCAATCTATTTAACTTATCAATCTTGATTTGGCTTATTGGTTTGAGTTCAGTTTTTACTACTAGTCATCTTCGGGGTACACAGGGTGTGGAAAAGGGTCTGGCATTTTAGATTTGAGTCCTAGCTGATCTGAGCTAGTCCTGTCTCTTGAAACTTGCATGCCAGTTGGATACTGGTAGCTCCTGCTTGTAATCCTAGCTGAGATTTAAGGATCTCAGTTTGAAGCCCACAGGGACAGAAAAATCTGAGAGATTCTTATCTTACCTTACTAGCAAATGGCCAAAAGTAGAGATGTGCTCTGAATCAGCTAAGCAACAGTCTAATGCCCAACACAACATCAAGTTCTGCATGATCCAAGAAATTGTGGCTTATCTGAACGGGCCTCAATGTTCCCCGGTCTCTTTCTAGCTGTACTCATGCTATTTCCTGAAAACCTCAGATGGCACAGACTATATGGTCAATACTCACCTCTCTACCTAGATCTTGCCTCAGATAGAATTATTAAGCTATTAGCCACATTTTTTCCCAGAAAAGGAGGTCTAGAGATGTGAATTCACTTGTCTAGGATCCTAGAGCAATTAGGTGGAATCAAGATAGAAAAAAGAGGGTTATTTGGATTTTGGCTCCTTTTTCCCTCTGCTGCTTCTTGGGCTAACAAATTATGGGGCCTCTAGTTTGTATGAACTTTGACCTAGAACAGTTCAGCATAAGAGAGTCAACACTCCTCTCGTCTCTTCTGTGATTTGGAGTGCACCATTGACTCTCTAGTCCCTTTCTTTGTAAATACTGATGGAACTAAATGAATGGTATATTTGCTTCCCATCCAGAAGAGGTATCTAGTCTTACAGGACAGAGGAAGAAGAATTGGAATTTCAATTAGGTAAGACACTTTCTTGGCCACAGTAGTATCATCAATGAGGTCAATGAGTTTGAAAGAAGCTTTGAGAATCCCAGCATCAACTCCCAAATCCAGAGGCCACACTTTACTTTTTTTTTCTTTTCTTGTGCTGGTCTTGGGGCTTGAACTCAGGGCCTGGGCCTGGTTCTTGAGCTGTTTTGCTCAAGGCTAATGCTCTATCACTTGTGCCACAGCTCTACTTCCAGACTTCTTGGTGCTTAATTGGAGATAAGAGTCTTACAGACTTTTCTCAGCCTCCTGAGTAGCTAGAATTACAAGCATGCGTCAGCTGTGCCCAGCCCACTTTTTAAGAGGAAGAAAATTAATGTTGTCCTGTGCAATGAAGAGGGTGGGGTGGCAATAAGTGTGATGATCTCTTTGAAAAAGAAGTAGGACAGCAAAAATGACCAGAAAATTATCTTTATCCTATAGAATTAATCTAATCAAAGAAAATCATACTTATTGGGGCCACTCATTCTAATGACTCAATAATGTCATCCTCTGTTTTCTAAATGAGAGAAAGACAACCTAATATAAAATGAAAATTAGCTGCATATATTTGAAAGCTGCTACAGGTGCCTTTGAGTCATAAGGTTTCTAGCACATAGTTATGATGTGTGTGTGTGTGTGTGTGTGTGTGTGTGTGTGTGCTGATACTGATGATTGAACACACAGCCTTGTACTCTCACTTGGTTTTTTTGCTCAATGCTGGCACTTTAACTCTTGAACAGCACCTTCACTTCCAGCTTTTTGGTAGTTAACTAGCGATATAAGAGTTTCAGACCTTTCTGCCGAGGCTGGCTTTAAGCTCTGATCTTCACATTTCAGCCTCTGAGTAGCTAGGATTACAGGCATGAGCCACCAGTGCCTGGCTGATATTTGTGATTTGATCCTGTGTAAATGCAAAGCTTTGAAAGTGGACAGGCTAGTTCCAAGATCACTGTTATCTAAGCAACCACAAACATGATGGACAAAACTTTAGATATTATATTTGTTGTTAAGTGACTGGTAATATTTTGGAGTTCTGAGTTTTCTGAAGTATTAAGGAGTTTAGCTTTCAGAAATCAGATGGAATATTATAAAGACACCAAGGTTTCATGTCCAACATTATTTATATAAATTTAAGGGTTCCATGCAAAAACAAATTAGAAAATGCCTCCTCAGAGTTTCTTTGATTATATTCACTGCAAAACCAACACCTCTAACTTGCTAAGTTTTGCTTGCCTGTGTTTGCCACAGAAATGAATATTAGACTCATTATGCCTTAGCAACTTGAAGCATGCACTGGGGCTTTATTTTGCATTCAAGACGAATGATGTCTCTTTTGTTTTGCATTTAAAATAGGAACAGTGCATCAATAACCCCGATCTAACCTCACTTAGTACCTGCAAAGGGAGATGAGGAGACCAGCATAATTGAGTATGTGACTTCGGCTCTGAACCAAGGACAAGGGCAAATGTGGTTTTACTCTTGCAAATGTAGGAAATTCCTTTCTTCATTTGTTTCTTCCTCTCTCTCTCTCTCTCTCTTGAACAATTATTGCATTTCTTTGTTGAATTCTGTAGCTCTGAGATGCAGGCCAACAGTTTAAAAGCAGACTTGAAGCCATGTGATGATGTCAGTAGCCACAAACAATTTTGATCTGGTGAGGCTGAGGGTGCTTCACCTGCATGATTTTGGGATTCATGTGTCATCACTCCATGTGCTATTTGATAAGAATGAAAATGGCTTGAGTTCTCCAGCAAATAAGGCTAGGATCCTACATGACACGGACGGAGGCTAATTTGGAAGGGAACTCTCGTAGTCAAAGCTGATATCATGTTTCTGAAGACTCCTCTGCACGTTGCCTGGTGATGGTGGCTTTGCTTGGGATGTGATTGACACTCCTCTCCTGCCAAAATTCAAATGCCCTGAATTTCTAGTATCCTAGGAGAGTGGGATCAAGAGTTCGTAGGCTTAGGCTGTGGCTTTAGGCTTGTTTCCTGTGTGAACTTAGGCCACATATTGAACTTCTCTGACTTTGGCACTTTTACTTTTGAAGTAGAAATAATCTGCATCTCAGTTGAAACATAATGATATATATTACTTACACAGTAGTTAACCGTTATGATCCCCAAGTTCCATATTCTCACAGTTGCCTTTGATGTCATAATACAAAGCAATGAAATTCAAGATGGAATTGTGATCAGATGAAGGCAATTCTTGGGATGCTGCTGGAATGCTACATATTTCCAGAGTAGCTCCTTCTTACCACCTCAATTGGACCTTAGGAACAGAATGCCATACTAGCAAAGATTGTTGGGGATCCTTGTTTAACTTACTGTATTTTGAGTATGGGTTTATTGAGACACAGTGACAGGAAGAGGACTGCTAGTGTTTGGACAGAGTTTGAATACATCCCGAGGGGTTCATGTGTTGGAAGCTTAGACTCCAGTGTGGCAGTGTTGACAGCAAGTGTGGAACCTTTAAGGGATGAGGCCTAGTAGGAGGTATTTAGGTCTTTCATGGTTATGCTGTCTTCATAGTTCCCATAGATCTTAGAGCCTATGAGGAGATAGTTATAAAAGACCAACCTTGTTCTCTGCCTCCTTATTTTGTCATGGGATCACTCCTTCTCCATGAACTATAGCCATTGTGACACCATTAAGAAAAAGGTGTTATTGGAGGTGCAGCTGGAGCGGCCAACATGCCCTTGATCTTCTAAATCAATGAATGAAATAAACCTTTTTATGCTATCTAGACTCAGCTATTTTGTTGCAGGAATCAACACTGGCTCATGAAGGGACACAGATGATGTAAATGAGAGGAGGAAGGAAGCAAAAGTGAACATGTGACATGTGGAGACAGGTCCAGAGCCTTGGAGCATGGTGTACAGGCTGGTTCTGTCTGCAGAGGCACTGGGGGGTGGAGACAGGTCCAGAGCCTTGGAGCATGGTGTACAGGCTGGTTCTGTCTGCAGAGGCACTGGGGGGTGGAGACAGGTCCAGAGCCTTGGAGCATGGTGTATAGGCTGGTTCTGTCTGCAGAGGCACTGGGGGGGGGGGGGGCTGTGCATCTGTGAATTAGAGAGGACAGTAGTAGACCCTCCTCAGGGAAGGGACGTCTGCTAGAACCTGTTTTGTTAATAATCACAAAGGAGCCACGTGGAAGCTGGCAGATATCCTCAATGTGCTTTGCTAGAGTCAGAAAACTTGGGTTGAATTGAGGGGATTATAGGGGTAAGTCTTAGATCCTCCTTGAGACATGTTTTCTCAGCCATAAACACTGTGGACTCCTGCAACCCCCCTGCCACCTCCACTGTGGACTCAAATGAGACAAAGATGTCAAAGTTGCAGGGGTGTGAAACACTGAGGCTGTCTGTGGCTGGTCTTGGAGCTTCCTCTTTCTCTGGGCCTCATTCAACATATCTTCTAACTCCTTTAAACCGACATCAATTTAGCTCTTTCCCTGGCCTACCTCCATGATTCTAAGATTGCCTGCTTACCTCTGCTCTCTTAGTGTTCGAGTCTAAGCTACACACATTGGGAAGGTCCATTAGCAAGGGCTGTTTGGTTTTAAGTGACAGAAAGGTGACTCAAACTGATTTGCAGGGTCTGGGGGCATATCTTAGTCATAAACTTTAGGAATTCAAAGGAAATGCTGGCTTCATCTGCTTCTCTTAGTTCTGCCATTTTTTTTCTTATTCTGTGCTTAAGCAGGTTCTCCCCACATGGTGGCCAAGACACCACATTTGGCAGTCGTGAGTTTATGCTCTACCAGCTAGGTATCTACATGTCCTGTCTGGCCAGGATAAGGGGATATGCAATTTGACTAGAGATGACTGGTGCCTGCCAGTCTGGGGCAGACTTTAGGGTTGCCCCATTTTATATCATGCCACCACATGTACTGACTCTGAGTGTGTGTGTGTGTGTGTGTGTGTGTGAGAGAGAGAGAGAGAGAGAGAGAGAGAGAGAGAGAGAGAGAGAGAGAGAGAGAGAAGAGAGACAGACAGACAGAGACAGAGAGAAGCAGAGAGACAGAATGAGAACAGAGATTCTTCAAACACTATATTTTTGTTTGAGATTTTAAAAAAGCTTTAATTAAGTAAAATTTTCCACAAAACACTGAACTTGTTGACGGTAAACCGACTAGGCAATAGACAACCAATATCAAATAAGACTTTCCTCACACAGGCTAATTTCTGTTCTGACAGAATCTGGCACTTGCCTTTCTTTTGCCTCCTGCCTAATCATTCTCTTCCTGACTCTCTGATCCTTGCTTCTTTCCACCTTTCCCCTCCTTCTCTTCAGGCTTCCAGGTAAGGACAGAAGAGAGGCTGCTAAAGCAGGTGACCTACCTGTCTTGATACCCTACAGGGTGCTCCCAATACTGGGGAGACCAGGACCTCCACGAACATACTTGGCATCAGTTCCTGAGACAGTTTCCTGCCTCTTACTCTCTCTGTTTGGCTCCCAGTCACTCAGTTCTTCTGTTTCTATTTTCACCTCAGTCTCTCAGACATACTTTTTGATCTTAACTTATGCACCCTTTATTCATCCCACACTTCCTCTGGCTGAAGGCTTTGTCATGGCAAAGACTTTTCAAAGTAGTTGTCTATAACTCCCATCACCAGTTTCTTGCCTCCTCTTCCCTCTTTGACTCACTGACATTCAAAAATCGATCTCCATTGTCAGTCATGAAGAGGATTGTGCTTCTAAAGTCAATGGTTACCCTTCACCCTCACTTAGCAAAGACGTTGGCCCTATTTGATATAACCGGTCCCCATAACCTCCTTAAAACATCATTTAGTTCTCTGATAGTCCACACCTTCACTTACTTTAGCTTCGTTTTCCCCCTTCTAGCCCAGGGAAGTTGGAAGTGGAAGGTTTCGGGGGTCAATTTTTGGCTATCTTCTCTTCCTAGATATTCTTATTATCAACTATATGCTTTGGATTCCTAAGCATCTATTGTAGCCTAGATTTCTTCCATTAATTTAAGTTCATATTTCTGAACATATTATTTGCATTTGTACCTGAAAGTCTATCAGCCATTTCCTAAACTAGTTTCTCCCGAGTCTTCTTGCACTAGTAATTGCACTGCTGTTTACCCAGTGAATCAAGATAAACAAATGTGGATATCACCCAGGACTTCTTTCTTCCTGACTTCTTGCCAGCCTCATATACCAAGTGTTGTAACAAATACCTAGAGATGTGAAAGTATCTTTGGAGTTTGGTAATGAACAGAGAGGCTGGAAGAGTTTGTAGGAACATGATAGAAAAAAGTCTAAATTGCCTTCAAGAGAATATGCAAGTTGCTTCTGGGAAGTCTCATGTAAAGGACGACCCTGTGGTTGGAACCGAGGGAAAGAGGTAATCCTTGTGACAAAGTGGGAGAGAATCCAATTGACTCGTGCTTTACTATTTTGTAGAAACTAATGCTTGCATAAGTTGATCTTGGATAGTTCACTGAGGTTTCTGACCAAATTCTTGAAAGTGCGGCCTAGTTCTCTTTGTTGCTTAGAATACAATGCAAAACGAAAGAAGGAATTGGGAGAATAAACTGCCAAGTGAAAAGGAGCTCAAACTTGAAGATTTGGAAAATTCTTAGCCTATCTATATTGTCAATATGAAGAAACCTGTTCTGGAAGAAACACTGAAGAATGTAGCTGGATAGCCTTTCATCAAGGAGATTCTATGTGTAAGGTGTCACTCCCAACAACTACCCCGGCAGAAACGCTGCTGCCAACTAGGGCTGCAGGGGATGAAGAGGGATCAAAATGAAGGCAATTCGCTTCTGAAATTTGACAGGCCAGACATGAACATGTTTTATCAACTCTAGTGACTACCTCTCCTTCCCTGATGTTCCTGTTCAGCTTAGGTGATGTTCCTCATCACCTCTTGCCTGGATGACTCCAAGGGCTTCACAAGTGGTCTTCCTCCTCATGTTTCACCACTAATCCCAATCCATTCTCTACATAACAGCCAGAATGATTTTTTTTTAAAAAAAACAAATGTCAGTCTCATCAGCTCAGACTTCAGCTTAAAATACTTCGAATGTCTTCTCAGGATTAGCATAAACCATGACTTGTAGAATCAGTCACACAATTCCTTGCTACATCCTTGGCATTGTCTCTGATGGCCTTCCTGCACCATGTGGCTTCAGGTTCACCAGTTTTACTGTTAGTATTTCTCACATTAGCCAGAGTTAATCCTGTCTTGGGGCCTTTACATTTTATTTTCTTTCCAGGAAGGAATTTTCTTTTGAAATTCTTTATTTTTTTGGTCAAAATTACATATCACATTTAAATGTCATCTTCTCAGAGAATGCTTCCTGGATTAGTAGGAATTATCAATTTTATTTTGTAGATGGGAAAAAAAAGATCCAGAAAGGTTAGCAATTTATTTGAGGCCTTAGAGCCAGAGGGGGGTAGCAAGTTTGAGATGAAAAGCCATGACTGTAGTGCACTATCCTACCCTTCTCTACTTGAATGGATTGAAAAGAAACACAAGTCCTACTTCCAGTCATGCCAGGGAAGGTGGAGGTTGTGAGAACCTCTTCTTTTATCTGTCAGTTTCACTAGGGAAGCCCTTGGACTCTGAAGCAAACCAGTGAGATGCTATTTGTATGCTTCCTCCATCCATCTCACTTGGTTATTGTGCGATGAGCCATTGGTTCTTGGAAGATTACAACTCAGCTTGGGAGAGAAAGAGGCAGAGCTTGCTGGAGCATTATGATGCCATGTAGATGTGCCAACAGTTCGGAAGGGAAGGTGGCCAGAGCCTCCTTTCTTGGTCATATGGGCAGACACAGCTCATTCTCTGAAGGTGGCTTAGAAACCACACAGTCTCTGGCCTTCTTGAAAATTCCCCTTCTTCACAGGGCACTCACCAGTTTCCTCCTTTCATGGTCACTCTTAAAAGCATGAGGAAGCCAGCTAAACAGTAAAGCAGGTGATAGGCACAATAATCCCCCTAGCAAGATGGGATCAATTCCTGCACCAGAACCAGCATGAGAGCCTGCTCAACATCTCCCTGTCCATTGTCTCCTGTTGCATTTTTGTTTTTTGGTGGGGAGGGCCAGTCATGGGGTTTGAACTCAGGGCCTGGGCACTGTCTCTGAGCTTTTTCATGCAAAGATAGCATTCCACCACTTTGAGCCACTGTACCACTCTGGTTTATTAATTGGAGATAAGAGTCTCACAGACTTTCATGCCCAGGCTGGCTTAGAACTGCAATCCTTAGACCTCAGTCTCCTGAGTAGCTAGGGTTACAGGAGTGAGCCACTGGGGCCTGGCTCCCTTTGCATGTTTACCTTCACAGGTGCATCCCATCTGTACCACTCCCAACATGGAGTTCCTGAGTTTGCTTCTGGTATGCTCTGTTTCCTTATACCTTTCCAACCCCACTGGTCCCATCATGTGCTCAGTGGGCTTCCTCACGCCACAATGCTGGAGACTGGTAGAAAGCAGCCTTTGTCAGAGACAAAAGGACAAAGCTGTTGGGTGGTCATGCACAGGATCATAGCGTGAATACATGGGTAACAAGTAACATCCTCCACGAGAAGTTCCTTAGTCCTGGATGTGGAGCCCAAACTGGAGAGCCTTCTTTCTTCCTTACTTGAGGGTCTAAATCCCACTTTGGCACTGGGCTGGTTAGGAGCAGGAGAGCTATTGAGTGCTGGCTTCACCTAGTACTCTTATCCAAGTTCCCATCGTGAACCAATGGTCTTGAGTTGCATAGCAGCCAGAAATGATGGAACTGTTAAATATCTCAGATTCTGGGGGCATGGACCAAGCCACTGGGGGCTGACATAGTGGAGGGCTCATTTCTATTCTCAGACAGAATGCACTGGAGGATGAAAGGCCCTGCCAGGCATGAAAGAAATAAAGCCAACCCCCCCTGGAAAAGCTTTCTGCTCACTATCAGGGCTGACTCTGTCCCAGAGCCCTAGGAGAACTTGAATGGCATGGCCCAGTGCAGGCCTCTGATGATACCCAAGACACTAACTGAAGCAAGGGATGCAATCACTCATTTATTCACACATTCCTTCTTTTTCCTGCTCTTCTTTCCATGAGGGCTTGAGATAGTACTGATTCGGTGGTGAGTCCTGGGGATGAGCAAAATCCATTTTTATGGGATATATATATACTGGTGGCCTCAGGATACAGATATTATTCAAATGATATATTTCAGCCAGGCACTGGTGGCTCATAACTGTCATCCTAGCTGCTCAGGAGGCTGAGATCTGAGGATCATGGTTTGAAGCCCATCCAGGCAGAAAAGTCCATGAGACTCTTCTTTCTAATTAATGAGCAAAAAAAAACCTGAAAGAAGTATTGCTCAAATGGCAGAACATCCACCTTTGAGCAATAAAAGCCAAGCAAGAGTAAAAGGCTCTGAGGTCAAGCCTCAGTACTGCAATAAAAAACAAAACAAAAACAAACAGGAAACAAAAGTGTAAGAGTAAGAAGTAAATCCTGTCTCAGGAGAGTAGTAGCCTCATGTTCACAATGGCAAGTTGGCAGAAAGTATGAAAAGTAGTATCACAACTACCTACAGTGGCATATGCCTATAGTCTCAGCCATAGGGAAGCAGAGATCGGGAGGCTCATTGCTTGAGGCCAGATGAGGGCAAAAAGTTCTTGAGACCCTTCATTTAACTGTCAAGCCATGCATGGTGGTGCATATCTGTAATCCCAACCATGGAGGCATAGATAGGAGGACCATGTTCTGAGGCAAGCCCAGGGAAAATTCAGTCGACTGTTTCTGAAAAATGGGGCTGGAGGTGTGGCTCAGGTGGTAAAGAGCCTGCCTGGCATGAGACCATGAGTTCAAATCCAAGTTCCGTAAAATAATCCAACAAAACAACTAAAACAAAACCCCACCTAGAAGATAGTGAAAACTTTTAGTGCCTATTTCTCAAGAAATTTTACTGTATTTTTATTTTTAGGCCTCATCTATGTCTCTCAGTTAATTCTCGTTAGTACGTCTGGGAAGAGGATCAGATTCTTCAGTACTGGATTGTCAGTGGGGTGAACCTGAGCGTCAGGACATTGAGTCATCTAAGAGCCCACAGACAGCAAGTCCTGCAGAGTACTGCCTCAGAATCTGCAACCACTGTGACAAGTTCAGAAAGGCTGGCTTTCTAAGCTGTTCCTTTGGGCTCCCACTGGGTCCTAAAGCTGCCTTTTTCTAGGGGATTGGCTGGAGTCTGTGCTGGGAGCCCCAAGTGGCCTGTAGACACGACCTGGTTTCTCGGGAGCATGTTTCCTTAAGGGCTGGGAAAGGCTGTGGTAGGAGTTCCACCTTAATTACTTTGCTGGGATTACAGCCAGGGTGCTCAATGCTATAGCCACACCCCACACCACTGAACATCTGTACATTAGCAACTTAATGGCCTTTTCTCTTTTATACCTAAATGAGGTTTTTAATGGTTTAATTGGCAAAATATACCAGTTTGCTTCTTTAAACCTTGCCTCTCAGAGGTAGCACATTGAGCTATTTCCAGTGTTTAATAAAAGAGGAAAACTTCCATTTCTCTAGGACTATGGAGGTTAGTGACTGCCTTCACCTGATTAGCATGGACTTGTCTCCCCTGCCCTACCCCTGCACAGAAGTGGAAATCAATGAGTTAATCAATGCTGATTCCAACCCAGCCATTATGACCCAGGAATACTTGTCCTTAGTTTTTCATGCCAATTTGAACTCAAATCAAATGACTAACAAAAGCAGCTGTACAAGGAAATCACAGCTCACAAGCTGTCTTGTCTTTCATTTGGAAAATTCCCTAGAAACTTTGACAAAGATCCTTTCAGAGCTGGGCACCAGGGGCTTACTGCTGTAATCCTAGCTACTCAGGAGCTGAGATCTGAGGTTCAAAGTTCAAAGCCAACCTGAGCAGGAAAGTCTATAAAACTCATCTCCATTAATCACCAAAAAATCTGGTTCAAGTGTTAGAGAGCTAGCTTTGAGCAAATAAAGCTCAGAGACAATGCCTAGGCACTGAGTTCAAGCCCAGGCATGTGTGCATGTGCATGCGTGTGCATGCACACGCACACCCCCCCCCACAATCCCTACAGACTGTCATCTTGTCTGTCCTCAGAGCCTCTTGCACTCCATTCTTCCTCCTTCTTTCCATTATCTCCTCAGTCTACTTGAAATTGTATATGTTCTTTTTCTGGACATATTTAGAAAACCGAGGAAAATATACTTTAAGCATTGTAACGTATTATTTTTGTGTTACCATATTGTAAGAAAAAATTTAGGGAAAAATCTAAGATAGAAAACTATCCACAGGCCTGTTATCCAATATTTTTACTTGTTTATTATGTTATAACCTTTATCTACATCGTTACTGTTAGGTTTTTAAAAAGAGGTGGCCGAGTAAGAACTGCACCACGCACGTGGTATTCAGGTAAGGGGTAGGTTTATTCAGTAGACCTGCTGGGACCAGGCAAGGTTGGCACTCCACGCGGCTGGCAAAAGGAAAAGAGAGCGGTCTGGCCACGGTTTAGGCCTTATATAGGGTAGGGGGTGGGGAAGGGTGTGTCCAGGTAAAGGGAAGTGGGATCAGGTGGGAGAAAGGTGTGGCCATATCAGGTTAAGATGTGACCTCAGCGGATGCGGATGTGACCTCTTCCAGGTATCCCAGTTGCCTAGGTAACGCAGGTACTGGGCGAGGTCTGTTCGCAGTCCAGGAATGGACCTTACAGTTACTTAATATATAAATATGTGCAGTGATGTTGGAGATATCTTGTTTACTTGTGCTATTTGTTCTTCAATTTGTCAATACTTTTCTTTTTATTTCTCTTATTTCCTCCTCTCCCTCTCTCCTCCCATCTTCCCATCCCCTCCCAGAGGGAGGGGATCAAGGCCAATCTCTCAGTGCCCATACTTCCAGGTCTTTCTCTGAGCCTGGGCAGACAATTACAAATTCACGTTTATTTTCCCCATGGCCTTTTTTTATTTTTCAGCTTTTTCCACATGGGGTTTTTACTATACACACTTTTTTATAGCTGATCCTCTCACCCCTAATCTCACACATCGAGGACATAGATAAAAATACAACTTAGTGCTTCATGTTTTGTGTTTGTTACATTTTTATTTGTCAAGGTGTCTGGAGTTTCTTGTAAATGGTGGATGTGGGGCTCATTTTGTTTTCTTCTAGGCATATAGTCAATTGTGGTAATGCTCTGTATCAGTGAGAATGTTCTACTAATTCTCTCACCTGCTCAGACTTTTTGGGTCTGTCCAGAATAAAGTGCTTCATTGAATATAAACCCCTCAGATTGCTTAAGAACATTACAAGACATTGGACCTGGCTCCTACTCCACCACTTCCCCTCCTAGAGTAGATGACCTCACGAAAGCTCAGACTGGCCAACAGCTTGGTGTTTCAGGAAATACCCAATACCTGGGGTCAACTAGATCTGAGTGCAAACTCCAAGTCTGATGTTTTTTTTAACTATCAGACTTTGGAGAAATTACTTAAGCTTTGTGACTCAGCTTTCTCATCTGAGAAACATATATTCTAATACATGGTAGATTAGTTACTTTTGTTTTGTCGTGACCAAAACTCTTGAAAGAACAACTTAAAAGGAGGAAAGATTTACTTTGTCTTCAGAGGATCCAGTCCATTGTGGTGGGGAGGGTTGTGTTGAAGAATAGCTCACATCATGATGGCCAGGAAGCAGAGTGGGGGAGAATACAGCCAGGCATCAGAGCATGGTATAGCCCCCAAGGAACAGCACTGTGACCTACTTCCTTCAATCAGGCCCTGCCTCCTACTTTCTTTTTTTTTTGTCGGTCGTGGGGTTTGAACTCTGGGCCTGAGCGCTGTCCCTCAGCTCTTCAGCTCAAGGCGAGCGCTCTACCACTTGAGCTACAGCGCCACTTCCGGTTTTCTGGTGGTTTATTGGAGATAGGAGTCTCACGGTCTCTCCTGCCCGGGCTGGCTTTGAACCACGATCCTCAGATCTCAGCCTCCTGAGTAGCTAGGATTACAGGCGTGAACCACCAGCGCCCGGCTCCTGCCTCCTACTTTTTACCACCTTCCAATAACACTGCATTACCATGAATCCATCAAGGGGTTAATCTGTTCATTAGGTCAGCTCTAATCCCTGGAGATCCAATTGCTTCTCAAAAGCTCATCAGCTGGTAACTATACCCTAATACATGAGTCTGTGAGGACATTTCATATTCAAACCCTAGAACCTGGCATGGACTGTTGCACAGACAAAAGTACTGTGCCCGATTCCCAGTCAGCTCTTACTACAGCATCATGCTTGCTAGACGCAGCCCTTCTTGTTTCAAGCCCCTTCTCTTTCCATGGGACCACAGTTCCCCAAAATGTTACACAGCTGATTTCAGCATATCAATCTTTTGATAGTTATGTAATTGTTTGACATTGACCTTGTATTAATGGCAAATGATATGGCTTCGTAGGCATAGGAATATCATCAAGTTTTATATTATTTTGTGCTGGTCTTAGGGCTTGAACTCGGGGCCTGGGTGCTGTCCCTAAGCTTATTTTGCTCAAGGCTAGCACTCTACTATTTGAGCTGCAGCTCTACTTGCAGTTTTTTGGTGTTTAGTTGAAGATAAGAGTCTGACAGATTTTCCTGCCTGGACTGGCTTTGAACTGCCATCCTCAAATCTTAGCCTCCTGAGTAGCTAGGATTACTAGCATGAGCCACTCGTGCCTGCTGTGAAGTTTATTTTTTTTTATAAGTACCTTTATTTAAGGTCAAAAATTGGTTGATGGACAAAGCATGATTGAGGAACTAACAAGTGAAGTGTTATATAACTATGGTCTACATGTGCAGATGGCTTGCTTAGCTGACCATGGGCCTCTTTGTGACATCTATACTGTGATCAACCATTCCTTTTGCAGAGGAGAATGACAGGTTGTTTGTGGGTAAATGTGTCATATCAGCACCTCCTCTTTGGGGAATGGTCCTGGTCAGCCCCATGACTGAACAACACAACAGGCCTCCTCTAATGTCTTTCATTTTCATGGTTGCAAAGGAAAAGTAAGCACCCAATTCTGTTTGCTCCGCGTGTGTGTGTGTGTGTGTGTGTGTGTGTGTGTGTGTGTGTGTGTGTGTGTGTGTGTGTGTGTGTGTGGTGTGAGCTCCTTGACGGCAAGCAGCAGCACCCCTGTCTATCTTTGCAGACAGAATTGAAGCCCAATCCATATTTACTGACTAGGGCTTCTCCTCTTCAAGTCTTCTTTGGCTCTTTTGAGGGTTAATGATTG
Organism: Dipodomys spectabilis; assembly: GCF_019054845.1. Lineage (NCBI taxonomy): Eukaryota > Metazoa > Chordata > Mammalia > Rodentia > Heteromyidae > Dipodomys > Dipodomys spectabilis. The sequence goes on along the minus strand of NW_024870842.1, from coordinate 1,022,621 downwards.
ATGTTCTCTGAACAACTGTGAATAATTTGGAGGCATTTACAACAGGAATGAGAGCAACATGGTATGCATGCTTTCCCCTCCCTCCATCACTGCTTACAGTCCTGGCAGATGCACTCACCGATGGCAAAATTCTTCTCATTGGGTTAGCCTCAGAACCCTTCCTATAGCCAGCATTAATTAGTGGAGTTGACATGTGAAATCAAACCTTTTGGCCATCTCTGACCTCTAATTGCTAGGCCAAGGATGCAGTTACTTCAATATGTCTTGCACACACACACACACACACACACACACATGTTCATGACAGTGTCCCCTCCCAGCACTGGCTATGTTCACATGGACATGGTCTTGGGGACCACATTTAACCCAGGACTGAAGGCTACTTGGGGAGACCACAGAGTCAGCCAGGCCCTCCCTGCACCCACGGGCTCCTGCTTTCTTCTCCACTTCATTGCTCAGAGGGAAGTGCCTGGCCTGCTGTGATGTAATCCCATTCTAGAGAGAGGCTTGTCTATCTATTTGCAGGAACATTGTCCTCACCCAGCACTGAAAGCCTGCTTCAGCAAAACCTGCCAGACGGTTAATCTTGAGGTAACAAATGGAGAGGTGTGAAACCCAAGAGCTGTAGTGGCAGTTTTGAGGCAGAGTGACAACTTGCTTGCATGGGGAGGAGGGAAGGCTGGGGCTGAGCAGGGGAGGAATCAACATTTGGGTAGAAAAAGAACCAATGCTATCTCATTCCCTTTTGTTTAAGAAACACTTAGCAAGCTCTGTGCCATGCCTCATCCTGGTGGGCAGGGAAGAAGCATCTGGAGTGGGGATTGTGGGGGAAGAGATTGGTGATGTGGGTGGGGCCACTGGAGGGTTTGGAAGAGGGGCAGAGATAGTCTGTCTGGAGCTTTGAACAAAGTGTTCAGTCTGCACTGGGAGCAGAACAAAGGGCTGAGATTCTGTAATCATCCAGGCAGGGATAGTGGTTCACTGGGAACTAGAAATGATGTGCAATCCCTTCTGATATGGGCTGTGCTGGGAGCCATATGCTGGGAGCCATAGTACTTAGCCCCAGTACTAATACAGGGACATGGGCAGGGGCTGGAGGACAGAGGTGACTTAGAGATGGTAGAGAAGTGCCTTCCTAAAAGGAGCCTTCGGAAGTACTAGGTGTTTCCCAGAGGTCAGTGGGGAGCCAGTGGATGTGGGCATGGCTGCAGGGGACTGGCTAGGGTGGGATAGAGGGTTAAGAGATTTGGAGACCACCACAGCATGCACCCTGGGCACAGGTCTCTGGGCCCTCCGTGCTACCAAGAAGGATGCTGGTATGGCCTGCAGAAGCAGCTAAGGATTGTCAGGAACTGTGGAGCAGTTGGGTAGGAGCTATAGGGCCAGATGTTCCCATCTAGGTGGCAGGCTGTGGGGACATCTGTCATTCCTGCCCACCCAGCACTCACTAATCCTCCTCCTTCCTTTTCCCCGTAGGAATCTGATCCCTTCCCATTGGTGTTCCTTATGCCTTGGCAACACTGGTCACCCCCAGCCCAAGGGTGAACACATGGTCAAAGGGCAAGAGAGGACTTTAGTAACCATAGAAAAGAAGAATACTGGTATTTGAAGTTGGCAAGCTCAGGAGTCTGGAAATGCTGGTGCTCATAGTAGCTAAGAATCAAGAAAGCAGTGCTGAGATATGGGGAGACAGATTCCAGAGAAGATTACTGGACCCAGCCATACCTGCAGCTCTCATGGATACTTCTGGAATGAAATTGTTCCTGTCAGTGTTGAACCCTGAGGTGAAAGAGAGGTGCCTCTGTCCAAATCCAGTCATTTCATTCCAGCGGGAAGCAGAATGTGACTGCCTCATCTCCCACCCTTCTTCTAAGCTTTCCATGCAAAAGCCCTGGCTCTTTCCCTCTCTCTGGCTGTATGTGCTTATGTGTGTGGGTGTAATAGTGTGTGTGGGTGTAATAGTGTGTGTGTGTGTTTATGTGTATATGGTTGTATATGTACATACCTGTGTGTATGTTTGTGCCTATGTGTGTGTAGACATGTTGTGTGGTTGTATTTGTGTACATAGTTGTGTGTGGCTGTGTGTCTGTCTGTATGTGGCTATGTATTTGTCTGTGCATACATGTTCCATGGTTGTATTTGTGTATGTAGTTGTGTGTGGCGTGTGTGATAGTATGTGGTTGTGTGTGTAGTTGTGTGTACACAGGACGAGTGTAATTTAGATGATGATGATGCTCACGTGTGTTACTGAGAGCACTGGGCTCCAGGTCCTGGGGCTGTGTCATGGCAGAGGTGGGGGTCTGTGAGCCCCGTGGGGCCTTGACTCCTTGCTTTTTCCTTCCGTGTGTCTGTACTGGGTCTATGGCCCAGGGCCAGCTCTGTATGTGGTCTTGCAGCAGCAAAGAGACTTCTTACACAGATCCACAGGGCTGGGATATATTAGCCCAAGTTGATCTTTCCACACATTGCCAGGACTTTGGCTGCTATTTTCTGGTTAAGAAGAAACAATTTTCAGGCTCCTTTGGGGGCAATATTGGAGTTTTAATTCAGGACCTTGTACTTGCTAGGCAGGTGCTTGCCACTTAAGTAATTGCTCCTACTTCTTTATGTTATTCAGGACCCTGCACTTGGTGGGCGGGCACTCTACTACTTATGTCACTCCCCTGTCCCTTTATGTTTTAGTAGTTTTCAGGCTGTGTCTTGGGCTTCTTTCCAAGCCAGCCTCAGACTTGATCCTACTATCTATGCCTCCCATGTAGCTGGAATTATAGGTGTGCACTATTGTGCCCAGTTCCTGGTTATTTTAATTATCCACTAAGGACACCTGAGTAAGGGTTCATTTGACAAGTTGAACCTAAAATCATGTCTCATTTGGCTGAAAAAATGTTTAAAAATTAAAAATAAGAGGGTTGGGATATGGCTCAAGTAGTTAGAACATTTGCCTAGCAAGCAAGGCCTTCAGTTCCAACCCCATTTCCATCAAACCCCAGTCACAGCATAGTGGCTCACAGCTATAATGTCAGCTGCTTATAGGGCAGAATTCAGGAAATTCTTGATTCAAGTCAAGACTAGACCAAACAATAAATGAACTCCCCTCCCGCCCCGACTGCCAATAAATCAGGCATGGTGGTGCATGGCTATACTCCAAGCTATGCAGTAGAAATAGGCAAGAGGATCTGAGCCTGAGGCCAACCCCGGGAGAAAATATACAAACTTACTTGAAGAAAATAATGAAAGAAAAAAAAAGTCTAGAGATATGCCTCAAGCGCAAGAGTCAGGTCGTGAGTTCAAACTCCAGTACTGCCAAAGCTAATAATAATAATAGTGATACTAATAAGACCTTTGCTCAGGTCTTGACAAGACATGGCTCCAGAGCCCAGAGCCCAGTGTTCTTGGCAACGTATGTGTGAGCACCATTGTCATCTAAATTATATATCCCCTCCATGTACACACAGCTGTGCATTAATAAGGATTGATAAAAATATTTATTTTTAATCATTCATGATAATAATGTGCCACTTATAAAGAACTGGAATTCTACAAAGAAAAAAATCCTTATTTCTGCAGTTTTTTGGAAAAAAAATGTTCAAAAGCACTTGAGATTGCATCAGCCAATGGCAGGTTAGCAGAGATGAGATTGTGATCTTGGTCTGGTTCTATTTCCATTTGATAGCAGGTTGGACCAATTGCACTTCAGTCTGGATTCTTCCTTCACCCTCAGTCCCAGGAGTTTTAGCTGGACCACCCTTTTTGCTACAGACAGACTCTGAGACCAGCCTAATGCCATGTGTAGCTTCTAGCAAGTTTCAGAATTGTCCAGTCCAGTTGTGCAGCCCAGAGTGAGGCTGGCCAGAGAAATGGGGCTGCTTATAAAGCACTCCCACTGCTATCAAGACAGTCAAGCCAGCACAATTTAATGTCAATTAATGACATCTATATGCATAGTAAAAATTTAGCATGAAAAAAGCAGGGGTGGCAAAGGAGCCAGAGGGAGATTGCTGGTGGCCCAGCAATAATTCATAAGGAATTGTAATGAGAAATGAGTTGGGCTGGTCATTAGGGAAGAATTTCATTATGCTTAAAAAAATCTTAGAGAATGAATGTCTTGATCTCACATCTATCGGCAAAATCTCTGAGAATTCAGAACTGTAAGACTTTGGATTAGAAAGGGGTTATGGAGATTAGCTCAGTCCCTTCTCTTCCCCAAAGAGATCAGTGAGCTACTCCAAGCAAGACACACAGTCACCTGGGCTCTGCTTGTTCACCCCTGGCTTAGGGAGGCTCATGCCTTGAGGGGTAGATTTTCTATTATTTCCATCTCATATTGAGACATAAAGCCCTTGACTCAGGCTCTCTGGATCCAAATTCCAGTTCTACTGTTGACCTCAGCTTGTTCTTAAAACTCAGATTTCTCATGTGTTAAGAAGGAGTATTTGTGGTACTTACTTCTCAAGTGGTTGTAATATACAATATGATGCAAAATACGGGCCCCAGGAAGCCCCAGAGAGGCTTCTATTGAGATCCTGTTGGTGCCTTGTAACAAGCTCTCCATCACAGAGACAGCCAGCAGCATGGCCAAGCCCTCACCCCACCTTCTATCAGACATCTCGGTTTTTATCTGTTACACCTTTAGCTTCTGCTGGAACTTTCATTTTAAAGGAAGGTTCTCTGTAACTAGAGCTCTTTGACATACATTGTTTCCAGATGAAAAAACTGAAGAGCAAGAGCAAGAGACATATGGGTGCCAGGTAGGGCCACCAGGGCTAGAGATCAATGTCCAGGGTGCCCAGGTGAATCTGATTATCCGGGAAACAAATCACCTTTGAACATATTTATACCTCAAATGTTTCATGGGATATACTCTTTTGTCTCTCATTCTGGCTTTGTGCTTTATCAGGTGACATCACCTCCAGATCTGCTGCTCTCAAACCTTGGGTGTGTGAGCTTCCACCCGCTTTGTCCCGTGCAGCCCAGGGCAGACTGTTAACTTCTCTCCCAAGCTTCTTGTAGTCTCAGGATAGTTTGCAGGCAGCCATGGTTACCTGATCAGGGCTGGTCCTCCATATAAAGCCCACTTGCCATCCTAGCACTGGATGGTGCTGTTGGGTCCCTAGGAATTGCATGGAGTTTCAGTCTTGTTCTCTCCAGTCTGGCTAATGAGCTTGCTCCTGTCTGATTGTTTTCATACTAGCTTTAGAACAGGTGTTAGTAAAGGTTTGCCAAATGGCGGCCACAGGCTCCAGGGGAATTTGGGAAGGAGAAAGCATTTTTAAGTGTCTTTTCCATTCATGCAAATGAATCTAGAGGAAGCAGTTTCTACCCTGGAATGGGGTTGGGGAGGCTTTCCTGGGTTTGAGAGTGAACAGGGATTTCTGGTTCTCCATGGTCATGCGAGTCTGCTTCTGAGTCCAGGCAGGAAGACAAGTGAAGGAACCCAGTTAGGACCCAGGACAGGCAGCCTGCTCTCACATTCCTCTTTTCCTAACAAAGCAAGAACTCCAGATGTTTGCAATACATGTCTCGCTTTTCAAATGTCAAAAAAGATTTCATGTTTTCTCAGGAACATCCCAGAGGCCATTCAAGACAAGGACACAACAGCACAGGGCCACACGGGAGATAGAGAGCCCATTTTCAGAATCCACTGCCACCCACTCTGGGCCATGTCAGGCTGTAAGTCTCCCTCAGAGTTCTCTGACGCAAGCTTGGCTCTCACCTACTTAGAGCGACAAAGTAGAGATTAATAAAGATCCCAGCCCTGTCGATCTATCATCTTCTGGCACCAAATTATGCACGTATCCCATTATCATTACAGATAATGGGTTAATTGCAAATCAGGGAGTTAAGATTATTAATGTGAGTGGGAGCTTCAGGGGATGAGGGAAGGCTTAGGCCCAGCTGGCTGGTGCCTCCCTCCCCCCTCCCCGACTGGAGGTGACTCCCACCACAGGCTGACCTCCTAGTCACTTCCACATCAGTGCTATTCCTGAGCTCCATCCCCCTGTTGACTTGCACACGTGCTTTCCAACCATTTCCCGGGAACTCCAAGTAGCAGGAACATTAAAGCAAATGTGCTCATTATACCTGATGGCGCACAATCCATGCAGAGGAAATTAGTAACGATTAGGGCATCGTTACAGGAGATGTCTCTCTGCACCCAAAATATTGATGGCAAAAACCCCCAGCAGTGCAGATAACAAATGAATAAGACTTAGAAACACAAAGCACTGTGGTAATGATCAATGTGGTCCTGAATATACTTCAGACATTGCCAAAACAGAACTATTAGCAGCTGCAAAAAAAAGTCTTTGGATGTCCTGACATGCTCTTTCTCTTGGGGGTTTTACCAGACTCCCACGACATGACAGCAGATTAGAATATCAAACTTTTATTTTGCAGAGATCAGATACTGCTGGCCTCATCTGCCTTTAGATGCAATTTGTTGAGACCATTAATGCTTCTCAGAAGGATCAGAATAGACAGCCTATGTGCATATCAATATACAGATTTCAAGTGGGTGCCGGTGGCTCTCGCCTGTAATCCTAACTACTCAGGTTGAGATCTGAGGATCATGGTTCAAAGCCAGCCCAGGCAGGAAAGTCTCTGAGACTCTTATCTCTAATTAACCACCAGAGGTGCTGTGGCTCAAAGTAGTAGAGTGCTAGCCTTGAGTGCAAAAGCTCAGGGACAGTGTCTAGGCCATTAATTCAAGCCCCATGCCCCCTCCTCCCCCCACACGTGTACAGATTTCTAGCTTCTCCAGGAAAACTGATTTAAAATAACACTGGCCATATCTCCATATAACAGCAGTCAGCAGGGACTGAATATTGACTGCCCAATTTTAGATATCTATACATATCTCACAAGTTTACCACAGACCTCACCACTCCCTATTTTCCACAGCAGTAAGATAGAGTAACAGTTTCTTTTTATTATGGTGTTTACATTATCCCCTCTCACTCTGCCCTCTGTCTCTTTTGTGTTGTTACTGGGGCTTGAACTCAAGATCTTGTGTTCTCCTTTAGCCATTTTTTTTTGGCTCACAGCTGGTATTCTACCATTTGTGTCACATCTCCACTTCTGGCTTTTTGGTGCTTAATCGGAGGTAAGAGTCTCATGGACTTTCCTGCCTACTTGGCTTTGAACCATGATCCTAGAGCTCAGTCTACTGAGTAGTTACAATTATGGGTGTAAGCCACCAGTGCTCGGACTAGGCCCTCTTCTCTTATTGTGGCTATTTTGTTTATAATACCTGTCCTGGGTTATCGTTTTCCTGTATGACAACCATATTGATGTTTCTTAAATAAAGGTTGGACTGTATGGGCTGGGAAGGTGGCTCAGTGGCAGAGAGCTTGCCTTGCATGCATGAGACCCTGGGTTCAATTCCTCAGCACCACAAAAGCAGAAAAAAAAGCCGGAAGTGGTGCTGTGGCTCAAGTGGTAGAGTGCTAGCCTTGAGCTGAAGAGCTGAGGGACAGCGCTCAGGACCAGAACTAAGGCCCACACCAGACACTCCCCCCCCCCCAAAAAAAAGAAAACCAGAAGTGGGGCTGTGGCTCAAGCAGTAAAGCGCTCGCCCCAGGCCCACTACCAACCAGAAAAAAAAAAAAGAGTTGGGCTGTATTCTCTATTCCTGAGGCCTTCTTTATCATACGTCATTACCATCACCATCATCACCATCATGGAGGCCTTGTAGGATAAAGGACAGGCTTTCATCCAAGACCCTTTGTGCCTGTCATTGGCCCATGCTCTTGGATCTCTGGCTACTGTGGACTTCCCTCACATGGAGACACACCTGGCCCCTTCTCTGCATCCCTCCAATCCCGTGTCACTTTCCACTGAAGTATAGCATCACTATTCAGGGTCAAATCACATAACCCATTCTGGCTCTGAAATCAAAATGGCACTCTGGAGCTCTAGTGGCTTGATTATCCACAGGCCTCTGTATTTAGTATCCCACTTCCAAGGCATCCTGGGCATCCAGAGAGAGGTTCTCCCTCCTCTACCCCTAACCGCCACTCCTGCAGGACCCAGCAATTAGTAAACACCTAGTGGAATGTGGTGAATGGATTTACTTGATGCCAGACTCATTTCTTTTTCCTCTTGCAGGATGCAATTTCTAATTGAGTTTTCAGACTTTGCCAGTGTTCTGGAAGAGCATTAATTCTCACTTGGTGCTTTAATTAGATCTAGTAGTCCTGTCCTGGGCCCACCAACCACAGGAGTCTTCAGGTCTCCCGCTTATCTTAGCTCTAATGTAGCTGCTCCCTTCCAGACTGGCTGTTTCCCAGGTCCCCACACTATCAAGGTGTTTTCTATCTTTCCAGATTAATACGTTTATTAAAAGATATGTTTACCAAGCTATTAGAATTGTTTATGAGAATTGAGTAGATTTGGCTGGAGTTGATTGCTCAGAAACTATGGTGTACCACTGATGAAGGATGTTGCAAGATTTCAGAGAGGAACTTGTGTGCTTGTTTTACATGCAGAAAGGTACACACATCTAAGGACCAGCCGCCACAAATGTTTACAAAGTAAATGCACCTGTCCATTGGCACCCAGGATAAGAACGAGTCCCTTCTAAGCCTCTAAGACCTCCATGACAGTGACAACTATAGGGACTTCTGAGATGCAACTGTTTTCCCTGGCTTTGCCATTTATATAAATGAAATCATGGAGTCTGTTTTATTTCTTTTATTCAGTGTTGTGTTTATAAGATCCACACATGTGTTTATATGTATTAATAGATCATCTGTTTTATTGCTGCAAACTCAGCATCCTTCTGTGATCCTACTACTCTTTATTTATACACTCTACTGTTGATAAATATTTAGGATTACCATCCCCCCAGATTTTGGCTGCCAGGAGCATTCTACTGCCCGTTTTACAGTAAACACACACAGTCCTAGGCCTGGAATTCTAGGTCATGAATAAGTGTGTATTCATCCTTGGTAATAGACTGCCAGAAAGTTTGCCAAAGTGGTTGTTGCTCATTAATTTTGAAGATTTATTCCTTCTTTAGTTAATTCATACAATAATGACTTAACACCTGCTTTGTGCAAGCCATTGTGCTAATTGCTGGAGAAAACATAAAGATGAATAAAAACTAGTTACAACATTCACTTATTTTAAATTTGTCAGTGGATCTTCACTGATTGAAGAATAGAATCTAAATGCCTTAGCTTGGCACAGAAGCCATTATCTACCCTAGAGTCAAGTGTTTTCACCAGGCCAGAGGTCTGAGGCTCAAGTGGCTTCCAAGGCTAGACAGAGTCTAGGAATGAATAAAGACAGCAGCAGGAGAGGGGATTGGGAGAAAGGAAAACTTCTTCATCCCATCTACAACGTACAAGTACAATTAGAGCTGAATTTCATTTGACTATTGACACCAGGGGTTGTGGGCTCCATACCACATGTAATATTTTGACAGAAGCAGGTACCTGAGTTCATGTAAAAATACCCTCTTTTATAAAGTTGAAATTATTTTAACACAGTACAGATATCAGCTGTGCTCTGATCTACATTGCCATTTGCAAATTATGCACTGCACTTTTGGCCTTGAGTCTTCGGCCTCCTTGGTCCCTGTATTCATGCTCCTTCTGAGCCCAGCGCAGCCACACACCCTTCTTTTCACATCTCAGGGACTTGAATTCCCTTCCCTGGCAGACTTTTCCCTCTTCTTCTGCTGGCAGTTGCCTTCCCACCCCCCACCCCTGCCACCCACCCAGTTCAAATGCCTCTGTTTCCCCAAACCTTCTTTATTCAGACAAGCTTACAAATTGCCAAATGCCAGGGGCTCATGCCTATAGTTATTCAAGAGCCTGAGATTTGAGGATCACAACTCAAAGTCAGAAGGAGCTGAGACTCTTGTTCTCAATTAACCACCAAAAGGCCAGAAGCAAGTTTGTGGCTCAAGTGATAGAATGGCAATCTTAAGAAAGAAAGCTAAGAGACAATGCCCAGGTCCCAAGTTCACTCTCTAGTCCTGGCATAAAAAACAAAACATATTGAAACAAATAAACCTTCCAGCTCCTTGGCATATACCCATACCCTTGCATTTATATCACTACCACACAGAGAACACTTGCTTATTTTCCTTGCTTGTTCCTCAGGGCTAAGACTTGAAGCTTATATAGCTCTGTATCTCCTGGATCTGGCTCCCAGGAGGATCCTCAGAGTGAACAATTTATTGTCAGAACATCTCTTCCTCTTTCTTCCATCTCAACCCCTGGTTTGAATTTGGGGACCTATCCTTCCCCCACATCATTGAAGTAGAAACTAGGTCAATGATAGGCAAGGAGTAATCTCCTGACCTCCGTGAAAAGCAGTGACTGTATCTCGTTTAAGTGGAACACATTTCCAAGATTCCACAAAAGAGGACGAGGAAGCTATCCTGCTACCAGGCAAAACTTGAGCTTGGCATCAACTTGGAGAGAGCTAGAAAATGGAGAGATGAACTTATCCATACCTGAAGGCAGTACCATCCCTGATTTTCAATGATAGTTACAAGAAATGTCCCTTTTGCTTAGAGCTGGAGAAGAGTTTTTAACCTCTGGAGAAACATAAAACACACAGTGCTCTTTAAAATACCAAGTGAATGTATGTTTTATCAAATATTTATATAAAAATATTTACATACAGAAGTGTGAGTAATATAGGGAAATACACAGGGAAATCATAATCATGTTGAACAGAAGTGAAATTCCCAGGACAGTAGCAAATGTGAAGGATGCAGACATGGGACTTGTATTGGATCCAGTGAGGACAAATGAGAGGAAGGGAGAGATGGATGCAAGTGGAGCAGGATCCTGAGGGAATGGGATTTTATTCATATATCCATGTATGTGTACGTGGATATTCATATATCCATGTGTGTATACAGTAAGTATGTGTTGAACAAAACATGTACCAGGCAGTGTGCTGGTATTGAAGATCACTAAGCCTTGCCTTTAAGAATCTTACTCTAATCAGGCCAAACTGATCCAAAACAAACAACTAGTCAAAACAATTGCCAGGTTGTAACAAGTGCTAGCAGAGAAATAAAGAGTCAGGGCAAGAGCTTATGTGTATGAAGAGCTCAGAAAGTTGTGGCATTTAAGCTAATGTGTGATTAATGACAGAGGTCTAGGCTTGTGAGAGGCTGACACAGAGATGCCTCAGGCAAAGGAATCAGCATGTCTAGGGTCCTGGTGCAGGCACAAGCTTGGTGTGTTCAAAACAGCAAATGGCCGCTGGGTGCTGGTGGCTCACACCTGTAATCCTAGCTATTCAGGAGGCTGAAATCTGAGGATTAGGTTCAAAGCCAGCCTGGGCAGGAAAGTCAGTGAGGCTTTTATCTCTAAAAACTACCACTAAGGCACTGGAAATGGCACTGTGATTAAAGTGGTAGAGGGCTAGCCTTAAGCACATAAAAGCCACGGGACAGCACCTAGGTCCTGCGTTAAACCAATAAAAAAAAGTAAGAGCAAATGACCATTGAGACTTACCTGTAGTCAAGAGGTGGAGAGTCACACAGGCTGTGGATGGATAGTTAAGCAAGTCCATATCTGTAGTGTCTTGTTGATTGTGATCAATCATTTGGATTTTATGCTGGGTTTTGATAAATGCCCTAAAGTGATTTGTGCTTTTAGATCTTGTCAGCTGTTGGGGAAGAATAGATAGTAAGGACCAAAAGCAGGTGTCTGGACATCAGGGGAGGAGCTATGGGGTGAAAGATAGGGGGTAATATTCAAGCAGATACTGGGGTTAGTGTATGTGTCTGGGATCTCTTTGGAAGTACAGATTGAGGAAAATTGCTGAGGACAAGCTGTCACCCAGTTCTAGGTCCAGGCTAGCAGCTCCATTGATCAATGGTGACTCCAGTTACTGAGAAGGGAGAAAGCTGATATGAAGCCAGAACAAGAGTAATTAGCAGTTGAAAGATTTGACATCGACTTTGTTAAGAATAAAAGACTAGGACAAAGAAACATGGAGATGCCTGGACTTACGCGGAAGGGTCAGAAGGAGGTTGGCTCGTATTGGTGTGTACTCGGAAACGTTTGGGTCAAAGCCTGAGATGTTTTTTTTATTATCCATGGCATTGGACCATGTGAACTTTACTCAGACAAATGGAGCTTGATTTGTGAGAGGGGCAAATGTATTTGGGGAGATTTGATTGGTAATTCTTTCCATGCAGTTAAACACAGCAGCCCAAGAGTGATAGCAATGGCATAATTTAATAATGCACAACATACCACGGAGGAGCATCCTGGCTAACAGGAGTGATTAATAGCCACATATTGCAGCTGTGACTATTTGCAGGGATGGCACAGGGAAAGAGGAGGCAGAAATTCCCATTATGTGACAACAAGGCAGAGACTTGCTTGGTTGATACACAAGATTCAGTTATCTCTCTCTCACACACACACACACACACACACACACAAACACACACACACACACACACACACACACACACGTTAGAGGATAAGAAAAACAAAGTCAGACAATGGTGCCCGCTCTTAGCTACCAAATAAACATTGATAGAGACCAAGTTCCCAACTTTGTTGTCCCATGACTTTGTTCCATGTGACTCTGGACAAGTTAATGCCACCTCTATCCCTCGTTCATTGACTCCCAGAAAGTTCTCACTGAGTTTCAGTTACTTATGGAATGCCAAAGCATGTGATGTGGTGCTTGACCTATGCTTTATGGGCTCAGTGAGCTCAGAGGACAAGATGATCTTCTAAAGTATCTTCGTTTGTAAACTTTCTAACACTAAAAGTATTTATTAACATTTATGAATTATTCCTGAAGGTTTTTAATTAACTTTCTTTAAATTTTCTATTAATTTTTGATAACATTTCCTCCTGCAAAATTCAAGCCTGACTAGAAATGTTTATAACTGAAATCCCCATTACAAATTCCTCTAGCAACACAGGGAAAAATAAAGTTATTTTATTCAGTAAGTCTATGACATTTACATCTAATATTCCCAGAGTCAAAAATGTATCCGAAAGCTGCAATTGGTTAGTGACAGTATTTGTACATGGTACCAACATGTATGCCCTGGAAGCACATCCTGAAGATGAAAATGAAGGACCACTTCAGTAAATTCTGTATCACCGAATGTCAGACAGCAAAGAATATCACTCTATTGGGGGAAAACAAGCACTGATGGTTCAGAGGTGAAATATTTCAAGTTAGATATGGTGGTTCACAAGTGTAATCCTAACACTTGGGAGAAGAGCCTGGGCTACAGAGTAAGTTCAAAGCCAGCTGGGGTTATATGGTGAGACCTTGCACCAAAATAAAAAATAATTCAAAGATATTTAGACCCTTAGGGAATTTTATGAATACCTTAGTATATTTTAGTATATTTGTGTTGTTTATATTTCCATTTCATGTGTGTTTGAGAGTGACACTTTATTTCCAAATCTAAATATGCATAAAATAGCACTTTCAACAATTATAAAATAAAAATTTGGGGTGATAAAGAAACAAAGCATGTTTCATCTCAGGATTGCAAAACTGGTTTAACTTCCGGAAGGAAACAAATAATCAGTGCAGAATGCCAAATTATCACTGAGGCATTCTAAATCAATTTATGATTAAAAAAAAGTTCTCAGTTGATGACAAGCAGAAAAATTTCTAAATCTTTTAAAGGATACCCTCAAAAATCTTACAACTAAACTTCAACATTTTTAAAGATTATCTACAAATCAGTAAGACTTTGAATTTTCTTAGCAAATAGAATGATTGTTACCAGTGGTGGGTGGCCAGGGGCCAGTTGTGGAAGAGTGCCAACCTTCATTTATAAAATGAAAAAGCACTGAAGACCTAATACATTATAACTGATAATAAGTAACTGTAATGAACAGCAATGCATTGCCTACTTGAATTTTGCTATGAGAGATATGTCAGCTAGCTTGGTTATGGCAATTCTTTTTTATTTGTCAATTATACCTAAATAAATCTAGGAAAATAAGGGCCACTTTCATAAATTCAGGTGCAGCATTAGACAATAATAAATGTCTACATATATATGATTTCCAAGTTCTATCTTCTTGACTGGTTTTCATAGGCTCATATTTTTTTTTCTCTACAATCTCAATATGGTTATATTTCCAGTTTGTATCTATGCTTACAAAAGATGTTCTGATTAAAATATGGCCTTATATCTAGAATTTTTTGTTTGGGGAAGATCATACAAAATGACTATTCAGTCTTTCTATACATTTTATTTTTAAAATTTGTGCCAGTCCTGGGTCTTGAACTTGGGGCCTAGGCACTGTTTCTGAGATTTTTTTTGTTGTTGTTCAAGGTTAGCACTCTACATTTGAGTCACTGTTCCACTCCTGGCTTTATTTATTTATTTATTCTTGGTAGTTAATTGGAGATAAGGGTCTTGTGGATTTTCTTGTCTTGAAATTGTGATCCTTAGATCCCAGCCTCTTGAGTAGTGAGGATTACAGCCATGAGCTTCCAGTGCCTGTCTATATTTTAATTTTTTGTTGTTGTTGGTTATGGGGCTTGAACTCAGGGGCTGGACACTATCTCTGAGCTTTTGTGCTCAAGCCTAGTCCCCTGTCAATTTGACCCACAGCTCTACTTCTGTTTGCTGTTTTAATTGGAGAAAAGAATCTTAAGGATTTTGCTGCCCAGGCTGGCTTTGAACCATGATCCTTAGATCTTAGTCTCCTGAGTAGCTAGGATTACAGGTATAAGAGACTGCTGCCCGGCTATATTTTAAATTTTATAATAAAGTGCTATTCTGGCTTAAATTTTATAAGCCTGTACACATAAAACCTCCTATAACTAACATGCTTAATGATTCAAGATTGAATACATTTTCCCTGAAGCTGTCAACAAGGAAAATTTAGCCTTTTTTCACCACTATTATTCGATACCTGACTTGAAGTCCTTGCTGCTGCAATAAGGCAAGAAAAAAATCCACAAAGATTAGAATGGAAGATGTAAAACTTAGTTACATGCAGATGGCACAATTGCTTCTATAGAAAATTGCAAGGAACCTATAAAAGTACTGCTAAGACCAATAAATACATTTAAAAAGGTTTCATGGCACGAAGTTATTATACAAAAATCACAGCCTTATTTTTATATACAGTATGTCTGCTGCATCTGTGAATTTGCACTTCTGGGTTCAGCCAACTGCAGATCAAAAATATTTTAAATTTACATTTTAATTTAAAATCGTGTCTGTTCTGAACATGTACACTTCATATGAGAAATATGAGCATCTGAGAATTTTGTTTTCTACAAGGGGTCCTGGAACCAATTCCTTGCATACATAAGGATAACTGTACCAGCAGCAAATAATTAGAAAACAACACTTTAAAATTCCATTCAAAGTAGTGTCAAAAATAAAATGTTTAGAAATAAATGACATCAATATATGCAAGCCTCTGCAGTGGAATCTAGAAAACATGGCATCCAAGAAATGACGGGATGTATCGTGTTCAGGGCTAGGAAGACTCTGTACCCCTCAGGTGTCAGCTGCCTTCAGATCAACCTAAAGATTCACTTTGGGATGGAATTGGATTCAGTCATGTACTGAATACAAAATTGCAGCAGGCTTTCTAATTTAATTGTGGTAGAAATGGTCAAGCTAATAACAAGATTTGTATGAAAAATGCCAAGACCTAAAATATCCAGAAAGATTTAGAAAATAAAACGAAATAAATAATTCTACAGGACTTCTACAATTTGATTTTGACTTAATATAATGCTACAATTAGGAAGACTGTGGTGCAAGCCTGAGAAGTAACAGATAAATAAATAAAACAGAATAGGAAACTCACATATATACAATCAATTTACTTTTAACAAAAGAAACGAACTAGTCAAAACTGATTGTGCTAAAGAACTCCATATATTCATATTTTGTTTGAAAGAGTATCACAATGTTTAGCTCATATAAAACACAAAAAAATCAATTCAAGTTATATTTAGATGTAAATGTAAGAAGTAAAACCATAAAGCTTCTAGAGGTAAGCACAGAGTCTATAAGCAGGTCACAAAAAATAATGCCCATAAAGTAAAATGATCAGAGTTCATCTGAATTAAAACTTACTATCACCAAAAAGTAACTAAAAGAAATGAATAGATGAGACAGATAAGAAAAAATATTGTCAAAATGTTTATCTGAAAAAGGACTGACATTTAGGATAAATTGTTCCTATTATTCAACAATAATAAAACAAATACCCTAATTAGATGCAGACAACAGATTTAAATAGATGCTTTGCAAAAGAAGATAAAGAGGAATGGGGTAACGGTGATTTTAAAAAATGTACTTATTGTCTTACCTATGTAACTGTTATCCCAGCTCAGCACCTTTTCAATTAAAAAATTAAAATTAAAATAAAAAAGATCCATGAATAGCCAACAAATACATGAAAAATGGAAATCACGAGTCCTTAAGGAAATGCAAATCAAAACCATAGTGAGAGGCCACATTGTACCTATCAGAAGTGCTGAAACTGGAAAACTGACAGTATCAAGTATTATAAAGCTGTGTAGCCACTTAAGCTCTCATGGATTATCTATTGATGGGGAATGTAACATAGCCACTATTCATTAGAAAGATCTTGCCATTTCTGAAACTACTAAACCTTTGATCCAGTCACTTCACTATTAAGCTAGAAATTAAAATAAATGTCCACAGAAAGGTTTGTAGAAGAAACCTTCTCTGTAACAGTTCTGACTTGTCCATCAGTGGGAGCATTAATAAATAATATACTATATTTGTTCAAAGCTTTTTCACTCGGGAATAAAAGTAAATAAGCTGCCAATACATGCAACAACATGTTTGTGCAGCAAAATCGTAAGTCTTACATAGTAGAAAAATGAGCGTTATTTATATGAGGTTCCAGAGGACAAAATTAAGCTACAGTGGGGAAAAATCAGAAAGCAGTTGTCACTGGGGAATCAGGAGTCAGGATTGACAGAAAGAAGCAAGAGGGTGCTTTTTAGTGGTGAGGGCGAGGATTGGGTTAGACAGTTACACATTGAAGAATGCACTTATAATTGTGCATTTCAGTACGTTTTACTTTTTTTTTTTTTTGGGTCCGGTTGTGGGGCTTGAACTCTGGCCTGGGCGCTGTCCCTCAGCTCTTCAGCTCAAGGCTAGCGCTCTACCACTTGAGCTATAGCGCCACTTCCGGCTTTCTTTTTCTTTTTGCTTATGTGGTGCTGAAGAATCGAACCCAGGGCCTCAGGCATGCAAGGCAAGCGCTCTACCACTGAGCCAACTTCCCAGCCCCACGTTTTACTTTTGATTAACATATTCCTTGTAGGTACTACAATTCAGTGTGGCATCTCAACATGTTGTACAGTGTACACTTATCAAACTTAGCTCCTTTCTATACCGATCATCAATTATCACTACTTTCAGGATGACTTTGTTTGTCTCCACTTATAAGATAGACATATAGTGTCTGGCTCATTCTACTGAATAATGTCAGTTCCATCAGTAATTGCTATAAAATGACAAGGTTTTGTGCTTTTTCTTTTTGCTGGGACTGGGTTCTGTTCCTGAGCTTCTTTTGCTCAAGGATAGCTCTCTACTGCTTGAGCCACAGCACCAGTTCTGGCCTTTTCTGTGACTAATTGGAGATAAGCCAGTCAGGGACTTTCCTGCCCTGGCTTGATACTCAGATCTCAGCCTCCTGAGTAGCTAGGATTACAAGCATGAGCCACTCATGCCTAGATGTTTTGTCCTTTATGGATGAATAATACTCTATTGTGTATATGTTTTGCCTTTTCTTTTATCCATTCTTCCATTTGTTGGGTACCTAGGTTGATTCCAAATCTTAACTATTGTGAAGAATGTACATTTTACTCTATCTGAATTTTATATCCTCAGAAATAAGTTGCAAACAAATGAAATCTACCAATAAAATCCATGCCATAATACTTAGGGGTGAATATATAAAATCTTCAATATATTGTACTTTGACATATGTTCCGAATATGACAGGTTAATGAATGGATTAAAAATCATGGGTATATGGATAGGCATGTGATTAAAACACAGTAAAATGCTCAGGGTAGACTCTCAGATACTTGGATCCTTGGGCTCACTGTAAAATTTCTTTAACTTTATACTTAAATGTTTTTATAATAAAATATTGGTAATAATAGGATACTAAAAGAGTTATTTAAGCAAAGAAAAGCTGTTATTCACATCTGAGTGTCCTTTACAAGGGCACTACATTTCCCAGAGTGTTGATGGAATCTTCCTTATGTGACTGAGTGCATTGCAAGATCCTCCAGTTCTACTATTGCTGGTCATCGAACTCTGGAGGACCGGCAGTGATGAGCCTCTATCAGTGATTCCACTCCCCTCCCCCTACGTGCCCCCGCCCCCTCCCCTCCCCCACACAGCCCCAGCTTGTAGAACTTTGATGACCACATAAAAGAACCGAACAGCAGATACAGACGGCACTTTACAGAACACAGCTTAAAAACTCCCCAATTACATATTTACTCTGAACCTGTCAGAATGGAGATGGCTGCAGGTCTGTAATGAGAGCTGTTTCAAAGTCAAGTGTTTAGCAAATTTGGCCAGTGGGCGCTTAGGGAGCTCCATACTCAGAATCTCCAAGTAGAGTGAGCAGCTTTGGCAACAGCCCCCAGGAAGGTGCAGAGACAATCTACTGCAGGCCTTGTAGACCACCTGTTTACTTCTCCAAAGCCTATGGATCCTAGGGATTGTATCTGGAGGGCAAGGTATCTCTGTCTCAGCCCATACTAATTGAATATGAGGCACAGGGATGAGCAGATGTAAATAGAGACTTTGTCATTCTGAGAGTGACCCGTGTGTTTTTAGACGGGGGACTGATCCCAGCTGAATCAATAGTCCTGGGGGTACCTCTGAAGGGGAGGTGGGAACCAAAGATCTTGTCTTTCTTCCTTTGGAATTTAGACCAAGGCTACTTCTTTCTTGACTTTCTTTCTGGAATCCTCTTCTGCAGAACCAGAGTGTTTGGAATCTTTCAGTTTCCCTCACCAGAAATCCTGAGGCTCTGAGATCCAGAGCAGCATTCCCTCCAACCTAAGACTCAATGTGAAATCAGCCATCACACGTAGTGCCTGCCTGTTAGCAATGCAGTGAGATTCATGGCTTGTAACCAGGATCCCGTCTCCTCAGTGCATGAGCACTGTGATCACCACATAGGCAAAATTCTGCTGGGAGGTTACAGCTGCCTTCTTTACAGGGATTTTTCAATGTATTTCTTTCACTTGCAATGTACTATTACCACCCTACAAAAAGTGAAACACAATGTCAAATGCCTGCAATATGCCATAGTTCTCTTGGCATTTTGAATACACAGATTCATTTCTGTAAACACTTGCTGGTGGGCAGTGGTGCCTTGTGCTGGTGAGCTAACAGTCTCAAAGAGGCTGGTATTTTGCCCAAGGCCACACAGCTAGTAAGGAAGAGTCTGAGTCTGTGTTCTTCCACCTTTGCTAGGTGATATCTAACTCTGTAAAAAATGCAAAACAAAAGTACAAAAAATATACACAAACACATTAACTGAAAAATAGTACATATAGAGGAGGATTCCAGTGGTATAACTCCTTTGAACAACCAACTTACAGTTTAGCAAAATGAATACCAGGGAAGCTGGAATATGTGTTGTGAGGAAGAGCGGTCAAGGGGCACAGGGAAGGATCTGAAAATGGAACCCGGTAACGAGGGGTTGGATGGGTTTAGGAGAGAATTATGGAAAAGTTGTATAACTATTGAAAGATAAAATCAACTAACACAATCATCCTGATAAATATGAATCATATCTTTATGGCTAAAGACATATAGGCCGCATAGCATTTCCTTTATAAATTAAAACATGAAAATGAATTGTTAGGACTTGTTATTTGGTAAAGATGTGAAATTAAGGGAAGAAAACTAATAAAAGGTATAGGTCAAAAGCTGCATCCCCTAGTCAGAGAAACCATTGGATAAATCAACCCAACCCCAGAGGCTTTGGTGACTCAGAGTGGCGATCACTCAAATCTATCAGTGTGAGCTGTGAGGTCTTCTTTCAAACAATAGTTGACCTTAATTCTTCTCCAAGGACCACTGTTTTATTTCTAGATTATGTTCAGTGGCTCTTTAAATTGCCAAACTGCTTTTCTCCACATTGCACCAAGTCAAGTAAAAGAAAAAAACCCTCAACCCTCTCTCTGTGTGTCCTTAAATGCCAAGTTTAGCTGTGTGCAGGATTTTATAGCTGTTATAAACCCTCCACCCCAGGCTTACAGCAGCAGCAGATCTTTAGTGCGGTTATACAAACACGACTACCATAATAAAGCACGTCTTATTTGATATTATATTGTATCAGAAGCATTAAATACACATTAAAGGGGGTGTTTTCAGTCTCTTTGCAGTAAGTGGCAGATGTTATGAATAATAACTTGCAAAATCCTTCTGAATTCTAAAAAGGTGTGTTCCATCAAGCTCTCATATAAATCTTTAATAGAGCAGAAACACATTGAGCAGTGATTAGGGGAAATCTCTAACCATATTAAAGCTATTAAAGAGAGTTGCAAAAGGATTGGAAACCTCAAAAATAAAATAAAATTAAGCAAGAAAACA
Organism: Dipodomys spectabilis; assembly: GCF_019054845.1. Lineage (NCBI taxonomy): Eukaryota > Metazoa > Chordata > Mammalia > Rodentia > Heteromyidae > Dipodomys > Dipodomys spectabilis. Next base: position 1,002,022 of record NW_024870842.1, on the reverse strand, counting down.
AACACATATGAATACGAAGGCTTCCTGGTTATACCTTTCTGTCCATTCTTTCCTGGAGCATATCTGGCGGGTCTGGGTGACACAAACACATATGCAGTATAAAAAACAGACTACCATAATTCAATGAAATTTATGTAAATGAATATGCATTCCTTTACGTGACAAATTGGCAACATCTGTGCTCCATTTAAACACCCTGATTTAATGGGGTCACCAAGAGATAAAGAGCAATGTGGATATGTATGTGTATATGAGTTCGTGTGTGTGTGTGTGTGTAGGATGTGTGACCTCATCCATCCTTCTTTTAGAATATCTCCAAAAACAAATAAAATAAACTATAGGTTAGAGGCAAACTAAACAGCCTCAAAAAATTGTCTCAGTGGACTGTGGCTTCTCAGGAAGCAGAGGTGTTTCAGGAAAGACAAGAGCCAGCTGCAATAAACTCTGACTCAATAAACTTAATTAACCCCTTGGGATCTTTGCAAGGAAGGCTGTCAGCAGAGTGAGTACAGGCTCCCTGTGTCAGGCATCAAGGAGTTAAGCCAGCCTTGCCAGATAAGGAGGGTGCCAGATCTAAAGAAAGTAGTTCCTGCACATACACTAGCACACACATGCAGATACATGTGCTTATACACACACCTACACACACACACACAGAGCTTGGTCTTATATGGCTCTTACCTGTCGTTGGAGGAAAGATGCATTAGTCAAGAGTCTCATAGTCAGGGTCTTTGAGGGCTACAGTGGGCTTCTGGGCATCTACTTGAATAAGTGTTGGGGAGCACCTCTTCTTGATCCTAATGCATGCCATTCTTGGGTCAATAAGATTGTTAGGAACAATATTTCTTGACTCCATTGCATCTGATTGCTACCTGTAGGTTTCTTTCTATTGCAACCCCCTCCTTATGCTTTTTTTTCCTGAAAAGATTCAGAATGAACCAAACTATCTGCTCTCATGAGGAACAGATCCATGAAATGTATTTGTTTCTGTGAGGATCAACACATAGGTTAGGTGCAATGTGTTGATGACCCCAGGAGCGAGGGTGGGAGAAGCCTTGATGAGCAATCAAGAAAGCTCCCTGGGAGAAGCTGTGTGTGATTTTAGTTCACTGTGACTAGGGAACACAGTTGTTGATTTGAGGTTGTGGATGGCCACAGTTTCTGAAGTTCTCCCTTTAATTCTTCTCAATTTGATACTATTGAATCTTAAACAATTTTTTTCATATAAAACTAGACTCTGAGTATACATCCCTTGATAGAAAACAAGATCTTGCTAAAGTTTTGGAAGACTTTGGTTTTTCTTACATTGATTTTTTTATATTAGTGGGGTTGAACTCAGGAACTGTCCACTGTCCCTTAGCTTTTTTGCTCAAGACCAGCACTCTACCATTTGAGCCACAGCTCCACTTCCTGAAGTAGGAGATAAGAGTCTCTCAAATTTTTCTGCCCAGGCTGGCTTCAAACCTCAACTCTCAGATCTCAGCCTTCTGAGAACCTAGGATTACAGGCAAGGGCTTATATTGATTGTTAATGCAAATAGTATTAGTTTTATATTTGTAGAAGTGTTATTAAAGTTTCTGTAGAATAATTTTTTTCTTTCTAGGCATCTATCTGTTGTATAAAGGAGTTTTGTTATATAAAAGTGTTTTGCTTATAATGTGGTCTGATCAAATTCACATTTTCTGTCACTTTCTTGGGCCGCTCCCCCATTTTTGTTGCTCTTCTTTCATTCATGCATATAAAGAGCTTTCATCAAATTACTCTCATCTTTTACCCTTTCTGCATCTGATCAGTTCCCACCTTCAAACAGTCCCCCTTTACATTAATATCATGCTTATTTTAGGCCTAGATTCCTCATATGAGAGATGTGGCATTTATCTTTCTGGTGTGGCTTATTTTCCCTCCCATGATGCCAAATAAATTCAAGTTAGAAACTGATGAATAAATTTGGAAATTAGGAAGTAATATAGGCATGTTAAGGTAGATCACCCACATGGTGGTATATGGGGTGGAGAAACACCACAGGGCCTTGAGAGCCTGCTGGAGTCTTGCCTCAAACACTGCAGGGAAGAGTCACATTTCTGCCTAGGGCCAGACTTTCTTTCCCAGCCAGCCCCAGGGAGTGTGTGGGCAGGCCAGGAATGAGCATTAGGTTGGATTCTGCAACTCCCAAAGCCCAGCAGATCAAAGGTTTATGGCCAAGCTGTTGGAGGGTGCTCAGCCCATGGCAATAAAAGTGAGCTAATATTATCCCGTGGCGAGCAGGTTCTCCTAAGCACAGCAGATCTTCAGGCCACAGCTCACCTGGGCAGCTCAGGAGCAGCGGGTGGCACAAGGCCTAACTGTACCATCTCTGCCCATCCCAGTGCACCAGGGAGCCAGGAGCTACTCAAGGAGGGCAGATTCTTGGCCAAGATAACAAAAAGAAGGGCCATGGGGTACTCAGCCTTATTCCCATTCTGTCATCGACTCAGTCTGCAGTTCTGCCACTTGTCTTCTCAGTGCCCTGTTTGCCATCTACAGGAGGTAGATTATTAAGACTGTATTTAGCTCAAGCACAGTGATAAATCCGCTGGAGAGAGAGCCCATTCAGCTTCACAGGAAGTTTAGAAATGCTCCACTTCCAGAAGAAAACAGTTCTGGTTTGTAAGAGTTCAACCCTGTTTTCACTGTATTTGATGTTGGTATAATTTGTGGAGGGGAAGGGAAAAAACAAATAGTTTAAATAGGGATACAGGGGGACCCATCACAACAATGAGATGTACAAGACGTTATGTCAAAAAATGAACTTTACAACTTTGGCGGGGGGGGCGGGGGGGAGGATGGGAAGGGCAAACAAAGGAGGAGGCAACAATGCTTGATAAGAAATGTACTCATTACCTTGCTCATGTAATTGTAACCCCTCTGTATGGTATTTTCACAATAAAATTATTATTATTATTAATAATAATAATAATAAAGAACTCTGTGGAAAAATTCCTAGCCATTTCATCTCTTTCCCTGGGTCTAGCTAGTCACTCAGTGTATTGATGGACAGCTAGATTGCATAGAGCCTGGGGGAAACTTCCTTCCAAAATTGGGTTTGGCTTCTTGGCTTTACAGTGTGGAGGCCTGAGTCATTTTTTCCTTCCACCTCATGTGGCTTATTAAGCCTCTTGTAATTCTTTCCCACTGCTCAAGGTGGTAGGGAAGTGCTCTCTCGTGGTCAGTCTCTCCCTGAGCCCAAGAACCACTGAGTCCAAGGCTTCAGCTCTCACTAAGACAGTGGTATGTCACGGAGGACCACAGTGGATGGCCAGGGGCTCACTGGATTCTCTTGGAGCTCTGTTTTGCTTCAGCAAATACATGTGCTATCAGAATCCTGCTCCATCTTGTATAATTGTGCCTAATAAAATTTTTTTTGGTCAGTTGTGGAGCTTGAACTCTGGGCTCTACCACTGAGTCACCTTCCCAGCCCAATATATTGATTTTTTTTAAAGCAAATAATACTAGTTTCTACTTCTGGAAGTATTCAGAAACTTTCTATAAATGTCCTTTCATTTTTTTCATTATGGATATGTATAATTATATAAAGGGGTTTTACTGTGAAATGTCTATGCATCCTTTTCAGAATTGACTTTTGATATAGAACAAGAGTCAGAATCACTCATCTCAAAGAAGTGAATGAGCTCTTGCTTCTTTGTCAGGGATGAGTCCTGAATGGAACTTCTGATCATCTCCAGGAAGTGTGTCCCAGAAAGGAGGCTTCCTCAGAGCTTCCTTGATGGAACTGTCAGCCTGGGATTCTTCCAACGTATGATCATCTCCTAGAAAACAACAAGGGGTGGCAAATTCCCTGAGCATGACTCTTTTCTGATCATCATGAGGTGTCCTGAGTGGCCCACAACCTGCCTCACATGCACACACATCTGTAACATCTGTAGTGCCCAGAGAAGCACAATGGGCTGAATGGAAAGGCACGGGTAAGCAGAGTGGTGCAAATCAAGGCACATTGGTAGAAAAGTAGCAAATCTGGGCTCTAATGCCTTCATGGTATTTAGTCTGGGCCGGGCTAGTTTTTAACATCTCTAGCTCAGGGTTTCCTCATGAAGATCAATTGGGCTAATTGTGTGTGTGTGTGTGTGTGTGTGTGTGTGTGTGTGTCTGTGTGTGTGTGTGCACGTATGCACTCACACGCATGTGTGTCTGCATGTGCGTGCGTGTGCTTAGTAAATGGTTAGGCAGTATGCACATGTAAAGGATTTTGGTCTTTGTCAGTGTGGGCGGTTGGTGGCAGCTGGGATCCCTCTAGTCCCAGTGCCTCCTGAATGGATCAGTCTCTGTCGGTAACATTCTGACACATGCAAAACCACGTGAGCTCAAACGCTAATAACCAGATCAAAAACGACAGGCTTGAGGAGAGAGGCCAGCCTGGGAAATGTGTTATGAGCTGATCAGAAAGGAGAAAAGAAATAAAGTCATTAGCTTAATTAAGGGGCAGGAGGGAATGATGAAGCACATCTCCAGCAAAACCAAATTAAGCATTTAGAAGATATTAAAAATACATTTGAACTCCACTGGTACCGCAGTTCTAATAACATTTCCTAGAGCCTCAGTCAGTTATCAGGTCAGTCTGGAATCAAGAAAAGGTACAGCTCCTCATTGCCATACTTCCTTGCATCCCTGACCCTTCGTCCGGTGAAGTCTGTGACTTCTTGTCCCCTGGGTAGCCTTCTAACCATTTCCTCCCCTCAGATCCCTCTGGAGTCACCCTGCTACCGGCACAAACTTACCATTTTTGAGACTTGATTTCAAGATTGTGATTTCTTTGAATTTTTGTGCTTACATCTTAGAGACAATCTAAATGATTTAACAGCATCCTATTCTGGGTCATGAGGATAACCCCTTTCTATGGTTTGCTGCCATATGAGCAAGTGTTGGTTTGCATTTATGTTGGTGATCACATAAGAAGGAAGCTCCTCTGGTAAAATCAGCAATAGTGATAGACAGCCAGCATTTATTAGACACTTAGTATATGCTGATCTTTGTTCTAAGTACATAATGTAACTTAAGTCATTTACTATCAACTTTCAAGAAATGCTTTTACTATTTTCATTGTTTTTATAGATGGTGAAAGGGAGGCCTTATTATTTCCACTATCACCATCTTATCAAATATGTAAGAAAACTGAGTATATAAAATTGTTTTTTTCAATTGTGAAAATATGGTACAGAGGAGTTACAATTACATGAGCAAGGTAATGAGTACATTTCCTATCAAGCATTGTTGCCTCCTCCTTTGTTCCCCACCCCCGTCCCCCCCACCCCCGCACCAAAGTTGTAAAGTTTGTTTTTCAACATAATGTCTTGTACATCTCATTGTTGCAATGGCTCCCCCTGTATCTCTATTTAAACAATTTGTTTTTCCCTTTCCCCTCCACAAATTATACCAACATCAAATACAGTGATTGTTTTAGCAATGAGAATAGAATTGAAGTATTATTGTACGATAGGATAGGATAGAATAGGATATCATGTACCAAACTGGTTATTTCAGCAGAGAAATATGGTGAAAGAAGATGCTAAAGTAGATGTGACAAGCTCAAAAAACACTGGTCACAAAAATGTAAGTCCATCATGCAAACCATCAATGAGACCTGTTAGATCTGTTTCCATGAGAGAGCCTGAAACTGTGAGCCAGTTCCTGTCTGTGTGGTCACCGCATCACAATGCAGCTACTCAGAAGACAAAGCCTGCAAGATCCATGGCCTGCAGACACTGAAGAGTTTCATGGGATCCAGTCTGGATGTCAAATCTTATTTGTTCCCTGAAGTGTTCTTGGGGGAAAATTAGGGCACAAAGTCATATTAGAAAGGAAAGTAAAGGCAACAGCCTTAGTAATAAGAAGGGATATGAGGCTTTCAAATTCTACTCCATGTGGATGAAGAACTCCAAGGAGAGGCATTAGCTCAGGAGGAGACAGCCTGGCTTAGGCATGGATGGGTTGTAAAACGTGGGATGCACTGTGTCTCACTTTCCCTTGCTCTCTCCTTCTGCTCTGTTCTCCTAATGTTAGCTTTGCTCCCAGGGATACTCTTTTTCTCAAGGTGGCTCTTGCTAACACCAGACTTATGTCTTTCTAGCTAAGTAATGACAAGTTGGACTTTTAGCTCATTTTCCTATGTCAAGTCAGAACTCCTTTTAGAGCAGATTCCTCAGCCAGCAGTAGGAATGGCCAGGACTGGGACATGGGTCATAGAACCCACATGAACCAATGGACTAAGCAAGGAAAAAAAAAGAGTCTTCCAAAAGTAATTAGGTGAAACTACCAGAAAAGGAAGATCAGTGCTGGAAAGGCTAAAGCAATGTTTCTCTCATGACAACGAATCACAATGTAATCAATGGTTTGATGATTTTATAAAACACTTAGTGGGCACAGGGTATGGACAGTTGTATTCTTAAAAATGCCAAGTATAACCCCAGGGTAGAGGAGAATTTATGACAAAAGCAGCACCCTGGCAAATCAGCTGTCTGCCCCAGACTCAGCAAATGAAGCCCAACTTAATTGCTTGCAGTCTTGGATGAACTTCTAACTCTTTAGCCTTAGGAGAGAAAAAATTGCATAGACAACCTGCTTTCTTTCCTTGGCATGCTGAGCCTCTGAGAAAGTTATTTAACCTCTCTCAGCAGTGATTCCCCAGCTGTAAAAACAGGATGAGAATCTTTGCCCATTCAGGGCTGTAGGCAGATCTGCCAAGAACAGAATCTATAACAAAGGCTTTCTGGGCTGCGGGCTACACAGTATTTCAGGGATCTGAACAGACTTAGTCACTGGAAAGGTTTGGAGTCTCCTTTTTCCTAGTGCTTCAAGCAGTTGGCAGTGATCTGTCCTATTTCTAGTGCTCATGAGAAAATGAAATCTACTGCAAACATGTTTTTATTGTTGGCAGGGGTGCTTCCTGTGGATTTGTCCAAACTAAGGCAGCAATGGCAAGATCTGAGCACGACTCAAGCTTGCAGTGTATCTTAAAGCAGAGTGTTAGGTGTATGATAGGAAAACAAGGCTTTCTTATGGTTAGCTTTAGTGATGTCTAAGGAGCTCAGAAACTAACATGGAGAAAGTCACAGATAGTGAGGTGTGGGGAGAGAGAGGAAGGAAGGAAGAGAAGAAGAGAAGAGAAGGAGGAGGAGAAAAATGAAGAGGACAAGAGAAGAAGGAGGAGGAAGAGGATGATAAAATAGGGCTGGATGAAGGAAGTGAAGGCAGGGAGAACAGGAAAGAAGGAGTAATTACAAGAGTTATTCTCTGGGCTGGGAAGGTAGCTCAGTGGTAAAGCGCTTGCCTTGTATGCTTGAGGCCCTGCGTTTGATTCCTCCGCACCACATAAGCAGAAAAAAAAAAGCCAGAAGTGGCACTGTGGCTCAAGTGGTAGAGTGCTAGCCTTGAGCTGAAGAGCTGAGGGACAGTGCCCAGGCCCAGAGTTCAGGCCCCACGACCGGACCCAATTAAAAAAAAAGTTATTCTCTAAGACAAGGAGCCACATCTGGCATCTGGCTCACTGACTGCCTATTTTCCTGTGATCCATGAACTAAAAATAATTCTCATCTTTTCAGATGGTTGTGAAAAAAATCTAAAAAATAAGATTTTGTCAAAACAGAACTTAGAAAGTGGCGAAAACTCCCATACTCCTGGATTGGAAAGATCAACATCGTGAAAGTGGCAATACTTTCCAAGGCTATATACAAATTCAATGCAATTCCTATCAATATTCCAACCTTATTCTTCAAGGAAATAGAAGAGGCAATCCAAAAATTCATATGGAACAATAAAAGACCCCGAATAGCAAAAACGCTCCTCAACGGAAAGAACACTGCTGGAGGAATATCAATACCAAATTTCAAACTCTACTACAAAGCCATAGTAATCAAAACAGCTTAGTACTGGCACAAGAAGAGACCTCAGGACCAATGGAATAGAATTGAAAACCCAGAAATGAACCTACAGAACTGTAGCCACCTAATCTGTGATAATGGAGCTAAAAAAAAATAGAATGGAAGAAAGACAGCCTCTTCAGTAAATGGTGCTGGCAAAATTGGTTAAACACCTGTAGAAAACTAAAGCTAGATCCTTATATATCACCCTGCACCAGAATCAACTCCAAATGGATCAAAGACCTCAGAGTCAAAGCAGACACTTTGAAAACATTACAGGATGGAATAGGAGAAACACTAGGTCTCCTTGTCACAGGCCGAAATTTTCTTAATAGAGACCCAGAAACACAACAAATCAAAGAAAGGTTGGAAAAATGGGATTGCATGAAATTGCAGAGCTTATGCACAACAAAGGACATAGCTAGCAAGATTAATAGAAAGCACATGGATTGGGAGATCTTCACTAGCCATACAACGGACAAGGGTCTCATATCTAAAATATACCTGGATCTCAAAAAATTAAATCCTCCAAAAACAAATCTTCAAAGAAACAACTGCCCAATAAATAAGTGGGCTAAAGACTTAAAGAGAAACTTCTCTGAAGAGGAAAGAAGGATGGCCAATAGACACATGAAGAATTGCTCAACCTCCCTAGCCATAAAAGAAATGCAAATCAAAACAACATTGAGATACCACTTCACCCCAGTTAGAATGGCTATAATCAAGAACTCTAATAACAACAGATGCTGGAGGGGATGTGGACAGAAGGGAACCTTACTGCATTGTTGGTGGGAGTGTAAACTTGTTCAACCACTTTGGAAAGCAGTATGGAGGTTCCTCAAAAGATCTACATAGAGCTCCCCTATGACCCAGCAATCCTACTTTTGGGCATTTACCCAAATGTTCACAAGCAAGACCACACTAAAGCTACCAGCATGACTATGTTTATTGCGGCATTATTTACCATAGCTAAGATATGGAACCAACCCAGATGCCCCTCAGTAGATGAATGGATCAAGAAAATGTGGTGCATATACACAATGGAATTCTATGCCTCCATCAGAAAGAATGACATTGCCCCATTTGTTAGGAAATGGAAAGACTTGGAAAAAATTATATTAAGTGAAGTAAGCCAGGCCCAAAGAAACATGGGTCCCATGGTTCCCTTATTTGCAATAACTAGTATATGTCTGAGTCAAGCAGAAAAGGTCAGATAAATTGATGTTAGGGAAATGAACCCTAAGATATGTATTCAAATCTTTCTTTTTCTTTCATGCGATTGTTTCTAACACATTTATAAGATGATTTCTTTGTTGCTTTGTATGTCCCTGCTTTCACTGTATTTGATGTAGGTATAATTTGTGGAGAGGAAGGGAAAAAACAAATCATTTAAATAGGGATACAGGTGAACCCATTGCAACAATGAGATGTAAAAGTCGTTATGTTGAAAACGAACTTTACAACTTTGGTTGGGGTGGTGAGGATTGGGGGGGCGGTGGGAGGAGGATGGGAAGGGATGGGAAGGGGAAACAAAGGAGGAGGCTACAATGCTTGATAAGAAATGTACTCATGGGCTGGGAAGGTGGCTCAGTGGTAGAGCGCTTGCCTTGTATGCCTGAGGCCCTGGGTTCAATTCCTCAGCACCACATAAGCAAAAAGAAAAAGCCAGGAGTGGTGCTCTGGCTCAAGTGGTAGAGTGCTAGCCTTGAGCTGAAGAGCTGAGGGACAGCACCCAGGCCCAGAGTTCAGGCCCCACAAATGGATCCCCCCCCCAAAAAAAGAAAGAAATGTACTCATTATCTTGCCCATGTAATTGTAACCCCTCTGCACAGTTTTTTCCACAATAAAAAAAAGAAGTACCCCTGTCCAAGTAGAAAAAAGAAGATTTTGTGATGTGAAAATAACATGCAATGAAAATTTGGGGGTCTATAAGGCATATTGGCACAAAGATCTCTTAATTTGTTTACACAGGCAGGAAGAAATCTCAGAAAGGCCAAAAGAATGAATATGGCTATACAAAGAGAAAAGGGCACAGGGACTCTGGTACTGAAGTGCTCAATTGAGGTTCAGGGCAAGTGCCTCAAACTTAGAAAGCACAGCACATGCAAATGTGTAGTGTGGGCCAGGTGTAGCTGTGGAGAAGAAAGAGCTCAGGCTTCAATGAAATCACAAAGTAGAATCTTTGTTTTAATCACTGCTGTCATGAGGATAACACACAGCATTACCAGCTAGATCTTGCATTTTTGACAGGGCTGAGTTTGGAAGTCAAGGTCTTACTGGTGTTAAGTAAAACCCCTATCTTTGAGTTACATCCCATCCCTGGGATATCACTTTTGAAGAGGAAGTAGATATTTATGAACAATCTTTTGATATTTAAGTATTGGCAAAAAGCCAGCCAAGCATAGACCAGACCCAGATTACTTACTACCAGTTGGCACCTAAGAAACCCTATCAACTGGAATCCCCGGTGTCCTCCCACACAGGCTCAGGCCCTCCTCCTGAAGCCCTAGCAGCACCCCCATAGCTGTCAGTGCCAGAGACTGCCTGGGACAAGATCACAAACTCCTTGGGTGCTCTGTGTTTAAGCCACAATTAGCAGAGGTGAGAAGAAACAGAAACCCACAAACAACAGAGGCATGTGCCTGGGCGCATGCAAAGGGTGAGACAAGGTTGGATTGGAAAGAGTAGAAGGGATTCTTATTGGAGGGTATTAAAAGGAGAAAAGGAGAAGGTGGAGGAAAAGGAAGAGAGGAGGAGGAAGAGGAGATGATGATGATGACGATGATGATGATGATGATGATAGATATCTTCATAGCCAATCCCAGCCTTCTGAAAACGATATCACAGCATCTCTGTATTGGCCCTGACCAAGGTTCTTCAAACATACCCAGAGCTGATGACAACTAGTAGTGTTTAGTTGTCTTTTAAAAGCATAAATGGAGGATAAATTTCACTGGATTCTAAGAATAGAAGCATATGGAGTAACAAAAGACCCAGGAGAAGTTACGTGATTGGGAATCAAATACATACTCAAGTTTGAGCATAATATGAAAAAGTGCAGAGAGAGAGGTGGTGGTGGTAATAAAATGGGATCCGGGGGATGGAAGATAGCAAAGAGAATTCAGATGAGAGAGGAGAGTGGGAGTAGACAGCTGATAGGAATTATTGTGCCTTCTATAGACGCCTGCGACCTCAGCTGAAGATGGAGCTGAGCAAGGATGAACTAATGCAACCATAATCACTAGACACTATGTTGGAAATGACGTTACAACTTGAAGAGGAGGAGAATAGGGAAAGGTAACTGGGAGAAAATGAGGTTTACGGTGTTCAAAATAAAATGTGCTCATTACCTTACTTGTATAAATGTAACCCCTGTTCATCACTTTTACAATAAATATATAAATTTTTTTTAAAGATGGGATGACTGCCAGGGGATAGTAAATAAGTACAGACCCAGATTGTCAAGATATCAGTCTGCAGGTACACTCATCACTGTAATGCTTGAAGATGTGGCTAGTTCTAGGAGAAATTGGCTCTCAAAGTACTGCTTAATCTTTACTCAATGTCAATCATTTTAATTTTTAAATACTATTTTTTTTGCCAGTACTGAGGCTTGAACTCTAGGCCTGGGCACTGTCCCTAAACTTCTTTTTTCTGGGACAAAATAAGACATCAAAAATTATGTGAAACTATTACTAAGAATGCTTACATTGTAGTCAACAAGAGATGGGATTTATTAATTTAATTGAGATCTAGGGTGATTTTTTTTTCACCATGCGTTTTCTCACAAAATGTTATCTATTTTGTCCTTTAAATTTGCAGTGACAATATTTGCCATGGTTTTTGGTAAATACAGATTGACTTGAAGTGTTGGCCAAGTATTTGATTTTAAGCCTTTGGTCTATACTTCCCTACGATTCTTTTAGCTCAAGGCTAGCGCTCTACCACTTGAGCCACAGCACCATTTTGGCTTTTTCAAAGTAATTTATTAGAGTTTCCTGCCCATCCTGCTTTGAACTGTGATCCCTAGATCTCAGTCTCCAGCATAGCTGGAGATATAAGCCAAAGGCCCCCAGTTTTCAAATACTTTTTTTTAACCTATAGATCTGGGCACTTATTCTATAGTATATCAACCCATTTTGGGAAAGGTATCTTGGGGTTAATCCCAGCCTGAGTTGCCTTGGTTTATGAAGATGGTTGTTCATAAATTTTCTAAAAGTCCATGTTCAGGGATGTTACACTGGAATCCTGAAACTGGCCATAATGGAGTAATTTACAGCAGAGAAAGAGATGGATGCTAGCAGTAAGCCCTACCTTCCAATCTGCCGTGGGACATTAACCACACCTGAGTCTCAGAACACCACAAGCTATCTGATGGGCAAGGCCACTGAGAGTGAGCATCTGTTGGGGTTTTTGAAACCTCTCAGTATTTGAAAAGTCACTATGATGGTCTACCTTGCCAGTTCAAAGGAGATAGAATGTCCTGGAAGCAGGGGAAAGATTTACAGGAATTCAAATCATAGGGGAAGGTGTTATTTTGAATAGAAATGACTCTTTTAGGAAAAGTGATCAAGTTAAGTTTTTTTCCATTTATTTTCTCATTTTCTCCCACTTTAACCTGGACAATTAATTATTCACTGGGATGCTCTTCCATCTGGTACCAAGATTTGGCATGAACAGGCCAGAGGAAGAGAATGGCCAATGATTCACATTAAGATGTAAAGACATGATGAGCCATCCAGAGCACACATTGTCTTAGGTTAGATGAAACAGGTGATAGATACAGAATATTCCTCTCACATCCACTTTTCAAGGCCCACACACCCAGTCCCTGCTGCCGGGGAGGTCATCTGCAGTAGCTACAGCTGCAGCTTTCACTGGAAGTTGTCCCTGTACGTAGGGAACCACCCTGCTTCCCAGAAAGCGGCTCATGGCCACTGACAGCTAATGTTGAAAGTTAGGACATTGTCTCAGTTTAGAACAACTAGCTCTGAAGCATCACCTGAGTTTCAGAATTCCACTTAGAAATGGCTGAGGCCTTCCTTGAGTGAAGTTCACTGTGCATTCACTTTTCCCTCTATTCCATCTTCCTTCCTTCCTTACAGGTGTGTCTCCAATAAACCTTCTGCCCACAACTCCCCAACTCACCCTTTATTTCAATAGACCGAATTGAAGACAAAGATCTTAATTTCATCTAGCTCAGTTCTTCACATATAAGCCCCATTGTTGCCTTTTTAATCAGAGAGGTCCAGTCCCTGTCTCATACTTGCTGGGAAGCTCTGCTGAGTGGAACACCTGCCCTTAGTCTAAGTTGGAAGCCTCATTCCTATTTGGAGGGAGGCTTATTTTCCGAACACTACCTGTGTTCTCATTTATTCTGATTGCCATTGCTTTGAACTTACAAGAAGGGCATGATATACAGTCCCTATCCTTGAGGACCAGAAAATATATATTCCTCCTGAAATAAGACATGGTATTGAACTTTAAAATACAAAAGAAGGAATACCAAAGGGTTTTCTTGGAGGAGTGCCTCTGGACCAAGGCTCATGAAGATGTGTGGGACCTGTGTGCCCAAAGGAGTTTCTAGGAAACTTCTGGCATGGTCATCAACTGAAATGCCTCTGTTATTTTTCTAGGCTAATTCCATTTGGTTTTGCTCTGACTTTCTCCTCTCAGTCAGGTGATTAAAATGTAGTGGAATGTTCCCTTAGCTTCAAGAATGAGATGTGATTCAGACCTGGCCAGTCAGCTTTTTCCTTCTGATTGATCTCAGGAATGGACATGTGGTCTATCTGTATGGTCTCATGATAGAAGCCCCAAGAATTTTGCAGCAATTACTGAAAAGTATTTCTAAGTTTGTTGGAGTTGCTGGGTTATACAGAGTAATCTGTAAGCTCTGTAAAGCAGAGTTTAGTTTCAGAGAGTGGAAAAGGGAGAGAAAGACCAAAGAGATGGGTTTTGATTTAATGACATTGTTGGCCTCTGCCTACTTTTCATAATTGCAAGGACTTCAGTCAAAAATTGTTTTTCTACTTGAGGCAATTTGATTTAGATTATCACATGCAACAAAAAAGATACTTCACTAATGTAATCACAATCTAGTCTGAGATCAAGGCTCTGGTCTTACTATTCATGAGAACAATCAAGACACAAGATCAACGATCAAGATCAAGCCACCAAGCTTGATACAAACAGTAGTGTCCCTTGAAGAAACAGCTTTTAGTTCAGCCAGGAGGTATTAATGAGGGGATCTCTCTAATTGTTCCTTTTTTTTTTTTTCCTGAACCAGTCCTGGAGCTTGAACTCAGGGAATGGGCATTTTTCCTGAGCTTTTTTGCTAAAGGCTAGTTCTCTACCACTTGAGCCACAATTCTACTTCTGGCTTTTTGGTGCTTAATTGGTGATAAGAGTTTCATGGGCTTTCCTGTCCTGACTAACTTTGAACCATGACTCTCAGATCTCAGCCTCCTGAGTAGCTAGGAGTATAGGTAAGAGCTACTGTTCCTTCTTTTAAAGCAGACTTACTCATTTACAACCTCTAGTTCTAAGATACCGTCAGGTTTTCTTTAGGAATTGGCCTTCTCCAGATCTTTTACAAGACCTCTAAGTTTTTACATAAATTGCTTTTCATAACAACTCCTTAGCTGCTTGTCTTCAGTTAATTCAGATGCTGAGTATTTAAATGGCCTCATTTCTTAGGTGATTTTCAAAATGGCTCATTCAAAAATGGGTCGCAGCTTGCAGGAGAAAAACACCATATCGAAATGACCCCATAATTTGGTCTGTGATGTAGGCATTAAGGGACATTGGGGGGGGGGGCAGAAGAAATCTTCCTCACCCCATCTATCCCCCCCAGGATTTCAGAGACTTTGATTATTTCTTCCTTAGCTTTGATATTTCTGGAACAAAGTAGCCCATTTTGATCTACCCTTGAATGGCATTCCTGTCCCCCACCTCCTTGATCATCTCGATGTCCTCCTCTTCACTTCCCCAGGTTCTTTATGTCTTTTAAAGATTTGACCAGAACTACATACAATATTTCTAGAGATCAGAGAATCAGGCTTTTATCTTTATTCATTGATGTTAAAAACTTGATCATGATAAAAATGAATCCTTCTGAGGAATTTGTATTGAAACCTATGCCCAAAGTCTTTCCTTCTTTCCTTCCTTCCTTCCTTCCTTCCTTCCTTCCTTCCTTCCTTCCTTCCTTCCTTCCTTCCTTCCTTCCTTCCTTCCTTCCTTTCTTCCTTCCTTCCTTCCTTCCTTCCTTCCTTCCTTCTTTCCTTCCTTCCTTCCTTCCTTCTTTCCTTCTTTTTTTCCTTCTTTCCCACACTGACTTCTTAATAAGAAACTTTGCTAACGCTTATGGGAGACTTTTTTTGGATGCCAAAATATTATTCTTTTGTTTCAAGGAGTGTGCAGCAAAGCTGATAATGTAAGACCAGTCTATGAAAGTTAATAACAGTAATGTCTTTCATTAGACTCTTGCATGAAACATAGATCTCATTTGACTCTCAGACCAACTATATTATCCTATTGAAAGACTCAGAGACAAGGTGGCTTGGGGAAGATTTATGTGTGAGTTATCTGAGTCAATTGTTTCCAAGTTTTGAAGACTTTCTCATGAACCATGACTCCCTTTACCAACCTGCCAGAAAAGTGTTAACTCTTAACACCAGAATGATTCATTTTTATTATAATTGAATCAAACCTATACTGAGACCCAATGTATAGCTCCAAACTCTTAAGTGAGTTAACTGAAATAAAAGGCATTTTTGAAACATTCTATCAGGAAGTGGACCGTAATGGGCAGAAAAGATGAATGGAGAAAGAAAGGTGGGCAAATACAGTCATTATAGTCAATGAACATATATGAAAATGGAGCCAAGTAACTTAAGGAAATGGATATGGTTGGTAGAGTTGGAGGAGAATGATAAAAAGAAGTAACATTGATCAAGATACAGCATACTCATAAATGGACATTGTGAATTGAAGCCTCTTTGTATAATGACTTAAAGATGCTTTTTAAGAATGTATAAAGCAAAGCAACAATTAAAAAAACTTTGCTTTGCTAAAAGAATAACTAAAAGGGTTGGTAATGTGAGTACAGCTACCAAGTGTTCTCTAAAGGTCTCTGTAGAAAGGACATGGATCTAAAGATGTAGCTATTTTGAGGTGGTAGAACCTTTAAAAGGTGGGGCCTATTGGAAGGCCCTTAGTTCATTGAGGACACTCCCTCTAATAGGACTGTGAAATTCTGGTCTCTTCTTGTTGTTGGCTTCCTGTTTCACCATTTGAGCAGCTTTGCTCTGCAATGTGCTCCTACCATAATGTGCCCCTGTCACCAGGGATCCAAATCTTAGACTGGAAACTCCAAAACAGTGAATCAAAATAAGCCTTTTTTTGGTTGGTCATGGGGCTTGAACTCTGGGCTTGGGTGCTATCCCTGTGCTCTTCAGCTGAGAACCAGCGCTCTACCACTTGAGCCACAGTGCCACTTCCAGTTTTCTAGTGGTTTATTGGAGATAAGAGTCTCACAGACTTTCCTGCCTGGGCTGGCTTTGAACCTCGATCCTTAGATCTCAGACTCCTGAGTAGCTAGGATTACAGGCATGAGCCACTGGCACCCAGTTTCAAAATAAGCCTCTTTTCTTTATAATTAGGTGTCTAGGGTATTTTGTTTTAATGAAGGGGGGCTGACTAATACAAGTACTTTTGGAAGGCAGATTGTAAAACAGAACAGATTAGGCCTTTCAAATCTTATTGGTAGCTTTACAATGGGCTGATGATATTCCCTATATTCTAGGAGACTCAGCTATTTCCTCTCCATCCAGATGGAGTAGCTTGATACTGGCTGACAAATCTCTACTGTCTCAATCTCAGTTCAGATTTGAGTGACTCTAGCCTCAGACTCCATTATCCGGTCTTGAGCACCCAACTCACCATTATTTCCATGTTTCTAGAATTAGACCAGAGATAGTTTTATGGTTTATGAGCCTATGTGAGGCAAGAAGCATCAGCTCTGGGATTTCTGGAAAAATTGGAAAAGACAAGTTGTCTCCCTCCAGGATTCTGAGCTAGTAGGAGATAAGTGTGAAGCTGCTGTTGGCCATCTTGTTACCACATTAGAAAAGTCAATCTGAGAATAGTACAGAGGAAGGCTGAGGGGGGGAGGACAGAGGCAGGTTGCTGGTCAAGCCTATTTAGCACCCTTTGTAGTCCTGGGCTTCCTCCATGACACCTGTCTTATGCATAAGCCAGTTTGACTTGTGCTTATGTAATTTGCAAAAAAAAAAATCAACAAATTGTTTTAAACCAATGTACAAACTATCTCTAGCAGCAAGAACTTCTGTCTTTCCCTCCACATGCTCTAGTCTGGTCTGTGACTCATATATATCTCTTTTTCGAATTCACTAAATGCAGAGCTCCATGAGAATTAGTCGCTCTGTTTTATTCACACTTAATACCAACAGAGCAAACTCCACCACAACTCTGGAAATCTGCTCCATCTCTCCAATGCCTGTCAGAAGGAAATCATAGAGTGCTGCAAGTAATTTATCTCAAAAACTGGTAAGCTACCTGTTTTTTGTAACCTGTGAGAGACTCAAGATTACCCAACAGCACCATTGTCTCTTAAAGCTCAAATGTTCTGTCACGAGAAGACCAGGGCTATAGCTCAGCAGGGATAACTTGGACCCTGTAAAACTATTCAGCAACCTGAGTTACATTTTTTATTTTTGAAAATACTCATTATTTTAGGGATTGGCAGATTTAACCAAATAATTATGCAAAATTGAGAGTCAGAAAAGGGGGAAACAACCTTGGGAATCAGGATCTAATTTATTACCTCTTGTTCGGTTCCTTAAACTAGCCTGTGAATTACTTCAGAATTGTAACTCAAAACTTCCTTTCCCAGCTTTCTGTGTTTTTGATTATCTATAGTCCATTACAGTCCAAAAATACTCAATAGAAAATTTCAGAAATAAACAAGTTTTAAATCGCATTCTATCTGAGTAGTGGGGTGGAATCTGGCAACCACCGGCTCTGTCCTGCACAGGATGTGTACCTCTCTCTGCCCAGCATACCCAGCTGCCTGTCCCGTAGTTACTAGCCTTGAGGTAAAGAGCTCAGAGACAGTATCCAGGCCCAGAGTTCAAGCCCCACAACTGACAAAAACATTGCAAACAATAAAGTTAGTTGGGTTTTTGTGTGTCTGTGTGCATAGCTCTGGGAATTCATGTAAGGTCTCTACAGTTATGACAGAGAACAGCACTAATAAGTCAAAGATTTCCCCTGTGCTTGAACTTTGGATCAAAACCTTTCCACCTCAAATCCCTGGATACCACAGAAGGTGCTCTCATGCCTATAATCTCCCCTTCCAGAATGTTATAGAAATGGAATCTAGCAGCATGAGACCTTTGAGACTAGCCTTTGGCATGCAACCACACTCCAGTATGTATCAGTACTTCATTTCTTTTCATTCATAGTAGGCATGTACCATGGTTTGCTATTCATTCTTCTGTGGATACACATTGGGTTGTATCTAGTTTTTTATTTCCAGGGCTGAGGACCTAACCCAGGGCCTTGTGTGCACCAGGCAGGCGCCCTTCTGTTGAGCTAAACCCCCAGCCCCTTTAGTTTTGAGCTATTATAAATGAACTGCTCTAGATGTTTGTGTGCAAATCTTTTTGTAGACATCTGTTTTTATTTCTCTTGGGAAGGTACTGAAGAGTAGACTGTGTGGATCTAGGAAGCCTGTGTTGAACTTTATAAGAAACTGCCAGGATGCTATGACTCTGCCATTTTGTATTTCTGTCAGCAGTGTGTGAGAGTTCTAGCTACTCTGTCTAAAGTCAGCATTTGGTGCATCCAATTTCCTTAATGATGGGCACTGGCTACATCCTTTTACATACATGTTTTGGTCTTCATTGCCTTTTTTTCATGAAGTATTTCTTGTCAGGTGCTAGTGGCTCTTACTTGTAATCCTAGTTACTCAGAAGCTGAGATCCCAGCTCAAAGCCAGCCTGGGCAGAAAAGTTTATGAGACTCATCTCAGCTAATCAGCCTGAAGCTAGAAATGGAGGTCTGGCTCAAGTGGTAGAGTACTAGCCAAAATGAGAGTACGAGGTGCTGAGTTCAGGCCCCAGTACTGGCACAAATAAAATGCAGCATTTTTTTTTTTCAAATCTCTTGCCTATGTTTCTTCTAGGTGATTTTGAGAGTTCTTTATTTATATATTCTGAATGTAAGGCTGTTGTTGAATATATGATTTGATCATGTTATCTCTCAATCTGTAGCTTGGATTTTTATTCTCATTTGCAAAGCAATAGTTTTTATTTGAATGAAGTCCAATTTATCATTTTTTCTATAAATTATACATTTGGTGTCATAGCTGAGAATGACATAGAATCACAAAGATTTCCCCTGTTTTCCTAGAAGTTTAATATTTTTGCAGTTTAACTTTGCAGCAGGCAGAGGCATGGATAAAATTCAGTCTCAGGGGCATTGAATGTCCAATTGCCCTATCACTATTTGTTAAAAACTTCTAACCAAACAGAAAAGGGAAAAAAAGCCAGAAGACAAATTTCCAGTATCAAGAATCAAAAAAACTATCACTATAAGTCCACAGGCATAATGGAAACGTATACATAAATGTGGCATTTTAGACCAAATGGATCAATCTTTTTCACCTCACAAACAGCAGAAAAAAACCCAAGAAGATAGAGACACTACACATAATCATGTGTGTTTTGAAGAGCTTAAAATAAGACTAAATGTTCTATGAAACATTGACCACTTCTGTTGTTCTTCCTTCATGGCTAAGTTTCAAACTTCTTTCTGTTATCATTTCCTTTTCACTTAAGGACTTGAATTCACTTTAGTATAGTTCTGCTAATCATGATTCTCTTTGTTTTCATCTGAGTGCATTTTTGTTTCAATTCAATTCCCAAGACATATTTGCTATACATAGAATTTTAATTTTGGAGTTGTTACTGCTGCTTTTTTTTTGCATTTGAAAAATGTTTATCTTTTTTCACGCAGAAATCAGTACCCATTCAAATTGTTGTCACCTTATGCAATAGTCTGTTTATTTGGGTGCCATCAGGTTTGTTTCTATTGTTTTTAGGTGTTTTTTAAAAATTGGTTTAATTCTAATGAGTCTGTTAGATTTCCTTGTGTTTTCTTGGGTTTGCTTAGGTCCCCAAAGTATGCAAGTGTATGTCTTTCACCAAGTTAAAACAATTTTAGACATATTATGTCATTTGTTTTATACTACACTCAATCTCCTCTCCATCTGACACTCTGCCAGCACAAGTTTTAAACTCTTTGGTCTTATCCTGTAGTTCCTTCAAGGTAAATTCTTGTTTTCTATCTTTTTTTGTTTTTTGGGGTCCGGTCATGGGGCCTGAACTCTGGGACTGGGTGCTGTCCCTCAGCTCTTCAGCTCAAGGCTAGCGCTCTACCACTTGAGCCACAGTGTCACTTCCGGCTTTTTTCTTTTTGCTTATGTGGTGCTGAGGAATCGAACCCAGGGCTTCATGCATGCAAGGCAAGCACTCTACCACTGAGCCACCTTCCCAGCCCATCTATCTTTTCTTTTTTTTACTCATATTGGATACTTTATTCTGATTTAACTGATTCTTTACTCTGAAAACTATATTGAGCCATCAAGTAAGATGTTTATTTTAGCTATTATAATTTTTACTTCGAATATTCATACTCATTGCTTTTGATATCTTTTTATTTCTCTGCTGATATTTTCTGTTACTCTTTCAGTTCAAGAGCTTTCCCACCAACTTCTCAGAGTAAGATTGTAAAAGCTGCTTTAAAGTTTTGCTTGACACTTTCAACATTTTTGCTATTTTGGTTAGTGCATGATAATTGTCCTTTTCTCTGCAAGTTGGTTAGGTTTATTTTCCTTCATGTCAAAAGAGTTCGGAATATGACTTTGGATCTCATTTTGATATGTGTGTGTGTGTGTGTGTGTGTGTGTGGGAGAGAGAGAGACAGAGAGACAGACAGAGAGAGAGAGAGAGAGAGCACGCATGTGTGCGTTTAGCGGTACTTAGATTTGAACTCAGAGTCTCATACTTGCTTGATAAGCACTTGATTGTTGAACCTTACACCAGGTACTTTGAGTTAGGATGTTGCTTTTGGCCCAGACTTATGCATCCGCTGTGATCCTCCTATTTTATGTTTCCTACTACAGTGAGATGACAAGCATGTGCTACCGTGCCTAGCTTCTTCTATTGAGATGAAATCTCATGAATTTTTTTTTTGTTCTGGCTGGTATGGAACCATATTCTCCCAGTCTCAGCCTCCCTACATAGCTACAATGTTAGGCATGGATTACTATGTCTAGCTATTGGTTTTCACAAACCTTTTGCTGATGCTAGCCTCATACTGTCATTCTCCTAATGTCAATCTCTTAAGGAGTTATGATAATAGGCATGAGCCAACATACTGGTCTACAGTGAATATTTAAAAAGCCAACAATAGCAGTAACAAAACCAAGGCAGTCAACTCATTTGATTTAGGCCACAACATTGACTGAACTGTGGTTCCCATGTCATCCAGATGTGTCTGCCTGCCATGTGCATCAGCTTGCTCAATTGTTGACCAGTCAACTGTCAGTTCTGAAAGGCTCAGGTGTGTAGTTAACAATGATATTATTCATGTACAGGTTTTGATTCTGCCCCAAGTGCATACATCACTACATGGGTCGCCTTACTTTTCCCTTCTGTTCAATGTTTCTGTCACTCTCTGGCTCCCATCTGTCCACTGGCTAAGCAGAGGCTTCAGCCTTCCTGTGGGGATGCACAATCCCTGCAACCTGATCTGCCCTGAGGTAAAGCAACAAGAAGATAGAGGCTGAAAGCAATGGAGATTCCTCATACCTTGTTCAGGTGATAATTACTTTGTTTTTTCCCCTCCCTCTGAGATTTAAGTGTCCACTGGCAATCACTACCACTTCTGGCCTGCCCCTGACCAACTGCATCCGGCACTACAGGCTTATAGCTTTGGGCTAGAAATTGCCTGAGGCTGAGAAAAGTAAAAGTAAAATGACAGTTAGTGGATTTACTCCACTTTCCTTAGCCTGTAGATTCCCTTATTCTCTCTCTTCAGACCAGCAAACAATGGCATCTTCTGAAATTCCTTTCTGCTCATACCTCATGGATATTCCAAATTTGAGTTGCATTTATTTGAATGCAACCCTAGAGAATCAGTACAAAAGTTAGGAAGAAAATTTCTCCAAATTGACAAGCCTTTGAAATCTTTTCATCTGTTGGTTCTCAAATTCTTTTGCAAGCTTTCCTCTCTTTTCCAGTATACCTGCTACTGTTTACTTTCCCAAGTCCTTAGATAGTTGCTCAATGCAGGCTCACAATGTGTTTGGTGGTCAGTACTGTTTATTCCTCTTACTAAGTCTTGCCTAGTCTTATTAAACTGTAGGGTCTGGATCTAAGTGAATTTTCGTCACCTTTCCTGATTTCTTCCTTCCTAAACAAAAGTGAGCTTTACATGCATTGTATAATTTCATCTGCACAGCAAATTTTAGAGGTAAGAATCATTACTTCCATTCTAGAGACCCAGAAATAAGCTTCAAAGAAGTTAAATAATTCACTCAAGGTCAAATTATGACCAGATGTATGAGAATTTGCCCTCAGTTCTGTTGATGGTAATTTTACCATGATGTCCAACTTCAGCATTATTATCTGTACCTTATTATAAAAAAAGAAAAGAACTCACAAAGGAAATGTGACAAGCTCGGATTCAAACCACAGAATGAAAAAGTCAGCTCTACAGAACTATGGAATGTATACATTTATGGCTAGATATATAAGAAGAGCTCAATATATTAAGGGCTCAATAAATTAAGGGCTCAATAAAACCCAAAGGAATTATTTCTCATATGAAACTGGGCTAATGTTTAGCTCTCCACAGCACTGCATATTAATTCACACAGTGTGTTTTTCCATCTCTTTATAAATATATTTCTTTATCTCATTTCATAGATTATAACACTTCACTTTTTGTTTTCCTAAGTGTTTGCCACTAGCTGGGGCAGCCAAATTATTATCTGGCCATTGTCTTGAATACTTCTATTTTCCATGCAGAAGCAAACTAGAGAGCATGGAGAACTTCTCCTCCATTTTGTTTACCCAGCACAGAAAGCATTGCTATACACCAGAGCCATCAAAATAGGGACGAATCACATCTGGAATTCACATAAGCCTCTATTTCACGAAAGCTCCCCTCCCCCTAGATGGGAGCCCATTCACCATGGCCTCTGAGTCCTTCAGGTAGAATGAAGATGTTACTATAATGACAGTTTATGAAATGAGAGTAAATATAGTGGCCTTGCATCAGAGAGCTTTCTATAGCAGAGAAGATTATAATAAAGACAGAAAGTGCATTGTGACCCCCATCTTGCTGCATTTCCATAACAACGCAGCTTTGTGGCTCCAGTGGGGCAAGAAATCAGGCAAGAGAAGTGCAGATGTTTTATTTCTGTGCAGAATTTTCATAGTCAAGGGAGGAGGAGGGGCTTCTCTTATATATATATTCTCCTAGGTCATTGATGAACGATAAATGCTTCAAAATAATCAGCCATTGGAAATCTATGTTTACTAGTTAATTCTCAATTTTTTGCAATGATTTAAGAAATACAGAGAGACACATGCCACCAAAATAGAACAAACCACATTGAAATTGGTCTCTTCGGAAGAAATCCTTATCATCCGGGAATGTTTTGCCCTATCCTCTGACTTTCCTTTTATCTCTTTTCTTTGGAGATTTTATTTTGTTATTTACATATTTTTTATTTCCTTTAAGTATTGGTACAAAGGAGTTTCAATTCAACCTGTTAGTATGTAAGTGCAATGCATCTTGATCAATATCATCCCTTCTATTTTTCTCTCCCATCCCTCCCAATTTCATCATCCCCTCAAGTTCCACTTTCACGTATGTACATTGAATATTACAACTACATTCACCTACTCTTTTGGAGATTTTGATTTTGTGAACGCAGAGGATGTTCAGGTGTGAATAGCCAAGTTAGTACCTGTCCCACTGTTGCAGTCCATTGTACAGATTTTATAAAGCAGGAACAGAAATAATCAGCCTCAAAGGCTGCTGTAAGCTGAGAGTTCATCCAATGCACAGCTGATAGGGCCAGGAAGACTTCTCCTTAACAGTATGAGGTTATAGATGCACTGAGTAGGAAGTGGGATCTAGATCCAATGTCCATCAAGGGTCAATCTCACTCTTCCTTAAAGTTATGATCACCTAGAGCCCTCCATTCTATTTTCTTTCAGGTTGTTTACCTTACATGTGGTTAAAGATTCTTTAAAAAGAATTTTTTTAAGAGGAAAAACCTGTCCCAGCAACAACTATAGAAACCAGAATGTCCATCACCCACTGAGTTTTATGAGTTCTAGTTGCAAGCAGTGAGCTCAGTGATGCAGACAGTGAAGTAACCAACTGAGAAGGAGAAACTGGCTGGTGCTAAAAAACCACGCGGTCGTAATACAGAAAAACACAAATACAGAAACAAAGAGCCTAATAAGCGAGTTGTCTCAGCTTCTGAGAATGGAAGTCCAGCTAAGAACCAGGTCTGACTGTTGACTGGTATGCAGGGTAAGCCCTAGAGAAGGAATAGAATTTCAGTGGCCCTAACAGTGATGAAGATTTCTCAAATGTTCATTGTATACCTTTCTGCTTTGTAGGTTATTTCTGACAAATGTATTTTCTTTAGAGATTTAGAACAGATCATGTAGATGAACACAAAACAAACTTTTTTGTTTTGTGCTGGTTCTGGGGCTTGAACTCAGGACCAGAGTGTATTCCCTTAGCTCTTTTGATCAAGGCCAGTGTTCTACCATTATAGCCACACCCTCACTTCTGGCTTTTTGGTGGTTAGTTGGAGATAGAGTCTCTTAGATTAATTTGTCCAGTCTGGCTTTGAACTTTGATCTCAGCCTCCTGAATAGCTAGGATTGAAGATGCAAACTATTGGCACCCCAGGTTAACAAAACATTTTTAAGAGAAGAAACCCTAAAGAAAATGAAAGGCAGAATATTTCTTTCCCTTCATTTGTAATTCTTCCCCTGCCTCCAATTACATCATTCTTGAGCTACTTTGTATTCTGTTAGACTAATTGTTATTAACAACAATAGTTTGGTAACTTATGTAAGCTGGAAAAGAAACCAAGACTCTCCCAAATAGTGATATTTATTTATTGTACATTTGATGAGTATTTACTGTTTAGTGTTCTGATTCCTAAAATGAAGATGAGTGAAATATGATTTTTGTCTTCAGAGTTTAGCATGCAGTAGGATGAAAGCAAAATGAAAATAAATAAGCAGGATAAAAAATTAGAATACAATAAATGCTATTAGCTGTATCAATAAATCACCTGTTTGTTCAGCCAACTTTTAAGTACATGCTCAGTAAAAAGTAGATCATCTTAGGTCAGTGAGGGAATTAATAAGTGAATAAAGTCTTGAGTCATTTAGATGATAGTCTATGGGTACTATGGGGAGATTTTTTTTCTGGGACAGAGGTCAGAAGAATGTCATGAAAGATTTCCCAATTGTGCCTTGATCGTTAAGATGTGAGGATGTAGAGGACTGTTGAGATTTTAGGATTTGAAGGGTTTCTCAGGACAAGGGATCAGTATGAACACACACAGCTAAGGGACCACAAGAGGCAAACTCGGCAGTGTAGAAGCCATATAGTTCTGCTGAATGACTATAACCATATGCACCAGAACACATTGGAACCAAAATAAAACTAAATAAGCCAGGTAATTGCTGCATTGACAGGATTAGCAAACTGTGGGATTCAACCCAACTGGGAAGCGGCTCATCATTTGAAGTCAGCCAAATCTTGGTCCTGGGAACATTGCAGTCAGCCAAAATGATGTTAAAAAGATGGGCATGTGTTCTAAATTTTCTGGACCTCAGTTTCTCTATACCTAAGATGGTATTAGTTGTAGTTACTTGTCTGATGGTTGTGTGGGGGATGAGATGAAGTCTGCTGAATAAATTAGCTAGCCTACAATAAACACTTGATGTATACTTATTGCTCTGGATAATAATAACAACAATTATAGTAGAAATTATTTAGACAGGTGTGGCCAAACATCACAATGTGAGTACCTCTCATTTGGATTCTACTGAGCTGCTGTA
Organism: Dipodomys spectabilis; assembly: GCF_019054845.1. Classification (NCBI taxonomy): domain Eukaryota; kingdom Metazoa; phylum Chordata; class Mammalia; order Rodentia; family Heteromyidae; genus Dipodomys; species Dipodomys spectabilis. The sequence goes on along the minus strand of NW_024870842.1, from coordinate 975,918 downwards.
ATTATAGATAATATGACAACTAAATAACTCACCCATTAAGTTCAGCCGCTATTTGTGATTTACCTCATGCATCGATCTCTTAGCTGCATCTGGCTAGAAATGTGAAACACTGTCATCACCAGAGATTTAGTACATTTCATGAACATGATGCCAAAAATTTTCACAGGAAGCAAGCTAACTAAGAAAATGGGAAGGTATAATAGTGTATTGGTGATAAGCACACACTTTGAAATTGCATCTAAATCCAAGTTCTTTCTATTTTATTTTATTGTTTATTCAGCAATGAGGCTTGATGTCAGGGCCTTATATTTTTGCTTCACTTCTCTGTTCAATGCTAGTGCCTACCACCTGAGCCACACCTCCACTTCCAGCTTTTTACTGGTTAGTTGGAGATAAGAGCTTCTCATACTTTCCTGCTGAGGATAAGTTCGAATCTTGATCCTTAGATCTCAGCCTCTTGAGTAACTAGGATTACAGGCATGAGACTCCAGTGTGGAGCAATCCAAGTTCTTGTTTAATTACTTCCTACCTCTGTGAACTTGAGTAAGTTCCCCAACTTTTATAAGCCTTAGTTTCCTTGTTGCAGAAGAAGAGGCATAAATGATGGCAACCAAAACAATGGCAACAAGAAATAACACCAGGGATCAGTAGTAACAATAATGCCCATTTTACATATGTATTGTTCAAAGCACAGTATTAGTGCATCACAAGTGTGGTATTATTATTTTATTGTTATTTGATTCTACTTTATGTATTGTCCTTTATAGTTTCAAGACCAGATAACCAGGCCTTGTGGAAAAGACGGATTTCCATGTATGGGAATGGAGGAGAAAGTGTTAGCTTTGCTTTGTGGTTGAAAGCTTGAACCCTAATTCTAGCTCTGCCACCAGCTCGTTGTATGACCTTGGCCAAGAAAACCCCTCATACTTAACCTTACTTTTTTCTTTTATTAAATTAAGAAATGAGATTAGGAAGATTTCGTCCTCAAGGTCTGTTATTTTAGAATTTATGTCCCTACCATAAGAAAGTTACCATTAAACTGAGTCCATGTGTGAATTACAGGAAACAATTTAAAATATTTAGTAGATCTTTGTGATTTAAAGAATGACAAAACCCACACAAATAAGAAAGGAGAAACCAACGTGTACTCATAAAATTATATGTTGACTTGACACCTCTTTGTGCAACTACTTAAAAATAAATAGAGGCTGGGTGCTGATTACTCACACCTATAATTCTAGTTACTTATGATTTGGAGATCTGAGGATTATGGTTCAAAGCCAGCTGGCAGGAAAGCCTTGGAGACTCTTATATCCAGTTAACCCAACCACTAAATTTTAGGCTTGCGCAAGTAGGGTCAGGCCCTGAGTTTAAGTCCTAGGTCCAGTGCGCTCGCTCTTGCTCTCTCTCTCTCTCTCTCTCTCTCTCTCTCTCTCTCTCTCTCTCTCTCTCTCAATAAATACCCAACTAATTTCAGGCTGGCATAGATGGACCCATGCCTTTTTCTTTAATTTAGGTCTGTATTCTGGACCTGGATTTTGTTGTGCAACGTGAAATTCAGAGGGAACGTTTTAACCTTACATTATTTACTGAGATCTTACTCTGTTAATGAGGCTAAGTAATTTGGGTAGAACCAAAGAGTAACACAAGGACTGCTAGCTTTCAGGATCAAAATATATCCAGAGATATTTGAAAATTCTAGTATATTATTTCATACAGAACCTCTTATATAATGGTCCCACAAAGTTGGAGGTGGACATTTTTAGGCTTCCCTGGACCCAGCACCTGCTTTTCAGAAAAAAAAATGGCAGGGACATAGTCTGTCTGGCCTTCTTGGAACATTTTGGAGTGTAGCCTGGACCCTGTGATAGGTTTTGATCCTTAAACAAAGATTATGGAAAATTGAGGTTTTATACATGCAAAGGAGCCCAGAGACTGCTTTTTAAACAGCATCATGAAATATAAGCAAGGATGATCACCTCTTTCAGAACCATGGAAAGCTTTCACAATAGCACCCGAAGATCCTTGGATCTTGCCGACCAGGGTCTCAGGCTAGGGTGAGTCAGAGCATGGGTCTCATCCTGAAAATGAAGGCCTCCTTGAAGCTTGTGTCTTGGATGCCTTGAGGAGTCTCTCGCAGTTTTGCCCCACAGTTGTACATAGTTCATTTATTTGTTCAGTGAACAAGCTGACAAACTAGCAAAATAGCCCTTCCCTTCAAGAAGTGTTGCTCCTTCAGGGAATAGCAGTCCGTTTGACTGGAATAGTCTGGCAGAAGTGGAAGAGTTCCAATAATAATTGTAGGATATGATCAGGAAATAGAGCATGAATGTATCAGCAGGCCACACTTAGGAGAAAAAAGCTTTTAAAAACTCCATGACATTTAAGGGTCCACATGTATGGAGACACACTTGTGTTGTTTGCTACTATAAACACAGCACCTAGCAAGAAAATAGGTCGGTGCTCTGTACTTATTTGTTAAATGAACAAGTAATTCTCTGCTGTGTGTGACAGCAAGCCATCAGGTTTTAGAAAGTGTAGTAACTTGCTCCATTTTGCACTTTATAAATATCACTCTGGTAGCATTAGGGAGGTTGGATTAGAGAGGAAAGACTATAGACAAGAATATGTTAGAGATGATTACAGTGGTTAAAGTGAAGGATGATAAAAACCATGATCAAGCCCAAAAGAAAGACGAGCAGGAGGGTGTGAGGAAAGGAAGAATACAGAATTAATAGACATTTAGAAGGAAAGGAGACAGAAATGTTTTGGAAAAGAGTGTTTGCTATGAGATAGCTTCAAGCCTGAAGTACCTGTTTAACATCAAAGTGACAGTAACCAGAAGATGAGTGTCATGGAGGCTAGCCAGGAGCATATGTTAGTGAATATGGATTTGTCTTCAGAAGTAGTTGTGGGGTTCACAGAGTCATTTACTCTGTCTCTGTCTACTCTCTGTCTCTGTCTACTCTCTCTCTCTCTCTCTTTCTCAAGACAACAGGCTGAGTCTTGAGTTGTAGACAGAAGAAAATGGGGGAAGAAGAATGAAAGTAGGATATCTAACTAGTACATCAGTTATATCCCCAGACCTGTTTTCTCACCCATGAAATAAAGATGTTGTTTCAGGCTAACTCTTCGTCATTTCTAGATCTTATGTTCTCTGGCTATTCTAACTCAAGATTTTAAAATCTAATATCTACAAAGCCCAAGTTTTCTGCAGATAGTAAAGCTGACCAGGCAGAGATCCTGAAAATTTGGAAAATATATAGTATTAGTCAGACTTTTTGGCTCATTGTTTGATGGTTTATTCTATTCTCCTTGTCTTTGTTGCTTCTAGGACTGTGTGGACTCAAACATATGACAGTCACAGAGACTACTCACCTCCTAGCAAGTAAAGAAGCCAGGGCAAGATGCAGCACTCCTGGGACTTGCCCTCCAGTGACTCTCTATCTCCAACCAGGACCCATCTTCCACAGTTCCTCTAGCTCCCAATGCTTCCATCAGTAGATTAATCTCTCCATAAAGGCAGAGTCTTCATGACTCACATGTTCAACTGGCAAGTAAGCTCAATTAAAAGAGCCTATGGGAACATTTCACAATCAAACCATAGCATATAAGTTCTGCCTAAGGGGACCACCCTTATCAGTCAACTGTTACCATGTGCAAAACTAGATATTTGAGCACATCTTTGAGGGTAGGTGTGATGAGCTCATACTGCATCTTCTAGGCCCAATTCTTAGTTCATTTATAGAGGACAGGTCACACGAGCACCTAGTCATTTTTGTTTTTGTTGTTGGTTGTGGGGCTTGAACTCTGGGCCTGGGTACTGTCTCTTAGCTCTTCAGCTCAAGGCTAGCACTCTACCACTTGAGCCACAGCACCACTTCTGTTTTTCTGAGTGGTTTATTGGAGATATGAGTCTCACAGAGTTTCCTGCTGGGCTGGCTTTGAACCTCGATCCTCAGCTCTCAGCCTCCCAAGTAGCTAGGATTACAGACATGAGTCACCAGCACCTGGCTACACCTAGTCATCTTGTGATAACATCCCATCTTTCTGCTTCAAGATCTTCCCCCACAATTGCAGTAAAAGCTAGCTTCTTTAAAAATGTGAGTGAGCTTATAAATCAAGAAGAGGAAGAGAACTCTCAACCAATGAGAATGGTAACTCAGGAACAAATCCTTGCCATAGCATCTCATCTTTCTAATTCTAGAAAGTACCTATCTCTAGGCTTTTGGAAATTAGGGTGGTAATTGTGCTTTCTTTTTCTTTAATAAAGGTAAAGATAGAATCTCCATGACAGATCTAAAGTGATTTTTTGAGATGAAATGTGTGGTTTCAGCAAATGTTCTATGCGAAAGTCAGGACCATGTCAAGGAAGCAGCAAGGCCCTCAGGAGTGGACTTGGAATATTTGGGGAGATGTGAGTCTCTGGGATTTCCCTTAACACTCTTTGGCAGTATTGGCAGCCTATTTTATCTTGCTCTAGAGAATAGCCTTTCTTCTATAGGAGATCTTTCCTGGGATGAATGCTTCTCAAAATAATGTTGTAACAAAAATACCTATTTTACCTCCCTTTATTTTTCCCATTGAATTAACTGGGCCATTAGAATGTCAAGTATATATAAAGTGAATATAAACCCTTTCCAGAGAATAAAAGCTTGATGGTTAATCTTGATCCACTGTGGTGGTTAATCCTGATCCTCAACTTGATTGAACTGAGGAATATCTAGAAGACCAGGAAAACACACCTGAGTGTACGGGAGGGGAAGGTGTTCCCTGAATGTGAATGGCAGCATCCCAGAGACTGGTCCCAGACCAGGGAAAATTAGGAATCCTACTTAAAGAGGTATTTTTCTATGTCCCTCTCTCTCTCTCTCTCTCTCTCTCTCTCTCTCTCTCTCTGTTTTTCGGTTGTCATCATGGGATAGCTGCTCTGCTCTGCCCTCCTTGGCATGATTGACAGAAACCTCTGAAACCAGGAATCAAAATAAATCCTTCTTCCCTTAAGTTGTTTACCCAGGCATTTCATTACATCAACAAGAGTCTGATGAGCACACTTCCCTAAAGGACCTAGTTAATACAAACCAGCAGTCGCCCAAGAGCTGTGTGGGAGAGATCTTGATGGAGTTGAGTAAGATGAGACAGAACACAAAGCTGTATAAGGGTGCATTTATTGACATGAAAGCATTATCTTGTAATTTAGGATTTGGGATCCTGATGAAAATGCTAAAGAGTGGTACATGTCTTATTAATCTTCTGGAAAGGTTACCTGAAGCTTAGGCTTGATGATGTACTATAGTAGTGGAATTGGGGATGGCACAGTATTGTAGAATGAGCAATATTGCTGGAGGAAATGCTTATAATCCTAGCTACTAAGGAGGCTGGTATCTGAGGATCACAGTTCAAAGCCAACTTGGGCAGGAAAGTGAATGAGACACTTGTTTCCAATTAATCATCAAGAAACAAGATATAGATCTGTGTCTCATGTGGTAGAGCACCAGCCTTGAGCAAATAAAGGGAAAGGCCAATGCCCAGGCCCTGAGTTCAAGCCCCAGGACTAGCACACCAAAGAATGTTGGGAGTGACCATTACTGAGCACTTTGCTTTTCTATTTCCCATGGAGTGGTCAGAAGTAATGCCTTTCAGTGGGAAATTAGAAATGCACAGTTGAGGGCACCAGCATGACTGAAAGGCTCAGTGGTTGTTGACAGCCAGGAGACACTCTAGGAACTGGGTTCCAGAGTGATAGAAGTCAACTGGCAGCATGCTACATCAGAAGAAAGGTGGTCATGATGACCATAGTTGGCAGCAAGGCTGCGATGACAACCAGTCACATGGATCTTTCAGAACAGCTGATGGATGATAATGTTCTTAGAGGAGAGATGGATGGGGCATGTTCTAGAATATCATTCTGTTTGTGTAATGGGAAAAACTGAGAATTGATGAGTAAAGGTTGACATCAGCTCTAGCAATGGAAAATTACAATTCCGCATTCAGTTTCTTGACCAGATTCAGTGAAGAAGATTCAGGGCCCATTAGTTGAAAAGCAGCTTTTATTGAAGAAAGATACTGAGACCCATTGGAATGGCATTTTATTTACTCACTCAAGAAATAAGTGCTTACTATCTCCTCCAAGCCAGTAGCAATTTGTCAGATTAAGTGAAAATAGGGAAAGAATGACTCAGAGCTTAACCACAGCTATCACAATTAACTGATTAACTAGGTTCATTGTATAAGGAGTCAGAGGTCACAGGATGTGTGGGAATCAATGTCAAGGTTCCTTGGTTAGAGAGAGAGACTAGGAGAATAGATAAATCGATGAAATCGCCGCCCAAGTGCATCTTATAGTATCGTATGCCCAAAGATCTGCACAGTCTCATAAGTGGCATGCACATATGAGACTGATGATATAACTCTCATATCAGTTCCTTTTTTCTTTTTATAATTATCTTTGAGTAGTTGTACAAAGGAGTTGCCATTTAACAAGGCAGTTTATAAATACAATATACAATAGGTCACCCCTTTCAAAGTTCTCGCCATCCTTCCCCTCCCTCCTCATCCCTTCCCTCAATTTTCTTTTGTTTGTTTGTTTTTGGGCCCGGTCATGGGCCTGAACTCTGGGCCTGGGTGCTGTCCCTCAGCTCTTCAGCTCAAGGCTAGCGCTCTACCACTCCCTCAATTTTCTTAATTTTGTAGGATATGCATTGTATTCTTGACTCCTCTCCTCTTCATTCATCTGCCCCTTTCCTGTTGACCCCACTCCTTTCAAGTACCCACTTCCTGATGTTTTTCACATCAATTCTTAACCTATGGAATAAGAATCTTTAATAGGAAAAACCAAGTGAAAACCTACAAACCATCCTATCTCCAATCAATATAGAAGAAATACTGCATATTAGGTAATATATCAGATAGGTCCAAGGGATGGGTTGAGCTGATGTTTTTGGGTACAATTTCACAGTTCCATGCTCTACTTTTAAGTTCAGCTGCCCAATTCTGACTAAGATACCATGGACTATGTCTCAACTTACTTGTTTCTATTTTTAGTGATAGGCTATTCTCCAGTCATGGAAGCCCAAACAGCCTATGAGCAAACCTAGCTCAATCTACAGAATAAGGAACTTTGTGTCTCTAGGAGTAATGGTCAGGGGAACATCAATGTTGTAGTCTATTGTCTTTCAAGCCATTGATTCAGCAAGCATTCTGCCTGCATTCCAGAAAGTCAGTGCAATTAAGTTTATTGCTTCCAGCAGTGATTAACCCCAAAGTCAACTTTCCTTCCTTGCCCTCCTTCCTTCTTTAGTCTTCTTGTTCCTTTAACTTCTGATTTCTGAGATCAATGGTCCATATAATCTACCTATATCCAAGACCTTATATCAACGCTGACTTTCAGACAAAATCAAGCAATGTTATGCCTGCTGATGTCTGATCTTCCAATTTTTAAGAGAACTTGTAAGTCTGGGTTTTTATTACTCCTGACTTCTAAACGAGAGCAACTAATTGCTCACTCTTTGTCCTATGTATCACAGCTGTATAACTTTTTTCCATATAATCTTCTGTCATATCGAAATCCTGAGGGTAGCATAAGTAATCAAGCCAATGGAGTAACAGGAAATGTGCTCATGGTATTCACTTCCTCTGAAACAAAAAACAAAACACCCAGAAGCCAAAATTCAAGCAGAAGTTAATAAATTTTAGCAATTTTATCATTTATTTTTAATTTAGTCATTTAAAATTGATTAGTGTACAACTCCACTGACAAAGAATTTTACAAATAAAAGTTGACTATAATTACCAAGTATAATGTGATGCTTTGCCATTTACAAGGCTAGTTAGCCAGCCTACCTATCACTTACATAGTTCTCTTTTGTCTATTTTTTATTAGAACATTTAAGATCTATTTTAACAACTTCCAAGTACACAGTGTTGTGTTGTTCTCTGAAGTTACCACATACATTTTATGCTTAGAATTTATTAATCATGGAACTGAAGATTTTAACCCTATGTCCACCATAATCTCATCCCACCTCCCATCCCCTGGCCTCTAGTTACTACCATTATTCTACTTCCTTGAATTAGACTTTAGAAAGATTCCATATTAAAAAAATAGAGCATATAGTATTTGTCTTTCTGTGCCTAGCTTATTTTGTTCAGTTTAATATCTTACAGATTTATCTACTTTCTCTTGTTTTTATCAATAATATTCCAGTGTGTATGTGTGTGTGCTTGTGTGTGTGTGTGTGTATGTGTGTGCCATGATCTAGCATTAATAGATATGAGATATTTCTACATCTTGGTGCTGGTGGACAGTATTGCAATGAACAGGAGTTGAGATGTTTCTTCAACGTTTCTAATTTCATTTCCTTTGGCTGTACTCAGAAGTGGGCCTGCTGCATCATACAGTAGTTCTGTTCTTAGTTTTTTCCCAAGGAAACTTTACACTGTTTTACATAATGGCTATACCAATTTACATTCCCATTAGTAGGAAGCAAGGGTTTCCTTTTCTCTGCATCCTTAAGACGCTTGCTAGCCTGTGTTGTTCTGTTAACAGTCTTTCTCACTGGAAAGAACATCTCATTGTGGTTTTGATTTTCATTTTTATAGTGATTAAGGGTGTTGACTACTCTTCCGTATATCTGTTGGCCACTTGTCTTTTTGAAGGAAAATTCTTATCTTTTATTTTTGCCTGTGTGTGTGTGCGCGCGCGTGCGCGTGCGTGCGCGTGCACGCGCATGTGCGTACGTGTGCACGCGCCAGCCCTGGGGCTGATATTCAGAGCCTGAGCATTGTCTCTGAGCATTTTTTTCTTAAGATGCTCTACTACTTGAGCCACAGATTCATTTCTAGCTTTTTTTTTTCTTTTTTCTTTGATGGTTAATTAGAGAGTTTTGGAGACTTTCCTTGATGGGCTGATTTCAAACCACAATCCTCATATCTCAGCCTCCTGAGTTACCAGGATTATAGGCATGAGCCATCGGTGCCCAGCTTCTTGTCTATTTTTAGTGGAGTTCTTTACCTTTTCACTACTAACGTGCATAAATTTCTCATATATTTTATATACTTACCACTATCAGATGTATGGGTTGATCCCCTTTGGGGATTGACTTCTCATTGTTTTGGCTGTTTTATTTGCTTGCAGAAGCTTTTTAGTTTATTTTTTGCTTTTGTTTATGTGCTTTTTGTGTCATATTCCAAATGTCATTGTCAAAGGCTTTTTTTCCTATAATTTCCCCTGAATAATTTTATGGTTTCATGGCTTAAATTTAAATCAATTTAATTCATTACTATAGCTTTGTAACTTTTTATTTTATAATATTAGAAATTGAGCCAAGGCCCTTATACATTTTAGACAAGTGCTCTAACTCTTGAGCCACACCCCAACATTTTCATTGTTATTGTTTTTGAGATAAGATTTTGCTAATCTGGCTCAAAATGACCTTACATTGGAGATCTTCCTATTTCTACTCCTGAGTAGCTATGATTACAGGTATACACCACCATTCCTGGCTAATTTTGTAATGTATTTTGAATCATGGAAGTGTGATAACCTCAGGTTCTTTTTCTGGGGGCTATTGAAGATCGGTATAGTTCTATATGAATTTTAGAATTTCTTTCCTATGTTCATGAAAAATGGCATTGGAATTTTAAAATGTAATTTTATTATATTATTTTGTTGGTAGCAGAGCTTAAACTTGATATGCTCACTTGCTATTTTGCTCAAGACTGCCACACTAGTACTTGGTCTGGAATTTTGCTGGCTAATTGGAGATGGATTCTCATGGACTATTCTCCCTGGGCTGTCTTCAAATTGAGATCTTCCAGGTTTCAGCCTCCTTGGCAGCTAGGATTACAGGTGTTAACCAGTGCCCACTGGAATCTTGATAGTTTTTTTTGATGCTGCTGTAACTTTAAGTAGCTTGGTCAACAATATTAATTCTCCTGATCCATGAACATAGGGTATTGATCTATTTATTTTGGTCCTTCTCCATCTTCTCTCATCAGTGGATTGTAGTTTTCAATGTACAGATTTCTTATATTTTCAGGTGTCTTACTTCCTTGAATTAAATTTGTCCCCAATATTGTTTGTCATTGCAAATGAGATTATCATCTTTATTTCTTTTCTTAGATAGTCCACTGTTAATGTATAGAAATAAAACTGATTCATATATATATATATATATATATATCCATTGTGTATCCTGAAAATCTGTTGAATTTATTAATTTTAACAGCTTTTTGTTGGCATCTTTAGATGTTTCTCTATTTGAGATCGTGTCATTTGTGAACAGAGCAATTTCACTTTTGTGATTTTATCACTTTTTTTCTGCTTTAACCACTGCGACCACAGCTTTCAATATAATGCTAAACAGAAGTACTAGGAGTGTTACTGGTTCTACATAAAACACTTAGATTTGCACCAGTGAAGATGGTGTTAACTTTGGGCTTGACACTTGTGACCTTGTCATTGAGGTGCATCCAATAACAGTTTGTTGTCATGACAAATGTTGCATTTTGTCAGACACTTTTTCTGTATCTCTGAGGTGATTCCTTGTTGTTACCCTTCAATATGCTATATTGAACCATCCTTGACATCTCAGGGATAAATCCCACTTGATCATGTGAATAATTTATTTTTCAGCAGTACTGGAGTTTGAACTCAGAGCCTCATGCTTGCAAGGCAATTGCTCTACCATTTGATCTATGCTACCAGCCCTTTTTGCTTTAGTTAACTTTTTTAGGTATGTAACTGGGCCAGGCTCAGACTGATTTTCTTACCTATATCTTCTGTGTAGCTGGAATTGCAGTAAAGTATGACAACACCTGGCATATTTTTTTTATGATGGGATATAGATAACCTTTTTTCCTATGCTGTCATTGAATGGTGATCTTCCCTTTCTTCTTAGTAGCTGGTGTGAGACCCAGGACCTGGCTAAGATTCATAATATCAAGTGTTAGAAAACACATTTGATATAAATTCCATCTTCCTAAATTCAAGACTTATTTTGTAGCTTAGCATATACATGACATACCCTAGAAAATGTTTTGTGTATGTCTGAGAAGAATATATATTCTGTTGATATTACATAGAACATTTGTATATGTCTCTTAGGTCCACTGGTATATAATATTGCCTAACTTTCCTGTTTCCTTATTGACTTCCTGTCTGGATCATCTATCATCATTGAGAGGGAGGTATTAACATCTCCTACTATTATCATAGGACTGTTTTTCCCCCTTTCAGTACTGCTAGCATTTTCTTTCAATATCCGAGTGTTCCAATGTTGAGTGCATAAATAATTACAATTGATTTTCTTGATGAATTGACCTGAAACAGAATGTATTTACATCAGCCTACTTGTTATGATTGGTTTCATGCAAAGAAGAATGGGCCATTCAGTTTTTGTTTGGTTTCAATAATATTCCTACAATAAAATATGAATTAATGTACAATTAGATCTCTAGCAGACTGTAATCCAGATGCAAACAAGTAGGATGGGGGCTGGGGACCTTATCCACTAGAACTTTGGGTCTGGCCCAGGAATGAAGCCAGTAAGCTGCTTTTTAGGCCATGGCTACTTGAGAGAATAAAATCTATAGAGATGGTGCCTGAATCTTCAATGTCTGTGTCCCCTGAGAGAGTCTTGCTTGGCCATGTGTATCCAAGCACACAACCTTGGTTACCCAGGAAACCAAGGCCAAGTGGGGCTGGATGCTTTGTCTATAGTCCTCATGTTTAGTAGAGATGTTGCCAGAGCAGCTCAGCAGTGAGCATCTTGTAGCTGAAGGAGTCATATAGATTCTTTCACCACTGTGACAAATGTCATCAGGGGCAATTTGTGGTGACAAACATCACTGAACAGTGGAACACATTGCTGTTCCTCTGAAGGTCTGTGTGTAGCATACAAAATTCAATAAATGCTCATTCATTCAACGATTTGTTAAATGCTGACTATGTGACAGACAAGGTGCTAGGATCTGAATAAAATGGTAGATGACATAGACACAGTCCCCAGTCTCAGAACTTTGTAGTCTTCTGGGACAGACAGATGTTAATTAATCTAGCAAACAAACAAGTCAAGTTCAGTTACTAATAAGGCTACGAAGAAGAAAAAATGTAGAAGGAGATGCCTGACATGTGTTGATAAAGTTAGGGCAGAAGCCACTTAATCAAGGGAAGGGAAACCCCCTCTCAGATGACATTAGATCAAGATCACAGTGCCAGGAGGGAGCAAGCCATGCCAGCATCAGCAGGAGGAGCCTTCCATACAGAAGAATGAGGAAAACCTTCGGGTAGAATAAGGAGGCCTCTGTCACTTTAAGAGTCACCTTCTACAAAGACCAGAAAAGACTGGAAATAGAGAGGAACTGGTACACTAGAAGACTTGATGGAAAGAACCCTGAGCTAAAGGAAAACTACTGGGGCGTGGTGTGATTCTGTCAGCTGGGTGGCTTCAGTCCTCTTTTTGGGTCTCAGTTTCCCATTCAGACTCAATCTAGAAATGAGTTCGAATGGTTCAATGATTTCCTCTTCTATTTTTTTTGCTAGCAAACCTTTCATTTAAAAGGCACTTTAATTGGTTGTTAATGTATAAAATGAGGATGTAGAACACAATTAACCAATCCTGGATGAAGTGATACTTAGATATCCTTCCTCCCAACCACCATCTAGAATTCTCAGATCCAGGCAAATTTGCTGAATCTCAGATCCAGGAATTATCTTGTTGCTTTCGTTAAAACCTTCATGTTTAATTGTGACCCCTAAGCCTCCTTGATTGAGGCACAGAATCCCAGGGTACTCTCTACTGCTTGTATGCTATGAGAAGTGTCAGATCAGCCAAGTCAAGGTGAAAGGTCTCTTCTCATCCATGAACACCACAGAGTCAAGACCCTCGAGGGATCTGCAGGAGGTAATGCTTACCCAATGGTCATGCAAAATCAAAGGCCTAGCACCGCAGATGAACAGGATCTGAGCCCCAGGGGCATCTCCTGGATTAGACAATGAAACAAGAAACCCTTGACATAGCCACTCTTCAAGTTTTGGGCATGTGCCCTCCTGCCCTCACTATCTTCCTTTATCTGACTTTACTGTAAAACCACAGGTTGCACATAGCAAGCCCTGCGCTGTGCTGAGCCGGCAGCTTTGCTTTGGGAAGCACCCTGGAGAACCCTCCTCATCACTCCCCAGGACCCACACACTCCTACGGGAGTGAAGAGCCTATTAAACACTTAAACGTGAAATATCATGTAACTGCATTTTGAATTAGTTTCTCTGAGCACAGGGGGTAGAAATCTGATTATGTAAATAATGTATAAATCCCCAATGTAAAAGGAAAAACTTACATCAGCCTCACTAACTCCGCCTGAGCTCAGAGCTTGGGATGTGAAGAGAAAGCTGATTTCTTTAGGCAGATTCTCTTGCTTTGAAAATTGCAAATGAGGCCAGGCACCCGTGGCTCATGCCTATGATCCTAGCTACTCAGGAGGCTGAGACCTGATGATCATGGCTAGCCAGCCTAGGAAGGAAAGTGTGTGAAACTCATTTCCAGTTAACTACCCAGATGCTGCAAGAGGAGATGTGGTCCAAGTGGTAGAGTGCCAATCTTGTGCATACAAATTCAGGGACAAAAAAAATTCAGGCACAGTTCCCAGGCCCACTTCAAGCCCTAGTACAAGAATACACACACGCGCACACACACACACACACACACACACACACACACACACACAGAGCAAATGAGGGAGACAGAGTTATGTGATACAGGGTAAAGAGAACGTGGAACAAGGGTCCAGAGCCTTCACTTCAACTACTGGCTGAACCTTTTGTAATCTTGGATAAACCCTTTGTTTTTCTAGGCTTCAGCTTCTTCATCTGATTTAGTTGGGCCCCAAAGCCCCAGTGCTTTCACCTCTAGAAGATGTGGTGAAGATCAAGCAACATGACTTATGGTTTGTCAAGCAATGGGATTCAAGGTGTGAAGTCACTCTGCAATGGTTTGGTACCAGTCTGCAGTGAGATAATGACAAAGTAATAGTAACATTTCAAATCTTTTATAGCAATTCAATGCTGCAGTGACATCTGAATGTGTGGTCAGGAGACTTGCATTATTCACTGGGTTGTAAGGCAGTTTGGGGATTGTCAAAGTCACATCGTGGTGTGGGTCTTGACATGTGCTTTACACAGCCAGACAACAGCCTCAAAAACTGGTCCTTCCTCACAAATACTCAGAGAAACACTGATACCAATTCTCATTTCAATATCTTCCTCCCTCAGTTAGGGAAATATGTAACTGGATGACACATGGTGTGAATAATTGGAAAATAAAGAAAGTAGAAGAGGAAGGGCAAGTCATGATGAGCTAGTTATTTGCCCTGTGACCTTAGGTAAGTTACTCTCCTCTCTGTACCCTGATACCATACATAATCTCTTACTCAGCCTTTTTTGTTTTGATAAAGGTGATGGTACAAGATCAAGAAGACATCCAGAATTTCTATTAACAGAAGACACCACAAGTGGCTAGTGAATTACATGAGAGATTGGTAGTTGTGGTTGATCATAAAAATAGCCACAGTTCTGCACCCCTCCCTGTATCTATCCCCTTTTCATTTTCTGGCTCTCTCATTTAGCAGTAGAAGCCACCCCTTTGTTCCTCTTTGAATATAAGAAGCCTGTAACAGTGTAGCACACTTCTAAGCCCAGGGCCCATGAGGTTTTCATATGTTTGAATGGATTCCTGCCCAGCTGCCAAGTGAACAAGATCTGAGCTGCCCCACTTAAGGCCCCATTTGAGGCCCCCAAACAACTTGACAGTTCATTGTAGATTCATAAGTGAGTCCAGATAAGACCAGAAGGATCACCCAGCTTAGTTTGTGGATCCAAATTGCAGGTTCAAGGAATCACGTGTTAAATAAATGTGTATCTAGGATTGTTTCTTATGTAACAAAAACTAACTGACCCACATACAAGGCCTGGTGGTAATTGTCACTGGATATTTTGGCAGAGCTCCAAACCAAATGAAGGTAGAGCCAGTCTAATTAGATCATCCTTTGGCCTTCCTTCGTCTCTCCATCCCATGCCAGCCTGAATGTGGCTTCCAGTATCCCAATCCCACTCAAATGAGTTGTGCTCTTTGAGAAAATGACCATATGTTAGGTGATAATATCTGTGAGTAGCTGTAACAGAGGGGGTGCCACCCCTTGGGGACAATGAACATCTTCACATTCTGGGCTCCCTGTACGATCTGAATATGCCAAGGTTAAGAGTTCTAGGTATAGACCTAGCCTCTCTCTTCGTCTTCTCCAAAACTGTCTTCATGTTCCACTGTTGAAACCTCTTGGTTTCTAAGGGCCTTGCTAATGTTACCAATTCATCCACACAAAACAATGTTAGAACAAGAATCCATTAACAATGTCAATACCCTAGAAATATCTCCCCAAACACTCTCACCCTGGTGCCTCAGGCAGTGTTCTTAGCAGCTCCATGAAGCCATGCGGGCAGGCCTATTGCATCAGCTTTTCTGCTGAGAACGAACCTGAGCACAAGGAGCACTCAACCAGGAATGGACAGGTGGAGATTCTCAGCAGCTACCTCCAGAGATGTGATGTGTTAATGGTAGCACATCCCAATGGGAAATGCTAGTTTTGTGAGAGGAGCATCTGGAAGGCTTATGTGGACATAAGGACCTATTAAGGCCAAGAGGTTGGACATGTAGGTTTTTCTGTCGGAGGACCACACTCCCGATACTGCCTGCAGTATTTTAACTTTAACCTCATTTAAGAAAATTCCATCATTAAGCACAACAGTCTATATATAGCCTTATCTTCTCTCTCTTCTCCACAAGGAAGGGATCTCAGAATGTTTCACACAGTCCAAACTTAGAATGATTTACACTTCATCTTAAACATGCCAGTCTATACCTTTCACAGCTAAGCACAATGGTTGAACTTTTATTTTTAAAACAACCAAGAGAAAATGAGTCTGACCTGGAGCCTTGATGTTCTTTGAAAAAATTCAATAAATATTTATTGAACTCTTACCAGGTGTGATGTCGTATCCTGAGATCAGACACTGATGAGCACAAGAGAGGACCTCCCTGAAATATTCTCTCACATTTGATGCTTTGGAGAACACGCTGTTAAAAGAACCCTGTGTGTCTATGTGTACACAAGACAGAGGGAAGTCAAATGAAAACCATCATTTTACAAGAAGAAAGTAGAGCTGAGGGTGTGGATCAAGTGATAGAACACTTGCCTACCAAGTGCAAGACTCTGAATTCAATCCCTAGTATCACCATACAAATAAAGTTGAGTTAAATGTCTTGGATCTTTAAGAAATATCAGAGAGATAAGAACACTGTTTCTCACCTTGTAGGTTCTTTTATTTTTTCTTTTCTGTGCCAGTATTAGTGCTTGTAGTCAGGGCCTCGTGTTCTCACTTTTTTGCTCAAGGCTAACACTCTACTACTTGATTCACAACTCTACTTCTGACTTTTTGTTGGCTAATTGGAGATAAGAATCTCATAGACTTTCCTGCCTGGACTGGCTTCAAACTGGGATCCTCAGATTTCAACTTCCTTAGTAGCTAGTATTATAGGTGTGAACTGAGCCACCAGTCCCCGACTTGTAGACTCTTTTTCAAAGACAAACTCCAGGTTCTTATCTCTCCTCTTCTTTTCCACTCGAAAACATTTGCTCATTGCTGCCTACTTTTCCCTCTGCTCTGACACAGTGTAGGAAAACACATCAGGGAATTCCTAGAAAACTCTGATCTAGCCATTTGTTGTTCTGTTCTTTTTCATTCTTTGTCTTTCTCATTCAGCTTTGAGCTTCTTGAGGGCAGACACACACCTTATGTCTCTACTGTGTGTTTTCCCCACCCCACCTCCGCAGCCTCACATGGCACAAGACCAATAAATACATGCTGGATGGAGGCTGAGAAATCACAGCACAAGGAAAATGTCAGGTGCCTGGAGAAAAGTGCTCCAAGGGTCTTCAGATATGTGTGCATGGGAAATCTTGTCATCTAACCTGAGTGATATCCTTGCTAATACAGACAAGCCTTTCTTTGAGGGGAAGCATGAATCTTAGTATTTAGCACAGTGATAGAAATAGAGCAACTACATAAAGCAGCGAGCAACTGTTATTACCCTTGTCACTATTATAATAAAATTTATAATAAAACTGGTCCTTCTATCAGGAGTATGTGTATATAATTTTAGACTGGTATCTTGCTATGTTGCTAGCACAGGCTCACATTCCAGCCCCAGCCTCAGGAGTAGCTGGGATCACAGGCATGTGCCACTGAGCCCGGAAAGCAGAAGCATTTTCCTGGAAGGGAAGTCTGAAGCCATTACAGATATTCTCCCTGATTTACATGGGTCAGAGAGCTGTCTTATCCCTTTGTTCATTTAAATAGAGAAACACCTTTCCTTTTCCCAAGCAAAATGCACTGCAGAATATCCTTGCCCTGCAGTCTTTGTCTTTGACGAGCCCAGGAGCCACAGCTTTAGTAAGCATAGTTGTCCCTGCTAGGATTCAAGGTAACAGAACACATGTGTGTGCTGTTGCCATGGCAGTTGCCATACCAGTGGATTGTTTGGTATTCTGTGAGAACATTTCTAACCTCAGACCCCTGGTATTTAAAACATGTTCTATTATCTACCTGGGAGCTGGAGCAGAGGGCAGGGCTGAGCATGGATAATCTCAGTGAATGGAAATGAACACTTTGGAGACACCGATCAGAGGCTGACACTCAGCTCTTTCAGTGCACACTAATTTCAGGTCACTAATTTCTTTCTTTCTTCTTCCTTTTTTTTTTTTGGTGGTACTAGGGATTGAAATTGGGGTCTCCTGTACTTCCTAGACAGGTGCTCTGCAAGTTGAGTCACACCTCCAGGCCTTTTTGTGTGTTTCTGTTTGGAGACTGGCCTTAGACTGCAGCCTTAGTATTTATGCTTCTCTATAGCTGGATGACAGGTATATGCCCCCAGACCCAGTTTTTATTGGTTAAGATGGGCTCCCCCTAAGTTTTTGTTTGAGCTTGTCTTGAACCCCAATTCTCCAGATCTCTACTTCCTGAATGGCTAAGATTATAGAAGTGTGTGTGGCCCTATGTCATTAATTTTTTTTTAATTGACTACCCTATGGATATATGTCTGTTTCAAAGCAAGACCAAAGATAATGTTTATTTATTAGGGACAAATAGCATCTTTGTTAAGAATCTTTTGTTTAAAAGTAATATAAATCAGCTAAAGCCAGTTTAAATAAAAAGAGAATTTGCTGGAAGAATAGAGGGGACTCTCCTGGAATCAGAGACAGAAAAAATAACCATGTTGTCTAGAAATGTTGGACAATTTTGATCACCCTAAGTATAGTTGTTTCTGACTGTCTAACAATTATTTCCTTTTCTATCATTACTCCAATTTTTCTTTTGAAAAAGTATCACTTACTTTTGAATAAAACCTCATGAAATCTAGAGTTGGGGTCCCACACTGCCTTTATTAAGAGAAAGCCACATCTCCCTAAGTAAGCCAGGTAGATGTTTGCTTCCTTGAATCTGAATTTTGATCACATTTTAAACATGTAGGATTTTCCTGTTCTGGTGGCACCACCTGTACCTGTTTCTTCTACTGCATTACTCCTGAAGTGACCATTTCTTAAAGGTTCATGTCAGTCTGCATTTTTCACTTATACTATGTGAGCTCAAGTTGTCTTAGGATCCTTGAGGAAAAGTAGAGTCAAAAAACTACCTCAAGATTTTATCTTTTGCACAGTGTGTTTAGCTGGTAAAATCAGAGAAGCTGGAAACTGCATTTCCAAGAAGCTGAGGATGAATGCCTGTGACATTCCCTGCCAAGGCAAATGGAGCATCTACTGATGGTTATCTGGCTCCATTGCTATTGAGACCAAAAATATTAGAGATTTAGCCTCTTAAAGATGTGCAAGCCAAGCATGCAGAGAAACTTCATTTGCTCCAGAGTGAGAGCAAATATTTGGGTAAAACAAACCACAGAAGGCACAAATACTTGGACTTTTGAATTTTGTAAGATTTCTTCCCTTAATAATCCAGCAATGAGTGGGAAAATGAATGATCATGGAAGAAAATAGCTGGTGAGTCTTCTTACCTAAGTAACATGGAGAATGATGTTGACTCATGGAGAATCAAATAAAAATAATTCAAAATAATCCTTATCTGCTATCCTAGGACTGACTTGTCTTGTGAATTGGGGAAGAAAGCCTTAGAGAAAGGGAGACCAAAGTGCTGAGACCTGATACGGAAGACTCATCTCTTACCTGATAAGAGTTTGTATACTAGACTCTCCAACTTGCACTATTTGGATGGATTAAAATTTGAGAAACGGAAGGGAAATAACAAAATGGTGAGACAAAGGACAAAGAGTGAACCAATGCAACAGCGATACTAACAAGGCACTATGTTGGAAATGAAATTTACAACTTGGGGGGATTGGGGTTGGGGAAGAATAGAAAGTGGGAGAAAATGAGGGAGGGGTAACAATGTTTAACAAAAAATGTGCCTTACTTATGTAACTATAACCCCTCTGTATAACACCTTTACAATAAAATTAAAATTAAAAAAAAACAACAACAGTTCTTACCACTGAAAAATATGGCCCAGACCAGAGCCTTAGAATGGCCAAACCAAGTCTGTACTTTACTCAAAGTGTGGATGGTCAAGAGACACATGAAGAAATGCTCAACCTCTCTAGCCATAAAAGAAATGAAAATCAAACAACATTGAGATTCCACCTCACCCCAGTCAGAATGGTTATAATCAAGAACTCTAGTAACAGCAGATGCTGGAGGGGATGTGGTCAGAAGGGAACCCTACTGTATTGTTGGTGGGAGTGTAAACTTGTTCAACCACTTTGGAAAGCAGTATGGTGGTTCCTCAAAAGACTTCACATAGAGCTCCCTATGACCCAGCAATCCCACTTTTGGACATTTACCCAAATGTTCACAAACAAGACCACACTAAAGCTACCAGCATGACTATGTTTATTGCAGCATTATTTACCATAGCTAAGATATGGAACCAACTCAGATGCTCCTCAGTAGATGAATGGATCAAGAAAATGTTGTATATATATATATATATATATATGTAATATATATAATATAATATATTATATATAATTATATTATATACATATTACATGTATTATATATTATGTGTCATATATAATATGTATTATATAATATAATTATATGTAATATAATTATATATAATATAATATATACATATAATTATATGTAATATAATATATAACATAATTTAATATTATATGATATATTATCTAATATTATATATTACACATATATATTATATATTGTAATATTATATTATATATATGTATAATGGAATTCTATGCCTCCATCAGAAAGAATGACATCGCTCCATTTGTTAGGAAATGGAAAGACTTGGAAAAAATTATATTAAGTGAAGTAAGCCAGGCCCAAAGAAGCATAGATCCCATGGTTTCCCTTATTTGCAATAACTAGTATATGTCTGGGACAAGTAGAAAAGGTCAAAAGCTATGTACATATGACCAGATAAGATGAAGTTAAGCAAAATGAACCCCAAGATAGGGACACAAGTGTTTTTTTTCTTTCTTGCTATTGTTTCTAACGTATTTATAAGGTACTATGTGATTTTTTTGTTGCTTTGTATGTTCCTCGCCCAAAATATAACCTCTGTTTTCACTGTATTTGATGCTAGTCTAATTTGGGGAGGGGAAGAGAAAAAAACAAAATGTTTAAATAGGGATACAGGTTGACCCATTGTAAAACTGAGATGTTGAACAACGAACTTTACAATTTGGGGGGGGGGTGTAGTTGTGTAGGTGAGAGGGAAGGGATGGTAGGGGAAAAAACAAAGGAGGAGGCAACAATACTGGATAAGAAATGTACTCATTGCCTTGCTTATATAACTGTAACCCCTCTGTATAGTATTTTCACAATAAAAAAGTGTGGATGGTCAACTATCCTTTTAGAGATTGAACGAGTATCTGCCTGGGAATGGCTTTTCCCCACCCCAGGTTCTTAGCAGTAGGTTTGCTTCAACACACCTGTACTTCCTGGTCATCAGAGGCTTTAGTTTGTAGTTCATATCCTTTCTAAAGTAAGAGTCCAATCTTCTAGCCCTAGCTTCCTATTTAAGAACAGTCTTCCAAGCAGGGCACTAGTGGCTCATGTCTGTAATACTAGCTACTCAAGAGGCTGAGATCTGAGGATCGTGGTTTGAAGCCAGCCTG
The DNA here is from genome assembly GCF_019054845.1 of Dipodomys spectabilis. Lineage (NCBI taxonomy): Eukaryota > Metazoa > Chordata > Mammalia > Rodentia > Heteromyidae > Dipodomys > Dipodomys spectabilis. The sequence goes on along the minus strand of NW_024870842.1, from coordinate 954,652 downwards.
GGCAGGAAAGTCCGTGAGACTCTTCTATCTAATTGACTACCAAAAAAGCTGGAAGTGGAGTTGTGGCTCAAGTAGTAGAGCACTAGCCTTGAGCAAATATATCTCAGGGATAGCATTCAGGCCCTGAGTTCAAGTACCAGGACCAGCCCAAAAGTAAAGAGCCTCTACCCACAGAGTATGTTTCTAATATCTGCTTCTGACCCTTAGATATAGATGATTGGATCCAATGCACCCTTGACAGACTCTGCCACATTTTTTAACACTTCTGATTGTAAGAAATCAAAAAGAAGAGTGGTAAGCTGATGCTAGCCAATGTCAACTTTCCAGAGAGAGACTGACTTTGGTTATTTATTAGAATTGGTATTTATGTGAATGTAGTCTACAGAATATAGAGTTGTTGGAAATCTAGAAGATACTAGCACTCAACTTGAGAACTAGGGAGCTCTACTACTTGAACCATGTATCCAGTCCTTTTTGCTTTAGTTTTATTTCAGATGGGGTCTTGTATCTTTGCCCACAACTGGCCTTATGCCATGACCTTCCTACCTATCCTTTCTGAGTAGCTGTAATTATAGGTATAAACTACCATATCTGGCTTTTTTTTTCTTTTTTCTTTTTTTTTGTCGGCCATGGGTCCTGAACTCTGGGCCTGGGAGCTGTCCCTCAGCTCTTCAGCTTAAGTCTAGCGCTCTACCACTTGATCCACAGTGCCACTTCTGGATTTTTCTGCTTATGTGGTGCTGAGGAATCGAACACAGGGCCTCATGCATGCAAGGCAAGCACTCTACCAGCCCCCTGGCTTATTTGTTAAGATAGAGCCTCACTAACTTTTTACCTAGGCTGACCTCAAGCTGCCATACCCTCAATTTCTGCTTCCTGAATAACTGGTATTATAGGTATGAGCCACCCTGCCTAGCTCTGATTTCTGGACCTTGGACATATTTTGAAGAAAAGCTAACTTCATTGACAACATTTACAAGTGTGAATCATCAAACATGTGGATTTATGTTAGTTTTAGTCCATTGAGCTGCTGTTGCAAAATACTTACAAACAACATACTTTTTTATTTTTTCACAGTTTTGGAAGCTGGGAAGGCCCAAGACCAATGTGTTGGAGCTGTAAGGTGATTTTTCCTCGTCACAGGTGACGTCCTCTCATGGTGGAAGGACCAAGGCCCCGGTCTCAGATCTCCTTCATAGGGCCCTAATGCCACTCATTTTGTGAAGCCTCTACCCTGCTGACCTCTTCACCTCCCCAAAGGCCACAAAGGGGATGATTTCAATGGAAATTTTTGGGAGGAAGCGAAACAGATTATAACAGTCACTAGGACACACATGTACATGCACATGCACACAGGCACCATGAGTGCACATGCATTCAAACACTATGAGCATACAGGCATCATATGTATGTGTGCCTCATATGCAAGTACACACACACACATGCACCATTCACACACACATGCACCCATATGCACCATGGACATGCACATGTGTGCACACACTCTTGAGAACGCAGGACACCCTCCAGCATGGTGACAATCAGGAATACTGGTGGGAGCTCCTGTACATATGCTTTTGTGTTTGCTTCTCAGTATCCACCCCTCTGGTGCTGCTTCATAAGTTGTAATTCCTGACTGGCTCCTGTAGACTTTCAAGTTTGGAGCCCCTACTGTCAAGGAGAATCTCAGGACTTCCCTCTATAACCTCTCCTCCTCACTCCTCAGGTTGAGGCCAGAATATCATTAAGTATTATGGCTAAGTTGAAGGATGGTGTGTGAACCAGAGTGTCCAGAAAATACAGTCTACATGTAGATCTAGTCCACAATTCATCTGTTGGAATTTAAACCCTGAGAGATTATATTGTGTAAGATTCCTCTGTGTAAGAACAGTTTCTCCCTTTGCTCTCTGTCATTCTACCCCACGAGGACTCAGCAAGAAGGCACCATCTTGGAAGCAAAGAGGAGCCCTCACCAGATACTGAGACTTCTGATGTCTTGAGCTTTGACTTCTGGCCTCCAGAACTGTGGAAAGATAACCTTATGTTCTTACTAAACTACCAACCTCAGGTCTTTTGTCTTAGCAGCACAAACTAAATAAGATAGGATATAAGTGGACTCTATCAGTGAGGGATGAGGTGAAAAACTTGTGCTTCTGGCCAGAAGAATTCCTGATCTTGAACAAGAATGTGAGTATCTAGGTCCATGAACAGAGCAGGTCAGGCAGGTAAGGATAATGACCTTAGATCACAATATCAGAAACACTGCATGAACCTCTTATTTTGGCTAACAAATGGATGTGAACTGCAGTGAAATCATTGTCCTTGGAGCAAATATTTGCATCAATTCTGTCACTTGAACTATTTTCTCAATAATAGCATCATATCCAAGCCCCTACGCTAAGCACCATAATTAAGATAATAGTAATGATAACAGCATCAACTATGAGTTACTGAGCACTTATAACATGCCAGGCTCTACTCGGGGCTTTATGTGCATAAGCTTATTTAACTTCTGCAACAACCCTGCACATCCCCACTTGCACAAATGGAAAACTAAAACTCAGGGAGATTAAACAGGAGACAGAAGTGAGGCCAGCCTAGAGTTTATGTCCTCAACCATGATGTCAGGGTCACTCAGTTTGTTTAAAGGCCATAGTTTTCCTGCATCTGAACTCTCAGAAGTAGCCAAATGCAGGTTTCTGAGTCTGCCTTGGCTCAAATCTAGGCAGATATCCTTGCTGCTCACTAAGTTTGAGGACTTGCAGCTGCCTAGACACACCTCTGCCTACACAGCACTCTCATACTTAAGCAGGAAAATTTAGCTCTCTGCTAGTCTCTGAATGCTGAGCTCCTGATCCTTTTGTGGAACCAGAAAGCATCCTTGGTACATGACTCACCTTTCTGTGTCAGATGAGGAGACTGAGGATGGGTAACTTGACTCACAACAACACAATACTCCATGTTTGAGCCTCTTGCTCCAGCCTAAGGGGTCCCTTGTTCTCTCTAGCTCTTCCTCTCTTCCTGGCAGATGAGCTGTTCCTTGCAAGGTGTAGTCAGCCTCAGCTTTGGGATTGCTACTTGCAGAGGCAGAAGAGCATCCACAAATAGACCATGTGAAGCTAGTTCAGCATGAAACCTGGGCTGTCATGTGTTCCAGAGAAGTAGTCTGTTTCAGTATGGGCAGCTACAACATGACCCTTGGGCTGTTGAACACAAATGAACTCTATGTCCATCTGAAAATGGAGAACTCCAGTTGCTGGCTTCTCCCATGTGAGTCCTGAGCACCCTGATTCATTTATTCATAGCAACACCTGCATCAAACTTCTAAAAACCAATATGGCCAAAAGGTGCTACCATCTTCTGTCACTTCTTCGTAGTGTTTTCCTCCTCCTCCTCACTGCTTCAAAAAAAATTATCCTAAAGTAGTTGTGGAAAGGACTTGCCACTTATAAAGCGGTTTATGAACAGAATGCATCTTGATCAATGTTACTCCTCTCATCATTCTTAACCATCCTGCCTCTACCCACCCCTTCTTAATTTTATAAGACATATATTAAATTCTTGACTGAATTCTCCCCCTTTTGTCCTCTTCGTTTGTCCACCCCTTCCCCCTTGATCCTACCCCACTCCTTTCAAGCACCCACTTCTTACTGTTTATTGTGTTGAACTTTGCCTTTGCCTTTTGAAAGGACTTATGCTAGTTAATTCTCCCTGGAATCTACCCCATTTCAGTTAATACCTTTGTATACCCAATGTATCAAGAGAGCAAGGAGAAACCTGGATCTGGCTCTGAGGACAGATCACCTAGTACACTTCTCTTATGTGTTACTTCTGTTCTTGATCAATAGACTCAAATGCCAGGACAGCTACAGGCTTCAATTGCCCAAACTACCTTGGTCCAGCAGAGCTTGTCTGCTCCAGTGTTGAGGCTGAGAAATGTCACAGGAGGGTGGGGGGAAGCCTCTGTCAGCAAGCAGGGGAGAGAGACCATGACAGCTCACTCAGGCACTCTCCAGGCATTGTAAGGCCTGAGGGTCATGAGGCAGGAACTCTTTCCTGACTGGTAGACATCTGCATCCACAATAAAACATGTCATGGTGCAGGTGCTGAGTGTGTAAAGCATCCCCTAGGTCCATGGACACCAGGCTCATTAACCTACTTGCGGTGAAATGGTCAAGGAGCAAGGCCACTCTCCACCCATCCCCTGGATACAGCCTCAGCTGGACTGGTCACCACCAGTGCACCCTAAGTGCCTTTGGAAGGTCCATATGTCACATGCTCATTCCCAGGATAAGGCTATTGGGAGGTGATACAGCTTTCATGGTGTAGGGCCCAGTGGGAGGTCTTTAGGTCATTGGGGGAATGGTTGCAACCCTGCCTTTTTCTCTCTCTCCTTCTGGTTCTTTCCTGGCTCATGAGGTGACACATACCATGACATGTGACTTTAAAAGTCCAAAGCCATGGAGCCATTTGATCTTGAATCTAAGTCTCCAAAATGATGATCCCCCTATAAAGCTTTTCTCTCTATAATCTGATTGCCTCAAGTAGTTTGTTACACTGACAGAAGCTGACTAATATAACCTGTCATCCAACTTATATAGGGCTCAGCTTCCACAGCTCTACTGTAGCATCTTATCCTCACAGGCAGTCTAAGAAATTAATAAAGTGGATTTAAAGTGCTTTGGGAAGTGCAGAGTGCTCTAGGAGAGCAGAATGTACCATTCTTATCCGGGCTGAAAACTAGTGAAACAAGCACCTTTTCAAATCTCTGTGCCCCTAATTGTATCTCTCTACCTAAATGAACCTGGGGCTGTGCTGTTTGCAGAACCATTCTCACTTACTAATGTACTGTGAAAGTTAAAATTACAGGTAGCTGTGGAAGAAAGAGTTAGGCTGTTGCTAAATTATTCACCAATGCTCCTGTTCAACAGTCTCCTTTAGGCAAGCCTCAGGTCAATCTGCCTTGTGTACTTAATTTCCTTCCTTACCAACTCATACACAGGAAGGTTAGGACTGGAGGAAAAGCAGGGATGGGCAGTAGTTGACACCTATTTGCTTTCCCTGAGTGGGACATGGTGCATTTAGTCTTAGATGCTTCCTCTGCTCAACACCAGGTGTCAGCTCTTGGCTGTCAGGGACTGTGAGTTCTACTTGTTTCATTGTGAGAAAACTCCACAAGAACCCTGATGTCAGGCATGGTATCATGAAATGGAATATGAGGTTGGCTTTCATGTTCAGGAAATACCTCCATATCTGGGGACAGAGCAACCTTTCTTTCTGCCTACATGCCCACCAAGGCTAACTGCAGGTCCCCTGGGTGGAAGGGAGCAGGCTGAGAGCAAAAGTCAACCATCTGGGTGAGCAGGTTTGTACTGAATCAAAGCCAGTGGCTATTGCTTAGCTCCTAGCCCCTAGGGTTGTTTGGTTCCCTGATGTTTCAAGAGAAGCCAGAATTTGAGTTATGATGTGAACGTAACCAAGCTCTAAAGCATAAAAGTAGCTTGTGAGGGGTTACCAGTTTGTAACTTTGAGCTTAGAATCACAGACAGGTGTGAAGGTATCCAATTCATGTTCCTTTCTAGCCCTGAGCTAGCTAGATCCCTGGACCATGCAGGCCTCCTGTGGTGTGGGCTTTCCTTTTCTCCCCCAGGCTGCCTCGTGAGTTCAGCAGAAACTCCCATGCCTGTTGCAGAACAGGGCCTGTATGAGAATACTTGGCAACCAGAAGTTGCCGCATACGCTGGGCACTCACACAGCTTCTACCATGAATGTGTGATACAGCCCAGACTCGGCACTGTCAATCATTGTGAGTGTTGGTAGAGGTGGGCTTTGCCTTGCTTTCCAGCAATTTCTTGAACATTTACTCCCAGAAGCTATAGAAGGCAGAAAATGGTTTTGGTGAATCTCCTTAGGAGCAGATAGTGTGTGGGAACTCCTCAGTGATCGTCCTTCCCAGACACCTTTGCCAAGGTGAAGTGCTGGTTGCCAACTTGGACCGACCACCGTGTGACACTGAACTGCTGACATGAGCAATGTTCAAGTTATTTGGACTTGAAGCTGAACATGCTTCAGGTTCACCTTCATTCAATTTCTGGTGAAATTGAATCGCACAATTGGGGAGAATTTAGAAACTGGAATTTGACTGAAGTAGACTTTTCCCGTCGGCAGGACTTCTTGCTGACTTGAAGGTCTGGTATATCTGAGATTCCTGATGCCACACCTTGAGTCTGATTTGGCAACGAGCTGCTTTTCTGTTCCCTCTGATATCAGTTTCTCTGAAGACAAGATCACGTACCCAGTGTTTCCAGAACTTTCCTCATCCATAGACTCATAGGAGAAGGTAGAGTTTGAAAATGCAGGAAGCTTAAGAATCCTTCTTGGAACCTGAATCTACAGGAATGTCTTACATTTCATATTTCTAAAACAAATGTCCAGGGGATTCAAATTGGTAATGTCTTTTTTTTTCTAGGAAATTCCGACTTAATCAAAATAAACTTTTCCCTCAATATTTTCTTGTAAAAAATTTCAAATATACAGAAATGTTTAATTTTCAATCAATGTAAGATTATTCAACAGCTAGACTTTACCATGGAAAGGATATTGGACTACACATATTTATTATGTTCCTTTCTATCCATGTATCCATCCTTCTCTCCACCCATCAGTCTGTCCATCTTTGCTCCATGGGACATTTGAATGCAAATTATAGACCTGCATATATTCTCCCCTGCATACTGAGCAGGCAAATGATTAACTAGAGTTCAATCTTTGTGGTTGCCTTTTCTTTTAAGAGATTCAGTTTTCATGGAGTGAAAGGCATGGATCTTACTTGTACTGCTGGAGTAGTTTTGACAAGTGTGTACACCTGCATATCCCCACCCTCTCAACACAGACCACTTCAGCACTCCAGAAAACTCCCTCCCATCCTTCCCAGAATACTTCTGCCTCTAGTCCTTAGAGACGATTTCTGATTTTTCCACCATAGTTTGGTTTTCACTTAATAGAATCAACCTTTAAAAGCCAGCAAGATTAAAACCATTTTCCATATATAATGGAATTTTACTCATTCATCATGGAGAATGATATTATGTCATTTGCAAGGAAATAGACAGATCTGAAAAAAATTACGTAAAGTAAAATAAGTCAGGCTCAGAAAGACAAAGAATACACTTTCTCTCATTTGTAGCAGTTAGAGCTAAGTTATAAACATGTGTAAATATAGATGCTCATATGAATATATACATATAAACATATATGTTGACTGAAATATAGTATTGCAGGGGAGGATTCCAAAGATGTAGCTCCTTTTAACAATGAACTTACAGTTTCTCAAAATGAATGCCAGAAAGCTGGAACAAGTTTTGTGTAGGGAGGTAAGTTCAAGGGAAGGGAGGTCAAGGGGGCAGATGAATGGAGAAAGGAAGTATAAGCAAATGCAGTCATACTGTCCAATGTATTAAAGTGAAAATGGAATCGGGTAAATGGAGGGGATAGATGGAGCTGGGAGAGATGACAGAAAAATGATTAAAGGGGTGTCACAGATCAAAATACACTGTACTTACAAACTGACATGTTGACTTGAAACCTACTTAAGAATAACAAAGCTAACTCATATCTAGATCCCAGTATTATTTATTTATTTATTTGTCGGTTGTGGGCCCTGAACTCTGGGCCTGGGCACTGTCCCTTAACTCTTCAACTCAAGGCTATCACTCTACCACTTGAGCCGCAGCACCACTTCTGGCTTTTTCTGCTTATGTGGTGCTGAGGAATCGAACCCAGGGCCTCATGCACGTAAGGCAAGCGCTCTACCACTGAGCCACCTTCCCAGCACCAAGATCCCAGTATTTTAAAAGAGTGGAGTAGAGATGCTTCCATTCGAGTCGTGCAGGGTGAGTGAGTCCTGGCTTTACCTGGTCCTCTGAGAACCTGTGAATCATCTGTCTGACACCTGGCTACTCCAAGACACTGAAACGGTTGCCCTGGGTTCCTGCTGGGAACAGAATTGTCTTCGTTCATTAGCCCTTACACTCTTGCTTTATTTGGGGGTCTCTTATTTCTTTAAGTGGGAAAAATATTCCAGGTCCCAGAGCTACATCTTGCTATAATAATTCTAGACAAAGAAGAAAACAAAAGCTTCAGTTATTATTGTGCTTTTTCTTGTGAAGGCTGATTTTTGTGTTCAAATTCAGGCACTTGGGTAACACACCTTTATTTCACAATTCTCAATAAAGCTACCTGCATTCTGATTGTATCAGCAACCTCCGGCTACTTCCCCTCACGCAGCCTGCAATATAAGCCTCTAATTTCCACTGTGCAGCAGGGGCATGCTTTATGGGCTGGGGGATGCTAAGTCTCATCTCGCCCCACATTGCCACAGGCTACTGGTGTGGAACAGAGCTCACCCTCAAAATGTCAGGGAGAATGAGAGACCTACTTCTGCCTACCCCACCCCAGCTAGAATGAAAGCAGCGGTGGTCTCCGAGCCCATTGGACCGCAAGCCCTCACCATGCCCTGTCTTACCAGACTCTTCTGACCAGGCTGCTCCATCTCCATTTTGACTCCCCAGGCTCCGTGGGGACAATCAATTGCTCACCCACAAGATCCTGGGGAATATTAGAAAATTAAAGGCTCCTGGGCTTGCTTCTGTTGTCTCAAGCTGCTTCTAAAGCAAGCCCCATTGGGGCACCAATGGAAACTGAGGAGTTGCTAACTCATCAATGGTTAGACCAATGTAACTTGAAAACTTGGGACAGAGCATGACCCTGCCTGGGAGCCTGAAGGCGGTGACCAGATCCGTCCTGAGTCAGCTCAGGCTCCTGATGCTGTTTTCATTTTCCCAGCTCTACTTTCTATTTAATTGACCAGCCTGAGGCTTGTCTCCAACTTCTGGCTCCTACTGAGAGGGAGGCTGACATTGCTGTGCATGCTTTGAAGTAAGAACCTCAGATTCCAATCCCAACTCTACGTTGGCCCAATCCCAGCTTGCTGGCCTCGATTTCCTCATCTCTAATGTAAAGCTAAGTACTCAGGTTTCAGAATAGTGGTAGGGGCTAAATGAGATAATATACAACAGGGCCTCGTGATTTATAAGCACTTAGTAACTATTAATACTCCAAGATGCCCAATTTAGAGTGTCTCTGTATGCCTTTCCCAGACATGGTCTGTATGCCCCTCTTTTCTCCTTTCTCTCTTCTCTTCCCTCATCCTCTTGATCTGTATGTTCCTAGAATTAACACACAAAACAATTTTCAGTGACTATTTGTTGAATTAGACATAAGAAATTGGATGTACCAGTGACCTCATCTCTTCTTCTTTTCCATTTCTTCGCCGTGTCACAACACCGTCATTCATTTCAAGCAGCCAGTTATTGCTTCCAGAACTGAAGCAGGGACTCTCTTGACCTGAAACAGTGTGGTTTTTAATCAGCCACAGCGGAAGCCATAACCATCCTAAGTACTTTGTCTATTTTGGGACAGTGGAATTACTAGTGAGGAGGAGCACTTTGGAAGAACAGTGCATGGGTCAAGGCTCACTCCTCTGCTTATGAAGAATGCCCTTTCATTAGTTTATAGCACAAGCAATGCTTGATTATAATTATCTATCTGTGAAGTGTTAACTGAGCCCAAGTCCCTGATGAGAAATTCAGATGTGTTTGCCACAATTCAGGCACCCAGTCCACAGATGTTTGGGTGAAGAACTAAGCCTATGTTTGTTTTTTTGTTTTCGTTTTGTCAGTTGTGGGGCTTGAACTCTGGGCCTGGGTGCTGGTAGGCAAGTGCTCTACCACTTAAGCCACAGTGCCACTTCCACTGGAGGTTTATTGGGGATAAGAGTCTCATGGACTTTGCTTCCTGGGGCTGGCTTTGAACTGTGATCCTCAGCTCTCAGCCTGCTGAGTAGCTAGGATTACAGTCATGATCCACTGGTGCCAAGCTAAGGCTATGCTTTGTCTTGAACTCTGACCTACTGTCCTACAAAGTCAGTGAGAGTTCTGTCTCAGCCAGGAAAGACATTCTAACACTCATTTGCTGAGCTGCTGGCACCTTACTCAGGGAACAGTAACCAGTACTATTTGACAAATACTCAGTTCTACTTCCCACTCTGGCATGGCATAGTTTTATGAGTCTTTCGTGGTTGAATGGTGCCTGATGTCTTGTTCTGACTAAGGAGTTTTAGTTGGAAGTAATGAAGTTGGAAGAAGGTTTCAGAGAATCCTCCCCTCTCCTCTCCTGCCCTGTACTCTCCTATCTTTCCTCTCCGGTCCTGTTCTGTCCTCTCCTCTTCTCTACTGTCCTCTTTTTCCTCTCCTCCTCCCTCCATTCCCCCTCCTCTTTGCCTCCCCTCCCTTTTCTCCTCTTCCCTTCCTTTCCTACTCCTCCCTCCTCTCCTCTCCCCTTCCCTCCTGTCTTGGAGGCCTGTACATTCTAGGCAAACTCTCTGATATGGGCCATGTTTCTACCCCAGAATCTGAGCTTCTCTGATTTCATCTTTTACCCCTCAGATGAAGCAGGAAAACACTGTATACTGATAACATTTCGAACTTGAATTCAAACCATGGCTGCCTAATTGATCCGGGGGTGCAGGGCTTGGGCAAGTCATTTAAGACCCTTTCCTGAGCCATTATTTTCTCTCTTACAGAATGGTGCCCAGGACTAAGTGAAATCTACTCTACTTTTCCATAGACATTGGGATGCAACCAGTGGTGGTGTCACAGCTGTCCGTCAGATGTCTTAATAGAGATAGGCAGCTTTGGACTCTAAACAGCTGATGTTTCCCTCTCAAGGTCTGCAAAGATATGGCACGATGCAGACCCAAATAAGACATTTACTGGGAAGGAGCTGGCAGCTGCTGAAAATACACCAGCTCTGCACATCAGGTTTGCTATTTCAATGAACTGTTAAATGTCAAGTGAATGTTTTCCTCCAGCTTTTAGCCCTCACCAAGATCATCTCTCTGCCTCCCAGGGAGGACTGGCAGCATTGGCTTAGTTGTAACTTGAAGGATGGGAGTTAACCAGGTCCTGATGCTAAGACAAGCTCAAATCTCTAGTTCAGAGAATTGTATTGATTGTTTTAGTAAAAGTATGTATTCATGTACCTGAGTATACACATCCATCCATTCATTTAAAAATATTTACTGAGATTATATACCTCCGACAGTGCTTTGGAATCCAATGAAATGAAAGCAGTAGAGATCCCTGACTTCAGGAAACTTATGTTTTAATGAAAGAAACAGTAAGCAAAGTAAGTGAAATAGACAAGAAGGCAGATAGCAATCCATATTGAGGAGAAAGACTAAAGCGTGAGAGAAATAAGAAATGTCCAAGAGACTGAATTTTAGATTAAATGCCTGGATAGGTCCCCTGAAAAGAAAACTTTGAGTATCTGGAAACACTGGTACCTGTCTACAAGGGAAAATGTCCCACCATACCACACTTCGTACCATACCTCCTGGCAAACCCAGATCAGTGATGAGATGTGCATGTGAGTGGCACCAGGAATCACTAGGGGAAAGGTGAGCAGAGGGAAACTCACTCCAGGATCCAATGGCAAGAGTGCTGAGAACAAGAATAAGCCAGGCCCAAAGAAACATGGGTCCCATGGTTTCCCTTATTTGCAATAACTAGTATACGTCTGCGACAAGCAGAAAAGGTCAGATAAGATGATGTTAGGCGAAATGAACCCCAAGATAAGGACACAAGTGGTTTTTTTTCTTTCTTGTTATTGTGTCTAACGTATTTATAAGGTACCACGTGATTGTTTTGTTGCTTTGTATGTCCCTCCCCCACTGTTTAACCCCTGGTTTCACTATATTTGATGTTGGCATAATTTGGGGAGGGGAAGGGAAAAAACAAATTGTTTAAATAGGGATACAGGTGGACCCATTGCAACAATGAGATGTACAAGTTGCTATGTTGAAAAACGAACTTTACAGCTTTGGCGGGGGCGGGGGGGGTGCTGGGGGAAGGGGACGACAGGGTGTGGGGGGAGATGGGATGGGATGGTAAGGGGAAACAAAGGAGGAGGCAACAATGCTTGACAAGAAATTTACTCATTACCTTGCCCATGTAATTGTAACCCCTCTGTATGGTATTTTCACAATTAAAAAAAAAAACATTAAAAAATGGTTTGAAGGATGAACTATGCTTGTCTATCTATCCACCACCTATTCAACCATCCACCAGCCATCCAACCATCCATCCATTTGTTCATTTAGCTGTTCAACAAATGTCTATTTCTACTACTAATATATATGCAGCTTATAATTAGATTATTAGTGTGTTTTATAAATAAAATTAAAGAGAAAAAAGGCAATACAAATAAGACTTTGATGCTGCATTGGGCTCTGTCCATGGTTTTGAAGGTAGGGGACCCCAAGGAATATTAGTGAGCACAAATGCTCTTCTAAGGTCTGCTCTATATCTCATTTGGTACTTACCATTGCCCTGTGAGAGCAAAACCATCACCTGGTTAGCCCACGGCAGGTCACTTACCTAGCAGGAATTCGAACTCATGCAATCTTGCTCCAAAGCCTCTTCTCTTAATAACCACACTACTTTTCTATAAACAAATAGAGATGAATGATTGTAATACAGAATAATAATGCAAGATAAAACCTGAACTTTTTAATGTCATTCACATTGACTACTTAGGGCAAAGGCCCAAGGACTCAGGCACAGGATTTGAACTCTACTGTGCCCAGCATCCTGGGGCAGGGGCAGCCCCAGCTTGCCTAGGCAAGGAACAAGGAACTGAGATACTGAAGATTGGCAGGAGGAGGAGAGGGAAACAACAGGGTCCTCATCACACATCAGCTCCATCACCCTGTGGGAAGTGTCTAAGAGAAGCTGTTAACAGTGTTTGTTTCTGGTAAACACCTTTGTTCCTCCAGTTGACTATTTTTAAACTCTTCAAGCTGAGCTAACTTCAGGTGTGACATTCTAAAGCAGTTACCCAGTTTTCTGTTAGATGGGTGGGATGAATGGAAGAGAGAAGCTGAGTGAATTTATTTTGAGGGGAGGAAATGGGAACCAGCATTGGGGCATGGATCTTCAGCTACCTGGTTTCCCTCTGGGGGAGGCTTTGGTAAGCAGACATAAGGAGGTAGACCAGGTGGAGTGGGACATCTTTTGCTCTTCTCTCCTCCACTTAGTGGATGTTGGTGTGACCACTGACTCTTCACTGAAGCTTCCGCTGAGTCTTTACCCTCCACCTCCACTGTGTGCATGGAAGCACAGTGGGAATTGTGGTTTAGGATGAATATGAATATGTATTCATTGTACATCTTGCTTTCCTATTCAGTGTATTTAAATTCCATTTGTGTGTGTGTGTGTGTGTGTGTGTGTGTGTGTGTGTGTGTGTGTGTGTGCGTGTGTGTTTGTGTGTGTATGCCAGTACTGGGGCTTGAACTCAGGGCCAAGGCCCTATCAGGTTTTTTTCTGAGTTTTTTTGTTTGTTTTATTTCTCAAGGATAGTACTCTACCACTTGAGCCACAGCTCCACTTCTGGCTTTTTTTTGGTGGTTAATTGGAGGTGAGAGTGAGTGTCATGGACATTCCTGTTGAGTCTAGCTTTGAACCTTGATCCTTAGATTTCAGCTTCCTGAGTAACTGGGATCACAGGTAAGAGCCATTAGTATCTGATTTGGTCTGGCTTTTTAAAAAGAAGCATTGGCACTTTGTTCCCATTTTCTCTAAGAGGAGAGACTAAAATCTGTCATCCCCTAGACAATAGGAAACCCAGGGCTTTCCTCAGGAATTACTGGCCTTCCTCTACACTCTAAATCATGGCAAATGTAATGCCAAAATTCAGGAAGGTTAGAGAGGATTCATAGAATTTTTTCACCTCCAGAATGAACAAATATTAATATTGGGCATATATTCCCAAGTGTGAAAAGTGCCTGCAGACAAAGTAAAGTTTACCTTTCAAAATCTTCACAACTCCACCTTTTTCCCTCTTCAGAGATAAGCTTCTCCTTCCTGTCCATGTCGACACACTAATTCATGTGCACTAAAACATGGTCATAAATGACAGCATGTAGAATCTCATTGGTGACTTGTTTTTCCTTTTTATAATTTGTTTAAATATCTTATTGTTAATTAATGCAGACTTACATTTAGACTCTAGTATGTGCTGAATTGTGTTTCCTTCACCCAAATTCATATATTGAAATCCCATTTCAGCCCAAATGCCTCAGAATGAGGCTTTATTTGGACTCTGGGTCTTTTAAGGGCCAACTAAGTTTGACAGGGACCAGTGACTCATACCTGAAATTTTAGCTACTCGGGAGGCTAACATCTAAAGGATCAAAGTTCAAAAACAGCCGGGGCAGAAAAGGTTTTGAGACTCCCTCTCCAATTAACTAGCAAAAATCAGGGCTGGAGGAGTGGCTCAAGTGTAGTGTCAACTGGGAGCAAAAAGCTGAGAAAGACCTGGTGGCCCTGAGTTCAAACCCCAATACTAGCAAAAACAGCAAAAAAAAAGAAGCAATTAATTAAGTTAAAACACGGACATTAAGGCAGATCCAAATCCAGTATGGCTGATGTCCTGATATAAAGAAGTGATAACACAGATACAGAAATAGGAAGGTGGTGTGAAGATGAAGGGGTAACAACTGTCTATGGACCAAGAAGAGGCCCGAAGCAGATCCTCGGTCATTCAGTCAGAGAAAAACCCCCCATCCCAGCAGGACCTCAGACCTCCAGACTCCAACATGGTGACAAATCATTTAACCACCCCCTCTGTTTTACTTTTAAATTGAAGCACATCGACAGGGACTCCATTCCACAAGGGACAATTAATAGTGTCTAGTCTTTATACTCATGTACTGATATTTTTCCTCATCCTCGACTTGTGGATTTTTATTTTAGTCCTTTAAAAAAACATGGGTTTTGAACCAGAGCTCTTTGAATTCAGAAATGTTCTCATTAGAGCATTCTTAACATGCGTGATCCCAAATACCATCGCTCACCTCTCTGCTCCTCAATTTCTTATGTTTAGCACAATATCTACTTTCTATAATTGTTGTACTAGTTGAACCTCTCTTTTTAAATTTTTTAAAATATTTTATCTTTAAGTATTTGTACAAAGGAGTTGGCATTTGACAAAGTAGTGCAGGAATCCAATGAATCTTGACCAGTGTCACCCTTTCTATTATTCTCCCCTAGTGATGGATTTTGTTATGTGTGATTTTCATTGGCAGTAATGGAGTTTGTGCTTGGCAAATGACAAACCTTACCTAGTTTTTAGTTTCCATTATTTTTCAAGTAGGGTCTCACATTTATACGTGGGCTGTCCTGAATCCTCTATTTATGCTTTCAACATACATGAAATGACAAGTATACACTACTCTTCCAACCTATTGATTGAGGTGGGCTTTTGTAAATATTATGCCTGGGCTGGCCTGGAACCCTGATCCTCCTGATTTCAGCTTCCTCAGTATCTGGGCTTACAGGAATAAGACATAATACCCTACTTAAGTAGCATTCTGTGTGTGTTGGTGTGTGTGTGAGTGTGTGTGTATGTGTGTGTGTGTGTGTGTTTGAACTGGGGCTTGAACTCAGGGCCTGGACGCTTTCCCTTAAAATTTTTTGCTCAAGGCTAGCACTCTACCACTTGAATCCAGCTTTTTGGTGATTAATTGGAGGCAAGCGTCTCATACTTTTCTGCCTGGATGACTTCATACCATGTTCCTCAGATCTCAGCCTCTTGAGTATCTAGGATTATAGGCATGAGCCACCAGAGCTGGCTAAGTACCATTCTTAAAGAATAAACTAGGGCAACTTTGGAGAAGGTACCTGCCTCTGACATGGTCCCATGACTTGAAGAAAACATCTGAGTGGTTCCAGCTAGGAAAGCCAGCAAGGTGGAAACTAAACTTCAGATTCTCTCATGGCAGCTCTGCCAGGCTGACTTCCCAGCATGCTTTGGGCATAAGATGCAGTAACAAGGGACAGGAGTGTTCTTTTCAATGGACAGGCAGCCTGCCAAGAACCTGTGGAGCCTGCTAGAAGAGGCTGCTTACAACTGTACCCCAAAGTATGTGTAGGGCTTGCAAGAAAAGAGGGAGCATTTGGCTCCTTTCAGATGCATTTTGGAGGCATTGTTTGTAATGGTATAAAGAGGGAAGCACCCTGAATGTTGACAGAAAATTCATTAAGACCACAGCATATTTATACCAAAACCACTGTTGAAATGATACGTAATGATAGGGAAAGGTCTTGAAGACGAGAAATAGCATTACTTATTTTGAAAGGCTACTTATTTTTGAGTCAGTACACTATAATAAATAAGTTTAACAAAAAGTGAGTACACTACAACACTGCTATTTTAAAAAAATATTTATAATGAAGGAAATAAATAGGTGTACAGAAAATGATGACTATACATCTTAATGGCAGTTTTCTACAGTGTTATGTGTTTTCTCCTTGCTGGGATATATGTTTATATTATATATCATAACTATCACAAAAAGTGATATATTCTCATTTATTACTCACTGTTTTAGCTCTTTGCCATCTAGTGAGAGAGAATTAAACTAGATAACCTTTATGCCTCCTATCAGCTGGGACATTTCCAGATAATAATTTTGAAAATTGGATTTTTTTCTCAAGGCTATTGTTCTACCACTTGAGTCACACCTTCAGTTCCAGCTTTTTGCTTGTTAATTGGATATAAAGAATCTTTGTGTTCCTGGACTGGCTTTGAACTTTGATCCCCAGATCTCACTGTGACATGTGCCATAGTGCCTGGCTTTTTAAAGATTGGAATATTAATCAATAAAACATAGCTATAAAAAGTGCAGTTACATGGTTAAAAATAAAAAAAGTCAGATGGGTTTAGTGACACTCAAATGTAATCCCAGGACTTGGTAGGCAGAGGCAAGAAGATCACAAGTCTTAGGCCAGCCAGAGCTACATAGCAAGTTCCAGGCCAGGGTGGGTGATGTGGTTGAGACACTCTCAAAACAAAGAAATTACAAAATTAAAAAGCTGCTGAAGACCCCAGAGCTGGCTGCTACATGACATCATTGATGTTTTGTTTGGAAGGGAATTAAGGATGAGACAGCTACTAAACACATTGTACACTTGGCTAAGAGCTGTGGTTTTTTAAAAATCTATTGCTACTAGAAAGGTAATGTACAGAGGGTTACATTTACATGTGCCAGGTAATAAGTACATTTCCTTTCGCACAGTGCCATCTCTTCCCTCATTCCCATTCCCTCCCTCTCATCTCCATGCACAAGATTAGGCAAGTGTTTTAATAGATCATTTTAATACTTACAATTAGCCTATGTGGTAGGTGGCAAGACTGCTTCCATTTTTGTCCAGTGAGGAAGCTGTAACCATAGGGAAGTCAGTCAGTGCCCAGATTAGTGACCAGAACAGAACCGAGTTTGCATTTGAACACAAAACCTGGAGACAGCGGCCCAGCCTTCCCCTTACTCTCAGCTGCCCCCTAGTGGAGCACTTCCCTCTCCTTGGACTGGTAAGACATTTGGCCTCATTGGAGGAACCAAGGAAGCAAAGGGAAGCCTGTCCAGCCAAGGAGTATGAGCAGAAAAGGTCCAATGGGATCTCATAAGGTGAATGACGCCCCTCAGGAAACCAAGAGCTTATCTTGGTAAGTTATAAGTCAGGGTCCAGGGATGACCAAGGTGGCTTTCCTCCATGTAGACTCAGGAAGACTGCAGTTCTGTGGAGAATTGTTAGTAATGGAGGGGGAAGGAGAGAAATAAGCTATACGTAGGTGTTTGCATTTCCTTAAAAGTGTTATGCATTGAAACAAATTCCAGGAAATGGAAATGTAGGTTTTTGTTATTGTTGCTGTTTTCCTTTTGCTTTTTTGTTTTTTTTTTTTTCTTTTTTGTTCTTTCTTCTGTCTTTTTTGGGGGGAAGACCAAGGTGGGCACAGAAAAGAAGGGAAGAAGGATGAACAAGTTCAGGTATGGTATTCAGTAGACACTACATAGAAAATGAACTCCACAACTTGTGGAGAGGGATGGGAGGGGGAAACTAGGGGAAAGTGAAGGAAGGGGTGTCACTGTCCAGAAATAAATGCACGTATTACCTAACTTATGGTAACTCCTCTGTACAACGCTTTAATAGAAACAATACAATTATATTTTTAAAAGTGTTATGTAAAATGTCATATCGGACATGAGTTAGTGATTCATGCTGTTACTTTAATAACGTGTTCCAGTTTTAAGAGGTTGAGGTTTTGGGTTGGAGAGTGCTGTTCCCTACTGCTGCCCACTTCTGCTTGTCTGAGCTGGGTGCCCAAGTTCCCAAGCTGGCTGATCCCATGTAGGTTTGGTCAAAGGCAGTGTACATGTAAAATCAGCAAAGAGGAAGGGGGAGCCAGAATGTCCACTCCCAAGCAGCTAGCAGCAAGTCCATTGCTAGGTACATCTCCTCTGAGGCTTTCATCGGATGACATCAAATTTCCAGCTTCTTCTGAGTGACCCCAATCCAGGCATGGATAACTTCGTCTCCTCCCTTGTCTTGGGTAGATAGCAGTTGATCTTGCCAACTTTTGACTAGTTTGCTATACTTTCTTGATCTCTCTGTTCTTCTATTACATGTGCAAACAATTAAGTTTTGTCTGCTTGCCATTGGAGTGATTTTTCTTCCTGATTGAATTCTTCTTGGGATGCTCTCTCTGTTATAGATTTCTGAGCTATTCTATGATGTAGGGCAAAGGTCATAATGTAACCTAAAGGAAGGAGCTTCAGTGAAACTTCAATAAAAGCGTAAAGGTGAATAACATTGGCATCAGCCAAGATTATCAGGTATCCTGTATGATTTTGAATTTGGCCTTCAAAATAAGAGAACTTCTGTGGATACAGGAGGCAATTGGAGAGTAGTAGTAAGTTCTAGTGTTCCAGAGCACAGTAAGATAACTATGATTCACCAACAATCAGGTGAATACTTCAAAATAGCTAGTGGATAAGATTTTGTTCAACACACACAACGATATACTTCCAAGGTTATAAATACACCAGTTATCCTAATCTGATCATCATAGGGTCTCTGCATATACTGAAATGTCACACCACACCCCCTAAATATGCATAACTACTGTGTGTCCATCTAAAAATATATTTTAAAAGGAGAGAATGAAAGGAATGAGGGATTTGATGGGATAAGAACACTCTAGATGCCGGGCGCTGGTGGCTCACGCCTGTAATCCTAGCTACTCAGGAGGCTGAGATCTGAGGATCTCGGTTCAAAGCCAGCCCGGGCAGGAAAGACCGTGAGACTCCTATCTCCAATAAACTACCAGAAAACCAGAAGTGGCATTGTAGCTCAAGTGGTAGAGCGCTCGCCTTGAGCTGAAGAGCTGAAGGACAGCACTCGGGCCCAGAGTTCAAGCCCCACAACTGACAAAAAAAAAAAAAAGAACACTCTAGATGAGGGGGTAAACATTAACAAGTACAATAATCAATAAGAATCCTGCTCTTATAAATAACACATGGGTAATAAAGGAAAATATAAGAAAAGTGTTCCACTGCACCTAAGAGCTTCTCAGGGATGGAGATATAATATGGGGAATATCAGGAAACTCCAGGCAGAGAATATATCTAGATTGGATGACTGAGGGAGTCAGAAGGGATAAACCAAGAAGGAAGCATTGGGATCTGGCTGAACGCCAGAATAAAGATGTGGGCCTTATCCTAAGGCCACCTTTGTCATTATTGGGTCCTGGTGTCTAGAAACTGTTTTATCAGTGTTGTTGGAAGTTGAGGTAAATGAGGTTTTCTCAAACCCATGTCCTATTCCACTTGCTTGGACTGGCATGGAGTGAGGGAGAGGGACTGGTTGGAAGACTATTGTAATTCATCATGGGTTTGAGCCAGGCAAGAAGGATTCATATTTGTTATGTATTCAAAAAGTTGGAATTTCACATAACAAATGGGGGAGATGAAAGAAAGGATTGTACAGAAATGGTTCTGATCGGAGGTTCTTGGGAAATGGTTCTTGGGAGGCCAAGGCAGGAGGATTGTGTATTCAAGGTCAGCTTACATAGCAGGATCCTTTCTCAAAAAAAAACAACAACAACCATTCAAATAAACAATGCAGGAGAGGGAGAAAGGAAGGAAGGAAGGAAGGAAGATAGGAAGGAAGGAAGGAAGAAAGAAAGAGAGAGGAAAGACGGAAGGAAGGAAGGAAGGAAGGAAGGAAGAGAGGAAGGAAGAAAGGAAGATAGGAAGGAAAAAAGAAAGAAAGAAAAAGAATGAAAGCAAAGAAAGAAGGAAGGAAGGGAGGAAGGAAAGAAGGAAGAAAGAGAGGAAGGAAGAGAGGGAGGGAGGAAAGAAGGAAATAAGGAATGAGGGAATAAAGGAGGAAGGAAGGAAGGAGGAAGAAAAAAGAGAATGAAGAAAGGAGAGAGAAGGAGGGAGGAAGGAGTGGAGGAAGGGAGAAAAGGAGGAAGGAAGGGAAGGGAGGAGGGGAAGGGAAGCAAAGGAGAAAGGCAGGCGTGCAGAAAGATGATTATGAATATGTCTATGTTAATCAAGCCGGGCTCAGGGAAAGTGGGATGAGGAGATGGGGTAAATGCATACCTAGTGATGACAATTATTTAATAACCACCCTTAGATTTTTTGGCCTTTTCTCTCCTGTTATTGTAAAGACATTCATTTCTCTTCAAACCCAATAAATTATTCTCTGCCAGTAAGCTGGGGGGAGGGGATGAAGATCTGGGTTTGCTCTTGGCTTTTCCTCTGTCTAGTCCAAACACTGAAAATGTCAAGTTTGCTCACTAATTAAACATGTCTGTCTTGAGCTGTGCTTGTATCTTTCACTGAGAAGGTGTAGTTTTCCAGGGAGACATTACACATTCATGTTTCCAAATACAGCATTTTGAAATCTCCTCATGTGACACAAATACCAACTTGGTAGAAATATCCCCTGGGGCGACACCTGAGTCAGACAGCCAGGGCTGAGAGAGAGCAAAGATGTAGCCTGTGTGTGCCTTTTTTTTTCAAATTTTATTTTCTTTAAGAGCTGCTTTGGGAGGAGTTGTTGGACCAAGCCTGGGCCTTTCTGGATTTCTACGGTCCTGCCACTCAGTTAGCTCCTGGGCGGAGTCATGAGAAGTGTGGTCCAGTCCCTTGTACCATGTTTAACGGTAAGCATATTTGTGGCCTTCTAGAATACTACTAGGGAACTGTCACTACCTCCAGACATTCCATAAAAAAAGATCTGGGGCCAGACACTGGTGACTCATGCCTATAATCCTAGCTACTCAGGTGGCAGAGATCTGAGAACTATGGTTTGGAGTCAGCCTAGGCAGGAAACGGAGGTTCTTATCTCCCATTAATCAGAAAAATAATAAAAAGCCAAATGTGGAATTGTAGCTTAAGTAAAGTGTTGGCCTTGATCATCCAGGCCCTGAGTTCAAGTACCTACATGAAAGAGAGGAAGGAAGGAAGGAAAGGAGGGAAAGGGAAGAAGAGAACTTGATCTTGAATTCTTTGCAGAATGAAACTAATTTGTTGTATACTTTCAAAGCAGTACTGACACAAAAGTAATGGGAACTGATGGCTGGGGATGTAGCTCAGCGGTAGAGCCCTTGCCTAACAGATGTGAAGCTTTGGGTTCAATCCACTGCACCAAAAAATATGTGAGCAAAAATTGTGGATGCCTTCTGAATCCTGGGGAAGTTGGGGCGAGTCAGAGGGGGAACATGCTAATCCTTACATGGGTATCCGTGTATCCAGGCTGCCTGCTTGGAGGAGGCATCTCAGTGGGACTCTTTCCTTGTATTTTCTAATGGCTAGGTGACTGGACCATGCGAAGATAGTTCAACCAATTTTACTGGTTTTATTTTAGATCTCAAACTCACAGCTTCCTATCTGAACAGTTTGACAATTCACTAGACTACAAGTTGCCAGTGAATAATAT
Organism: Dipodomys spectabilis; assembly: GCF_019054845.1. Taxonomy (NCBI): domain Eukaryota; kingdom Metazoa; phylum Chordata; class Mammalia; order Rodentia; family Heteromyidae; genus Dipodomys; species Dipodomys spectabilis. Next base: position 932,744 of record NW_024870842.1, on the reverse strand, counting down.
TTTTTTAATTATCTTTAAGTAGTTGTACCAAGGACTTGCCATTTAACAAAGCAATTTACGAATACAATATACTTTGATTAATGTCACCTTTCAACATGCTCATTCATCCTTCCCCTTCCCACCCCTTCTTTCACTCTTCTTAATTTTATAGGATATGCATTAGGTTCTTTGCTGCATTCTCTCCCTCTTCTCTTCATTTCTTTACCTCTTTCCCATTGACCCTATTCCACCCCTTTTGAGTACTTGCTTCCTGATGTTTTATTTTATTGAATTTTAATTTTTTTTAGTGGACTTATTTGTGGAATTCAAGCAAAGACCGTGTATCCTGAAGATCCATGTAGAATGTGTCTCAGTATGCCTTGTTGCTATAATTTAGTACCTGATGCTCAGTAACATATTTTTTAAGGAACACTCTTTGTGTCCCCTGATTCAGTGGCTCCATAGCTCAAACAACGTGATGCTGGTTCTGGTAAGATCCATGACTGTGTTCCAACATGGCAGAGATGTACAGAGGGGGCTTAGTATGTGCAATGTTCTCACTTTGAAACAACCCATTTTTGTGAGAACTCACCCAGTTCATGAGGCCAGTATTAATCTCTTTTGAGGGCAGTATCCTTATGACCTAATTACCTTCTCCCAGGCTGCACCTCCCAAAGGTTCTTCCATTTCAGGATCGGCATGCTGTGGACCAAGGATCCAGCACACCTTTGAAGCAGCCACTCAAGCCATATGCAAACCACAGCAGACACTGGTTATATGCTTTCTTTATAAAAAGAAAGACCCGGCTATGTGCAAGAAACATCTCTTGTTGAAGAAAAACAATGTTCACATTGCCAAAGAATAAAACAATTTTTACCATCAGGAAACTAACAAGTCTTGAATATGAGTTCTTGTTATAAAAGACTCTTATATAAAGAGACTCTGTGATAACACATCCCGGTGTAGTTATGCCTCTCATTTCTCTGTGGACTATGGCAAAAATTACTTCATGATGAGCCCCCAACTTTGGAACCAGGCCCAGCATCTGGGAAGATGGTCCCTGGGCCCCTTTCAGTTGTGCAAGTTGTACCATGAGCGTCCACAAGGCAGCTTAGGGTCTGAAGCTATTCTCCTTAGAAGCAGGCAAGTGCTGGCTCTGGGCCATGCCAGGGTTGTGTCTGGAGGCCTTTATTTGGTCTGTGATCATGGAAATGGCAGCATCCTGCCAAAACAGCTCTCTCCAAGCCCTGCCATATGGGGGCTGCCTTTCCACCAAGCCTGGCAGCTCTTCTGCTCATAACATCAGTCCCCACTGACAGATTCATCCCTGTCACACTATTTACTGAAACTAGGCCACTTAATTAAAAGCAAGAGCTTTTGCATAAACTCCAACAGTGGCTTTATAAATTCCAAGCATTGTAAAGGGACCAGATAGAAGAATGGACCAATTAGCATGGAGCCCAATGTTCCCACCCCTTCCAAAGTGCTCTTTAATCATAGTGGCCTGCTGTCCTGGGGGGTCAGCTCACCATGAGCGTGGAAAGGGCCATCCCCAGAACCGAGGTGATATATTTTCCTTGGACATTTCCATGAAAGATAATGGTTCAGATTAGGTGTTTTGTAATCAGACATGAAGCCAGCTTCCCATGGTGGAGGGGATGGGAGATTGATGTCCTTTGAAGAGTGATTTGGGCACAAGAATGGGAGGAAGCACTATGGAAAGCAGACAGACAACCAGGGGCGTATTAGGTGAAGCCCTGGGAGCATTTAGTGGGTTCTCACTCTTACACCTTGAGTCCCACTGATTTCCAGTGGGACCTTCCATAGAGTGTTCCATTGGCTTCTCCAGCTCTCTTCTTCCTTCTCCACTGTGCTCCATGCCTCAGAGAATGGCCTATATGAGCCATATCTTGTGGATTTGGGCCAACAAGAGCTATCAGTGGAGGTAGGAGGGTAGGAGGAGAAAGGAGTCAGGTATTTATTGCCCAGTTATCTTCCCATCAGGTCACTGCAGGTTGGCTCTGCAGGCCATAGCTACTGCCCAGTGGCTCTTCTATTGCCTTTCCCTTTCTTGTTTTGGAATCTGCTGGTTCTCCTTGATCCATCTGGCCTGCCTATGAGAATAATGGCTCGTTGCTGTGTGAACCCTGGACCCTGCATCCTACTTCAGTAGTTTCTTTAAAACATATAAATGATTCCATTTTTATATGCTCCTCCAATTTTGGACTAAGATGGGGTCCCAAGGAGCACAAACACTGCTCTCCAGGAAGTGGCAGTGATAGTGGGAACACGCAATAGATAAACAACCAACTCCTCAATTGAGCCAGGTCTACTATAAGATGTGCCAAGTCACTTTCCTGATCCACAGGAAGGGCCAAACAGGCTGGCATACACGCAGAGGTACTGGGCAAGGGAGTGGCTTGAGTTGGGCTTCTGCATGACCAGTGTTTGGGAAGACCAGCGGGGAAGAGGAGAGCATGTATTGGATAGGAGAACAACCTGAGCCAATAACAGGTCAAGAAGCCATGGGTAGAAGACCTTGAACTTCAGTGGAGGAAACCTGAATAGCCTGGGACTTGGTCAGAATGAGCAGGCCCAACTCAGATCTCACCCTCCCTCACCTGTTCAGATGTAGTTGTGTCATCTTGTAGGCGCATTGGAAGAGCTGGCAAGTGTAGAGTGTCTGCAGCGCATCCTCACCACCGAACCCTCAGATAGAATATATTCCAGTCTTTAGAGAAGCTGGTTGTGATTGTCAGCCTCCAAGATGTCCCAATGATACCCACATTTTCAAAATTCACAATTGTATGGATTGTGTATGTATGTATGAGTGTGTATGTGTGTGTGTGTGTGTGTGTGAGAGAGAGAGGGAGGGAGAGAGAGAGAGTTGCAGAGATTCAATTATAAGACAGTTTTGTGGCATCTTCTTTCAGGTTTTTGCTCATAGGTTTATTTCTCTATGATTTCCTTCTCTGACCATTCTATTTGAATGAACAACTAACCTTCCAACTCTGCTTTAGTGCCACCCCTGATTTATTTTTCTTCATAGAAATATCTAACATGGTATATCTTTTTTTTTTTTGGCTGGTCATGGGATCTGAACTCTGGGCCTGGGCGCTGTCCCTCAGCTCTTCAGCTCTTCAGCTAGCGCTCTACCACTTGAGCCACAGCACCACTTCCAGCTTTTTCTGTTTATGTGGTGCTAAGGAATTGAACCCAGGGCCTCATGCATGCAAAGCAAGCACTCTACCACTGAGCCACCTTCCCAGCCCCTAACATGGTATATCTTTTGGATTTAAATTTATTTTTGTTTGCTACCTAAAAACACAAAAATCAGGCATATTGATGGGATACCATGATGCTTCTATTCAGGTTGTGTTTAAATCAGGCTAAACATGTCTATCTTCTCAAACATTTACGATTTCCTTATGGTAAAAATATTAAAATCCATTCTCTGGGCTTTTAAAGTTGTACAGTACACTATTTTTTAAGTCTAGAGTTGCCCTACTGTGCAATAGCACACAAGAGCTTGTTGCTCTAACTCAGTGCCCAGTGGCCCAACTCTCTTCCCCACTCTCAACTAACCACATTTCTGCTCTCAACCTTTTTTTTTTGTTGTTGTTGGTCGTGGGGCTTGAACTCTGGGCCTGGGTGCTGTCCCTCAGCTCTTCCGCTCAAGGCAAGCACTCTACCACTTGAGCCACAGCACTACTTCTGGTTTCTGAGTGGTTAATTAGAAATAAAGAGTCTCACAGACTTTCCTGTCCAGGCTGGTTGTGAACCATGATCTTCAGATCTCAGCCTCCTGAGTAGCTAGGATCATAGGCATGAGCCACCAGTGCCTGGTTTCTCAACCCAAGAGTAAAACCAACTGGTATTTGCCTTTCTGTCCTTAGCCTGTTTCACTTAGAATGACATCCTCCATGTTGCTCCAAGAGAGGTATTTTTTATTCTTAGTTACAACTGTGTATATATACCACGTTTTCTTTTTTTTTCAGATGGAGTCTCACTATTATAACCTAGGCTAGACTCAAACTCAGAGTCTTCCTGCCTTATCCTACTAAGTGGTGAGATTACAGGCATGTAAAAGACAAAATTCATTTGTTAGTAAACTTTCATCACGAATATGAATTTTAAGAGGCCACGATTTTCTGTCTAGATTATTAATTGTTCTATAATGAGCATTTTGACAGTTCCTGGTACTTGTTGGATAAATACTTGGCCCTCATGGCTTCTGTTTCCTGGTTTACTTGTGAAGATGTTACATTAAACGGCAAAAGGGACTTGGTGGATGTAAAAAAAACTGCTAATAAGTTGACCTCAAACTAGAGAAATTATTTTGGATTACCCAAGTGGACAAAAGTTCTCAGATTCCTTCAAAACAGAGAGTGGAGGCAGAAGAGGAAGCATGCAATATTCGAAGCACGAAAAGTAACTGGTGAGGGTAATGGGAGTTATTTGGGAAAGAACATAGGCAGCCTCCAGAAGCTAAGGACAGTCCCCAGTTGACAGCTAGGAAGGAAACAGTACCTTGGTCCCACATCCACAAGGAATGGGACTCTGAAGCCATTTGAATAAGTTTGGAAGAAGTTTCTTCTCAGAGCTTTCTGATAAAAACCCAAGTGATTGACAACTCGATTTTGGCCTTCTGGGAGTCTGAGCAGGGAACGCAGACGATGAGCCGACCTGGAGAAGGGTGGGATAATAAATAAATGCTCTTTTAAGCTGCTAATTTGTGGTGATGTGTTGTGACAGCAATAGAAAACAGATTCAGAGGCTTTGAACTATTGGATGTATTTGCTGTGAAGTTTGAGTGTCAAGTTCTCATCTGTCTTACAGTCTCCAGGCATATGACACTACTTGACAACGCATATTAAATATTTGTTGTATGAATGGGTGAATGAGTGGAGGGGCCCACTTTGCCCTGGGGTGGAGATATCCGCTGACTTGAATGAAGACTCACTGGACTGTGAGACCCTCAGGAGCCAGGACACCTTTGCTCCATTCATGGAAAACCTCAGATTGGGTAACAAGTGCAGAGCCTTGCCACTGGCAGAAGAGCCTGGTGCTTTGCACAATGATCATATTCCATTGCCACCCAGAAAGCAGGCTGTGGCTCTACTGGCCAGAGGTCCCAGGAAGGCTGTGATGTCGGAAGATAACATGGCTGAGCTTTCACTAGTGGTCTTGACCTTGGGACAAAGGCTTTACTTTTCTGGGATTCAGGTTCCCCATCTGTCAAATGAGGGTGATTATAGCACTTGATACATTGTGATTTCCTTGTGAGAAGCAGCAAAGCCATGCCAGAAGATGATTTGCACATAGTAGGTGCTCACCAAAGAGTTGTTCTTACTATATTGCCTTATGTTGACTATAGTAGTACCTTGGTATTTTCTGGGCACAGCTTCAGAGGAGATTTTTAAAGGGTTATGCATTGTGCTGGATACAAATCTGATTTGTGACATTGGCTTTGACTTTCAAAGTGAACTCTCCCAACCCAAGCTCTGCCCCCACCTTTACACAGAATGGGACCAACTTTCCCGCTGGTTACAGTCATTGGAGGCCAAATCTACACAGAGCAAAATACAGTTGATATTAATGAAGGCATCACAGCCACAAAATGCATGGCACAAATTGGGAAATGATGGAATGGAATGGTAGATGGTATTACCAAACATGTATGTACCCTTTCCATAAACACACATTTGCACTACCACACACACACACCTCATTGAAAAGGTTAAAGACAGTTAAACTGTCATGGGAATGGATACAAAATATTGCATGGGGAGTTAGAGGCAAGAAATACACAGAAACATAATGTACTGTAAATTAAAGTCATTTATAAAGTGCAACTGGTACCCAGATAGAAAGAGAAAATGATTAGTCAGCAAATGTGGAGTGTCCTCTTAGTTATTTACAGAGTATTTCCATGGGGCAAGAGAGGATGTATTTATTAAGGCTTGCTGGACTACAAATACAAATATATTAATGCCAGGCACCAAGTACACCTAGCTAAATTATTTGCCTCAAAATGATTTCATTTGTTAGTTCTCAGCACACGAGTATTCACTGACACTCTTTAAAAGGTCTTTGCTCCACCAATGAGGATCTCTTTAGTTCCGGGGCTGACTTGGTCTGGCTTGTGGACACAGAGTGGAAAAACTCCCAGAGCTCATCCCAGCAACTGCAGCAGTGTTGGCACAATCTGGTTACTGGGTCCTCTGCTTTGCCTCTGTGTATAAGTATGACTTATTTTCTTTCTTTCTTTCTCTTTCTTTCTCTCTTTCTTTCTCTCTTTCTCTTTCTTTCTTTCTTTCTTTCTTTCTTTCTTTCTTTCTTTCTTTCTTTCTTTCTTTCTTTCTTTCTTTCTTTCTTTCCTTCTCTTTCTTTCTTCTCCTTCCTTCTTCTCATTCATTCTTGCTTGCTTTCTTGCACACACACTCTCTCTTCTCCCCCACCCCCCCTCTCTCTCTTCTTGGTGCTGGTACTTGATCTTCAACTTAGGGCCTTGAGTCCTTAATTGACTTTTTTACCCTATCACTTGAGCCACACCTTTCCTTCTGGATTTTTACTGGTTAATAAGAGTCATACAGACTTTTCTATACAGGCTGTCTTCAAATTGTGAAGCTCAGATCTCAGTTTCCTAGATAGCGCTGACTATAGTCATGAGCCATCCGTGCCTGGAGGAGAGTGGCTTTTGGTGTTTGAGGGGACCAAGGATCAATGGTATTGTTGCATTTCTCTTGTTTCTGCTTCCAGAAGGCATATAAGTTCTAACTGAGGCCTTCTGTGATGCCAGAAGAAATCTGGAAGCAAAAGCTAATCCAAGAAGTCAAAGAAAGTCAAAGATTGTTCCTGGTAGAATAGAACATAACAGCGTTCCTGGAAGGTGAGAGATGAAGGGAAAGGGAAGAACTTGCCAGATTTGAGAGAGGACAGAAGGATCCCGAGAGGATGAAATGAGAATGCATGTGTAGACTTTTTAACACAGTGATTGGCACCCAAGAAGCACCTCAAAAATGAGTAATTCTTGTTACTATTTTTTTTTTTTTTTGGTCAGTCACGGGGCTTGAACTCTAGGCCTGGGCGCTGTCCCTAAGCTCTTCAGCTCAAGGCAAGCACTCTACTACTTGAGCCACAGCACCACTTCCGGTTTTCTGGTGGTTAAATGGAGATAAGAGTCTTATGGACGTTCCTGCCTGGGCTAGCTTTGAACCACACACGATCCTCAGATCTCAGCCTCCTGAGTAGCTAGGATTACAGGCGTGAGCCACTGGTGCTGGGCTTAATTCTTGTTACTATTACACAATGGAGAATATTAACAATAACCTGTTCTTTTTAGTAATCCTTTAGTAGCTTAGTTGAAATCAGAAGCACACAGGATCTGTAGTTTGAAAAGGATTATACTTTATGAAGCAATAAATGACCAGTTCAAAAATTAGAACCCAACTGACGTTCCATAGGAGAAATTGTTATGTAAAAACCAACCAAATGTACAAACCAACCCCAGCTGCAAATGTTTAAGAAGGAAGCATCTTCCTGAAATCAAAGGGGAAACTCCGGTGACACTACCTAAAGCATACACCATCTGAAATAACCTGACAATTCCTTTTATTCTCCTACATGATAAGTGACTGCTGTACTCAGTGAAAAGTCAAGTAATCTGTGGCTTCTGTAGTGGGTGGCATGGCAAAGTGCCTTGGGACATATCTGAATAGACTTGTAAAGTTAGAATTCAGGAGAAAATTTTTGCCATGGAAGGGGGAAAAAAGGGCCTGCTTGATTCACTCCTCTAGACACAATTTCAGCCAGGGTTGGGGCCCAGATATCAGGGCCCCAGAATCCCGGATGAAATGATGTCTCTCTTTTTCTTCCAACCCAGTATACCTTTCTCCAGCTTTCCTCACAGAACCATGTCTCTTCTATTTTTTAGTCCGTATGTTTCAAATACAACTGACTACACCAGTCCCAAAGGGAAACAGGCAACCCAGGCCTGGCAGTCAGAGCCAAGTGCTGACTGCAGTGATTGGCCCAGTGAGGAACCCTTGACCCAAGTGAGTCAGTAAGACTCACTGTTGAAGTTGTTGATTTCTATTTCCAAAGGAGTTGAAGAAAAGGGGTTCTTTCTAAGAATGGGGTAATCCTAGATACCTGGGGACGGGGGCTAAGATCTGAGGATCACAATTCAAAGCCAACCCAGGTATGAAAGTCTATGAGACTCTTACCTCCAATTAACCACCAAAAAGCTAAAAGTGGAGCTATGGCTCAAGTCGTAGAGCACCAGCCTTGAGAAAAAAGCCAAAGGACAGTGACAGGCCCTGAGTTCAAGCCCTAGTACCAGAGTATGTGCGCGTGTGTGTGTGTGTGTGTGTGTGTGTGTGTGTGTGTGTGTATGTATGTGTGTATGCATATGAATGCACACGTGCATGCACACAACACAGAGAAAATGGAAAAATCATAAGGAAAACTAGAGAGACTGTGTGAGGTCAGGTTCTGACTGCCAGATAAACAGGCAGATAATGATATAAAAGTAGATCATAGATGTATAAATACAGAGATGGATGTATAGATAAAGAAAGAGATCAAAATGGATAGATAACCATCATGTTATAGAGGTAGAAATAAATCAATAGATGGGAGGGAATAGCTCTCAAGCCATATAAAGCCCTTGGGCTCATTTGGTACAGAAGAGAACATTTCCTTACATACATCTCTTGTTGGGCTTCTCATATACTTCTCAGCTGTTATAAATATGACCCTTGGTAAAAAAAAAGGTTCCACACTGTGAACGGAGAGAGAGATGATTGATATAAGTATAGATGATGGACAGATAGAAAGATAGTTATAAAGCTAGGTACTAGATCAACAGGTGGATGGATAATTGAATAGCTAACACTGGTTTGAGATGAGCTTATGTTATTTGCTGTACTATATTCTTCTTTCTAGCTGTCTTCTGAGAATAGATTCTGGTAAAAATGATCAGAGTTCTCGATATCTCCTTAGGATGTGTCCTGCCAGTAACTCTGGCAGGAGCACAAGGAGAGATGCTCCTGAGGGGCCCTCGCCCCAGGCGATCTGGCTCCTGGGAGGAGGAAGGATGATAGGCATGGGGCAATAAGCAGACCTCTATGCCTCATCATGACACAGTACCTTGGGAGTACCAGCTTCCCAGTGGCAGCTCAGGTGTAGCTCTGCCTTCATCAGAAGAGGCACCTTCACAGTGAAACCAATCATCTCTAGGGTGGCCATTAGTGTCATGACTGAGAGGCAGAGGGAATGTGGCTGTCTTCGGGGTATTGAGAAAAACAAGCCCTGGACTCTAGTTTGGACTATGTTTACTGTGGAGGAACTCCACAGGAAAATTCCATGGATCCAAGCTCCTAATCTGGAAAATATGCCTACAAAGTCCCCTTTCTACTTCTCAGATTATTCTGAAGTTCAGGTGTAATTAGTAATACACTAGCAAAAGTAAGGAGGCATGCCTTTTAGTGGGTGAGCCATAATCATTAGCACCATTCCTCTTTCTGTGGACAGATCATGACCTTGGATACAATGGTTGTCTTCACAATTCCTAAGACCACAGCTGAGGTCTCTTGGCTAATGACACACAGCAGCTGGGGAAATGTGTCTTGGTCGTGAGGAAGGAATCTGGGTGGCCTCATAGTATCTGTGACAGGGGATTATCAGGTGTCTCAGTGAATAAAGGCTTATCTTCTTTGGGAAATGTCATAGGCTCCCTCTGAGACAGAAGCATTAGGTGTACTGTGCAAGGAGATAAGTAAGCCCAAAGAACCCTCTCCCCAGGAGGTCATACTGCAAGTGAATGGCAGAGCCAGAAACAGGACTTAGCATCTGACTCCAGCTACAAATACAGAGAGACCCTGGAGTGTGTGAGTGACAAGAGCCCAGTGTTGAGAGTGGGCTGAGTGGATTTGTTTTTCATTGGGAATTCTGTTATGGATACCTCAACTCTGTTTTAAATAGCTTTGGCATCCCAGGACATTGTCTTCATTGAGGTGGGTGAATTGCTTTAATAAACCACCTTAAAATCTCAGTTGCTTATGGAATTGTAATCCCTTTATACAACTACTGAAAAATAAATAAATATCAAAAAACAATCTCAGTTGCCCTGCACACTTTTCTAATGCACTGCGGGTGATACCTTGCTGTGGTGACCTAGGGGTAATAATCCTTCTGTTATAATGTTACTGTGGACCTGCTATGCCCTGCTGGAAGACAGGAGGAGTGAGAGAGGATTATACATGGAATGGTTTTCTGGCCAGTACAAGAGGTGGATGACCTTGCTTTATGTCAGAACTGTCTCATGACCACACATAAGCGCAACAAGAAGAGGATGTAATATAGTAGTGTGCTCAGAGGAAATGAGTTTTGTTGAACAAATAGAAGCCACTGCCTACTTTTGAAATTTCTAGTTTACAAATTCTTAGGTGACCTTATTGAATTCATGTTGATTGTCTAGACCATTCAGGAAATCAGAGCAATAAATGTCTTTGGCTTGAGTTTCCAGATGAGTAGTTTGAACATGATATAATGTATGGGGAAAGGAAAAATAAATCTTCATCCATGGAGATGCCTGAAAATCCTCCATCACAGACCAGTGGTACCACCCAGATTTCCTTTCTCAGAACCAAGACACCCATTCTCTCAGCTGCCAGTATACCATTGGCTAAAGGCTCTCAGCTGAGTTGTTCTTATGAATTATGAAGACAACTATATTACTCAAAATCATGACCTCTTCACAAGCTTTCAGGCAATTACTCCTATATATGAGAGGATGAAGATCCATCCCTCTTGATTCACGTGGGACAGGACTGGTCCCAGCTGCAGGTTCTATGGGGTTCATTTAGACCTTTGCCGTGGTGGCACCATTATTCCACAGCTATGATCTTGAAGACATTCTTCAACCAGCTTCTTCCAGGCATTTCTCACTCCATTTCTCAGTCCATTCCTTTGGAAACAGACCTGAGAAGATTGGTGCCAAGAGAGATTTGACAGAGCAGACTCCAAGATGGGTCATTATTAACCTTCACTAATGGTGATGAGGAGTGGGATAATGGTGGAAGAGAATTTGCTAGAAAAGACTCTGTCCTATGCCTTTAAAAAGTATAAGGGAAGTAGCAGCTGTAAGTACTATGGAACTACATGGCTCTTGTGGTAATCTGTACACTGGAAAATGGCAATGAATGACTGTGGGTGCTTAATTATCAGTTAAAGGCTAAGAGGAATCCATGTGCCATCTTTGATCCATAAGACTCATCGTTTGCACGTGAAGGACACAAAAAGCTAAGGAGCATATTTAATCATCAGAGTTATTAAGGTTTAGAGCTGGTTAAATTCTCAACCTTGACAAATCTCTTCTACAGGGTCTGAATTAGGAAGGACACTGAGATGTGGGATGGGGGACTATCTGAGCCGATGCCTTCAAGACTTGCTTCCACAGATCCCTCAGAATATTTTGGACTATAAGAATGATTTCCCAAGTTTATATGTTCCTCCACCATGGTATAAACCGTGCTTTCACTGTATTTGATGTTGGTATAATTTGTGGAGGGGAAGGGAAGAAACAAATCATTTAAATAAGGATACAGGTGGACTCATTGCAACAATGAGATGTACAAGTCATTATGTCGAAAAACAAACTTTACAACTTTGGCTGGGGGGAATGCGGTGGGAGATGGGAAGGGATGGTAAAGGGAAACAAAGGTGGAGGCAACAATGCTTGATAAGAAGTGCTCGTTACTTTGCTCATGTAATTGTAACCCCTCTGTACGGTATTTTCACAATTTTTTTAAAAAAGACTCATAGCAAAAGAAAAAAAAAAGAATGATTTCCCATTAAAGTTTGGTACTTCATGGTACCAAAATCTGCCTCAGTCATTGTAGGCTTCCATAACAAATATTGTAGATTGTGTGGCTGAAAAGTAGAATCTTACTTTCTCACAGTCATGGAAGATGGAAATTCAAGGTCAGGATGGACATGGTTCTGATGAGGTCTGTCTTCTTGGATTGTAGATGGCCACTTTCTCATTGTGTCTTCAAATGGCAAAGAGGGTAGACAAAGATAGGAAGGAAGCAGAGAGACAGAAAGAGTGAGAAAATTGTCTTTCTTATAGCAGATAGACCCTAAGCTATTGGAGGCAGTGGCTCCTAGGATTCCACCTTGAGTTGGTATCAAATTCACAGGCACCTGATTTCTAGAGAAACACCACAGTACCTGTAGTAGATAAATGGAGCATATGGCCGGGAGTAGTCATTGTGAACTGGACTGTGTAGCAAACCTAGGAGCAATCCACTGGGCAACTAAAATGATTGGGAAAAATATTTTGATTTACCTTGTCAAAATCCTTCCCATTCCAGTTCTGATGCGAAGTACCCATTGTTTCAGTCTTTACCTTTGAAATCCATTGCTCAGGTAATTATTTTATTCTTATTAATTTTTTGTCAGTAATGGGGCTTGAACTCAGGGCCTGGGCACTGTCCCTGAGCTTTTTTGTTCAACACTAGCATTCTACCACTTTGAGCCACAGTGCGACTTTCAGTTTTCTGATGCTTAGTTGGAGATAAGAATCTCAAGGAATTTTCTGCCCAATCGTCTTTGAATCAAAATCCTCAGATCTCAGCCTCCTGAGTAGCTAGGATTACAGGACTAAGCTACCAGCACCCAGCTATTATTTTATTTTTAACCAAGAATTTTCCCCGTGAGGGAGTTATAATTCTCTCAGAGATAAGATCACTGAAAAGATAGATAGATAGATGAAAGATAGATAGATAGATAGATAGATAGATAGATAGATGAAAGATAGATGATAGACAAAGATAGATGATAGATACTAGGTAGAAGATAGGTGATAGAAGATAGTAGATACCACACGGACGGTAGATGGTAAGTGATAAATAAATAGATATGTAATAGATGGTAGATAGATTGATGGATGGATGGATGCCCACTCTTTGTAACATACACTATACAAAGCACTGAGATGCCTAGGTGAACAATGGCCTTTGTCTGAAAAGAATGCTTCCCAGAGCTTCAGCCTGAAGGTTCTGACAAATTTGGCGTCCTTCATATCCAAAGTCATGTGGTGGGTTCTTAAAGTTAGAAAATCCAAAATAAACCACCAATCTTTTGGCATGGTATTCCCAGTAGGACCCAATATCAGTGGTGGCTCTGGATTTGACACCAGCCTCATCCAGTAGCATGGAGGACCTGTTTGTATTCATCTCTCTGTACAGTGAGGGACTTAGTTGTAAAGAGTCAGCTTCCCTTACCAGCATAAACATTGTTAGCCCTAAGAGGAATTTTGGAATGTCTCTCAGTATAATCAGACTAAGTAGCCATGTCTTCATTTTATTTATGTTTTAATTTAAAATTTTAATATGAAAGGGAAAGCACAGCCTCATATGACTAAGAAGTTCAGAGGCTGGTACCCTTGATGTCATTAGGAATTTATCTGTCTCCTTCTTTTTGGTGCTGCTTTGCCCTGTGCTGGTTTTACCCCTGAGCAAGCTTCTCCCACAGAGAACAAAGGTGGCTCCAGTAACCTTCATAAACCTGAAGGCTGATCCATATATCCTCCTGACTCCTTGTGTCTGTCTCTGTCTGAATCACTACTATCTGATCTTTCCCATTCCAGCTCTCAAAACACAGCTCAGCTTCATACCATCACTGTAATACCTCTTAGACTGGGTTAGGCAGGTCCCTGAGTCTCTGTTTATTGAGCTACAAGTTTTAAGTTGGGTAAGTGGGATATTTATAATGATCATTCCTCATTGCAGAAGAAATCCCAATTTGATCTTTACCCATGTTTGTCCAATGCAGGGAGAAATCCATACTTTCTGTGAGAATGGAAGGCAGATGCCTGAATTTTGAAGGCGTAGAGGGGCAGCTGGTATTATACAGGTGCTGCCCTGCTCTTTGCTCTTCTAGAAGTGTGCTCTTTCCTACTCGAAAGTGACTGTTGTCTGCTGGCTGGCAGATCAATGGGTGACACTGTACAGGGATTGGTATTTGTCTAAGAGAAATCTCCCCAACTGACCCAATTCCTGTAATGCATAAAAAATGACAGAAGTAATATTTTTGTTCTTGTTTCACTTCCATTCATCTTATTTGATCAGGGCTGAACAAAACTGACATCTCATCAAACTCCAAAGTGTGTTTCAGCACCAGGTTCATCGGAGGGTGGCATTTAAAACACAGACGTTGCAGGAACAAATGTATTTGCCAATCCTGTCCAGCAATGTAAACCTGACCTTTCTCCTGTAGATTTATTGACACGGGCCTGTTTTGTATCATATTTCATTATTGTGCATGGAAGGATTGAAAGTGCTTCTCCTGGAAAACAACTCAGTTGGGGCTGGAGTGGCCCATAAACCTTCACTTCATAGAGAGACAAAGGGAATTAGAAAGCCAGGCAGTGGCAGGATTAACCCAATTCCTCAAAGAGTGTCTTTAATTAAAAAATACCTAGCACCAGCAGAATGGGCCAGGAAGAAATTTCCATTTGGCATGTGGTGGGAGCACAGGAATTACATCTGAAGTTACCATTGCTTTCTTGTTGGGGGAGCTTTGGGGCATGCCTCATTCCCAACTGATGCACAAATCCATCTCTAACAAATGCTATGAGCATGCTGTGACACACGCAGTGTCTGGAACTCATCACCTCACCATGTTTCAGAAACCATCCATTGGTGAAAAACCATCCTGTTACAAAATGTCTAGGAGTCTAGATAGATGTGCTCAGGCACTGGGAACATAGCAGTGAACAACAGAAGTGAAGTTCTTATTTTCCAGGAGTTTCAATCATGTGGGGGAAGATAGTGTACAAGTAAATAAATAAGTAAACAATATTAACATGTCACTGTTAGAAAATGAAGACTGATTGTGGTAGAGTAGGAAAAGGTAATAGAGAAGGTTGGTGCTATTGTAGGGAGGTGACAGGTGTAATTTACACAGGTACTTCCACGGACACTCTATCAGAAATAGGGAGAGTAGGATTTGAGTTCAGATCTGATTAATATAATGGGATTGGTGGTGTGGGAAGGAGACCTGAGAATGATCCATCCTGAGTACGATGCAAGTATAAAGGCCCTGAAGTAGAAAGGCGCCTTTAGCTTTAAGAAACAGTGTAATTGGAGCTTTAAGAGTGAGGAGAACTAAACTCTAAGATGAACCCATAAGGTGAGCAGAGGCAGACCAGATAAGCTTATCTGCTGAGACTTAAAAAAACTGCAGTGAATAGGGAAATGCTATTAGGCAAAGAGGGATTGGCAGAGATTTTTTTTTTAATTTATAGGTGGTGACTGTGGCTGCAGATTAGGAACCAAATTGTAGAGGAAATTGTGGATAATCACAGGCCACTTGTGATTTGGTAGGATCCAAAAGAAGGAAGAATTGGTGATGTCTTGGTCTCATATGATCTACTGGGCCAAAATCTGTTTGTGTAAATTTATTCTTTCTTCTCCCTCCCTCACCACCCAGAGGAACAAAGTGAATCTAGCTTCCCTTCCTTTCAGGTACTAGGGAGCAACATGTCAGATTCTTTGTTACCTTCTTTTTTTTTATGTGAAGAGTGAGACAGAGTCAGAAAGACTGAAGGTTCTGCCTGCCTTTTGTAGTATGGAATTTTTTTAATTGTCCAGGTGATGTACAGAGGGACTACAGTTACTTAAGTAAGGTAGTGAGTACATTTCTTTTCAAACAGTGGTACCCCCTCCCTTGTTTTCTCAACTTTCCCTCCCCCAACTTCCCTCCCCCCTAAGTTGTTAAGTTCACTTCCAACATAGTGTGCAGTGGGTATCACAGTTGTATTGATTCACCCTTTGCCCCACTCTTTCTGTGATTCCTCTTCCCTTCCCCAAGTCAGATAAACTTATATACAAGAAAAAGGGTACCAAAATCAGAAGCAATGACCATGGGAAGTAAACCAGAGGAGAAAGAAATGAAGGACAAAAGAAATAACTGCTAATAGTACACTTATAAAAAGAGAAGGAAAGGAAAAAAAAACACAACCATAAAAGAAAACCTCTTGTTTCCATATGGTGGACATCATTTCCATTAGCATCATTTTATATGGTTATATGTAGATAGCTATTCGGTTATTGTGAACCTCTGCTAGGACTATCCTAGTCGTATACTAATTATTACAAATGAGGGAAACCATGGAGCCTATGTTTCTTTGGGTCTGGCTTACTTCACTTCATGTAATTTTTCCAAGTCTTTCCATTTGCTTATGCGTGGAGGTGTTGTCATTCTTTCTGATAGAGGCATGGAATTCCATTGTGTAATGCTTGATAAGGAATGTACTCATTACCTTGCCCATGTAATTGTAACCCCTCTGTATGGTATTTTCACAATAAAAAGAAAACACACACAAAAAAAATTGGTATAAAAAAAGAATTCCATTGTGTATATATATTCCACATTTTCTTGATCCATTTATCTACTGAGGGGCATCTGAGTTGGTTCCATATCTTAGCTATGGAGAATAATGCTGTGATAAACATAGTTGTGCTGGGTAGCTTTAGTGTGGTCTTGTTTGTGGTCATTTGAGTAAATGCCCAGGAGTGGGATTGCTGGGAGCTACGGGAGCTAGAGCTAAGGGAGCTCTATGTTTAGTCTTTTGAGGAACCTCCATACTGTTTTCCAGAGTGATTGAACAAGTTTACACTCCCACCAACAGCTCCCTTGCAGCCTCATTTCTTCCAATTCTTCTTCATATGACAAGATTTTAAATATTCCTCATCACCCTTATCATTCCAAGCTCTAGTTTCTACTTTATTATTATTTTTGTTGTCAAAGAGCTCAACATAGAGCAAATTACCTCAGGTGCTTTCTGGCCTAGGATGAGCCTCTTTTTGCCAATACCATAAACTCATGGGCATCAGGTACAGTGGACTGCTGACTGAGGGGCAGAAGTCCAAGTCTCTGTGGGCCAATCGGTCAGTGCATCTCATCCTCCAGATGAGAGTCTGAACCAATAGGATATGCGCAGGGCTCTGGCTGGGAATGCTTGGCTCAGATGTTTCATTCTTTTTGATCAATTCAATTAGAAATGTGGAATGGCTGAAGTTTTCAGCAGAGAGAAAGAGTAAAGGCATATCATTTGCACTTTGAATGAGGTCATGTGTATAGTTAAATTCAGGATAACTAGGTGAATCAATGCAGTTTCCCTTCATCAACTTATACCAGTTGAGTCACTATCCAAAGATATACCAGTCAGAGAAGAAGGTCACTCTCCTCCCATCCATGTGACTTCAAGTTGTCACCTTTCTCAGGAGCTGTGTTGCCCTGTCAATGTCTGTTGTTCAAGCATGGAGTCCGTGAAAGTGCACTTATTGATGTTCATCAGTTTCTTCTTCTCTGCTCTCTGATATCCTCTGAGGAGTTATATAAAGCGACTTTAAGATTTTACTATTTTTAAATTTTCTTATTGTTATGATAAAGATGATGTACAAAAGGGTCACAGTTACATGAGTGAGGTAAAGAGTACATTTCTTCTTGGACTATGTCACCCCTTCCCTTACTCTCTCCAGGTTTTTGAATTTACTGTTTATTAGGCCTCTCTCTTGTACCTCACATATCCATTTTTGCCTGAGATGCAAATTCTTTAGAATCTAATATTGTGATCTATTGGGGTGGGGGATAGCAAAGAGAAGCAGTAAAACCTAACAAAGCTTTGCCTAATTATTGCCAGAAAATACCCATCTGGCTCTTTAATGGGCCAAGAGGGAAGGAGCCACGAGCCTCCATTCTCCTACCTTACACCAAGTTCCTGAAGCCTAGAAAAGTGTCCCTTAAACCACACAGCGTGGCTAATTTTAGGTGTCGCTGAGAACCACATGACTTTTGCAGCCTACCTTGCTGAGGTGGGAGAGCCTAGCCACTCAGGAGTGGGCCAACTACTACGAGAAAGTGGAGCCTACCCATGTACTGGTGGCCCACGCCTACAAATCTTAGCTTCTCAGGAGACTGAGATCTGAGGATCAAAGTTTGACACCTGCTCAGGCAGGAAAGTTCCTAAGACTCTTCTCTTCAATAACCACCAGAAGGCCAAAGTGGAGCAGTGGCTCACATAATAGAATGACAGCCTGCAATGAAAAAAACTAAGGAACAACATCCAGGTTGTATGTTGAAGCCCTAGAATTGAAACACACACACACACACACACACACACACACACACACACACACACACACACACACATTCAAAAAAGGTAGCGCTTAGGCCTGCTAACAAAGTGAGGCAGCACTGAACATGAAAGAAGTCCATCTTCAACCTTAGGGCACAGCTTAGAAGATGAAGGGGGAAAATGCAAGGGGCTGGTTTATAGCATGTCAGGATGAAGAACTGGAAGGCACTTTTGGAGCTGTAAGACCTGTTGGAGAAACTGAGGCCTGAAGAGAGACAAATCTTCTCTAGGAAATCCCCATAACTAGAGCCAAAGTCTTGGATTACTGAAACCATTCCTCTTCCCAGTACTCAGGGGCAGGGTAGTAGAGTAGTTAAAAGCTTCAGATTTAGTTAATTGTTCAGGGGACATCTGATGCCTGTTTTGGTTTCCTGGGGCAGGTGAGCAGAGTCATACTGGGGACAGGCAAGCTCCACCTTCACCCAGGAGACTCTTGGAAACAAAAGTCCTAGAGAGGAGATGAGAAGGAAATGTGGCTCCAGGCTCTGGAACATTCTAACTTTGACACCATTGTTCACTGAGCAGCTTATAGCATATCACATTTCTAAGCCTCATTTTCCCCATCTGCAAGATGTACATGACTAATACCACTGCTGGTCATTTCATGTTGTAAGCTCCTCTAACTCATAATTATTACATCAAGTGTGTGCTGATAGCTCCAAACTAAAGGTGAAGACACCATGGCACAGGCAAGGTATATAACTGGTACAAAGTGACTCAAATGAACCCAAGCAGCTAGATCTAGAGTCTACCTAATGATACAGCAGTTGCCAAAGGGTGGTGATCATTAATAATAAAATACAATTGTAGGTAATAAAATATAACACATAATAATGAGGAGGCAAAGCATCTCTTACAGTCTTCTTATGAAGCTTCAGTGAGATGACTTAAATGCATTAACCAT
The DNA here is from genome assembly GCF_019054845.1 of Dipodomys spectabilis. Classification (NCBI taxonomy): domain Eukaryota; kingdom Metazoa; phylum Chordata; class Mammalia; order Rodentia; family Heteromyidae; genus Dipodomys; species Dipodomys spectabilis. Next base: position 913,650 of record NW_024870842.1, on the reverse strand, counting down.
GAGTTTCATTTTCTGTCTTGTGATGCTCTGATATCCAGTAACCTGGTCCTGGAGGGACTGGGTCTCCCACAGTTAGTCAGCAGCTACGGAGTGTAAACAATTTCCCCTGCATAGAATGTTTCTTAATTCTTTAATTTATTGAGTTCTTATTAACAATATTAGTTGTGCGAGGGGTGTTCACTGTAGCATTTCTATACATGTATACAATGTATCCCACCAACCCCACACGATTTATCACTCTCCTTTTTTTTTGTTGGTCCTGGGGCTTGAACTTGTCTTGGGCACTGTCCCTAACCTTCTTTTTCCCAGGGGGTACTCTATCACTTGAGCCACAATGCCACTTCTGGCTTTTTTGAGGAGTTTATTGGAGATAGGAGTCTCACAGAGTTTCCTTTCTGGGCTGGCTTCAAACTGTGATCCTCCTATCTCAGCCTCCTGAGTAGCTAAGATTACAGGCATGAGCCACCAGTGCCTTTCTTTTATTTCATTTCTTTTTTCCATTTTATTTTATTTTTCCATTTTATTTTATTTCATTTTCTTTTAAAAAATTTTTTATTGTGAAAATACTGTACAAAGGGGTTACAGTTACATGAGCAAGGTAATGAGTACATTTCTTATCCAGCATTGTTGCCTCCTCCTTTGTTTTTCCCCTACCATTCCTTCCCTCCCACCTCCTCCGCTATACCTCCCTCCCCCTGACCCCCCTTAAATTGTAAAGTTCATTTTTCGACATAGTATCTTGTACATCTCATTATTGCCATGGGTCAATCTGTATCCCTATTTAAACAATTTGTTTTTCCCTTCCCCTCCACAAATTATAACAATATCAAATACAGTGAAAATAGGGGTTATACCATGGGGGAGGGACATACAAAGCAACAAAAAAAATCACATGTACCTTATAAATACATTAGAAACAATAGCAAGGAAGGAAAAAAACCATTTGTGTCCCTATCTAGGGGTTCATTTCACTTAGCATCATTGCATGTTATTGTTATTACAAAGGTGATATACAGAGGGGTTACAGTTATATAAGTCAGGTAATGAGTGTATTTTTTTTTGAACAGTTATCCCTTCCCTCACTTTCTCCCAGTTTTTCCCTCATGTCCCCACTCATAAGTTGTATAGTTCATTTTCAACACGGTGTCTAGTGAGTACCATTGCTGCATTTGTTTACATTTTGTCCCACCATTTCCATGTTCCCTTTTAGCTCACAAAGACAAATTAATGAACAAACAAGACCAAAAAAGAAAACAAAAACAGCAACAAAGGAAAAAAAAAACTCTTGTTTCCATTTACTGGAGTTCATTTTAAAAAACGATTATTATACACTGCATTTAAGAGGGAATTCTTTGCATAATTAGCATTAAACAAATATTAAGTTGTTATTCACCTCCACATAAAAGGAGAAATAATATGTATTTGATACTTACCTGTATGCCTAATAGTTTACCTAAATAATCTATTTTAATCATCATTACTGCTCTAAACAGGAAGAGTTATGATCTCTATAGACAGAAAATCTTAGACTCGGGCTGGGAAGGTGGCTCAGTGGTAGAGCGCTTGCCTTGCATGCCTGAGGCCCTGGGTTTGATTCCTCAGCACCACATAAGCAAAAAGAAAAAAAGCCAGAAATGGTGCTGTGGCTCAAGCGGTAGAGCGCTAGCCTTGAGTTGAAGAGCTGAGAGACAGCGCCCAGGCCCAGAGTTCAGGCCCCACAACCGAACCCCCCCCAAAAAGAAAGAAAGAAAGAAAGAAAAACTTAGACTCAAAAGATTTCAATTACCTGAAATTTTCTTATTAAAGATCCAGAAACAGAACAAATCAAAGAAAGGTTGGACAAATGGGATTGTATGAAACTGCAGAGCTTCTGCATGGCAAAGGACATAGCTAGCAAGATGAATGGAAAGCCCACAGATTGGGAGAAGATGTTCACTAACAGACAAGGGTCTCATATCTAAAATATATTTAGAACCGAAAAAATTAAGTCCCCAAAAACAAATCCTGAAAGAAACAATTGTCCCATTAATAAGTGGACTATACACTAAAAGAGAGACTTCTCTGAAGAGGAAATAAGAATGGCCAATAGACGTATAAAGAAATGCTCAACATCTCTGGCCATAAAATCAGAACAACATTGAATTTCCACCTCACCCCAGTTATAGTGGCTATAGTCAAGAAATCTAATAGCAACAGAAGCTGGAGGGGATGTGTCCAAAGAGGAACCCTACTGCACTGTGGTGGGAGTGTAAACTTGTTCATCCAGTCTGGAAAGCAATGTGGAGGTTCCTCAAAAGACTCCACATAGAGCTCTCCTATGACCCAGCAATCTCACTTCTGGGCATTTACCCAAATGACCACAAACAAGGCCATACTAAAGCTACCAGCACAACTATGCTTGTCACAGCATTATTCACGATAGCTAAGATATGGAACCAACCCAGATGCCCCTCAGTAGATGAATGGACCAAGAAAATCAATCTCTCTCTCTCTCTCTCTCTCTCTCTCTCTCTCTCACACACACACACACACACACACACACACACACACACACATACACAATTGGAATTCTATGCTTCCACCAGAAAGAATGATAACCACCCCATTTATAAGGAAATGGAAAGACTTGGAAAAAAATCATATTAAGTGAAGTAAGCCAAACCCAAAGAAATATAGGTCCCATGGTTTCCCTTATTTGCAATAAATAGTATAGCATAATCTTAGCAGATGAGCAGAATAGCTTAATAGCTACATACGTATGACCATATAAGATGATACTAAGCAAAATGAACTCCAAGACATGGACACAAATGGTTTTCCTTTGTTGTTGTTGTTTTTAATATACTATGTGATTTCTTGTTTCTTTTGTATGTTCTTCCCTCTGTGGTATATCCCTTGTTGTCACTGTATTTGATTTTGTACCTTGGCATTGTATATATGTTTACTTGTATTAGGGAAGGGACAGTGAACAAAAGAATGTGAGACAAAGGACAAGGTGTGAACCAATGCAACAGTGATATTCACAGACAATATTTTGGAAATAATCTGTACAACTTGCCGGGTGGGGAGAGGGGAATCTGGAGAAAAATGAGGGAAGGGATAACAAATTTGACAAGAAATGCACTTATTACCTTACTTATGTAACTCCTCTGTACATCACGTTGACAATAAAAATAGATTTTACATATATAAAAAGATTTAAAGTCTTATATGAATATACATCAATTTCCAGGCATCTGGTTTGAGGATTACTTTTCTTTTTATTGCACTGGGCCTTGAATTTGCTTGTTTGGTGCTCTACCACTTGAGCCACACTTCTAGTCCTGCTTTTTGATGGTTATTTAGAGATGGTTATTTAGCAAGCTTTTCCATATAAGCTGGCCTTGAACCTGATCTCAGAATTCCATGTAGCTAAGATTATAGACATGAGCCATTGGCACCTAGTTGTGGTTTGTCTGTTCTTAAAAAGCTTGTCGGCTGTGGTCCATCCAAGAAAGGACTGGAAAAGGATGCTGTTCTAGAAGGAACAGAAAACAAATGTTCAAAGCAAAGTTTTCTCCTTTTCCTGCCAGGTTGATTCTCCTTTATGCTGTGTCTCAAGGATATTTCCTCGATTAAGATTTTTTTTTTGCCTCATACCAGTCTCTCCATCTTTATTAATTCATTCTCTAACTCATTTTCAACACAGAATGGAAAGCCTGGCTTTTAAATAACACATGCTTTAATTTCCCTGTGGCCTGGATCAATATTTACACCTGTTCCATCCAAACTAGCAACTTGTATCCCTCCCAGCTCTGATCCCTTTCTCTCATTGCAAGTCTCCTGGCAAAGACAGCTTGTTAGGCTTTGCTTGAACTCCCCTATGAGGGACTGACCACTCGACCAGGCACATTTTATCTCCTCGTGGCATGGAACTGCTTTGCAAGGATGTGTTTGATGAGAATTCTGAAAGTTAATACATTCAGGAAGGTGAAGACCTGTGCAGCCAAGGTGGGTTGCAGGAATGTTCTGGGCAGGAAAGCTAGGCATGGGTCTCCAGAAAAAGAGCAGAGACTGTCTTGGGGAGTTGCCCAAATAATTCTTTTTTTCTTGTCAATTGAGGGGCTTGAGCTCAGGGCCTGGGCCTACTGTCCCTGAGCTTTTTTGGCTCAAGACTAGTGCTCTACCACTTTGAGCCACAGTTTAGAGATGGTTAATTGGAGATAGTCTCGTGGGCTTTCCTGCCCCAGCTCACTTCAAACCATGATCCTCCTCGCCTCCTATGTAGCTAGCTAGGATGACAGGTGTGAGCTACCAGCACCTGGCTTTACACACACAATACTTCCCATACAGCAGAAACATCATATCTAGGACCTAGATGGTAACCGTGATGGGTGGTAGTTGATGATTCACATGCTATGCATTCTTGTGGTCACAGCAACCTATCTCTTGCTCTTGGGGTACTACTCTCAATGCAGTGGCTTTGATGGGGTCAACAAATCCCCTCTCCCAGTGTCAGAACTGGCTGATTTAATTGAAGTGTTGCAATTTCTTTGGGGGAAGATTCAAGACTAATTGAAGTCAACGAGAACTGACACAGGGATGTAAATGGAAGCATTGTGAATGCAGTGTCCTTTCCTTTGGGGAGGCTCAGCTGGAAGCAAGATGGCATGGCGTTATTGATGACCATGTGACTAGTAACTCAGGGGCATAGCAACCAGCAACCTGAGAACAACTCCGGTGACGCAACAAGGAGAGATGGGTAAAAACAATCACCTTGTTGACCTAGTTTAGACACCCTGATCGTAGAGCCACAAAATAGGTCCTCTACTTGATGCTTAGTTGTGGACCCAGTGTTGGCCATTTTCTCTGTAAGCCAATTTGAATTGAGTCCTATCCTTTGCAGCCAAAATAGGCTGTATTAATCCACTGCTAGACCCCCTTGATGCTGCACAAAGCAGCCTCTGCATGTATTATAGCCACACTGCTCTAGGCCTCCTTTGTGGATTGTTCCAGTCCTATCTCTTGAAACTGCATTTTCAGGTAATGTTTATCTCCATTCCTGTTTTGCCTGGATAGCCTCTGTGCAATCTGCAGCTCTCAGCATAGCTAGTACGACAACCAGACAAAGGTAAGCCTTCCTACCATACTGTGCACACACTTGATGCATCTGTTCCTTTAGGGCATTTAGCATAATTTGAAATGATGTGCCCATTACAGTAGTTTTCTTGTTTTCAGATTTCTAGGTAGATGGTTTCTTATTAGGTCCCTAATCTCTAGCAAAGTAGCTGACAAATTGTGGGTTCTCAATAAATCTTTATTGAAAATCTATATAAACAAAACCGATGTTTTCACCCTTTGTGAGCCCCATATAGTATTGAAAGACATTTAATAACATTGGAATAACAGAAGAAGTTAGTGATGTCTCACCATCAAATATTCAAAAGATAATCAGTCATTTTGATGGAAGAAGTTGTGTTTCTATTTCCTTTTCAGGACAGGTCTTTAGACCACAGGGATAGTTGCCAGGAAGCAGGTACTTGACTCATGATGAGAAATATCTTGATCCCTTTTCAGCGTTCAGTTCATTTCTCACAGTTCTGGAAGCTAGGTGGTCCAATATCAAGGTGCTGGCATTTGGAGAGGATTTTTGCTGTGGCACTCCATGGCAGAAGGCAAGAAAGTATAAAAGACCAAGAGTCCACATTCACAGCCTCAAATTCTTTTAGAATCTGTTTTGATGTATTTAAAACCCACATACTTCCAGACACATTTGCATTGAGGATTTTAAGTTCAGAAGAATGCTGCCAAGTTTATAGCTTGTACTCCAAGAGCAATGTTCAAACTGCACCTGGTCTACTTGAGCTATATGACCCAGGAGCAATATGGTGAAATTTGGAAGCAGAGTCCTAGGGCAGCTCTGGACAACAAATGCTGAGAATTCTCTGGCACCATTCTGGAAACCATGCCCTGAAGGTCCTAGCTTGCTTCAGAGACTTCTAAAAGTCTTCAGGGTCTTTTTTTTTCCTGTTGTCTTTTTTCTCTTTTGAATTGGGGTCTCATGATATAGCTCAGATTGGCCTCAAACTTGCTATACAGTCCAGCTAGTTTCACAATCCTCCCCTCTCTAAAAGGTAGGATCAGAGACATGTACCACTGTGTCCATCTTTTCCCAGGGTCTTGATGAATAAAACTTGGCTATCTTCTGTCTATATTCAACTCTTTAGCAAATAGTCAATTAGCCATCACCTAGTATTCTCTCCCAAACCTTGTTTTCTCTTCTTCAAATGGCCAGACTGAACAATGTCCAAATTTTTTCTTTTTGTTTCCCTTTAATTATAAATTCTATCTTTAAAGCATTTCTCTACTCTTATTTTATCGTATGTGGGGAAAAAAAGAAATGATCAAACCATCTTGAATGCTGTGTTACTTAGTTATTTCTTTTTTAATGTAATTTTATTGTCAAGGTGATGTACAGAGGGGTTACAGTTACATATGTAAGACAGTGAGTATATTTCTCAAACATTATTGCCCATTCCTCATTTTCTCCCACTTTCCCTCCCCCCGCTCCTCCCCCGCAATTCCCCTCCCTAAGTTGTAAAGTTCATTTCCAACATATTGATTTGTGAGTATGGATGTAGATATTTCTTTTATCAGATGATCAGCTCATCTTGATTCAGTTCTGCCTTCCACATAGTCCTAGAGTACAGGGGACAATTCCACAGTTATGAGACTCTAATAAAGATGGATTCTTTAAAGGTTCTCCAATTGGTAATAATTTGCTTCCTCCTTTCCGTCTGTGACAACAGCAGAATGGTCTTTACTGTCATCTGATCAGGACCACTTAAGCAATCCTTAAGATCTACAGTTTTCCCAGAGTTTCGTCTCCTGAGCTCTCACCAGAATCACATTTCATGCTCCAGTCATTACAATCAAGGCCTTTGCTAATCTGATGCTCCAAACTCCTTCAGTTCAAAACCACATTCCTATTTTTTGTCTTACTTCTTGATACCAATTTTCTTATCTGGGCCCATTTTGGGGTGTTAAACTTAAAAGATGTAAGACTGGGTAACTTATGAAAAGGAGAGACTTATTCTTGCAGTTTTGGAGCTGGGAAGTGTAAGATCAGGAGTTTCTCATTTGGCCAAAGCATTCTTGCTGCCTCATCGTATGGCAGAAGGGCATTGGACAAGAAAGCATGAGAGAGAGGGGGGTGGGGAGGGAGAACCCATAATTGCAAGTGCTTGTATAATCATCATCAATTCACCCAGAAGGGTGGAGTCCTCATGACCTGAACTCCTCCCCTTTCCCCACTCCCTTTTTTTTTTTACTGGAGATTGAACCCAGGGCCTCTCACATGTTAGGCAGGTGTTTTACCACTGAAGCCATGCCTCCAGTCACCACCTTGCACAGATACTGTTGGAAGGTAGCTTCCAACACATGAAAATTCATTTCAGCACATGAATTTTGATGACACATTCAGACAATGGCGAGGAAGGAGTACCTAGAAACCAACTGCACATTTAGAAGATGGAGTCTATATAAGATTTAATATCTTTACAATAATTTTCGCAGAGACTTTATAAGGGTATTTGCTATACTTGCAAAACTCAGAATTAGATAGATTTATATTTTAACATCTTATTAGCATTTGTTAACTGTACAAAATAATGGGCTCTATGGTGATATTTTTGTACGTATGTATGTACTTTGGTCATACTTTGAGTTCTTCCCATTTCTCTATCTTATCATCTTGCTGCCTCCTTTTGACCCAGTTCATTTTCTTTAATATCTCCTTCTGCTTTTGTGCCTTTTTTTAAGGAAAGAAAATACATGATCTTCGTCTGAGTCTGGCTTATTTTTCTTAACATAATGATCTCCACTTCCATCTATTCCCTGCAAATGACATGATTAAATTCTTCTTTGTGGCTGAATCAAAATCCATTATGGGTATAAGACATATTTTGTTTTGAAACAGTCCCACTCTGTAACCTAAGCTGGCCTAGAATTTACAATCCTTCTGCCTCAGTCTCTTGAGTTAGTGGGATTACAGGCATGTACTGTTACGCCTAGATGTAAACCAAATTTTCTTTATCCATTCTTCCATTGTTGAGTGCCTAAGCAGATTCCATAACTTGGCTTTTGTGAATAGTGATGTGACAAATATGTTTATACAGTATGTCTATTGCATCTCTATCAAGTTTGGTGGTTCCTTCGGGTATGTATCCAGGAGTAGTATAACAAAATCATATGGTAGTTCTATTTTTAATTTTTTGGAGCTAACTCCATACTAATTTCTATAGTAGCTGGAGCCATTTACATTTCTACAAATGGCCTATAAGCATTTCTTCTCTCCAGATATCCTCAGCATTTGTTTTCTTTTTTTTTAACTTTTTTTTTGTCAGTCATGGGGCTTGAACTCTGGGCCTGGGTGCTGTCCCTGAGCTCTTCAGCTCAAGGCAAGCATTCTACCACTTGAGCCACAGTGCCACTTCCAGCATTTGCTTTTTTTTTTTTTTTTTCCGGTTGTGGGGCTTGAACTCTGGGCTTGGGTACTATCCCTCAGCTCTTCAGCTCAAGGCGAGCGCTCTACCACCTGAGCCACGGCGCCACTTCCAGTTTTCTAGTAGTTTATTAGAGATAAGAGTCTTATGGACTTTCCTGCCTGGGCTGGCTTTGAACCGTGATCCTCAGATCTCAGCCTCCTGAGTAGCTAGGATTACAGGCGTGAAACAACGGCGCCTGGCTAGCATTTGCTTTCTTGATAGTAGCCATTCTGACTGAGGAGAACTATAAGCTTAATGTAGTTTTGTGTACTGAGGTTTGAACTCAAGACTTCATGCTTGTTTGGTTTATTTACTGAGCTGGCATTTTCTCACCAAAGCCACACCTTTAGTTTTGGAGATGAAGTCTCATGGATTTTTTTCTGCTTAAGCTGGTTTCAACCATGATCCTCCAGTTATCAGCCTACTGAGAAGCTAGGATTATAGGCATAAGCCACCAGCACCTGGCTGCAATGTAGCTCTGATTTTCATTTCCCTGATGGCGAAGGATGCTGAGCATTTATTCATGCATTTATTGAGTGTGAACATCTTAGTTTCATGGAATTGTTCAAAGGGCATCAAACAGATCTACCTGTAGACCCTCCTCTTCTCTATGCTGGGACTTCAGTGTGGGGTTACTGCTGGGACAGATCCTGTGAGCAGGCCACATGCACAACTTTGTCTACAGGACTAGTTCTGTTTCACTTGAGTAACACCTAAGCAATGTCTTCACAGCCTTCTGAGTGGTCTTACAATGGTCAGCGAACCATAGGGATAATATTTACTTTACAGCTAATATTTCTTAGAAATAGGATTTTTGATGACAGATATTGTTGCTACTAAAGATGGACTGGCTATCAAACCACCTAGTATGTTGGCTTCCTCTAGACCCTTTTTATTTGCACACAGATGACTCTAATGAGATAAATTACTTGTTCAGCAGTATAAACATGACTGTAATCAATACAGTTAGTAAATAACATGATTTTCAGAAGAAGAGAAAATACTAGCATTAAATATATTTATATTGACATGAAGCCAGGTTGGCTTGAGGGAGGTGAGGGTCTGCATCCAATCCTGTGGTCCCTGGAAAATGAGCCTCAGAGCAGAGAATCTGCTGATGCCCCGGTGTGGCTGAGGACACATCTTGGCTCTGCTCCACATTGGGCACTGAGAAAAGTAAAGTGAGAGTCTTCCTAAAAAGAGTTAGCTTTCCTTTGGGTCTCCAGTCTCCCACTGGAGGTTTCAGTTCCCTGCTTTTCTGTCCTTGAGCTGTGAAGTCTTACATCAAGTATTTTGCCTCTCTGAGTTTCTTTCCTGAATGCCAATAGGAAATAATTACTTCTATTGAGGCACTCCTTAAGTGAAGCTGTAAGGATCTGATGACACAACCTCCAGCCTGGAGAGGATGTGACCAAAAGGGAACCTTACTGCATTGTTGGTGGGAGTGTAAACTTGTTCAACCACTTTGGAAAGTAGTGTGGAGGTTCCTCAAAAGACTCCACATAGAGCTCCCCTATGACCCAACAATCCCACTTTTGGGCGTTTACCCAAAGGATCACAAACAAAGACATACTAAAACTACCAGTGCAACTATGTTTATTGCAGCATTATTTACCATAGCTAAGTATGGAACCAACCCAGATGCCCCTCAGTAGATGAACGGATCAAGAAAATGTGATACACACACATACACACACACACACACACACACACACACACACACACACACACACACACACACACACAATAGAATTCTATGCCTCCATCAGAAAGAATGACATCACCCCATTTGTTAGGAAATGGAAAGAGTTGGAAAAAATAATAAGTGAATTATATTAAGTGTGGAAGCAAGAACTAATTTATAAATGTGCAGGTAAATACATACAAGGTTTTAGACAAATCCATTAACTAAAGTATAGTATTTGCAGGCCCAAAGAAACATAGGTCCATGGTTTCCCTTATTTGCAATAACTAGTGTAAGTCTAGGACAAGCAGAAAAAGTCAAAAGCCTGTACATATGACCATAGAAGATGATGTTAAGTGAAATGAACCCCAAGATAGGGACACAACTTGTTTTTTCTTTCTTGCTATTGTTTTTACTGTATCTAAAATGTACTATGTGATTTTTTTGTTTCTTTTGTATGTTCTTTCCCCATGGTATAATCCCCGTTTTCACTGTATTTGATGTCAGTGCCCTGTATCTTGTATATACGTTTTTCTAATTTGGGGAGGGGAAGGGAAATAACAAAATACTGAAACAAGGATACAGGTTGACCCATTGTAACAATGAGATGTACAAGACACTATGTCAAAAATGAACTTTACAACTTGGGGGGGGGAGGGAGAAGGGAATTAGGGAGGTGGGGAGGGAAGGGATAGTAGGGGAAAACCAAAGGAGGGGGTAACAATGCTCGACATGAAACGTACTCACTACCTTACTCGTGTAATTGTAACTCCTCTGCACACTAATTTTACAATAAAAGACATTAAAAAATCTTCCAACCTTGGCAGTCATAAGGTCCTGGATACACTGGGTAATCTCTCTCCTGTTGACTCTTTGTCATCTTCACTCTTCCCCCTGTAATGAAGGCCTTCCCAATCTAAACTTGCATTCACCCTCTTGGATTAAATACCCCCAGAGTGGCAACTGTGGAAAGGAGTATGGTTGGAAGAACAGAGAACATATAACATCAACATTATCAAATATTTATTAAACACTTATAAAAAATTGACCCTATGTTAAACCATTTGCATCAATTACTTTATTTAATTCTTACAACCACAGTGGAAACTAATATCACTAATATACAGCTGTAGGCCGCTGTGAGTAGAAAAGTGGAATGGGCCCTTTGAGAAAGCTATATTCACACAAAAGGCCTCACTAGAGAAACTATATTTCAGCCAAAATAAACAAACCAGAATTGGAGCATAAACCCTGTGGATGGGCATCAGAGAGAAAAAAAGGGGCCATTTTGTGGCTTGATCTTCTTACCTATAAAATGGGGTTACTATTCTTTTATGGTTATGGGAAGTAGTAGATAAATGCACATGGAAAGCTTAGAATGCCTAGTTCAGCAAGTGGCTTGCATTAACATTGACTAAGGAATCTGTGGTCTTGATGGATCATCATCATAGGAAGCAGTCACACCTTGAAAGTGGCCTTGACCAGGCCACTAAAGAGATTGCCTAAATGAGCTGGCAATGAGAAAAAAATATCCAGGGTAAAGCAGAAATGATTTTCTGAAAGTTGTAGTGTTTCAGGAAGGCCATCTTCCCTCTGAGCATTCCCTTGCAGATTTCAGAGTACATGGGAGCTGTTCAAAGAGATTGTTCTCTAAAATCACATGGTTGAGTGAAGCAAAGGATGAGTGCTTTCTCTTGCATGTGGAAGCAAGAACTAATTTATAAATGTACAAGTAAATACATATGAGGTTTTAGACAAGTGCATTAACCAAAGTATAGTATTTGCAGGGGCAAATTCAAACAGTGTAATTCTTTAGAAAAACAAACTCACAGTCCAACAAAATGAATACCAAGAAACAGGTACAGAAATAGATGTTGGAGGAGGTCAAGGGGAGGAAGGGAGTCAAATGAAAAGGGAGAGAATGGAAAGAATACAGTTTTAATAGTCAAGGCAGACCCTATGAAATTAAGAAATCAAGGTCGGCTGCCAGTGGCTTACTTAATCCTACCCAGGAGGCTATCTGAGGATCACAGTTCAAAGCCAGTCTGGGCAGGAAAATCCGTGATACTCTTATCTCCAACGAAAACCACCAGAAAACTGCAAGTGGCACTGTGACTCAAATGGTAGAGAGCTCGCCTTGAGCTGAAGAGCTGAGGGACAGCACCCAGGCCCAGAGTTCAAGCCCAATAACTGACTAAAAAAAAGAAAAAGAAAAAGAAATTAAGGGAAATCGTTGGGTGGGGAAAGATGGGGAAGAATGATGAAAGGGGTGATATTGATCAAGATACATTGTATTTATAAACTAATTTGTTGAAATGGAACTCTTTTGTATAACTACTTATTGGTAATTAAAATATAACTTGAAAAACAAAACAGTGAGTCCAGGTCTCCAGTTGTCCGGTAGTGGATTCTGACTCTGCCATTTTTAAGTTGTGTTGCCTTGTCCAGCTCATTCAAAACCTTGTTTGTTGGTTTCTAAAGCTGTAACACAAGATTTGTTAGGAAACTCAGTGAGACAGTAGGTGCATGGCGTTTAGCATGGTACCTAGTTTTCACTAAATGTTTGATAAGTGCTGAATATTTCTGATCATTAATTAGAAGGCATAAACAACAAATAAAAACTAAATTCTGAAGCCAAATCAAGGATCTGCACAGATTTAAGCACTTACATATTTGAAAACAACTAGAAAGCTGGGAAGATGGCTCAGTGGTAGAGTGCTTGCCTTGCATGCATGAGGCCCTGGGTTCAACTCCTCAGCACCACATAAGCAGAAAAAGCTGGAAGTGGTGCTGTGGCTCAAGTGGTAGAGTGCTAGCTGAAGAGCTGAGGGACAGCACCCAGACCCAGAGTTCAGGCCCCACGACCGACACACACACATACACACACACACACAAAACTAGAAAAATTTGTGGATTCCTTTCCACTACAACCCAGATGTTTAGAAATGCTTATTGAAAGGAAAAGTGCCCAAAAGACCATGCAGATGAAAGTCAGGTAGAGGAGACAAAAGATTTATTGTCAGCAGAACTGACAAGTTCTCATAAGGAGAGGAGAAAATGGCGCCAACTAGATCCTTGGAGGACGCTTTATACAGTCAGGGATGAGAGGTGGGAGGGGGCCTCATCTACTGCACAGGTGCTGCCATCAAGGGCAGAGATTAGGTCTGCCAGGGGGGCGTTTCCTGATTTACACTTGCATACATACGTACATGTGAAAACCAATCCAGAAAAGTGACCTAGTCAGTCGTTTAGCATTTTCACTCACAGCTGGTACCACTTGAACCACAGCTCTACTTCCTGCTTTGGCTAGTTAGTTGCTGATGAGAGTTTCTTAGATTTGTCTGCTAGAGCTGGCTTAGAATCCATGTCTTCAGATCCCAGCCTCCAGAGTAGCTAAGATGACAGATGTGCCCAGCTAAAGGAGAATTTCTAAGCATATTACCGATTTAGGAAATAATTTAATCCTTTGATTTAACACAAATATCTCAGGATTGAGATTCAGCTCCAATGCGGCTTTAATTACCTATGTTTTGCCCAACATAATCCTGGGGACTGTGTCTCTGAAGGAATAGAGCTAGACCATTTAATTGGAAAGAGTTTTGTAGGTTATTCAAGGAGAGAGCCCAGGAGTCTCCTGCCTCTTCAGACAAATGTTGACCATGGCCCACTCTATGTCTGTGCAGCCTCAGAGCAGCCCTGCTCAAGATAATGTGTCTCCTAAGGTAGAAATTTAAATTACAACTTCACCTATGTAATCAAAACCCAATGTTAATCCAGGCATTGCTGGCTCCCACCTGTAATCCTAGCTACCTGGGAGGCTGAGATCTGCAGGACAGCAGTTAAAGGTCAGCCCTGGAAGAAAAGTTCACTAGATTCCAACTCCAAAATAGTAAGTCATGGTTAGTTGAGGAATGGCTTAACAAGCACAAGGCCCTGAGTTCAAATCTCAGTACCCAAAAAACAAGATTAAGAGAACTGACATTGATGGGTGCTAGAGGCTCAAGCTTGTAATCCTAGCTACTCAGGAGGCTGAGATCTGAGGACTGCATTCAAAGCCAGCCCAGGTGGGAAAGTCTGTAAGACTCTTATCTCCAATTAATCACCAGAAAACTGAAAGTGGTGCTGTGGCTCAAGTGGTAGAGTGCTAGCCTTGAGCTGTAGAGTTCAGGGACAGTGCCCAGGCCCAGAGTTCAAGCCCTACGACCAACAACAAAGAGAGTGAGAGAGAGAGAGAGAGAGAGAGAGAGAGAGAGAGCACCAACATTGTGTGAATTCCACTGAATCTTCTAGATTTAGAGTTTCTACTTAAAACTCTTTCTTCCTTCCTTCCTCCTTCAAAAAACCAGAAGGCTTATTTCAAATAGTCATAAAGAGAGTTACTTACCACTGTATAAATAAACTGTGAATTGAGTTTTGGCCAGGTAACCCTTATTCCAACCTTACCCTATGGTGTGAAGGAATAAGAGAAAGAGTATGGAAAAAAAGTTAAAATCACTGTGTATATTTAAGTCTGCAAGTAAGTATTGAAGCCTACTGCAAACCAGACCTTACTCTGGGCCCTGGGGATGGATAAAGGCCATGTCGGTGCCCTTCAATAGCACAGGTCACATAGAGGAGACAAAAGGTGAACCTTTCAGTACAGATACACATACGGCATTCACTGTGTTAGGTACAAGACATCAGGAGTCTCCTGTGGGACAGGACTCTGGAGCTGAGTTTATAAGACTGAGCAGGAACTGTCCTGTCCTGGTAGAAAAGGATGTAAGGAAGTGAGTGAAAAGGAAGAGGTTGTTCAGAATCTTGCCACTCAAACTGTGGTCCACAGACCCTCAGCAACATCTGGAAGCTTACTGGTAATGCAGAATCTCAAGCCCCACCCCAGGTCTGCAGTTACAACCTGCATTTTTTTTCAAGATGTTCATGTGATTCACAAGCACATTAAGACCCCAGGGCATGGGGTAGGTGTGTGACAGCTCCAGCCAAGGGAGCGAAAATGGAGATTTGGCCTAGCTGGGGGAGTCGCAGGAGCTTAGACTAGCCATGGAGTTGACAAAAGGCAATGTCAGTGAGGCTGGAGAGGTGGGTCTTATTTGCATGAGGCAAGATCCTCCATCATCTATAGTCTTCCACTTTAAACCCTCTGACTTTTCTAGTAGCAGAAGAGATTTGAACTATGAATGGAGGCTAGCAGTTTACTCTGGCATCTGTACAACCTTTGGTTGAAACTGATCTCTGCTTGCAGTTTTCTCTAGCCTGGAGTCCATGAGAGCCAATTCAGCCATTTACCTCTGTCTACATCATGAGACTGCTTTGATGAAAGTTCCTGTATTCCAAATCAACCAGGCCCATTTCAATTAATCCTAATTGTCCGTTTGGGATTCGTTACCAATAACTAAGATGTAGCATGATGTCATTGCAGCTTTAGAATTCTTGTGAATGCCAGAGGCAAGTCTGTCCTGTCCTAGACAGCTGTCTGCACAACAGTATGGTCGTGTATGCATGCGTGTCTGTGCATATGTGTGTGCTTGTCTATACAGCACACAGTGTACCATCTCAGACTAATCTATAAATCTCCTTCTTCCTATCATTCCTTTTGGGAACCTGAGAGGACCTCTCAGATAGATTGATAAGAGTCGAGGACCTTTCCTTGAAAAAAATCTATGGAGAATCACTCAATCCCAATCCTTCTTTTTTTTTTTTTTTTCAGTTGGTCATGGGGCTTGAACTCAGGGCCTGGATACTGTCCCTGAGCACTTTCTGCTCAAGGCTACTAGCATCCTACCATGGTGAGTCACAGTGCTACTTCTGGTTTTCTGATGGTTATTTGGAAATAAAAGTCTCATGTACCTCCCTTCTCAGGCTGGCTTTGAACCACAATCCTCAGATCTCAGCCTCCTGAGTAGTTGGGATTACAGGTGTGAGCCACGAGTTCCCAGTTTCACTTGATCTTTTTTTTAATTGTAAAAGTGATGTAGATAGGGGTTACAGTTACATAAGTAAAGTCATGAGTACATTTCTTTTTGAACACTGTTACCCTCTCCTTCATTTTCTCCTTCCCTCTCCCTGACTCCCCTCCCAACCCCAAGTGTCTAGTATCACCGTTGCATTGGTCCACCTTTTGTCCCACCATTCCTGTGATTCCCCTTCCCCTCTCCAAATCAGAAAAACTTATACACAAGACAAATGGTACAGAAATAAAAAAAACAGGGGCACTAGGGAATAAACCAAAGGAACAAAAAGAAAGAAAAAAGAAATAATTGCAAACAGTACACATAAGAAAAAGAAAAACCTCTTGTTTCCATTTCTTGGAGTTTATGTCAATAAACATCATTTTATATAGTCATTCGCACATAAATATTGAACTATTGTGATCCTCGGCTAAGACTATCCTAGACATATTCTAGTTATTACAAAATAGGGAAACCATGCAGCCTATGTTTTTTGGGGTCTGGATTGCTTGACTTAATTGAGGCTCCTTTTTCTCCCCTCTAGACCTGAGACTACCTACCTTATCCCTTACACAGTCCATACTTACTCCCAAATACCCCGCATCTCTCACATGGCCCTTGCATATGCTGTTCCCTCTGCCTGGAATGCACTCCTTCTGCTGCCTGCACAAAAAACTCTCATCTGAGTTTGTCTCCTCCCTAAAGGCCACTTGACCCTGCTGGGCCGAGTTCATGGTACTCTCCTCTCCTTGTCCACTGTTCAGATTTAGATATCAACCTTAATACTTCTTAGGGTAAACAAAGGCTGGGGTTTGTGCAGCTTCTCTTCATTGAATTTTTTGCCCATCCTGGGACTTGAACTCAGGGCCTGGGCTCTGTCCCTGAGCCTCTCTGTGCTCAAGGCTGGTGCTCTACCACTTGAGCCACAGCACCACTTTCAGCTTTTTCTACTTATGCGGCACTGAGGAATCAAACCCTGGGTTTCATGCATGCTAGACAAGCACTCTACCACTAAACCACATTCCCAGCCCCCTCATTCACCTTTTTTGTGAACAATTCTGGTCAATAAACAAGAGCTAATTTTTATTAAGAATGTCTCATGATTTAAAGAGTAACAAGGACAATCACTAACCCTAAATTTGTCCTCAATGATACTTGGCCATCCACAAGAAAAAATGCACAAAAGATATGAATTGGAATATTGGGAGAAGAGAGACAATTTGGGAGCTTGGCAATTTTGCAAAGGTTGGTCTAAGGTGGAGAAGTAATGTCTTTTCCTGGACAATTTTGGGCCACAGCAAGAGTCCTCCAGAGCCTGGCACATTTAAGGAGTGCTTACATCACTTTCCCAGCTAAATAAGAGCCCTGTCAGTGGGAAGCAACGAGGTACAAAGAAGGACAGAAAGAGCCAGGTGAGACAGGTTCTAACCCCAACTACAGCCCCCACAGGCAGCAGCGCAGTACAGGTAATTAGAATTACAAGGGTAACAAGAAAAGGAGAGCTCCTATGTGTTCCCAAACTTGGAGCAAGACTATTTTGGAGAGTTCAGGTAGCAGGAGAGAAAACAGATGGGAAGATGCACTTAGGACCCAGACAAGCTGAGTTGGTATCCAGACTCCACCAATGGCCAGCTATGTGACCTTTGAGAGTCAAGATGTTTCTTGGTTTTACCAAGGTTCAATTTACTCATCTGTACAACTAAGATATTTACAGTCTCCTTCTCTTTCCTGGGTGGGGAAAATTAAGCTGGATGATACATATAGAGGTCTTTGCATTGTGCCAGGCACACTTTGCACAGCCAGGAAATGGTGAGTGTATTTTCCTAGCAGACACTCGCCACTGTCAGAAATAGGAAATGGCTTCCATCATGGCCCAGGAGCACACAGCTCTTGTGAGGGCCAGATGCTAAGCAGAATGAGGATGTAATCACATTCTACATGAAGATATCTTAACCTTCACAGCTCTCTACTGTGTCTACACAGAAGCTTTGACAATCAAGAGCCCAACTACTACATGTGGCCACATGGCCTACTTGTAACCTGGTAGTGCCATAGGAAACAGCAGGTCTTGAGACCTCTCTGTTCTCCCTCTGTAAAATGGAGCTGCCATTCAAAATTATCTTGTTCAGACTGAATACTCATCCCATGATGTATGCCCAAGGAGTTTGTGAAGAGTGTTGTTACAGAATAGTGGCATTTGATGGGATGGAATCATTTTTTGATAAGATTTTTGTTGGACAGGACTGGAGAAAAGTAGAAGGTTCTTGTGCTTTTCCTATTTACCACTGATACTAGAAAGCAAATTCATTAGGCTTTAACAATTCATTTACTGAACTCATGTTCATAGAAGGCCTCCTGGGAGCCAGATGTTCTGGGGGCTGGGAATAATTCAATGAGTACATTGCATTAATTTGGATATTTTCACTGCCTTGAGGGTCTCTTCACCCAGGCAGCCTATGTCATGCAGCTGTAAATGTGACATCATGGCCTATGAAAGTTGAGACAACTCCAGCCTGAGAGGTTAAGTAACTCAGCATGTTACTAAGGCAGCACAGGGAGTAGGTAGCTAAGTCTTATTAGATTACAATATGTCAAGGTACTGTAGTAAAAAATATATGAATAATTTAATGTAGCATGGTGAGCCACTGAGAAATTACCCTGTGCTTGATTTTGGTCCATTTTAGAATTCTCAATGGGGAGGAAGGGACAGAAACTTCCAGGCCAGTGGACAATGATACACTCCTCTAAAGGAGAGAGAGACAAGGGAAAGGATTGGCTTGTGGGAAAGTGTGAGGAGTCATAGTGGGATTGCAAGATCATGGCGAATAAGGGCCTGGGTAGGCCAGCAGAAGGAGAGTCTCTATGGGTATCAATCATTGAGGGCTTGCTAAGTGAGGCAGTCAGAAACATCAGGCAGATCCAATGGCTTCCTAAAGCAATTAGAAAAAAATCCTTGCCTGGAGCATTTTACATGGTCAGAAAGCACACACACACACACACACACACACACACACACACACACACATAGCTCACAATATTGTCAAAGGCACATACTTGCCAATTGGAAGAACTCTCAATGGCTATATCTAGAACAATTTGAACAACACAATAAAAAAGTAGTGTTGAGTTGTAACTCAAAGCATCAAATAAATACTGAGAAGCCAATACTAATATAAGTGTATAGATAAATAAATACAGCAAAATAGACAAATTTCTTATGGCAAAAAAAAATCCAAAGCTCTTTCCTAATCCACAAGACCCCAAATAATCTAGCCTGTTCCTACCTTTCCTATGCCCCTTTCCCTACTCATCCACACTGGCCCAGCCATGGTGCCTTTCCTGAGAGCTTTGTATCTGCTATTCCTTTGCTCTGAAACATCCTGTCTCAACTGTTATTATTACTTCTGTCACAGTTATGTAACAGTTATGTTATCATTATTATTGTTTAGGTCTCAGCCAAATGCCACTTCCCCAGAATCCTCCTTCTGACCCTTCTCTATTCCTTTGTTGTGTTTTGTTCTTTCCCACCACTTATTATTGTTGAAATCTTATTTCTTTTATCATTGTTTATTTGTATTTTCCCCTAGTTTAAATCATGAATCAGAAGTACAAACTTGTCTGTCTTCCTCACCACTGAGTTCATGATGTCAAGCAGGGTGCTTGGAACATAATAGGTGCTTAACAAATACTTGCAGAATAAATGGGTGGATAAATTAGTGGTCATAAATCTCCACTTGCTTGGAGCCAGGCACAATGCCTAACATGAGAAGGAATAATCTTGTTTGTTTTGTGGCTGTGTGCAAGGACTAACAAGTGAATGAATTGGACACTGATGGCTCACACCTGTAATCCTAGCTACTCTGTGAGGCTGAGATCTGAGGATTTGAGTATCACAGTTTAAAGCTAGCATGTGCAGAGAAGTCTGTAAGACTTTACCTCCAATTAACTAGCAAAAAGCTAGAAGTAGAGCTGTGGTTCAACTGGTAGAGCACCAACCTTGAGTAATAAAGCCAAGTGAGTGAAAAGCTCTGAGTTCAAGCCCCAGAGTGAGTAAACAAAGGAAAGATGAATGAGTGTGAACGAGTGTCAGAGAAAAATGTGTGTAGAAGCCCAGGCTGGGCCTGTGCAATGCACTGGCAGGGAATCTTGCTGCTGTGTGGATTTTGCAGAGCTGTCCTGTGGACTGAGCTAGAGAAGGCTGCCCTGGTTGGGGTTTCTCCATAATCCAGGCTCAGCTTTTGCTTCTGTTGAGACGCTTTTGAACATCTCCTGTTTAAACACGTAATGAGGCCTTTGGAGCAGATCATTGGGGGAAGCTGCAGCACTGATGCAGGCCATGGTATAAAAATAGATGGATTTCCTTATTGAAACAACTCCCAGTCATACATTCCCCATGTGCCACAATGATTAAAACTCACAAATTACCATTAATGGTGAAGTGAGAAAATTGTGAACTTGCAAGTCTCTCCTGTCTTCCAGATGGGAGTCTTGGGAGCTCTTGGGGAAGGTTTAATGTGGCAACAAAGCAATTCTCTTGCAAGTCCACAGCCACATCAGGCAAGAGCTGCAAAGGCCCTGCGGTCTGTAAACACACAGCAAGTGTGCAGTGTCTTTAGTCTTTACTACAGGGCTTCCTCTGAAGGGGCTCAGGTCAAGATGCCTCACCCTTAGAAGGATGTCTCCTCTGGGTTCTGTGGTCACTGTGTGTTGACTGTGGGAGGATCCCCAAATCCGTGAAAGCAGAAAAACCATTGTGCAATCTATGACATGAAAAAGAAGGACCTAGAAAAAGAAGGGCATTGTCTTTCATGTCCCAACATGATCCCAGTGGGGCTTAGTGTGGTAAGCCCCAGCAAGGTATTGAAAGCCCTTCTTCTAAGGATTTCTAAATGGAAATCTCCAAATTCCCAAGTCCCAGCCCCAGCCCAGTGAGCCAAACATTCAGAATGGGGCTTTGGGCAGCTGTGTTTTGAGTGCCTTACTTGCTTTCTCGCTATTGCAATGAACAGGGTGAATGAGGCACCTGTTCCCAGGCCCTGGACCAAAGTCAGTACAATGATACTATTCCCAGAGAGGGAACTCTACCAAGAAAAGCAGAGAGGGGGCCCACATGGAGCACAGCATTTTAATTGAGCTGAGCAGAATTCAGAGCTCAGTTGTAGAGGTCCTGGAAGAAAGAATTGCAGAGAGGAAAGACTCCTCAAATTCAAGGTATGCTCTGTGGATCCTTGGCTGGAGCCTGGGCTTTGAAGAACTTGGTGTATACCAATAGAGAAAAGCTACTAACAGCCTGAGAACAAAGTGAAAATGTCAGACATTGTTCAGGGCTGAGAATTCCAGCTCTGCTAGAATGGAGAAGCCTTGGTTTGCAACTCAATTAAGACTTTGCAGAGCTTGGCATGGTGGTAGATGCCTGTGATCTCCAAATTTAGAAACCTAAGGCAGGAGTTTTGAAAGTTCAAAGCTAGCCGAAGCTACAGAATGAGACTCCAGAAAAAAGGATTGCATAAAGGCCTAGGACGAGGAGTAAAGGCCATTCACAAGGGGCAGAATTATACCCTAGCTTGGGGCTCTTGATTGCAGTACCATCAGTAGGGTCTCTCCTGCAGGATGTTTAGCAGCAACCTCACCCTGTGCTCACTAGATGCTATTGAACCCACGCCCACACATATCAATCTCAGCTACCTCTGGACATTGCAAACACACCTGCCCCATTGGGCAAGTCACCCAAGTCATCTTCAGTTGGCAACAACTACTTGGAGTAGAGCCACAGTTTATAATTAATGATGAAACTAAACTACTAGTCCTAATGAGAAAAATAACAAAGCAAATTGTAAAGGGACCACGAAAACTCACCATTCCTTAAAGCATCTCCCAAAGCAAAACTTGTACTCTTCAAAAGAAAACAAACAAGTTATATGGTCTCAGTTTCAATATCCAGACAAGGGAGGCCAAAAAACGTGACCCATCCCTCAGAAGCTGGCATCTTATAGAAACAGACCCTCAGATGACACCAGCACTAGAATTCAGGAAAGACTGCAAAAATAGTTGTTGCACATATATTCCAGGACAAGAAGAGCCCATGGATAGAAAGAATGATTATGGGTGAATTTCAGCAAAAAAGAAAAGAAAAGAAATTATATAACTCAAAATTACACTAACTGTAATTCACTAGATAGGATTTAACGACTGATTAGACACCACAGAATGAAAGAATAGGAAATGTGAAGACAGATGATAGAATTTATTCAATCTCAGAAACAGAAACTAAAACAGTTTTTTTTAGAAAAGTACCTGTACATAGTAGTTCATGCCTGTAGTCCAAGCTACTTGGGAAGCTGATGCAGGAGGATGACAAGTTTGATTTGAAGCAATCTGTTTTAATACCATTTGCTGACAAAACTTTCTGTACTTACTGAAAATCTTTTATACATTAGTCCAAAGTTGATTGACGCTATAAACAGTGTAATAGTGTAAATAGTCGTACATTTTTCTTTGTCCTTTTTATTTGCTTGTTTTAAAAAATAATCGTAAAGTTCGTTTTTCCACATAACGACTTGTACATCTAATTGTTGACAACTTTGTGGGGGGGGGAGGGTTGGGTGGGGGGGGTGGGGGAGGATGGGAAGGGATGGGAAGGGGAAACAAAGGAGGAGGCTACAATGCTTGATAAGAAATGTACTCATTATCTTGCCCATGTAATTGTAATCCCTCTGTACAGTATTTTCACAATAAACAAAAGAAAAAGAAAAAAAAAAGTCTTCTAGGTAGCCCAGGCTCAAACTCACATTTTTCTATATGTTTGGTACTTTTTATAATAATACATTCAACATGAACAGAAACTCAGTAACTCCAACAAATCAGGTTGTTCAACATATGTACAACTGGAGTCTAAGATAGGAAAGAGAATAGAGAAAAATGTGAAGAAATATTTCCAAAATGCTCCCAGATTCAGATTGTTTTTTTAATCTGCAGATCCAAGAATTCCCAGGAAACTCAGAGGGGATCAGTACAAAGAAAATAGCACCAAAGCACATCCCAGCCAACCTGTCAATCACCAAAAATAAAGAGAAAATCTTTCAAGAAGTTAGAGGAAAACTATCATATTATACACGAGAGAACCATGCAATGGAACCAAATGAAGGCTGGTTTCTGATCAGGAGAAACACAATGAGCCCAGGAGATAGAGGTGGCATCATTAGTATTGGAGATCAGTGTCAGCGCAGAATTCTCTGTGCAATAGCCCTAGAAACAAAATAAAACACCAACAAACTATAGCAATGTTAAAAGACAAGTAAGATAGAAGATGAGGAAGACACAGTTTATAAAGAGGGGAACTTTCAGAGAGCTAAAACTGAGAATACAGGGTGTCCAGGCAATTTGCGTTACAAGAAATATTATATTTTATTTATTATATTTTAGTCTAGTTTAGTTTATTATGTTGGTACTGGTGCTCAAACTCATGGGCTCGGACTCTTACTTAGCTTTTTGTCTCAGAGATAATGCTCAACCACTTGAGCCATAGCTATACTTTCAGTTTTTTAAAATCGAAGATAAGACCCATGGACTTTCTTACTTGGGCTGACTTCAAACTGCAGTCTCTCAGCTCTCAGCCTCCTGCATAGCTAGTATTACAGGCATGAGCCAATAGGGCCCAACTTCAAATTGATTTTAATACGCTTATCAAGAAGATTCAATGAAAACAGACTTCAACAAACAGTACAGTAAACATCTAGAAAACTATGGGAAAATTTAAATCTCATTTCCTACCTCTTACAAAACAATACAAAAATTCAATTTGACAAGATGATAGACCTAAGTGTAAACTCGACAGCTTCTATAAGAAATAGTTAAGAAATTTCATGGTTTTGAGGTGGGCAATATTTTTAGAACCTTAAAGGCATAAACAACAAAAAGTGAGTAAATAGGATTTTATCAAAATAAAAAATCAAAAGACATTATGACAAAAGGAAAGGTACACTCTGAGAAAAACATTTTTGTCTATCTGACATGTGACACGGGACTTATGTCATGAATATAATTTCTGAAACATAATAATTTAAAATTTTCAGCATACCCCCCCCCCCAAAATAGGCAAAAAGACTTTAAAAGAGCCTGAAAGAAGATCCCTGAATGACAAGGAACTCAGTATGTTCAGGACCATCCCACCTCAGAAAAATTCAAACCACAACCATGGTAAGATCCTGCTTCCCACCCACTAAAATAGCTAGCATTAAGAAATTGTCATCACTAAATGTCAAAAACAATGTGAAGCATTGGAAACTGCCATAGGTTTTCTGTGGGAGTGTAAAATGTTACACTTGGAAAAGTCTTTGGCAGTTTCTTATAAAATTAACTATGTGACCGAGTGATGCCACTGCAATGAAAATTTATTGCTAGTGGACAACACAGCAGGTAGAAAGTAGAGAGGTAAGGAAGAAAAGGAGCTTGTTTCAGATCATGGATGTGATTGGATGGTGTTTGGGACAAGTGCAGCAAGGCTGTTGTGGTGACCACTGGGATTTTGATCAATTCAGAGATCCTCGAAGATCGAGGTGGTCTGAACCATCTGTGGCCTCATGGCTGGAGGGAGATAGCTAAATCATGTTGATCAAATATCATTGTTGCAGTGAGTAAATTTAATGACTTGGAAAGAAAGAATGGAAATCAAGGAAGCAGAGCTGTGACTCAAGTGGCAGAGTACTAGTCTTGAGCAAATAAGCTCAGGAACAGAGCCTAGACCCTGAGTTCAAGCCACAGGACCAACACCACACACACACACACACACACACACACACACACACACACACACACACACACACACACACACACACACACACACACAAGAATGGATAGCAAATATCTCAAGCATACCATGTAGAGAAAACATGAATATCTCCAAACCATGAGATGCTGCTCTTATGCCCAAGCACCCAGAGAAGGGAGAAGCTGCAGAAGTCTGGGAGGGCTTCCTAGAGGATGTGAACATGTTAAATGAAAGACTATCAGTATGTGATGCCATTTATATGTGGAAGCTAAAGCCTCTGAGTTCATGGAAGCTGAGATTCAAATATGGAGAGAGGTTGGACAAATATAGTAACCGTTAGGAATGAGGGAAAGTTTTGGTGTCCTATTGCCCAGTTGGGTGACTGTGGTTAATAATTGAATGTTTCAAAATAGCAAGAAAAGGGGCTTTTGAATGTTCTCATTTCAAAGAAATGATAAATATGATCAATATGCTAAGTGTCCTGATGTACAGTGTATACATATATCAAAACACTACACTATATCCAACAAATTTGTACAATTATTATGTGTGGATTAAAAACACCCTTTATTAATGTGTAAATGAGACATTTTGGCCCAGAAACATAATTTTCCAAAGCTAATGCCTTGGAACGGTCATCTGGAGGCACTGGAGGGTATCAGACTCACCAGGGAGGCTGCGAAGTTCCCGGCCCCACCCCCAGGGGCCCCACCCCCAGGGCTGCTGACACAGCAGGTAGCAGGTGAAGCCACAGAACTTTGGCCTTGTAAGGAATTCCCAAGTGAAGTGATGCTACTGGTTCAGGGTTACAGCTAGAATTTTCTAGGAGCATCAACATATTCTCCAAATCTGAACTGCACATCTTTATTGGTACTATTTTTGTGTGCCAGTGCTAGAGCTTGAACTCAGGGCCTGGGCACTGTCTCTTATCTTTTTCACTCAAGGCTGGTGCTCTATCACTGAAGCCATACCTCCACTTCTAACTTTTTGGTGGCTAATTGGAGATAAGAATCTCCTAGGTTCTCCTGCTCTGTCTGGCTTTGAACTGTGATCCTCAGATCTCAGCCTCCTGAGTAGCTAGGATTACAGGCATGAGCCACTGCTGCTCAGCAGTTTTCCTTATTCTTATCAAATCTCAGAGTCAGACAGACAGTATAACACCAAGACCCCCTGAAACACCTACCCCCGAGTGTCTCCCTCTAAAGCTGTGGGTCTTCATCTTGAAAAAGTTATCCCTTGAAAATGTGACTTTAGCCCGGCACCAGTGGCTCACACCTGTAATCCTAACTACTTAGGAGGCTGATATCTGAGGATCATGGTTAAAAGACAGCCTGGGCAAAGAAAGTCCGAGATGCTCTTATCTCCAATAAACCACCAGAAAACCGGAAGCAGCGCTATGGCTCAAGTGGTAGAGCACCAGCCTTGAGCTGAAGAGCTCAAGGACAGAAAAAGAAAGAAGGAAGGAAGGAAGGAAGGAAGGAAGGAAGGAAGGAAGGAAGGAAGGAAGGAAGGAAGGAAGGAAGGAAGGAAGGAAGGGAGGGAGGGAGGGAGGGAGGGAGGGAGGGAGGGAGGGAGGGAAGGAAAGGAAGAAAGAAAGAAGCAAGGAAGAAAGAAATAGGGGAGAGAGGGAGGAAGGAAGGAAAGGAAAGGAAAAAAAAGGAAAGGAAAGGAAAAAAAGAAACTGTGACTTTATAAACTGTACTGTCTTCCTATGTTCAAATGTACACAGAATGCTGTCTGTGTTTTGGGGGCCCAGTCTAGAGCATACTCAGCCTCCGATTAAAAAGACCTGATAATGCAGGAACAGGCTACACTTGCTGTCTGGAATAGGATTCAAGTTGCACACAGTGGCTCATACCTGTAATCCTAGCTGAGGTCAGGAGGACTATGGTTTCAGGCCTTCCGGGGGGAAAAGTGCTCATGAAATCACTATTTCAATACAAAAACCTGGGTGTAGGTGTCATCTGTCATCCTAGCTACTGTAGAAAGCATGAACTAGATTGTGGTCCAGGCAAACCTTGGGACACAAAAAAGTGAGATCCAGTCTTAAAACTAAGCAGAGTAAAAAGTGCTGCACACATGCCACAAGCTTGAGTTCTAGACTGGCAAGTACAAAGCCTTGAATCTGAACCCCAGTACCACAAAGAATAGCATTGCAAGCCAGGTGCCAGTGGCTCACACTTATTATCCAACTAATCAGCAGTCTGAGATCTGAGAATTGCAGTTCAAAGCCAGCCCAGCCAGGAAAGTTTGTAAAACTCTTATCTCCAATAAACTACAAAAAAAAAAAAAACCTGGAAGTAAATCTGTGGCTCAAGTGGTAGATTGCTAGCTTTGCTAGCTTTGAACAAAAGAGGCTCCAGAACAGCTCCCAGGCCCTGAGTTCAAGCCCCAGACTATAAAAGAAGGCTGATCATAGCATCTTTTGGTGACCTCTAGAGAATGGGTGTTGAGAAGTTGGAGAAGAGATCTCTAGTTTTTATCTGATGTACTTTATTGTTTAAACTTTGGGCCATGTGTAAATTTTAACAGAGATACACCACCCTTTCATATTTTAGTTTTCTTAGGATGTGTACATATTTTTCACCAGATCCAAATTGATAATTAGTCATCTTTGTGTGGTATATAAAAAAAACAAACTTTAAAACACTG
This sequence comes from Dipodomys spectabilis, assembly GCF_019054845.1. Taxonomy (NCBI): domain Eukaryota; kingdom Metazoa; phylum Chordata; class Mammalia; order Rodentia; family Heteromyidae; genus Dipodomys; species Dipodomys spectabilis. Next base: position 886,074 of record NW_024870842.1, on the reverse strand, counting down.
CAGTATTCTTATGTTTAGATCTCATGTGTGTTACAATGAAACCACACCAAAATGGCAAAGAGCTCAATCTCAATGAACAATGTGGCATAAATATGAAATCTATACTATCCTTTGTGCATTGAGGCCTAAGTAGGAAAGTGTATGAGAAACCTTTTGAAGAATATTGTCTGCAGTTTTAAAGGCTGTTACCACTGGCACAGTGGTCATCTTTAAATGCCATATGGAACCTCTAGTGTCTTCCTACTTGCCAGGAACCACGATATTTTTCCTTCCCTCCACGTTTTTTTTTTTTTTTTTTGTAGAATAAAGGACAGGTAGGAAGCCCTACTTAAAGAAACTCTTCTGCATCCAAAACCTTGTATGTGCACTTTGTGTATATGCATATACCTGTGTGTATTCATGCATGTGTACTTTGTGTATGTACCTGTATAAATGTGTGCATTTGGGTATATGTGTATGTGTGTGCATGTAGGTACATATGTGTACATATATACATATAAGCTTGAGTGATACAGTTGCTCAGAAAAACCCTGCAAAGAAGACTTCTGAAATAATTAAATTCTTCCATAGTGTATTTTGTACATGAGTATACATATAAATGTATGTACACATACATGTATGTATTGTGAACTATGTGTGTATGTATGTTCTTGTGGGAGGGTGGGGTCTTCAGCCCATGCTCCCTGTAACTCTCCTCTCTGCACTCATGGTTTATAGGGGAAATAGAAACAAACAGCTGGCTTGTGCCCGGCCAAGAGGCCCTGTCTCCACACTGGTCCATTTGCTCTCCTGTCCTAAAGTCACCAACAGCTCGAGGACTTCTCAGCAAGCTCACTAGAGCAAGCCCCATGGCCAGCTGATGACTTCTTGCTGGTGTAATTGGTATTCACTTCACACATAAAGCAGGATCTGCTGAGCTCCAAATCCTCCAGTCTGGAAGTCCCCTTCTCTGCCATGAGGACAGTCCAGGGTGTCCTCAAAGGGCTCTGGCTGGAGGCTGATCCCATCTTACACCTGCTTTCACTCACTGTCTAGGGGATGGAGCCTAGACAGCAGGTCTAGGTCTCATTCTGCTTAACTCATGAGCACGAGGACATGTCCCTTTCCCTCTCCAGGACTGCATCTAATCTATAAAATACGGCTGATTGGAGTATAACAATGGCTCCTGGCCTTTGTGGACCTATCAGGTCCTATGAGAATCTCCCTTACATAAATAATGCACACTGAATTTTGTGGGCTCAGAAATCTTCTGATGCCCTATGATATCCCTAAAGTTTCTTCCAGGACTAATGACAAAGGCAGAGTGAGAGACTGCCCTTCTCCTTATTTACTTCTCTCTCCCTTTTTCTCTCAATACAGTGATATGCCTCAAAAGAGGCAATGAATGAAGAAACTTGACACACTGTCAAGGGCTTTATGTGTAAGAGGGCCTAGCTTATTACTAGCATGCAGATATCTGTGCCTTTGTTGACCCCATGATGATCAAAGTCCCTAGAATCAAACACCTACTAAATACCAACGTTCCAAGAGTTGTGCATGCATTATCAATTTTCAGAGTAATCCTATGAGGCGGGAGCTAATGTTACCCTCATTTTGCAGAAAATTGATCATGAAGAGTTAATTATCTTGCCCAGAATCATGCAGACAAGTAGGTAACAAAGAGCACATAAATTCGTCTGTGTAAAATTATTATATAACAGGATACCCAAGTTATCAATTGCAAAGGTAAATTTTATCCCTTGGAAGAAATACTGAGAGTGATCCCTAAATCAGAACAGCAGGACCTCCAGTCAAAGATGGACCAACAGACAGACAGACATACCAATCTGAACACACAAATACACAGATGCACAAACATAGATGGTCACACAAACACATGCACACAGACACATATGGTCAAATACACAAACACACATGCACACATTTGCATAGATAAACACACAAATGCAAACGAACACATAGATGAGCACCCAAACAAACATAGATGAACACAGAAATACACATGAACACAAAAATGAGCACATAAATAAGCACTGGTATTTACATGCCTGGATGGTACCATAAACACACATGTGTTTATGCAGACAAGCATAAGCGATCACAAAAATGCATGCTTATAAATCGTATACATGTGAGTGGACACGCATGCATACGAGCACATATAGATGACTGCCAAAACAAAAGCATATATATATATATATATATATATATATATATATATATATATACACACATTCACGTGTGGACAAATACACAAACATACAGATGTCCAGACACATACTCAAAGGCATTCTGGCATCAGAGCCTGAGTTAGTCCGTATTGATTAGTGTGGCAGCTGGAGTAGCCTGGGCTGCTGGTGTGAAAGAGGTAAGTTGAGGAGCAGCTGTAGAAGAGGAAGTTGCTTAGGAACACTTAATGCAAACCTACCCTGGGAAGTCTGCTACAGTCCTGGGTGGGTCTCGCTGTTTGGCTGCTCAGTGTGCACCTCAGAGGGATGTCCATCATGTCATTCGGGCAGCCTAAGGGTTCTGCAAGAGCCCATGGACTTGGGGCCACAGCTGAGACACGGGCTGTGAGCTGGATTGGCCCTAGGTTTGGATCCAAGTTCCACCAAAACTAACAAACTGGTTAGCATGCCATGTGACCACTCCAGGTGGGAGTGGTCATTTGTATGGTGGAGATTATTGCAGGATCTGCCTTCTAGGATGGCCGAGAGGATCAAATGAGGGTTTTAGTACAGAGTGAGCCTAGGGAAAGCGGGATTGAGTGATGGCTGCCTCTGCCAGTCACTGTTTGTAACTGCGGTGAAGTTGTCATCGAAACTGTAGTGAAGCTGTTGGCACAATGCCTGGACTATACCAGCTTCTTTTAGTGTACATTTCTCTTTGCTTCTGCTGCTCCCAGTGCCTGCTCATTCAAGAGAGGAAAAAGATGTTCGGTAATGTTGAAGAGGAAAGGAGGACTGGCCCTTTTGACCCTGCGACTGATGTCCGGGGAGAGAAGCACACAGTCACTCAGAAGAGGGACAGCGTGCTAATAATCTACGTGCATTCAGAGAACTAGACACCTAGTAATGACAACTTGGGAACGCTGACAAGTGAAATTGAACACTTAGAACATTTCACTCGATTCCTTTCAGGAAGAGAGGCAGCCTACACCCTGGCAGGGTCCTTAATTGGTCACATTTTGAAGCATACTGTTTACTCTTGACCCCAGAGTTAATAAACAGCCAGAGTCCTCGCTGTATGAGAACAGTTTCCAGCAAAGGAGAATGACTGGGTGCCAACGTTGTCTGCTGGGATTTGAGAGTAAATTACCCATCCATCAATTTCACTTTTCCTAAGAAGCACTGGCTCAAATTTGCAGATCCTTGTATTATAGACAACAGTCAGTCCCAGTGGCTCAGGACTATCATCCTCCCCCAGGCTCTGAGATTTGAGGATCGAGGTTCAAAGCCAGCCTAGGCAATAAATTCAAGAAACTCTTATGTTCAATTAACCAACAAAAAGCTAGAAGTAAAGTATAGTGCTAGCATTGCGTGAAAAAAGCAAGCAAGAGCATGAAGCCACGAGTTCAAGCTCCAGTACTGGCACACAAAATAAAGACAAAAATAGATGAAAGGAAGGGAGGGAGGGAGGGAGGGAAGGGAGAGAAGAGAGGAAGGAAGAAAGAAAAGAAGAAAAAGAATAGAAAGAAGGAAGGGAAAAAAGGAAGGAAGGAAGAAAAAGAGAAAAAGAAAGACAAGTAGATAGCAAAAAATAAAGGCCTCTAACTGGTCCCATTTTCTTTCTCTCTGCCCAGTCCAGCACCAAGCTGTAGACTTGGAATCCTTTCAGCTGCACCCTCCATCAACCCCTCCCCTTACACACGCACGCACTTTTTCTTCCTTTCCCAGCTTCAATCAATCACCACCTCTGAGGATTCCTCCTCTGAAGAGCCTCCCTCCCCCACTCCCTCTTCCCTGGACCTCATCTGCAGTGCTAATAACACACCTGCTATGGGCTCCTAACAGCTCCCCCTGCCACCATCCTGACTCCTTTTTAAGCTATTCTCTGTGTGGCTTGAAAAGGAGATCCTTCTGAAATGTAAATGCAGTCCCATGTTCTGATTAAAACTTTGCAAAGGCTCCCAGTTGACTTCAGGATAAATTTTCCGCTTCCTGTGTATGCAGGAAGCTTTTCTTCATGATTCCAATGCTGCTGGCCTCCAGCCTCCTTGCTCCTACCTTTGTGCTTCTGCCTCCTTGATATGCCTTTAGCTAGGACCAAAGCTGCTCACAGTCCAAAACACTTGTGGTTCTGCTCATCCAAGAAGCCAGGATGCTCTCTGGTCTTTGTAAGCCTGAAACTCCTGTTCCTTCCTTTTCTTAAAATTCATTTCCAACATAACTGCCTGTCTGGAGCCTTCTCAGACACACCAGACTTTGGGGAAGAGTTTCTTTCTCAAACCAGCTTGAATATATTTCAGTGGTGGAATGCATCTGCTGAATTAAATTTCCCAGTATTCATGACTGTTTCTAACTGGGAACAAGTTTGTGAGAGAGTTCTTGGAGGAGACCCATGTCCCAGGTGCAGCAGACTTCATGTTGGTAATTGCATGTTATCTTCGTGGCATTTGTGTACAAGGTAAGGATCAAGCCATGCTCATGATGTAGAGAAGGGTCTTGCGTGTAAGATCACAGAGGCAGTGAATGTGGAAGTAGGCTCGAACTCAGTTCTAAGTGACTAGACAGTTAAAAGTAGCCGAGGACAATTAAAAAAAATTGAAAAAAAAGTAGCCGAGGAAATATTGGATTCTTTACTGACTATTGATTGGGTGCATATTTTTTGAATCACCTACTCCCATTCCATAGATAAATATAGAGAGATATATGTGCATACATATGTATGCATTGATAGATATGCCTTAAACATATTTTGTGCTACTATAATAGAATGCTTGAAACTGGGTACTTAAAACAGAAATTTGTCTTTCACAGTTCTGGAGGCTGGGGGAGGGGATGGCCCAAGATCAAGGAGGTGACATCATGATGCTGTCTTGGGTCATATCATGGTGGGAGAGCTAAATATGAGAGAGAGCAAAACAGAGAGACTGACTCTTGAGATAGTGACATTAGATAATAACACCCATCCATCCATTTAGGAAGACAGAACCCTCTCGGACTGAACAGAACCCTCTTGCCTGTTGCACTAGGGATTCTTTCCAACCCATAAACTATAGAGGAATGTATTCAGCCATAGCAGGATGAGAACTTAATGAAACTGTTCAGCATGTATTTACTCTATTAAAAGGGATGCTGACAAAGACTAACTATAAAAAAAGGGATGCTGCCTGGACAACCATTTCAAAACAAAATTCACTTGAAATTGGAATCACAAAAGAGCCAAAGTTTAGGAACTCAGGCTGCCTACCAATTCTCATCATTCACCTGTTTGTGACATGGATTTCCTCAAGGAAAGGTTTGGATGTTGGCAACTGGTATGTGCTGGAATGGAGTCACCCCTCCCTCCCAGGGCTATGGGTAAAGCTGGGATCTTGTCTGTTACAAACAATGTCATCACGAGGTTCCATTCACTGAGTCTCCACTGTGTTCTCACTCTGCTAAGCACTTGGCTTGACTCCACTTTCCAATAGCTTTCCCCAGGCTACACACTCTCATATCTCCTAAGAAGATGGGCCACTTCTGACCACCATCATGCCACTATGACTATGCTGCTGCTTGTTACAGGATGAGATTTCTGTGGCTGGTCTGGATGGTCAAGGCAGTAAGCTCTGGCCTGGGTGTCCTGACCAGGGATGGCTATGTGAACATCAGGTGTATGCATGAGGCTGTGACACTCATGGTGACAAGACAGCAGGAGTCCAGCTGCTGATGTGAGTCTAGAGTTCAGCCATCCTGGGCCCCAAAACTTCTTTCTGCATCTATTGAGGGGGATGAAGACCTCCTTGGAGTTCCCAGCAAGGTAAAAACAGCAAAGAGGAAGCCAGACCATTGTTGTATCCTTGAAATGAGAGAGAGAGGGAGGTAGGCAGAGAAACAGGAAGAGATGAAGAGAGACAGAAAGACATAGGGACAGAAACAGAGACATAGAAAGGAATGAAAGAAAGAAAGGAGAGAGCAGGAAGAAAGGGAGGGGAAGGAAGAGAGAGAAAAGAAAGAAGGAAAGAAAGAAGGAAAGAAAGAAAGAAAGAAAGCCATTGTGGTACTGAAAGAGTTAACCTAGAACTGCTTTCATGATGAATGGCTATAATACTGTCTACGTAATGGGTTTCCTATTTAAATTTTGTGAGGATTTAATCAGTTGGGCGCAGCTGTGCAAGATGCGCCATAAACTATGTTGAAAAATATGTAGACATATACATTTATCTGCTACAAATTAAGCTCACTTAGAGGTGGTCTTAATGGCCCATGTAGCCATCATTACAAGCATAAATTCTAAACTGTCTGTTTCCAGTGAATTTGCTTTGAGAAAAAAAATTAATGCTCATCCTTACCAGAGCACAGTAATAAATGAAAGGACCCTTAATTTGCAAAGCGCTAATAGCCCGGCCATTTTTCATTAGGCACCCTGTGCTGGATCATAGATGGCAGGTGGCTTTGTGGGGAATCCAGTGCCCAGGCTGGGGAAGGATGCCAGCTAGGCTGAACCTCTGTGGTTTGCCTGATCGCCTTTTCCAGAGTAAAAATATGCATCTTCCTGTCCTTGGATTCAGATTGCTTCCTTTCACCCAGGGATGCACACTGAGTTTTCTCTACCATCCTGGGAAAATTTAGCATGGGGAAGGCTGAGCAATGAGCTGGGCCCCCATGCTAGCAGGGATGCACAGCAAGTGGAAGGAAGTGCCCCTCCCCCACATCTCCTAGGTCCTAGCACTGTGGCAGAGATCCGGCCTGGTACTTGGTTACAGGCTGGGCCCTGGGACCTACTTATGAGCATCAAAGAGCTGGAGCTTGCAAGGCATAGTTAGATTCATCGTCTATGTTGGGGGGCAGTGGTTCATAGGGTTTGGACTCAGGGCCAGGGCACTGTCCCTGAGGTCTTTTTGCTCAAGGCTAGCACTCTACTACTTTGAGCCACAGTTGCACTTCCAGTTTTCTGGTGATTAATTGGAGATAAGAGTCTTATGGAGTTTCCTGCCTGGGCTGGCTTTGAACTGCAATCCTCAGATCTCAGTCTCCTGAGTAGCTAGGATTACAGCCACCAGTGCCTGACTGCATTTGTCTTCTTGTACAATGCTAAAGTTTCTATAACAATAACCCTATGAGGTAGATTTAGGTAGTTCCTCCATTTTAAACCTGAAGATGGAGCTAGGACAAGGGTTAAGCAAAAGGAACATATTGGACCCTGGATTTAAGGAGGCACTCAATGTTTCAGTCATGTAAGCACAAAATCAACATGCACATGATGCAAACAGCAAAAGCCTCCTTAAACCCTGTGCCTCTTTTGTAACACTGTAGTCCAAGCCCTGGATGGAGACCCAAGGATACTTCAGAGGTTAAATAACTTGCCCAAGGACACACAGGTGGTAGGAGTATTACAGTCCAATTTGTACTTTGGAACTCTCAGTTCTATGATCTTCCAAAAGCCAGGATATGGCCCATTTCAATTGAAAAGCTAGATTCCATCTAGCCAAGCTGAGCACATACTGTGTGCCTAATGAAGGAGCCTTCACATACTTTGTCCACTCTTATTTTCTTAGCAATTCAGTTTGTTCTTTTGTGACCTGTATGTCCTGCTTGAATATTTATCACTTGATCCTCAGTGGCTCCAAGGGTGATGGTGTGGCACATAGTAGGTACTCAATCCATATTAAATAAATTACCTCATTCAACAGATATCGAAATAGGAAATTGTGAGAAATTAGCCTGCAGGTCTATATCCATGCACCCCAGGGCAGGGCTAATCCCTAATTTGGAGGTTTTGTTTATTTCCTCTCCTCTGAGTATCTCCTGGGCTCACATCCATCATCCTGAAGATGGAATTATGTAGAAAAATCCAATCCGGTGAAAATGCAAATATGAACTGGATTCAACTTGTTCTTTTCCAGCAACCAAGGATGCAGAAATGCTGTAGCCATGGTACTCAGTAGACTCGATATGGAAAATGAACTATGAAATTTGTAGGCAGAGATGAGAAGAAGAAACTAGGGGAAAAGCAAAGGTAGGAATGACATTGTCCAAAAAGAAATATACTCGTTAACTGACTTATGAAATGAGAACCTCTCTATATAACACCTCAATAATAACAATAAAATTGTATTTTTTGAAAGAAGACAATTTAAAAATGCAGATATGCTTTTACCAAAGCAAGAATTGGGGCTGCAGTAGAAGGTGGTAGGAAAATAAAAAGGTAGAAAAGCAGACTATAAAAGAGAGAGAGAGAGAAAGGAAGGAAGAAGGAGAAAAAGAAAGAAAGAAAGAAAGAAAGAAAGAAAGAAAGAAAGAAAGAAAGAAAGAAAGAAAGAAAGAAAAGAAAGAAAGAAAGAAAGAAAGAAAGAAAGAAAGAAAGAAAGAAAGAAAGAAAGAAAGAAAGAAAAAAAGAAGAAAGAAAGAAGAAAGGGAAGGAAGGAAGGAAGGAAAGAAAGAAAGAAAGAAAGAAAGAAGAAAAGAAAGAAAGGAAGGAAGGAAAGAAGGAAAAAGAAAGAAAGAGAGAGAGGGAGGAGGGGAGAGAGGGAGAAAAGAAGAAAGAAAATAAAAGGAAGAACTGTAGAGTACTAGTGACTCAGACCTATAATCCTAGCTATTCAGGAGGCTGAGATCTGGAGGATCAAGGTTTGAGGTCAACTAAAATAATCAGCAAAAAGCCAGGCTGGAGGCATAGCTTAAGTCATAGAAAGCCAGACAAATTCAAGTTCCAGAAATAATAATAATAATAGCTAGGAGACAATGGCTCCTATCTATAATCCTAGTTATTGAGGAGGCTGAGATTTGAGGATTTTAGTTCAGAGTTAGTCCAGGGAGACAAACTGGAAGAGACTATTATCTCCAATTAACCAGCAAAAATCCTGACCTGGCTCAAGTGGCAGAGCACCAGCAAAAGTGATAGCACAAGGCCTGGAGTTCAAGCCCCAGTATTGGCAAAAAACAATATTAATAATAATAAATAAAATAATAAATAATAAATAAATAAATAAAAATTTAAAAGCCCATTGAAATCCAACTACTGCGAAGACAACAGAGATATCCAGAGTTTTAGGAATCTCTCATGCAGTGTATGACAGCTCCTTTTCAGACCCAGAGACAATCTAGGCTGCTTTCTCTGTGTCCTGCCAGCCCAGCCCCTGCAGTAGGGAAAGGTCCTCAGCATGCCAATTCCATGGAAAGTTCTAGGGGAGGAAAATGAATCCTTCAGATCTGGCCTACAATTCTGCACAATGTAGAAACTGACATTGGTGATGCCCTCACATTTCCCCTCCAGCCTTTGTACTGCCTGAACAGACTGGCAGGTCAGGGGCCTAATGCTTCAAACCACTTTGGACCTCCATCTCCTAACACAGATCTGAGCACAAAGGAATCTGGATATAAATGAATCAATGCATCCAAAATGGTCCATACCAGGACATCACAAATGTTCAAAGGTAGGTCCAGAGACTTGTATTTCTAACATATCCCACATAAGAGCAGGCTGTTGGTACTGGGCCTTCACTTTAAGTAACCAGATCAGGTAGTAGCAGGGAGGGGAATGAGTGAAGATATGGGCCCTGCCTCAGCCCTTAGCTAATGAAGTGAGCTAGCCAGGCAGCCTGGTATCTTGTTCACACTCTTAATTTTTTCAGAGCAGATGGGCAATCAGCACAGACTGGCCCTTAATGAGCATTTTGCTTCATGTTTTACATGCCTGCTAAGTTCTACCTCAGATGAGAGGCTACTGTATAAATCTTTCCTAATACACAGGTGGGCTAGGTGCCCTGAACATGGGTAATACATCCAATCGAGGCCTGGACATCCCCAGGACATCCTCCAGGCTCTGGAGGACAGCCAGCCCAGTCTGTCTCCTAACTGAGCAGCCTGGAGGTCTTGAAGTATCTCAACTCTTCTATAGTTCAGATGTCCTACCTTTCACATAAAGATGAGAATAAGTATAATACTTTCTCCAGAGTGTGGGGAGGGCTGAACAAGAAACATATTCTGGTCAAGGCCTAACACCAGTTCTCTATCAGCTTTTCTGAATGCATTAAGGGAGATGTGTGTAGGCACAGCTTCGGCTCAGAAGGGTAGTTCCAGGGTACACAGGAGGTACAGGAGGCCAAAGGATCTTCCACTTAGATATTATGATGTAAGTGAGAGAGTTGTCTGCCTGTACTAGAGCATGTTTTAAACAAGAGACTTGCTCATATGTGAACATATCATGATGTAAATTCAAATAATCAATCTTCCCCCATGGTCCAGATGCCAGGGGGCATGACGCCCAGATCTATGATGCCCAAATCATTTAACATACAGCCCACCTGTCCCCACAGGGTCTGTTTCCTGCCTTTAGCAAAACGACAGAAGTATAAAACCAAGAATGGCCAGTAGGCAGTGACAGTCTACCACAAAAAGGAATGGATGAGTCTGCGAGGGATGTGAAATGGACATGCCTGGAGGTGGTCAGTGCTGGTTTTTGCCATCTTGCCTTGTCTCTGGAGTGCCCCTTCCTGATGCTCTAGGGAGACCCTAGTTACTCTCAGCTAAGTCTCTCTCCAGCCAGGTGAGCACTAGATTGTCCTCTGCCCAGGGACACACACATACACACACACACACACACACACACACACGCACACAGACACACACACACACGCATGCACACACACACATGCACGCACGCACACACACACACACACACAGAGCTCTCATTTCATGCAAAGCCTGCATCCTTTGGTTCTCACCTTGAATATCATCTTTTCCAGAGAAGTTGAACCTGATCCCTAAATCCAAACATATAGCTCATATTGTCTGTTCTTCTGTCTCATAGAGGTAGACCTTAGTCGCAGCTTCTAATTGTACATTTTTGTTTGCTTACTTCTGCTAGTGTCTGCTAAACTTTTAAGTACCATGAGGGCAGGATTGTGTCTGTTTTACTCTTCTTTACCCAGTACTCAGCTAATAATCAAAGGGGCTAAAATATATCAATTCCTCACCTCCACTATTTTTAATGTCTGTACATGTGTGCCTGTGGTTGTGCATATGTGTTCACACATGTGTCTGAGCATGTGTGCATACATGTGTATGTTTGAGGCACAGTCTTGTTATATAGCCCAGACTATATAATCCTTTTGCTTCAGCCTGGGAATACATATATGAGCCACTTTTCTAATGGACTTCATGTCCTTTGCTCAAAATCCTCATGAGCTAAGTACTAGATCCATGTTTATAAATAAGAAAACAAAAACAAAGGTATTCAGAAACCTATTCAAGGTCCTACAGGAAGTGCTAGATCCACAAGCCTTTCCAGGTCAGGCTGACTCAGAGCTGGCCTTCTTATTGAGACATGGTACTCTCACATTGTAGATGTTAGAAAGAATAAAAATGGAATGTCAGAACCACTCAGCACAAACCAATACTATTGGACCATCTCATTCAGGTCATCCAATTTTTATCAACCCTCCTAGGCCCTTTGCCAGGTGTTATGGGGACCTTACCTTCTGGTAGCTACAGCAACAGAAGCCAGCACATGGTCACCCTTCTACCCTCTCTGGTTCTCTTCCACTTGCCAAATTAACATAACAGAGAGCTTTGGGATGCTAGACTGCCACAAGTGAATTTGAGATCCACACAGGATTCCATGGTGCAAACCAGACTTTAAAGGGGTCTTGGCTTCTATCTTACCATCTCTTATGTACAGATATGGGCATCAAGCTGAAGGCACAGGGCACTTAGCTGAGATGGAGGAAGAATAAGACTTGAATTCCTCCAGACTGCCCTGGAGCTTCATCATATTATACACACATTATCAAAGTTCTAAAGTGATTTTTAAAGATGTACCTATACCACTCAGTACCAGCTTTCTCAAACATCTATTGAAGACAGAGTCAGTTACAGGCAGGCAGGGATTTGTCTGTCCTGCTGCAGCCAGAGAGAGACTGAGTCCAGATCCTCAGCCCCAAATATTACCCAGTAAGTCTCTTTTTGTTGCCCTGTAATGGATATAGTTCTGCTTCTGCTGGAGGAAAATGTCACAAATAAGAAAAAGGTACAAATGTCCAAAGGAATACTTCCAAAAGGATTCTACACAGCCCCATAAATGATTCAAGTTCAGCATCTTTGTTCTGGGAACTCTTCCACAGACTTTGGTCAGCCATGTGTCTAGGAGCAGCAGGTGAGTGTTAGTTTTTAATTTCATAAAGACAGCTTAAGCTGCCCCACTGCCATCCCTACAGGCCATCTCTTTGTGAGCTCTACCACATCCACAGACTCTCTATACTACTAGTTCCATAATGTTCTATCTCTAAATAAACCCACTTAAAAATTTAAATGAAATTCTTTTAAATACGTGAAAATTCAGTTATTAAAAATACATTAAGCATGTTAAGTGGAAATGAGTAATCTATTAAGGTGGTAATACTAACTACAAACACAATGAAAACACAACTCTGTTATTAAATTCAAACTAGGTATTGTCATGAGGTGTCAAGCCAAGGCCTGTTTTGTGTCTGCTTCAAAGAGAGAAATACTGTGGTAGACGGTTAAAGAAAGGTAGAGAAAATCATATCCATGGGCTGGGAAGGTGGCTCAGTGGTAGAGCACTTGCCTTGCATGCATGAGGCCCTGGGTTCGATTCCTCAGCACCACATAAGCAAAAAGAAAAAAGCCGGACGTGGCGCTGTGACTCAAGTGGAGAGTGCTAGCCTTGAGCTGAAGAGCTGAGGGACAGTGCCCAGGCCCAGAGTTCAGGCCTCATGACTGGACCCCCCCCCCCCAAAAGAAAAAGAAAAAAGAAAATCTTATCCATCTACATGGATTTATGTTTTTTGCAGTGCCATGAGCCATCTGAAATAACTTGGGTACCACCAATAGCACATTTGTGGCACCCTGGAGGACACGGGACAAGCAGGAAAGAGTAGAGAACCCATCCCTACCGCCCTGCTGTCTCTGTAGATGCCTCACTGGTTCTCTCATGCACTTGTATTTTCCACCTGTAAAACGCAAGTGTAAGAGGGAATGTAGTTAACTGGGTGCTGCCTCCAGTCTGCCTGAGTCTCAGACTCCCTGACTCTATTTAGGCTGTGGTGGCAAGTCCAAGAAACACCTATCAGTGTCCTGGAAACTGCATCCTACAAGAGTATGTTAAACATACATGATGTCCATCTAGGGTTTGTTCCAGGACTGCAATCAAGTCTCACAACATTCTGGGAAGGCTTCCTCCAATGGCAGAGGCCATTCAGACCGTGAAGAAGGACGACTGGGGGCTGGGGTAGGAGGAAGACTCAGCAAATAAGCTTTAGTGCGCAATTGGGTAGCTCACTTTGGTTAGAAAATTTTGTAACCAGTAGGATTAACTGCAATGATAAAATTCATTCCTCCCAACCGTCAAATAAAGATGTGCCAAGAGGGCAGCGATGATGTCATTGTTGTAGGAAAGAGAAATGAAGAGTGGCCTGGAGATCCCATTGTGTATGGAATAAAAGGGCTGGGAAACAGATCTATTTTTGTATTAGCTAACTGCAGACCGCTGCACCCCCGGAACAACTCATTCTTGAGCCACAACAGCTACCCTCCAGGAAGCCAGGATGTGCTTCCAGCAAACAAACACAGGCCTGGACACCCTCAGAGCAAGGGCCAGATTTAAGAGGCACAAAGAAATGCAGGCATCATGTGCTTCAGCAACTGGCCTGCCTTCGTTCCCTACACCTGCACCCACTGTGGTCAGCTGTCTGGTCCACAGCCCCAGAAATGACCCCATATCTGCCCACACCTCTCTTCTCTTCCCATCTCATTGTGTCTGGCTACCAGTGGGGATACAGTGAATGGAGGACAATACATTGATGAGGAGTGGTTCAGTAGCCACAAAGCTGACAGCTTGCTGGTTGGAACTAACCACCACTCATTTATATTTTCTAAATTCAGCTTGAGGATCACAGGCTTGGGAAATGGAGCTGTGGCTCAAGTGGTAAAGTCCCAACCTTGAGTAAAAAAGTTAAATAAGAACTCAAACAAAGGCCAGAGTTCAAGCCCTAGTACCACACACTCTCACAAGAGAGAGAGCACGCATGCAAGTGTGCAGATGAGAGTGAGTGAAAGAAAGAGGGGGGGAGAAAGAAGAAGAAAGGAAGGAAGCAGGAAAGGATGGAAAGATAAAAAAAGGAAAGGAAATGAAGGAAGGAAGAAAGGGAGGAAGGGAGGGAAAGGAAGAAAGGAAGGAAGAAAGAAAGAAAGGGAAAGAAAGGGAGAGAGAGAGAGAGAGAGAGATCATAGCTTCAAATCAAGGTGTCCCAATAAGGATTTTAAGTAATGACAGACTCTTGAACATGTAAACTAGAGGTTACTCTAAGTGCTGACCTATTCCAAGGAATTGGCTTATCTCAGTAGTCCTGGTGTTGCAGGCACAACTATTTGTGTATTTTACACATATGGAAACTGAGGCACAGATAGATAAATGACTGCCCCAACAAGAACTAGCCAGGATTTGAGCCCTGGTTGACCAGCTAGTCTGGAGTGCTAACCACTGAGCAATTGTTAAGAAGCCTCTGTGGGACCTCACAGATCAGCTCTGAGAGCCAACACTTTGGGCTTGAGTCAGAGTTCTGCATCTTACCACCTTTTTGATCCTCAGTTTTCTCTGTAAAAGAAGAGTCAAAAAAGAGTCAAAAATCAAATATACAGCACAGGAAAAAGAAATGAATATGAATACATTAGGCCCAACTCATCTTACACATTGGAACTGCTCTATCAGAAACAGGGAATTACTGTTAATGATGACATCAACTGCTTGTGCCTCCTCTGTTGACCCGAAGCTCTACTTTGAGAGTCCTGTGTGTCCTGTTTTGCCATAGTTTGGATCTTAATGTCCTTTGAGGCCTGTGTGCTAAAGGCTTGGTTCCCCAGACTGTGGAGCTGTTGGGAGCTGTGGGGAGAGGGTAGAACTTGTAGAAGGTGGGGCCAAGTAGGAGGAAGTGAGGTTACTGGGGGGCATGTTGTTGAAGGGGATTTTGAGACTCTAGTCTCCTCCCACCAACACACACACACACACACACACACACACACACACACACACACACACACACACACACACACACACACACACACATTGCTTTCTGGCTACTATGAGTTGAGTGCTTTCTCTGTCAAATGCTACCAAGAGGTACTGTCCTGCCACAGATGGAAAGAAACATAGAACAAGTGAGTATGGGTGAACTCTCTGAAAATATGAGCCAAAATAAATCTTTCTTCCCTCCTTACACATTAATTATCTCAGGAATTTTAACATTGTAACAGAAAGCTCACTAATTGCTGGGAGCAATTCCTCTGCTCAGGTAGGAGCATGAGGCAAAGAACTGACTTCATAGAGAAAATGAGTAATACCAGAATCCCAGGCTGCTGATACCCATCCCAGGCTAGGCTCACCGCCCCCACCCAGCTCTGCCTGAGGACCCCAATTCCACCTGGTTCTGTAGGCCTTAGGGCTTAGTCTACCTCCCAAACAGGCTTCCTGATAGGATCAGGCCAGGCCAAGCAGGGGCAGCTGCTTCTGGTAGAGCAGCCATTAAAATCTCCACATCTGTTCCCTGTACCAGCAGCAAATAAACAGGAGGCCTGTCTCCTTCTTCAGCCAGCCTGAGGGCTTAGATGCAGCTGACACTTCCTTAAATTTTAAGTGTCTATCTGGTTTGATGTTGATCACCCCTCTCCTTTCACATTCTGCCCAATAGCTGCCCCCACCCTACTTTTGGCCACATTCAAGGCTGTGAGACCTAACAAAAAAAATCCCTGAAGATAAATACCAGATTAATCACAATGATGAGTGAAGCACACACACACGCTCACAACAGTGGTTCTCAACTTTCAGTGGAAGATGGGAATTCAAATTTTCAAAAGCAAAGCCTCACTCCAAAAGAGGAAATGAGAAACTTTGAGGTCAGAGCCAGGTTTAGAGTTTTAAACAATCTTTCCAGGTTATTCTCTTGCACAGCTTGAGATGAGAACCACAGGCAAAAAGCTTAGTTTGGGGAAACAAGTGGAAACTTCTCATCAACCAGCATCTCTGGCCTGCAGGGTACTGCTCCCTGTGTTACTTCTTTCTCAGTACTACCACAGTGTACCAGTTCTGATGCCAGATCCTCAGGACTCCATCCCGTTTCAGTCATGTGTTACACAACCCATGTGACCTACTGCCTCTTGGTTCATCTGTGCAATAGGCCATGGATACTGAGGACTGGACTAACTTGGATACTGAGGACTGGACTGAACCACTTGGAGCAGTACCCACACACAGTAGTATGGAGGCTATGGCTGTGTCCCCATCTCAGGGTGCTCCAGTGCACTGACTCCCCACTTTTTCTCCATTGTCTCTGGAATCAAATATCAATCATGACAGGGGAATGAGCTGAATATACTTCGTTCTCTATGTCCTTCCTCAACTGGCCCCTGCTGTGACTGGCAGTGAGCTCACTGGAAACAGAAGTTGAGTTGGTATTGAGTGCATTGTTCTGTAAAACAAGAAAAAGAGAATCTTTCTGAGTAAAATTGATCAATGGCACTCATACATTGTGTTCATAAATTGACATGCGGAATTGAAACCCCTTCATAGACTGATTTTTTAATAAAATAAAAAGGAGAAGCTTTCCATCTCTCTGCATCATAGTGCCACATGTCCCTTGTGCTTTAGTGAAATTCTACTTTTTAAATAATGTTGAACAGCATGCATATATATAATAATCTATGTAAGGCATAGTCTATATAATAACATATAATATGTAATAATGTATTGCATATATCATAAATCATGCATATCACATACATTATACAGATTATAATTATACATATATCATATGTAATATATGTATACATCACATATTACAGATATCATATGTAATATATTTATATTTTACATATACATATCTTATGTGATATATGATATATAATAATGATATATGTCATATATATTATATCATAATATATATGATGTCACATACATATGATATATATATATATATATATATATTAGATAGCTTTTGATCACTGTGACAAAATATCTATTTTGGCTCATAGTGTTACAGGTTTCAGTATCCTGTCAACTACCTCCATTGCTCTGGGCCATAGTGAGGCAAAATGTCACAGTAGAAGAGTGAGGAGAACAGAGGTGCTCACCTCTGGTGGCCAGAAAGCAGAGAGAGTGAGTCTGAGGATTAGGCTACCAGATATATCTTCCTGAAGTGTGCCCCAGTCATCCACTTCTACACCCACCTCTTAGTTTCCACCCATCCCAATAATGTCATCAAGTTAGGAAGCTCTCAATGGATTAGCTTATTGGTCAGGCTGCAGAAAATGGAGCCAGCACTGTCTGAATAAGCTTGTTCTTCCTCCCAAATTCCTCATCCTGGGAAACACAAACTAGCTCTACCTGCCTTGATGGGGAAACTCATAATCTTTGGGAGCTGAACCAAGTGAAGAGTTAACCATCCAAACTGACAAAGGGGATGTAGGGCCATTTCACAGCCCCCACCCCCCACTGTCCCAGCAGATGGTCCTGAGCCAGATGGCTTGGGAGATAGCCCAGGTGAGGGAGGCAGCCCAGGTGTTTGTGATGGCAGCAGAGAGATACCAGAAAAGAGTTTACTTGTTCACCTCCAACCCTCCTTCTGATTCTTCCATTATGGGGGGCAGTGTTGGGGAGGGGTACCCAGATCTGACATATGTGCAGTCTGGGAAGGTTTCCAGGTACTGTATCAGGGAGTATGCAATTAACCCCATGGCAGAGCCTACTCTGGCAAGTTGGGCAGTAGGTGAGTGTATTCTGGG
Organism: Dipodomys spectabilis; assembly: GCF_019054845.1. Taxonomy (NCBI): domain Eukaryota; kingdom Metazoa; phylum Chordata; class Mammalia; order Rodentia; family Heteromyidae; genus Dipodomys; species Dipodomys spectabilis. The sequence goes on along the minus strand of NW_024870842.1, from coordinate 868,135 downwards.
CCTTCTGCTCACGTTTCTACCTTCAATCAACACCTCTTGGCACCTTCCAAAGTGAAAATTCATGCTTCAGCCCCTCAGGGAGCCAATCTCTTCCCTCCCACTCCTTCTCTCTCTTTCCCCCACCTCCTCACACTCCTACTCCTTTAAAACTTACATGGCCCCTGGCCATTTTCTTTTGGACTTCATTCCCACCCTCTGAGCTGGCTAACTAGAAGCAATGGTCTACACCAATGACTAAAAGCTCCAATGTTCCTCCCCACCAGGAACCTCCATACTGGGCCTCATTACTGATGTTTAGCATCACCAAAGGCTAGAGAGAAGACAGGTGTGAGGAGTTTGTCACACTGGAAGAGTACCTGCTCTATCCACAGGAGCAAACACTGCAAATAGAGAGCACACCTGCACTGAGCAGTTAACATCCTTGAGCCTCAGCTCTGAGGACCCAGGATTACATGGAAACAAGAGGAAGATGAACACTGCTGTGCAAAGATCTGATGGCACTTGCATGGAAACAAGCCGACACTTCGGGAGTATGTATCACAAAGCCTTTCTGCCCTTCTAATAATACCAAGTCCCATTTGAAGGCAAGGGACAGGCCAAGTCTTTCACTCCAAGGGACATTAAAGAGTTCAGTGGTCCAATATTCAAAAAACAGCATGATCAAGGAATTTCTAGGGCTGAAGTAACAAAGTACCATAAACAGTATTGTTTATGCAACAGAAATAGATGCTCAGAATCCAGCCCAAGGATGTTGTCGGAGTTGACTCTTCCTAAGGAATATGAGGAAGTTTCTGTTTTATGTCTTTTCTCTTGGCTTGTGGGTTGCTGTGTCTCTTCTTGTCTCGTCAGATACTGTTCTCTGTTAATATCAATGCCCATTTCTAAATTTCCTCTTTCATTAGCATACCATTAATATTGGTATACCTGGCACTGCTCTAGCCAAGACTTCATCACTACTTTGTCAGTGGCCCTAGTTCCAAATAAAGGTCATCTTCTGAGATACTAGAGGCTAGACTTTAACGTGTGAATTTGGGGAGAGGACATAATTACATCCACAAGAGAGCTAAGCATGGCTGCACAGTTAGATAGACCTGGACTACAACGTGAGACCTCACTCAGAGGCACCCTTCAACCTGGAAAATGTGAATAATAATAGATTCTAGCCGAGAGAGAGATAAGGCTGACCTAACAACGTCTGTAAAGCATTCAGCATGTGAGTGGGTGAAGGTAGGTCCTCAGAAAATGTCCATTGCTATTATGGTTTTCGCACATATGTTGTATCTGGTCTGGAGGTCTGTCTCCCTCTGTCCAGTCATCAAGCCATTCCACTTCATGTAACTGGGAAATGAGAGTCTTCAGTCTTCAGTCACCTGGGCATCTGACCAGGTTTCCAAAAGTACTTGTCTTGAAAAAATGTTTAGTTGAAATCTCACAATGATTTCTGTTGCAATTAAAATTCCTTTGGCAAAGAAGCAAAGATTTGTTGGAACAAAGAGTATGAAGCAGAAATTAATCATTCAGATAATAGCATTGCATGTTACTTTATATTTTTAACAAAAGTGAGAAAATTTGAAGTATTCCATTCCTTGTTCTTTGGTTTCTTTTGTCTTCACAGGAGGCTGGCAGCTCAGAAATGGAGCTCTAGCAACTTAGAATCATTCTCTGGGATTCTTCCTATTCCTCCCATTTCACAATCATTTTCAAATATTATAAGGGACCAAAAGGAAACAGATTCCTGCTTAAATATGTCTCTAGTCTCCCAAATCTAAAGGTCTCCTGTCTGCAACAGAAAATCACCACAATAGCCATGTTCCTATCCAATTAAGAGCCTGAGCTGATAAAATATTTCCTGCAAAGCATAACAATTCAACAGAAAAAGATATTTTCTTCTGCAAAAATATGGGGGGAAAGGCTTTTAATCAGAAAAGCAGATCTTTCCTTTTATTACCAAGGATAATACGATATGAATTTCTCCTCAAAACTATATATAAATGAAGGTAAAATGAATCATGGGAAAATTCTCTTCTGTTAACGTGAAATTCTGATGAGGGTAGGAGTTTAGGAGTGTTTTAGTTACTTGGTCTGAATTAGCATCTACTTTCTCTTAAAAGAATACATTCTCTTTTTATTCACACACAGTCTCAGGTAACTGTGGTAGGTTAAACAATGACCCCCACATCCAAATACATGCACATCTTAATTTCTGAAACCCTGAATATAACCAGATATATGTACCATGCTAGTTAATTTCCTATATAGTTGGATTTTTAAAAAAATATTTCTCTTCTTTTGGTCAAACATGATTATAGAAATTGCAGTAATATGATTTTAATGTGATTAACATTTAAGTCAACAGACTTAGTAAAGCAGATTAACTTTTCTTTTTTTTTTTTTTGGTTTTTTTGGTTGCTTTTTTTTTTTTTTTTTTTTTGCGGGTCATGGGGCCTGAACTCTGGGCCTGGGCGCTGTCCCTCAGCTCTTCAGCTCAAAGCTAGCACTCTACCATTTGAACCACAGTGCCACTTCCAGCTTTTTCTGCTTATGTGGTGCTGAAGAATCGAACCCAGGGCCTCATGCATGCAAGGCAGGCACTCTACCACTGAGCTATCTTCCCAGCCCACAGATTACTTTTTCTAGTGTGGGCAGGCCTTATCCAGTTGGTATACATCATACGTCTGAAGAATAAAGATTAATGTCCCCTGAAGAGGAAAGAATTCTGCCTCAAGATGTCTTCATGCTTAAGACTACAGCAACACATCTTTCCTGGCTCTCAACCAGCTAGTCTGCTCATGAGGCTTATTTGTTCCCACAATCAATCCAATTCCTTAAAACAATTTTCTAGACACCAAACCATCTATCTACATACTCATCCACTGATACATCCTTTCAGTTTTGTTTTTTGGAGAAACTTGACTAATACATAGAGCAAATGAAAATTAAGAATCTCAAAATTGGGAGATGAGTCTGCATGAGCCCAGTGTAATCACAATGGCTTTTAAAAGGAATACAGAAAAAGTCAGTCCAGGAACCCACTGCATTGTTGGTGAGAATGTAAACTTGTTTAACCACTTTGGAAAGTAGTATGCAGGTTCCTCAAAATGCCCCCACTTTGGGTCATTTACCTGAACGATCACAAGCAAGACCATACTAAAGCTACCAGCACAACTATGTTTATTGCAGCATTATTTACCATAGCTAAGATATGGAACCAACCCAGATGCCCCTCAGTAGATGAATGGATCAAGAAAATGTGGTATATATATACACAATGGAATTCTATGCCTCCATCAGAAAGAATGACATTGCCCTATTTGTTAGGAAATGGAAAGACTTGGAAAAAAAAATATATTAAGTGAAGAAAGCCAGGCCCAAAGAAACATAGGTCCCATGGTTTCCCTAATTTGCAATAACTAGTATATGTCTGAGAAGGCAGAAACGGTCAGATAAGTTGATGTTGGGTGAAATGAACCCCAAGATAAGGACTCAAATGGTTTTTCTTTCTTGCTATTGTTTCTAACATATCTATAAGATGATTTCTTTGTTGCTTTGTATGTCCCTCCCCCACGGTATAACCCTTGTTTTCACTGTATTTGATGTTGGTATAATTTGGGGAGAGGAAGGGAAAAAAACAAATTGTTTAAATAGGGATACAGGTGGACCCATTGCAACAATGAGATGTACAAGACATTATGTTGAAAAACGAACTTTACAACTTTGCTGGGGCAGGGGGAAGGGGTGTGCTGGGAGGGCAGGGATGGTAAGGGGAAACTAAGCAGGAGGCAACAATGCTTGATAAGAAATGTACTCATTACCTTGCTCATGTAATTGTAACCCGTCTGTACGGCATTTTCACAATAAAAAAAAATATATTACTATTTTTAAAAAAGTCAGTCCAGGGTGAAGGAGATGACAGGGACAGAGACCGCAGTAGTGTGCAGTGCCTTGAATACAACAAAAGAGGTCCACAAACAAAGGAATATAATCACTGGAAACTGAAAAAGTTAAAAACACATTCTCCCCTTATAGCCTTAATAAATTACCAGTCCGTACTGTGATTTTTAGGTCTTTCAGAGAATAAAATTTTTTTGTGAGGTTGGGGGGTTAACCCAGGGCCTTGTGCATGCTTTTCCACTGAGCTATAACCTCAACCCTAATTTGCGTTGGTCAAGCCTTAAGTTTGTGATAATATATAGTAACAGTGATAGGAGAACAAAAACTATGAAAGAAACTTGGTTGAGTATGAAGTTAGAAGTGCTTTTAGAGCCCTATATCTTTAGCCATCTATCATTATTACCATTTTAAAGATTCTGGTTATATAAATAGGTCTTATAAATGCATATAAAGCAGATACCTCCAACAAAGAACATTTATAAGAAACTCATAAAACAGCCCTTTCTGGTGTTTGGACCTTAGAGAGAAATATACCTCCACTTTCAAAAGATAAGACTGAGAAGGGAAAAAAAAATTACAAATGATAAGAGAGGAGGAAAAATCCATCCTCTTCTCTTCAGCAAGGAAGAAATATTGCCTTCAGGAACTGGAGAATGCAATGCAGAATATTCTCCATTAGAATGTATAAGAGTCTAGGTAACAAAGGAGAGATTATATTTGGAAGAGTACTGAAAAGTAGAAAAAAAAAACCCAGCAGAGCTGGGAAATAGGGTGAAACAGAAAGGTACCATAAAACTAGGAATCAGTTTGCAGTTCCAGCCCTAGCCCTCCCCTGGAAAGGACGAGAAAAAGCCTAGGACTCCACCACAAGATAGCCTAGTTGCTTCTCTGACAAAGTAGCAAATCTAGCTGAGGGACCAATCCACCTGTGTAGGGATTTGGCGTATCAGTGACTCCCTCAGTGTGGCAAGCTAGACTCAGACAAGACAACTTTTTGCTTGTCATATCTTAGATAACTGCAGTGAGGTGCCATCTTGTAGGAAGGCCTCCTGCTGGGAACTGAGATACTCAGGGATCAGATCACATTGGCTGTGTACAAGCAGCCTGCAGCCAGGCTTGCCTTTGAGACTAAGACATACCTTGGGGCTTGCAAATGAATAAACTATCGGTGATCAGTTCATTCTGAGACATCTAGCTAGTGTCTAGGTAGCTCACAGCCATTAGATGCAAACAAAAAAAGAGAGAAGTTAGCCAGAACCCAAGTCCTAGGCTACCAACAGAAGTGCACACATACAGGGAGCCCTTTACCCAATGAGAGCTACTTCCCTGATCAAGGGCCATTTCAGAAAGCAAATAATGTAGCCTCCGTAGATAAAGAGTTCTGATTACAGAATAATCTGTTTCTAAAAAACAGTAGGCAGTCTGTGACCAGGCAGGCTTTTGGACTGAGCCACAACCCAGCAGGACATAAAATTAAGGAATATTTAGTGATCATGGAGGGCTGGAATTTCTGGATCATTTAGCCATGGTATTCAGCCAGCATAGAGAGGGAAAATTTTGACTCAGACAATCCAAAGTCTCCTTCTGAAAGCTAGGGAAGCTGTTGATAGTCCCTCCCTATATATAGGCAGTTATATAGACTAAAGGACACCTCAGAAAACAAGGTACTCATCCACCAGTGGAGAGTTCATTGCAAAAGCTACTGGAGAAATCAGTTTATATTAGTTCCCTATAAGCTGCCTGCAGCCAGGCAGGCCTAGAGACTAAGCAGTACCCAGGAGCTTGAACCACAAGAAACGATTAGGAGACAGCCACAAGAAGTGGCTGGGGAAAGGGACAGTCTTAGACATAGGCAAGTTGAGAATTTAAAGAAGCAACAAGAGCTCAGGCAATAAAGGGTCAAGGGGGTGTTGACCCAACCTTCCTGGTTAGAACATGTCCTGAAGATCATTCAAAAATGGTACCAGGCTCCTGTTTGGCAGACTGGTCAGCATCTAGCAGCTATCAGTGGCTTGTTCCCAGGCAAGGCTGAGAGTTCTAAGTATAGGATTTGAGTTTTACATAATATTCCAAAGCCTCAACATCTCACAGGGTGTTAAGCTGTAGGATACAGTCTGAAAAACAGAGAACTGAAGATAGAGCACTTTAGTCCTTCAGTTCTCCACCACTGCTGCAAAATGCAGTGAGTTATTTGTTCTTCTCCATTATTATGTACATTAGTGAAACATACCACAGGTAGACCATCTGCTGTTGCAAGGGAGCACAAATAGGATGAACTGTGCAGCAAGTTGGAGCTTGACTAGCTTACAGACTAAAAAGCACTGTGTAACGTGTAGCAGCTTCCAGTGCACAAAGAAGGGATGATCGAAGATGAAAGCAGTGTGGAAGTGAACAAATGACTCTTAATCAATCTTGCCTTCCGTTTGTATATAATACCAATCCCAACACAAGGAAATATAAAAGATTCAAGCTAGTTTTCTTCTATCTGAGTAGTGCTGGCAGACCAGGCCTTGTGCCCTGAGCATGTGTACAAAACCTTGGTTGGTAAGCAATCGCCAGATCCAGGGAGGAGAAACTAAACTCCTGCTTGAAATTTTTGAACACTTCAACTATAAGACTACAAGTATTTATAACATCGAATCATTGAATTGACCTTAGATGCATAAATCTCAACATAGGAACACAAGAAATATGAAAAACAACCTCCAAAGATCAACAAACCCACAGCAATGGACACTAACATTCAGTAAAGATACAGAAATCCTCCAGAAAAGAATCAAATTGAAATTCTGGAAGTGAAACAAAATAAAGTTCAATAAGTAAAAAAAATCTGTTCCACAGAACAGTGGCCCCCTACTAGAGTACATGAAATTAAAGACTATAAGGACTCAAAGAGAAGGAAGATATATGAAAGCAAGACAATAAAGAAATAGGAAAAATAAAGAAATATGCATGGAACATGCAAAACCTTAGTAATTCTATTCAGGCACAAAAGCTGGGTGTTATGGGCATAGGAGAAGAGATGCAAGTTAAGGAATTTGAAGTGTATTCATCAAAACAATAGGAGAAAATCTCCTCAAAACTTAAGAAAGAAGGGGGCTGGGAAGATGGCTCAGTGACAGAATACTTGCCTTGCATGCATGAGGCAGTGGGTTCAATTCCTCAGCACCATATAAACAGAAAAAGCCAGAAGTGGCACTGTGGCTCAACTAGTAGAGCACTAGCCTTGAGCTAAAGAGCTGGGGGACAGTACCCAGGCCCAGAGTTTTGGCCCTACAACTGAAAAAAAAACTTAAGAAAGAAGTATCCATTGAGGTACAGGAAGCTTTCTGGACACCCCATAGACAGACCATGAGAGGAAAATTACAGTTAAAACATTAAGTGTGCAGAACAAGAAAAGAATATTGACAACTACAAGAGTGAAACACCAAGTCATTTGCAATAGTAGGTCAATCAGAATAACAGCAGATTTCTTACCAGAAATCTTAAAAGCAAGGAGAGTAAGGAAGGAGATACTTGAGTGCTAAAAGTAAATAACTGCCAACCTAGCTTGATCTATGCAGCAAAATTAACATTAATAGCTGAGAGACAAAAAAATTCTAAAGAATCCATCTGTTAAAAAAAAGTCACATAGGAATGTTAAAAAAAAGAAGTTTGAAATTAATTAAATGAAAGCAGAACATATCAAAAGTTATCAGGTGCAGCAAAAGCAGTTTTTGAGGGAAATTCACAGCTGCAAATGACTATAACAACAAATAATATGTCTAGATTTTAAATGTTTCTGACACAACAAATGGTATGAGAGATGGTAATTTGTTATTTAGTTTGATTTAATTATTCACAATGTAAATGTTTGTCAAAATGTCACATTATACCCCATGCATACACATAATACTTTTGTCAACTAAAATAAACAGTAAGCTGGGCATTTAGCTCAGAGGTACTGTGCCTTTCTAGCATGGACAAGACCTTTGGCCCTGTGTTCATCCCCAAGATATAAAATAAAAATCAAAATTGAAGAGGTTAATGTTTACACTAAAAATGAATACTTCATAAATAAATACCTTAAACTTCAACCTCAATAAAATGGAAAACAAACAGGTGATAAATAATAAAGATTAGGGTAAGAAGTAGAGGCATGGCTCAAGTGGTAGTCAAGTGGTAGAGCACTATCCTTGAGCAACAAAAGCTCAAGAACAGCACTAAGGCCCTGAGTTCAAACCTCAGGACTGGCGCATGCACACCCACACACACACACACACACACACACTCACACACACACACTCACACACACACATACACACACACACATACACACACACACTCCCACACACAAACATACACACACACACACTCACACACACACACACATACACAGAATATAGTAGACGTAAATGAAAAACAATAGAGAAAATAAAAATGTTGATTCTTTGAAAAGATCATTGCCCTTTACCACAAAGTCCATGAAGTATATGTTATTATCCTGGTTCAGATATGAGCAAACTGAAGAAGGGAGGAGCCCATTCATCTACTAATTGAACAATTATCAAAGCATTTATTGGTGTGCCAGGTGATGGACAAATTTTTGGAGAGATATCTGTGACCAAGACAGGCTCAAGTATCTCACCTTAGGGAAGGAAGACACACCACTGGTGTGGTGACTGAGCCTGTCTTGTTCTGGGGTTTCAGGGAAGGTTTTCTAGAAGAAATCAGGTGAAGGATAAGAAGACATACACAGGGTGTATGAACTCCCAGCACAGGTCCATCAAGGGTCATGCAAGTGCCAGCGTAGCACCCCAGGGAGAACCAACTCTACTATACATGTACAGTGTCTGTTCTTCTTGTAGAAGGTCTGTCCTCTCTTCCTCTGACTGTTCTGAGAAGACCAGGGAGAAAGAGCTTTCTCTGCAAAGGTCTTGGGTCTTTTAGACAGATCTAGTTGCCAAAAGATTGAGAGTCCCCATTCTGCCAAAGCTCTAGGACCAGGCCTCAGAGCCAGGTGACCTCATTGCTGAAATAGATACCAGGGAGGAAAGAAATTTGACGCTTTCTCAATTAACCTCATAGTCTTTAGACATAACCTCCTTCCTCAAAGCTGGTGTCCAGAGACCCACAGACCACAAGCTGGGGCTAGGAGGAGAGTTTCGGGCAGACATTTCTACATTCCAATCCTGATTCCATTGACTCTGATTCTGTGGCCTTGAGTCATTTTAAACCCATAAGGGCTAGGTTCCAGGTTCCCATGTAGTTACTAGAGTCCCTGGATGCTCAAGTACCTTATAGCATAGCATAGTCCTTGCATATGACCTATGTACATAGGTCATATGTATATAGTCAAATGACCTAAAATACCTTTCTGAATATTTTAAATGGCTCTAGATTAGATATAGTACTTAATGCAATATAAATGTTATGTGAATGGCTGCTGTACTATATTGTTCAGTAGATAACAACAAAAAGTCTATACATATTCTGCATAAGTACATTGTTTAACATGTTAACATTTTATAACATTTTCAGTCTTTGGTTGGTTGAGTACATACATGTAAAGATACTAGTATGTTTATTTCATCAAAGTATCTGTGGACCAAATGAGATATTTATTTTTTTTTTTTTTTTTATTTATTATTATTATTATTTTTTTTTTTATTGTAAAGCTACTATACAGAGGGTCACAGTTACATGAGTGAGGTTATGAGTACACTTCCTCTTGAACATTGTTACCCCCTCCATTGTTTTCCCCCTACCATCCCCTCCCTCCCTCCCTTCCCCGAGGTTCTTTTTTTTTTTTTTTTTTTGATTGTGATTAAATGATTACATAATTTCAAAGTCACAAGTTCATTCTAACTTCCCTGGAGCAAATTGTCTACCACAGTCTGTAATATATAACAGTGTTCACATGTTATATACCATATTTGTGATCAGCAGCATGAGGATATTTAGTAGTGGTTCAACCAGATGAGCGGGAGTTCTTTGTTTCTTAAGTCCTGTTAGTTTTGTCGTATCACTAACCTTTTGGATTTAGCATCCACTTATGAGGGAGACCATGTACCGTTTGTCTCTTCGTTCTTGGCTTACCTCGCTCAACATGATTCCTTCTAGCTCCATCCATTTCCCTGCAAATGCCATTATTTTGTCATTTCTAATGGCTGCATAATATTCCATTGTGTATAGATACCACAATTTTTGGATCCATTCATCTGTGGTGGGGCACCTAGGTTGTTTCCATATCCTAGCTATTGCGAACAGTGCTGCAATAAACATGGAGGTGCACGTGTCCTTGTATATTGGTTCCTGTTGTTCAGGGTAGATGCCTAGAAGTGGTATGACTGGGTCGTAAGGGAGGTCAATCTTTAGCTTTCTAAGGACCCTCCAGACTGCTTTCCAAAGTGGTTGTATAAGTGTACATTCCCACCAGCAGTGTAATAGGGTTCCTCTTTCTCCACATCCCCTCCAGCATTTGTCGTTGGCTGATTTGTGGATGTGGGACATTCTGACTGGGGTAAGGTGGTATCTCAGGGTTGTCTTTATTTGCATTTCCTTCACCACCAGGGATGATGAACATTTCCTCATGTGTTTCTTTGCCATTTTTATTTCTTCATTTGAGAAGTCCCTCTTTAGTTCCCTTGCCCATTTAGTAATTGGTTTGTTAGGTTTGGGAGGGATTAGTTTCTTGAGTTCCCTGTATATACAGGATGTTAACCCCTTGTCTGATATATTGCTGGTAAATATTTTTTCCCAATTAGTTGGTTGTCTTTCTAGCTTAGTTGCGATAGATTTAGCTGTGCAGAAGCTTTTTATTTTAAGGTAGTCCCATTTGTCGAGTCTCTCTCCAACTTGTTGTGACCCTGGGACTCTGTTCAGGAAGTTCCTTCCTGTGCCTATTAGTTCAAGTGTCTCTCCTACTCTGTCCTGCAGTAGTTTCAGAGATTCAGGTTTAATGTTAAGGTCTTTAATCCATTTTGAGTTGATGTTGGTGCATGGTGATAGGCTGGGGTCCACTTTTAGTTTTCTGCATGTGGCTGCCCAGTTTTCCCAGCACCAGCGGTTGAAGAGGCTGTGTTTCTTCCATTGTATGTCTTTGGCTCCTTTGTCGAATATCAGCTGGCTGTAGGCCTGTGGATTTATATCTGGATCTTCTATTCTGTTCCATTGGTCTTCGGGTCTGTTTTTGTGCCAGTACCATGCTGTCTTTGTGATTATAGCTCTGTAGTAGAGTTTGAAGTTCGGCATGGATAGCCCTCCCATATTGTCTTTATCCCCTAGAATTGTTTTGGCTATTCTAGGTCTTTTGTTGTTCCATATAAATTTTTGGACTGTTTTCTGTATTTCAGTGATGTACGTCATTGGGATTTTAATAGGAATTGCATTGAATTTGTATATTAATTTTGGAAGTATCACCATCTTTACTATATTAAGTCGGCCTATCCAGGAGCATGGGAGGTCTTTCCATTTCCTAGTGTCTTCTGCAATTTCTTTCTTTAACTTTTTATAGTTCTCATTAAATAGTTCTTTTACATCTTTGGTTAGGTTAATTCCTAAATATTTTATTTTTTGGGAGGTTATTGTGAATGGGGTTGCTCCCTTTATTTCCCTCTCTTCCTGTGCGTTATCAGTGTATAGGAAGGCAACTGATTTTTGTGGGTTTATTTTGTATCCTGCTATTTTGCCGAAGTGACTTATGATTTCTAAAAGTTTGGGGATGGAGTTTTTGGGATCGTGGAGGTATAGTATCATGTCGTCTGCAAAAAGGGATAGTTTCACTTCTTCTTTCCCTATGCGGATCCCTTTAATGTCTTTTTCTTGCCTTATTGCCCTGGCTAAGGGTTCTAGGACTATGTTGAAGAGGAGTGGAGACAGTGGACATCCTTGCCTTGTTCCTGTTTTTAGGAGGATTGGTTGTAGCTTTTCCCCATTAAGTATAATATTGGCTATTGGTCTGTCATAAATGGCTTTTATTGTTTTTAGAAATGTTCCTTCTATTCCTATTTTCTCCAGAGCTTTTAGCATGAATGAATGTTGAATTTTATCAAAGGCCTTTTCTGCATCTGTGGCGATAATCATGTGATTCTTGACCTTGGCTCTGTCGATATGCTGGATTACATTTATTGACTTACGTATGTTAAACCATCCCTGTGTCTCTGGGATGAAGCCTACCTGATCATAGTGTATTATTTTTTTTATGTGTTTCTGGATTCTGTTAGCTAGAATCTTGTTAAGGATCTTTGCATCTGTGTTCATCAAGGAGATTGGCCTGTAATTCTCCTTTTTGGTTGGGTCTTTGCCTGGTTTGGGGATGAGTGTGATATTGGCTTCGTAGAATGAGTTTGGGATAGCTCCCTCCTTCTCTGTTTCTCTGAAGAGCTTGAGGAGTATGGGTATTAGTTCTTCTTTAAAGGTCTTATAGAATTCTGCTGTGAATCCATCTGGTCCTGGGCTTTTTTTTGTTGGAAGACTTTTGATAGCTTCCTGTATCTCATTATAGGATATTGGCTTATTTAATTGGTTAACTTCTTCTTTGCTCAGTTTGGGTAACTTGTATTTCTCTAAAAATGCATCCATTTCCGCCAGATTTTCTTCCTTTAGAGAGTATAGCTTTTGAAAGTAGTCTGTTAGAATTGTTTGGATATCTTGGGTACGTGTTGTGATGTTTCCCGTGGCATCCCTAATCCTATTAATATGGGTTTCCTCTCTTCTTTTTTTAATTAATCTTGCCAACGGGCCATCAATTTTGTTTATTTTTTCAAAGAACCAGCTTTTTGTTTGGTTTATTTTGGTTATGGTTTTCTGATTTTCTAATTGGTTAATCTCTGCTCTCAATTTGGTTATCTGGCTTCGTCTAGTAGCTTTAGGTCCCATTTTTTCTTGTTTTTCTAGCTGTTTTAGTTGCAACATGAGATTATTTACTTGGTCTGTCTCCATTCTCTTGATGTGGGCACTGAGGGCAATAAATTTGCCCCTCAGGACTGCTTTTGCTGTGTCCCACAAGTTTCTTTGTGAGGTGTTTTCATTTTCATTGAGTTCTAGGAAATGCTTTATTTCTTCTCTGATCTCTTCTGTTACCCAGGCCTTGTTAAGGAGTGTGCTGTTCAATTTCCATGTATTAGAGAAATTTCTGCGGTATGCTTTGTTATTGAGAGCTAGCTTGATTCCACTGTGGTCAGATAGGATACAGGGGATTATGTCGATCCCTTTGTATTTGCTTAAGTTCCTTGAATGAACTATGATATGGTCTATTTTGGAGAAAGTTCCATGAGCTGCTGAGAAGAATGTGTACTGTGTTGTTTTAGGGTGAAATACTCGGTAGATGTCAGTTAATTCCGCTTGAAGTATGGCCTCACTTAATTCGGTAGCTTCTTTGCCAATCCTCTGGTTGGTAGACCTGTCCTTTGGTGAGAGTGGCGTGTTAAAGTCTCCTAGTATTATCGTATTGGGATCTATTTTATTCTGTAAGTTTGAGAGCATTTGTTTAACATATCTGGGTGCACCGATATTTGGGGCATATAAGTTGATGATGGTTATATCCTCCTCTTGGATTGTTCCCTTTATTAATATGTAATGTCCGTCCTTGTCTTTCTGTACTGATTTTAATGAAAAGTTTATTTTGTCAGATATCAGGATAGCTACACCTGCTTTCTTATTGGGGGAATTTGATTGGTAGATCCTTTTCCACCCCTTCACTCTGAGTTTGTTTGTATGTTTGGCTGAGAGGTGGGTCTCCTGAAGGCAACAGATGGATGGGTCTTGTTTTCTGATCCAGTCCTCAGTTCGTTTTCTTTTAATTGGCGAATTCAGCCCATTTATATTAAGAGAAAGTATAGAGAGATGCATTGTTGTCCCTGCCATTCCGTTTTCCTAAGTTTTTCTTCTTTCCTTTCCTCTTGTGCTTGCTCAGTTAGACTTTGAGTAATGCCTGTTTGGGGCAGGTCCCAGTTCCTGGTTGCTTTCTTCAGGTTGTGTCCCCCCTCTTAGAATTCTTTGTAATGCTGGCTTAATGTTTATGTATTCATTTAGTTTTTCTTTGCTATTAAAAGTTTTCAGTTCTCCATCGAATGTGAATGCTAGCTTTGCCGGGTATATCAGTCTGGGTTGGCAGTTATTGGCTCTCAGGGCTCGTATGGTGCTTTCCCAGGCTTTTCTTGCATTCATTGTTTGTGTGGAGAGATCTGCAGTGATTCTAATTTTTTTCCCGTTGTAGTATAGCTCCTTCTTCATTTTTGCTGCATGCAGGATTGTTTCCTTATTATTCAGATCCATCATTGTTACTATTATGTGCCTAGAAGTGTTTCTCCTGGGATCTTGCTTGTTGGGTGTTCGATAAGCTTTTGTGATGTAGTTAAGATGGTCGTTTTTGAGGTGGGGAAAATTTTCATTGACTATCTTGTTAAATAGGTGTTGCATTCCCTTGCTCTGGAATTCCTCACCTTCGTCCACTCCGATTATGCGAAGGTTAAATTTTTTAGCATTATCTGCTTGCTCTTGAATTTCCCTTTGGTTTAATTTGAGTGATTTTTCCATATCTGTCACTTTTTGGTCCAGTTGGTGTATTCTGTCTTCTGTATCTGACACTCTACCTTCCATTTCATTCACTCTGTTGACCGTGGCTTCTATTGTGGTTTGCATGATGGAAATGGATCCCTTTATGGATTCAATGTTGGTTCTCAGAGTACTGATCTCACCTCTCAATGAGGTGATATCAGTATGCATTACCTCTAATTTGGCGTTTATCTCACTTCTTACTGAGGTTTGTGCAGCTTCTATTTTTGCATCCAATTTTTGTTTGATATCCTGTATATCTTTTGATAGTTCATCCTTGTGCTCTTTCAATTTCTGATCCATTTCTCGCTTTATTTCTTGAGTCATTGCCTCCAGCAACCCTTGGATGTAGTTTTTGTCTTCCATTCCTGCTTTGCTCCCACTGGGGCTCTCCCCTGCGTGGCTGCTGGCTTTTGAGGTGAGCTTGCTGTCCTGGGTAGTGGTAAACCTTGTGATTTTTCTCTGTGATTTTCGCATGGGGGTTCAGGAGACTGCTCTTCAATCTTGTTTTGGTGTGTCTGTCTTTGCTTGGTTGCTGATTCTCTATTGGTAGAGAGAGTCTGTGTCTGATCTGGATTCTGTTGGGAGCCTATTTCCAGCTGCTATTCACTTAGGATTCTCAGCTCTCTGCTGTAGCAATTCCCGCCTTTGGAAGGGTTGAGCAGCCTAGACTGCTTGTGTTTGCTCCTGCGGGTGCTCTTGGGAAGATCAGATGCTCTGGATGCACTCTCCCAAATACTGGAGTCTGCTATGGGCTCCTGATGTGTTTTTGTTTGTTTTGGGCTGGTTGTGGGCTTGAACTCTAGGTTTGGGTGCTGTCCCTCAGCTCTTCAGCTCAGGGCTGGCACCCTACCATTTGAGCCACAGCCCCACTTCTGACCCTTTTTGCTTTGTTCAGGCGCCGGTCCCCTGGCCTGGTTCCGGCCCCAGCCTGGAGCGCGCTCGTTAGGCCTGTGCTAATGTGTATACCACCTTGGTTATGCAGCCTGGAGGACACAGTTCAAATTTCTTCTACTGTTGGTAGTCTTGACCCAGGGGCACTGTTCCTGGCTTGAGCATTTAAGCTCCCTTCCCGGGGCGCTCTTGCTCTGGCCTGGCCAGCAGAGTGTGCTCCACCGGCTGGTGGGGCTCTCGAACAGTTCCCAGTTTTAGTGGGTCCTGTGGTCCGGGTGTTGGGGTAGGGAGTCTAGGTCAGGGTCTGGGATTCCCTCCAGCTCTGGTCTCCCTTGATGGATTCCCTGTCCCCTGATGGGTACTCACCCTGTAGGTCGTCAGTTGTTGTTGCAGTCCGAGTTCAGTTGGGGTGGTTGCGGGCTGGGTTGGGCGGCCCCCCGCCGGGTCGTTGCGGTCGCGACAGGTCCCTTTGTGGCGCTGCTGGTGCCGGGCGGCTTTGGCGGGATGGAGCCTCTCCGCTCCGGTGGAGAGTGATGGGTGGGGTGGGATCCTCCTGGAGACTCCCGGCTGGTAGGTTTCTCTGTTCCTGGCGATCCGCTGTTCTGCAATCCGGTACCTGGTGATCTGCCCAAATGAGATATTTAAAAGTCTGAGCAAGATTGACAATATTCTCCTCGAAAAGTAAATCAAAGCAACGACTAGCCTTTACTAGAATGACCAAGAAAAAAATCAGGAATAAAAATGGACCTATTGCTCTTAAAGGAATAAGAAGGATTATAAGAGAAATTATGAACAACTGTGTTCCAAGAAATTAGATGACATAGCTGAACTGAACAAATTCCTAGAAACACAAATTACCAAAACTGACTCACAAGAAATAGACTATCTTAACAGACCTATAACAAGTAAATAAAATAGCTAATAATTAAAAAACTTT
Source organism: Dipodomys spectabilis (assembly GCF_019054845.1). Taxonomy (NCBI): domain Eukaryota; kingdom Metazoa; phylum Chordata; class Mammalia; order Rodentia; family Heteromyidae; genus Dipodomys; species Dipodomys spectabilis. The sequence goes on along the minus strand of NW_024870842.1, from coordinate 851,877 downwards.
TAACAAAGAAAAACTCAGATCTAGATGTTTAAAGTCGAACCAACACTAATCCTTCTCAACTTCTTTCAAAGCAGTGAGGACAGAACGTGTCTAATTTATTCTATACAACTAGTATCACCCATACAAAAGCCATACAAAATCATTACAAGAACATAAAATAAAACCAATATCTTTATGGATACATCTCAAAAAATATTCAGCAAACTGTTAACCAAATAATAGGAAATTTTTTTATATTTATTTTTTATTGTGAAAATACTGTACAGAGGGGTTACAATTACATGGGCAAGATAATGAGTACATTTCTTATCAAGCATTGTAGCCTCCTTTTTCAATAAAATAATAGCAAGGTTAACCAAGCACATTAACTTGATCAGCATGACCAAGTTGGATTTATACAGGAATGCAAAGGTAGCTCAACCTAAGAAAGCAAAGCAGTGCACACCACATTAATAGACTGAAGGAGAAAACACTCACCTGATCATCACAACTGATGCAGAAGAAAGATTTGGCAAAATCAAACACTCTTGAGAAGCACTCAACAAACTAAGGACAAAGAAAGAAATTTAAATCTGAAAGAAGATATCAAAGAAATACTCACAATTAACATCATATATAATAGGGGGGAAAATTAAGGAATATCTTTTAAAAGGTATTTATTTTCATTTCATTTATTCAAACTGTTCTAGCTAGGACAGTTAGGCAAGAAAATGAATTTTAAAGTTTCTAAGTTGGAAAGGAAAAAGAATAACTATCTCTATTCATGATCTCAAGGACAGATAACCCTAAAGAAGCCACAAGAAAATTATTACAGCTAATAATTGAGTTCCACAATGTTGTAGATTATCATGCACAAATATGTCAATATATGAGTACCAAACAATCTAACATTGGAATTAAGAAAACATTTCCAAGATGCATTGTACTCATAAATTGATACGTTGAATTAAAACCACTTCATACAACTACTTAAAAATAATAGAAAAAAAAGAAAACTCCATTTGTAGACATAAAAAATATTTGGGAACACATTAAATCAAGGACGTACAAATTTTGTATTTTTAAAACTGAGTAGAAAGTAGCAAAAGTGGCCTAAATAAATGGAAAGACATTCATGAGTAGGAAAATGGTGATACTGTTAAAATAGCAATCCTCTTCAAATTGAGTTATAGATTTTGTATAATTTCCAGTTGTTCTTTTTGTAAAAGATGAATGAGCAGATCCTAAATTTCACGTGGAAATATGAAGGACCCAGAACAGAAGAAATGGATCTTGCAGAAGAAGAACAAAGATGGAGGACTTCCTAATTTAAGAATTAACCACAGGAAGCAAAACAGGGTAGCACTGACATAAGGACAGATACATAGAGAAATAGAATACACTGAGAGTCCAATACTCTGGTTTCTCTTCAGATCACATGAATCTTTCACTTTTTACTAAACAATATACTGAGAGTCCAGAATAAACCCATGGAGTGTTGACATCATTCAAAGGGTGAAAGACGGTCTTTTTGAGGACTGATATAGGAAAGCTGGATGTCCACACACAGAAGAATGAATTGGGGCCCTTAGTTCATACTATGCACATACATTAACCTAAAACAAATGAAGGACTGAAGTTTAGTAAGAGCTAAAATAATATAACCTTAGAAAGAAATACAGGTACAAATCTTTGTAATCTTGGATTAGGCAAAGAAGTCTCAAATATGACATCAGAAGCATAAGCAATGAAGGAAACAGTCATTTAGATTTCATCAAAATTAATCATTTGTGTAGCAAAAGATGCAATCCAAAAATGAGAAAAGAGTCGGGCACTGGTGGCTCACGCCTGTAATCCTAGCTACTCAGGAGGCTGAGATCTGAGGATCATGGTTCAAAGCCAGCCCCATGAGACTCTTATCTCCAGTAAACCACTAGAAAACTGGAAGTGGTATTGTGGCTCAAGCAGTAGAGTGCTCCCCTTGAGCTGAAGTGCACAGGGACAGTGCCCAAGCCCAGAGTTCAAGCCCTATGACTGATCAAAACAAAAAAAAAAAAGAATCCACAAAATGAACGAAGATAATTTTCAAATAATATGTATTTTTTTCCAGTCCTTGGGCTTAAACTCAGGGCTTGGTACTGTTCCTGGCCTCTTTGTGCTCAAGGCTAGTGCTCTTCCACAACTCCACTTCCTTCTTTTCTGAGTAGTTTATTGGAGTAGCACAGACTTTCCTGCCCATGCTGGCTTCAAAGTTTGATCGTCAGATCTCAGCCTCCTGAGTAGCTAGGATTACAGGAGTAAGTCACTGGTACCTGGCTACAATTAATATAATATTATCTATAATCAAATATCTGCTATGGTCTACATTGAACACTTAAAAATAAACAAAAAAGGACAAATAACCTAAATGAAAAATGGACCAAGGACTTGAGTAGATGTTTCTCCAAAGAAAATATACAAGATTAACATCATTAATAATTAGAAAAACAAAACAAATCAAAACCACATTGAGATACCAACTTATATGCACTAGAACTGTTGAATTTGCAGCAATGGAAAATATCAAGTATTGGCAACCTGTAAAGAAACTGGTATACTGTTAGTGTGCAGATGCTTTGAAAATAGCTTGGCAGTTTCTCAAAAAGTTTAACACAGATTTACCATGTGCTTCAGCTATTCCATTCCTAGGTATTCACTCAAGAGAACTGAAAACATTCATGCACACAAGAATTTGTACATAGACATTCACAGCAGCACAAAAATTGGAAGTAATTCAACTGTTCAACTGATGAATGCCTGAATGAAATGTGATCTATCCTTACAGAGAAATACATTTACAAAACAATTGTATTAAGTTGCAAATATATACTACAACATGGATGAATCTCAAAACCATTAAGATAAGTGCAAGAAACCAGTCACAAATGACCACATATATAATTCTGTTCATATGTAGTACACAGGATAACAAACATCCAGAAAGTAGATTAATGTTTTCTGTTACTGTAACAGTAATAGAGACCATCAACTTGCCGAGAGAAAAGGTTGATTTGGGCTCATAGTTTTGGAGGCTCCAGTCCATGATCGATTGGCCTCATTGCTCTTGGATCTATGTCAGCACAACATGGAGGAAGAGCATGGTGAGGTAAAATGGTTCATCCATGACTGGGAAGTGAAAGAAAGAAAAGAACATGGCCAAAGCCATGATTCCCTTTGAGGGCATACACTCCTAATGACTTGCAGACCTCCCACTGAGCCCCACCTCTTAAAAGTTCTACAACTAGAGAACTACCTTTTGATCCAGTAATTCCATTCTTATACATTTACCCCCAAGTTTACAAACCAGGATATAGTAAGGCCACCTGAACAACCATGTTCATTGACACACTATTCACCACAGAGAGCCAAGGTATGGAATATGCCCAGATGCCCTTCAGGAACAAATGGATCTGGAAAATGTGGTGTATAGACACAATGTAATTTTACTCATGCATTAGAAAGAATGATATTGCATCATTTGCAAAGAAATAGAAGGACCTGGGGGAAAAAAATCATGTGAAGTGAAAAGTGAGTCTCAGGGAGAAAAAGGATGCAAATTTTCTCTCATGAGCAAGCTAGAATTAATTTTTAAATATGTAAGTAAACACTTTAGGGTGGTATCCAAGTTAATATACATTAGTGTGCTAATTGGAATATGGTAGATTCAGGGGAGAACTCAAATGATGTAATTCACTAGAAAGGCTAACTCATATTCTAACAACATAAACAAACAAATGGGTACTTGAAAGGGGAGTGGGATCAAAGGAAGGAAGATAGATGAATGAAGAAAGCAAGGGGGAGAATGTCATAAAACTCAATGAATATCCTACAAAATTAAGAAAGTTGAGGGAAGGAATGGAGTTGGAAAGGATGAGGCAGAATGATGAAAGGGATGACAATGATCAAGATGCATTGTGTTTATAAACTGCCTTGTTGAATGGCAACTCCTTTGTACAATAACTTACAGTAAAAAATATAATAAAGCTAGTCATTGGTAGCTAGTCAGGAAGCTGAGATCTGAGGATTGCAGTTCGAAGCGATCCCAGTCAGGAAAATCTTTTTTTTTTTAAGTTTTATTTTATTTTATTTGAGAACATACTGTACAGAGGGGTTACAATTACATGGGCAGGATAATGCATACATTTCTTACCAAGCATTGCAGCCTCCTCCTTTGTTTACCCTTCACCTCCCTTCCCAGCCTCCCTCCTCCCCCCCACCCAATCATACCCCCCCTCCCCCCCCTCCGACATTGTAAAGCTGGTTTTGACATGACATTTTGTACTTCTCATTGTTGCAACAGGTCCACCTGAATCCTTAAACGACTTGTTTGTCCCCATCTCCTCCACATGTTATACTGACATCAAATATAGTGAAAGCGGGGGTTACACTGTGGGGGAGGGACATACAAAGCAACAAAGAAATAATCTTATAAATGCGTTAGAAACACATGCATGAAAGAAACAAAAACATTAAAATACGTATTTAAGGGTTCGTTTTCCTAACATCACATTATCTGACCTTTTCCGCTTGACTCATACCTATACTAGATATTGCAAATAAGGGAAACCATGGGACCTATGTTTCTTTGGGCCTGGCTTACTTCACTTAATATAATTTTTTCCAAGCCTTTCCATTTCCTAACAAATGGGGAAATGTCATTCTTATCTTCAATTAATCACAGAGAAAGCTGGAAGTGGTACTATAACTCAAGTGGTAGAGTTCTAGCCGTGAACAAAAGGAGCTTACAAACAGCACCCAGGCCCAGAGTTCAGGACCGTATCTTCCCAGTGGCCACATTGAGAATGAAGACTTTGACATGCAGGTCTTTAGGGACATTATAGATCCAAACAATAGCAGATGTTACAACAACATTCCTTCCTACAAGGATAAAATAACCTGCTTTGCCACCATTGGTGCCACACTTTTATGCCACATTTTCTTTCATAAGTAGAAAATGATTAGGCTTAACAATGTATTTTCTTTTTGCTTGAGGATGAGTAGCCAAGATAAACACCATTGACCCAGGAGATTAAAGAGAAACAGAACTCTCACATCAGTTCCTTCAGTTCTTATCTGCAAGTAAAGAACACAATTACAATTGGCCTTGGAGAAACAATAAATCCAGTGTTTTGGTAGTTATTTTCAGTTTTCAAGGTACTTCTGCCCTATAAACTGCCAAGTAAGTCTGAAGGCTTTCGAGCAAAATGGCAACCAATTGGCCAGGCCAGAGCCAAATCCTGATTTGCTTCGTCCTAGCTCTTACTAGCCTCCTAGGAAATCTTGGGCCATCACTCAGCTTCTCTGCATCTCAGTGTTCTCATTTGTGCAGTAGGGTTGTAACAACTCTTACCAATTGGCAGCAGCAGCACTAACCAGTTGACTGTGGTGTGGTGGAGCTGAGAGGTTAGGCCTGGCACCTAGTTCACCTAAATAAAAAGAAGCTTGTATGTCAAAGACAGTAAGTAGTGCATGGTCATCTTGCTTCTGCTGCTGCTGCTGTGGCTATCCATGTCAAAAACTGTGTTGAAATTTAGTCTCATTATGAGTTATAAAGTGGTGGGACCAGTGGGCTCTGCCTTCATGAATGGATTCATCAATTACAGATTCAGAGATTGATGGGTTAGTCAGTTATCTACAGAATGGGTCAGCTATGGAGCCATTTTTCCTAGGCCTTTCATATGCTCCCTCTGCTGATGTGTTCAGTACCTTCTTAGAACTCTCCCAGCAACAGGGCCATTACCAGATGCAGGACCTCTAACATGTACCACTCGGGAGCTACCTGTTCTGTGATACTGTGTTATTAGCAACAGAAGACAGACTGCTTCTCTTCTTTTCTTCCCTCTGGTATGTGAAAATATAAGTTTTCCCCTTACCTCAAAATACATCATGCCCAATTTGCCCTGAAAAAAAAAGAGAAAGATATTTCCCTTTTATCCACACATATAAAAAGAAAATGGTTTCTGCTTTTGAGTTCGGTGGGATTCTAAGTTCTATGTTAAACAATCATGTGAGAGAAAAAGGTATCTTTGGGGTAACGGAGAGGAAAGGAAGGGGCTTCTAAACTCCCCATAGCAAGAAGAGTTACATCTCCCACATGAGAGTATAGAGATGGAGAGCTGGCCCAGCGAACCCTGAGGGCTGCATGATGGACTTCTCTGAAGAAAACCTCACGTGCTTAAGATTTAAGGGGATGTGATGTCTTGGGGGCCTATTTGCACAATCAGAGGTGGAAGAGAGGCAGTACATACACACCCGACACTAGGTGGGCAAGTAAAGGTAAAGAAAAGTGATATCACTTGTCTTATATTTGTTTAGTTTCTGCTTTTCCCTCCTTTTTTCTGCTGGTTATGAGGCTTAAACTCAGGGCCTGGCCATTGTCCCTGAGCTCTTTTGCTCAAGGCTAGCTCTCTACCAGTTAGAGCCACAGCTCTGGTTGTTAAGGAATCTGGTTGATAGGAATCACATAGCATTTTGTGGCTGTTTCGCTTCATTCCTAGATCTCAGCGTTGTGAGTAGCTAGGATTATAGGCATGAGCCACCAGCACCCAGCCCAGCCTCATTTTTAAGCCTATTTCACTTTCTGCATAGTTTTCAGTTGTGATTTGTTCACAGAGTTATGAAGGTAAGTTCATCAAGTTTCGAAGTTCTATAGGTTCTCTGAAGAGACTGTGAAAGAGCAGAGTCCATCACATTCCAGAGCAGGGTTCACGGCCGTCAATAGCAGGTAACATGCTCAGTGGAGGCCCACAAACACCTCTTTGTGATTGTTTAGTGTGTATGTGTATGTGGACACTTTCCCCTTCTTGTCTATGGGGAACACTCCAATGACCCCAGGGGATGCCAGCTCCAAGTATAAATCCTATGATACGACAACAGTTGATATGATAACCAAGAAGGCTACTAAGTGATGAGTGGTTAGTGCACATGGTCAGTGAGACAGGTCATTAACTTCCCAAGTGGGATGGAGAGGGACAGTGTAACTATTTTATGTTGCTACTTAAAATTACAAATAAATTTGAAATTTATAAATTACTTCTAGAATCTTTCTTTTAATATTTCTGAACCACTAATGGCTATAGATAAGTAAAATTATAGAAAGTGAGCTCACTGATAAAGGAGGACTGTGGTACACACACACACACACACACACACACACACACACACACACATATACACACACATGACTATACTAGATAATACTACACTGCTGTTATGCTTATGAGAGCAATATAAATGTTTTGTGGTTTAAAAAAATTCAATTAGCTAGGCATAGGTGGTGTGTACCTGTAATCTTAGCTATTCAGAAGGCCAAGACCCAAGGATCATGGTTAGAAGCCAGCCCAAGCAGGAAAGTCCATGCAACTCTTATCTCTAACTACCAAGAAAACAAAAAACAGAAGCAAGCCAGAAGTAAAGCTGTGCCTCAAATGTTAGAGTGCTAGCCTTGAGCAGAAAAGTTCTGAGTTCAAGCCCTATGACAAACACAGAGAGAGAGAGAGAGAGAGAGAGAGAGAGAGAGAGAGAGAGAGTAAGTGAGGAAGAGAAAGAGAGAGAAAGAGGGGGATTATTCATAAGTAGAACATGTCAATTTAAAGTGAATATACTAGGCAAATAAGAGACTAGAAGAGATGGAGAAAAAAATATTCAGTGCTGAAGTTTGGGGAAATCCCAGTGCAGACAAGAGCAATCTGCTATATGTGTCAATAAGTGCATTTTATAACCTGTGCTTAGTCCTATTTGGGATTGTGTAGATAAAGAATAACAAACTAAAGCAATTCCTCCTTCTCAGCAGCCATCTCTGTAGACTTGTTTTTTCTCTTTGCTATGCGTTGGCAACAAAGCCTTAGCCAGCAATCCGCACCATCTAATCATCCATCTCCTCTAAATAAATTTCTTATGGATAAAGTGCCTCGTGCACAGTTCCTTAGTCTGCTCAGGTTTTTACAGTGAATACCATAGACTAGGTGTTTTATAAGCCACAGAAATGTATTTCTTACAGAACCAGAGACTGGAAGCTGGAGGTCAAGTTCTAGTCAAGATCCTTTTCCAGGTTCTAGATTTATGATTCCATTGTGCTCTCAAATGACAGAAAGAAAATTCTCTGGCTCCTCCTCCTCCTCCTCCTCCTCCTCCTCCTCCTCCTCCTCCTCCTCTTCCTCCTCCTCCTCCTCCTCCTCCTCCTCCTCCTCCTCCTCCTCCTCCTCCTCCTCCTCCTCCTCCTCCCCCTCCTCCCCCTCCTCCCCCTCCTCCTCCTCCTCCTCTTCTTCTTCTTCTTTATATACTGATCTTGAACTCAGGACTTGTATGCTGTCCCTGAACTTTTGTTTCAAGGCTAGTGGCTTCACCACTTGAGCCACAACTCCACTTCTGGCCTTTTGGTGGTTACTTGGAGATAAGGGTCTCACAGGCTTTCCTGCCTGGTCTGACTTCAAACCACAATCTTCAAACCACAATCTTATCCTCCAGAGTAGCTAGAATTATAGATGTGAGCCACTGGCATCCAGCTATCTGGCTTCTTTTTAGAATGCCATTAATCTCATTTACTAGAGCTTTCCTCGCTTGGTATAATGACCTCCAAATACCATCGACTGAAATTAGGGTTTCAACTTACAAATTTCACATGATCCTTCAGTCCACTGTACCTACAGAATGCTCTTAACCACACAGCTCCAAAAACGGTTTCTGTTCCATCCTTACAGCCTCAGTGGAAAACTGACAAGTTTCCAACTTGTTCCTACCATTTATTTTATTTTATAAAAAAAAAATCTCACTAGGAAAAAGTAAAATAATTTACCTACCACATGCAAATTGTCACCATTAATAGATATGAAAGAAAATGTTTTGTGGGAAAATATTTTATTTTTACACATTTTGGTTTTAATTAGAAATGCTAATCAAATACATAGGCTAACCTGAAGCTGCCTAAAGGAAGTAAAATAAACACTTGTAAGAGAAGATTTCAAGTGTATTGTTGGGTGGCTTGGCAGAAACAGTTGCCCTACCTTGGTCAGAAGCTTGTGATCAGTGCAAGCACACCAGGCTCTTAGTACAGAGACAGGGATTCTGAGCTCATCTGTTGCTCTAGCTAGGTTTATTCATTGGCAAAGAGGTCACTTCTCCAACCTGTGCCTCAGTTTCTTTATTTGTAAGACAGGCAGAGCTGTAATCTCTATGTATTTTTGCTAAGAAGGTCAAATGAGAAAGCTTCCAGAGTTTTTGCAAAGTCTAAATCATTCTCTGAGGTTTTTCCAAAGAGTTCTAGTCTTCTGTGGTTCCTGGAGCCTGGCTCACAGGTCGCCATGAACAGATGAAGGGTTTGCATCTTTGGGCTGCAAATGGAAGCGCAAATAACACACAGCAGGGCTGAGGATTCCAAACACAAAACCCCTTCCTGTGTTTGTCGCTTCTCTCCAATGCTTGGCAATAACGTAAGGCAAATATCAGGAACCCAGGAGGGAATTAATGTTAAATTTTTTTGAATGCTGGTGTGCTCTGGTGTAATTAAGCAATATAATTAAATTTCTCTGTTGAAGTCATCTGAGAGAGGACTGGGGTCACCATGTCAGCATAGTGAAGGTGCCAAAGTGTTTGTTCCTTCCAAGATTTATCCATAGTTTGTTTTTTTTGTCATCCTGCCTGGGTCAAAAGAACAAAAAAAAATATGTGCGTGTATCTATTTCCACCCGTCAAACTATAATTTTCTGAAGGAAAGGGGTCTTGTGTTGGTCCCCCTGGGTCCCCGCAACAATCCTGACATGTGATTCATTTCAGGGACTTCCTTCTAACCTCGGAAGGGGTGAGAGATAGCTCTCAATACCTATTCCAGGAAGATTTCACCACCCATTGAATCTGAACACTTGACTCTGATGATTTAAAAAAAAAAGGAGTCCGATGGTTATAATTTTAAATGAAATAAATATTTGTTAATAACATGCTGCAGTAATCCTTGGCAACGGGAGCTTCTGAACACCCCTGGGGCTCACTGTGCCTTCACACACTCATTTGTTTAACAAATATTTACCAAGAGTCTTTTATATGCCAGGCAATGTGTTGGATACAGGGACTATGACGATAAAGATGACTGCCAGGTCCCAGTTCTAACAAAGCTTGTATGCTAGAGAGGGAGACAGAGAGGGAAATACATGCCACGTGTTGACACAGGATGGTGTGTGAGAAAGGACACTGCAGAGGGGGCAGATGGTGGCCCGGGAGGCCTGTCTAGGGAACAGAGACCCATAAAAGGAAAGGACAAGAACCACAGAAGGATCAGAAGAATCCAGGAAGACACACCCAGTCAAGCAGAGCAGCATTCCTCCAATTCAGGGGTAAGGATCTGCATCATATAGACTAAGCATGAAAAAAAGAAAGAAAGAAAAGCAAGTTTTCTGGAGCACCAGCCAAGAGAGATGGGTAGAATCACAAGTGGGCCAAATGTGCCACCAGACAGGTGGGACTATGGCCTACGAGGGAGCCTTGGAAGTAGTCAAGCATGGAGTGGGGCGATGTGATTTGCCTCCTTAAACCAGCTCTCTGACAGCTGTGTGGTGAGATGGCCACAGTGACATACAAGCCACTTGGTCTCAGAGGGAAATGGTAAGACTTTTGGACCAGATGTTGGAGGCGATGATAGAAGTATGAGAACACAGAATGGAGTCCTGCCTGAGATGAGTAAGGGAGAGTGTACCTAGGTGGTAACAGCTTTCAACTTGTGTGAATTCTTGTCCTTTGAGCCCAGGGTCTCACTCCCCCAGGTTCACCCGATGGTTGAGCTCACGGTGTTTTCCAGAGCAGCATCCTACATGCAAGACACTTCTCCACCTCCAACTTCCAAACCAGAGTCTCTCCCTGCCATGGATAGACCCATCAGGCCACTACATCAGATAGACAAGGAGTATGTTTATATTCACTATTCACCTCCTCATGGAATGTGACAGGCAGAATAATAGCACCTGGAAAATATCCACATCCTCATTCAGAAAACTGTGAGCAAAGGATTATAGTTCCTAATCAGATGGCTCTGAGATTAATCTGGATTACTCTGGTTTACAACAGGTGAGCCCCTTGTAATCACAAAGATCTGAAGATGAAAGCAACAGGTTAAAAACAAGGACAATGTGGCTATGTGGAAACAATACAGATGCAATGGGAGGACTTTGCTGCCATGCCTGGCTTTGAAGATGAAGAAGGGACACATACTCAAGGGTATAGGAGCTCTGCAGAAATCACAAAAGGTCAGGAAACAGATTCTCCAGCAGAGACTCTGGAAGGAGGCCAACTCTGAAGATATCTTGATTTTTAGCCCAGTGGGAAATTATACTGAAGATCTAATCTGAAGAATTGGCCACCAGGTTTGTGGAATTTGTTACAGCAACAAGAAGAGGCTCATACAATGAAATCAAAATTTTATGTCTTCATTCAACTAGATAGTGGAAAATTAGTATGACTTAAGTAAATAGTGAGAGTGGGACATTAAAAAACAAACAAACAAAAATCAGGAAAATGGTGGATTCAGGGTCCAAGCTTGGGAGTCATATTTTTCATAATCAAGAGAGCAACAAAAATCTTCTGGAAAATGGAAAAGTAGGATGGGGGAAGGGCAGGGAATCAGTAACACAAGGGGAAGGAGAAGCTTGGGAGTCAGTGGGCAGGGAGGGGGAGGGAGGAGAGAGGGAGGAGGTTGGAGAGATTTCAGTCTTTCCTGGTGTCTCTGTCACTTTTTCCCTCTAATTGATGGGAAACCCCATTTCCATCAATATAATTGGCCATCAGGAAATACAAATCAAAACTGCAATAAGATTCTATCTTACCCCAAACAGAATTACAAGAAAATTATTATTACAAATAATAACTGTTTAACATAATATGGAAGCAAAGAGACCTTTTAACCCTATTCCTAGAAATGTCAATTAGCCTAACCAGTCTCTAGGAAACAGTACGGAGTTTCTTTAAAAACCTGAACTAGAATGATCCTATGATTCAGCAGGACCATTCATGGGTGTAAAACTGAAGAAAATCAGATCAGCACACAAAAAAAGGATCCTTGCACACATCAACAATTATTGTAGAACTATTCATCATAGCCAAGTATGGAATCAGCCTGAGTGCCCAGCATCCAAAGAACAGATAAAGAAAATATGATACAGTTACACAATAGTGTTTCATTCAGCCATAAGAAAGAATGGAGCCATGTCATCTGCAATAGTGTCATTTCTCTTACAAAAAAGAAAAATATCTGAAAATAAAGAGGGATTATTAAGGACTTGTAAAGATGCTAGAGTAGGGGCAAGGGTAGAAGAATGGATTAATTTGATCACTGAATGCTGTATATATGTGTAGAAATATCACAGTGAATACAGTGCATACAATGTACAATGAATACAGTGTATAAAATATTAATTGTATAATATATACTAATATATGTATATGTATATGTTAATAATTGCAATAATTAAAAAATCCCCTACAGGTGGATCCATTGCAACAATGAGATGTACAAGTCGTTATGTGGAAAAAACGAATTTAACAACTTTGGTGGGGGGGGGGGGAGGAGGATTGGGTGGGGAGGTGGGAGGAGGATGGGAAGGGATGGAAAGGGGAAACAAAGGAGAGGCTACAATGCTTGATAAGAAATGTACTCATTATCTTACCCATGTAATTGTAACCCCTCTGTACAGTATTTTTTCAATTAAAAAAAATTCAGTAAAAAAAAAAATCCCCATCTTCAGATATCTTTTTAACAAGGCTTAGTCTGGTCCACATGAAAAGCTTTCCAGGGTTTGTAGGCAAGGCCAGAAAAGACCTGTGGAATATGCCCTGTTTCAAGTGGGCCTAGCCTTGCATTTAAATCAGTAGATGTTTCTCAGGCAGGAGCATCTTTATTTTTCCCCAAACAGCCTGGGCTAGAAGTCTTTCTTGCAAAGTTAAGTTTGAGTCTCTTGTTTATGCCTTAGACAAATGAAGGCCCTTTGCATGTGCCTATATTCAGCAGTACCCTACAGGGAACTACAACTAGACAACCCACAAAACTCAACTCACCCAGGAGCCCAAGATGGATCTCAGGAAGCAGTTGGAGGAAAGAGGCAGGAGATCACACAAGCTGGGCATTTGCCCCTGGATTTAGATATTCAGGCAAGCAAGCACAGAAGTCTGAGTTCCCAAGCTCTGAGTAAGTCACAGCCCACACAGTTATAGCCAGGTAGACAAGACTTCTACCAAACAGGCCAAAGATCACTTGCTTATGGATGGTTACAGCTACCTCATTTGACTGAGTTTTTGCTTGTTAGGTCTAAAGAACTTTACAAAATTGAGTATTATGAGAAAGCATGCGACTGCGTGGGGCCTGTCTGATGTAACTATGTGTCTCCAGCTATGTTCATCCAATGGCATTTAAGGCTCATTAAATTTTGAATCCTGTGTCACCTGCCTTAGGCTCAAAATAGTTCTCCAACACCTTTTGTCTCCCAATTCCATTTTAATGGAAATTGTTCCCATTCACCTCTCTGTTCCCTTCTTCCTGTTAGCAATACCTCTAGAAAATATTCTGCAGAACTACTTGCTCTAGTAAACTGTCATTTGGAGAGGATGCATTAGACTGTGACAAATATAAATAGTTGATGCTAAAAACATGGGGTGCACTGTTACAATGTTTCTTTCCCCAACTGCTTCCTATTCTAGTCTCATAGCACCTGCTCTCCCCTGGACGGTCCCTAACTTGTTCCTCCCTTCCCCCACCAGCACAGTCCCTGGGTTATGACATAACCTAGGAAAGTTCTGTGGTCTAATGCAGAAGGAGCATGTGCTCTGTGTAAAAGCAGCAGGTTTCAGTTGTGATGAATAACTCTTGTGTAAGAGTTAGGCACTGTTCTAAGTGTTTCTACTCATTCTTTTTTTCTATAGATGAAGAAACTGAAAACACAGAGTCACAGGACTGGGAAGGTGGCTCAGTGGTAGAGCGCTTGCTTTGCGTGCATGAGGCCCTGGGTTCGATTCCTCAGCACCACATAAGCAAAAAGAAAAAAAGCTGGAAGTGGTGCTGTGGCTCAAGTGATAGAGCACTAGCCTTGAGCTGAAGAGCTGAGGGACAGCGCCCAGACCCAGAGTTCAGGCCCCACAACCGGACCTCCTCACTCAAAAAACAGAAAAAAACACAGAGTCACAGATCAATTGCCCAAGTTACACAGCAGTTAAGCTGTAGAGCTTGGCTTTAAACCAAGGTTATCTGAAGCCGAAAGCTCTTTGCTGTCCTTCAATTGACACTTGACATAAAGTAATGCCAGGTTTTCATTGTTTAGAAAAGCCAAAAATCGGGGGTTCTATGTGAAAAGTCCCATTTAAAAACAAACAAACAAACACAATATTATAATATAATCATCTGGAAGATCTGAGGATTACAATTCAAAGCCAGCTGAGGCAGGGAAAGTTTTTGAGGATTTTAATCTCAAACCTCAAAAGGCTAGAAGTGCAGCTGGCTCTGTTGGTGAAAGGAGGCCCTGAGTTCAATCCCCAGCTTTAGCAAGCACGTGTGCACGCACGCACACACACACACACATACACACACTGATTATTGCAATGACTTTTTGATATTGAGAGGGCAAAGCAGAGTCTACGAACTAGACTGGTGGTAGGCTACCTACATCACTCCTCTGGTTTCTACTAACCCTTTAAAGAAAACAAAGTGGCCATCAAATTAAACTCCCACACACCAGTGGGAAACTTCGTTTGGAACTGGGCGGAGAGCTCAAAGAGCAGGTGGAATTCAGTCCTAGGATCTGGAGACAACCTGAAAGTCAAAGTTCTCACGCTGCCTCCCCAATTGGGCTGCTCAGTTGCTTTAGTAAAAGTTTCAGGGAGGGGGCAGGGGATGGAAAGTGGGAGAAAAATGAGGGAGGGGTTAAAAAGTGCGACAAGAAGCGTGCTTATTACCTTACTTATGTAACTGTAACCCCTCTGTACATCATCTTCACAATAAAATAGATAAATAAATAATTTTTAAAAGAAAAAGGTTCAAGAAAACTCACTCTTGTTTGGTTGATACCTGCCCAGCACTGAATATAGGCAGCAAATGTAGCAACCATTGCAAAAAATGTCAGCTCTCATTAGCGTGCATATAAATCTGCCTCCATGAGAAGCAAAGCGGTAAGGAACAACAGGAAAAACACCAGCAAGTGCGAACATATGTTGTTCATACAAAAAGCCTCTCCAACAATAGGAATCTTCCATGAAGAGGTCTGGGAATGCCAGGCTTTGTGCCTACCGCCCCCAGCCTCCTCCCTCCTCAGTAGCTGAGAGCTGGGTGGGATCCACACACAGCTTCATTATCCACCATAGGAAGCTGGGCTAAGTGTTTGCTGACACAGCTGAACAGTTGCAAAATGTCATAAAGAGTAAATGAGTCATGATGCAAAACAGTAATTAGGATATGGTGTGTGTTTATGCTATTTACATATCTTAACACCCTAATATCAAAGAGACTTCCTAATAGTGCACAAATTATTTAGCCTTTGTGCAAGTTCTTCTATAAACAAGCAGTCCTCAAAAGCAAGAACCCTTCCCCTTCTCCCTCCTCATTTTGTACCTGCATTCCTGAAAGCCCACCTGCAGAAAGAGGGGGGCAGATAGGTGGGCAGTTGAATGCCATCCTCCAGACACCCAGAGCTGTGGGTGTCTTGGAAGGAAGGAAGTTTGGCCTTGGTTGAGAGATTTTACTACTGGATTTCTAGAGAGGTTAGAGGCAGTAATTATCTCCTGATAAATGTGTAACTAGCATCTTTTAAAAATAACTAATAATGATGATAAAGCAAGATCTGTAGCAAGATTTGTAGCTTTTGCTTATTTACACACACACACACACACACACACACACACACACACACACACACACACACAGGATGGGGCCACATTTATACACATGCTCTCTATTCCAGGTATTTTCCAGATCTTTTATTGTACAAAAGAATTACACTTAGGAGCTGGTAAGAAATCATTGAACTGGTTGTCCTTATTGGACAAATGGAGAAACTACAGCCCAGAGTAGAGGAGAATTTACCACACAGCAATAGGACTTTAGCTGGGGATCTCTACTCTTGTTCTGAGACACTTTTCCTGAACATTCTTTCCTGATTCCTGTGCCTGGAAGGCTCTCCTTCGCTATCCTGTGTGTGTGAGTATGTGTGCTCCTGTTGAAAAGTGGGGCTGGCAGATTCCAGAGCTCAGCATGGTGACCGTGGTTGCCAGGTAACAGGAAGTCATCATGGCAGGGAGTTGTCCTTGGCAGATAAGGACAAATGGACACAGCAGGGAATGGGGCCTCCCTGGAAGACAAGAACATAGCCCTGTCTGACAGGAGAGTTCTAAGAGTCAGGAATGGGGAAACATGCTGGAGGACTGGGGACCATGGCTCAAAGGGTCCTTGATGAATCACAGGTCAAAGCTGAGTGCCAGCGGCTCAGACCTAGCTACTCAGTATGCTGAGACCTGAGGCTCCTGACTCAAGCCAGCCTGAGCAGAAAAAATTAACAAGACTCTTATCTCTGATTAACCAACAAAAAGCCAGAAGTGGAAATGTGGCTCAAGTGGTAGAGCACCAGGCTTGAGCAAACAGCCAAGGGTTAAGTGAGAAGCTCAGAGTTCAGACCCCACCCAGTACCACCTCAAAAACAAAACAAACAAACAAAAACAAGTCCATGCCCTGTGTACCAAATGGAAAACCAAGACCCACCGCTAAAGAAGCAAGATGTCTAGGGTCAATGACTCCATTAGCAAGGGAAAAGCCAGGGCTGCCGTGAGCAGACATAGAAGACCCAGGGCTCCCTCTGAACCTAACTAAGCATGATCAAAGCCTCTGGAGGCAAAAATAAATAAATAAGTGGTCAAGGGTACATACTGTAGAGGAGTTCATAATCATCTAATGACTGTGTGTCTACACAGAATCCTGAAGAACTGTTGCTGCCCCCACCACCCCTCCCTCTCCCTCCCACCCCAGCTCAGCCCCTGGGAGGGTGGTGGAGCCAGCCCAGGGGATTGGGGTAGAGCCAGCCCAGGGGAGGGGAGAAATGGATGGGAAGAAACGAGGCTGACGCCACTGGGGCAGCAGTCTAAGGGGTCAGTCGGCTGAACAGATGGCAGGAAGATATTGGTTTTAACTCGCACATGGTTGAGTAAATAATGTTTAAGATTTTCTTGCCAGCCTGGGGAGCCAAGCAGATCACACGGAGTGGAGATACCTCCACCTCCCGCCCGCATCATCTGCTCTTCCCGGGGTTTTCATTTCCTACCCTGTTTGTGCTTTAGAGCATGGCTGGCTGGTCAGGAAGCCAGTGCCCTTGGCAGCAGGAGTGTGTGGCGGAAAGAGGGAGGGAGCGGGCAGGCCAGGGAGGCTGGCCAGCACTTTATTGCAATGTTGCAATATGTGCCAGGGTAGTGCCTGTCAGGAGAAATCACCATCAAGGGCGGCACAGGCACAGTGCCTAGGGATCGGTGATGTTTGAATCCTCACAGGACAATACATTCCTTGGTCTTGCTTGTCAATAAGATGGTTTCTCTTTCCAGTGATCAGAGGCCTACATGTGGTGAACCTTTCATGCCAGGCTCCTGAGTTTTGTTCCCAGCTTGGCCTCTTACTGGTGGTGAGCACTTCCCTTAACTTCTCTGAGCCTCTGTTTTCCCATGTGTCCAAGGAGGACTGTCTTCATGGAGAAGCAATGTTTGAAGGAATGGTTTGAATGAATGAGAGGGAAGAGAAAGCACAATGGACAGCACATGGTGTATTCGGCCAGAGATCCTCAGCAATCATTTCTGAGCCCTTACTTGGTCAGGCCTTGAGATGAAGAAATTAACAAGGTACAGGCAACACCCACAAGAAGCTCAGCTCTAAGATGGTAACAGAAAAGGGAACAACGTAAGAATCAGATAACTCAATAGGTACTATGGTCCACAGCATGGCCTTAACAAACATCAGCTTCAGCTGTTACTATCAAGGGCCAAACACACAATGATGAGAGAGCACAAAAAGACCCACCCCCAGCTTTGGGGAGCCAGGGCATAGATAACTTCTGGAAAAGGAAACTTCTAAGCCAAATCTTGACCAACAAGACAAGAGTCAAACCCAGACAAAGTAAATTTATTCCATGAATAGTTATGAGCCAAAGACTTAGGTAAGAATAAAGAACCATACAAGACAGGTGTCTACTTCTTATAGC
This sequence comes from Dipodomys spectabilis, assembly GCF_019054845.1. Lineage (NCBI taxonomy): Eukaryota > Metazoa > Chordata > Mammalia > Rodentia > Heteromyidae > Dipodomys > Dipodomys spectabilis. The sequence goes on along the minus strand of NW_024870842.1, from coordinate 833,662 downwards.
CCTCATTTGAGTGCAAAGATATTTGGATCTTTTCTACGGAGAGTGAGAAGGTCAATAGGCTCTGACGTCTGCCCAGTCTTTGTCATAAATAGTCACTGAAGCCACAGATAACAAGAAACATAGCTGGCTAGTCCTTGTTCTAGAATAACGATAGACAATTCTGCCTGGTGACCAGGGCTGTGGAGACAAATACTCTTTGTACCATGATGCAGTTCTCACGGTGAGGCCACTGCTTTAGGTAAGGTCAATATGGAAGGCTCTGCAAGGAGGATAAATTGGGGCTGATATCCTTCCAAAGTCACTAGAAAAAAGAATCCAATCATAGAAGGACTCAAAGCATCTAGTGTGTCTTACACACTGGATTTGTTACGGAACAAAAGAAATTATCTAGAAAACACAAGAAGATCTAGAAACACGAATGGTGAAGGCTGGAGTTTATAAGGAACCCCCACATGATTAATTCACTATCTATGGAACTGGCCTTGGTTTGATTAAAGGAAAATATTTGAGAAGGGATTCACAATGCAAATATCTTTCTGTGATTTCTTTTACTGTGCAGGGATAAAAAGAGGATGTATTAAAGCATGCTGAAACATTGAATCAATCTTGGGCTTTGTTGTCTACCCAGCCTGAGGAGTCTATTTCTCAAATAAGCATGGGCTTCCATCATCTCCATTCTCAGGGCACAGACCATGCATGCTTTCCTACAGACATTTAGGAGCCATTTTCCACTTGTCCCAGCAGGAATGCTGGACTCTGGGCAGCCGCATTCCTTGTGCATTCCAGTCTCCCAGTGTCTGCCTTTCACCAGTGCCACCTGAGTAAGGCAAAACCGAGATTTACTTAAAACATAGACTTCTGTGGGGACGAGGAGGATTCTTGAATTTAAGGCTCTCCATGATGGATGACAACATGAGTGATGGATCCTTCACTGCAAGTCGTCCTCACTGACTTTGCTGCTTTGGTGGGAAAGAGAATTCCATGTCTTGGAATTTGTATAATAAAAGCTAGTATTGGTAGTATAGGCCTGTAATATCAGCACCTGGGAAACTGAACAAACAGAACAAAACAAAACAAAAAAATAGAATTTGTAAAAATCTGTCAAAAAGGCCTTTCTGCATATATCCCTGTACTAAAGAATGGGACATAGGACATGTCCACATTTAGACATTTAGGCCACCTTCAATCCAGAATCAGAAATATGGAATTCTATTCATCTAGACACACAACAAATACACACATATATACCCAACACATAAATACCACATGTACATTTGCCTGCAACATTGAACATATGCACCATACTTACCATACGCACAACCCATTAACATATCTCATATACCATTGTGCACACACACACCACACAGGCACTACACAAACACAGCGCACATGCACACACATGAACTACACACGGCACATGGGAACTGCACAGCATGCATGCACACACGCACACATGCACGTGCACATGCACACACAAACACACAAACACACATATTGTGCACACAAGTCTGGGATGGGTGGCTGTACAGCCACCCTGGGATTCAGTGGAGCTCCATCAGGTAAATAAGTGCTGCTCTTTCTTTTTTTTTTCCATTCTGCAGCTGTTGCTGTCTACCTAATTTTAATCAATTAACTTTTACTTAAAAGCATTAAGTTTCTTAATGTGACTGCATCGGGCCAATTGTACAGTAAATTGTGGGTGTGAAGGAGACAAATCACTCAAATTTGCCTTCCTGAGGAACAAAGCTACCATTTGAGCAATGTCTTCCTGGGGGTTTCCAGCATCACAGGAGGGAGGGGAGGAAGCCAGCTGGAACCAGAGCTCAGGGCCTCTAGCCCCTTCCTGTGAGGATGACTACAACCTGACTCCAGAGCACCCCTCTCAGGTATGTGCATGTGGCTGAGTGGGCTTCTGCAGGGAGTGGGAGGGCAGGCTGTGTTCTGGATCTTTCCTTTGGAGAGACAAAGGAGAGAGTGGAATGTAAGGGTTGAAGCCTATAGGAGAGCTGGAGAGAAGAGCTGCAAGAGGTTCTTCTTCCCTGTCTCCGAGTCTGTAACCACAGAGCCCGAATCCAGTCCAACAGGATAGGATCCTGAGCTGAGAAAACACATGGTCCTTAAAGTCTACCCGAATGCCTTGCCGTGGTCTGCCTGTCCCACTGCCCATCCCTGCCCCAGCACTGCCCCTGGCTCTCCTGCCCAGGCCACAAAGCACTGGGAGATGTTCTGACAATTCTCCACTCCACCTTGTTCCAGGGAAGAGTCTTTGCCCCTGCTCGAACCCTTCCTCCTGATTCCTGAATCCTCCTTGTCCAGTCCCCACTTCCTCCTGAAGAGAGTGAATGCCTCAGTAAACTCTCAGGTGAGAGTCTGAGTCTTCACTGATAACCAGTCTCCTGCCTCTGGTCTCTTATCCGAGGACTTCACTTTGGGTCTCTAAATAGCTCTCCTCTCTATTTTCAAACACATGCTGCCCATACCTGCCCTGAACTACACACAGAATGCTGCATATCCGTGTGCCCTGCTGCATGTGTGCTGCTGCTGCTTCCCACTATGACCCCTCTTGGTGTACCTTCCCAGACTCAAGCCCCTACTCCAGGAATCTGTCCTTGATCATCCAACCCCCAGGAATGGCTCCTTCCTCAGAGCTCTCTCATAGCCTGGTGCTTCACCTAGATGTTTGTGGTGCTGATAAATCAACGGAATCCCCAGGAACCTTTCCCATTCAGACCCCAACAGTCTCTCCATGAGACTCAGACTCGGGAAGCCAGGGAGGGGTTTCTGGGCCTGCTCTATTTTAAATTTTCAGTCAGGTTTGGGACTCTAGTCTTGATCCCTCACTCATATGAGTCAATAAAGAAGAGCATTTGCAAGGCTATCTCCATTTTAATATCCAACACATCTAAACAGTATTCCATAAATGCTACAGAAGAATACACAGCCAGGCTGAGTATGGAGAGTAGATTGGTAGGCCAACATTATCAGAAGGTAGAGGCACACAAGGTGTTTGGAGTTAGGAAACTTGGCTTCTGCTTCATTTAGCATTTACTAAGAGGGTCACTCTCAGCAAGCAAACCCATGCCGGAAGCTTCCCATACACCATCACGAAACAGGGCCATGAGTCACCTCTGCCTCACAGGTCATGGTGAAGAATTGGTGACATGAAGGACAGTGTTTGGCACGAAGCCTGGCATGCTGTATGTAAGCACAATGGGAATGGGAATAGGAACACCCCCTCTGTGACTAAAGCAAGGCTGTCTTGAACAGGCAGAGGACTCTGCACATCCACATCCTTCCCAACCTGACTCAGCAACAACACAGGATGCTGTGTTTTATTCTCCTTACAACCTAATCACCTCCCCTCCTCTCCAACCCAGATCCAGGTTGGGGGTCTACCTGGGCAGCTGCTGAAGTATGCACCCTGCCTGCATTCCCTCCCAGGCCTCCACCCCCACCCCAGCCTGCCAATCATGCCACATGGCCACCGCTCCCTTGCCCAAAGAGCCTGGCCGGGCAGCAGCCTCCCAGCACACGCGGGGTTCACACATGCTCACCCGGCCGCCTGGCATGCAAGCTTGTGTGCTGCCGTGGCTCAGTGCCCACTCCCAGGCACAGCGAGGCCATTGCCTGGCAGATGGCAGAAGGGTGGGGGCTGGGAGGAGTGAGAGCTCCTGCTGGTGCTGTAGGTGAGGGCCCGGGGTGGAGGCAGTAACCACAGGAGGGAAGGAAGCTTGGCGGGCAGGTGAGAGATGCTGTAATGATTTATGCCTGTGGAGTGAATGCCTGCACTTCAGATCCTAGCTGGGCTTTCCCAGGGACCTGGCTCAATTCATCCCTGCCATTACATTAAGGCCATCTGCAGATGAACTGAAGCTTGTGGCCAAAGATGATTCTGAGGCTGGGAGTCCAGGATGTCATCATTCTAGGCTTCTAGGTCTGAAATCCATCTGCATCCCACTTCAAAAGCTAGGCTTTAGTTCTGCATGCTCTAGCTCCACCCTGGGAGAAGCCAGCATAGTGTTCCGCTAGAAGGCAGAATGGAAGCTGGGACTCCCAAGACTGCCACTAGACCAGTCTTTCTCCACCATTGGATCCTTGACTAATGAGAATGGTTACAGTTATTCCGCTGCATTGAGGGTTAAGAAAGATGATAGATGTGCATGGTGTTGACCAATTGTAATATGTTTTGGAAATGGTAGAATCAGTCATATGCCTTTAAGGAGAGAAGCAGCAAAGATAAAGCTCTGAGTGGCTCTCAGGCCACAAGGACGGGGAGGAATGTGTCATATGGACAGAGAGATCAATAAAAGGAAAGGACATTTGAACAGAAACTTGTTAGTAATGTGGCCATAACCTCGAGCTCCAGTGTTGGACATTACTGTGTCTTCAGCTCAGGCTCTGCCAGCTACCAGTCAGGAGGCTGTTACAAAGTCAGCTGACTTCTCTAAAGACAGGAGTTCCAGTGCTAGATCCTGACAGGATCAGCCACAAGGGCCTTGGGACATAGATATTTCACTGCTACCCTCATTCCAAAGGATTGCCGAAGTCAAGAGCTTGCTTCCCTCTAGAAACTACTATGAGAATGGACAGTGTCTGCTTGCTTTGGCCAACCAAAGTGGTCAATATGAATGCTGAGCTCTACTAGGCTAACCTTTAGAATTCAGTACTGCATTTAACTGAAGGCTAGGTGTGCTATTACTCCCTCATAACAGATGAGGAAAAATGGTGGGGTTTAAGTTATGTAAGATACTCAAGACCACTTTGTTTTTCTGATGTGGATGTTAAGCCCAGGTTGTCTCACTCTGAGACTTTCTGAACTGAAGCATCCCAGTGGACCACCTGCCTCCTCCCACTGAGAATGTCCTTAGGCATGTCTCAGCTGTCCCCAGACACTAGCAGTAGAGGACTGGCACCAGGAATCTCCTTACCCCCAATGGGTCCCTAGAGGAGATAGAGTGAACCCCAGGGCTCACTTTCACACAAGATATGGCCCCCATGGCCTTTGACAATCTCTACTCTGATACAACCACTGGTCATTCCACTCCAGCCCCTCTGGCTTCCTTGCTGTCACTCAAATGCCAAGGTCATTCCTAGCCAGTTCCTCCCAGACTGGGGTCTTTGTCCTTGCTGTCATTCTGTCTGGACAGCTCTCCCTAGTCTTCAGCATTCCATTCTTAACTCACCAGTCTGGTCTCCCAATAGGCCCCATCTGAACTTCTCCCACCCAAGCCACTGTGTTCCAGCTCAATGACTTTCTTTGTTGGTCTGTTTCCATCCCTCTGGCTGCCTCCACAGGAGACAATGCCAATCCCTGAGAAAGAGGGTCTTGTTGACCTAATGTCTATAACATGTCATTGCTAGGAGATGAGCTCGTATGGAGCCTAATACCTTGCTGGTGATCCATTTGCTGGCTGGATGATTGTCAGAAAAACTTAAGTAGGGGCAGACAGCCCCACCTCTGATCCAGCCCAGGCTCCCCAGGGACTATGTGCAGATGTAAGAGACACCAACCATTTGCACTGTTCCTGTCTGCCTTCTCCTATAACAGTGGAGTACATACTGGGGCAGCATGACCTGCTGAAGGAAGAAAATAGTGCCTCTAGTAGCCAACTTTCTTCCATAACCCATTTTCATTGAGTCACCGTTCTCAGAGATCCCTGCAGGGCATCCAAAAGCCAAGGTGTTCTGGAACCTCTCATCTGTAGTCAGAGCAGAAACCAGCCAGGAAGTCTTTCAGTCCCCTCCTCACTTTGGTACTTCTACTAAATACCATCCCCAGGTCTTAGGAACACTCTCTCCTCAAGGTATTCTATCCAAATGATGCATCTGCCATGTTGGAAACTGAGCAAAGGCCTTCAAAGATGTTAGATCCTCAAGGCTGAAGTCATTACTGGAAGGGGAAAGTGTACCTCCTCCAGCTCCTGAGCATTCTGCCCACACAATGAGATGGGCTGGCGATGTTCTTACTGTATCCTGAGTTTCTTACCTGCTGCTGGCACACATCCAGGCACAGGAAACCATAGAGAATTTCAGATTATTTCACTTTACTCTCAAGAACTTCTTGCTTCCATTTCTCTTCTCCTTGTGTTTCCCTGTTTCAGAGTAACCCTGCTATAAAGCATACATTCTAAGTAGTGGCTCCGTGTCCTTGGACAAGTTATTCACCTTCTCTGGACTTCATTTTCCTCACTGTTAAGTGAAAATACCTACCTTATAGAATTGTGATGATTTAATGTGATGATGCATGTAAGACAGCTAAACATTGTCTAATTCAGAGGAAGCAGTTAATAAGTCCTTCTCATTGTGGTCTTTATTCTTAAAAGATTGATGTTTTATAGAAATAAATGGATTCCCAGAACTCCATGGCCAGCAATGTAAAGGCTTGTTTCTTGCTCCCTGTGGAAGGACAGCTTTCCAGGGTAATTCATGGATCAGAGATGCCTTTCCCATTACATGGGAACTTCAGGTTCTCATTCACTTAACTACTGAGAGAGAAAAAGATGGGAACTCTCCTGTGTAAGAATTAAGGGAGCCAGCTCTGTGTGTTTATCACATCCATTTACATTCCATTGGCTGGAGCTCTGTCACATGGTCTTGACTAACTACAAAGAATGCTGGGAAATGTAGTCTAGCGGAATGTTTAGGAGGAAGAGGTATGGCTTGGTAGAAAATTATTCTTCCTTTATTATCATGCTATCTATATAGGCCACTGATTAAGCCTTTACACAGCCTTACCTCTACTCCAGGCACAGTGTCTTCAATACATACCTGCTCCAGCCAAAACAGCAGTTCCTATACCTGATAAGATTATGAAATGTTGGTTGAGACATGAATACAGGAAATCATTTCCTTTGGCCATATTTCCTTGTGAGAAAAATCTATATCAAATTTATCTTTGCATTGACACCAATTAATACTGTTGTAGAAGTACTATCAGTAGCTATTAAATATGAATAGATGTAATCAATATCTTGATTCCAGAAAGATTTTGATTTATTTGATCATTCATCAGGTCAAGCATAACAATAAATGGTACTGACCCTGTGTCAGCTTGTTCTCTGTTACTGTAAGAAAATATCTGGAACAATCAACTTAAAAGAAATGAAGGTATATTTTTGGCTTGTGGTTTTAGAAGTTGGCTTTGTTGCTTTGAGGCCTTCAGCGAAGCAGAACATCATAGGAATAGAGTCTAGATACTCACTGATGGTAACTGAAAAGCCAGAGAGACAAGAAGGTACCAGTGTCCTAATATCTCCTCTAGGTCACATCCCCAGTAACCTAAGTTGCTTCTACTAGGTCCCACCCCCTAAAGCTCTACCACCTCCAGCAGCACTGTGGACCACCTCAGGGGAATCATTCAAGATACAGACCACAGGCTTCCAGCTTCATCAGCAGTGAGGCATTTGGGAGTGGTAAGGCCTGTTGAACTAGTAACACAGACACTAACTGAACATCCAGCTGCCTTAGTATTCACTAATACTTGATCTTGGTTTGTGAGCAAGGGTGCCATATTTTTGTGTGCAATCTCCTGGTTCTTCAATTGATTGAAAGATCACATGTGAACCTATCAGAACACATCTTTGGGGGCAATACCAACCCCAAACCATCATTTTGAGACCTCTGAAAAAAAAATATATATATAGTGTTTGAGAAAGAGTAAAAACAACTTCATTAACTGAAATGCTTTAACCAAAATCAAACTAGGACAATGAGGAGAGAAAACAGATGCTTTCAGGAAAGATTGCAAAGTATTTCTTTTAGCTCCTTCAGAAAGTCTGACTTTGTGGTAAATACTACCCTCTTCTCTTTTCTCTAGCTCATGGGGATTTTGTTAGTCATGATTCTTCAGGTAAATGAACAAATAAGACTAATGTGAGTGTGTGTGTGTGTGTGTGTGTATGTGTGTGAGAGAGAGAGAGGGAGAGAGAGGGGAAGGGAGAGAGAGGGGGAGAGAGTGTGCCTGAGAGCCTGAGAGCCAGAGAAAAGGTATGAGAGAGAATGCATGTGAGTGTAAAAAGAGTGTAAAAGAGAGAGGGGGAGGGAGGAGGGGGAAGAGAGAGAGAGATTATTTTAAGACAAGTAGACAGGAGCAGACAAGTAAGAGAAGCTCCCTTTCCTGCAACCTTTTCACTTTACTCTGCTCTTCTGCTAATTGGATGAGACCCACTCACATTAGTGAGGGCAGACTGCCTTATTTAGTCCACTGATTCAGAAACTCCCCCACAGACACACTGGGATAATGCTTGGCCAAATGTCTAGAGGCTCCCAAGCCCAGTCAAGTTGACATCCAAAACTCACCATCTCCAGGACCTATCCAGACTTTCCTTTAATTATAAAGACAATGTGATATGGATGGCCCAGTGCTCTGAATTCTAATTGCAGCTCCTTTGGTGTGCTCTGGTAAACCACCCAGGCCCTCTGTATGTTCCTGCCTGTGACATGAGAGTTGCCTTTCCTGACCCATAAGGTCTTGTTTCCACCTTAGCAGTTCTTGCCTTACATACTTGGAACCAAAGCAGACATGCTGCCTGTGACTTTATTGAGTAATTTGTACAAAACCTCCAAGAATAATGTATTCACTTGGTGACTGAGATGAGGGGAAGAGAGTCAATAGCACAATCTCAGTCATTTTTTATTTTCTAAACCACACAGAGATCTTATCCATTTCAGAGTACTTGTAGGCAACTTAGCCTCAGTACATCTTTATGGTCCACTTTCAAGATTGCCTAAAGAGATTCATTTCAGAGAATGAAACTCTTACCTCCCCTACAAACCATAAGAAAGAGCTCCGGGGGGGAGGGGGAGTAAGCTTTCCCAGGGTTCCTCCTGACACTTGAGAGATTACTGAAGAAGGAGACAGAGAGGATTTGGAAAGAAAGCACCATCCCTGTCTTTCAGATCACCTCCAAGTCATTCTTGGGAAGAAATTTAAAGGCCTCTTGTCTCAAATTCAATTGCCATCTCTTCAGCCACTGAAAGTTCTGCCTACTTCTCTTCTATCAAGGTAATGGGCAAAGAGACACTTTACTTAACAGACTCACTGTGCTGGTGGACTGCAAGGAATAGCCAGAGGTTTGCTGCAGAAAATGGAGTGTAACTCCACTCCTGAAGTTTAAAGCTTTGTTTTCTGGTCCCAGCAGGAGAGACGAGACACAGAAGGGAAGCTTATGATTAAGGAGATCTAGATTCATCCTTAGCACCATCACTGACCCGGCTTGGGTAGGAAGTTCATTTTTAAGCCTCTGTTTTCTCATCTGTACAATGGGACATTTTTTCTTTTCCTTGTGGAGCTTTTGGATGGTCACATAAGCTAACAGCTGTGCCTGCTGGATTTATTTGATTGTAAGCACAGAAATCAAACTCTGGCTGCCTTAACAAAAATAGGCCCAATGAAGCCTAAGAGAGGCTCCTGGGGTCCACAGGACACTGTAAACTAAGACTAAGTGTAGACACAACCAGGCTTTTCTGTAGACATATCACTGGCAGAGGCTCAGCTCTAGCTTTTGCCTCTGTTCTATGGTCTAGGATCTGGGGCTTCTTAAACTAAATTCTCCTAATGAGTTTGGCAATAGTAGTCTCTAAGGGAGGTTCCCTCTCTCCATTGTATCTCAAATAATCTTCTGCCCTTTCTTTATTTTTCTTTAAAAAGGACCACATAAGTTCCTGCTCATTGCTTGGAGTGAAGGGCTACCATTTAACTCACCACAAGTAATGATTGGGGTTTGAACCTTGATGCTCAGGTCTCAGCCTTCTTCTACTAAGTAGCTAGGATTACAGGTGTGAGACATTAATGCCTACTACTCTTCTGCCTTTTAAAAAACACTTACACTGGGGTAACCTAAACTCTCATCTCAATGTCTTGTCCTTACTTATATCTCCAAATATCCTTTTTCCAAATAAGGTCATGGGGTCAAGAAAACCACTTATCTCACAACAAATAATGATATCTCTTATCCTTTCCTGACTAGTCCCTGAACCCCTCTACTTTCAAAATTCATAGAACGGCAAGTCACTTCCTCTCAAGGCATCCCCCAAGTCCTGTCTAAAGACTTCATGCATTCCAGAGGGAACCTGTGCCAAGCTCCACTCTGATCCATGTGGAGAAAACTCCATGCAAATATCAGAACCCTGCTGCTATGGACTATCCACCAATACCCAGAGGGCAACTTACATCCAGGGTGCTGATTGGCTGCTGCCAGTATCTCTATATAGCCTAGATCATTACTAGTGTGTGTGTGTGTGTGTGTGTTTAACTTTTTATTATCTTTAAGTAGTTATAAAAAGGAGGTGCCATTTAACAAAGGAGTTTGTGAATACAATGCCTCTTGATCAGTGTCACCCCCTTCAACATTCTTTTTTTTTTTTTTGTCGGTTGTGGGACTTGACCTCTGGGCCTGGGCGCTGTCCCTGAGCTCTTCAGTTCAAGGCTAGCACTCTACCACTTGAGCCACAACATCACTTCCAGTTTTCTGGTGGTTCATTGGAGATAAGAGTCTTATGGGGGCTGGGAAGGTGGCTCAGTGGTAGAGCACTTGCCTTGCATGCATGAGGCCCTGGGTTCGATTCCTCAGCACCACATAAGCAAAAAGAAAAAAAGCTGGAAGTAGTGCTGTGGCTCAAGTGGTAGAGTGCTAGCCTTGAGCTGAAGAGCTGAGGGACAGCGCCCAGGCCCAGAGTCCAGGCTCCATGACCAGACTCCCTCCCCTCCCCTCCCTCCTTGCCCGGGCTGGCTTTAAACCACACTCCTCAGATCTCAGCCTCCTGAGTAGTTAGGATACAGGTATAAGCCATGGCACCCGGCTTCCCTTCAACATTCTTCACATTCCTCTGTGACCCAAGCTATTTGTTCTTGATGGACATGACAGCAACTTCACATCTTCAGTGCCAGGTTTGGCCAGGGGTCTCTAGAACTGAGTATTCAGGAATACTACCCATTTCCCTCTGCCTAGTCCCCATTCCCATCACCTTCATGACTCTGGGCTGCTTCGAGAATGCTGGTCACACTGATGACACCCTTCTTAACATCTCTTAGTAGCAAAGTTCCCAGTTCCCCATCTCTCAGGGCTTTTCTTGAATGGAAGAGGTAGGTTTCAGCTTTCCACCAGGAAAGCACCAAAGATCTGAGGACATGATCCTCCTTTGTCAGACACTGGCCCTCAGCCTTCCTCCTGAGGGAAGCTACCAGGCTTCCCTCACCTGCCCTGCCTTTGTGGAGAGATGAGACAAGACCTTCAGTAATCCCAGGGTGATTTTCTGGTTCTGAATAGAGAGAGGAATTCCCATAAATTTAATCTCCAGCAGGGCATACCTCTAGTGATTACATGTTATTATGTGAAAAATCAAATTACAAAAGAGCAGAGTGTGATCCTATTTCAAGTAAACAGATGTAGATCTAAGAATGATATCCATTACATTATTTACAGCAGTTGTCCTTAGGTAAAGAGATTATGGGATATTTTTATTGTCATTGCTTTCTTATCTGCATTTTCACAGTTCTCTCCAATTCACATATATTACTTGGGTAATAAAATTTTTAAGATTTTATATATATATATATATATATATATATATATATATATATATTACTAGCACCTTGGAGTCACATAGTGCTTTGCTTCATCTCATACCTTGAATCTAATTTTCTATCTGCGAGGTCAGAAGGGCAGGCATTTTTATCCTGTCTTACAGATGAGGACTTTGAGGGGTGGAAAGTGTGACATATGATGTGCCCAAGTTCTGAGAGCAAAGCTGAGCCAGTACCCAGGCAAGCTTGCTTCCATTCAGGAGACTTAGTTCATGCCCCGAGCAAGTCAGTTATGGACAGGAATGCTCAAAGAAGGGCCCAGAAATTAGGACCCTGTAATGCCAAGGTGACAGTGAACCTGGCATGGCCACTGGAGAAACTATAGCAGGGGCAAGTTGGTATAAGACCATGTAAGAAGCAAGCCCAGAAAAAGGAGGCTGTGGTGGTGGTTGGCAGATGGAGGGTAATTATCTCACGTAAAGGTGAGCACAGGCTGGAAGCTGCCACTTGTGCTGGGTGCTATGTAGTCTCCAGGGATGCTCATCAGTTATCATATAAATTAGGAGACCATCATGACACTGCTGCCCTTTTGGCCCATCTAATCTCATAAGAAAGACAGGAACGCCCTCTTCCCCACACCTGACTCCAGGATCTTTGGTACAGGATTAGATGAAGCTGGATGAGAGCATAGTTCTCCAAGAGGATTGCATGAGCACCTAAGCCCGGGGTCAGAGGGCAAATGGTAAAGTCCATGACTTTTCTTATCCAAATATAAGATAGATATGCCATATATTATCACCTCCATTTTTCCAGGAAGAAAACCAAGGCCCAAGTTTGTGTTGGCGAGGACACAGCCTGCAGCCTCTGGGTTCTGATTCACATGTTCTTGGCTCCATACTGCGGGCTTCCTCCCAGAACACCACTTCAGAGGCACCTGTGTTTGCTCTTTGGCTCCTAATTTGTCCTGCAGCAACTTCAGATCAACATTATAGAAAATGACTCCAATTTCACTAATTAACTCACAGGGACTTAGCGTCCCCTCCCTACACGCCCCCCTCCCCAGCACGGAAGCCACTCCAGGTTCTGAGCCTCCCCAGAACAGGCACTAGAAGGTAGGAAAACGTTTAAGGACGACTCCAGTGGGCTGCAGATGAACAGGAGGTGTCTGGTTGGTTGATTGTGTTTTTGATTAGAACTTGTTTTGTGCAAGCAAGAGAAACCCAGGATGGATCTGCTGAAGCAGAGTGGGAAATGTCTGAGAAGGGCAGAAAAGTAACCTCAGGTACTCATTAGGGCCTCCTGGTTCTGGGGGCAAATTAGATTAGAAAGTGAGACCATGGCAGGGTTCACTTACTCTCTTCTCTCGGTCTCTCACTCCCCACCCCACAGTACGTCTTAGTTATTTCTCTTGCAAGTGTTGGCTTTAGTTCTTTCCTACTATAGAACAGCTCTTGGTCCTGAGTCTCCTAGCCTATTTCTTAGATCCTACTAGCAGGGAAGGGCTGGACTTAGATCTAGTTTGTTTGTTTTTTTTTTTTAATTTCCAGGTGAAGGGCATGATTAGTTTACCTGAAACCAGGTGCTCAACCCTAGGCCAGTCATCAGAGTCCAACCTGGTAGTCTTGTGCACAAATGGCCACATCTAGGAGGCTGGAAATATCCAGGGAAGAAATCCTTCTGTTGGGATTGGTTGTTTGAAGATTGACTTTGTGTTAAGACCTATGCTAAACTCATTTTCTGTATGATCTCCCTGCCTTCACCCTCACTCCATGAAGTGGCCAACATCACCCCAACTACCAAAGAGAAGCTGGGACCTTCACAGGCTGAGCAGCCTACTCAGTGAGTGATGAAGTCACACTTTAAATTTTTTACTGCTTGGCTCAAGTCTCTTTAATTGGCATTCTGTGTACTTACTGTGTGCAAAGTCCAGTATAGCACACATAGATAATCTAAAGAGTTGCTGGGCTTTCTAGGGTATATTCAGGATGACTTTGCTCATCTTTTAGAAAGCATAATAGCAGCAGAAGAGCTAAAAATGAGGTGCCAGGAATCACACTGTGATACCTGTGCTTTTAAAATTCTGACTATGAGCTGGGTGCCAGTGGCTCACACCTGTAATCCTAGATACTCAGTAGGATGAGATTTGAGGATCATGGTTAAAGCCCGGAAAAGTCTGAGAACCTCTTATTTCCAATGAACCACAAAGAGCCAGAAGTGGAGTTGTGGTAAGCACTTAGCCATGAGCAAAAGAGCTCAGGGATAACTGAGTTCAACCTCAGTTCCATCACACACAAAAATGTACTGGCTATATGCTATACCCTGTGCTATAGATTGGCCACTAGGCATATTTGTTTATTTAAATATAAATTAATTAAAGTGAAATACAATTCTAAATATACTTCCTATCACTGGCCACATTTCAAGTACTCCATAGCCATACCTATGGCTATGGTAGCCAGTGGCTACCCCATTAGACAGCAGAAATAAGGGAGGAAGTTCTGCTGGAAGGTCTGCAAGGGAATACCCTGGGTTTGCTTTCCCCATTTCATATCTAGCACTATCCCAGGACTCAGTAGTTATGTGAATGAATGACTGTCTACTCATCGAACTTCCACAGAAAGATTTATTATAGATTTGCCAGAAGTGGTGCTGTGGCTCACGTGGTAGAGTGCTAGCACCAAGACCAGTGTATACAAACAAAAAAGATTTTATGACAGGGACACAAGTGGTTTTTTTTCTTTCTTGCTATTATCTTTAATGTACTTAAAATGCACTATGTGATTCTCTTGTTCCTTTTGTATGTTCTTCCCCCACGGTATAACCCCTGTTTCCACTGTATTTGATTCCAGTGTTCTGCATCTTGTATATACATTTTTATAATTTGGGGAGGGGAAGGGATATAACAAAATGCTTAAATAAGGATACAGGTTAACCCACTGTAACAATGATATGTACAAGACACTATGTTGAAAATGAATTTTACAATTTCAGGGCGGGGGGGGGGGGAGCTGGGGAGGTGGGGAGGGAAAGGATGGTAGGGGAAAAACAAAGGAGGAGGTAACAATGCTCGATAGGAAATGTACTCAGTACCTTACTCATGTAACTGTAACCCCTCTGTACAGTATTTTTACAATAAAAATATGTGGAAAAAAGATTTATTATAGACTCAATGTTCAATGATAATTTTCTGTAAAAGACACAAAGGAAAAGGTAGTAAAATGTGCCTAGTCCCCTATGGGTAGCACATTCTGTGGCTACAATGGGGTAAAGAAAGGATGGAGTCACCATAATAACCATCCTGTTCTGGCACCTTCCACTTTCACTTCAGCTTAGTGTAATCTTAACCCCATACATTACTATCCTCGTTTTAAAGATTAGGAAAATGAGATTCAAAAAGGCTAAGCAAGGCCACTTCACATCACGTGACAATTAAACCTCAGGGCCTTCTGAGCCCCACAGCTGCTTGCCACAATATTCTCAACTTATCAATTAGCCATACCTGGCACACAGGTGAGCTGTCACGCAGGTCTGAGTCTCCGTGCAGAGGAAAATGACTCTTCTACGCCTCCTTGTGGCCAGGTGAGGTATGAGCTCGAAGAAATGGAGCAGCCCTTGGTTGGAACCCTGGCGTGGTTCAGGTGAGCAGCATCTCCACGGAGTTCTTCTGGCCATCCAAGTGGCCCTGTGTGCAGGATCGTAGTGTCTCATCTCCAGTGTGCACTTTCACCCAAGACAAAACAAAATTGCCTTTCCTTCAAGAGTTCCCATCCACAAGTTCTCAGGGTGTTTATTATTATTTGTCTAATAGCTACTTTCTTGCTTATTTGCTTATTGCCCATATTTGATTAAAGCTAATCGTATTCTCAGGGGCACCCCTCCCCCCAAAGGTCACTTTCCACAGGCTCAATTTAATTAACCACTGCTGCTGACTCGAAGATGAAAGGTAGGAAACAAAAGGTCTTCCTTATCCAATCTGAGCCCAAATAAAATCATATTAACATTTCACCTTTTGTTCCCGTGCAAGAAAAGCCTTTGGTTTGTTATATCAAAAGTTATTGAAATCATGTGGAAGGAAAGAAAGAAAAGGAGGAGACAGTTGTGGCACTGAATGTGGACCATCCCCCAGAATTTAATAGGGGATGAAAAAGGAAAAGAAAACTGAGAAGGGGGAGGGGAGGGGAGAGAAAAATGGGGAAAGAGAGATTCCGTGACAAGGCTGTATCCTGGGGCTTATTTTAAAGTCAAATCAGCAAAAGACAACCATCTTGCACAAAGGCATGTGGATAGCCTAATTCTGCTTCTGCTTGTAGATGGATCCCCAAGAATGTGAAGCCCAGAACTTCTCCTTTCGCTCATCAGCATCTAACCAGCCCCTAGGGGAAAATGTCTGGTATGTGGTAGTAACTCACTAAGTATTTGTTGATCATTAATAAGCAAAAGCTGGGCAAGCTTATTCTCACAAGTCTTTCTTCTGCTCTCTCTGAGGCAAATCTTGGCTCCTCGTGAGTCTGCCCACAGGAAGACAATGCACTACTTCCCCGGCAGGGGAGCCGCCAGGACAAAATGGAGAAAGGTCAGAGCATTCTAGCAACACATGCCCACCCCACAGGGACTGTTCCCACACATGCTTCCAGAGTCCCAAGCCACAAGCTCATCATCTCCCTTTTATCAACACAGATGCAGAGCTGAAAGAAAAAGATGAGACATCTCATCACTTCTGTGGAAGAAGTGGGGAAGAATAAAGGAAACCCCAAACATAAGCAAATTAGCTATTTTCATTGTCAAAGGAGAAAAGGTGATGTTATTCTGACATCCCAAATGCTTATCAAATTGCAGCAACTCTCTGCCTTCCTGCCTGGAATTCTCAAGTCAAGGAATAAATAGTGTGTGACACACCGAGGCACCCCTGGAGTGTAAAGGTCACCAGGTGTGCGTATGGCCGTGAGGAGTTATTAAAGCCGAGGCAGGAGAACCTTCCCACAGACATGGGTCTTGTCATCAGAGTTCCAGGTGGCTCTGCAGCCAGGCCCAGGCTCTTACTCCCCTACCCCAAATCCATGTCCTCGGCTTGAGCAGCAATTTCTGCCTTGCCCCTCTACAACAGTGGAGGCTAATTACAGACATGTGAAATATCTCCCTTAGGCTGCTTGTGAAAGCATCTATAGGATGAAGAAGCTGAACTCACCCTAGCATGGCCACCTCCACAGCCTCCCAGCCTGCTCTTCTCCACTGGGGACTGCAGAATCCAGCCCAGGTGAGTCCAGGTGTCTGCAGCTCTACCTAAGTGGTCTGGTCCAAATTCAGCACCTAGAAACAGTGTGTGTTGGCTCAAGACAAATGCCATTCCAGGAAAGCAAGAAAAGCTGGACTTGCCTTTCCTGCCATAAGTAGTAGGGCTGGAGATGGGGCCTCCTGGGACTCTGGCACACTGCACTGCCCACCCTGGCTTCCTGGGCCCTTCTTCTGCTGGTCTTGCTCTTTGGAGCAGCACCTGAAACCATACCTTCCTCCCTCTCTGGCTTTGGTCAGTCATGTTCACTGACTAGCAACACCATCATTACCAGAGAAACTGGCCAAGAGATTCTGCATGTTCTCTGCCTCTGTGTGTGTGTGTGTGTGTGTGTGTGTGTGTGTGTGTGTGTGTGTATGTGTGTGTGTGTGTGTATGTGTGTATACCTGTACTGGGGCTTGAACTCAGGGCCTATGTGCTGCTCCTAGCCTCTTTGTGCTGAACGCTAGCACTCTACTACATGAGCCACAGCCCCACTTTCAGCCTTTACTGAGTAGTTTATTGGAGCTAAGAGTTTCATGGACCTTTCTTCCCAAGCTGGCTTCAAACCACAATCCTCAGATTTCAGCATCCTGAGTAGCTAGGATTGTGGTGCCCAGCTTTGCTTGGCATTTTTGTTCAAGGCTAGTGCTCTACCACTTGTGCCATACCCCCATTTTCAGCTTTTTGCTGGTTAATTGGCAATCAGAGTCTCATGGACTGTCCTGCCAAGGCTGGCTTCTGAAAGGATCTGTCACATCCATTCCCAGGGGACCACGCAGAGGCATCCCAAGGGACCACGCAGAGGCAGGCAGGTACAGGAGGAAGATTATTGCAAGGTTTATTAGAGGAGCCATATTTCCCCTGGAGAGAGAGCACATGGCAGCCTCCGTTATCTGGGTAGCAGCAGTGTCTGGGGGTAGGAAGTGAGGTAGATGGGAGTTCAGGTGGGTCTGGGTGGAGAGAGGGAGGGGCCAGCAGTATGGCAGGAACTGACCGGAGTGGCCCCATTCTGCAGAGGCTGGAACAGGCACATCAGAGCCCAAGGCATGATCAAAGTCACAGGTTCGAGAAGACTCAGGGTGGGGCCTGGAGCTTGGACCCTTTATATCATTGTCATCCTGTTCTAGGGCCTAGTGAGGGCCGCTGTGGGTCTGAGAAGTGGGGGGATGTTCTGAGTTGAAAACCACAGATTTATCATTTTTTTAAATCATAAAAGCAAGCCCTAGCAGGAGGTATGTCTCAGCAGTAAAGAACCTGCCTGATAAGCATGAGGCCCTGAGTTCAAAACCTCAGTATCACCAAAATAAATAAATAAATAAATAAATAAATATGACCCTCAATCTTCCACAGCTGAGCCAGTGGGGGAAAGTCTCACAAGTGGTGTGACCTCTGCAGGGTGATCCTGCCAGATTCCTTAGACAGGTAACTTACTATCTGCCCTCACATTTCCCCTCCTCTCTACGATGCTCTGCTGTCCATCAGCAATGTGCCCATCTTCCCTTCTGGGATCTAAGCATTGTAAGGATAGACAGGGCTTATATCCATTTTCCTCAATCCAGCATTTTGAACTGAACAAGCCCTACTAAATATTTGCCTATGGCATGAGAATGTTGTTATGAGATGTACAAAGGAAGGGATTTTTGTCGGCCTACATTAAATGGCAGCCCCACATTCCCCAGCTCAGGCAAATTTTGCAGATCATCTCCATACAGAGGCTTGATTGCACTTTAAATAAAAAAGACCCAGTCCCCAGACACTGTGGGCAGCTTGCATCAGAGCCTTTCCTGAGTAATGAACTTCCCTGAGCATTATTGAGGCATTAAATTGTGTTAATCAAATGGGAAGGGGTAAGCGATATCCCTCCCATATATCCTTCCTGAGCTGTGCATCCTTAGTGAGGAAATAAAAAGGCTGGCACAGATCAGAGTGCATGATGTATCAAAGAACAGCAGTGGTTTTGATTTGTGTTAATTTTGCATGTACCAAAAAAAATCCCTCTTCTTCATTTCTCTTTGTTAGAAGAGGCAGAAGCAGGACAATAATTCACTGTTTGAAGAGTGACAATCAAAAGCAGAACATTTTGCTTAGATACTAGAGTCAGAGGGATAGGAGCTACTCAGATGCTTCTGTGCTATCTCTGTACCTAACAACAAAGCCTATTGGCCAAACGTCTGTTTCAAGGAGCTCTGATTTCAGGAGTTAGGGGTGGGTGGGAGTATTTCTTTTCTTTTGCGCCAAGTGGCCATCAGTTCCAGGCTCACATGAACATATCCTTTATTCCTGCCTTTGCTGCTCAGTTTCTAGACTGCTGGGCAGAGGCCCCAGAGGGTCTTGCCTGTCTCCCAGAACACTCCCCCTCTGGTAGGAGAGTGGAAAGAAAGGAAGTGCTCTATTACTGAAGGTGGGGCTGCTACCAAGGAGGAGGCCAGGATGCTGATGAAGCACGGGGGCAGGAGAGGAGGTAGGTGAATGGATAGGTCCCCACTGTCCCCCTGGTCCGATATCCCAGTCTTGGCCAGGTCAGAGTAGAGGCCAGAACAGATAAAAACAAATATAGCAGCAGTTTTAATGTGGGGTAGATCTCTTCAGTATCTTTGGATCTTCTGATTCCTTGGTCCTAGAAGAATTTCCCCAAGTATAATATTCTCCAATTGTTTCTAGCATTCACACAATTGCTTGACTGCAAGTTCATGAAGATCCTTTATAGCCCTGTGGGACAGGTAGGAATTCCCTACTCCGTATCTTACCCATAATTTTAGGGAATAGAGTTCACCTAGTCACAGACTCCTGGTGGGACATCTTCCATGTGTCTCAGAGTGAAGACAAGACAAGAGGAAAGCAAGCAGGTAAGAAACAGGTAGTACATATACAAACTGCAATGAGCCATGAAGCCTCTTCCCTAAGCCCAGGCAGTTGGAAAGGAATTTAGCAAAGATGTCAGCAACACTGTTCCACAACAAATCCTTTCCACTGGGTGCTTTCTGCTCTCCAGGAGGAGATGCTCACCATTCTGTTTGCAATATCACTTAGCTCTACCTATGATCCTTCCTATGATTATACCACTCAGCCCTGTGGTCCTATGCTACAGGTAAGGCAAGTGATGCTTAGGGAGATTCAGAGACACATCTGAGTTCACAGTCACACCCTCAAATCCCAAACTGCAGCCCCCAAACCTGGTTTGTTTCCACCAAAGCCTGTTGAGGGTTTGTGAGTATGCCAGCATTGACTTAGGTGCTTTTGTAAGCTAGCAATCGAAAGCTCAAGAGGACTACTTGCCCAATACTTTTGAAAAGCAATTATATTTTTCAAAGCATTGCTTTGGACAATGTTGAACCATTTGGTATTTGGGAAATGAAGAATTATCAAAGATGCAAAGCTATTGTGGCATTTCATGTAGTGCTGGTTAGAGACCTCTGATGGTGGGCCCACAGACATGGATGAAATTGGAGAGGCCCCATAAGCCATTTGTGGAAGTACAGAGCTGCTGACACAGCAGTGGGAGGGAAGGAGTCGGGGCTGGGAGCAAGTTGTCCTGGCTTCTGCCATAAATGCCTCAGGGGCCTTTAGAACAGTTACCTTTGTCCATATCCATCCTTGAGACCAAATAGGTCATCTGTACCTACAAGTGAGGATATCATCACTAATAATCAAAAACAATCATGTGGATAGCCCCCAAATAGGACTTGTCCCCCAAGTGCGGAGAAGGATCAGGGTGTCCTTGCAAATGGATCTACAATGAGTCATAGCCAAAAGATTGGGGGGGGGGAGCAGGGGAGTGCTCATGGCTAGAAGACAGATGGAGGAGCAGAAAGCACTGAACATGAAAGAGCAGGATGAGGCAGGCACCAGTGGCTCACACCTGAAATCCTAGCTACTCAAGAGGCTGAAATCTGAGGATCAAGGTTCAAAGCCAGCCCAGGCAGGAAAGTCCGTGAGACTCTTATCTCCAGTTAACCACCAGAAAACCAGAAGTGGCACTGTGGCTTGCCTTGAGCCAAAGAGCTGAGGGATGGTGCCCAGGCCCAGAGTTCAAGCCCTACAACTGACCAAAAAAAAAAAAAGAGCAGGATGATGAACATATGCTCACATATGGTCACACACACTCAGACATACATATACATGTTCAAACACATATACATGTTCATGCATGCATATACACACCACGCACTCAAACATGCATGTACACTCACACACATATGTACTCATACATGCTTGTATATGCACATGCTCATACTAACAGATACACACACTCATATGAACATATACACACAATCATGCATGCTCACACATACTCATGTACACATTCATACACATGCATGTTCGTGTGTTCATGTGCCCACACACATATGCATGTTTATCCACACATGCTTTTACACATTCACATACACTCATGCATATGCATGTTCACACACTCACATACACATATACATACACAAAAGATGAGCGGTATGAGTTGCACACATATAACTGGGAAGCTGAGGGAGGAAATTTCAGGCCAGCCTCAAAGAGTGTAGGGAGTAAAGTTCACTCAGTTACAGACTCCTTATGGGACATCTTCTATGTGTCACAAAAAGAGGAGAAAGAGAGAGAGAGAGAGAGTAGTATAATAAGAGAGAGTAGTATAATAAGAGAGAGTAGTATAATACATACACATACATCAGTAAGGAGTTAGGCACATATGTATTTACTCTTATTTATTAAAATCATTGTGTTTCCTATGTGCCAAGTGCTATGCAGGCACTGAGGAATTCACAATACACAAAAGAGCCATACCCCTCGCTCATTGAGACCACGTTCCAGAGGGCTGGCAGAGGACTTGGCAACACATCATCAGCTACTTCTCATAGTATTCTACAAGGCAATATTCCACTAGATGGGGGTTAAACTGATGGAATAGCATGTGTGTAGGTGTAATCATGAAATCGATCCCTCCTATGACTAATATAAGCCAATAAAAAGGAAAAACATTAGAACTGTTCCACTGTTTAGATTAGTGTAATTGACTGAACTAGTCTACCATTTACATTTAGGCTTTCCTAAATTTTAGAAGGATTGTACAAATTTTCACTTTGATGTGTATACTTTTCTAAGTATCTCTTTAGGAAATAAATAAATAAATAAAAATGTGGCATGAAGGGTATGAATATTTCTCCCTATAGCCTCAGGGTATGAGACTCGGAAACCTAAGCTTGGAATTAAACTAGAAACCAATAACAAAGATATCTGGGGGTGGAAGAAGGATTCTCAAATACTAGTAAATTAAACAACACACTTCTAAATAGTCTGTAGGTCCAAAGGAAATCTCAGGGGAAATTAGTATTTTGAACAAAGAATTGAACAAATATGAAATACAACATGATGCATGGATGGGAATCACCTAAAGTAACACTCACAGGTAAACATATGAAAATTAATGCTAATATTAAAAAAAACAGTGCTTTCATATTAACCACCTAGCACTTTTTTCTTTAAACAAGAAACTAGAGGAAGCAAACCCAAAGCCAGCAAAGGAAAAGGGAGATAATAAGAGCAGAAATCAATGACAATAAAAGAGGGAAACAGAAATCAATGGAAACAAAAGTTGGTTCTTTGAAAACATCAATAAAATTGATAAGTCTCTAGGTAAATGCTCAGAGAAATAGAAAATACATGAATTACCATTATTTGAAACAAAAGAGAGGATATCTGTACAGACAGCACAGGTTAATGAGAAAGTACCACAAACCATCCTATACATGTGAATTCAGTGGCTTGGATGAAACCATTTACTTCTGTGGAAGCCATAGACTAAATAGTTATACCTAAGAGTCAATAGAGAATCTAAATGTCCCATCATCTATAAAGAAATTGAAATTAGAACTCAACCTTCTGCCAAGGGAAGCTGCAGATCCCACATGGTTTTTCTATGAATTTAAAGAAGACTACACAGATTTCTCTAGTAAACAGAAGAGATGAAAATTCACTGACTCTAGGAAACCAGAATTTCCTTGATATTACATCCAGAAAAGGTCGTACAAGAAAGAAACCCATTGGCCAACATCTTCCATAAATATAGATACAAAAATCCTCATAAAAATACTAGCAAATCAAGCCTAGGACAATACACAAAATGATAGTATATCGTATTTGTATGGATATGCAGTGTTGAGGCTTACTCAGGGCCAGGACACCATCCTCTTAGCTTTTTGCTCAACACTGACACTCTATCACTTGGGCTACAACTCCACCTCTAGCCAAGTATATTTAGTCCTACAATGTAAGGTTGGTTCAACATTTGAAAATCAATCACTGTAGTGTCTTCTATTAATTGATTAGAGAAGAAAAAGTACATGGTCTTACTAAGTAATACACAAAAAGAAATTTTTAACTTAACATCTACCTCTGATTTAAAAAACAAAAACAAAAACCTCTTTTAGCAAACTAGGAATAGAAGGAAACTTCCTTGACCTTGACCTGAATGAGGATTGCAAAAAATGTCTTCATTCTTAAAATTGGGAGCTCACCCACTATACTACAACTCAACATCATACCAAAACTCCTATCCCAAGCAATTAAACCAGAAGCCAAAAGAATCATAGAGTTTTGAGAAGAAGAAATAAGAACTATCTCTATTCATAGATGTCTGTATATGTATACAACTAAAACTAGTATGTGGCAATTTATGTGGCGACTAATATATGGCAATCTTAAGACATAAAAATATCAATTGTATTTATATGTGTCAGAAATAAACAAATGGTAACTAAAATATTAAAAACAATACCTGGAATAACATTTCTAAAACAAAATACCTATGTAGATACAAATCTAACAAAGATATATGCAGGATACTAATGCTCATATACAAAGTGCCCATGAGAAAAATCCAAGAAAATCTGAACCCATGAAGAGATTTGCATTGCTTCTGGATGGGAAAACTCAGCAGTTAACAGACCAATTCATTCCCAAACTGGTCTAATCACTAAATGAAATTCTAATCAAAATACCAGCAAAGACTTCTGTAGCTATGAAGAGATTAATTTTAAATTTTATATGCAAGAACAAAAGAGCTAGAGCAGCCAAAACAATTTTTTTTAAAGAATAAAATTGGAGGATTTTATCTTATCTGATTTTAAGACTTGCTGTGAACCATGGCACTCAAGATGGTATGGTATGAATTGATGGATAGACTTATCCAAAAAGTAATAACATTTGAAGTCCAATGTTTAGCCACACAGAAACCACTGATTTTTTTTGTATGGCTATGCAGTGTTGAGGCTTACTCAGGGCCTGGGTACCATCCTCTTAGCTTTTTGCTCAACACTGGCACTCTATCACTTGAGCTACAACTTCACCTCTGGCTTTTTGCTAATTAATTAATTGGAAGTAAGTGTCTTACTGATTTTTCTGCTCAGCTGGCTTTGAACTTCCTTAGATCTCAATATCTTGAGTAGCTAAGATTACTGGCATAAGCTACCAGCACCAGGTGAGTCCACAATTTCTGACAAAGTATAAAGACAATTCAATGGAGAAAAATAATCTTTTTAATAAATGATATAGAAACTATTGAATATTCCTACGCCAAAGAAAAGGAAGAAGAAAAAAGGAATGAACAATTTTCATCATCTATTGTATTTCTGGTTTTTCTAAAACAGTACTTATTAGCATAAATTAGTTGTACATAGGAATATTATTTTTGACATACCTGTATATGCATACAACGTACCTTGGTTAGATGCATTCTCTTTCATTCTTCCTTCTACTTCCCTAACCAATCTCTTCAGGCTTCATGGCTCCAATATCATACATGTTCATAAAGTGTTTTGAGCATATTCACCCTCCTTCACTTTCTCCATTCACCCTCCCAGAGAGGATCTGTTTTACATTTTTGTTCTTCATATTTTAGTGAAAGAAAATTGTCTGAGGGATTACACCATGATTTTTTACACATGCCTATATAATATTTCAATCAGATTGATCCCCTTGCTTACTCAGCTTATGACCACTATCCTCATTATTCACTAGATTTCAGTAAGTTTCATTTTTCCCCTCGATTGACAGATTCAATGTATTTTGGCATTGTTCAACTGCTAACATTCTCTTCTTACCCCCAAATACCTCAAATGGTTCCATAATTACAGATATGTTTTTATAAATATAAATATATATGAGTGTTTTATACATACAGATGTGTCATGTTTATTTGTTTTATATCTGCAGATATTACATATGCACCTATATATATATACCTATAACTTTGTGTGAACATATTTACCTTTTAGATCTCAATAAGCGAGAGATAATATAACCTTTTTCCTTCTGAATCTTACTTTGCTTAACATGATGTTTTCTGGTTCCATCAATTTCCCTAGAAAAGACATAATTCTTTTGTTGTTTTTGTACCAGTCCCGGGCTTAAACTCAGTCTGGGAACTGTCCCTGAGCATTTTTTGCTCAAGTCTAGCACTCTACCACTTGAACCACAGCTCTACTTTTTATTTGTCAGTAATTAACTGGAGATAAATGTCTTTTACCCAGGATGGCTTTAAACTGTGACCTGCACATCTAGAATTACAGGCATGAGCCATTGGCACATAGCTAATTTTATTTTTTATGGCTGTAAATATTTCTGTATATGTGTGTATAATTTTCTTGATGCATTCATCAGTTTCATAGCTTAGCTATTGTGAATAGTGCAGCAGTAAACATGGATATGTAGATACCTGTATGGTATCCAACCTCACGTTCCTTCAGATAGATGCCCGAGTGGTATTGCTGAATTGTATGTTAGTTCAATTTTTAGTTTTTAGAGGAAACCACATTCTAGTTTAGATTCCCACCAACAGTGTACAAGAAAGGATTCCTTTTTTCCTATATCCTCTCCATTATTTGCTATTGTTTGTATTCTTGATGATGGCCATTCTGACACCAGTCAGATGAAATCGGTCTTTCAATTGCACTTCTTTTACAGCCAAGAATGTTGAACATTCCCTCATGTTTTTGTTGACCATTTACAAATTCAAGAATTTGCTGTTCAGTTCATTTTATTATTGATTCTTTAGCAGGTTAGTTTTTTGAGCTATTTGTGTATCCTGGTTATAAATTTCTTGTCAAATGTAGGGTTGACAAAGTTTCTCCTCTTCTGTAGACTAAATCTTTAGCGGAGTGGCTATTCCTTTCACTGTTCAGGAGCTTTTTCATTTAGTGAAACTGCATTTGTCAATCCTTGCTCTTATTTGCTGAGCTATTGGAGTTCTAGCACTTAATTTTTTTTATTATCTTTAAGTAATTGTATAAAGGAGGCACCAATTAACAAGGCAGTTTATGAATACAATGCATCTTAATTAGTGTCATCCCCTTCATCAGTCTC
The DNA here is from genome assembly GCF_019054845.1 of Dipodomys spectabilis. NCBI lineage: Eukaryota > Metazoa > Chordata > Mammalia > Rodentia > Heteromyidae > Dipodomys > Dipodomys spectabilis. The sequence continues at coordinate 807,518 of NW_024870842.1, read as the reverse complement.
ACCCCATTTGCCCCCTCCTTCCCTTACTTTTCTTCTGTGGCATATGCAATGAATTCTTGACTGCATTCTCCCCTCTTTTCCTCTTCCTTGGTCTACCTCCCTCCCTTTGATCTCACCACCCCTGTTGCAAGTACTCCTGTCTTGGTGCCTATTATGTTGCACTTTGACTTAGGCTTTCTAGGTACATTCTATCTACAACAAATGAAGGCTATCATGCAACCTTTGTTTCTCTACGTCTGATTACATCACTTACTATAATTTTTCCAAGTCTTTTCCATTTCCTTAGGAGAGGGACAATATTATTTTTTCTAATGGATGAGTAAAAATCTTTTTTCTTTTCTTTTGTCGTCAGTCATGAGACTTCAACTCTGGGCCTGGGCACTGTTTCTCAGCTCTTCAGCTCAAGTCAAGCACTCTACCACTTGAGCTACAGCGTCACTTCCAGTTTTCTAGTGGTTTATTGGAGATAGGAGTCTCACAGTCTTTCCTGCCCGGGCTGGCTTTAAACTGCCATCCTCAGATCTCAGCCTCCTGAGTAGCTAGGAGCCACTGGCGCCCAGCTGTGTAAAATTCTTTCCTGTAGTAATCTCAAAGTTTCAGATCTTAAATTAAGATTCTTAATCCAATTTGAATTGATAAAGTCATAGATATAAAAGAGATAAGAATCTAGTTCTAGTCTTCTCCCTGTGGCTATCCAGTTTTCCCAGCACCATTAGTTGAAGAGGCTGTCTTTCTACAATACATTTTGGACTTCTTTGTCAAAACTCAAATCTATGTAACTGTAGTTGTATAAATCTGGGGGGGTGGTATCCTAGTCTATTTGGGGGTCTTCATATCTGTATTTGTGTAGTACCATGCTGTTTTTGTTACTACTCTAGTATGATTTGAAGTCAAGTATTATGATACCTCCAGCATTGCTTTTTTTCCCCACTCAATATTGGTTTTTCTATTTAGAATCTTTTGTCCTATGAAATTTAGGATTGCCACGGGGGTTTTTATGGGAGATGCTTTGAACCCGTAGATTGTGTTCAGTTGTGCAGCAATTTTTAGTATATTCTACCAATTCATGAGCGTTGGAGGTATTTCCATTTTCTTTATCAATTTTCTAAAGAACCAGGGGCCCATCACGCAATGGAATGATACTCAGCAATGAAAACGAACCACAGAAGCTTTCCATGACAAGGATCTCAAAAACATTACACTGACTGAAAGAATCCAGTTGAAAATTATGATTTTTATATGAAAGTAACATATTCTATTTATATAAAGAAGGCAAAACTCTAGAGAATGGAGTTCCCATCAGGGATTAACGTGGGGTTTCCTCGCCAAGGGCCCCATGAGGGCTACTGTATCTTGGTTGTAAGAATGTGTGAAAAATTACATGAGCACACACCCAGAGCAATGGGTCTGTTTCACACATGTGCTTTTCATTTTCAATTAAGTCTTTCGATCTGTTCTCATCACATTACACTGTCTCCAAAGAGGCCAGATGTCACTCACAACTATTACTGGTCCTTCAAAGCTTTGCCTTACAGGATAGAACACATGGTTGTTTGATTTTTCTCTCCCAGAACCACTTTTCTCCTTTAATTAGAACTAAATTTTTTATAGTGAAAACATGACTTTCCTGTTTGGGTGCTGTAGATGAAGGATAACGCATTTGGACCATAAGAACAGAGTTTTACTATGTCTGGCTCTTTGGTCTTCCCAAACTCTCACAATTCCTCCTTTTTCTAAGCCTTGTCTCCCTACCCTCCACTTCTTACCAGCTGGATGACTTGTGTTGCTCTATCAGCCTTCTCAAATAACATGGAGGTCTTAAATCCTCGTGGCATTAGTTCAAGATTTTGCACTATCAGGCGTGAGTTGTTTGGGGAAGACATCTACATAGCCAAGGTTATTATCAAGGGGAGAGATTCTGGGGGTGGGATTAAGTACTGGCGGAGCCCCCTAAATCTTCTCCTCTTGTACCCTATCCAATCTCCCTATAAATAACCACTTGCTTGCAGTGGCAGTTGATAAATAGGAGCTGAATGATGTGCAGACCTGATAAAAAAAAAATGAAGCCACCTTTGGAATGGACATTGTTGGAGAGCAGGAACAGCTCAAATCACTCACCATTGGACTACCCACCCAGCACCTAGACCACTAACTGGGCTAGACTACAAAACACAACTGTGATTGTCAACTGACTCGTTGTCAAGATGAATGCAATATAGGCTTCTATGAGAACTCACTTTTTGTTGTTTACGCTGTTTCTCCAGTCCCAGAAAGCAGCTAGTGTATGCTGGGCCCTTGATAAACATTGGTTGAATAAATGCACAAATTTTTGGAGCGTTTACAGTAAGCTGGCCCTGCACAAGAGTCTACAAATGCAGCAGTAAACAAGCCATACCAACAAGCTCTGACTCCCCAGAGTATCCGGAACACACAAGTAATTAGCCTTAGGAGCTCCTTTCTAGCATCCACTCTGAAGAGCAGATAACACAAGTCTGAGAATCCAAGGACAAAGTAGTCCGCTCTCCTCACACTGCATTGATCTGCCCTTTCTTATTGCCATCTGCTCCCTTCACCATGTTCCTTGGGGAAAAGCAACAGAGAAGAAACCAAATAAAATTAAAGATGTCGCCAGATGCTCCCAGCAGCAGTGATGTCTTGGGGGAACATTCCCCAGGCCCACTGATATGTTAATTGGTACTGGGAAGTTGGGGACTTCAGGAAGAGTCAGGTATAAAATGCAAAGTTTTCTGGAGACAGTTTCAGAGAAGAAGGACTTGAGACCCCAGGTAGAGTCACAGCATCACAGCCTGGAGTACCGGCAAGGCGCATCACTGGTTGGAAACCATTTCCCTTTCCCACCCCACACTGTGGGGTCCTGAAGGCAAGAGCCTAGTTCTCCTTCCCATGTTCATCTTTTGGCGGATGATGCTCTGCCCCATCCATTTATTCCAGCTCATTGACAGGTGTCCTATCAGGAGGACTGGAGGGAAGTTTGGAGTCAACACGTCTGAATTCCGTTCTTGTCTTCCACCCCCACATCACGACCCATCAAAGCACCAAGTGTTCCCAATCCTGATTTAGTGCTCCATCCTCCACGCTACAAATTGTGCTCATTCCTAGCTCCTCTCTCTTCCCCAAATCTTACATACAATTGGCCACCGATGGTAGCTTCTGAAGGCCTCTGCTACTGCCCTGCAGCCAGAGACACCACAAGCTCCCACATGATCAAGCACCTCCTACAATGGCTCCGTCCTCCTCAGTCGTTCCTCATGCTACCCCAGAGCTGTGTGTATTTAGCACTGGTATCAGATGGTGGTCTCCATTAGGTGTCATCTCAGGTTCTTGGTATCTAAAACAAAGAATTGAGCAAGACATGCACAAGTAATAACAAAGGCCTGGTAGACTGAAGTAAATTTAAAAAGAGTGAAGTGAAATTCATTCCACAGCATGGAGACAGGCTTGAGCAGGAAAGCTCCAGAGGCACTGGGAGGAATTGTCTCCTGGGACCAATTTAAGGTTGATTTAGGCTGATAAAAGGATTGGAGGATCCCTCTCATGGGAGGATCTTTACTGGTGGCCACTGTGGATTTTCCAGTTATGCATGCCCATTCCCACAATCCATTCTATTACAATGATATTAATGATTTTCAATGCATAAACATGAGGCCTTAATTAGGGGTCTCATAAAGTTCACTTATGGACAGCCAAGTGCAACACTGTATGTGTGCCCTTAAGGGGAATTTGGGGGAGGGAGTTGTAGGACTCAAACGCAGGGCCTGGTCGCTGTCCTTGAGCCTCTTCATTTTCAAGGTTAGCACTCTACCACTTGAGCCACAGTGCCACTTCCAGTTTTTGAGTGATTAATTGGAGATAAGAGTCTCACAAGGACTTTTCTTCCCGGGCTGGCTTTAAACCCCAGTCCTCAGATCTCAGCCTCCTGAATAGCCAGGATTACAAGCATGAACCACCGGCTCCTGGCCTTAGAGAGAATTTTAGTGTGCTGAGCAAGCACCCTTATTTGCAGGATATGGCATTCACATGCTTGGCCCTTAGAAATTCTTAGTTCCTTTTGCCAGTCATGAGTTGGAGAGGTGGAAGGAGTCTCAGGGCAGTCCTCAGGAGGATTGATGGGCTAGTTTTATTAGTGGTCGTGGCAACCATGGATACTGTTTTATTTGCCTGCCTGGGAACCACCCCTACCTCATCACTTCTCTGCCCCAAAATTTGGGTGACTCCTTCTCAGGACACAGTGTGGCCTAGTCTGGACTTTGTAGCTCTCCTCCTCCTTCATCTCCATAGCCCAGCACTGTCCACACGATGCATTCACCTATAGTACAATGGAATTCTCGGACAATTGCCCACTTGCCAGTCTCCTCCTCTGCACTGTGACTCTTGGGAATTTAGAACCAGGACTCCCTCGTGCACACCTCTCTTCTCAGTGTTTCCTAGCCTCCTGGGCTGCCATAGTGTGCTGCTTTCACTGTCTTCCTTACATATTGGTGTCCAGCTTCACTTGATGCTGCTACTATGGCTTCTTCTTGGTAGCTCCCTTATTCTCTGTTCCCACACCAACCAAGATCTGTTCATTTAGCAAGCCTGCTTCATCAGCAGCCTTCTGTGTAACTCATCACTCTCTGGCTTGCTCTCTTTCCCTAGGATATGTATCCCATGTAGGCAGTTGCTTTGCCTGTCTAATTTGCAGCTGCATGCCCATTGCTTAGACTATACATATACTGGTAAAGAAAACTGAGTTTTGCCTTTGTCTGGTCTGTATTACATAAGAGGTCAGAGAAGGAAGAGAAATCATAATTGCTGGATGTGATCACAGGTAATGTCTAGGCACAGGCAGGACTAACATGCATATACCAACTCAACAGATGTTCACTGAGCACTTCCTCACCGTGCCATACCAGGGACCATAGTAACAGAGATAACTGTTGGAGCCCTGACACTTGCAACATACAAACTAGCAATTGTAAAAGAGAATGCAGTCATAAAATTCAATGCATAGCCTACAAAATTAAGAAAATTGAGGGAAGAGGGTAGGCTTGGGAGGGATGGGAAAGAATGATTAAAGCAGTAACATTGATCAAGATGCATTGTATTCATAAATTGCTTTGTTGAATGGCAATTCCTTTGCTCAGCTACTTAAAGATAATAAAAATATATTTTTACAAAAACAGTGTAAGATAAAATAATAGACATTCAGCCAGTGTAAACTGATGGAGCTGTATTGATTGTGAAGATAATAAAAACAAGCATGGTGCTGATGGCTTATGCCTATAAACCTAGCTACTAAGGAGGCTGAGATCTGAGGATCATGCTTTGAAGTCAGTCTGGGCAGGAAAGTCTATGAGACTCATATCTCCAATTAACCACCAAAAAGCTGGAAGTGGAGGTGTAGCTCAAGGGGTAGAGTGCTAACCTTCAAAGGAAAAAGCTAATGGACAGCACTCAGGCCCTGTGTTCAAACTCCAGTAATGACAGTTCCATTGGCAGTAATGGCAGCTCCAATAAGGGCACACACACACACACACACACACAACAAGGCTGATTACAGTAGTTCATGCCTGTAATAGCACATACTTGAGAGCTAAAAACTGGAGGATCACATTCAGGGCACAATATAGTGAGACTCCATCCCAAAATCAAGTGGGATATGGTGGTATAAGCCTATAACTCCAGTCACTTGGGAGATATAGGTCGGAGGATCTCAGTAGCAAAGTTGGCAAGGGACTATCTGAAAAACAAAAGCTAGACTAGAGGTGTGGCTCAAATAGTGGAGCGTTTGCCTGGAAGGTCCTGAGTTCAATTTCCACTACCACAAAAATATAAAAAATAAACCTGTGGAGGTTCCGGGAAGATGGCGGAGGAGAAGCTGGAATCTGAACAAGCGCTTGCATAGAAAACAGTTTCAGAGTTCCAGTGAACAGTCCCAAGCCAGAGAATCACACCAAGTGTGCCATCACAGGACAGAGAGTTAGCCAAGAGAGGGGAAGCCAAGCAGACACATCTGAGCGTCTGCCAGCAGCTGCTGCTGCGGCGGCAGGGTCGCAGTGGCGACCGCAGCCGCGGCCATACCTGAGCGCTCACACAGAGAGTCCGGGACGAAGGAGCCAGACTCAGTGGGCGAGCGGATTCTACTCAACACCAGCAAGAACCGACAAGGAGCGGACAACTTCATCCTGCACTTTGCAGACCAGAGACGACCCAGGATCCAAGACTCGGCGTGAGTAGCCCCACTTCCTCACTCCTTCCCAGGGAGCAGAGGAGGGAAGGCCACCCCTCCCCCCCCCAGCACCGGTGATCTCCATCTTGGATACCGACAAAGCTCGGAGGAGCGGCTAGCTCCAGCTCAGGCCTTGGAATAAAACGAGTCATTTAGCAGGTCACAAGAACTTAACGGCGAAGTGACCTCACAGACTCAGTTCCATCCAGGGAAAAGTCACCCAGCTCAGGTGCCAGCCATTGGAGTGGCTTTCCTCACCGGGTAACCAGAGCCAGAGGCTGCCCCTCCCTCTAGCAGCCACCACAATCAATTGAAAAACAGAAACCCTGAGAATGGCTCCAGGCTGGGTGCTGTGAGTTTTTTTTCACAAAATAGCCCCAGGGAAAAGCTACTGTTTGTTGAAAGGCCTCAACTCTACCCAGAACCTAGCCTCATCACTGCATCCCCCTCTTTTGTGATTCTCAAAGCAGATCACCCTCCCAGTAAACTAACCTGGGAGGGGGAATCTCAAAATCTTGGGTAAAGCAGAGCATTTTTCTGCCTGTTCCAACAAACTGACTTAAGAAACCAATCAAGCCACAGGACCTCAAGCCGACCAGAGACTCCAACCACACTCTGGTTACAGACAAAAGGGAGATACAGGACTCTTCCCACCCCTCCCAAAAAAAAAAAAAAAAATCAAAGAACTTTTTTTTTTTTTCCTTCTTCTTTTCTTTTTTCTTTTTTTGTTTTGTTTTTTTTTTTTCGTCCTATGTTACCTTATATATATAAAAAATTTTTTTTTGCTTTTCTAAAACTTTTATTAATCCTTAATTTTTGCCTCTTCTGAAAAAATAATTGTTTTCCATTAACTTTTTTTTTTCTTTCTCCTCTTATAATTTTTATTTTAGGAATACGTGAATGTGTGTTTTCCTTTCTTTTCTTGTCTTCTTTCTCTTTTTCTTTCATTCTTAATTATCTTTTTGTTTTTTGTCTAGCTCTACTGAATTTCTGATCATTTCTTCTCACTCTCCTATCCTTTCCATCTTTTCCTCTTTGTTCTTCTTTATATAACTTAACTCTTGTTCTGCACATCCTCAGATAAACCCGTAGTTAACCAGTAGACCCTATCCCCCATTGTGTACACACTTAATCCACAAACTTATTACTCAATTCAAAACCTCTGAGACTTAAATTCATTAATAGCAGTACTACCTCTTTATACCTATATAATATTTTAAGCATTTTTTTAAAGTTTTTCACATCTCCTCTATGTCCCTCCCTTTCTCTCAACATATTCATATTCCTCTATAAATAGATGGTCCTTTAATCTCTAAAATAACATTAATTTTTACGTTTCTTTTTTTTTTCTGGTCTCTTTTCATTCCCCTTTCCCTTTCTTCTTTTTCTCTCTCTCTCTACTTGCATCCTACCCAACCTATTTCCTGCATTGTGATTAGGACATAGTTAACTCTCCCTGTGCCTCCCCACACCAATCTATTCCTATTTTTTACCCACATCTCTCCCTAACCCTAATAATTTCTGGTTTTCCAAATTCTTCTCTGCGGTTCGAAGCCCTTTAACATATAGTTGTTTGATGTCGAATAGATGTATCTGTTGAACTAGATTGTATCTGTAGACTATTGACTGTACAAATGCAAACTTTGGTTGATGGTTGCCTTAAGATAGTGTTCTAGCACAAAACTGGTGCTATCTTCATCTCAAATGGGCAGAGTAAGCCGGAAAAACACAAGAAAAATGGCAAATTCGGGTATCTCAATTCCCAATCTTGATAATCAGGGGTTAGAAGAGATAATGAATAATCCAGAGGAGAGTTCCCAAACAGCTCTACAAACACTGGTGGCAAACATGATAAATGAAAAGTTTGACAATGTACAAAGGACTCTGTATGAGCGTGATAGGGAGAGAGAGGAAGCATCCCAGAAGTTTATACAGGAATATCATAAGCGTGAGGAAGCTACTCAAAAACTGATACAGGATTTGCGTGAACAACTTGAGAATACTCAAAGAGAAAGGGAGGAATGGCGTGAGCAGGCTGAGAACACTCAAAGAGATCTGCAGGAATCCCACGAACGGGAGGAAGCTAATCAAAGAGTAATACAGGAATTGAGAGACCAGGTAGAGAACACACAAAGATCACTAAAGGCATTCATGGAATCCATTAACAAAGAGCTGAAGGAAGTCAGGGAGACCACAAAGGGAATGCTGAATGGAACCCAACAGAAGGAATGGGAGCCCGAAGAAACCATAACCAATCAACTAAGCGATTTGAGGACAAACACTGAACACCAAATTAAGGAAGTAAAGAAATTCATACAAGACCTAAAACAGAGCTTCAACAAAGAACTTGAAGCCATCAAAGCTGACCAACTAGAAGGAAAAGAGATAAAAAACAAAGTAGAGAGTCTTGACAGCAGGTTAGACCATGCAGAAGATCGAATCTCAGGGATTGAAGACAGCCTAGATATTATAGAGAAAGAACATACAACCATCCAAGACAAGTCCAAGAAATATGATAGATCTATCCAACACCTGGAAGACACCATCAGAAGGCCTAATCTAAGGATAATGGGTGTAGAGGAGCACCTAGAAACAGAAGTTAATGGTCTAGGAAATTTGTTTAACAGGATCCTAGCAGAGAACTTCCCAAACATGCAAAAAGATAGGCCTGTCCAGATACAAGAAGCCTTTAGAACCCCAAATAGACCAGACCAGAATAGGACATCCCACCGCCACATTATAATCCACACAGGATCAACTCAGAACAAGGAAAAGATCCTTAAAGCTGTCAGAGAGAAAAGGGTAATCACTTATAAAGGGAAACCAATTAGAATCACCTCAGATTTCTCAGCAGAGACAATCAAAGCAAGAAGAGCCTGGAATGATGTATGCCATGCCCTAAAAACAAACAACTATCAACCAAGAATACTGTACCCAGCTAAACTCTCCTTCATAACTGAAGGCCAAATAAAAACCTTCCATAGCAAAGAAAAATTGAAACAATACATCTCCACCAAACCAGCCCTACAAAAGATTCTTAAAGATGTCCTACACATAGAAAACCAACAAGACCGCAATAAAGGCCAAGAAACTGCACCCAAACTGAGAATCCAAGAACCATAGGAAGAACCCAGTTTTCGCAGCCCCCAAGAAGGTAGATAACATGGCAGGAACTCCCAAATACCTCTCAGTCCTATCTCTTAATGTTAACGGACTGAACTCTCCAATTAAGCGAAATAGACTGTCTAGTTGGATTAAAAAACAAGACCCTTCTATCTGCTGCCTGCAGGAGTCACATCTTGCCCGTAAAAACAAACATATTTTCAATGTTAAAGGCTGGAACAAAATCTACCAAGCAAACGGACCGCATAAACAGGCGGGAGTTGCAATCCTAATATCAGATAAAATAGACTTCAAATTAAAATTCGTGAAAAGAGATAAAGAAGGTCGCTACATACTAATTAAAGGATCTCTCCTTCAGGAGGATATTACAATTCTAAATATCTATTCGCCAAACAATGGAGCACCCAAATTTATCAAAGAAACACTACTTTCCCTCAAATCCCATATAGATCCAAAGACATTAATTGTTGGGGATTTTAACACACCACTCTCCCCACTAGATAGATCAACTCGGCAAAAACTCAACAGAGAAAACGCAGATCTAAACAGCTGCATAGAACAACTAGACTTAACAGACATTTACCGAACATTTCACCCAAAAGCATCAGAATACACGTTTTTCTCAGCAGCACATGGAACGTTTTCTAAAATAGACCACATTTTAGGCCACAAAGCAAACTTGTCTAAATTCAGAAACATTGAAGTTATACCTTGCATTCTCTCTGACCACAAGGGAATAAAATTAGAACTCAACACCAAAAGCCACCAAAGAAAGTCCTGTATCACATGGAGGCTGAACAACACACTGCTGAATCATGAGTAGGTCATGGAAGAGATTAGAAAGGAAATTCAAATGTTCATGCTATTCAACAAAAATGAACACACAAAATACCAGCTCCTCTGGGACACAGCAAAGGCAGTACTCAGAGGCAAGTTTATAGCTCTGAGCTCCTACATCAACAAATTGGAGAGATCTGAAACTAACAATTTAATGACACATCTAAACCTCCTTGAAAAAGAGCAGCAAGATAAACCCCAATCCAGTAGACGGAAAGAAATAATCAAAATTAAATCAGAATTAAATGAATTAGAATCCAAAAAAACTATAGAAAGAATCAACAAAACAAAGAGTTGGTTCTTCGAAAAACTTAACAAAATTGACAGACCCTTAGCAAATCTTATCAGAAAAAGAAGAGAACACACCCAAATTAATAAACTCAGAGATGAGAATGGAAACATTACCACGGAGACAACCAAGATTCAGAACATTATAAGGGAATACTTCTCAAAACTTTATGCTAATAAGTTTGAGAACTTGACAGAAATGGACCTCTTCCTAGCAAATATTGACATGCCAAAACTAAACCAAGATGAGGTAAACTATCTTAACAGGCCCATATCAAGCATTGAAATAGAAACAGCAATAAGAGACCTCCCAGCTAAGAAAAGTCCAGGACCAGATGGTTTTACAGCGGAATTTTACAAGGCCTTCAAAGCAGAGCTCACACCAATTCTCCTCCAACTCTTCAATGAAATTGAAAGAGAAAGCTCACTACCGAACACATTCTATGAAGCCATCATAACCCTCATCCCAAAACCAGGCAGGGACTCATCAAAGAAAGAGAACTATAGACCCATTTCTTTGATGAACATTGATGCAAAACTTCTCAACAAAATTTTGGCCAACCGACTTCAACAATTCATCCAAAAAATCATACACCACGATCAAACAGGATTCATTTCAGGGATGCAAAGCTGGTTCAATATACGCAAATCAATTAATATTATTCATCACATCAACAGGAGCAAGAATAAGAACCACATGGTTATCTCAATAGACGCAGAAAAAGCATTCGACAAGATCCAACACCCCTTTATGATGAAGGTTTTGGAAAAATTAGGAATCCATGGAACATTCCTCAATACAATAAAGGCTGTATATGACAAACCTACAGCCAGCATTATACTCAATGGTGAAAAACTAAAGCCATTTCCTCTTAACTCAGGAACAAGACAAGGATGCCCACTCTCTCCACTTCTCTTCAATCTAGTATTAGAATGCCTAGCTACAGCAATAAGACAAGATGCAGACATAAAGGGGATCCAAATAGGGAAAGAAGAAATAAAACTCTCCCTTTTTGCAGATGACATGATCTTGTATTTAAAGAATCCCATAGACTCCACTCCCAAATTACTCAAGCTGATTCAAAACTTTGGCAAAGTAGCAGGTTATAAAATTAACCCCCAAAAATCAATGGCTTTTCTGTATGCCAACAATGAGAAAAGTGTGGCTGAAATTAGGAAAGCAACTCCATTTGTAATAGCCCCACAAAAAATAAAATACCTAGGAATTAACTTAACTAAAGAAGTGAAGGACCTCTATGATGAAAACTTTAAAATCTTGAAAAAGGAAATCAACACAGAACTTAAAAAATGGCAAAACCTCCCATGCTCCTGGATTGGAAAGATTAACATCGTGAAAATGGCAATACTTCCCAAGGCTATCTACAAATTCAACGCAATACCTATCAAAATTCCACCCTCATTCTTCAAGGAAATAGAAGAGGCAATCCAAAAATTCATATGGAACAATAAAAGACCCCGAATAGCAAAAACGCTCCTCAACGGAAAGAGCACTGCTGGAGGAATATCAATACCAAATTTCAAACTCTACTATAAAGCCATAGTAATCAAAACAGCTTGGTATTGGCATAAGAACAGACCTCAGGACCAATGGAATAGAATTGAAAACCCAGAAATGAACCTACAGACCTATAGCCATCTAATCTTCGATAAGGGAGCTAAAACAATAGAATGGAAGACAGACAGCCTCTTCAGTAAATGGTGCTGGCAAAATTGGTTAACTACATGTAGAAAACTAAAGCTAGATCCTTATATATCACCCTGCACCAGAATCAACTCCAAATGGATCAAAGACCTTGAACTCAAAGCAGACACTCTGAAAACATTACAGGATGGAATAGGAGAAACCCTGGGTCTCCTTGGCTCAGGCCGAAATTTTCTGAATAGAGACCCAGAAACACAACAAATCAAAGAAAGGTTGGACAAATGGGATTGTATAAGGTTGCAGAGTTTCTGCAGGGCAAATGACATAGCTAGCAAGATCAATAGAAAGCCCACGGACTGGGAGAAGATCTTTACTAGCCATACAACGGACAAGGGTCTCATATCTAAAATATACTTGGAACTCAAAAAATTAAACCACCCAACAACAAATCCTCAAAGAAACAACTGCCCAATAAGTAAGTGGGCAAAAGACTTAAAGAGAAGCTTCTCTGAAGAAGAAAGAAGGATGGCCAATAGACACATGAAGAAATGTTCAACATCCCTAGCCATAAAAGAAATGCAAATCAAAACAACATTGAGATATCACCTCACTCCAGTTAGAACAGCAAAAATCAAGAACTCTAACAACAACAGATGCTGGAGGGGATGTGGACAGAAAGGAACCTTACTTCATTGTTGGTGGGAATGTAAACTTGTTCAACCACTTTGGAAAGCAGTATGGAGGTTCCTCAAAAGACTCCACATAGAGCTCCCCTATGACCCAGCAATCCCACTTTTGGGCATTTACCCTAATGTTTACAAAAAAGACCACACTAAAGCTACCAGCACAACTATGTTTATTGCAGCATTATTTACCATAGCTAAGATATGGAACCAACCCAGATGCCCCTCAATAGATGAATGGATCAAGAAAATGTGGTATATATACACAATGGAATTATATGCCTCCATCAGAAAGAATGACATTGCCCCATTTGTTAGGAAATGGAAAGACTTGGAAAAAATTATATTAAGTGAAGTAAGCCAGGCCCAAAGAAACATAGGTCCCATGGTTTCCCTTATTTGCAATATCTAGTATAGGTATGAGTCAAGCGGAAAAAATCAGAGAAGGTGATGTTAGGAAAACGAACCCTCAAATATGTATTTTAATGTTTTTGTTTCTTTCATGCATGTGTTTCTAACGCATTTATAAGATTATTTCTTGGTTGCTTTGTATGTCCCTCCCCCACAGTGTAACCCCTGCTTTCACTATATTTGATGTCAGTATAACATGTGGAGGAGATGGGGACAAACAAGTCGTTTAAGGATTCAGGTGGACCTGTTGCAACAATGAGAAGTACAAAATGTCATGTCAAAACCAGCTTTACAATGTCGGAGGGGGGGGAAGGGGGGGTATGATTGGGTGGGGGGGAGGGGGGAGGCTGGGAAGGGAGGTGAAGGGTAAACAAAGGAGGAGGCTGCAATGCTTGGTAAGAAATGTATGCATTATCCTGACCATGTAATTGTAACCCCTCTGTACAGTATGTTCTCAAATAAAATAAAATAAAATTTAAAAAAAAAAATAATAAACCTGTCCCATTTTAAAAACACTTATTAGCTTGATGTCTCTTACGAGTTCTTGTGCAACCTTGGCTGCTCTGAACTGTCTCAGATCTCTCCCCAGGCCAACAATTAAGGTGTTAACACCAGGCAAAGTAGGGCATTTGCTAGTCCTCTGACTAACATTCACTCTATCCCCCTCCATTTAAATTGTTAAGCATTTATTCTTTTAGTAGCACTGGGGTTTGATCTCAGGGCTTTGTGCTTGCTAGGCAGGAGCTCCACTACATGAGCCCTTACCTCTTGTCTGGGTCTGGCATTTTTCTCCTCCTGGGCTGGTCTCCTCCTATCTATTCATTTCTCATAACTGGGATTATAGGTGTGAACTACCATGTCCTGCTAATTTGTTGAGATAGAATTTTTCTAACTCTTTTTCCTTGGCTGAACTCAAACCAAGATCTCCCCAGTGTCCACATCCTGAGTAGCTGGGATTACAGGTATGACCCACCATGCTCAGCCATAAGTTGTTAAGTATTTTGAATATTACCTCTGGGCAGAAGGAAAACTGGGATGTCACGGTGAGCTAAACTAGTGTGGCCTTCTTTGTTGAGTGGTCTGTTTGCAATAACCCCAGAAGGGCTGAGTTAGAACTTCTACCCCCAAATGAGGTACTCCACCCACCATCAAGAAGGCTGCAAGAAAGTTTAAAAAGAGGCTAGGCCCATAACTCATGCCTATAATCCCAACTATTTAGAAAGCAGAGAACAAGAGGGTCTCAGTTGGGTTTGAAGCCACCCCAAGCAAAGAAATGTGAGTCCCTATCCAAAATATGAGGTAAGAAGGATAACCAAGTGAAAGGCCATGAATTAAAACCCCAGTACCACCAAAAACAAAGAAACTCAGGGTTTCCCACCTTGAAGAAAGAATCTAAGAGCCCTGAGTTACATTTGCTGACAATTCCCTATTGTGGCCTTGGGGTCCTTTACAAGCAGGTCACATTCTAGATTGCTGGCATTCAAATTTAGCTTCAAATTCAACTCTGACTCACATTTCTTAGCAATTTATATGGTTTGGTTATTATTGTAAAGCCACCTGTGGATTTCTGCTTCTAAGATAGAAGAGGTGGTTAAAAAGAAAAACTCAGAAAAATCCAACTTTGAAAGGGGTGACGCTCATCAAGACTGACATGTTGAATTAAAAACTCTTAGTGTAACAATTTAATGATAATTTTAAAAAACAGCAAAAAGCTCGGCTGAGGCATAGCTCAAATGGTAGAGCACCAACAGAGCAAGCAAGCTGAGAAAACAAAGAACTTAGACCCCAGAACCTCACACACAAGGGATCTGGTCAAGATCTGCTGGTTCTTTATGTACTGAGAGGGTGAGGATGATAGGGAAGGCCAGAAGTCCTCCTCTAAAAGCAAAAGAAGCTTTGGCAGTTGTTAAGAGTATCCAGCCTGAAGACTTCAGCAGCTTGAGCAGAGTCCCTAGATTCCAAGTCTTATCTGCTTGGACCACCAGTTCTGGCCCCTGTGGAGTTCTGGCCTTTTAAATTTGTGAAGGGCATTTCTTATTTTTGTCTACCCAACAACCCTGCAGGATGCTGCAGCAGCAAGCTGCTTGGATTGGTGAACTCCTCTCCATCCCACTCCACCAGAGACTGCAGCAGCTGCCAATTATACTATCGTATCCAATGGGCCAAGCCATAGGCATATGCATAGGTAGGTCTATCATCCTTTCCTATAGACAACTATAATGCTCCAGGATTGGCTGCATGGCCAGAGCTCAGCCAATCAGTTTCCGTCGTGGGTTTTATTTTCTTCCAGTCTGGCCTGAGAAGCACTCTTTCTTTTAACATTACTCAGTTACAGAGACTCAGAGCTGGATAAAGCAATGCCTACCCTCCCTGCTCTGAAAAGGGAGCATCCTTCAGTGGTAGCAGAGATTGAAGTATATAGAGAGAATCCAACAAATGAAAGAAAGATGGATAGGGAGAAAGTAACCTCATCTGTCACTTTGGCCTCTAGTTACATTCGACAGGAGATTTTTTTTGTACCTAAACCAGCTCACGTTGAGTTCTTATCATTAATCCATGACTTAATCCTTCTGGAAGTGCATCTGGGAATTTAGGCTGTCATCTTCAACTCACAGCCCTTGTCAGCTGTGTCCACTGAAAGACCCCAGTTTCTTCTCCAAGACCCTGATATTGCAAACAGACATATTTCTAACAGAGAAAAATCACTGGCTCCATGGATGATAAATGGAATGTGGCTGCAAAGGGCCCTGTTGGGCCATGATGAGGGAACCCACTCTCCTATACATGCAGATCCTGAGCTGAGTTCCTTGTAGTTCAATGCTCCACTAAGATGGCCGGCTTTCCCAAGATTAATACTGTTTACATGCACTGTTAGTCTCAATGCAGGAAGAGAGGAGCCTGGCAGAGAAAGTTTGATGTAAACAACTCCATCTCTATCTTGGGGTATAGAGAATATTTGCTAACTCCGTCCTAAGGGCAGAGACCCTTTCTAAGTACTAGGAATAACAAATGAGAATGACTAGGAACTTGGGCTGCTTGGAAGATGAGCCCAACAGTAAATGCAACACATTAAAGTTAAATTCAGATCTCTAAAATCAGGATCTCCCAAAATACAAAACCTCAGCTTGGTCAACCTTGAAGCAACTAGGAGTTAGACGTAACTTCCCCTGAGCGCTGCCTCCCCCCCGTGACCCACACTGGAGTTAAACTAAGGCCTGGTATTTGCTAGGCAGATGCTCTACCGTTTGAGCTATCCCTTCAGGTCTTTATTCTACAGTTTATTTTCCAGGTGGGGTCTTTTTTTGCCTTGCACTGGCCTTGGACTGTGAAATGTCTACCTCTGCCTCCCCTATAGTTAAATTTACAAGACGTACCAGCATGCCCAGCCTCAGTGGCATTTCTTTGGTAAGTAACCAGCCTCTTGACTTTGGTGCCTCAGTTTCATTCTCATCAAATATGAGGATAACAAGTGGTGACAACTTTGCAATACAGTGAGGACTGAACTAGGTAGTACAGATAGTGCATGCTTGGTAAGTGGCTTTGTGTGTTATCTTTACCATTGTCCCTGTCATCATCGAGCCAACTTGCATATAAACAGCAGTCTGACTGGACCCCAGAGGTATGACAGGAATGGACATCCAGTCAGAAGGGCTAAAGAACAAGGGACACATGGAGAGTTTATGCAGCCTGCCTTGATTGGGTCTGAGGATTGATACAGCTGGCAGGCTGCCCAATGATCTCAGAAGTCATGTAGCTCTCTCCTAATTAACCCCTTAAGGCAATGCCTTCCTGTGTGACCCCTCCCATCTAGTGAGAACTCTGCTCATCTTTTTCTTTAATAAATATTTACTGTTTTTCTTTTATGTCTATGGACACATTCTTCAAGACCATGGAGACAAAGGACTTCATCTAGATGTTACATTTTTTTCTGTATCATTATTACACTTAATCTTGGTCTTGCTTCTAGGCCTAAGACTTGATCCTGGGGCCTGAGAGATCTTGTGCTTTGTCCCCAGCTTTCTAAAGTGCTTACCATCTCCTCTTTCTGTGCCAGATCTTCAAGCCCAAAAGGTCTGTGCTACTCCCTAGTTCTGTTCTCTGGAAATTAGCACAGGCAAGCTTTACCTAGAACAGTCTTAAGCCTAGAACCTGACAAGGGTCAAGCTCTTAGCACACATACAAATAAACTGTCTGGGCATGGCCTTGTGACATTTTACCTTGACCTATGACCACTGTGAATAATGAGATACATGCTAATATATCAGCCAAAGAGAAATTCCTACACCAGCCTTCTGACATACAGAGCCATGGAGAGGGGTCCCATACACAGGCCACTTTCAAGATTTACATACTCCACCAATGTATCCAGGATCAATTTGATAGAGGTTCCTAGACAATATATGGTTGGAAAAAAGAGAGTAAATGAGAAAAAAATCTTTGTATTGTTTCAACACCTGGCCACAGCATCAAGAAGTAGCTCAAGGTTCGCTCAGAGATTCTGCTCTTAGGTTTTCTAGAGAAATGTTCTGGTTCTGATTCTATTTGACCAAGGAGCCCAGGTAATATTCAGAACCCAGGAGATAGAAATGTATAAAGGCAGTCATTTCACTCTGAAACAACAATTTGTATTTTCATATATCTGATACAGAGTGTAATACTCAAATCAATAGGCCAATGGAGATTCACCCAATGCAAGTTTAATAAGGAAAATAGGTTTAAAAAATTTTTTTGAAAACTACAGCTATTACCTGCAGGTGTGTTAGAAGGTGGGGGTGGGGTAAATCAGCTCTATTTTCCCCAGTGTAATGAAACAGGAACTGAGCCTCTGAGTTGATTATAATCACATAGAAATAGGAGCTTCTGGCTGTTTTCTTCTCTCCCTGAACACCCTCCTCCCACCCTTGTCCCAATCAATACAATAAGTTTCATCTTCTCTGATGAAAGCTCAACTTTCTGTGTTTTGCAATTTGGGTTTCTTCAAGCCTGGTCTCGTTTTGCAGTCAGGCAAGTTAGCTTCCAAATCAAATGTATGAGTTCCAAAGCAAAGTCCTATGTACAAGTGGGTAAGAAAAGTGAGTAAAAGCAAGCCCATGGCTTTTTTTGTTCTGTTTTTTTTCTAGAACTAGGCTTCTTAAACTCTAGGTTTCTTATCTTCTTATTCATGGCTGGTACTCTACTCCTTGAGTCATGCTTCTAATACAGCTTTTTGCTGGTCAGTTGGAAATGGAGTCTCTTGGATTGTGTGTGTGTGTGTGTGTGTGAGAGAGAGAGAGAGAGAGAGAGAGAGAGAGAGAGAGAGAGAGAGAGAGAGAGAGAGAGAGAGAGACAGAAAACCGGTTTAAATTCTCAATCTTCAGGATCTGCAGAATTCAGGCTCCTGAGTAGCCAGACTTACAGACATGAGTCACTGCTACCTGGCTGATGTCAGTAATTTGATTGGAGCAATTGTCTTGTAGGCTACATCCAATCAAAGGTTCAGTACCTAAAGTGTGCCAAGCTTTCTCCTCACTTTGAGACTACAGCAGCAACGTGAGACAGTATGTATATATGTGTGTATATAGATGTATATATATATGTATATTTATAAGCTTATATTCCTATAGGAGGCAGGAAACAAACAAAAAAGAAGATAAGATCAAAAAACAAAATTTTTGTAAGAAAAAAATTTAATAGACTTCTAGAGATAGAATATCACTTCTGTAACAAAAAAAGATAAAAGTAACATTTGAGCCGAATCTTAAGTGAAAAGAATGAGGCAGCTGCCTGGAAATGAAGGCTCCTGGGGAAAGGAGACTTCTGGGAAGAGGAAATTGCAAGTACCAAGGCCCTACATGGAAATATTGGTTGGGAAAATACAGAAAGTATTTAGGGCCAGAGTGTGGTGAGTTGAGAGGAGAGTGGTGAGAGATAGAATTAGTCAGAGGAACATCATCTAGAAACTTGTAGACTTTTGTAATAAGGAATTGTGATAGGGAGCAATGGTTCTGATTTTTGTTTTTGAAAGGTCTTTCTGGCCACTGCATGGATAATGGGGTGCTGGGGCTGCGTGGCATAGGAAAGGAGCTGCAGAAATAGAAGGCTGATGTTGAAGTCCAGGCGAGGGGTGGTGAACACTGAACCCAGTGGCAGAGACAGGGTGGATGGGATTGGAGTATGTGGAAGACATTGTGTTTCACAGGACCTGATGATTCACTGGATCATGGAGAAAGAGGAGAGAATTCAAAGATAACTTTTAGGTTTAACTGGAGTAGCTGGTTCATTAGATGTCTTGGCCCTGAGTTGAAGAAGATACAAATGGAGTTTTGTCTTGGATGTTAAATGCTTGTGACCCTTACTAGACACCTTAGTGGAGTTGGCATAGGAACCTAAGCTCAGCAGTAGGGACCAGAATTCTCTAGCCTTCTAATGAGTGAGCTCTAAATACCACTCTTCCTGTCGTTCTGATTCACTTATTCAGCAAGCAGTTGTTGAGAGCCTATTATGCTCTGGGACCTAGGCAGGTGGTGACTCAGGCAACAAAGATTGAATCTGGCCTGATCTTTGGCATGTAGTAGGACCAGTCCATACTGGGTTTTGCCTACTGACTTGCTATCCTAGTGGACCTCAGGGCCCTTATTAATGTATTTTAGACTTTGCCAAAAAACCGCGCAGACATCAGGTACAGAGAACAAAGAAAAGTTTATTGCTGGGAAAGAGGCTGGCAAGACCCCTTCTCACAAGAGAGAAGTGAGAAGTGCCGGCTATTGTCTGAGGTGACCTATAGAACCTACTGAGGCTAGGAGGGGCTAGGAGTAGATAAGGGGTCCTTCAGCTGCCCAGACCTGAAGGTCACTCTAAGGGGCTCTTGCTGCCTTATTTGGTGGCAGCTGCCCCAGAGCAGTGCCATCTCAAGGCAAAGGGGTTGGAGGCTGATTATTTACTGCCTTTACTAAATGGGCCCAGTGTTGCCTAGGAGGGGAGCAAGCTAAGCTGTGGAGAGGGGAAGGAGAGTGCTGAGCTATGGGAAGTGAGCTCACTGGGCTAACAGCCCTCCTTATTTATTCCAGGGGTTTCCTAGCCCAATGTTCTAGAAGCTTCCTTGAGAAAGGATCTTAACAAGTCACTACTCAAGTTTACTTCAAGTGTTCCTAGGCCAGACTTGCAAACCACCAGGTGGAGCACTCACTAGCTGTGTTCTTTTTGAAGTCTGGAATGGGACCTCTGGAAAGGGGTGAGGGTGGGGGGGACAGAAGCTCAAGTTTAAGTTGCCAAAATTTGCAAGGATGTGGTTAAGTTTGGGACTGTAGGCAGCTCACTGCCTTTAAGGGTGTCATGAAGAGCCTGCAGCAGGCTCCACACTGCCTGCAAGGCCTCTGGCCAGCCCACACCTGGAGATTGGGTTGTAGCCCAAGTTCCGGCATCTCTGGAGAAGGGAAACAAGGCCAGAAGGCTACTTTATGTTGGAGATCATTTTAATCACCTTCCCCAAGTGTCTGCAGAGATGGATCTTGGTTAAGATTTACTACTCTCCTGAGCCTGACAGAGCCACATGCAATTCCTACAGCTTTATTTATGGACTTTCTCCCCCCGACAGGAAAGAAAACATAAAATCCTTGGTCCTCCCTGGATGGAGAGGGAGAAGCTGGTCCGATGGGTTCCATCCCTTGCTCCTAGGAGGTCTGGTGACCTGGTTTCCTTCCCATCCATTAGGTGTTAGCTGCCCCCTGACTCCCACCCCCATCCTATTGTCATGTCTCAGCTCTCCTGAGTCACCAGAACTTTAATTTGGGCTAATCTTCAGCTCCTGACTCAGGTAGGTGTGGTGGTGATAAATCAAAATGAGAACACAAGCTGTCAGTAATAAAACAAGAGAGACTCCTCAGTCTAATCAACTTTATTAGCCAAGAGTCTCAGGCAAGTCTCCAGCAGCTCTCCCTCCCCTTGATGCCTCCCTTTAGTCTCCAAGAAGTTGCCGGCAAAGCAGATGCAACCACACTGGCACTAAATAGCAAAGAGGAGGTGGTGTGGAGGAGACTGTGTGATATCCCAGTGCACAGCCTCAAACCCTGGTGTGCTGCAGCTGGTGCAGAGGAAACAGAGCAGCCTGGCTCTTCCATGTCAGATGTGGAGGTTTTCTGCCCATGTGGATGTTGGGGAGGGTAGGTTAGGGACAGGTTGTTTTTCCGGAATGGGAGGAACAGGAAGATCCCATGTAAAACCCACCCTTCAGGGAAAGATTTTTAATGATCGAGAGAGAGAGAGAAAGGTGACACTGATCCTTGGTGATTTTGCAACTCCTGGTTTTAAGTTTTCTTGACATGGTGTTTGCCCAGAATCTCAGACCTGTGACTTCATAATAGATCTTCCATTTTCTGATGAAGCATCCTGAGTAGTTTTCTGTTTCTTGCAACTAAAGCAGTGCTGATCTTAAAAGTATATAAAATGGGGCTGGGAAGGTAACTCAGTGGTAAAGTGCTTGCCTCGCATGCATGAGGCCCTGGGTTCTATTCCTCTGTACCACATAAGCAGAAAAAGCCAGAAGTGGTGCTGTGGTTCAAGTGGTAGAGTACTAGCTTTGAGCTGAAGAGCTGAGGGACAGTGCCCAGGCACAGAGTTCAGGCCCCATGACTGGCAAAAAAAAAAAAAAAGTATATAAAATGTCATTTTTTAGCTGGGTGCTGGTGACTTATAACTGTAGTCCTAGCTACTCAGATGACTGAGATCTGAGGATCACAGTCAGCCCAGGCAGGAAAATCTGTGAGACTCTTATCTCTAATTGATCACAGAAAAAGCTAGAAATGGAGCTATGGCTCAAATGGTAGCTCACTAGCCTTGAGTAAAAGAAGCTTAGGGACAGTGCCCAGATCCAGAGTTTAAACCTCAGGACCAGCCAAAAAAGAATTCATTTTACAAAAGGCACATACTAAATCTCCAATCTCAATTTTCTCTGAGCTTCAAAGTGCTACATCCAACTGCAGACTCCACTCAGTAATAAACACATACATGGAAATTATTCCCACATTAGAGACAGTGCTCAAGTCCCTGTAACAATCCCAGCTCTTGTCCCTTCCTTAAGGGCATATACAATTAGCAGTTGGGTTGTGTGCTACTAGACTTTTAAATACATTTGTACACATATACCTTTATATTTATATACATATAAGTATATATATATATATATATATATATATATATATAGAGAGAGAGAGAGAGAGAGAGAGAGAGAGAGAGAGAGAGAGAGAGAGAGAGACATCAATTTTCCTTATTCACAATATCTTGGCTGTCTTTCCACATCAGAATTTTTATCCTAGTCATTTTTAAAAGTGTTGTGCAGTCTTCTTCAAGCTGGATATGTCATTCAGTGCTCCTATGGTTTTATAAAGTCTGTGAAGTGAGATATCCAAACCAGGTCAGTTTATCACTGTCATTTACTTGCCTTACCACAATGCTCCTGTCAGGCATTGTTCAAGTGTCAGACACTTTGGAGATTTGGCTAAGAGCAGGTTGAGTTGGAGTCTAAACTATCATGGGTAGAGTGGGGTATGCTACAAAGTTGTCATCTAATGGCATGAAGTTAAGCTTCTTCCAGCTCTTTGGACATAGAAAGGTATCCTAGGAATAAGTTCACTTAGTGGCAGGACAGGGAGATCCAAGGACAGAGGTCATATCCTAAGGGGAATTGTTAGTACAGGCAATTTGGTAGACCTAAGAAGGATGGAGGAAAAGTCAGCCTGTCAGATACCATTCTAAAATCCCAGATGGCCACACTCAGAGCCGAGGTTTAGAGCAGTGGTCCCCTATCCTTATGGAGCCCACCACCCATGTCAACATTAACCTAGGCAGGGCACAGAAAATCATATGTGCAACCCAAGTGCTCCCATACCCAGGCAGTCTGGGTGCCATGTCAAGCCATCTAGGGAGAGTCACAACGGAACAGCCCTGATTTCATATCTCCTATTAACCTCATATTATTAAACAAAAGCCAACCCTCTGAGGGCTTCGATGTGGCCAGACCTTACCTGAACTATCTGCCTCATACCTCAGGAGAAATTCTGCTTTGCTAATGACACCATTTTTGTTATCTTCCTACTCCTTGTGGCTCTCTGTATCTGGGACAACATCCTAATCTTAGTCATTGTACCTAAGAACCAGAGAACATTTAATACTCCCAACCCCTGTAATAGGAGGTGGCCAACAATAGGAGGTGAGCCAAGGAAGAAAGTGAGTTCATTCAGGATCTAGAAGCAGTTCCACAGCCTATAATTGGGTCATCTGACATGCTAAGCCACACTTCACAGAGCCCTTGTCATGCAGGCTATGAAAGGTCACAAGACCATTGCATGCTCACATGAAGAGGCCACAAAAGACAGGATCCAAAGTGTTGAGAGAATAAAAGAGTATTTTCGCTGGACACTGGTTAGGATTACATGCCTGTAATCCTAGCTACTCAGGAAGGATATGAAGATGAAGTTCACAACTAGCCCAGTCAAGAAAGTCCATTAGCCTTATCACCAGTTAACTAGCAAAGAACCAGAAATGGAGGCATTACTCAAGTAGTGGAGCACCAGTCATGAGCAAAAGAGCTGAATGAGAGTATAAAACCCATAGTTCAAGCCACTATACTGGCACACACACACACACACATACACACACACACACACATATAGTCTCTCTCTCTCTCTCTCTTCCCCCCCCAAAGACATGCCAACAGGCAATTAAGCACAAATGTCCTATTAGTTTTTACTGAATATTTACTACTTTTGGTATTCATTGTTATTTCCACTTTTACTTTACATTAATATCACCTTTAGGTTTAGTTTTGTGTTCTTTTTCTTTTTTCTGATAGAAGACCCTTGCGTTGCTTAAGCTCCTCTCTACAAATCCACCCACACTAGCTGTCATCTGGGTTGTGTACAGGGAACACATCCTGGAGATGGGACCAAATCACCATAGCCCAAGGCAATTTGTGGTGACTTTTGGTCCAGAATGTCAGTTTCAGCCCCAAACCCAGGAGTCCTGGTGTGCACAGACCAGAGCAGCTATGTCCCTTCCTCCGACACTGAAGCCTGCATCCTGGGCTGAAGGCCAAATGATTTCCTGTGTTTTCTCTGTTTATCAGCTCTCTATTATCATAATAGGGAGAGCCACCCACTTAACAACGCAAAGCCAACTCCTACAAACCCACAAACAGCTCTGTGTGTCCAGGTCCCAATTTTATTTCCTAATTATCAAGTCATTCTCCACCAATCACATGATTTGCTCTTCATCTCATTTGGATTTGTGGGCAAACAAATTATGCCTGGGCCTCTGGCAATAGCTCCATGGAAGAGAGCAGGGAGATTTGGGAGGCCACCTCCATGGCTGTTACTCATTACTGTGGCTCCCTCAATCTTCCTTCCCCCTCCCATCTGTCTACACAGCATTAACAGGCTTGCAACACTATCTGCGTTTAGCGTGCCAAGATTGAGGCAACTTGACCAAGCCCTGGGAAAGTCCTTCCCTCCGCATTTCTCAGCTCCATTCTTCCTTCTTGTTGCACCTGTCAGTGACAAGACTCTTACCCAACGCTAGTCACTAAATGCCATCCAGGTCACCGGAGACAGACACTAGTAATGCAGAGAATATGAAGACAATCTCTAGGTGCCAATTTGATCAGGTCCTCTGGCCTACCTTTCTTGGAACCTCCTGAGAGCTAGCTGGGTTTGAAAGCTCAAGGACCCCTGAGAAAAGGAAAGATGCTGACAAGGCATATGGATGCCCTCCTCCCTGTCCACACTGCACGCTGCCATCTGCTCTGAGTCATTGGGTGAGTCACTCCCCGTCTTTGCTTCTTTCTCTCCCTGTCCATGAAGGAAAATGATAGTCTCTTGGAGTCTCATAAGGATGGATCGCCCCTCAAACCTAGCCAGCAGTGAGAGCTCTGTACAAATGTCATCTAGTTTTGTTTGACGTTTGGTCTAATTGCTTATACTTAAGCATAGAGTAAGTCATCATTTTAAAGTATATATTTCACACTTAAAAAAAAAAAAGCACCTCACAGTATTTGGCCTAGTGTCCACAGTGGGTCACAGTGTGCTACTACCAGACAGGATTACAAAAGAGGAGCTACTCTGAGAGATGAGTGAGTGGTATTCTGCCCAGCCTTCCTCATCTGTGTGGTCTCTAAGGCCCCTATATTACTAGAGATACTCTTTGTGGTGATGTTCTATGGTTTTATTTCTGCATTTCCTTCCTTCTGAATGGGATTAGCTCCTTCCACAGGTGTTTACTGAGCCACTTTTGTGTTCCTGGTCCTTTGCCAAGCACTGGAAAATGCATAAGTAAATATAAAAACCCAAGGCAGGAAAGAGAATAATTGAAGATGAATAATATTGATCCATGTGGTCTACGTATGAAGATAGCTTATATAACTCACTGAAGGCTATGGAACATTAAATGGATAGGCAAAGTGGAGAGACCGCAATGATGAGGGTAATCTTATAAAATTATAATATATGCATATATGAAATTAGAAAAGAAACATCATCTCTATCTATCATCTCAAGGTGCAGGGATTGACAAATGAGAATGCATCACATAGGAAACCCTTCGCCAATATAAGGAGCAAAGGACATTTGAGACCATGGCTTCTGGAAAGCCCATTCCAATGTTTAGGGCACTTTGAGTCCTTAATACAACCTAGAACAATAGATATTATTTCCAAATGCTTCCAAATGTCTACTCACTTTTACTTTTACTTTTCTTTTTCTTTCTTTCCTTTTTTTCATTTGTGCCAGTAGCTCTTATTTGGCTTTTCTCCTCAAAGATGGCTGTCTTCCACTTGAGCCATACCTTCCCCTCCAGCTTTTTGCTGGAGGTAAGAATTAATTAATTGGAGGTAAAGAATCTCTCCGATTTGACTGCCTGGACTGGCTTTGAACCATGATTCTCAGATCTCAACCTTCTGAGTAGCTATGATTGCAAAGGTGAGCCCAGCTACTTTTACTTTTCTACAGATGTCATTTTTTGTCAGTCATGGGGCCTAAACTCTGGGCCTGGGCACTGTCCCTCAGCTCTTCACCTCAAGGCTAGCACTCTACTACTAGAGCCACAGTGCCACTTCCAGCTTTTTCTGCTTATGTGGTACTGAGGAATCGAATCCAGGGCCTCGTGCATGCAAGGCAAGCACTCTACCACTGAGCCACCTTCCCAGCCCCTACAGGTTGAATTTTTAAACATTCAGCATGGATTCAAGAAGACAGAGTGGCATCTGCTAATCTGAGTGTTTGAAGTGCTTTTGCCCTGTGTCTGGTCTTTGTACATCAGGAAGCATCCCTGTCCCATAGCCTAAAGTGATGCTAGACAGATGATGCAAAAGCAGAACAAAGGTCCTATGGGCTCTATGAAGGTCATATGCCCCTCAATTCCCTCTTTCCTCCCACATCTGTTCCTATCACCAGACAGCAAGAGCCAACCCAGTCTTCACCATATCCTGTGGTCTAGCAGGCATTGAACTTGACCTTTGACCTTGTGTGATTTAGGAACATCAGGATTTTCAATGCCTCATGTTCTTTCATTCTTTTTTTTTTTTTTAATATGGGCAAGATAATGAGTACATTTCTTATCAAGCATTGTTGCCTCCTCTTTTGTTTCCCCTTCCCATCCCTTCCCATCTTACCCCCTCCTCCGATCCCCCCTCCCCCATCAAAGTTGTAAAGTTCATTTTTCTTTTTATTCTTTTTTTTTAATTTTTATATTGTGAAAATACCGTACAGAGGGGTTACAATTACATGGGCAAGGTAATGAGTACATTTCTTGTTAAGCATTGTTGCCTCCTCCTTTGTTTCCCCTTCCCATCCCTTCCATCTCCCCCCATGTCCCTGCCCCCGCCAGGCCAGGGTTGTAAAGTTCGTTTTTTGACATAACAACTTGTACATCTCATTGTTGCAATGGGTCCACCTGTATCCCTATTTAAACAATTTGTTTTTTCCCTTCCCCTCCACAAATTATACCAACATCAAATACAGTGAAAACAGGGGTTATACCGTGGGGGAGGGACATACAAAGCAACAAAGAAATCATCTTATAAATATGTTAGAAACAATCACATGAAAAAAAAACATTTGAATACTTACCTTGGGGTTCATTTCACCTAATATCAACTTATCTGACCTTTTCTGTTTGAGACACAATTTTCTTTTAAAATAATGAAATACAAATGGCTGGGAACATGGCTCAAGTGAGCAAAAGGTCCTGAGTTTGAATCCCATTGCCACCCAAAATAAGTAGAGTCTTTTAATATTTTAAACTTGTCACAATCACTTTCTGGCGTGGAGAGAGCAGTCAGCCCTCTTTAGTTACTCACATGTATAGATATAATTCCATGTCACCTGCACTTGGGGCTGGCTAGAGAGTGGAAATCTAGAGTTATTTTGAAGGGCAGCCTTCAGCTGTGTAGAAATGATCAAACTCATCCTCACAAAGTATCGGAGATGTGGGGGTGAGATGTACAGAGCTGAAGTCCCCTCCTAGGCTCCGTACCAAGAGTCACAAGCCTGTCCAGGCCTCTGTGAATGCAGGCATGGAGGGTGGTGGTGCTTGATGAGTCCTGAGATCTTCCAAGGACAGCGCCCGCTCTCCCGCTTTCACAGGCATGTGGGATGCTCACTTTGTTACAAGCTTCTCCCTAGTTAACAGTAATCAATCTCCTCTGACTTAAGTGACAAGTTGTTGAAATAGAAAGGAAATGTAAATCCAACATAATCTGGAGTACAAGGAATTCATCAGACCTGAAGGCTGGAATTTTTCAAGCTGGACAAGAGTAGGCTGCCCCCATTAGACACTCAATGTTACTCGTAAGGCTGGTGCATGGTACGATTAAGCCACAGAACTAGGCCCTTAGGTACCAGATTGTTATCCCGCTGCTGTCTGTGTGCTCCACACTTGTACTCAGATAGCTTCTGCTCCCTTGTCACTCATCCTTTTCCATCACCCAACTGAGCTGCCTCCCTCAGTGCTCCAGACACTGGGGCTTTCCTCCCTCCTCTCCTTACCCAGACCGACTGATCCTCTACAAGAAATACACGGCACTGCTCTGGGGCCAGTGATTTTCACAAAGCCTTTACTTGTGCAGAGAACCACGTGTTTCCAATCCTTTCTTACCCTTCCCACATAGGACGGGCCTAGAACTAGCCAGGCTCAGCCACCAGTCAAAGAGATGGACTGGAAAGTAAGGTGAGGCAGAACAGGAAGGGAGTTAAGGATGAAGGAGGCACAAAGCTCAAGCCACTGCCCAGTGCATGACCCTTCCTAGGTACTCAGTGTATTCCTATTGAATGAGTGAGTGAAGGAATGACTAAATGAATGGAGATCTGAGTATCAAGCATCAGGAGGATGCTGGCAAGGTCATCAGATGTGAATGGTGGTGCAGTGGGACCATAATCATGATTTAGTGAAGCCATCAGGATGGTGCTGTCCTGGTAACTAGAGGAATCAATTTTCCTCTGGAGGAACCAGCCTCTCCTTGTGTGTAGTCTCATTGGTGTGTAATCTCATGTAATTTTGGTGATTCTGGCAAAGGCCTAGAATATTATGGCTAAGCACACAAGTCCTTTCTCATGAGGAAAGAAAAATACCAGTTAATGACCTGTTCCCTACTATGTCTTCAATGATCCCTTTGTATCCTCCAAGCTCATTGCCAAGCTTTTCTCATGAGCAGTCCCATATCCTGTCATCATGACTTTATTTTTTGGCCATCCTGGGACTTGAACCCAGGGCCTACACACTATCCCTGTACTTCTTTTGCGTAAGCCTAGCAGATAGCACCCACTTCTGACTTTTTCTTAGTGTTTTATTGGAGATAAGAGTCTCATGACTTTCCTGCTCAGGACAGCTTTGAACTGTGATCCTCAAATCTCAGCCTTCTAAGTAGCTAGGATTACAGATGTGAGCCAACAGCACCTGGCTATCATGACATTTTTAGAATATAGATTGCCAGAATGATTTGTTACTGGAAACCAGATTATTTTTGAATAACGCAAAGGTCAAAGTGAAGAAGATGTGAATGCAGAGTCTTAGGTGGATTTCTGGATCTCCCCCTAGAAATTTTAGTTATTGTGTGGCCACTGGGAAGCTTAAGGGGAGTATGTCCAATCTACTCAACACAGTAACTCTCCTCAAGTACTGCTCAGATGGGCTCTGTCAAAAGGTGGAAACAGGCCTTGAGAACTCTCTTCTAGATGTTGTATCTCTAGTCTCAGACCCACTGGCAGGGAGCCCCTCTAAAAGGGAACCTTGGACCCTCAGTGTCAGCACTGGGAGAACAGAAAGTCATTGGTACAATGAGCACAATTAGAAGTTTCCTTTGCTTCTATCAAAGGCTGACAGCCCAGCCAGCTGGGCATGTAGCTTGGTATAAGAAGCTGCTTGACAGATTTCTCCAGGAAATTCTTTCTCTGGCTCGCTTTTTATCAAGTAGAACTCTCCCACACCTTTGTCAAACAGCCTTTTAAAGAGCGCTGCTGCTTCCTTGTCCTATCCTGGGCTGCTCTGAAGTCTCATTTGAGAGAATGAGAAAGAACAAGGTAGACCTAGAGAGAGAAGGAGGAAAGGAGATCAAAGAAGCAAGTGACAGGAAGAGAGTGAGAGTGACATCAGGCCTTTTCTGATGATGGCCTGGGCAGGAAGGACACTGGAGAAATGATTCATTTGGACAGAAAAGAACATCCTGTTCACATAATGAGCTGGAGTCATTAGTGGAGTCCAAGAATCATGGAGTGCATTTATTTGGCTTTTGGTTTCCAGGTCCAGGAGACAAGTTCCATAGGTCACCTGGGGTTAAGGGTAGAAGACATAGCAGAGCAGATAAAGATAGCCCCCTCCTCCCCACACTCTCCCCCAACTCCAGGGCACACAGAAGCCAGTATGGCAACCCCAGCACCTGGGCCTGCATGTAGCCCCAAGGTGTCAATCCATTGTGCAGCTGCCAGCCTCTCCCAACACCACTTCCAATGCCATCACCATACTTCACTCAGATGTGGCTCTTTGTGGCAGACCCCACCTCCTCATACTGACTTCTTAGCTTCATATCTCAAGTTCACAGTCCTCACAAGAGGGGATGTGATCAAAAGGCCAATTTCCCTGCAGTCTAGGAAGCACTGATTTGCAGAGCACATACAATAAACTTTTCTATTGGTTACTAGCCTACCTTACTATTGGATGTGGCCAGGTGGTAGGACCATGTGGTACAGGGTGGTCAGCTCATTGGAAAGAAAGCCTCATATAGAGTTACCATGGAATTCTAGCTACTGAGCTAGCTATAGTAGCTAGGCCTGTAATCCTAGCTATAGAAGAGGTTGAGATCTGAGGATTGTGGTTTGAAGTCAGCCTGGCAGTAAAGTCTGTGAGACTCTTATCTCCAAATAATCACCAAAAGCCTGGAAATGGAGCTGTGTCTTAAGTGGTAGAGTGCTAGCCTTGAGCCAAAAAAACTCAGGGACAGCACCCAGGCTCTGAGTTCAAGCTCCAGGACCAGCATGCATGCATGAACTCTCTATCTCTCTTTCTCTCTTTCTCTCTTTCTCTCTCTCTCTCTCTCTCTCTCTCTCTCTCTCTCACACACACACACACACACACACACACATTGTGTGTGTGTGTGTGTGTGTGTGTGTGTGTGTGTGTGTGTGTGTGTTGCCAGTAATGGGGCTTGAACTCATGGCCTGGGCACTGACCCTTAGTTTTGTCACTCAAAGATGATGTTCTACTACTTGAAACACAGCCCTACTTCTGGCTTTTGGGTAATCGGAGATAAGAGTCTCATAGACTTTTCTGCCAAGCCTGGCTTTTAACCATGATTCTCATATCTTAGCCTCCTGAGTAACTAGTATAGGTAACCACAGTGTTCCCCTAGAAGAGGAGCAACCTCAAGCTACAGAGATTTCGCAGTCAGTGGAGGTAGACTCCTCCTGCCGGGCCAGTGGCTGCAG
The DNA here is from genome assembly GCF_019054845.1 of Dipodomys spectabilis. Taxonomy (NCBI): domain Eukaryota; kingdom Metazoa; phylum Chordata; class Mammalia; order Rodentia; family Heteromyidae; genus Dipodomys; species Dipodomys spectabilis. The sequence continues at coordinate 776,342 of NW_024870842.1, read as the reverse complement.
TCTTCACACTGAGTCTTTACCAGAAGATGACAGCCACTGGTGCATCTGGAGATAGGGGTAGGAAGGTGGGCAGAGTGTATGCCAGCTGTCAGTACTACAGACAAACAGTAGCTTGTCTCCTCCTTGCCTAGCCAAATAAGAGGCACATATTTGGGAGAATGATCTCTCCAATGCATGGCCTCTTGGGAAGACTGGCTAGTCATTCTCTTTTCTCCTTTCTTCCTGTCCCCCTGTCCTTTTATATTTTCAGGAGAGAACCCCAGGTGAATCCCATAAACCCCAACTTCCTTCTAGTGCTAATCAGGATGACATCTAAGTAAAGGGGTGCTTTCCATTAACATGGGTAGCCTTGGGTTGAACAGAGATCCACATGCCTCCTTGATGCAAGACTTCTCAGAGACTTTGATATACCACGGTATGAAGGCAATTTTCTAGGGCAGAGGAGGTATGCAGAATTTTCCAAATCACTTGATCTTTCTTTTCTTTCCAAAGACCACCTTGCAGATCCATGAGCTGCAAAACACACATTAGACAACACTGTGAACCCTGCTTTACAATCCCACCCATAATTATCCCTCTTTCCAAACTGCCTGCTACCCTATCACAGACTTGACCATGTTTCTGGAAGCACATGCCTTTAAAAATCAAAAGGGCAGCAGACCACAGAGTCAAGCTAACTGTTCTTCACTTTACTTGGTTCCAAAATTCTGCATTAAATTAAACATTCCAGGATGGTAGGTGGTGGTGGGAGAAGTTATGCTTGCCCTGGTTCCAAAACTCTTCCCATCACAACAAACAAAGCCAGGAGTGCCCTCCCCCAACAGTTGTGAAATGAAAGGCAAGGAGCAGGCTCAGAGGCAGGCTCTGGGCTGAGCCAGGCCGGCTGTGGCAATAAACTGCCAGTAGACTGAAGGCTTTGGAACAAAAATACCTTGTAGCTATTGTTTTCATGAGTGGCTGCCCATCCACACACCTCCTCCATTCTTTTAATCTAGAGCGACTGCAAGTTGGTATTTTCTCACCTTTGTAATGTGAGAAACAAGTTAATTAAAATCAATCTCTGCTGCGTTCTCACAATGTCCCCACTTTGGCTTCAGATCTGTCCACTGTGTGTTTTGATAGCAGCGTGCATGAAGGTGGTTATTCAGAGACACTGGTAATTGCATTAATTTAGGAGGTATTAGCTAAGCTCAACAATTAATTACACAGGCAGTGGACAGAGCTGCAGCCACCAGATAGCTGGAAGAAACAGGTAGAAATGCCAACTCCTGTTATCCAAACCCAGCTCCCAGACATTCAAATAATCAGAGCTGTTTTTGTTGCGCTGGATCCATGAAATCTTTCTAAATCCTAAAAGACAGAATGGAGAACTACTTATACATTGCTCATTTAAGGGAATTGTATTAAACTATAAATCTTTGAAAATTGCTCATCTATAAGGGCTATTTGCAACATATCTCACGAAATCCAAATTTCTAGTTAATTAGTTTTTATCCAATTTCCCCATTCATTAACAATTCTGAAATAAATGGAAATTCTTTCTCCCCCATTTTTCACAACAGATACACATACATAGATTAATGTGTATACATAAATATATATTAGATTATGTGTATATATTGTATTATGTGGATATAATAATATTATATATTGTATTATATCATGTACATATATATTATATCTACACATAATAACATGAAAGTGTATGTGTAAGTGAATAGATTAAATAATGAGAAAACAGATTAAAAAGTGCTTTTAAATATAGAAAAAGCAAAAGGCTTTGTGTGGAGATGGTTAGAAGAGTTTCAGCTTTTCCCTTTGTATTCTACTTTACCTCTTTCTATTGGCTGAAATCCTACCCAAGTCTTATAGCCCAGCTCCAGGGCTCTGCTTTTTCTTGGAGAATTTCATAGGTTCCTGATTGTGATGCCAGATTTCCAAGATATTGCCTGGTTCCTAAGTGGAAGGAGATCTCAACCAATGTAGAAGCTCGGCCAGATGTTTCAGTAGGGCCCCGAGACAGCTGGTGATCAGGTGAGAAAATAAAGCTCAGAAAAGTAAATAGCTTGTGTAGTACTTAAAGTTGCCTGAATACATGATCATTATGCAAACTGCCCTCTGGGGAGAGAGATTCCTGTATTCCCTTCCTCCATGGAACTAGGGAGATACTCTGGGCACCATCTGGCTCAGTCTACACCTCGTTTTAGTCCAGCATGACCAATGGTCTGGAAAGGAAGCAAACTTTATTTGTATCAGTCAAGAAAAATACACAAATGTACTGTCACATAACAGATGCAATGGATCATAAGATGCCAAAGATGAAAGCAAACCCTTTGATGGTCTTCTGCCTCTTCTACCACTATCAACAGTTCTCTTGATACATTCTTCCAACCATCTCTGTTACATTTACATAAGGCTGTTTTGTTATGTATTACAATCCCATATCCTTACCTTAGGTCCTTCTATGGACAACAATATGCTCTAGACTTCACTTCCTGGTGTGCAGGATACCTCCTTGTCTTAGTCCCTAGGATTCCAATTTTGTTTCTGCCAAATCATCTTACATCGTATCTCTTAGGTAAACAAACAAGTATATGGCCAGGCCAGATTCCTAGGATGCTATGAGATGACCTGTGTCCCTTCCAAAATTGTAGGTTGAAGTCCTAATCCCCAGCACCGCAGATTGCAAACTTGCTTGGAGGCACAGATGTTGAAAATGGAATTAGTTAAGATAAGGTTTGATAGTGGGGGATTTTTAAATTAGTAGCATAAATTAATTATACAAAGTAGTTTCATTGTAATACTTACATACATGCATATAGTATACTTTGAGCAAATCTATCCTATCTACACAAGTCTTTCTTAGTCCCCTTCTCACCTCCATTCTGCATCATTTTTCCTACTGGTTCCCTTTGAAAGTCCCCCTCTAGTCAGGCACTGGTGAATAATGTCTGTAATCCAAGCTAATCAGGAGGCTGAGATATGGGCATTTTAATTTGAAGCCATCCCAGACAGACAGACAAAACAAAGAAACTGTTATTTCCAATTAACCAGAAAAAAATAAATGAATAAATAAATATTTTAAGGCAGAAGTGGAGCTGTAGTTCAAGAGATAGAGTGCCATCCTTGAGTGAAAAATCCAAACAAGAGCACGAAGCCCTAAATTCAAATTCCAGTACTAGTACCCCCCAAACACACAAAGTTCCCCCTTTTCAAATCATGTCATTATTGTTATTATTAGGTTTAGATTCCACATATGAATGGAAATATGTCTTTCTATGCCTGATTTATCTCATTCAATATAGTGATCTCCAGTTTCAACCATATTCCTGCAAACAACATAAGTTCATTCTTCTTTATTGCTGAATAATACTCCATTGTGTACCTGTACTACATTTTCATTATCCATTCTCAGTTGCTGGGCATCCAGGATGATGACATAGCTTGGTTATTGTAAATAGTGTTGCCTTCAGATATATGCCTAAGAAGGGTATTGCAGGTCATAAGGTAAAGTTCTATTTATTATTTCTTGAGGAGTCTCCATACTGATTTCCACAGTTACTGCACTGATCTAAATCCTACCAACAGGAGATTAAGGTTTCTTTCCCCTACATCCTCGAAAGCATTGATCATTATTTGTTTTTTGTTGTTGTTGTTGAAATCCCATATGACTGAAGTAAGATGTTTTGATTTGCATTTCCTTTATGATTAAAGATATTGAACATTTCTTCGTGTATTTATAAGTTATTTGGACTTTGTCTTTTGAGAGCTCTCTCTTCAATTAATTTGTTAATTGGATTATTTGTTTTTCAGTGCTTAGTTTTTTTGAACTCTATGTATTCCAGATGTGAATTCTTTATCCAATGAATAGCTTGCAAAGATTTTTCTCCCATCCTCTGAGTTGTCTCTTCATTCTGGTAATTGTTTCCTTTGATGTGTAGGAGCTTTTTAATTTGATGCGATCCTATTTGTCAATTCTTGTTATTTCCTGGGTAACTAAAGTCCTATTTAGAAAATAATTAACATACCTATATTCTTCCATGTTTTCTCTATGCTTTCCTGTAGCTCATTTAAAGTTTCAGAGTGGATCTTAATCCAGTATGACCATTGTCTTTATAAAAGGAGGAAATTTGGACACAGATTTCTGTTCACATGAAGATAAGGTAGAGGTTGCATGCCAAGAAATGTCAGACATACCACTGGAAGAGGAGAAGGGGAAAGGCATGAAATAGATTTTTCTCACAGCCTCAGAAGGAACCAATTGTCTACTGCCTTCATTTGAGACTTCCACCTTCCAGGTCTATGGGACGGTGAAGACTCTTGCCTAAACACTTTGTGATACACTGTCATACGACTCTATAAAACCAATATACCATATACGTACATTGAAGCATAATCTATAGTGTCAAATTGCTCAGCACTCTCCCCACACCCAAAATACATTTACCATATCAGATGGGGCATCTTACTTAAGAAGTACCAAAAGTTTTGCTCAACCACCAGCAGTGAAAGCGTGAGTCTAGGTTGACAACATTATCACCCCATTTAGCACAGTCTGTCTTGATTTTAATCCTGACCACTTGAGTTTTTGTTTTAGTTGTTATGGTATTACTGGAGTTTGAGCTCAGTACCTCATGCTTGCTAGGCTGGTGCTCTACCACTTAAATCATGCTGCCAGCACTGTTTTGTGCAAGTTACTTTTGAGATTAGGTCCTACCTCATACCTAGGCACATGTCTGAGCTTCAATCTGCCTACTTTTAGACTTTCCATCATCAGTGGAATGACAGGCTCATGTCACTAAGTCCAACTTCCCTCCATGCAGATGAAATCTCACAGATTTTTCTGTCTGGGTGACATAGGACCATAATCTTCCTGTTCACAGCCTTCCTAGTAGCTAGGATTACAGAAATGAGCCACAGGCACCAGCCCACTTTGTTTCTTAGCAATAGAATCATGAATTGTGAGCATGCTGAGATACCCCACTGGGAGACAGGGTTTCCCTTGTAGTAAGCCAAAGAAGGAATGAGCCAAAAGGAGGGTTCTAAGGATCTGAAGACAAAACTTACTCCTACCTGGCATGGCCTATAGTGAAGTGGAACTTAGACTAAGTAACACTGGACAAAATTAAGTTACCCATTACCCACCTAGGAGTCTCTCCCGTGTGATGGATGGCACAATGACTATGGGCCAGGCAGCTGCTAAGTGCTATCTATGAGTCAGTTCTCTGGGCCTCCACTTCTCATCTGCAGAGGTCATTGACTTCTCTCTGAAATTGTACCCTGCCCAGAACCCTACATCCAAACATTTCCTTCCATCATGTACCTGGATTTATATTTGACATGACTGGGGGGAAAAAGCATTTATGGCTCATGCCTATAATCCTAGCTAATGAAAAGGCTGAAATCTGAAGATCCTAGTTCAAAGCCAGCCCAGGCAGACAAATCCAGGAGATTCTTAGCACCAATTAAGCACCAAAAATCTAGAAGTGAAGATATGGCTCAAGTGATAGAGTGCCAGTTTTGAACAAGAAACTATGTGCAAAGTCCTGAATTCAAGTCCTAGTACCAGCACAGGGAAGGAAAGGAGAGAGGGAGGAAGGAAGAGAGGGAGGAAGAAAGGGAAGGAGGGAGAGAGAAGGAAGGAAGGAAGGAAGGAAGGAAGGAAGGAAGGAAGGAAGGAAGGAAGGAAGGAAGGAAGGAAGGAAGGAAGGAAGGAATTGGTAACAGTAGTGACAACATTTTCTCCCAAGGTCCATCTGAAGAGTAGTACAGAGGCCACAGAGAGCAATATAGACATCTTTCTGAAATATTTGAGAGAATAACAAAAAATATGATTAGCCCCAGAATCATAGGAAATTTACTGTAGGTAAAAACTGCCACGTGTATAGTAACTTACAGAGCTTGACCAGCCTATGTTTATCCTGTTGAGTAACTCATCTCTGTAGGATACCCAGGGCCACCAAAAGATTGGCATAAAAATGGAATGTGGAAAATGGTGTCATGTGTGGGAAATATCAAGGGCAGGTAGGACAGGGGTTCACTCTACAAGTTGTGATTAGAGTCAAATAATTGAAGAGATGAGCATTTTTGTTACTCGAGGCCCACAGGTTGCAAGTAACCAGAATCAATTCATGTTGGTTCAAGCAATGCTGGGGATTGGTGGCCACTGTCACTGGGTATCTTTCCATCAGTCAGCTCTGCTCTCTTCTGTCAACAATTCTAATCAGACAGGCTATTCTTCTATGGGGGAAGAGGCATGCCTAATCCTGGTTTATATATTCTCTTCTAGGCAATCCTAAGTGAAACTGCATGCCACTGAATGAACTTGAATCATGTGTCCAATTCTGAACCAATCACTATGACTAAAAAGACAGGAGATGCCACTTAGCTAGGCCTTGAGTACATACCACATGGGAGCCCCAGACCTGGGAAAGTGGGGCAACCCTTTGAGAGCCAGGTGGATTGAGACCTGGGGAGACTATCATGTTCCTCAAATAACATCCCCTGTTTCTCTGCCTGAGTTAAAAACAGTTGAGAAACAAACATGGGTTAGGCAAGTGGAGTGAAAATACAATAATTATTGGTAAACCAGAGCTTCTAAATACTAAAATCCCAGAAAACCAGCTATGGGTGGCACACACCAAATATCCCAGAATTGGGGAGGTGAAAGACAGGAAGATCCAAAGTTTGAAGGCAGTCTGGGCTATATAGAAGTTCCCTGTCTCAAAAGATCAAAGGCTGAAGATAAAGCTCAGTGATAGAGCCTTTAATACACACACATACATATACAACAACAACAACCAAGAAACAGTCTATCATGATAACTGCAGGCCTCCCTGGAATCCTGACTCTGTAAAACTGCAGCCTAGAAGACAGGTGGATGTGTGGTCTTCTATACACAGTGGGGAAAGGAAGTTGCTATAAAGATCATGCCAAGCAGATCATGTCCACATCCTTCCCTCAAATGCATCAACAAATCAAGCACTTCCTCTCCCTAGGGAGGACAGAATGTACAAGGAAAGGAGATGAAATTGAAAGAGAAAGCTCACTACTGAACTCTTTCTATGAAGCCATCATAACCCTCATCCCAAAATCAGGCAGGGACTCATCAAAGAAAGAGAACTATAGACAAATTTCTTTGATGAACATCGATGCAAAAACTTCTCAAATTTTTGCAAATCAACTTCAACAATTCATCCAAAAAATCATACACCACAATAAAACAGGATTCATTTCAGGAATGCAAAGCTGGTTCAATATACACAAATCAATTAATATAATTCATCACATCAACAAGAGCACATGGTTATCTCAATAGATGCAGAAAAAGTATTTGACAAGATCCAACACCCCTTTATGATGAAGGCTCCGGAAAAATTAGGAATCCATGGAACATTCCTCAATACAATACAATACAATAAAAACAAACCTACAGCCAGTATTATACTTAATGGTGAAAAACTAAAGCCATTTCCTCTAAACTCAGAAATGAGACAAGGATGTCCACTCTCTCCACTTCTCTTCAATCTAGTATTAGAATGCCTAGCTACAGCAATAAGACAAGATGCAAACATAAAAGGGATCCAAATAGGGAATGATGAAGTAAAACTCTCCCTCTTTGCAGATGACATGATCTTGTATTTAAAGAATCCCACGGACTCCACTCCCAAATTACTCGAGCTGATTCAAAACTTTTGCAAAGTAGCAGGGTATAAAATTAACCCTCAAAAATCAATGGCTTTTCTGTATGCCAACAATGAGAAGAGTGCGGCTGAAATCAGGAAAGCAACTCCATTCCTAATAGCCCCACAAAAAAATAAAATACCTAGGAATTAACTTAACCAAAGAAGTGAAGGACCTCTATAATGAAAACTTTAAAAACCTGAAAAAGGAAATCAATACAGAACTTAGAAAGTGGCAAAAACCTCCCATGCTCCTGGATTGGAAGGATTAACATCGTGAAAATGGCAATACTTCCCAAGGCTATCTACAAATTCATTGCAATACCTATCAATATTCCAACCTCATTCTTCAAGGAAATAGAAGAGACAATCCAAAAATTCACATGGAACAATGAAAAGACCCCAAATAGCAAAAATGATCCTTAACAGAAAGAACAGTGCTGGAGGAATATCAATACCAAAGCCATAGTAATCAAAACAGCTTGGTACTGGCACAAGAACAGATCTCAGGACCAATGGAATAGAATTGAAAACCTAGAAATGAACCCACAGACCTATAGCCACCTAATCTTTGATAATGGAGCTAAAAAAATAGACTGGAAGAAAGACAGCCTCTTCAGTAAATGATGCTGGCAAAATTGGTTAATCACTTGTAACAAACTAAAGCTAGATCTTTATATATCACCCTGCACCAGAAACAACTCCAAATGGATCAAAGACCTCAGAGTCAAAGCAGACACCCTGAAAACATTACAGGATACAATAGGAGAAACCCTAGGTCTCCTTGGCACAGGCCGAAATTTTCTTAATAGAGACCCAGAAACACAACAAATCAAAGAAAGGTTGGATAAATGGGATTACATGAAGCTGCAAAGCTTCTGCATGGCAAAGGACATAGCTAGCAAGATCAATAGAAAGCCCACGGATCGGGAGAAGATCTTCACTAGCCATACAACGGAGCAGCGTCTCATATCTAAAATATACCTGGAACTCAAAAAATTAAATCCCCCAACAACAAATCCTCAAGAAACAACTGCCCAATAAATAAGTGGGCTAAAGACTTACAGAGAAACTTCTCTGAAGAGGAAAGAAGGATGGCCAATAGACACATGAAGAAATGCTCAACCTCCCTAGCCATAAAAGAAATGCAAATCCAAACAATATTGAGATACCACCTCACCCCAGTTAGAATGGCTATAATCAAGAACTCTAATAACAACAGATGCTGGAGGGGATGTGGCCAGAGGGGAACCTTACTGCATTGTTGGTAGGAGTATAAACTTGTTCAACCACTTTGGAAAGTAGTATGGAGATTCCTCAAAAGACTCCACATAGAGCTCCCCTATGACCCAGCAATCCCACTTTTGGGCATTTACCCAAGTGATCACAAACAAGACCATACTAAAGCTACCAGCACAACTATGTTTATTGCAGCATTATTTACCATAGCTAAGATATAAAACCAACCCAGATGCCCCTCAGTAGATGAATGGATCAAGAAAATGTGGTATATATATACACAATGGAATTCTATGCCTCCATCAGAAAGAATGACATTGCCCTATTTGTTAGGAAATGAAAGACTTGGAAAAAATTATATTAAGTGAAGTAAGCCAGGCCCAAAGAAACATAGGTCCCATGGTTTCCCTTATTTGCAATAACTAGTATATGTCTGAGTCAAGCAGAAAGGTCAGATAAGTTGATGTTAGGGGAATGAACCCCAAGATAAGGACATAAGTGGTTTTTTTTTCTTGCTAATGTTTCTAACATATTTATAAGATATTTCTTTGGGCTGGGAAGGTTGCTCAGCGGTAGAGCACTTGCCTTGCATGCTTGAGGCCCTGGGTTCTATTCCTCAGCACCACATAAGAAAAAAGAAAAAAGCTGGAAGTGGCGCTGTGGTTCAAGTGGTAGAACACTAGCCTTGAGCTGAAGAGCTGAAGGACACAGCGCTCAGGCCCAGAGTTTAGGCCCATGACTTGACCCCCCCCAAAAAAAAGATATGTCTTCGTTGCTTTGTATGTCCCTCCCCCCATTTGCACTGTATTTGATGTTCGAATAATTTGGGAAAGGGAAGGGAAAAAACAAATTGTTTAAATAGGAATACAGTTGGACCCACATTACAAGTGATGTCATGGAGTTGGGAGGGCGGGGATGGGAAGGGGGAAACAAAGGAGGAGCAACAATTCTTGATAAGAAATGTACTCATTAATGTACTCATTACCTTACTCATGTAATTGTAATCCCTCTGTATGTATTTTCACAATTTAAAAAACTTATTTAAAAAAAGAAATGTACTCATTACTTTGCTCATGTAATTGTAAGCCCTCTTTACAATATTTTCACAATAAAAAACTTTTGGAAGTGGAGCTGTGGCTCAAAGTGGTAGAGCACTAGCCTTGAGCCAAAAAGCTCAGGGAAAGTGCACAAGCTTTGAGTTCAAGCCCCATGACCAACAACAACAACAAAAAAGCAATTAAAGTATAAGTCCATTCCAAGACCCTTACATGTGCATTTAGAGAATATCTGCATTAGTAAAAAGCTAGAAACAACTTAAGTGCCTATCAGCAAGAGAATAGATAAACACATTATATGTTTGGGGAGGAGAGGGAGAATGTAGTTGTAGAGATGGGAGGGAAAGGATGGTAGGGGAAAAACAAAGGAGGAGGCAACAATGCTTGATAAGAAATGTACTCATTACCTTGCTCATGTGATTGTAACCCCTCTGTACAGCATTTTCACAATAAAAAACTTATTTTTAAAAAAAGGAAAGGAGGGTCTAAGAGTCTCAGTTCTTATCCTGATGCTCAACAGAAAATCGCTGTGATAGTTATGGTGAAAAGGATCTTGTTTTGATCTCAAGATCAATGAAAATGGTGGCCCAGACATATGCTAAAAGCATAAAAGGTTATCTGCTCCTATTTTCTTTCCCTAAGAAGCCAGATTATCAATAATAATGAATCTGCAGGTATAGATTTGACATATTTGCATATATAAATGGAGTTACATATTTCAGTCAAACTTGGAGCCTGTCAATATTTAATACTGCTTATAGAGCCAGGCACTGGTGGCTCAGACATCTAATGCTAGCTACTCAGGAGTCAGATCTGAGGAACATGGTTCAGAGCCAGCCTAGGCAGGAAAGTCCATGAAACTCTTATCTCCAATTAAGCACCAGAAGTGTTAGAACACTAGTCTTGAGCAAAAACAATCTCAGGGACAGCATCAAGGCCCTGAGTTCAAGCCCCAGAAAAGGCACTTTAGCCTTTCAGTGGTTAATTGAAGATAACAGTTTCACAGACTTTTCTGCCCTTGCTGGCTTCAAACCACAATCTCAGCATTGCGAGTAGCTAGTTTTATAGGTGTGCGCTGCTAGTATAGCTGCACCTCCTCTTCTTGAAATAAAGAGATAAGGAGGAAGGACTCAGGCAAGGTGACCTTGTGCCAACCTTGCAGAGTGAGCCAGCATGCCAAGCCAGGTTGACCTTAGGCAGTGACTGGCAGCACTATCATTTTCCTCCATTTTGCCTGGCTTTTCTTCTAACCAAACAGATTCCTGAGTTTTCTCAGCAGATATAAGATTAGGTTAAAAGTGTTTGTTTATTGAAAACTGTGCCTTCCAGAGAGAAAGAACATTCTTTGCCAAGCCTTACCCTATTCCCAGCTCTCCAAAGGCAGAGGGATATAGATGTTCCCTCTGGCTCAGAGACACGGTGAGAAGAAATCATTTTTTAGCACCTGTCCAAATTGTGGTAGACTGTATTAGATGATTTAACTTTGTGTTTTAGCCTACGTTTGATTTTGCTCTAAGATTTATAGTAAAGCTATAAAAAGATAAGTCATACAGAGTTTCCTTTGTCCAAATAAGGATGTAAAATGGCTGCCACACAAAGCTCTATCTTCCCTCCCCTGTCAGGGTCAGACATGGTTAATCGATGGTGATGTTCTTTCTCACTGAACCCAGACATGGCCTTAGAAGCATCAATGTAGCCCTCTGGGCTATCTGAGCCAGGATATGAGATGAAAACCATCTGCTATTCCTGCCAAAAAAAGAGGAGAATCTGCGAAAAACAAGAAACAGCAGAGGAGTAATAGAATGTATAAATATGTGCATATATATGCACAGATAGATCACAATGAAATCTCTTACTTCATGCAATTACTATACATTAATAAAAATAACTTTTAAAACATTAGCCAGGTATGATTACTCACTGTAATCTTAGCTACTCAACAGGTGGAGATTAATAGGATTGAGGTTTGAGGCCAGCCAAGGCAAAAGGGATATATCAAGACCTCATCTCAATCAATTAAAGCTGGATGTGGTAGAGAGAGACTGTCATCCTAGCTATGTGGGAAGCATAAATAGGACAGTTAAAGTCTCAGTCCAGGCAAGCCTGAGCATAAAACATGATACCCCAATGCTTAAAAAAAAACAATAACACCAACAGAAAGGGCTAGGTGGGGGTATGTAGTCAAGTACCTGCCTAACAAGCACAAGCCCTTCCAACACCAGGAGACAACAACAAAATAAACAGTAGAGGAGACAGACAATATCAGGTTCCTAGGAGTGAGGAGAGAGGGGGAAGGAGAGAGAGAGAGAGAGAGAGGGAGAGAGAGAGAGAGAGAACTAAAGGCTTTGCTTAGTACATGATCCTGGGAGACAAAGTGACAGAAAACAAGTAGGAGAATTTAAGAGAGCTTGTTGATAAATAGTAACTCTGGTAATCAAAATGAAAGTTAAAATAACAACACAGGGACTGTAACTCTTTAAGCTGAAAATAAGCTAGTGAGAGAGAGAGCTATTAAGAGGGCAGAGACAGCCAGTAGATATTTGTAGGATAAACACAGAAATTACTTAACCCTGAGTTTAATGTCTATGGAATCAGACACACATATGTACAAACGAGCCCCTTTCAATAGCCCTGACAGTAGTTCATAGTTACTGCGTATCTCATGGCAGGCCCTGTGCTGGGTGGGTTTTCATGCCTCATCAAACAGGGGCTATTATTATTCCATTTTACACATGGGGCCACTGAGACCCATGCAGAACACATAATTTATCAAGCTCAAACAGCTATATTATAGTGCAATTAGGATTTGACCTAAAAGTAGTACCCTCATGCCTCTAAATTGTTCATAAATAATATTTAAATGAGAACCCTGCAAACACAATGGGAAAGAAACAGATATTTTCCAAGTGTTTTCTGGGGAATTTTTATTTTAATACATGTATTATTAGTTCATTCATGCATTCATTTCAGAGACTCAACCAACAAGCCAGGTGGCTCATGCTTGTAATTCTAGCTATTCAGGAGGTTGAGATCTGAGGATTACAGTTCAAAGCCAGCCAAGGCAGGAAAATCCATGAAACTCTTATCTCCAATGAAAGCTCCAGAAAAGCCAGAAGTAGAACTGTGGCTCAAGTGGTAGAGCACTATCCCTGAGCAAAAAAAGCTCAAGGACAGCACCCAAGCCCTGAGTTCAGGCCCCAGGATCTGCACAAGACAAACAAAAAAAATCAACAATTCAGTCAACAAAGTATTATTCATTTTTGTGCTGGCCCTAAGGTTCAAACTCAGGGCCTGGGTACTTTCCCTTAGATATCTCACTCAAAGCTGGCATTCTACCATTTGAGCCACCCCTACTTCTGGGTTTTTGTTGGTAAACTAGAAATAAGGGCTCTATGGTTTTGCTTTGAACTACCATCCTCACATCTCAGCCTCCTGAGAAGCTAGGATTATAAGCATGTATCACCAGTACTAGCTTCAAGCCAACAAATCTTTATTGTGTACACTCTTGTATATACTCAGTAGGTCTTGGAAGTGTCAGATGGATAGGTAAAGACCCCGAATTCACATAGCTTTACTGCCTTTTATGATTGGATATGAAAGACTCACATAGTGAAGTCTTGGTTACTGGACACAACAATATGCTCAAAAATGGGACCTTAAGAGGTGACTAGATGATGAAGGCTCTAATCCCACCAATGAATTCACCCCTTTTGGGATTCCTGGATGAATGGGCTGTTAGGAGATGGGGCCTAATTGGAAGAAGGTCACTGGGAGGGGGCATGTCTTAGAGGGCATATTGGGGCCCTCATCACATACTTCCTGGCTTCCATGCCAGGTTTCTGACACCATGATATTCTCCCTCAGCTCAGGCTTTTGCAATGGAGCTGGCCACCCGGAGTGACTCACTGAAACTGTGAGCCAAAATAAACCTTTCCTCCTTTGTCTTTCTCAAGCATTTGTCATGATGATGAAAAGCTGACTAAAATCCTACTCTTTCTCTGGATTGTACAGCGGATAATATTATTAAAAATCGAGCCCTTCACTTTAGAGCTAGGTGATGCAGCTGGAATGGGAGAATGAAAGGGCTGCAGGAAGCTCTGCCTATCCTGCCCAGCGGAGCTTGACAGCCAGCCCAGTCTACTTAGGCATGATTCTGGCTTTGGAAGAGTGTAATGGGCGCAGTGACCGCTCTGGGTTGATGCTAAAGAACTGCTTAGCTAATCAGAAGGGTTACTTTGCTCCAAGAGGGTTTTTTTTTTTTTTTGTCAGTTGTGGGGCATGAACTCAGGGCCTGGGTGCTGTCCCTGAGCTTTCACTCAAGGCAAGCATTCTACCACTTTGAGCCACAGCTCAACTTCCGGTTTTCTGGTAGTTAATTGAGATAAGAGTCTCATGGACTTTTCCAGCCCAGGCTGGCTTTGAACTGCAATCCCAGAGGGTTCTGATGTGGAGTCCATACTAAGGCACACTAACATGGAAGACTGTCCAACAAAATCATCAGTCTGAGATGTGGAAGTTGGACCTCTGCCTGCCAACTCTAGCACTCAGGGGATGGAGCACAACTGACCACAGCTCTTTGACCTAGGATGATCCCTAGTGGGACCAACTTAGGGTGATCCCTCTTCTCACTACTCCTCCATCCCTGGGCAGCACACCAGGGCAGGACCAGTGAGCCAGCATGTGTGACCCAGCAGCAGTAGTTGTTTGGGTTTATTTCAGAGACTATTTTGAGGATCTGGTTCAAGAGCTTCACACAATTTTCAAGTTCATTACAAGTTCAAACTGGCTCAGTGGGTATTAAGGGTCTTCTGCTGATGTTAGAAAAAAGAAAATTACCTTGGCTCGGTTCATAAATCTGTAAAGAGGAAAAAAAAAATCTGACTTAGTTTCAGTGCAGTTCAGGCGTTTGCAGGTGAAGGGATTTTACTTCACAGCTTCACAGGTTCAAGCCCTGGAGGACAGTGTTAATGGACGACATCAGTCCTCGTGTCTCAACTAAGGTGGGAAGTGACCGTAGCCAAATTACTTGGATTCCCAGATGTTCTGGGGAAGGAGGGTAAGATTTCTGAAGAAGAGTAAACTAAGTCTCACCCCATAAATCCTTCCCCTATGACTGATCCACCCCCAGCCCCTCGGGATCTCAGGAGCTCTAGAGGATAAATGAAATGTGCTTACAAATAGATCCTACTAGAAGGTCAATAGAGACAGTTATAAAACGGTGCCTGGAAATGCAAAGGTGAAAACCAGGGGAATGAGAGGCCTGAGGCTACCTTGGAAAGGTGACAAAGGAGAGTTGCGAGTTGACCTTCTGCTCTATTGACAAGTGGTCCTGCCAGTGGGTGACTTACAGCTACTCCTACAGAGAATGGTCCTTCAGGAAGGGAAGGGTGAGTTGGCACTCCCTCCCAGGCAGGGACAGACAAAGCCAAATGAAGTCCTTCCTCTCATACTAGGTTTATCAAGTCTGGCTCCTATCCTCTTCCCAAGGACTCCTGACTTACCTGAGGTAGGGGGAGCATCTGGAGGGCAAAGGCATCTGGAACACCTGTCTATGCTGGGAGCCTTGAAGGATGATAAAGAAAGCCCATGCTTGGGGCTCATCTAGCCCACAGAAAGATGCTACACAACTGTCCACACGTGAAGCAGTTCCCTCTTTTTCCTCCTCTCTCGGTATTCTAAGTATAGCCTTCAAGATATTGTAGCATCTCACTTATTTGCCTTCTGTATTTATATATATTCTAGTCTGTGGTCTGTCTTCCAGCCTTGAGCTTAGATATTTGAACTGAAAAAAGGCAAGAGTCTTCTTTGGTTTGTATGCTGCCTCCCCTAACCCCCAAGACATAGAGCAAGGCCGATCCCTAAAGTTCATTAACATTTATTCACCTAGATGAATGAATGAATGAATAAAGAAAGAAACAAGTAGATAATTAAAGAATTCTAACTAGAGTTGTCCTGGAATTGATGAAAGGGAGAGCAACAATCACCAATTCAGGTAGGATTTGGAAAATAGAGGCTGAGAGGCTGAGCTGTCCAATCCCAGTCTCCTGGTCATAGTATCAGTGACAAAGTGGATATAAAGTCAGAGTGAGGAGGTGATTTAGAGGACTCTTGGTAGGATGTAGTAAGAAACTTGGGGTCACAAACAAAAGAAAAGGGAAAGAAGAGTCACAGAGAAAGAAAATTGGGTGGCAGGAATGTCTCAGAGTAGACTGGGGGTTGTGAAAATCTTAGCTAGGCTCCATTTCTTTGGCATCAGACTCACCAGCTCTCCCTGGATCAATAATCAACCTTTTTGAGCCATGGTTTCCTCATCTGTTTAATGGCACAACAACATCCTTTTCTTAGACCTTCAATGAGATTGAGAGATGATGTAGGTTGTAGCTTGCCATGGAATCTGTTTTCTTAATGACAAAAGGCACAGTTCTTGTGTGTGTGTGTGTGTGTGTGTGTGTGTGTGTGTGTGTGTGTGTACTAGTGCTTGAACTCAGGGCCTCAAACTCTCACTTGACTTCCTTGTTCAAGGCTTGTGCTCAACCACTTGAGCAACATCTCCACTTACGGCTTTTGGGTGGTTAATTGGAAATAATCTCACAAAGTTTTCTGCCCAATCTGGCTTCAAATTGCAATCCTCAGATCTCAGCCGCCTGAGCAGCTAGGATTGCAGTCATGATATACCAGTGCTTGGCTTAGAAATTGAACTAGAAGTTCAACCTTACAACAGCAAGGTAGCTATTCTAGGACTCCACTCTAAACATATCTTCATCCTACACAACATTCTCCCTTGAGAAATTCACTTTGGCAGTAAATTACTTGGGTTTGGTGGGGAAGGCAGACCCCATCCTGGACCACTCCAGTAATTCACAGAATGGCCTTCAAACAAAGTAGCTTGTTGTTTTCTTCACCGATTTGCAACTCTAATGCACGAATTTCCAAATGACACTCATCATAAGTACCAGAAAGATTCCAGGCCACTACTATGCCTCTTACCTGTGAGGCCAGCTGCTGACCTTGGAGTCCTCCTCCAGAGATACAGATGTGAGAAAGCCAACTCTTCTGCCTTTCAGCATCTTAGAATCTAACCCCCTTCTAGGCTCAGTAGGAACCTGTGGCACAAGCTAGAGGATCCAAATATCTGTTAAACAGAGCAGCCTAGAGGGAAGTTGACCAGTGATGCTCTTTGTCTGCCAAGAATGGCAGAAAGCATGAACAAGCTCTGAGTGCCATAGCAGAAGAGGCTTCGTGGAGAAGCCTGATCCTCAGTAAGCACTCTGGAAGCCTGCTGATTTGGGAGCAGTAAGGACTGACTGGCCATGCTACCAAAGGTATGGACTTTAGAAAGGCTTTGATGTTTCCAAAAGATATTAAGCATCTGTACATTTTCCATAAACCGAGATGTCATTCATAGGCAAGATATTTCTGAGAGCTGTTTCAAAGTCAAGGATTCTCTAAACTTTCTATGTTCTCCCCCTCACCCACTTGGCAAAGTTTCCAGAGTTTTGGGACTCCTCATCTCTGGCTGGGCTGCCTCAGCCGTGTTTGGAGAGAAGATGCTGTTGATTTTCCCTGGGCAGAGAGGTACACTAGAGAAGAGTAGTGGGTGGGGAAACCGAAGCAAGAAAATGAGTTTTAAAAATAGGAATCTGGGAAAGGTATGACCAGCCAAGGATAAAAACCAAGACCACCTGGGCAACAAGGGATCTGGGACTAGACAGCCATTGACCAAGTCTGTGTTTCTTCCTCTTACCATGAAGCTTACCTTTCTACTCCCTCAGGAATATCTACTCTATCCTCTGGCTGAACATACTACAGGCTACCATTTCTGATAGACCTTTGCTCTTCCAGACTGTGAGCTATTAGGTAGCTTGGCCTGTGTTTCTATGTAAGTCCTGCACCACCATCATCATGATGCCATATACTTGGAACACTGTGGCCTGGGTTTAGGCTTAGGTCTGACACTCTTGTGTACCCTTGGACATGGACCCTGCCTTGGTTTCCTCCACTGTACAACTGGGAAAACAGTTGTTTCATTTTATAAAGCCAGAGTAAGGTTTCCATGAGTTGATTTGTAAAAGACACAAGAGTGCCTGAAAGATAAACATTTAAAGACAGTAGTCATTGCAAACTCCATGGTAGATTCAAATTCATATGCCTTCAGAATCAGCTATGTCATAGATGTTGGTATGAGGAACACCCATCAGATAGGTCTGGTATAACATGAAGGACAAAGTAAGGATAGATGAGAACCATGTTGCTTTAGAGAGTACATACCCAGCCAGTTTATTCAAGTACAATTTTTAAAAAATCCACCAAATAAACAAATATACCTGAGAAACATCACCTGTTTGAAACCCTGAATATAATTTCTAGTTCATTTGTATAAAATTCAACAGAAAGAGAAGTTGATTGGCTCAGTGAGGATTATGAATACGTACATGGGACAGGTCTACCCAAGCCTAATGGGCTACGACCAATAATGGAACAGGAAAGAACAGAATGTGATGTGGTACAAACAGGATGGGGAAGGGCCTGTGGCCAGGAGCTCAGAGGGAAGGGAATGACTAGGCAGAATACTTTTATACCATCTCCTGTTGCGCTCAGCAAAGCTGTAGGATCTGTAGGCAGGCCTTGAGCCAGACATATTCACAGAAATACACACACACACACACATACACACACACACACACACACACACACACACACACACACACACACACACGGAAACTAAAAACTAAAGCAAAATGGAATATTCTGACTTAGGCCTCTGTTGCCTTTTTGGTTTCCTTCAATCCCAAGGATGGGAAAGACTTCCAAATTCTTCTCTCTCATCCTCTCCTTTTCTCTTTCTCCCTTCTCCCTCCCTCTCTCCTTCTCTCCCTCCTCTTCTCCCTTCTTTTTCCCCTTCCTTCCTTCTCTCTTTGTTTCTCTCCCACCCCACCATCTTCCACTCCATCTAACATGTATGTTTCATTCACTAGAGTGATTTCAGCCAGAAAAAAAATCCTGGCATCTTCAAAGCTAAATGAACTAATGGGTCCATTATTACAAAAATAAATGGATAACAACTGAGAAATAAAAATAGCAATTGTTTATTCCAGGGATATCATTTAAAGAACATTGCTAGAGAGCTCTGATGGATTTAAAAAAAAAAAAAACTAGTACTCCCTGATAGTCAAATAAACCCTGTTTGTTTTCTCTGTGCTTTCTATGCATTGCCCTTAACTCTGTCCTTAATTCTTTACTCCTCAGGAGTAAAGAAGAAACTCTGCTTGCTGTCACTGAGCGTTTTGGAGTCAGACAAACATGGGTTGGAATCAGTTTTTCTCTTGCAATGTGACTTCGTGCCAATTACTCTGGTTCTCCTTCTCATCAATTAAATAAGGATAATAACTTGATCTATCTGGCATCATAGCAAGGCATGCATGATACTCCTCTAGAGTTTAAAGCTAGGCCCCAATAATAAATCTTCTCATTTCCAGGCTAAAGAGCTTGAGTTCCTTTGGGTGGCATCTTATCCAAGACATTCTTGGTTTTAGTGGCTATGTGTGAGTCTGCGCCTGCCTGCTGAGGCTATGTACCCCCTTCTTTGGACCATACCACCTTTTTTGGTGCTATGGGGAAGGGAAGGAAACCACTTCTCCTATTGGAAATGGCCTGGTGGAACTGAAAATCAAAGTGCCAGAGTCTCCACCCATGAGACTAGACCAATCAGATATTCTTCTGCCATATTTTCATCTTGAACTAAATGACACAGAGACCAACAGGGTTAGTTAGAGCTGACTCACTAGTTAGCCAGTCTTTCCTGTCACCTTAATCCTTTTTTCCCTCTCTAATAATGTTTCCTGCTTGTTAGACAGTACAGTTCCCATTGCTTATAGCCATGGAATGTTAAGGAGACAGCTGTGTATACCCCAAGGCAAGCTAAGATCTCACAAGAGAGAAAACATCAGGGTAGAGACTAGAGTGAGTAACTGGGAGAAAGCCCTCATGAAGGCAAGGGTCTGGTTTGAGGAAGCATTGGAAGGTGGTGGGATGTGCAGACATCAGTGCAAATGAACCCAGGGCATCGCTTCCCAGAGCACAGCAGACCTTCCTGCCTCTTGTCATCAGAACACCACATTCGGAAGCGAGGGCACATAGGAAGGTTTCTCTAACTGGCAGAAGTCCCAGGCTTTGAGGGAGAAAGGGAGATGAAGTGGTAAATGTGTTTCCTCCAAATGTTCTGGAATGCATCCAGGCACACCCATAAAAGAAGTCTGGCACCCACCTCAGAACTGGGGCTATATATTTCTTTAAACTGCAGTCATAATTCCTAATTGAATGTCTCTCTCAAAAATTCATGACATGAAGGACTGAATTATTAAGTAAATAAAATCATAAATGAGGATCATAACAGAGCTAATGGCCTCACTAAACAGCTTTCTATTGTGTGGGAGCTTTCAAACAACTCCCAGAAGATCCTGTATAGCTGTATCCATGTGCAAACTTCCAGAACTATCCCTTCACCCAACAAGAAGATGTGGCCCCTGCCCTTCAAATCTGGCTCCTTGCAGACTGAGTTTTTCTACCAATTAAGACAGCAAAATATCACAAGTTTCTTTTCCCCAAGATAACAAAACGGGGAGGTTCTCCCAAGCTGCCCGTTTCTTACTGAGCTGTCACTCATAATCTCAGCATCAACTCTGTGGCCCTGACAGCCTCTGACAGTTACGAGTCAATGTACCATCAAGACCCTCAAATCTGATCTGTACTGCTACCCAGAGTGATCAATTTTTTAGAAAGTTCAGGAGATTTCTTCCATAACCTTTCTATTTAAAGCTGAACTTCAGAAACAAGTGATAGAAATGAAGACTTTTAGGTGACCCTACTTCTGTTCATCCTGACCATCCATCATTTATTATTCAACAAATATCTAGTGAGCTCAGTTCAGTGGTCAACATTTTATAGTGAACAAAATAAGCACCATCCTGCCTTCAAATGTCCAGAAGATAGGAGGAGCTAAGCAAATAGGCCTACAGATAAAACAAACTGGAACTTGGACTGTGAAGGGGAAAAAAAAATGAGGTGTGATCAAAATAACTAACTTAAGATTCCAAGCTTAAGATCAGGATTTGAGAAAATTTCACTGAGTAAAAGATATTTAAGCTGAAATCTCAGAATGAGCAGGAACTGCACAGGCCAAGGGTAAAAAGACAGGAGATAGATAGCAAAGGTTGGGGGAGCCAAGCATATAAAGATTCCAAGGAAGGAGGAAAGAACTTGGCCTTCATCAGACCCTGAAATCCAGCCAGTGTGATGGCACAGGAGTGGCCAAACTGAGTCTGAGAGGAATGATGGGTAGCTTCCTCTAATGGACATAAAATGTTGGCTCAGCCAGCCTTCTCTGAGTTGAAGGAAGGGAACTCCAGTGCCCTTGAGCCATGGTTATTGGAAGTCATGGTACATTGTATCAGCACTTTGACCAAGAGCTTGTAGATCTCAGAACCCTTCTACTCTAATCCCACTTCACCCAGGCTGAATGGGATAAAGTAGATAGGTACAGTGTTTTGTATAGAGTGCCCTCAATAAATGGCGTCCCCAACTCTGGCAGTAATGTTAAACGTTCCCCTTTTTTGGATCACAGAGCCTGAAAACTAAAAACATAGAACATATGTCATGCAAGATCTCTTCCTATAGAATGTGGGTAGGGTAGATTTGCATATGTGGATGGTACTTTTCTATCAGGACTGGTCTGACTCCTGTTTGAGGCTGAGATCCACAGTTCCAGAAGCCTGGCTGACATGCTGAAGTATGGCTGGGCCTTGCCTTCTCCTGGCATTTGTTTGGCATTATCTTAACATTCATGGGAGAAATCTGGTAGATCAGATCAGTAAATCTGGGTTGGAGCCTCTGTCCCACCAAAGAAGCAGTCTTACTTTATCCATAATTAAAAGTAGCTTGAATTCATTGAGTGTCTCCAATCTGTTGCATTAGGTGTGATCCTGACCCCTTCACAGGTAAATATCAGCCTGGTAGACTTGGGTTTGAATCCTTTGTGTAGTCTTGAGCAAGTCAATTCTCTGGAAAATGGGGATTATAATAATCGTAATACTACTTCATTAAAGATTATAGGAGATATAACACATAAACTGCTTAGGATGAACCCAACCCAGAGAACATTCTCAGTATGGGCTGGGTGCAATAACATTGAATTATGGTTTAAAATTTTTGACTAAAATCATCAGTAGGGTGGTTTTCTATAAGGAAGTCATGCTGAGAGAAAACAGAGGTGAAGACCAGGTCCCAAGCTCATGTGTCTCTGAAGGTCAGCTATTCAGAGACAGAAAAAATCAGCAAAGTTGGGGAGCCCAGTTGGCTTGGGATGAGGCAGTAGCAAGTCAAAGGCTTTTAAGTAGTGACTGAGAGGCCAAAGATGCCCCAAGATGCTTCGGGAGTGTCAGAACCTCACCCATCCTCCCCCTGGCCTCAGGCATGACTCCACAGGACTTCTGGCATGTGCTACAGCTGTCTCCAGTGTAGCCAATGCTGGCCAAGAGGCTTGGCTTTGTTTGCAATCTCCCCTCTATCCACATCTGCTGTCTTCTTCAAATGAACAAAACCTCAGGGGCTCAGGCTGGAGATTTCCGTACCACATAAGAACTTTCAGGCTTCCCAAGAAGTAGAAGGCAAAGGGAAGTATGAATTTCCATAGCATTAATAATACTGACCAGGATTTAGGCACCAGTTTCCTCTAAGTTCTTTATATGAACTGTGTCATCCTCAATACAGCCTTGTGAGATAGCTGTTCTAGCATTTTTCTCTATTTGACAGCAGACACTGAGGCTTGTAGACACTCTGGGTCACTTGGATGGTACAGGAAATGTAGGTCTGTCTGACTTCAGGCTTGCATCCTTATCTCCTGCACAGAGAACTTGTCAGCAGTATGCAGCCTCTGAGCCAGCTTCACTTTGGCTCTGGGCTGCCATGCTCAGACCCAGGATTTCCACACAGGCAGTCTGGCTGCAGAACCCACATTCTGTGTATACTCCTCAGAGAGGTGTACAAAAGGAGTATAATCTTCCTCCAGCTTTCTTCTAATTAGAGTGGGGACATCTCAGCAAAAACTTTCTCCTATGAACGCTTTGACTGCATGGAGCTGAGTTCTAGTCCTTCCTCCTCCTCCAGTAGTGAGTTACTCAGCTGCTTCTGAGGGTGCTTCTTCCCTCCCCTTTGGTGTGAGCAGAGTAATTGTGCCCACCATACTGACACCATGAAAGTGTCCCTACTCCACCCATTGCTCACAAAGCCAGATTGCCAGCAATAAGTCTCCACCCAGGACCAGTCCCAGCAGCCATGCAAAAGTGAGATCTGGTAGGTTTCTTGTGTGACACAGCTACAGTGTTCCAACTTATTTTCCATCCATGAGTTTTGAAGGGAGGAGCTGTACTGGAATTTGAACTCAAGACTTCAGGCTTACTAGTGAAGTGCTTTACTTGCCTACTCCAGTTTTGGCTTTATTATTCAGTTAGGTTCTTCCTTTTTTGCCATGATCCTCTACCTATGCCTCATACATGGCTGAGATTACTGATGCACACCATCACGTCCAACGTATTAGTTCTGATGGGGTCTATAACATCTTCCAAGTAGCAGAGATTCAGACAGGATCCCATACCTTTTGACTTTCATATGGTCTTTCAGCCTGGGTCTAGGTCCTGAGATGTGTTGACAGACTAAAAAGTAATTTTTAAGCCATATTCAGCTCCCTCCACATAGATCAGGAGTCTCTTCAGACAACTAAAGAAATATAAAGAATTCAATGAAGAGCCAATAGCCAGCATCTCTGAGCAAGCAGCTGGACCTTCCAACAAGGCTCCCAGTCCTCTGCCCCTTCTTTCTTCAGCAGGGGATTAAATGGATCACCCTCTGCTCAGGTAAAGTCAAAGCCCAGGTTATCCCTACCACATGGGCAGCTCTGCAGAGTCGAGTCACTTGGGCCTTTGTGTTCTGATCTCCATTAATAGCTGTCAATAAAGGTGGGACGTATCCCTTTAAGCTTAATTTACTGTTTGCTTTAGTATAGTTTAGATACTCAAAAGTCTTCCAGAGGGCCATGATTGTGACCTTCTGACTCAATGGAGCTTGGGGAAAAGGTATAAAATTAGCTCCTCAGGGTGGTCCATATGGAAGCGTATGAGAGGCAGAAGGGAACAGTAGTGGTGACCATGAGAGTCCCTCAGTCTGGGAACTGTCCTAGGTGAGAAGAGAGAGAGAGAGAGAGAAAGAGAGAGAGAGAGAGAGAGAAATAGAGAGAGAAATAGAAACACTTCTGCTGAGTCAGCAGAAAAAACTTTTATTTATATATATATATATATATATATATATATAACCCTTAAAAAAAAACAGATTTATTGTTGATACACCAAGGACTGAACTTATTTATGTGTCCATGGGATGGTAAAACACAATATAAGCTCAATGCATTGCCTCATGCCTGCAATCCTAGCTACTCAGTAGGCTGAGATCTGAGAATGGCAGTTTGAAGCCAGTTCAGGTAGGAAAGTCCATGAGACTTTTCTTTCCAATTACCAAAAATGCCAGAAGTCAAGCTGTGACTCAAGTGATAGAGTGCTAGCCTTGGGCAAAAAAACAAATAGCTCAAGGACAGTACCCAGGCCCCGAGTTCAACCCCCAGGACTGGCATCAAGAAAAACCAAAAAAAAGTCACATAAGATCAAAGATATAGACAGATGGACCATCTTGCCAAGTTTCGTTGGGTGTCCTTTGTTTTTCTCTGCCGTGTATATGTGTGTGAGTGTGTGTCTGTGTGTGTGTGTGTGCGTGCATGTATACATGTGTGTTGTGTATATGTTATATGTGTGTTGTATGTATGTATGTATGTTATGAACACTTAGCATTAGATCTATCCTCATAACAAATTTTGGGATGGATAAAGACATGCTGTTGCTATAGCCAGTGTGGTGTGTAGATCTCTCAAACACCCTTATCTGCTACAAATGGAACTCTGGGCAGGTTGAGCAGCAACTCCCCATTTACCAGCTGCTAGCCTCTAGAGCACTTTCTGTTCATGACTTGGAGTGTTATAGACCTCTCATTTGTCCTCTATGACTGGCTTGTTCCACTGTTACTTTCAAATAATCATGTTGCAATATAGCAGGTAAAATCATCTAATTGCCCTTATAAATTTTTCAATGCATGTCTCATGAAAACTGGGCAAGCACTCTTCCCTTGGCTACACCATCAGCCCTTGGTTTTGTTTGTTTTTTGTTTCGTCTCCCACAGAAGAATATTATTTGCCCTTTCAACATGATCCCAGGATGCTCAAAATGCTCTGACCTGACAAACAAATGTCTCCCTTTTTGCTTCCCTGGACCCTCTGTCCCATGGCCCTGCAATTATGCCATTGATGAAGTGGCACTTCAGGTAGACATTCTACCACTTGAGCAACTTCCCCCGCCAATGGTGGAGTCTCGTTCTAGAGTTCCCATGAAACCACTCCTTCTTCTCCCTGGGAGCAGAGGCTGAGTTCTCTCATCCACAACCATGTGGCTTTTGGGGCATCAGTAAGTGTGGTGCCTTACATGAGGAGCTAATGACACCACCATTTGCTCATCATCTCTACCACACAAGAGCAGTGCTTGGCAAAACTGTTCTCCTGATTCATGGGGTGGCAGGCACAGGGCTACATACCTGAAATGTGGCCAGGACCAGAGTGCAGGTACATCTGAGGGCAGGCTTCACATTCTGTCCAGGAGGGACACCAACCTGCTGCTCCTGGAGAAATCCGTGTAGCCTGAAGTTATCAAATGTCTCCACTTTTTCCAGTGAGTAAAGAGAGGCACAGAGAGATGGAAAATGCACAACTATGAGGGAACATGGCCAGTAAATGCCACGAAATAACAACCACTTCCATGTCTGGCAGTCCTGGGGTACCCAAGCCTCCCCTTTCTTTCTGAGCTTTACACCACTGCTCTCTCTGCCTGGACCTTGGGAACCAGCATGTGTGTTTGCTTGTCCCCTGGCTATAGCCATAGCTCAATGGGCTCAGTAGCCACTGTTAATTAGCATATGCATATAAAATGCTAATCGTATACCAAAAGTTGAGCAACAAACCCTCTGAATGCTTCCTTCTCTCAAGTGCAGCTGTTAAGGTTGGGTGGGGAGGCCAGAACTAACATCTGCCCTCTGTCTAACAGTCTCCTGGGAAGGAAGGTCCCTCCTCCCCCAATGCAGGGCCTCTCATTCTCCTATCTTCAATTCCTGCCCCCATGTATTTGTCAGAGCAGGGCTATAGCTGCTCGGGGTTGTAAGCAGTGACTGGTCACTTCCCTCTTCCTTAGAAGTAGACTGGCTGCATCATGAAGTCAATATGTCCAGCTGAGAAGCCTCAGTTGCTCCCCTTCCTTGTGGCTCACAGTGGCAGTGGGCTGGAAGCAGACATGTCAATAGGACATTAAGACGTGGCTGTTGAAAAGATGACAGCTGACACGTGTCCTCCAGCTGCTCCCCCCCGCCTTCCACTCCAGCTAGATCAGGACTGGCAGGAGCTCTACAGACTCATCAGGACTAGAAGGGAATCTTGGTGGCAGAAGCAAAAGGAGTAAAAATTCCAGCTTTCCCTGACAGTGTAGCCTCCTATGTGGATTGTGTAACCTGCAGCTGTCCCTAACTGCCACATCCAGACTTCTCACATGAGAGGAATGGAAGCAGAGACACACTCAAGATCTGTTAGTTCTGCCCTATATTATCAGTCTAGTCTCTCTAGGTGTGCAAGTCTTGGTCTGTCTGAGGAAGGTCTCGTCAGATTCTGCTTCACAAGAAAATGTGGTATATATACACAGCAGAGTATTATTCAGCCATAAAGAAAAATGAACTTGCCCAAGTGTGGTCATGCACACCTGTAATTGCAGCACTCAGGAGGCCGAGGCAGGATCATTGTTACTTTTAGTTCAGACAGGGCTATATGGCAAGTTTCAGGCTAGTCTATGCAACATAGCAAAACCATGTCTCAAAAAGGAAATAGAAAAAAAGAAAAGGAGGAGGAAGAAGACAAAGATATCACGGAGGAGGCAGGAAATCCTGTCACATTGGCGACAAGGATGGAACAGAAGGTCATCATGTTAAGTGAAGTGAGCCAGACATAGAAAGACAAGCATCACAATATGTGGGAACTAGAATAATAGCAACAGCAACAGAACCAGTTAAACTCGAAGTAGAATATTCACTGTCTACATGCATGGAACTGGTACACTGAGCCCCATTAATACACATAATTAACATGTGTTAATAAAAATAGACATAATAGTGTTAGATATGGTGACGCACATAATCCCAGACTCTTGAGAGAAAGACATAAAATGATTGTGGTTAAAAGCCGACTCTCGGTTAAAAAAAAAAAAGTTAGTGAGACCTACCTTAAAATCAAGCCACGCTGTGGCTTATGTTTACCATCCCATCTACTCAGGAGGCAGAAGTAGGAAAGCCATGATCCCAGACCAATACAGGCAAAAATACGTAAAGATATCTAAAGTAACATCTAAGGCATCTAAAAATAAGTGAAGCACAAAGGACTCAGAGCATGGCTCACATGATAAAACACCTGCCTAGCAAGTGTGAGATCCTGAATTCAACCCCTAGTATTACCAAAACAGTAGATATAATAAAGAAGATGAGTAACATTGTATAAGGCAGCCATGATAAACTTTATGTAAAAAGACTATTAAACATTTTCTTTTATGTGGATGTATAAGATGATTTCTTTGTTGCTTTGTATCTCCTTCCCCCATGGTATAACCCCTGTTTTCACTGTATTTGATGTTGGTATACTTTGTGGCAGGGAAGGGAAAAAACAAATTGTTTAAATAGGGATACAGGTGGACCCATTGCAACAATGAGATGTATAAGACCTTATGTTGAAAAACGAGCTTTACAACTTTGGTGGGGGGGGGGTGAATGGCGGGGGGGGGGGGGGAAATGGGAAGGGATGGTATGGGGAAACAAAGGAGGAGGCAACAATGCTTGATAAGAAATGTACTCGTTACTTTGCTCATGTAATTGTAACCCATCTGTATGGTATTTTCACAATTAAAAAAATAATAATCCAAAAAAATTTCTTTTACGTGGAAAGTATTTTTAAAAAGTGAATACAGTCCAGGTGCCCAGTAGTTCATGCCTATAATCCTAGCAACTCAGGAGGCTGAAGCCTGAGGATGTGGTTCAAAGCCTGCTCAGAAAAGAAAGTCTATGAGACTCTTATCACCAATTCACCACCAAAAATAAAAAATAAAAAATCTCAAGGACAGCACCTAGGCCCTGATTTCAAGCTCCAGAACTTGCCAAAAAAAAAAAAAAAAAAAGATTACAGTATTTAATCCTTATATATCACCCTGCACCAGAATCACTCCAAATGGATCGAAGACCTCAGAGTCAAAGCAGACACCCTGAAAACATTACAGGAAGGAATCAGAGAAACTCTAGGGCTCCTTGGCACAGGCTGAAATTTTCTTAATAGAGACCCAGAAACACAACAAATCAAAGAAAGGTTGGACAAATAGGATTGCATGAAATTGCAGAGCTTCTGCATGGCAAAGGACATAGCTAGCAAGATCAATAGAAAGTCCACAATTGGGAGAAGATCTCCACTAGCCATACAACGGATAAGGGTCTCAGATCTAAATATACCTGGAACTCAAAAAATTGAATCCCCCAAAAACAAATCCTCAAAGAAGCAACTGCCCAATAAATAAGTAGGCTAAAGACTTACAGAGAAACTTCTCTGAAGAGGAAAGAAGGATGGCCAATAGACACATGAAGAAATGCTCAACCTCCCTAGCCATAAAAGAAATGCAAATCAAAACAACATTGAGATTCCACCTCACCCCAGTTAGAATGGCTATAATCAAGAACTCTAATAACAACAGATGCTGGAGGGGATGTGGCCAGAAGAGAACCTTACTGCATTTTTTGTGGGAGTGTAAACTTGTTCAACCAGTTTGGAAGTAGTATGGAACCTCCATATATACTTCCTCAAAAGACTCCACATAGAGCTCCCCTATGACCCAGCAATCCCACTTTTGGGCATTTACCCAAATGATCACAAACAAGACCATACTAAAGCTACCAGCACAACTCTGTTTATTGCAGCATTATTTACCATAGCTAAGATATGGAACCAATCCAGATGCCCCTCAGTAGATGAATGGATCAAGATAATGGAATTCTATGCCTCCATCAGAAAGAATGACATTGCCCCATTTGTTAGGAAATGGAAAGACTTGGAAAAAATTATATTAAGTAAGCCAGGCCCAAAGAAACATAGGTCCCATAGTTTCCCTTATCTGCAATAACTAGTATATGTCTAAGACAAGCAGAAAAGGTTGGATAAGTTGATGTTAGGCAAAAATGAACCCCAAGATAAGGTCTCAAATATTTTTTCTTTCTTGCTATTGTTTCTAACATATTTATAAGATTTTTTTTTTGTTGCTTTGTATGTCCCTCCTCCACCATATAACCCCTGTTTTCACTGTATTTGATGTTGGTATAATTTGTGGAAGGGAAGGGAAAAAATTGTAGGGATGCAGGTGCATTGCAACAATGAGATGTACAAGATGTTATGTTGAAAACCGAACTTTACAATTTTGGCCTGAGGGCGGGCAGAGGGGGGGTGGGGGAGGGAAGGGGGAGGGGGCGGAATGGGAAGGGATGGGAAGGGGAAACAAAAGAGGAGGCAACAATGCTTGATAAGAAATGTACTCATTACCTTGCTCATGTAATTGTAACCCCTCTGTATGGTATTTTCACAATTTAAAAAAATACAAATTAAAAAAAATTTTAAAATACAGTCAGTTGTAAGGTATAATGTTATTCTGTTCTCCAGTTTTATAAAAAGAAAGAAAATGTGTTTTATACTTATATATAATGCTATATATAATGTTTTATAAATACCATATATATAACACATTGCCTGTATAAAGCATGATATGTATATACATGTATGCATACATATGGTGGAATATTACTCAGTCTTAAAAAGGAAATCTTGTCACTGGCAACACAGATGAACCTGGAGTCAAGTAAAATAATCCAGGCACAGAAAGACAAATACTATATGCTTTCACATGTGGAAGCAAAAGTCCAGTTCATGGGAGAATAGAAAGGTGATTTTGAAGGCTGGCAGTGTAAAGGGGAAATGAGGAAAGGTGACATGTTGGTGAAGGTCACAGAGATTTAGGAAGATTGGGGTTTGTGATCTCCTGAACAGCATGTGTCTGTAGTTAATAACACTGAACTACATGGAAACAGTCTCACTAAAAAATGGTAAGTATGCAAGGTGATGGATATGTTGATTAGAATTATTTTTTATTGTTCTACAGCTATCACATATCAAAACTTCACATTGTAGCCAGTGGCTCACTCCTGTAATCCTAGCTATTCAAGGAAGCTGAGAGCTAAGGATTACAGTTCATGGCTAGCTTGGGCAGGAAAGTCTGTGAGACTCTTATCTCCAATAAGCTCCTCAGAAGAAGCTGGAAGTGGTACTGTGGCTCAAGTGGTAGAGCTCTGGCCTTGAGCACAAAGGGACTTGGGGACAATGCCCAGGCCCTGAGTTCAAGCCCCAGGATGGGTGATAACAAAGAAACAAAAACATCATATAGCATCCTTAAAATATAAACAACCATTCATTATCATACATATTTACCTCACATATATAATAATTGCATGTATGCATTTACATCATAAATATATTTATATATAAACATGAATGTATCTATTATTTGTCAATTAAAATTTTTAAAAAGAAAGCTATGTTTCTAGTGTCTGGTGTTTAATGAAGTATTTATAAAGTGAGTCTGGGATTTGAATCTGAGATCATTTCTGTGCATATGGCTGTCTTTCAGGAACCCCAAAGAGAAGTGAGTCATGGGATGGAGGCACCTGGGGGTGTCTATCAGTATCTAAATATCCTCCTGATGGTGTTCATGAGCCAGTTTAGCAGAGAGGGGAGGAGGGGGAGAGAAGGGAGTGAGAAAACAAATTCAAAGGGGACTTGAAAATATGTTGCTCCTCACATTCTTTTGTGGTGGTGGTTGCTGTTGTAATAAAATATTCAAATGAAAATTTGGTATAAATCCTGCCAGCATATGTAGTAAAAAAAAAAAAATTAGGCTTGTTCAGCTCACAGCTACCAACCAATTAATCCAGACATGTGAGAGGTGGTATATTTCAAAACGTCCATGTCAAGGAGACTTATCAGACCTGAAGGAAGTGACACCCCAGCCAAAGGATGAGCCCAGGTACCCCCTCTCTCCACCCTAAAGCCAGGCCCAATGACAGCCCTGAAATTAACAGCCGGCAGCTTGTGAAGCTTTGCTTTACAAAGTTCTGAGAAGGGCTAAGGCCATGGTTTCCTGCAGAAAGGCTCCGGGCAATGGGCAAATGACAAGTGGGTTCTGGTGGCTTCATTTGAGGTGCCCCATGAGATGGTAACCTACTTTCCCCAAGAGTCTTAAGCTCCTACTCACCTGACTCTGGGGAAATGGGTAGACAGAATCCTGAACCCCAGGAATCTGTAAAATGGACTTCCTATTTGTTTTAGGTTATTAGGGGTGCTGTAACAAGAACTATGTGCTGGATGGCGTAAACTACAAAAATGTAACTGTCACGATTATGAAACTAGAAATCCAAAGTCACAGAGTCAGTGTCAGTAGGTTTTGTGGCTCTCTTCTGGGCCTGAGGGGGGAGGGGGTGGGTGTCTGCCTGAGACTCTTCTCCTTGGCCTGTCCATGACTTCTGTCTGTCTCCCAGGTCTCTTCTTTTCATATGTCTGACTCCAAATCCCAGCTCCTTTTGTAAGAACACAAGTCATGCTGGATTATAGTTCACCCTAATGATCTCATTTTATCTGATATCCTCTGAAAAAGGGAATCTCTAAATGAAGTCACATCCTGAGATGCACAGGATTAAAATGTCAATCTATGAATTTGGGATTGAAGGACACAATTCCATCTATTAGACCATTTAGCAAATTGGAGGGACACAATGTGAGGCAGGCAGGGGACTATCACAGGGACACACACAGGGACACATACCCACTGGCTCCCTCTGAGCCTCCTGCAGCCCCTCCCCTGCCTCTCCACCCTGTCCCGTACTGGTTCTGGGCCCGGTCTCAGGGTAGTCTGCACTCTGGCTTTCCCAGTTCCATCCATGCTATGCAATATGACTTAACACACGCAATTTCACTTTCAGATCTTCAGTCATACCTGTCACAGTTGAAATGCCCAGTAGCTACAAGTGGCTAGTCACTTTTGGACAGTGCAGACACACAGCCTTCCCCTGACTACAGAAGTAATATGGGTGGTGCTGGATCTGCCAGGAGAGGCGCCAGAGGGAGTGACATGAACAGTGGGAAGAAAGACAGCCAAGCAGATTAATCTCCCTGCTCCTTCCCCACAGAAGGGAAGCTGGCTAGGTCATCTGTCCTGTCAGAAAGCCCTGTCCAACAACTCTCTAGCTTCTTGTGACTGCTCCTCCCTTTGCCCCTTCAGAAGTAGGCTTGCTTACACTCCCACTGTTCTTTTTTGAGGTACTGTATCATGCCTTGTTAGTTTGTCTACTTCTAAACCTACTCTTTTGTAAATTGTCCCTCTGCACAAGTCTCTCTGTACAGCCTGAGGTTACTTAGTCCTGTAGCAAGACCCTGTTGCAGACAGGGCAACACACTAAATTGTCAGGTTTTTTGTGTTAGGGTGCTATCAGTAATGGCACCCAGGCTCTGAGCTCAAACCCAGGATTAGCACATACAAAAACACATGCATCATCTCAGTGTCTGTGATGTAGGCCTTAAACCTAAAGCCATTCTGGTGGTACAATTACAATTCAGCTGAAAGCCCCCCTGGTTGAACTTGAGATTGGGAAGTGACTCAAAGAGATGCTCAGGTATGAGCCAAGCACTTGCCAGGTACCAATGACAGCAGAGAGGAAGGGTTCCCCCAAAGGAAGAGAAGATCAGACACTCAGGGGAGTGGAATATTAGGCTGTAGAGAACACCAATTCCACTACAGGGTGAGTAGTGGAGAGGGCCAGTCCTAGCAGCCCTTGCATTTATAGCCAACCCAATGGAGGCCCTGAGTACCCCATCACAGGGATCTCTCAGTTCCCAGCCAAGTGCCAGAATGCCCGGGGGACTGCTGGAGAACCTCCAGTCTTCCACAGCACAGGCTCTCTGTGATGGACTTCCTCCTCGGCCATGACATTTCCTCTTAGGGCTCTGGCAGGGAGAAGATGGCAAGCAGGGCCCTGTTTACTGCTTTTAATCACCCTGAGTGATGCTCAAGCCCGTGCCAGTCCTGATGGGCCTGAGTGAGATTCATGAGGCAGACTCTGTCCTTAAAGAGCTCCCATGTATGAAGGGTGGGGTCTAAGTGGAAATGACTGAGGTCACCTTTTGGAAGAGTGCCCTTTGTGGCACCCAGGAGAGATCCTTGCTTTCCACTGTTCTATGTGGACACTCACCCCTTCTTTGTTCTGATTATCCAGAGCCTGATCACTCAAGGACTAGCTCAGGACAATCCTCCTCCAGAAGGCTGTCTTAGACTGCTCCAGCCATTTAGACTTAAAAGCAACTTGCTTTCATTTAATCTTGTGGGACCTGTACCCCTTCCCCCCAAAAAATGTGGTTTGCTCATGCTCACTCAGCAGGTCCTCTATCAAATCAAAACAGAAGCCCAGAACTCTGCCTAGTGTGATACAATGGCGTATTCCCTTGATGGTCCAGCCCAGACCCCATCTTTGCTGTGGGAACACCTACCCTCCTACCTCCACCCTACCCAGCTTGAAGGCTAGCAGCTGGATCCTTTCCTTGGAATCGCCCCCAGCTGCAGAGAACTCCCTCAGCCCTGTGCCTCCTCCCATGGCCAGGGACTAATGTCTTTAGTAGGGATAATTCTGACCCAAGCTCCAGATCTCCCTCTGAGATCAACTTAACTCCTTGCTGAGGGCAGCCTTCCTCACCTCTTACTAGCATACCTGTCAAGAGCATACCACACACACTGCCCACCCCAGTCTGCTGCAGGGCCCAGGGTGCTGGATATAGTCCTTTGTGCTAATAGTAGGTGTTCAGTACAGTCCTTAGCACTAATAATAGTAGGACAGCATGGAGGACAAGCACTGAACCATGACAGTTTTTCCAAGAGTACTGTTTGTTGAGTGCCTGCTATTTGCCAGAGCTGCGCCTCTTCCTCTTATCAACCTGAAAGACTGTGTTTGTTTTACTGACAAGGCACTGCAGCACAGAGAAATGGACCTTCTTTCTGCAGCTTCCACAACTTATGAATTCATGGTGGAGTGCTAAGTCTGATTCAGAGCTTCCTGGACCCACAGCCAATCTCGTTAGCTTCCTATCACTTGTCCACTGTACCACGTGTACACTGCCTTTCCTGGTTGGCCACTGGCTCTTGGAAAATCAGCATCATGCTCATATCAACAAGCAGACAGCAGGTGCTCCATAAAGACTAGCTGGCTAACCAGGTGGTGTGATGCTTTGGAGGAAGGCTTTCTGAACATACTGAAATCAGAATAATAATAGCATGGTTTACACGGCCAGTTCAGAGAGATTGTGTAATTCCAGCTACGAGTCCCCACACCCCACCCAGTGGCTTGCTATTTACCTGCAGACATTTAAAGGTCAGGGATAGTAATGTTCAGCCATGAACTTATCATTACTGCCAGGATTATAGACATTAAAGAAAAGTGTTTGTATGGGGGAAGGTGCACAGGCCCCCCCCCCACCACCACCTTGGGGTAGCTGCTCATCAGTGTAGACTTATGGCAATGTTTCCCTTATCCAAGCTGGTTCTGTAGGACCACATTTGCTTTGAGGACCTTCTATCCAGGTTTTTGCAGGAGCTCTGGGCTCTGTAGATCTGCTCTTTCATCAGATTTCAGAATCCCTGAGACCCTTTGATATGCCTAAGGTATCTAGTCTAACAATGAATTTTTTATTCTGTCTTAAATACTTACTAACCATCTGAGTTACATCTTAACTCTGTCACCAGACCAGGATCCCTCCAGGAGACTTGAATATCCACTCTTGGATGCCCATATCTCTAGCCAAGTGCTGGATATGGAGGAGAGGCTCAATAGAAAACAAATGACTGAGAAGGGAGTTTGACATTGACAGGGCAGCTCAGAAGCCTGGGAAGAGCTACCATAGGCCTACCTCTGGGCAATAGCATAGAGTTGGGAGGAAAGAAGGGCTTTGATCCTCAGGAACACTCTCCATGGGGGACACACTTCCAGTGGGTTTCAAGGTGCTAGTCGGTGTGACTCATTGTTATGTAGGTGACAAGATTGCTAGAAGAAGGGACAAAAACAATAATGAGACTGGTCCATTGGAAATGCCAGTGTCCTGCTGGACATCTCTGTGGGGCTCGCTAATCACAGCCCTAGAGAATCTAGCACTTCATTCTAGCCTACAGGGGATGGCGTCTCTGGCTGCTCTATCCCATCTTCTTCCTGCTCCTTCATCTACTCCCCAGCTTACTCCTCAGGACCACTGTTCTGTGAGTGTTGACAAACACACTCACCCCGTGTATATGAGGTCCACATCAACCCAGGCACAGAACATCTCCACCACCTCCCTGTCTTCCTTCCTGACCACAGCAATCAACACCCCTATAGGTAATTGCCTAAGAGCAGAGACCATTTGAATCAGAACTTCAAAATATATGAAACAAAAACTGACAGAAACGAAAGGAGAACACTACAATTACAGCTGGAAATTTTAGCACTTAGTATTTCATAGAATAGGTGGGCAGGAAGTCTCCAGAAAACAACACATTTGAAAAGCACTCTCCACCAGCTCCACTGGTTGACATTTGTAAAACTTTGCAACCAATACCAGCAAAGTACAATGTTTCATTAAAAAAAAAAAAAAAAAAAACACTTTCCAAGCTAAACCATAAGCTGGACCATAAAAACAAAAGACAAGCAAACTGGAATTGATTTAACTCACATAGTATTTATACTCTAATCATATGGAATCAAATTAAAAATAATTGACAAATATATGGGAAAGTCCCCAAATATTTGGAAACTAAACAATACAGTTTCAAGAGAACTATGAGTTTAAAAAAATCAGAGGGAAAACCAGAAAATGTATTTGAATTAAGCTATAGTTAAATATAGTATGCTAAAATTTGTGTGATATAGTTAAAATGGATTTGAAAATGAATACTTTTAGATGCTTATATTGAAAATATGAAGGTTTTGAAGTTAATAAAACCATCATCTACTTATTTAAAAAAACAAATAATATCGATAAACATTTAAGCAGAATAGACAGAAAACACTGGAAGAAGGAGTCCTATTAATCTAATTAATACCAGAGAAACACCACTATAGACACTATAGAAAGCCAATAGATAATAAGAGAAGGTTACAGGTAACTTTATGCCAATAGATTTGAAAACCCAGGGGAAATACACAAGTTCCTTGTAAGAAATACCAAAACTCATAGAAAACAAAATAGAAAATATATATCTGTCAATATATCTATCAAAGATATATTTCCTTACAAATTAAAAGCCTAAATCTGGATACCTTCACTGTTGAACTTAGTGAAGCTTTAAAGGAAGAAATTATACTAATGCTAAGCAAACATTTTTTTTTTTAAATTTTATTTTATTTTATTTGAGAACATACTGTACAGAGGGGTTACAATTACATGGGCAGGATAATGCATACATTTCTTACCAAGCATTGCAGCCTCCTCCTTTGTTTACCCTTCACCTCCCTTCCCAGCCTCCCCCCCTCCCTCCCACCCAATCATACCCCCCCACCCCCCCCCCCCCCACCGACATTGTAAAGCTGGATTTGACATGACATTTTGTACTTCTCATTGTTGCAACAGGTCCACCTGAATCCTTAAACGACTTGTTTGTCCCCATCTCCTCCACATGTTATACTGACATCAAATATAGTGAAAGCGGGGGTTATACTGTGGGGGAGGGACATACAAAGCAACAAAGAAATAATCTTATAAATGCGTTAGAAACACATGCATGAAAGAAACAAAAACATTAAAATACATATTTGAGGTTTTGTTTTCCTAACATCACATTATCTGACTTTTTCCGCTTGACTCATACCTATACTAGATATTGCAAATAAGGGAAACCATGGGACCTATGTTTCTTTGGGCCTGGCTTACTTCACTTAATATAATTTTTTCCAAGCCTAAAAAAATAAAGAAGTCACAATTCCTAAGCAAACATTTTTAAAAAATACAGACTTCAGGGCATCAATAGTTCATACCTATAATCCTTCCTACTCGGGAGACTGAAATCTGGAGGATCAAGACTTAAAGCCAGCTCATGAAAAAAAGTTTGTAAGACTTTTTCTCCAATTAACCAGCAAAATGCCAAACTAGGGGGCATATCTCAAGTGGTAGAGTACCAACTGTGAGTGAACAAGCAGCCAGAGAGATACTGATGGTTAAATGGCCCAAGTCCCCCCTGAGGTTTTTCACAAAGAATAGAAAGCTAAGTTCTCTGTCCCACCATGTCTCTCAAGCTGTAAAATCCTAGCCATAAACTGCTGGGAACCTTACCGGGAGAAAAAGCCTGAGGAAAGAGATGGAGCTAATTCATATTCTCTGCTTGGACATTTTAGGGGTTCCCCTGGCAGCTGGTGAATGAAATAATCCCTGGTTAAACAGGGCCTCCAACAATCACAGCATCTTTTCTTCAGATCACGTTCATCAGTCAGCATCAAATAACATTTATTGAATGTCTTTTCCCATCGATGTGTAAGCTCCACCAGGACAAATCCCAGGTCTAACTGAAACTCAGCACCTGACACAGTGCTTTTCCAGGAATGTGTAATAAACACATGTAAACAAACGTGCATACAGGAGCCTGGTGACCCGGCTGTGTCAGTCTCCTCTGACTTCCTAGGAATCAAGCTTAGGAACCATGACAGAACCCTCCTGTTGATCTCTCGGCCCTATCAAGCCAGGTGTATTTGTGCTTCTGGAAAAAAGCCATACCTCACACAAGCCATGTCTGTCCTCACAGAGTTGACCTCTCACACAGCTTCTCCAAGCTCTGTGCTCAGTGAAGAACAAGCTCCTAAATGCCCTCACTAAGACCAGCCCTGGTCTTTGGACACAATATTAACTGAAGTGGTGAGCCTTGACCTATATTTGTAGGTACAGGGATGGAAAAGGAAAGGTTGGTTGAAGGGCACTTCATGGTGCTCCCTGGCCTTCTCTAGCCTTCCCAATTAAACAGGATGGTTCCAGCCTCCTTTCTAACATTTTCTAACATAAGGGGGGTTGTGTGTTACTAGTGAGAACCATCTGGATCTACTCTGAGTCTCTTGGGTATAAAGTTCCAGATGATCCATTTTTTAACTTATGTTTTTGTGCTTATACTAGGGCTTGAACTCAGGGCCTTGCACTTTGGGCTTGGCTTTTTTACTTAAGGCTGGTGCTCTACCACTTGAGCTGTACTTTCACTTCTAACTTTTTGCTGGCCAATTGGAAATAAGAATCTCTTGGATTTTTGTGTCTGGGCTCATTTTGAACTGTGATCCTCAGATTTCAACCTTTTGAGTAGTTAGGAGTACAGTCATGAGCCACTGGCACCCAGTCAACTGATCCATTTTAAACCAAAGTCCTCGATGATACATATAGGAACTCAACCTGAGACATCCTTTGGTTTAAGCCTAGTATTCACCGCATCAGGCCAGATTCCACCCCCTGGAATTATCAGGACAAGTGACATTGGGAAGATGAGATGAGCATCAGTTTACGAGCCGCATATACTCATGGCCTGGGAGGAGAGGGCAACACCCAGAGCCACAGATTTAATTGGCTCATTTAAATTGCACAAACTTGACAAAGCACTAAATTCTGGGGTAAGCAGGCATTGTTTGCAAGGCCTCGATGCGAGGAGGCTGCTGGTTTAGGGGGCTTTGTCTGTGAGTACAGAGTTAACAGCAGAATTCTACTACATGTCAAGGTGACACTGACTCTGAGTCTTTATTTTACTTCTCACACCACACCCTTTCATCTCCTTCTCCAGTAATCACAGCCTTCTTCAAGGTGCCTGTGTAGTATATTCTTCACTGTGGGTACTCAGGAATGTGATTTGAAGCCAGCCAGGGCAGGAAGGTCCATAAGACTCTTATCTTGAATTACACACCAAAAAACTGGAAGTGGCACTGTGGCTCAAAGTGGAGGAGACTAGCCTTGAACAAAAGAGCTCAGGGACAGCACCCAGGCTCTGAATTCAAGCCTCATGACCAGCAAAAAATAAATCGAAAAACAGAATCCCAGCCTAAGAATGGGCAGTATTCACAGAGCACCAGCTGAGACCACTTGTGCATCAAATATAGAAGTGAAAAGAAAATTCCCAGTAAGGGTAGCTCTTCTGTCCAGTTCTACCTATGCCCTTTTTTGTTTAACTTGTCCACATCATACCTGGTATTTCCACAGCTACTCTTAGCCAAATATACATATCTCTCACATGGAGGAAATACTTCCCATTCAGTCTCATTTCTGTACTTCCCATGCTCTAAATACAAGTTCTCTGGGCATGAAGCATTTTCATTCACTCATTTACAGGATGAATTTTCATTAACCCTGTAGTTCTGTACTGGGAACTATAAAGATCTGGGAGGAATGAGAAGTAGAATGCTTTGATGCAGGTTTTTGTTTTTCAATGAAGCAGAGCTATATGGAATGACATGAAAAGATCTTGGAGCTAGATTGCTATAATTTACTAATAATGAGCAAAATGGTGTGTATCATTTGTGCTTCAGGAAGGGAGAAGGAGGGATGAAAAGAGAGAGAGAAAGTACATGGAGGGAGACAGAGGAAAGCTTCTTTGTATCAAGTCTCTCTAGAAAACACAAAAATGGCTGCCCTTGGGTGAAGTGGAAGTAAGTCTCCAGATTTATGATACTTAAAATGGATCTATTTTTAAACCATATTTATGTGTTATCTATCTCTTTCAATAAAACCTTTTTAAGGAAACAAAAACAAGAAACCCGATAGTCAGGGAGACATGTAGACAAGTAAGTAACCCTTTCACTAGAAAGCAGCATAGTAAATGAGAAAATGTCACATCATGCAGCTCTCTGGGGTCTCGAGAAAAGGTTGGGTGGAGAAGTCATGATACACTTATTAGAGGGAATGATATCTTGATTAACCTTTAAAAGATGAGCATAATTGAAGGCTGGTATCTTCACGTCATTTAGCTGTCAACAAAACAAAAACAAACAAACAAAAAGCCTACCAGAAGCTTCTCACAGAGATTGCATAGGTCTGTCATGGCCTGTGGGGAAAGTCAAGGCTGATGCTGATGTGCACAGCAGAAGTGGCCCCTCTCCTGTGTCCCCAAGGATGCTCAGTTACTGGGGAAAACGTGGCCCATTACTCCCAAGCCAGCTACCTCAGGGTGTAGACACAGAAGCACTTGCAAAAATAATTTCTTAATTAGCATCATATTCTTCCTGCCCATTCCAGATGGCCAATGATGTGCAAAGCTGGTTAAAACTTGCCTGGCTTTGATTGCTCAAGGTCATCTTCAAGTGTCTCATTTCTGTCAGGTGAGATGAAATTGCATCTCCAG
Source organism: Dipodomys spectabilis (assembly GCF_019054845.1). Lineage (NCBI taxonomy): Eukaryota > Metazoa > Chordata > Mammalia > Rodentia > Heteromyidae > Dipodomys > Dipodomys spectabilis. Next base: position 735,737 of record NW_024870842.1, on the reverse strand, counting down.
AGCTCCGCCCAGTTCCCTCCCCACCTCCATTCCTGAGTAACTGCTCAGAGTGAGTGTTCTTTAAGAGACCAGGTCCTCACTGACATCTCTCTTTAGAGAGCTCCATCAAACTCCCGCACTTGCCCAGTGTCCTTTCCTTGGCCACTGGTAACCAAGGAAACAAGATACTATGGTAACACAGGGAGGAGAAGAAGGGAGGCATCTCAGAGCCCTTCCTTGCATTCTTTCTCATCTCTCCTGAAATCAAGGCGGCTATAGGGAAGAAAGAAGACCTGTTGGGGAGGGGGCTCTGCAGCTTCCCAGGCTAAAGGGCCAAAGACATAGGCAGTTTAGTCAGCTGACAGCCAGAGCCTAACATTCCACAACCTGAACAGTGATGCCCCAGGGATAGCTAACAATGCCCTTTTCTAGGGTGAAAGGCCCAGATCCTTCTGGGATCTATAATAGAATGCCCCAAATACCACCCTGTACAGGATGGCTGTTTGATTTACATGAGTGAACAAAATACAGAGTGAGATCATATAAAAGCAAGGCCCTAGATACTAAAATCATAATGTATGACAAAATTACCAATCGTTTGCAGACTTCAGCAATGCTGGATTTATTTTGGTTTTCCCTATCTTTCTGCCTTTAATCTTCTGCCTCTCCTTTCAACCCTGTCTAGAAATCTCTCTCTCTCTCTCTCTTTCTCTCTCTCTCTCTCTCTCTCTCTCTCTCTCTCTCTCTCTCTCTCTCTTTCTCTCTCTCTCTCTCCTCTCTCTCTCTCTCTCTCTCTCTCTCTCTCTCCTCTCTCTCTCTCTCTCTCTTTCTCTCTCTCTCTCTGCTTCTCCCAAGCTCTCCTTCTGTACCTTTCTGTTTGCCTGCCATTCCCCTGAGAACTTCATTCCTGCTTCTGCTTCCCTGTCTCTCTCACTATGTATCTCTGCCTCTGTGTCTCTGTATTGTCTCTCTCTGTCTCCCTGACTCTTTTCCCTGTCTCTGTCTTTGTCTCTAATTGGCCCCGCCTACCTCTTCCTGACCTGCCACTCTTAAAATGGAGTGGCTTAAGGTGAAAGATTGTCTGTATTTGGCCCAGAGCTTGGACCCTGCCAACCAGATACAACTCTCCTCCGTGTAGAACACTGTTTGGTTCCTGTGACCTTATCACAGACCAGCTGTGTTGGACACAGAGGACCTCAAGGCAGGACAAATGAGGTAAGTCAGAACAGTTCAATTGTCAAGTTAGATGGTGTCATAAATCATAAACAATCCAAGGGCTCTGCTCAAGCAAAGAGGAGGAGAGAGCTACCTTTTTGTGTTCAATCTTTTGATCATTGAATTTTACAAACTTTCTGGAGATTTCTCATATGAGTTCCAACAATCTTATCTCCCACTTCTTCCTTTAAATCTGCCTCCAAAGGAGTCACTGTTCTACTTGTGGACTGAGTCCTTCCTTGGAACAGCAGTCTCCAAATGGTTTTTATCACAAGCACCCATCAGTTCAGATATATTAAATATGGACTACATGTATGCATGTATTTATAAGCCACACATGTGTGCTACAATACCATTTTTGTACATAGTAAAAAATGGAAATTTAGGAGGAATTAATAGTAAGTTATGGCTGCCTCCACAGACTGTATATATGCTCACTGTAAATCTACTTGGTCCTTCCAGTGACCAAGTGCTTTCCTTCATAGGCCAGAAACAAGTCAGAGCTCCTGGGGGACTCAGGAAGAACCACAGGAGATGTATGGGCCAACCATTTCCAAGGAGTGGGCGGGGGAGGTTTCCTTAAGGGCTGTAGTAAAAGGAAAACAGATAGGGCAGCTCAAACAACTGAAGTGTGTTAGCTCACTTTCTAGCCTCTGATATGTCTGAGATCCAATCATGGCTGGGCTGGTTTTCTTGGAGACTCTGGGGGACCTTGTAGTCATCTCACAAGTTCCCACAAGCTGGAGATAGAGCTGTGTTCCCCCACCCCTTCTGCTGTCATCATCGTGTGGTCTTCTCCCTCTAGGTCTCTTTATTTTCCAATGCCACTCCCTTTTTTCAAATGCTCTTCTTTTTATTAGGGCCTGCATATTCAATTACAGCTTACCCCAATGCTCCCTTCCTACTTGATGATTCTATTTCAAAATAAGGACACATTCACAGGTCCTGGGGTTAAAACTTCAGCATCTTTTAGGGGACAAGACTTATAAGTGCCACTAATAATGAAAGTGAGAACAAGCAGAACTTTTACATGTAACATCTTCTTGGGGGTAGGGCAGACCAGAAAAGCAGGAAGGCCTTCCACAAAGGGATGACAAAGTCACAGATCCAAGACCACAGGAAGAGCTTCAGACCCTGGCTAATTACCAGTTCTAGAAAAGTCTTCATTCACAAAAGCAGTTTGACATTATCTTTACAATGATATTTCCAAAACACTTTGTAGTTGTTTCTAGAAGAAACAGGGACTCAGCCGGCTGCTCCTGGAATAACAGGGGCAAGGACATATCTTCCTTACTCCTGACTGTGGACACACCACCCTGTTTGCTTCCTAAGCCACACTGAGTGCTTGTCACCTGTACTATTTAATTATGGCCCAAGAGATTTGCTAACACTGCACGTTCCATCCACAGGGCCTATTTAATTTAGGTATTAAAGAGACACACTTGCTATATTGTTACCAAGTAACAAGTGTTAAACCTCAATAAAGAACATTTTTAATCATAAGGTTCTGAAATGCATATCTCCCTGTTCATTCTCTAAGAAAAACATTTTAATTATCTATTGACATGTATTGCACATGAAGTAACTATCTTTTTAAAAGATAAATGGTTTTGTGGGTGAGTCAGGTTAATTAAAAGCCAGTGGAGTATTACAAGTGTATTTACTAGAGAATGTTCACTGTAGGAGAGGAATGGTTCTCACACAGTTGTCAGAAGTCTGTAAATGTATTGTTTAATAACCACTTGGCACTTAATTATAGTGAGATGGTGAGTACTTAAGTCTAAACTAAATACACATTCTCATGATTGCATCTAAATGGCTTCTTCTGGGCATTCTCTTTTCCATGTCATACACATTGTGGCAAAAGGAGATCATGTGAGCGACTGACAGCTAGAAGCCCATGCTGGATGCCATAGGTATGTTCAGACTCAATTCCAGAAAGGAGACCAATTCTGGGAAAGGTCTGTCAATAGGATGAAGTCCAACTCCTACTATGGACTTCTTATCATGAATCCAGGGGCTTTTATATAATCTTATGAATATTTAATCTTATCATGAATCCAATGGCTTTATATATAATCCAAGTTCTATATCAGCCTCCTGTTATTATGATAAAATGCCTGTGACCATTAACATAAAAAAAAAAAAAAAAGAAAGGTCTTACTTTAGCTCCTGGTCCTGAAGGTTCCAATCAGGCCTATAATGAAGTTAGCACATCATCAGTGGAGCATGTGGTAGGGCAAACCATTCATCTTATGAACCAGGAAGCAAAATAGAGAGAAAAAGAGAGGTCAAGGTCCCACAACTCCTTTTGGAAGAATCCCCCCCCAAAACATGAGGACCTACCACTAAGATCCAGGACCTAAAGGGGCCACTACCTCCAAAGTGCTTCACCCTAAGGACAAATCCTTTATCATGTGAGCCTTTGGGGGAGCACTCATCTAAACATTAGCAAGTTTGTACTTTCTTTTCCATTCTTACCTCTATCTCTAATACTCACTGTGTACCTCAGCAGGTGTACATCCTCCTGCCACATGGAGTCGACTATTCTGGAGTGTAACAATTCTATGATCTCATAGGATTATGATCAATAAGCCCCAAACCAGCCTCCAATGATCACATAACATGAGCAAATAAATAAATAAAAGCCTTTGTTTTTTTATATCACAGAGATTCAGGAAGGATATTTGTTTTGAAAGCTTAATGTGGCCTACCCTGATTCATGCATTCCCAGGGAAAACCTGACATGAGGGAGATGTATATGATTCCTTGATGGTGAATGAATACGTAAGTCAGTCAACAAATCTTCCCTTTCTTGTTCTCCAGAATATTTTCTGCATGTGTAGAATCAGATGCCTGTCTTCTCAGGGACTTCAAGACTTCCTCCTAGGTTGGAGTAAAGAAGACCTACCTATGAAATGAAAAGCCTGAGCTGTACTACAGTGAACTGAATCACTTAACTTTTGGGAAAGGCTTAGGAAGGGTCATGCACACACTGCCTTTCCCATCATCCATCCCTCTACCACTGGTAATGGCACCCCAGCTTTGCTCTGAGTGACCCACACGCATCCCCATTCTCAGCCCTGTGGTTTGAACAGCATTGACCCCCATCCCCCAGCTCTAGGATGGATGTAAATTGTCAAGGTCACACATCAAGATAATGTCAGGGCCAATGCTAATACCCAAATCTCCCCATCTTGGGCTTCATTCATTTCATAACTATATGGGGGACTTCTGCTCAGACCCACTGCTAGTTTCAGGAACAGAGAGAGACACTTATGGGGAGTCCCTATCAGCAGGCTCAGGTTCAGTCCCAGGCTCCCTCCTCCATGTATCCCTCCCTCATACACTGTCCTTGCCACCCATCCAGACGCCCCTTTTCCCAGAAGCCTCCCCTGACTGGTCCAGGCCTCCCTGAACCCACTGTTTTCTGTGATTCCCTCATCTGCAGTCCCACTTGCGGACAGATGGAGCTGGCAGAGAGGGGCTGTTCCTTCCCAGGGCAACACAAGTCCCACTGATACTGGAGAGGCCTGGCTCATGGTGGGCTCAGAGTATTCAAAGGCTCTCTTCCGGGACTGTTGAGAAATTCCTGATGTGCTCCTCCTGCCATCCTGGCTTGGACCAGATGTTAACATCTGGTTACCACCTCCGGGGAAGGAAAACAGTCCTAAAGCACAGGGCCCTAAACTGCTTGGTAGGAAGCAGAGTCCTTGGGAGCCACAGGAAGAAGGACCAGCTCTGAGCTGATTGCATTGCCCCTGGCAACCACACGTCCCAGCAGGTCTAGTCAATACGCAGGGCTCTGGGATAAGGCTTCCTGAAGCTTACAAAAGAAATCTATATTGTTCTCAAGAGCAGCCAACCTTTCTCGAGGCAGCATGAGTTCCCTCCCACCTGTGGCCATCTTAAAGGGACACAGAGGCCAAACCTAGAAGATGAATGAGGCTCAAACTCCAGATTAACAGCCTGAAATGGAAATGGAATTTTACCTCTTCATTTACCTTTCCCTCATCCCCTATGTCAATACCTCTAAGGCCGACAATTGACTCCAGATTGTTTTGTCTCTCTCCTTTCCAATCTAGCTGAATAATAACAGCTAATGATTGAAGGCTCTCTTGGACTATAAAATACATACATTAATTCATTTGACCCTCAGAAGACCCAACCCAGAGTAGCTACTATTAACAACAGCATTTTTTTTTTGGCTCAGGAACCTGAAGTACAAAGCAGTTAAGAAAGCTGCCTACATCACATAGCTCATCAGCAGTACAAATAGACAATGTGGCCATGCTCTTTAACATACTGTCCCACCCCTCTAAAGGCAAAGGGTTTGGAATCATACCAGTCAAGAGGAAAAATTTTACTTCAAGCCTTTGCTAGCTTTGTGCCTTAGACAAACCATACAACCTCTCTAATCCTCATTTCCACACCTGTAGTATATACATATAACTATCATCTTTATCTTATAGCATAACTTCAAGGTTTTTTGTTTGTTTGTTTTGTGCTGGTCCCGGGGTTTAAAGTCAGGGTCTGGGTGATGTCCCTGAGCTTGTTTTGCCCAAAAGACTAATGCTCTACCACTTTGTGCCACACCATTTCTGGCTTTTTTATATTAATTGGAGATAGGAGTCTTTGTTTTTTATGGTGCTGGTACTGGAGCTTGAACTCAGGACCTTGTGCTCTCACTTAGCTTTTTTGCTCAAGGCTGACACTTTACCATTTGAGCCTTACTTCTGGCTTTTTATTGGTTAATCTCTCAGATTTGTCTGCCCAGGCTGACTTTAGATCTCAATTCTCTGATCTCAGCCTCCTGAGTCCCTAGGATTATAGACGTGAGCCACCAGTGCCTAACAACTTCATGATTTTAGTGAGATGTTCCACTGATCTTGCCATCCCCACTGCCCACCCTTCTGAGATCTATGAGACTAAACTATTTATATGTGCCTTTACATACCTCTGCTCTCTCTGGCTGGAGTATTCTTGACTCCATCTTTTCTAGCCACCTCTTCTTATTCTCAGATCTCAGCCAGATTCTGTCCCCTCTGACAGGCCTCCTGACTTCCCAATTCTGCCCTGCCTTCAGTGTTCTCCTACATGCCTACACAGCCCACAATGGGCTAGATTCATCATACTAAGCTGTAACCAGGATCCATCTCCTCTGCTGGGCTGTGCATGTTCCAGGACTCTTGCTGGGGAGCCTGCCTTGCACCCATAGTGTTAGCAAGAAGTCTGGAACAAATAAAGAACAGTCAATATTCATTGCATATTGTTGGTGGGAATGAAAATTTGTTCAACTACTTTGGAAAGCAGTATGGAGGTTCCTCAAAAGACTCCACATAGAGCTTCCCTATAATCCAGCAACCCCACTTTGGGGCATTTACCCAAATGATCACAAACAAGGCCTTACTAAAGCTACCAGCATTATTTTTACAGCATTATTTACCATAGCTAAATTATGGAACCAACCCAGATCAAGAAAATGTGGAATATATATATATATATATATATATATATATATATATATATATATGAATTCTATGCCTCCATCAGAAAGAATGACATTGCCCCATTTGTTAGGAAATGGAAAGACTTGGAAAAAATTATATTAAGTGAAGTAATCCAAGCCCAAAGAAACATAGGTCCCATGGTTTCCCTTATTTGCAATAGCTAGTGTAAGTTTAGGACAAGCAGAAAAGGTCAAAAGCTATTGTACATATGGCCATATAAGATGATGTTAAGCGAAATGAACCCCAAGATAGGGACACAAATGGTTTTTGTCTTCCTTGCTATTGTTTTTAATGTATTTATAATGTATTATGTGATCTTTTTATGTTTCTTTGGTATGTTCCTCCCCCACGTTATAACCCGTTTTCACTGTATTTGATTTCAGTGCCCTGCATCTTGTATATACATTTTTCTAATTTGGAGAGGGGAAGGGAAAAAACAAAATGTTTAAATAGGGATACAGGTTGACCCATTGTACCAATGAGATGTACAAGACACTATGTTGAAAAGGAACTTTACAACTTTGGTGGGGGGTGAGGGGGTGGGAAGGGGTGGGGGGAATAGTTGGGGAGGTAGGGAAGGAAGGGATGGTAGGGGAAAAATGAGGAGGCATCAATGATCAATAGGAAATGTACTCAGTACCTTACTCATGTAACTGTAACCCCTCTGTACAGTATTTTTACAATAAAAATGTATAAAAAATCAAAAACAAAAACAAAAATATTCATTGCATAAATAACTATGAATAAGAATATCTGTTATTTATAGTTGTATTCCTGCTTAGCCCCTCCTAATGGGTGGTGGGTGTCTGGAAGGCAACAGCTATGTCTTACTGGTTTAGTTTTCTGTGGATTCCCCACCACACCTGGCATCCTATAAGCAGAGCTGGAACTAGAATGAGGTGAGAGACGTGGCTGGACATGCATTCGAGGAGGCATAGACTCCCAGCAGCATGGCTGGGCAAAGATGCTCCCCTATTCATTCCACCTAATTTAAATTAGTAAATGACCTGATACTTGGACTATACATTTCCATCGAGGACTTAAGAGTTATGACGATACGTCTCCATCATCAAACACTGATAGAGTCACACATACCACTTTCACTGGATCCCTACATCTGATGCAATGCTTGAAGCCACAGGTGTGGCAGTTGCTTTGGGGCTCAGTGGTATCACACCAATCAGGGCTGTAGAGGGAAAGGTATTAGCACATGAGAGGCGAATCAGGGCTCTCTTCCTTGAAGACAAAAGAAGAATCATAATGGACAATATGATTGATTCACATTGAAGTCAGTGAGGGCAGTAGGACAGAATACTCCAGGCAGAGAACTAAATGTCCAAAGCCAGAAGAAGCCAAGTTTCTTCGGGACCTAGAAGCAATTCAGCCAATTGAAACTCAGCCTACATCCAATGAGCACGGTGAAAGAGTTAACAAGGATGACCTCTTGCCTTTTCATAAAGTCTGAAAAGTATTGTGTCATCCCTTATTTAATTAATCCTTAAACTAATTATTCCCATTTTGTTGATTGGGAAACTGAGGTTTGGAAGTCAAGGGATTTATTCAATGCATACAAGTAGTAAAATAGAGTTTGAAGCCTTGTGTGGCCTCTTTGCCATTTCTCACTGCAGAAGATGGTGGCATCATTTGCCGGATCCCCTAATGTCAGAGTTTATAGGGCCGGAACTTCCTGTAACCTTTTTTTCAGTATTTGGGTTAAACTCAGGGACTTAAGCACTCTGCAACTTGAGCCACAACACTCCCCCAGTCCTTTTGCTTTTAGGTTGTTTCTCAGACAGGGTCTCATACTTTTGCTCAGATTAACTTTAGACTATGATCCTCCTACCTCTGCCTCCTCCAGGGGCAGGGATAATAACCAGGTGTCCCCAATGCCCAGCACTGCCTCCTTTTTGACAGTGACTCTGAAGCATTTGGGGTTTCAATCCTTCTCTTAAACAGTTGAACAGATGTCTGTGGGGACCAAGAGGAAAGTGGCTTGTCTGTCCATCATGCTGGCTTCTTGCCCAGCCCCAGCAAAATGGAAATGAAATAACTAAGGCCTCAAAGGCAGTGCTTTGGCTTAAGTGAAAACAGAGATTCAAAGGCTCTGGGCAAACAATGCGGACAGCATGTCACTGCTCTCTGATGTGTCAACCAGACGGGGCTCCTCTGGGCGAGGGAGTGTGCCTGCTGCCTTTGTCAGAGTGGATGAGAACAAAGCAGGATGGATTAGCTAACCCCCTGCTGGCAGCAAGATGCAGCCTGAAATTCAGCTCTTGGACCCCTTGGCTCTGGGGTCAAGGAGATAGCAGTGTCCGGACCAACACAGCATGGCTCCCATGGCTAGCCAAATGACCCGAATGGGCTGGTGGGAGGTCACAGCAGGGCAGTTTCCATTTTAACCCCATTGTTTAGCCAAATGAAGCCAAGATGTTCCTACTCCCTACTGGAGAAGTCTGCCCGACTTCAATAATTTCTGAGTGCTGACAGATAATTCAGAGATATTGGATACTTCACCACCTGGGGACTGCCCCTCGCTACGGCAGCAATCAGTTACTGCCCGCCGACCAGGGGCCATGCAGAGGCCCCGGGCCCCCTCACTCCTTTACGATCAGGCTCCAGTGTCTTGAAAAATATTGCTTGAATTTATTTATATAATCGCGTTAGGAAGACGGTGAGTTATTGTGAAGTCAGCATTCTTCCATCTTCCTTCCCACTAATCCTTTGTTTGAGATTCTGCTCGAAGGACTCCGATTACTAATGCAATTACACGCTACCTGGTAAAGGGTAATCCAAAAAAAATTAAACCCCTTTCCATACTGCATTTTTTTTTTACTCAGAGTCACCCTTCTCCTAACACTGAGTGCTCACATAAATCAATTAGTGACTGATTTTCTGACTCCCCTCATTGGAGCCACATATGGACTTTGGGCTCTGCTTTTCCGAGTATTTAAGTCATCCTAAAATGAAACATTGTCTTGTCTTGTTTGGAGCAGCAGCCGTTTTAGGAATCTTAGTGAAAGCAGATGCCAACCAAAGCTCTGTCTAAAGACCTACCTGGACAAAAGATGTGTGTTTTATCCTGGTGCTGCTAGAAACACAGGTTTTAGGCTGTCCCCTTGGTCCTTACCGGACCCTCTTTCTCCCACTTACTAGAAAGTAAATGTGCAAATGAGTTCATGTACTGCATACTCTAAGAATCTTCTCCTTGGAATCCATGAAGGAGTGAGACAGTGAATCAGAGAACAAATCTGTAATCCATGGATACTGCTTGGCTCTGCCATGAACAATACTATAAAAGTCACAGCCACCTGAGTGTCTGAGTTTTAGGAATTTTAAATCAACCTAAACCAAACCACACAAGCTTAACTGCAGTGACAGAACAAAATATATTGTCAAGTTATCCAACTTGACAATATAAATATAAAGATACACAGTCCTTGCAGGGATGGAAGGGATTGGAGGCAGTGGGGAAACAAAAATTATTGTTTATGTAAGATAAAAGAGAAGATGTGGAGGGGCTGGGAAGGTGGCTCAGTGGTAGAGCGCTTGCCTTGCATGCTCGAGGCCCTGGGTTCGATTCCTCAGCACCACATAAGCAAAAAGAAAAAAGCCGGAAGTGGCGCTGTGGCTCAAGTGGTAGAGCGCTAGCCTTGAGCTGAAGAGCTGAGGGACAGCGCCCAGGCCCAGAGTTCAGGCCCCACGACTGGACCCGCCCCCCCCCCCCAAAAAAAAAGATTTTCCTCTTAAGGACACAGGTCAAAGTCTTACCTGGGTAATCCTTACTATTCAGAAGGTGAGATCAAAGGACACAGTTCAAAGTCAGCCCAAGCAGGAAAGTCCCGGAGACTCTTATCTCCAATAAACCACTCAGAAAACCGGAAGTGGTGCTGTGGCTCAAGTGGTAGAGCGCTAGCCTTGAGCTGAAGAGCTCAGGGACAGTGCCCAGGCCCAGAGTTCAGGCTCCATGACCGGACCCCCCCAAAAAAATATAAATAAAAATAAAAAGAGAAGATGTGGAAATTTTAGAAAGTGGTTGATGTTTCATAGATGACCAAAGAGTGACGGAAGGGTTGAGGAAAATAAGTGCTGCTATAAGAAACTGAATCTTTTGCCATGGGAGAAAATCAAAATATTGCATCTAGAATTAGTCAATAAAAAACCAACTGTGCTGCTAGGCACTGGTGGCTCACTCCTGTAATCAGCTGAGATCTGACGATCACAGTTCAAAGCCAGCCCAAGTCCATGAGACTCTTATCTCCAATTAACTACCAGAAAACCAGAAGTGTAGCTGTGGCTCAAGTGGTTCAGCACTTGCTCTTCAGCTCAAGGACAGTGCCCAAGCCCAGAGTTCAAGCCCTATGACCAATTAAAAACAAACAAACAAACAAACCAACTGTGTACTTACAATACAGAGAAATGTGAAAGTGACCACCAAAGTGACTGCAGATGGAAGGTTGCTTCAAGTGACTGTGTGTTAGAAGCCAAGCTATTACTTGCTTCAATGAGGTATCTCATAGTTTCAAGAATTCTAGACACTATTTTTTTTTCTTTTTTTGTCAGTCATGGGGCCTGGGCACTGTCTCTTTTTCACTCAAGGCTAGCACTCTATTGCTTTGAGCCACAGCACCACTTCTAGTTTTCTGGTGGTTAATTGGGTTGGCTTCAAACAACTCAATCCTCAGATCTCAGCCTCCTGAGTAGCTAGGATTATAGACATGAGATACTGGTACCCTGACTAGACACTAAATCTTGATCTAGTTTCTTGATCTCGGCTTCAAGAGAATTCACTTCATAAAAATTGTCAGGCATAAGCTGAGAATATGGCTCAGTGATAGAGTGCTTGCCTAGCATGCATGAAGCGCTGGGTTCAATTCCTCAGTACCACAGAAAAAGACAAAAGTACTTCTGTGACACAAGTGGAAGAGTATTACATTTGAGCAAAAGAAGCTCAAGGGACAATGCCCATGCCCCAAGTTCAAGCCGCAGGACTGGCCAAAAAAAACCCATCAGGTACATTTTTATGATGTATGTGCATTTTTCTGTTTGGAGATTGTATTTTTTATTGCAAGCTCCCTACACAAGATGGGTATTTCTTGGGACTAGGCAAACCGAGGGAGAGGATAGAGTACTATTGCTTTTCATGAACAATTCAGCTAAAGGCTTTTTTATTTTTTGCCACATATAGTTTATTACTTGGATGAAAATGAAATACTTTCATGCTATGTCATACTAGATCCTCTGGTAACTTCTCATGGGTAAAAAGTTCCATGGTACCCAAAGACCAATTCTTGAGTACTGTGCTTAATAAGTGCTAGGAAGATGGAGATTGCATTAGTCAGGTGACTTTCTATACATCACAGCCTCTGACAACTTGGGTAGTGAGTTCGCTGTGACTGGAAGCACACAGATTAAAGAGATGGAGAAGGAGCTTTATTAAAGGAGAACACAGAGTAGCTTGATCATTCCTGAGACTGCAACACCTTTGAGGAACTGCACATTTCAGTCTGAGGTACTCGCTATTTGTTTGTTTGTTAATTTCTTTAGGGCAGAAAGAAAACTTAAAAGGTCAAGAATTCCAATGATAAAATACATCATAGAATCTGGGGTGAGATCATAATTGGAAGAAGTATCAAAGGAAGTCTTTTCTCTTTAGGAAAGTTAAAGGGGAACAGAGAATGAAGTGGCCCTGGAAGAGAATCACCAGGGGACCAAGTCAAGTATGGCTGTTCTGTAACTTGGGACATCCCTTCAATACTAGTCTCTGTCCCAACCAGAGCCATGAAGACAGCAAGTGAAATGAATCTTCCCAGGCTAGAACTTAAAATACCTTCTGTCTTTAGAATCACCTAGTCCAGGGATCAAGAAACTGTGGTCCTGTTGGCGGGGGGGGGGGGGGGGGGGGGGGGGGGGGGGGGGGGATGGGTTCCTGTGACTCCTCCCTCCACCCCTGCCACCTGTACAAAAATACAACCTGGAAGTTAAGAAGAGGTTCTGACCTTTCCATATGGTTGGAAAATATCACAATAAAAATGAAGCAAATAAAATTTAACACATGAAAAATATATGAAATTTAAGTATGATAAATAAAGATTTGCAAGAAGACTGCAATGCCCTAAGCCATCCAATCTATGAATGCTTTGCTATAACAGAAGCGCTGAGTGATTTTGACAGACCATATGGCCTAAAAGGCCTGAAATATTTACTATCTGGTCCTTTACAGAAAAAGTTAGCACAACTCTGTTCCATACCATGGTTAATATAAATAGGTTGAATTTATCTAGCATATTTATTCTCCAAGTGTTTGTCTCACTTTGTCATTGGTTTCTTGCTTAACATATTATAGAAGGAATTTGAAATGGTAGAATTAGAAACAAAGAATTTACATGTAATTAACGATTATATATGTATGTATGTGTATATATATATATATATATATATATATATATATATATACAGTTGTTAGAAGAGAGGAATTTGAATAGATTCACCACAAAGAAGTTTAAGGTGAGGATATACTAATTACGCTGAGTTGATCACTATCCAAGGCATACAAGGGTCAAACATTCATTATATTTCATAAATACATACAAATATTATATATCAATCAAAGTTTTAAACAATGGGCCTCATCTCAAAATTAAAAAGTTAAAAGATAACAAGTGTTAGCAAAGGTATGGACAAAATGGAATCTTTTCCTGCTGTTGATGGGAATGTTAAATTAGTATAACCATTATAGAAAACAGTAGAGATGCTTCTCAAAAGACTAAAACTAAAACTGCCACATGACTCATAAATCCCACCATTCCTTTCTATCCAAAGAAATTAAAAATCCGCATGTCAAGTAGCTATCTCTACTTTGCAATTTATTGCAACACTGTTACCAATAGCCAAGACATGGAATCAATATGGAATTCAGCCCATACATTGTTGAATAAGGAAAATGTACAGGTACACAATGGAATAATAGTCATAAGCAAGGATGGTATACTGCTATTTCTTGAAATTGTTTGAAAGATAAATACCAAATGATGGTGTCCATTTGGAGAATCAAAAAAAAAAAAAAAAATGGATGTCCTAGAAGCTGAAAGTAGACTACTGGCTAAGGAAAGGGGGAGGAGATGTCAACAGTGCTTGTCCACAGTTAAATGAGAGAAATGTCTGCTCTTATTCTATTGCACAGCAAGGTTAGTAAAGTGCATTGTATTCTGACATTATTGGAGGAGATGATGTTGAATTTTCTCATTTAGAGAAATAATACATATTTAAGGTGATGGATGAGTTAATTATCCTCATCATTGGATTATGATTATGTATATATTACAGAATCATAGAATGCAAAAAGATCTTCATTTACAGATTTCTCATTGTACATGTGGAAAGACTGAAGACCAAAGCAAGCATCTTTACCCCCTGCCCCCACCCCGACTTCCCTAAGGTCATTGTCACTGAAGTCATAGGTCACTGAGTCTGGTTAGGTCCCTCTCAGTCTCATTATCATCATGAAGCTCAGAGAGGAGAGGTCAGGGTCCAAATAAAAGAGCTGGAGTACCCTGTGAATATGATAAAATGCTCTTACTAGGTTCCCAACTGATGAGACTCATTATGATTCTCTTAGGGTAGAGTATGGTTGTCCCTCATCCCTGTGGTTATTTCTAAAACCAAACAAGCTTTCATCTTTTCTATTTCTGCAGACACACAGGGGCTTGTCTTGATTTTGCGGTGGAAGGCAGTGAAGAAAACTTCCCTAGCCACAGGTGATATAGTGGGTCAGCCTGGGAGCACTCTCAGTTACTGGGCAGGTCCTTGTTTGACAGATTGATTCTCCCCTAGTTGACACTTGCCAACTTTCAAATAAAGCTCCAACCACTGTGGGTACTTTCTATGGTAAATTGAAGCCAGGGAACAGAGCAGGGCCCTGAAAATACCTGGGCCTCTCAGCTAGGCTCCATAGACTGCCCCAGGAGTAGAGCTAGTGGTTCTTGTCTTGACTTGGCTTCTACACTGGGCTGAGGTTTCCTCTCTGCTCAACCTCATGGTTCTCTTGGAGATCAGGAGCCCAAGGAGAACTGAGATACTTCCAGCCTCCTAGACTTTCCTGGGGACCAGCAGAGGGCTTTTTACCCAAGCAATAACTTCCTTTATTGCACAAAGAACATCAGTAGCCAGACAAATTCTTTAGGAAAACTTAGGAGGTAAATTCCCAGCTCATCTCCCCCATAAGCCTCATTTCCACCTTACCCTCAGAAGGTGTAAGTAGAAAGCTAAAAGGAACTGTCTGCTGACTCACCTTACCTATTAACAAAGTGAAATCATCTGAATTCAAATCCTGACACCTTGCATGCTTCATATGTCACCTGAGTACTCTCACCCTTGTAAGCCAAGTTCCCTTACCAAGGAACACTCTTACAGGGGTTCATTGAGGTAATGGGTATAAAGCCCTTAGAACAGTACCTGCACAGAGACATAAGAAGCATTATACTATTCACATTTCCCTTGGAAGGAAACATCCTGGCCTGTGTACATGGGAGAGACTGGCTTAAGGAAGAAGGAGAGCCTTCAGCTTGCCTTCACTTGAGACCCCTGGCTGGTCAGCACAACCCAGAGGGGCACAGGGCCAGGATGTTTGCTTGGCCAGTCCAAATGACTTATTACACCAGCCCCCGGCAAGGGAATAGAAAGGAAGAAGATAAAAAATCATCCCATCGATTTTTCTAGCACGTGAAACCAGCACTGTTATTTTCAGATCCATCCTTTTTGAAATTAAATTAAATAAAGTTTAGCTCAGTTTGTCAATTTGCTGAAAACTATCTCCGTCTCTCCTTTGCAGGGATGGGGTGTGTGGAAGATGGTTGGTTTGGTTTTTTCCCCCCTCAGGAAGCATTATTGCATTAGGAGAAGCATGAGCTTGTGATGATGTTCCAGAATTTTAAGAGCTTTTCAACCCAATGAGGTGTCAATTTGCAAGTACATTTTCCAGAACCATTAGGTAGGCATTTTAACAAATGGGGGCTGTAGCAAGCAAGGGCCCCAGGAGTGAGTTATAGCTGCAGGACGAGAATCTTATTTAGAAATACAGTCTCTGAAGTGGTAGGATAGTCTCCCTGCCTCCTAACTGCACTTTTGAAAAACCAGAAGCATATTCCTCTTTTACTTCAATTATGAGATTTTTTTTCTTTCTTCCCCCAAACAATAAACGTGGCAGTTATTTCAGGTGGGAAAACATAATCTTGAGGCTGCCTAAAGGAGAGGGTGTTTGCCAAGCCCTATCTGCTCCAGGTGAGGCTAATGAAAGTCTCTGGAGGGGACAGGCAGGGCAGACAGGAGTAATAAGTGACCTGTCAGTCATCCTAACCAGCCAGAACCAATCAGCTGGGTTTGGAAGAGACTACACTGTCAACAGGCCGAGAGGAAGGGTTAATAAAAGTGGGCGCTTCCTCCCCTGGTTCATTGGGAAGAACTTGGTAGCTACCAAGTTTTCTGAGAAGTAAGGAGCACAGTGTCTACAAAGAGGTGAAGATGACCAAGGGACTTGTCTTTAATCCGAAGTCATGGGATACAGACTAGAGCCATTCCAGGAAATGAGAGTAGTTCAACAATGTGGTCTTCACTTTACCAGGATGTCCAGGATGGCTTCAACGGGGCCATCAGCTCACTATTCTTTCAAAACTGATCCCCATTTATATTCTCTCTCTCTCTCTCTCTCTCTCTCTCTCTCTCTCTCTCTCTCGTGTGTGTGTGTGTGTGTGTGTGTGTGTGTGTGTGTGTGTGTGTGTGTGTACTGGAGCCTTGCACTTAACTCAGGGCCTCACACACTTTAGCTTTTTCACTCAAGATTGGTACACTACCACTTGAGCCATATCTCCACTTCTGGCTTTTTTTTGGCAGATTAATTGGAAATAAGAATAGCTCATATTCATCTGCCTAGGCCTGAATAGCTAGGATACATGTATGACCCACCAGTACCCAGCCCACTTACTCTTCAAAGTAGCCCCTTGAAGCCATCCTCAATCCCTAAAACAGATTAGCCAGCGTATCTCCCCTCTGTTCTCAGCCGATCTCACATAACTCCTTCATCCCCAAGCACTGGGCTGCCATGTGTTTATTCCCAGCATCCCGACAATGACTAGCATAGAGTCACTGAGAGGCAATCAGGAACTGTTGGCTGAAAGCATGAGTAGCTCCAGCCTAGGAAAAATTACTTAGGGGAAAATAATGACAGAATATCAAAAATCTTCACTCACCTGGCTCTTCACTCCTATCTACTCAGGAGGCTGAGATCTGAGGATCACAATTCAAAGCCAGCCCCAGGCAACAAAGTTCATGAGACTCTTATCTCAATTTAACCATCAAAAAGCTGGAAGTGGAGCTGTGGCTCAAGTGGTAGAGCACTAGCCTTGAACATAAATGCTAAGGGACAGTGTTCAGTTCCTGAGTGCAAGCCCCAGTACCAGTATTTAAAAAATCCTCACTTCATTAGAGTGACTTGCAGTTGGAGAAAACTTGGAGGAGAACATGATATAATGAGCTATGGTGCAGCTATCAAGAGAGATATACCAGATGCATCCATATGGATGTATATACTTACACATATCTATACCTATATATGTAAGATATAGATTATATAGATATGAATAATGTATAGATATGAATAATGTAGATACAGATGAGAAATAGAGGTAATAGGGTTAGCGTTGAAAAGATTATATATATATATATATATATATATATATATATATGTATGTATGTATGTATGTATGTGTGTATATATATGACTAAGTAGAAAGAAAACAGGTTAGTTTGAGCCAAGTTTTATTGTGTCACAATATATCTGAGTCTTTGACTCTCTCTCTCTCATGTGTGTATAAGCATGGGCATGTGTATATGTGCACATGCACAAACACACACACACACACACACACACACACATACACACACGGGTTACATCAAATTGAAGTATCAGATCACAGGAACTATATTTACAAGTCAGATTTCAGAAGAACAATACGGATTATCTTGTGTGAAAAAGGGTTACTGAAAGGAAAGATCCCAAATCCTAGTGTTGGAATAAGGACTCAACAAATAGAAAGTTCTCCTAACATGGATGAAAACCCCACCTGGGTCTGATGGACACAGCCAGTGATACCTCTCACCACCAGAACTGAATGCTCTTAAGACACAGAGGGAGTGTGGCTGGCAGTAGAGGAGGGATGAAGAGCCATTCATGACAAGGTGCTCTTGAATCTGGCTCTACCCTAGGGCCCAAGATAGAAACCTGACTCAACCTGAAGCCTCTGGCCCAACAACTCCATTATCTCAGCTTTTCTTTGTACTACCTGCTTGATAATTTACTTAATACTTCTCTTCTGAAAAAAAAAAAAATATGTTCAAAAGCTAGCTTGCCTGTGTGTGGCTCAGTGATAGAACACTTGCCTAGCAGGTGCAAGGTGATGAGTTTTATGACAAAAACCACAAACAAGAGAAAACAAAACAAAACAAAGAAAAACCACTTTCTTAAGCCAGGCATGGAAACCAGCGTCTGCAATCTCAGCATTCAGGATGTTGAGAAAGGAGGATCATGATTCCAGGCCAGTCTGCACTCTGTAGCAAGACGTTGTCTCAAAGCACAAAAACAAGACAAAACAAAGCAAAAAAGACAGCTTTGTTTCGCTAATTGCATGGGCTAAGTTGGGCAAAATATTCACAAGACTCCATCCCAACCAATAGTTGGACAGCTACACAGGAATAAATAGGAGAATTGTGGTCGTGCTGGTCAGCTGTTAAAAATGCCTGTTTAGCTGGGCACCAGTGGCTCACCCCTGTAATTCTAGCTACTCAGGAGGCTGAGATATGAGGGTCGCAGTTCAAAAACAGCCCGGGCAGGAAAGTCCATGAAACTCTTATCTCCAATAAACGAACAGAAAACCAGAAGTAGCACTGTAGTTCAAATGGTAGAGCGCTAGCCTTGAGCTGAAGAGCTGAGGGACAGCGCTCAGGCCCAGAGTTCAAGCCCCCCGTCCTACCAAAAAAAATGCCGTTTATAAGCAAATATTTTAGAGGTGTTCAGTTCTAGTTTAGTGTCTATGGAAGGAAGATCTTCACTGCACTGAGCCCAGAGCTCTTTGTAGAATAAAAAGATCCACAAGAATTCTAAAAGTGTCAAAGACACAACCCTGTTCTGGTGAGAGAAGCATAGGAAGGACCCAGTTTGCTTTCCCCCTAAAGGATCCAGTTTGCTGTCATGTTCCAACCTGGAAGACAGAGAATGGGGACAGGCTTCCAGGATGCAGGGAGCACATGACAAAAGCAAGATGGCCCTGGCTTACTGAGGCTGTAGCGTGGAGGAGGCTGGTACCATCAGCATAGATGTGTCCTGGAACAAAGCACCTTGTAGACAAGGTAAAGAGACAACTTCGCATTGTAGTTGTCTGGTCTCAGTGTATGTCACTATTATTATTCATTCAAAGCAAAAGACCATGCACATGTGTATGCACACAATCCGGACAGTAATATTAAAGAACAACCAAAGGATTCAGCTATGGTTGAGAAGAAAGGCCGTGGGGATGAGCTACCTGGGGTCAAATTGCAGCTCTGCTACTTACTGAGACTGTGGTTGAGTAAAGGTGTCAACTTCCCAAGCCTCAGTATCCTCATCTGCACAAAAGGAAAGGAGTAGCCTGTCCCATTGGGCTGGAGGACAGACTGACAAGGTGATCAATGACAAGCCCTCTGTCCATCCCAGCATCCAATGAATCATGTTACCTTCTCCACTCCTGTCTGTAATTCTTTATTTTAAGTACATGTCTATGTGTATCTTTTTCTATCTGTCTCTGTCATTCCTGCTGCCTTCTGCTCTAAAATAACATAGAAGCTTACCTCATATCATTTATTACATGCAGCTAATAGACTTCTCTTTTTCCAGCTCTTAATTTTAATAAGCTAACAAGAACTTTCCCATTTCTAGGAACAAATAAGCTGGCTACATTAAACTGTTTTTACTTCTCTTCTAATTTACTTGGCTTCCAATTGATTTCAGGAGTGAGGGCTAGCTGATTATTGAAGACAAAAAAAATGTTCTCCAGTTTTGAAACAGTGAACCTGCTCACACACATGGGCTCACATGCACGCTCCGTGTGCACACACATGCACACCCCCCACACAAAAACAGACCAGCAAGCACAGGACTTTTCCATCAAGCACACTATCCACAACAATGAAGAGCCCGGAGAGATCGAAATGTTTCTATTGCATTTCATTTCTTTGAATATTACTGTGGCCACTCTTTATAGGAGTCAGTAAATCTCAGTTTAACTGTGGCTATTGATCGAAGAGGGCACAAACAAAGGTGCAAACGAGTTTGGGCCGGCTCCTGAACTGTCCATTACAGATAGCATTAAAGACATGATGCATTTGTTTTCCAGTTTGGAAACCTGGGGTGGCTCCATCACCGTCCACCCCCTCCATCATCCAGGCTACTTTCTAAAGATAGACAGAAGGTTCCCACAGGACATCTGTTCTGCACTCATTAACAATGATCAGTAAACCCTGTGGTGTTCATTAAAATGTTTTCTCCACCTCTCTGCAACAATATTTTTTCTTTGAAAGCCAACTTTAGCTGCTGTGAGGTCAAAGTAATACATAACAATTATGAAGAAGGTAATCCTCATTGTCTTTTTTTTTTTTTTGAGTATGTCCTGGGGGTGGGCAGGTGGTTGTGATTGTCATTTGGCCCCATGGTCCTCATTTGAGTGATGTTTAGTGGGGTTCTGCTCTGTTCTTCTGAGGCTATGCAAATACAAGGTAGGGTAAAGAGCCAAAAAAAAAAAATGACAACCCTCCACACAAAGGAACCAGTGACTGCTGACCCCACCTGAGTTTGGTTTTATGACTTTCATATCCCTGAAGTTATTTAAAAGAAGATGAAATATGACAGATGCTGGAGTTGGCAAAAGCAGCCCGTTGATTGCATTCTGGGCTGCCAGTAGGAACCCCTCCCTGAACATCGTCAGCACATTTGAAAGCATTCAGTTCATTGCTGTCCTCTGCATTTCTCCCGTGACCTGCAGAGCCAATCTGGCATGCGGACAGGTGGAACTGGACACTTCTTTCTGCTGGCTGGCTTCTCTTTTTTAGGTATACCTCTAGCCCCCAGTCCATGGGGCTCAGGTGAAGCTCATACCTCCCCACTCCTCAGCACATGGCAATATGCATATGGTACTCAAGTCTAGCCAATCAGAGCACCACGTTTCCTGGTTACTGTCATAGTATCTGAGACAGATATGTAACTGAAAGGGAGCCAATGAGAGCCTTCTCTGGGACTTTTGAAATGGGCGAAAAAGAGTTTTTTAACTGCTGAGGATAATGTAGTATCATAAAAGCCTGGAGCCATCATGTGGGACAGCCTGTATTGGACCTAGAAACTCCCAATGAAAACACTGGCTGACAACTAGATGCAGCTATGCCTGAAGCCGTTAGAATGGAGCAGTATGTGTTCTTCAGAATTAACACATATTGACTTGGGTCTCTGTCTCCATCAAAGATGCCTGACTAATCAACATGACTTTTTGTCACAACTTGAGGACCACAAAGAATATTCCCAGCATATAATTCCATCTCCAACAACTCTATATATGCAAATAATAATCCAGAGTTTGACACTGAAAATATCACTTAATCTCTTTTTTTTTTTTTTTTTTTTGGTCCGGTCATGGGGCCTGAACTCTGGGCCTGGGCGCTGTCCCTCAACTCTTCAGCTCAAGGCTAGCGCTCTACCACTTGAGCCACAGCGCCACTTCCGGATTTTTTTTTTCTTTTTGCTTATGTGGGGCTGAGGAATCGAACCCAGGGCCTCAAGCACGCAAGGCAAGCGCTCTACCACTGAGCCACCTTCCCAGCCCCATCACTTAATCTCTTTAAAATACCACATACACATGAAGATTTATCCTAGGGTCTGTGCCTTGGGAGTCCAAACTAAAATTTGCAGATGAAACTGAATGATTCATGAGGCTGAACCTTTACCACAATGCTTGAACCACAATCGATGACGGCTAAGTGTGGCAGTTGTTGCTGGCAGGCAGATGTGAAGCAGATAACCTCCTAAAATCCAAGCCACTACTTTCTCAGTGACTCTAGTTTTCCTAAAATGGCAAATGTATACCACAGCCAACGTACAAATTGAAGTTATTGATGAGAATTTGACTATTTTTTTAAGTTTTGTAGTTGTAACAAGTGAATTGTTTCCTTCCTTCCTTCCTTCCTTCCTTCCTTCCTTCTTTCCTTCCTTCCTTCCTTTCTTTTCTTTTCTTTCTTTTCTTTCTTTCTTTCTTTCTTTCTTTCTTTCTTTCTTTCTTTCTTTCTTTCTTTCTTTCTTTCTTTCTTTCTTTCTTTCTTTCTTTCTTTCTTTCTTTCTTTCTTTCTTTCTTTCTTTTTTGTCAGTCCTGAGGCTTGAACTCTGGGTCTGGGCACTGTCTCTCAGCTCTTCAGCTCAAGGCTAGTGCTCTACCACTTGAGCCACAGTGCCACTTCTGGTTTTCTGGTGGTTTATTGGAGATAAGAGTCTCACAAATCCATTCATCTACTGAGGGGCATCTGGGTTGGTTCCATATCTTAGCTATGATAAATAATGCTGCAATAAACAGAGTTGTGCTGGTAGCTTTAGTATTCTCTTGTTTGTGATCATTTGGGTAAATGTCCAAAAGTGGGATTGCTGGGTCATAGGGGAGCTCTATGTGGATCTTTTGAGGAACCTCCATACTGCTTTCCAAAGTGGTTGAACAAGTTTACACTCCCACTAACAATGCAGTAAGGTTCCCTTCTGTCCACATTCCCTCCAGCATCTGTTGTTATGAGAGTTCTTGATTATAGCCATTCTAACTGGGGTGAGGTAGTATCTCACTGTTGTTTTGATTTGCATTTCTTTTATGGCTAGGGAGGTTGAGCATTTCTTTATGTGTCTATTGGCCATCCTTCTTTCCTCTTCAGAGAAGTTCCTCTGTAAGTCTTTAGCCCACTTATTTATTGGGCAGTTGTTTCTTTGAGGATTTGTTGTTGGGGGATTTAATTTTTTGAGTTCCAGGTATATTTTAGATATGAGACCTGTGTCCATTGTATGGCTAGTGAAGATCTTCTCCCAATCCGTGGGCTCTCTATTGATATTGCTAGCTATATCCTTTGCCATGCAGAAGCTCTGCAGCTTCACGCAATCCCGTTTGTCCAACCTTTCTTTGATTTGTTGTGTTTCTGGGTCTCTATTAAGAAAATTTCGGGCTGGAAAGGTGGCACAGTGGCAGAGTGTTTGCCGCTCATGCATGAGGCCCTGGGTTCGATTCCTTAGCACCACATAAACAGAAAAAGCCAGCAATGGCGCTGTGGCTCAAGTGGTAGGAGCACTAGCCTTGAGCAAAAGCAGCTCAGGAACAGTGCCAAGGTCCTGAGTTCAAGTCCGAGGAATGACAAAAAAAATTTCTGCCTGTGCCAACGAGACCTAGGGTTTTTCCTATTCTGTCCTGTAATGTTTTCAGGGTGTCTGCTTTGCTTCTGAGATCTTTGATCCATTTGGAGTTGATTCTGGTGCAGGGTGATATATAAGGATCTAGTTTAGTTTTCTACAAGTGATTAACCAATTTTGCCAGCACCACTTGCTGAAGAAGATGGCTTTCTTCCATTCTATTTTTTTAGCTCCCTTATTGAAGATTAGATGGCTATAGGTCTGTGGATTCATTTCTGGGTTTTCACTTCTATTCCATTGGTCCTGAGGTCTCTTCTTGTGCCAGTACCAAGCTGTTTTGATTACTATGGCTTTGTAGTAGAGTTTGAAATTTGGTATGGATATTCTTCCAGCACTGTTCTTTCTGTCAAGGATTGTTTTTGCTATTTCAGGGTCTTTTATTGTTCCGTGTGAATTTTTGGATTGCCTCTTCTATTTCCTTGAAGAATGAAGTTGGAATATTGATAGGTACCGCATTGAATTTGTAGATAGCCTTGAGCAGTATTGTCATTTTCACAATGTTGATCTTTCCAATCCAGGAGCATGGGAGTTTTTGCCACTTTCTAAGTTCTGTTTTGATTTCCTTTTTCAGGTTTTTAAAGTTTTCATCATAGAATTCCTTCCCTTCTTTGGTTAAGTTAATTCCCAGGTATTTTATTTTTTGTGGGGCTATTACAAATGGAGCTGCTTTCCTGAGGGCACGTTATGCCCCTCAGTAGATGAATGGATCAAGAAAATGTGGTATCTATACACAATGGAATTCTATGCCTCCATCAGAAAGAATGACATTGCCTCATTTGTTAACAAATGGAAAGATTTGGAGAAAATTATATTAAGTGAAGTAAGCTGGGCCCAAAGAAACATAGGTCCCATGGTTTCCCTCATTTGCAATAACTAGTATATGTCTGAGACAAGCAGAAATGGTCAGATAAATTGATGTTAGGCGAAATGAACCCCAAGATAAGGACTCAAATGTTTTTTTTTCTTTCTTGCTATTGTTTCTAACATATTTGTAAGATATTTCTTTGTTGCTTTGTATGTCCCTCCTCTACCATATAACCCCTATTTTCACTGTATTTGATGTTGGTATAATTTGTGGAGGGGAAGGGAAAAAACAAATTGTTTAAATAAGGATACAGGTGGACCCATTGCAACAATGAGATGTACAAGATGTTATGTCGAAAAATGAACTTTACAACTTTGATGGGGAGAGGTGGAAGGGGGTAGGGAAGGGAATGGGAAGGGATGGGAAGGGGAAACAAAGGAAGAGGCAACAATGCTTTATAAGAATTGTACTCATTACCTTGCCCTTTATGTGGTATTTTCACAATTAAAAAAAGAATAAATTATACTGTACATGATACATGAAAAAAAGAAGAGTCTCACGGACTTTCCTGCCCAGGCTGGCTTTGAACTGTGATCCTCAGATCTCAGCCTTCTGAGTAGCTAGGATTACAGGCATGAGCCATCAGTGCCCAGCTGTGAATGCTGTTTTCTATTTATGTAGTAGTCCTGAAGTTTCCTCTTCAATGTCTTGAGGTTCTAAATGAGAGTTCATATTTTACAAAAGGAAATAAAAACTATCCTAAACGTTATGTATGTATGGTAAAATTTGTGAATGACTAGAGACATCTGACCCCACACCACCCATCAGCTAAGGTCTTAGAGGACTCTGGCAGAAAGGAGAATGTTCTTTGCATGCTGTCACTGAGCTCTGAGTTGCTGGAGGAAGAGAGGAAGCAATGAGCTAGGAGGAGAAACATGGCATCTGCTGAAGACAGAAGGAAAGGTACAGTCCTCCCCCTGACCCATACAAGACACATTTCAAGACCCTCTGTAAATGCATGAAACTGCAGGCAGGGTCTAGCCTACATGCACTATGTCTTTTCCTATTGTGTCAATAAATTTCACCTTGTCATTCACAGGAAGCCCTTTATGGATTCTCTTTGACACATCCGAACTGCCAGCATCATTACTCATACACTTTGGGATCATTATGAAGTAAAATAAGGGTTCCTTGAACACAGACACTGTGATTCCATGACAGTCGATCTGATAACTGAGGCCGTTAAGGGAATAAAGGGAGGGGAGCATACATACAGCATGGAGATGCTAGGCAGAGAGATGGCTCCTGTGCCAGGCAGGTTAGAGTAGGTGATTGCAGGATCTCATCATACTGCTCAGGACAGTTGCAGCACAGGATGCAGTTGGGTTAGAGGATTAACAACTATTAGTGCTCTATTGCCTGGTAAGCAACAATTAATTGAAACTTTCAAAATAGCTAATAGACAAAATTTTTTGAGTGTTCCCAACACTCAATGCCTGAGGTCATTGATATGTTATTTCTGACACGTGAGTTGCTGGTCAGAGGAAAGGTAGATGCACCAAGCTGTATGTCATTTTTGTCAATAATAACCATTGTTGTATGGGGTGGGGATTTGACACATATACACAATGTATCTCCATCTCCAATGTATCTTCATCCCCTCTGTCACTCTCCCTTACTCCTTCCTCCCCATTTCTTAAAATGGTTTCAAACAACTGTTGACCATATTCATCCTTCTTCACCCTCTTCATTAGCCCCCCAGCTCCAATTTATACCACCCAAATAGACCTTGCTTTATTTTCTGTTGTTAGTATCTACTACTTGCACTAAGGGGTTGCACTGTGATAGTTCAGATATGCATATATTACATTTTGCTATGATAAGAGCCTTTCAGATTTGTCTGTCATGACTGGTTTTGAACCTTGATCCTCAGCTCTCAACCTCTTGAGCAGCTAAGATTAGAAGTGTGAACCATCCGCACCCAGCACAGAGAAAAATCTTGTCAGGATCCCTACTCATCCTTACAGACTGGCTTCCATCAGTAGAACTTTTCCTCTCTGGGGCCAGAACTAAGCATAGGACATGCTGCAAGAAGTGCACGGGGAGACTGAGGCTGGATCACAGGGAGCGCTCAGGATGGCACAGTAGGAAAGTCAGGAGACCTGGATTTTCATCCTGGTTTTGAGACTTGGGAACTTTATACCTATTCGTTCTTTATTATTATTTTTGGCTCTTTCTTTTTGAGAGGGTTGTGCGCACTCAGACGGACCAGCTAACTCATTGTTATGCCTCCAGCTCCTCGTCTGTGAAACAGGGGTGCCCCTGCCTGCGCTGGTGTGCCAATTCACTGGGTTAACACTTGGAAGTGTCTTGCAAATGCCTGGCATGTGGGGTAGACACTGTGCACTCTTCTTGCTTTTTGTTCCTCCAAGTTAGGGGGTCACCGCACCACAGGGAAGCCCCTCTCTACTCTGAAGACCTTCTGGGGGCAAGTCTGGACAACCAACTATGGCTTCAGAGAGGGGCAAATACTTACCCTGCCAGAGAGGGTGACATTATTCATGACATTATGAAAAACCCAACTTACGATTTTTATTTTTTAGTCTAAGCATTGAAAGCTCTTAACCACAACCCCAGAAACAAACCCTAGCTCCTCCATGTCTTATCAGTATGACTGTGATAAACTAACCTCACCTCTCGAATTTCAGTTCCTGTGACAACATGGGGGCAGGGACTGGGAAGCAGGACAGACCAGAACAACAAATAACCCCAGAACAACAATGATTTAAAATCATAAAGTATGTTTCTCCCTCACACATCCCATCCATCCTGGATTGTTCTGTCACTCATCACTCTCATTTTGGGGCTCAGATTGACAGCTCACCTTGATAAGTGCTGTGTTGTCCATCTCAGATGGAGGGAAAGGAACCAATCATATGCTGGCTTCTATCTGGTAAAGACAGATGCATACCACCTATGCTTTCATTTCACTGGTCAAAGCAGGGTCACATGGCCATTCCTAAATTTAGGTGGAGCAGAGAACTATAAGTTCATATACTTTGAAGAAAGCCAGAAAAATCTGCTGAACCACTAGCCATTGATACAGTGATTCTCATATATACTAAAGATTGGTTCTGAGAATTAAATGAGTCAATTCACATAAATCCTCTAAATTTGCACATGACACATAGCAAACATTCAATACATGGTTTCTATAGACCTCTCTGTACCCACAACAGCACATACACTCTATGTGAGAAGAGACTTACCTGCTGCTGGTGGTGACCTGCAGAAAATCAATGCATACCTGATGCTAGACACAAGCAGCAAGCAACATAAAGGACAATTCCTATCTTAATTATAAACCACAGAGCCAGCCACCATGAGCACTTAAAAGATCAGAGAGCTACTAGCTACTTAAAAAGGGGGAACTCTTTGGTTAATCGTATCATTTCTGCCTCTGCAACTCAACACTGTATTATGGGGACTGCAGACAGGACTCAGCAAACATGGATATTACTAAAATTTGTGCAAGAGAAATTGTGTGGGCCACCAACAAAACTCTCTTTTTACCAGCACCAAAATGATAGTGAGAATCCATTTATTTATTGTTTGAGTATTCTGAGATATGGTCTTGTTATGCAGCCCAGGTTGGCCTTGACTTACAGTCTTCCTACCTCATCCTCCTAACTGCTGGAATTACATGCTTGAATGAAAAATTATCATTTTTAAGACTTTAAATTATTATTATTTAAATTATTATTCTTAAGACTTTAAAATAAGATTACCTCTGGGAATTGATACTAAAGACATTCACTAAAAGGGCGTCAACCCACCTTCGTTTGGCAGAGAAGAGCCAGAATGGTCTGCTAGATCTATGTAGTTAAATAAGGTATAATGAACATATTAAAAATAATTAAAATTAAAGAGATGTTAAAGAGAAGTAGAAATTAATAGTAGCAGTTTAAAGTACTAGAATTAATGGTATCCTCATTAAAATAAAACAAATAGCTCTACACATACTAGTTAGACTTCCATCAAATAGTGAGAGGGTGTGACCAGAGCTAGACATATATTATAGCCCCATTTCTATGCATTTTAAGAATATATGCATATGTAGGCTGGTAGGAAACCACAGGATGTTATTAACAGCAAATCCCCTGGGAGATGAAATTCTGAAGGGTTGAAAAAAGAGAAAGAGCATAGAGTTGTCATGATTTACCCTCTTGTGCTATATGAATTGTTAATCATATGTCTAGGTGACAGTTACATTTAGAGCTTACTTAAAATCTTAACAAATAACAGTAGTTGTTCCATCATACTGAAGGAGCAGCTAACATCTCTGGAGAGTCTAGGTGACACTGGGGTCAGGAACTGGACTTATCAAGAAAGGGGAGGCTCCCTCCCATACCTGCTGAGGCTGGCTTCAGCCTGAGGGCGTAGGAGACTTCAGCCACGTGAGGCTCCTAAGGCCTCCCAAGGGGGTATGGGTGTAGGATATGTGAGGCAGTCTTTACCACTGAGCCATCTCAGTATGACAGTGTTAAGAAGCCTTTCCCTACCCAGTGATTACAGAGACATTAGCTTCAAAACATCTGGATCCAGAGGTCAGCAGTATCACCTACCCATTTATGTACTTGCCCAGGTAAGAATTTGCTGCCGATCTGCCCAGCTTGTACAGGTGTCCTAAAGAATGAATGAGATGATGTACACAAACACATGTAAAGGTCATAGAAGTTGTTACTGATTAGGAAAATGATACAGGGAAGGGGAGACACATACCCTAGTTCTCACAGATTATAAGTAGAGGAGCCAGGATTCAACCCAAGCTACCTGGTCCCCAGGTCTAGACTCCGAAACCATATAATTCAATGATTCAGCATCTCTATAGAACTCATTACAGGCTGGGAGTGTAGGTCAGTGGTAAAATGCTTATGTATTATGTGCTGGGTCCTTCCCTAGTGTTGAAGCAAAGAACTAGAATGCCTTGCTAAACTCACCCCCATGCTCCAGAGACCTTGTCTGGTGCTCAGTCCAGCTGCAGAGCCCCAGTGGGTTTGGCTGAGAACATTATTGTGACTACATTTCTACCCCAGTGGGTTTGGATGAGAACATTATTGTGACTACATTTCTACTCAATGTCTCTTCTACCAAAGGCAAAACCACATTCCTCACTCTTATCATTTTAAGTCCCATTCTGAGGTAGAGGGGGGAGGGTAGAGATTCATATGTACATGCCACCTTTTTATCAGCTAGCTCTGGAACTTGAACTCAGGGCCTCACGCTCCGCTTAGCTTGAGACTCAAGCCTGGTGCTCTACCACTTGAGCTATACCACCACTTCTGGCTTTTATTGGTTAATTGAAGATAAGATTCTCATGGACTTTTCTGCCTAGGCTGGCTTTGAACCTTGATCCTCAGGTCTCAGCTTCCTGAATAGCTAGGATTATAGGTGTGAAACACCTATGCTAGGCTCAAAAACTCTTATTATCTTTTGGCAGTACTGGGGTTTGAACTCAGGGTTTTATACTTACTAAGCAGGTGTTCTACCAGTGGAACCATTCCACCATCCCCAAATATCTTTTTAGGAATTAACACAAATCAAGATGGAGGTGTGGCTCAGCAGTAGAGTTCCTCCCTGCCTAGCAAAAGCTCAAAAACCAAAAAAGAAACTAAAAACTGAAATTAATTGATAAAAAATTATATATTACAAAATATTTGGACAGAAATAGACAAAGAAGTAAATATCCTAACCCCACATACTAATTAGAAGCCTATTCAGCCGTTAGTTAGCAAATACACAGACGGCTAAAGGCTTAATTCTGTTAGCTCACTTGTTTCAGGATTTTCCTAAGCATATATTTTTCATTTTTCTGAGTTTTGCTCAGCATAATATGGTATTATCAATGCTATTTGAGTTTGTTTTTTGTTAGGTTTTTTTTTTGGCTCTTTTGTCACCTGTAGGGCTTTAGGCTCCAGGCCTGGGTGCTGTCCCTCAGCTCTTCAGCTCAAGGCTAGTGCTCTACCACTTGAGCCACAGCGCCACTTCCGATTTTCTGATGGTTAACTTGAGATAAGAGTCTCATGGACTTTCCTGCCTGGGCTGGCTTTGAACCACAATCCTCAGATCTCAGCCTCCTGAATAGCTAGGATTATAGTCTTAAGCCATCAGCACCCAGTGCAATGGTTAAGTTTAAGCTTCCTGTATTAAAACTGATTTGTTAACTTGTTTATTTTACAACATATAGACCCCCTAGATATAAACTCAGGGAAGCTGAATTCCTGCTTTTTCAGCTTTAACACAACCTCTCTGGGCCCCAGTGTCCGCATCTGGCAATTCAGCTCAGGAGCAGGGATCCCACACTCTAGGGTCAGACTCTAGAATGACCTTTGGAGAGGCAGAGGAGCTGGCAGGGGCCCAGTGAGTCTCACCTGCTGACACGAGAGAGGAGAATCTGCCGCTTACAGACAGGCTGTAATGAATTCTCCCCTGTCCTTTCAAGTCATTCGAAGGTTTATGGTTGGATTAATAGTGTTATGAATTGAGTTAAACAAGGCTTTTCTTCCCCCAGGACTTCAAATAGGAAAAATAAGGTGAACCCATAATCCTCTTCCACATGCAGCAACTTTATTAAAATGTTTTAAATAAGAGCGGAGCATGCTTGCGGGGGCAGTGGGTAAGGCAAGGGAGGTATAGTGTAGAGGCGCTATGGGGCAAAGCAGGACACCTAGGCAGGAGAGAGCCCCAGGGGTTCAAAATTGATAAATGGACATTTTAAAATTTAGGACATTCAAATACAGCTAAGCCTCTTTGGTCATCTTCCCAAATCCAGCTCCATTCTCCAGGCAAGAGTCAAACTGGTGAACACAACAACAGAGCATCTTTATCTATGATAACTGGGGGTTTTTTGCAAGGAGCAGGAGGTGGAGTTTCTTATTGTATAATGCAGACTGGACTCAAACTTTCTGTTCTCCAGCTGTAGCTTATCAAGTCCTAGCATCATAATGGTGTGCCACCATCCATATCTAGCTATTCTGAGCCTTTAAGCTATTAATTTGATGTGTAGGTCATTTTTTGCCAGATCCCATTTTTTACAGAAAGAGAAAAATATATTATATAGTGTGTGTATATATATATATATATATATATATATGTAGTCAACTATATTATATATATATATATATATATAATCAACTTAGTCATACACACACACACACACACACACACACACAGATACACACCACACACATAGCCCAATATAGTAGACACTTTTCTCACATATATGCAGAGATGCTGGTATAAAAAAAAATCTGTGCTACCAGGCTGTAGAAATATGGCCATGCAATAGTTTACTAACATGACAATTGATTGCTGCTACTTATCTATTTACTATAGTAAATTTTTAATGCCAGTACATGGGCTTGAACTATGGGCCACGTGCTCTGCTTGGCTTTTTCACTTTAGGCTGACACTCCACCATTTGAGCCACACCTCCACTCTGTCTCTTTTTTGCTTGTTAATTGGAGGTAGGTCTTGCAGACTTTTTTGTTCAGGCTAGCTTTGAACCATGATCCTCAGATCACAGTCTCCTAAGTAGTGAGGATTACAGGCGTGAGCCACCAGCACTCAGCCTTTATCACACTTATTATCAGTATTTTAATGTGTACTTCTCAACCTATAAAAACCCATCTGCAAAATAGTTTCTATGTCACCTGAGAAGCATCGGTGTCCCTCCTATTTACCACTGCTCTTGTTGCATTGAAGCAACATCCAGTGGTCGCCTGTGTCTCTCTAGATTGGTGACAACACTATCACATGTATACAACAATGACACTGCCTAAGGATACATGTCACACAACACAGTCTCAGCACGTAGCAAGGTCTTAGTGTGTGCATGTATGTGTACAGACATATTAATATATGTACACATACAGAGCCTTTTATTATTTTATATCAATTTCTTGCCATAAGTGGGACCCTACTGTGTATATTATGTAGCTCCTTGCCATCCTCCTCACTGACATATAAGGATCTAAGTTGGTCCTTGTGACTGCAGATAATTTTCTTACTTTAGCATATACCACATTTTATTCAGTGCTTTCCCAGTTCTTGGACCTTGAGTTTGTCTGCTGTCCTTTGCTAATGGCACTAAAAGCATTCTTGTCTAGCTGCATTGTACTCATAACTCAGCATGTGGAATTGAAACTCCTTTATACAGCTACTTAAAGCTAATAGTTTTTGTTGTTGTTGTTGTTTTAGTATCCTGGACCCTGTATATCAATGTGCACACATCATGCATCTCTGGGATGAATAGCAGCACTAGGTTCCAAGGACTAGTGTTTTCCCAACCCTCTGGGGAGTTGGGAGCAGAAATAAAATAGTGGCTGCAAATTCATGAGTTACAGTTTCTGTTCATCCATGCAGCCTCTTGAATGTAAATAGAGAAAGCAATGATCCCATTTTACAGATCCATCCAGAGATTTCCCCCACCTCTTAGAGCCTCTAAATGGTAAGGACAATCAGTAAAGTCGTGGTCAGATGAGATCAGGGCAGTTAAGATTGAAATGCACTTGCTAGCATCAGTGGATGGAGAAAGGGAATATTTAACCCCTCCCCCAGGTTAGCCCCTGTGTTGTCTAAACAAATCCAGAAACAGACAGAAAGAACTCCAACAAGCCCTCACTAATTGTAACCATCCTAATAAAGTGATTCATACCTTTGCCCATGCATAATTAGCTAATAAATTACAAATGAGTAATCATCTCTCAGGAGACGCCAGGAAGGAGAAAAGTCATTGTGACACAGACCCTAATTTTCCTTTGGATCTATAGCTAAACCATGACTTCCTCTGGAAATTTCTGGCTATTTCCCCCGTCATTATTACAAGGCTGCTCTTGGCTTTGACAAATCGGGTCTGCTTTGAAATTACCGAACCAAACACTCGTTCCCCCAACAATCCCCCTTCATCTGAGAAGAACTCTATCTATATGACACACATTGGTTTGCTATGTGACCTTCAGCTGCCCTTCTATAAGGCAATAGACAAGAAAATGCAATAGGATTATATATCCTTGCTTGACAAAGCAGCCATTCTCTGGACCTAGTAGCCTGAGAGGTACTCAGGTCCCTGACTCAAAATCAAACAGTTCCCTCAATCTCCACATTTGAAGATTGTCTGGGCATGAAATAGTTTCCATAAAGGACAATCCCCATCCAGAGACGAAAGGGCAAGGCTGGGACATCTGGGGTATTTAAGAGGCCCTAGTGGGCAGCAGGCTTGAATTTATATGCCTAAGAGAATAAGCATTTATTTTTAAGCATTTATTTTTGTTAGGCAAAAACAACATTTCTCTATGTTCCTAAGGAGTAGAGGTCTATATATGTGGCCTCACATTTCTGAGCTCTCTGGGTTGTCAACTGCTGCAAAGAACCTTGGAAAGTCTCCTCCCGTCTCAGAACTCTTAAAACATGGCCCTCACTCATCATCCCAACATCTGCTCATTGGAACAAATATGTTGATGCACCGAGAGGACAGAGGGAGCAGCTTACCTGTTCTTTCTACAGGGACCTAGAGAGCACCCTACCTGGGGATAGATAAATCTATTCAATACCCACCTGTGGCATACACACACACACACACACACACACACACACACACACACAGAGTATAATTCCATGTATATGAGTTATCTAAAGGATCCCAACTCAGATACAGAAGGTATAAGGGTGGTAACTAGGGTCTAGAGGGGAAGTTGGAGAACTAGTCAGTGAAGAGAGAGCGTTTCAGTAATTCAAGATAGAGGTCTTCCTGGTAGTGAGAATGCAGTTACTAATATTGCCTAGTGCACCTGTAAATTGTTAGGGAAATGACTTTTATGTTATTTTTGTTTTAATAGGGGAAAAAGAATATACCATGCAAACATTCCCATGTCAAATAAATACTGCAACATCAAAAATATTATCAAGACAGTAAATTTTCTGTTAGGTCTATCTTACTATGTTTGAAAAATTTAGAAAGGGGTCAAAAGGAAAATTTAAAGGCTTGTGTCATTAAAAAGAATAATGTGAAGTGACAGATTTAGAAAATTGATCTTGTAAAATACCAGCTGCCAAGAAACAATCTCATTGTTAGAAGAAACAGGAATTCCAAATTCACAGATTGTCATGTTCCTGGTCAGAGAAACTCCTGAAACCAGAAGTTGACCTTCTCTTGGTAGCTATGTGCAATGCTTATCTCCTCCTCTTATCTTTGTCTGGGACACCCCCTTTTGGGCCTCAATTCCTCTCTCTGGACCTGGTAGAGACTGGAACAGATAATCAAACTCTGTGACTCTTTTCATCGTTAACCTTGTATGATCCTGACTCTTAAGTTTCTGGGTTGGTTTTTTTTTCCTTTCTTCTTCCTCTTTTTATTTCTTTTGTTTTGGTGAAGTCCTAAAGAAAATATAATAAAAAAAAAAACCCACATACTTTCCATATGGTGTCTTTCCTGGAGGCTGGCCAACTCCCCCGCTCCCTAGGGCTGGTGTAATGCATATGCAGGGGCCAAGAAAGCTGTCCCGCCACCCGCAGTGTGATCACAGCCTGTCACCAAATGTGCCCATGTCAGCCAGCCCCATACCACCTCCCTCCCTGTCAGTCCCCAGAACTCTCTGCCCTGTCAGACTCCGAATTAGCTGCACTCAGTGATTCCATAGGCTCACAGGAGTGGGTAACATGTCAGCTGCAGGTGGGAGGAAAAGAGGGGGAGGGGGAGATGCTGGCCAGCCGAGTGTTCACAGAATGTTTTAAACTTGGACTAGACATTGTCACAAAATGAGGTTATGCATAAAGGCAGAACAATGAACAAGAGGACTATCCAAAGACCCTCATTTTCCAACATTAAACACAGTACTCCTCCCCAGATCCTACTGACTGGCATTTAAAAAACAAATCCTGTAATTACCTTGTGAATAGCAAACTGCACTGGCCATTGCCACCTGTGATAGAAACATTAAAAACAGAATTAGGTGGGGAGGTTGTGAGTAGTTATGTTCACATCATAATTAAAGTAACATTATCTCTTGTGTCAATCCATACTTTCACCATAGATATTCTGATGCTTTACATTAATCAAAAATATTGAAATGCAATGAAATGAAAATGGGCAGGGATGGGGAGAGAAAGCAAAGGAAAGGGTGACGTTGTCCAAAACAGGAATGTATTCATGACTTATGACAAGGCAACCTCTCTGTGCAACACTTTAATAATAACAATAGAAGTATATTAAAAATTTATTCAGCACCAAATAAATTATTGGGTTGTACTTGCTTTGGTATTAAAGGATATGTTCAAATAAAAAATAGTATACAATGATTCAGTTGCTGTATTTCAGCATTTATTTCTTCTTTCTCTCTCTCCTCCTTTCTTTTTTTTTCTTTCTTTTCTTTCTTTCTTTCTTTGTTTTGTTGTCAGTATTGAGTTTGAACTCAGGGCCTTGTGCTCTTGCTTAGTTTTTCTGCCACTTGAGCCATACCTACAATTTTGTCTTTTTGCTGGCTAGTTGGAGATAGTCTCTTGGATTTGTCCACCTGGAATAGCTTTGAGCCTTGATCCTCAGTTCTTAGCCTCTTGGGTAGCTAGGATTGCAAGCATGAGCCACTAATGCCCAGATATGATTGATGACCTGTTCATACAGCATCTCTTCGTTGTTGTTGTTAATGCAACTGGAAGAATTGAGGTATGAAGATTATTCAGGTCTCTCTTAACCCATAAGAATACTGTGTGAGATGCTGCTGGGAACCAAAGCTAAGTCACACATGGTCTTTGCCTTCAAGTTATTCTGGTAGAAAAAGACAAAATGCAGACATAAGAAGTAGATCAAAAGACAAAAAGGAGAGCTATGAAGATAGGGAAATAGATGGAGCTCCAGGTGAACCTTCCAGGATGAAGCTACATGTAGCATCCCAGATCTTAAAGGAAACCTGGAGCCCATCCACTGAAACCTCCCACAGTGTAAGCTGAGACAGAGAAGGAGGAAGAATGTCCCCAAGGAACACACAGACATCAATGAATAACTGGACTTGGGGAGGTAGGAAATGAAGAGAAGAAGAGCAACATAGAGAAGAAGTAAAACACACCAGGTATAAGAAAAGGCCCAAGCAAGTCAGTGCAGCTGGAAGCCCAACGTCTGTACCATTCCTTTAACAAGCCACAGCTCTAGCCCTTACCTATACCACATGTTGAGTCACTTAGTCATGAGGCATTGACCCACTTCCTGGGTTGGACACATGACCTGGTTTTGGCCAATCCATGCTGCATCATCTTGGTCGATTCAAGGGTAGTTATATGATCCAAGTGAAGCCAGAGAGACTCAACTTCCAGAATGTCATCAGAGCAAGCAGGATAAAGGGGTAGATTGGAGCACCTAGTCACCAGCTTGCTTGAGGAGTGAAGCAGGGGAAAAGAAGGCTGAAAAGTGGAGAGCAAGGTCTGAAGTCCATGTTTGAGCCCATACACTCTGCCATGTCTAATCTACAATTAGACTTCTCAGTTGGGTAAGCCAATCCATTTGCCTCCTGGTTCAAGCCCTTTTGGCTTGTTTCCAGCATTTCCTTCTAAAGACACCAAACTGTCCAACTCCAGCTAAAGGGTTACTCAGTTCCTTAGAAGGAGAGGAGAGTTCCTGACTTCTCTCACTAGTAGAGCAACCTAGCTAGCTGAGCCCTAGTGACCAGGGGAAGATGCATGGACATTGAAAGTTTACGAAGCAGGCTTCTTCCAGGTGTGATGATGGATTGTGAAATTAGCTGCCTTAAGACGAAGGGATGGGCCAGGTGATCTGAATATGTAGCCAATGTGGGAGATGCTGGGTGATGTTGGAATCCCTCTTCGAGGAGAGAAACCTATACCTTGTCTCTATGTTGGTCCTTCCCAAGTTCTTCTTTTCTAGCCAAAACCAGAGAGGCTAAAACCCCAGAAGACTGAAAACTTATACTCAAGTCAATTAAATACAGATGGAAGTACAAAGCATGACAGATGGTTGAGAGCCAGCCTTCAGGACAAATTTCTAGGCAGCCTACAGCCCCATAAATCCAATGTCAGGAGAGCTCAACTCTGTGAATGATTAAGGCCTTCTGAAATAGTGAACAGGTAGGAAAGAACAAAATACAAGATCCAAAGATCCCCCCTCCCCTCCCCAGGAAGATGGTAAGGCCCTGGTCTTGCCCTAAGTTAATGGGTAATTAGGCCAAGTGAAGGTTCGCAGGGTTTTGGTGCTAAAGGAGATTTCATAAGCAGTGACATCTCCCAAAACTAAATCCACGTGGGGTTCAGGGCACCAGAGGCCTTGGCTGGTGCAGGAATAGATGATGTGAGATTCAACAGGCAAGAAAAAGTAGTGATAAGGCTAGGGAACCGGAGAGCTCGAAACAAACGAATGCACACAAGGAGGAGAGAGGAGGGAACAGAGTGACTATGTGGTGGGAATGAGGAGATTCTCAGAAGGCCTTCTAACCTCGCGAGAATGGGAGAAGACTCCTCCCTCCCATCCGCCCCAGCACCAGATTACAGGTAAGTGTGGCTGTCGCTCTTAGGTAGAACAGCAGGATGAGGCAGCATCAAGACTAACAGCTTTCCCTCACTCCTTTTGTCCTCTGGAGAGCTGTCAGATCCTGAGTTCTAGCACTGCCTCAAAATCCAGGTGTTATGTGTAGCCTTTCCCCTGGGACGAAGCCCCCTGGCCTCCCAGTCTCAGGAGCAATGTGTCACTGCCCCAGCCTGCTTTTGCCCCCAGGGAACACATTCCACCCTTACTAAGGCAAAGAAGAGTGGAGAGCCATACTAAGAAAATGCCTCTATCTAAGTTCGAGTCTTTGGGTATCAGCTAACAGGGCATTCTGCACCTTACCTACTGCCCACAGCACTCCTTCTCTGTCCACACAGTCCTCACTTTCAAGAGTTATCCTCCACAGCCTGGGTTAGTCCAACGCATGAGGAGTCTTCTATCTCCTGGGGAAGTCTACCTCCTCCCATGCTATCCACCATTACCCAGGGAAGTCTTCTATCACCAAGCAGTGCTCTCCCTCCCAGGCAATGCTCCACCTCCCAGAAAGTCCTCCACAGAGAGTGGTGCCGAAATAGCTCAGTTGGGAGAGTGTTAGACTGAAGAAAGTTCTCCACTGCCCAGCCAGTGCACCACCTGCCAGGGAAGTATCCCATCTTCCAGGAAATTGTCCATCTCCTGGGAGGTGCTCCAACTGGCAGTCAGTCCTCCACCTTCCAGGCAGAGCTCAAACACCTCGAGCATCCCATCACTCAGTGAGTCCTCCATAGTTGGGACAAATGCCTTTCAGTAGGCACTTAAAGGTTTTTCTCAGATGAAATCTACAACTCTTTCCTTATGAAAAGTCTTCCTGGTAGGAAGTTCTCATGACACGTGCGTTAAATCAGTGAGCAGCCATCACTGGGCCCCAGAGGGAAGAAGTTCTCTGCCTTCACTTTTCGGTGGCCAGGGGTCACCTGAAGCATTCTGTGACAACTGTCCAAAGGTAAGTGCAAGATGGTGGCTATCACGTGCTTTGTCATCAGGATCAAGTTCTGTTAGGCTTGGTCTATCCCCTATCACAGTCATTTGCAAGCTGCATACAAGCCTCCGAATCATCCGTATGACAGCCCAAGGACAGGCAGTTCAAGCCCTGTTCACCATTGATGGACAATTGGCTCTAAGCTGCCTCCAAGCTGACCTTGCTGAAACAAATTGCTAAAACTAAACTCTCTCTCTTCCTCTAAAGCAAACAATTCCCTTTCCCTCTCCCCAAACATACCCTTAGGTTGTAAAAGATATAAACTGTGAATTGAGGGCCCTACCATTTGTTGACATGTCTGCCAAAAACAGATGCTTCCCTATAACTCAAGGTAAGATTCAATCTCTGCACAAAGAGCCCCTTACCTGGCTCCCATCCTGTCCCCTTTCCTGTGGCAAACTATCCCAGACTCCTACCTCCCTGACTTCACTCTCTCTGCCTAATAAAAGGAGACCTCAGTTGTAAAAGAGTTCACCATGGTCTCTCCAGTCTGGCTGGAAGACTCTAGTGTCCCTCTCAGGCTTTTATCTGAAATAAAAGTCTGTTTGTCTGTTGAGTTTGCTTCCTACCCTTTCTTTATTCTGGGGCTGGGATGTAGCTCAGTAACAAAGTGCTTGCCTAGCAGGTGCAACACTCTGGGTCTGATACCTAGTACCAGTAAAAATAAAAAATAAATAAAACCTCTTTATTCTGATACCCTCATGACCCAGTTTCCTAGTAATCATATTTGGCACATTGAAAACAATGAATACATGAACCCTTCCTTCAAGAATAACCTTCTAAGGTAGTTTTTAATACTTATCCCCATTTTACAGATGACTTTTGAGCCTCAGAGAGATGAGATTACTTCTTTAGTGGCAGAGCCATAACTTAAAACCCAGTCTGTCTGGCTACCCCAATTACTGCTCTCCCTGGTGCCCATCCCTCTAGACAGAGCTGTGGAGAGAGTTCAGGAAGGCTTGCTAAGCTGGCTTGCAAAGAAGTACGCATGGGTGCTGAGAGGTCAAGGTATCAGAAGGCTGGTACCTGAGATGATTCAAGTGCCTGAGAACAGAGCTTAACTAGACACTGGTCCAGAGCAGGGTAGTATCGGAGAATGCTTGCAGCTCCCCAACAGATCCACCCAACTGAGGCTCAGGGGTTGAGCCCCTCTGCCATCTCCACCTTAGATTCAGTACCTAAAGCAGTCTCCTGAGCCCTGCCCATAGCTTTCCAGAGCTGGAAATTCCTGGAAGGAAGAAATCATGTGCTTTGCGGAGACTGAGATAGCTGTCCATGTTGCTATTTGACAAGTAAATCCAGCCTACTTATTGATGTCCCTGAGCCACTTATAGACAGTGAACCAACCGTCAGAGCCTCCACCTTCTTCTGTAAAACCTCAGTAAAAAATTGAGACTTAATCTCTGACAGGGCAAAATCAACACCACCTTCCCCTGTTCCCCCCTCCCCGACTTTGTTTCCATCTCCCCTCCCTTTCTGTGTCCTAGCCACAAATTGAGAAAGACGAGGCTCGGCCAGATGGGTGGCACAGTGCTGAGGAGCACCTACAGGGCTTGCTCATATTTAAAACTTCCTTTCATATATTTTTAATAAAACAACTGATACAAATTCAAAACCAACTTCATAAATCAAACATTATTCAATGTTGGCGGCCTCAAGGTTTCCCTGACGCTTGGCTGGGAGCGTGCGGGGCTCCCAGACGGGGCTTTGCACTAGAGCGCTGGAGGTTCTGTGAAAGGTTTATTGGATTTCATAGTCCCTTAAGGGGAAACCCTTTAAATGTCTTTGCAATTATAAGTCTAATAACACTCTCAGCCCTTGGACACAGCCTTGACTTGACAGAGATAGGGAACTCGAAGTTGCTCAGTCAATACCAAGCTATTAATCTCTGTCACCTCGCTGTCACCGCAGCTCAGGAAAACAATGTCGTTTCTTGACCTAGGTGAAGGCATGGAGTGATTTTATTCAGAATGTCAGCATTCATCAACCAGAATTTTGTCACCCTCTCTCTTCCCCAAAGAGCTCCCAGTTCTTCATCCAGCTCCTGTTGACACCCTTCCAATTGAAAGACTTTCTTTCAGTCTTGGCCTATTATTATTATTTAGCACTTATTCGAGTGTAAAAAAGCCTTAAAGAATAAAGTTTTTCTTGCCTTAAAGAGATCTGGCAGATGTATTGCTCTACTGGGCTCTTACCGACCTAAGCCAAGGACGGCTGGAAATTACCAAAAGCCTATGTTTGTTTACATATTCAAATGAAGGTTAATTTTTATCCTCTCTCCACTCAAATTTGATTAGGGTGGGGCTCTCCCCCTTCCCTCAGCAGTATATTTATATCTTCACTCTCCTGCTTGACCTTGAAAGAAACCCAAGAAATTGTTTAAAAGAAAAGCCAGCACAAATCCTAATGAGAAACTAACAAGAAAAAATCCAATGGTTCCCGACAGGGCTGGGCCATACTTTGTAGGGCAGACAAAGATAACAGGAAGTGTCAGTTTTGCTTTTGGGACACAGTGTGAGGAA
The DNA here is from genome assembly GCF_019054845.1 of Dipodomys spectabilis. NCBI lineage: Eukaryota > Metazoa > Chordata > Mammalia > Rodentia > Heteromyidae > Dipodomys > Dipodomys spectabilis. Next base: position 694,638 of record NW_024870842.1, on the reverse strand, counting down.
AGTGACACTGGCAGGTGCTTACCCTAAAGCACTTGGTGCTATCAAGGTGAGGGACCTGCCAGTCCAGCTTCAAAAGTTCGGCCCTGTCCTTGGGCATCAACACAGGAGTCAGACTTGCAGAATTGCCATTCCAGCCCCTATGTTCCAGAGTGCCTTGAAGTTTTTTGGGGAGCAGGGGGGGTGGACCTGGCAGGTCAGGCTTAAGCCTCCAATGATCTCTGTTTCATCCAGCACTACTCTGGATCACAGGTGATTTGGATTCCTTTGGGGCCCTGAAGTTGGTTGAACTGGAGGCATGGTTTAGGTGTATATATGTGTACACACACACACACACACACATATTTTACCATGTCCTCCCATATATACATATATATATATATATACATCTATACATATGAGAAAGAGATGAAATCTCAGCCTTTTGGAGGCATGATTTTTAGCTTTTACAAGAAACATCTATATGTTGTGTTTCTTTTATTTTAGGATCCCTGGGAAGTATTGTTGTCCCATTTCACAGTAATAAAATATGAGGGTCAGTTTGAATAAAATTCCTTTCCTAAGTTACTTGTCTAGAAAACCCTGCTGACGGGGCTGGGAAGGTGGCTCAGTGGTACAGTGCTTGCTTTGCATGCATGAGGCCCTGGGTTCAATTCCTCAGTACCACATAAGCAAAGAAAAAAGCCGGAAGTGGTGCTGTGGCTCAAGTGGTAGAGCATTAGCCTTGAGCTGAAGAGCTGAGGGACAGAGCCCAGGCCCAGAGTTCAAGCCCCATAACTGGACCCCCCCTCACAAAAAAGAAAACCCTGCTGACCTCCTTCAGATTCCAAATCATAACTAAATTAACACAGGAGTTGGACTCTGAAGGCCAACATACTAACTTCTTTTTGTCCACTTGAACTCAGGGCTTGGGTGCTATCCCTTAGCTTTTGCATTCAAGGCTAGCATTCTACCGCTTTGAGCCACAGCACCACATCTGGTTTTCTAGTGGTTAATTGGAGATAAGAATCTCACAAACTTCCTACCTGGGCTGGCATCGAACCTCAGTCCTCATATCTCAGCCTCCTGAGTAGCTAGAAATATAAGCATGAGTTACCTGCACCAGCTGATACTAATATTTTTAAAGAATACCACCAAGGGGCTGGGAAGGTGGCTCAGTGGTAGAATGCTTGCCTCCCATGCATGAGGCCCTAGATCCAATTCCTCAGCACCCCATAAACAGAAAAAGCCAGAAGTGGGTACTGTGGCCCAAGTGGTAGAGCACTAGCCTTGAGCTGAAGAGCTGAGGGACAGCACCCAGGCCCAGAGTTCAAGCCCCACAATGGACAAAAAATAAAAAAGAATACCACCAATAGGCAACATTTCTGGTGTATGTTTATATATACATAAATAATATAAAGTAAACATTATATGTGCATTATTTGTTTTATCCTTACTATGATTCTGAGGGACAAATACACAGTATTTGGGCCACCCGATTTTACAGATGGAAAAAATACTTGCCCCTAATCAAAATACTTGCCCCTAAGCACCCAGCAAGTAAGCAGGAGAGACAAATATTTGGTCCAATTTGTAGTTAGAATGTAGGCTAATAGGCCATGTCATGGGGCCATAATCTTCTCAAGTTTGAGTGAGGAAACTGAAAATTCAATAGAAAATGTCAAAGAACAAATTAGCCTCTATAATCACTTCTAAGTGACCCAACTGAGCAGCTCCCTGAATATTCTAATGATTAAAGATGGGGTGGAGCATTTCTGTTGGCAGGAGAGAATTGCTTTGTCTTGAGAGGCATTTTTCCCCCATTCTGCTCACTGGGCTGAGACCATGGCTAGGGATCAGCTGGGAGAGACTCCAACACAGACATAAGATAAAGAGAACAAGGCATCTCTGACTTGTCAGCACCCATGGCTTCAACCCCAAATGGCAGCCCACAGCCAAACTGCATTATATCTTCCAGCTGTGGCTATGGGCAGGGGCATGAGGCCTGGTTGCTGTGGCACACAGCTCATAAATCAGCCCCTGAGCCTGCTGCACAATTGCAATGCGTCTCTTTCAAGCAGCTCCGAGGAAAAATGGTTCCATCTGCTCACTGCTAGGTAATAAATAAAACAGAATTGGAGCAAAATGGATGGAAAGCAATTTTTGGAAGATGAATTTCCAAGTGTTGGCTACCATTTGTGTACCTCTTCTGGTGACGGAATTGGCTGAGACCCTTCCAGGCCTGGGGCTGGAGAAGGCATGAATAGGCAGAAAGGAGAGGAGGGTATTACCTGGCTAAAGGGCTGGACAGCACAGAGTTCTTGGAAAGGGCAAGACTTTAATCAGAGAGTCCTTCTCTTTCTTCTCTTTGTGATTCTCCTTTATCTCCTCCATCACCCTATCTTCATCCTCACCATCATCATCATCTTCTTCATCATCATCATCATCATCATCATCAATTAGCTGCCTTACTAAGGCTCCTGTGTCCCCAAGACATAAGACTGTGAATCCCTTCCCCATGGCAGTCTCTAGTGTACTCTCCTCCTTCCTTCATTTTATTTTTTCTCTATCACCTTTTAAAAAATCCATTTTTATTTTTAATTGATACATAATAACCTTACATATTAACAGAATTCAATGTGACATTTCAATGTGTTTGGGCAATATATAATAATCAAATCAAAACAATTGGAAAATCCATCACTTTAAACATTTATTATTTACTTGTGATAGAAACACTCAAAACCCAGAGCTCTTATCACCTCCTAAAATTCTCCCTAATTTACTTAATAAGTAAATTCTGCCTGTCTTCCCCATCTAGAATTGCTATTGTTAAGGGCAGAGAATCTACCTGAATTTTTACCTGTATGTTCCCATTCTGAGAATAGTTACTGTCTGATAAAAGGGACTCAGTGTTTGTGAGCCAATGAATGAAAGAATGGAATTCCCACATCCCATAAAACACACTGGGATATACCTATCTCTCTACTTCTGCCTCATAACTCTGGCCTCATATGGTCTGGTCACAATTTATCAACCTCAGAAATTTTTGGCCTCTGTCTTTGTTAGACGCATATCTTGGCAGGCATGCTAGCCTGAACATCTTCCTGGAAGGTGTCAGCTCTTTACTCTAATTTTGCTTCCATGATGCCTGTTCACACTTAATCAGATGCATTCTTTGTAAATTTGGACAAATGGACATCTCCCTTAGGTCCAAAGGCCAGTGCTAGTTCTGGATTTTCAATGTTTTCAACCCATTTTATAAATGAGGAAGTTGTGGTACAGAGCTGGGATTGGATGTCATGTCCGAATCCAAATCCAAAGCATTATGCTATGCTGTTCTTTGGTTCTTAGTAAAGTCAGTCATGTCCACTCCAGGGCCATTATCTTCCCTGGTGCCAACCTCAGCTCCCTTTTAGATCATCATTTCTTTGACACATTTCCTTGACCATGTCTTCTAGAACAGTGTGTAGTTCAAAATGGCCTAAGCTCATCAATCCAGACTGAGGACATAGAGCCCTGGAAACTCAACCTCTAAAATGGGTCCATTACACACTTACTTCATGACCCTGACAACTCACCTTGACTTGTCCAACATATCCTTGCTCCCTGACCTTATATCTACTACATGTTCAAAGAGAAAACAAACTTTACCTCCCTTACAGAGTATCTGGAACACTGTAATATTATTTCCCCATAATTTCTCCAACACACCCTAGAGAGCAGTGTGTGCATAGTAGACTTGAATAACTACAGTCAAATAAATTGGATGGATGGATGGTGAATGGAGCAAAATCATCTCAGAAATCTCACTTCCTGAGGTGGATAGTTTAAGGGGAAAGGTTTAAAAATGAGCAGGAAAAGTCAGAGAGGTGGTCAACCTAGGAAAAATGGTGAGAGTGAGTCCAATCCCTGCTTCATGTCATCTTTCCCAAATGGGAGGGACAAAGGACTAAGTAGAATGGACCTTTAACAGCAAGAGTAAATGATTATAAATAACAGACAATGACAATGGAGGGGACCACAAAGGCTGTTGGACATTAAAGATATGAGGGGTGAAGATAGATGTGCGCTCTCTCTCTCTCTCTTTTCTCTCTCTCAACAATAAAATAAAACTCTTACCTTTATATGCTCTCTAAAATCTCACCCTCTGTGATTCCTTTCCATATATTGACACGTAGTGGTGAAAAGCAATCCTGAATCAGTCAGAATTCAGGCTTTGAAGGCCTAATGCTTTTGGTACTGGGGAGGTCTTTCCTCTCAGAGTCCCCTCAAGCTGTAGTGCCATCCATGCACCTATTAACTCCACAGTGAACCATTCACCTATGTGCCAAGCACTGTGAATCACATGACTAGTACAATGGCAAATCAAACTGACCCAATCATTCTATCTTCTTAGAGCTTACCCACTAATGGGCAAGACAAATAACTATCATAAATAAGTAGGAAAGTTATTCAGTAAATAAGAAAGGAATCAATTCTGAGGAGTTGAAAGAGAATTGCAACTTCAAATAAGTGGTCAGGGTCAACCTGAGAGGAGATGGGACAGGAGGAAGAAGGTGAGGGACAGAGTGAGCTGTATGGTTAGGTGGAGAAGAGAATTCTGGGCAAAGGAAAGAGCCATTGCAAAGTTCCTGGGAGAAGCAGCAGCAGGGTGGTCAGCACGGATGATGTTAAGAAGCAGAGAAAGGGGTGACAAATGGTGGAGACAAGATTGGAAGGACCTCTTGGGCCAAGAGGGAGCTCTGTCTGTCTGTCTATCTGTCTGTCCCTGACTCTCTATCTCTTTTTTCTCTCTTTCTCTCTCTCAAATAGATATCATTAGAGGGTTCAAGCAAAGGCAGCAGGTGATTCAATTTATATCTTAAAAGAATCACTCTGGTTTGCTTGCTATGTTCAGACCAGACAATATTAGGGAAAGGAATCCAGGGATCTAAGCAAAGAGACTCATGTTAAGAGATCACTGACATAATCCAGGAGTGAGATTTTAGTGGATAGAAAGAGTGGTAGAAGAAGAGATGAAGTGGGGCTGGGAAGGTGGCTCAGTGGTAGAGGGCTTGCTTGCATGCTTGAGGCCCTGGGTTCAATTCCTCAGCACCACATAAGCAGAAGAAAAAAAAAAGCCAGAAGTGGCGCTGTGGCTCAAGTGGTAGAGTGCTAGCCTTGAGCTGAAGAGCTGAGGGACAGCGCCCAGGTCCAGAGTTCAGGTCCCACAACCGGACCCCCACTCCCAAAAAAAGAAGAAATGAAGTGAAGGTTCAGCTCAAGTGTGACAAGACACAGCCTGAGGAATTGAATAAGAAAGTGAAACAGATGTTAAGTGTCTTCGAGAATTTTGGCCTCCCTAACTATAAGTATTGAGTTCAATTAGAGGATACTTGGGGAGATGGTTTGTGGGAAATGTGTAGTTTATTAAAGATTCTCAAATATTAGCTATACTTCCCCTACTTTGTGTATCCCAGGATTGACCATTGGCTTAATTCAATGAATGAAATATGAGCAGAAGTTCCAAGAAAAGCTTTACAATTTTCCATGTTTTCTTTTTTCCCTCTGTACTGTGATCAGCAGTGCTCCAGATGGGAGCTGCTCCTTCAGCCTGAATCCCGGAGCGATGATGACAAGGGGAAGAGCATGGGGTATATTTAGCATGAGTGAGCACAAAACCTTTCAGTGATTGTTGTGATATGCCACTGAGATTTGAGGTCATTGTAAGTAAGGCAGAACCTCGTGTCCCCTGTCTGATACAGCATCCTGGAGGGAAATGTCAGGTAGGCAGCTGAGTATACCTGTCTTGAGTTTAAGGTCCAGCAGAAGATATAATTTGTGGAGTACTGATATAGAGATTAGTATCTGAAATCATAGACTGAATGTAACCAACACAGGAAGGCAGAGAAGAAAAGAAGGCCACAGTCTGATTCCTGGGATCTTTACCATTCAGAGGAGATGAGAGGAAGAAAGAGCAAAGGGATTTGTGGAGGAATGAGCAGTGAGATGAAGGGAAACCAAGAGAATGTAATCTCCTGGGAGCCCAGGAAGAAAAGGCACCAAAGAGGAGATGACCAACCAAGGGTGCTGACAGCTCAGCCAAGACAAGCGCTCAGATTTGCCACTGGATTTAACAAAAATGTCATTCATAATTCTACCTATGGTAATATCTATGGACTAGTAGGAGCAAAAGGCAGACCACATTTGACTTAAGAGAAAACAAGAGGAGGCAGCAAATATAGTCAACTCTATAAAGAGATGTGCTACAGAGGTGAGCAAAGAAATTAGATAGGTGGCTAATAAGATAAAATGAAGTCATGATATTTTTAAGTGTGTGGGGAGGGGAGTAACAGCATTGCTTCTATGACATAAGGAAAGATCAGGAGAGGAAAATTTGAAAGCAGTGGGAGGGAGAGGGAAGAACTGCTGGAGAAATGTTCTTGACAAAGCCAGAAGAAGTAGAATCCAGGGCACAAATGAAGAAATGGGTCTCCTACATAGGCCCTGACCACTCTGCTGTAGGTGGAAAGTCAGGGCTCATGGACAATGAGACTTTCACATTCTAGACTCAGAGTTATCAGTAACCCCTCAGTTCAATTCCATAACCTTCACTCACTTCCAGTAACAGTATTTCAGTAATGCTGTCATTAAAAACTCCTGCAAGTTACTTTTCCTTCCATCTCAAACCTAATTCAAAACTCCTCTTGCTCATTCCTCAGTCAGGCTTAAGCTGTGTAGAAAAGAACACGATTCAGCTCTGAAAACCTCTACCCTTCATTTTTCCTGTAGATCCTAGCTAGCTGTTATTGTTTGGGAATAGAGAAGTCCCCATAAATCCAATGTATATGGGTATTGGAGAGGTCAAGTTCAGATCCAACTAGTTCTCTGTGAAATGCAGATTCTATATACAAGTTCACAAAACAGGTTTAACTTCAACCTGGCCTGTAAGTGCCCAAGGATCTTGCTCAGAAAAGGTGTGGCATATCCTTTTGGCCCTGCTAGCAGAACCACCCTGTGTCAGGCATTCCAGGGCTCTTCCCCTTCTGCATATTTCTTGCTCTATAGTTACCATAGCCAGGGATGCCTGAACTCTATGTCCTTCTTTCTGCTCTATTTTTTCCATAGTTCTAATTACCATCTGACCATATTTTGCTTATTCATTTTGTATATTGATTGATGCCCATACACTATGAAGAGTAGAGATGTTTATGGTATTTGGTTTACTGTCAAATTTTTGTACTCATGAGTTCCTGGCATCTAGCTGATAATAAGTATTTGTTGAAAAGGGAGGGAGGTGGTGAGGGAGAAAGGGAGGGAGGGAAATTGCTATCATATCATCTATCTAGTAATGGTCCTAATTGATTCATGTCTTTTGTAGTCTTTACTATATATAGGCCCTTTTCACATTGAACCTAGGATTGGCCATGTGACCTTCGTTGGCCAATGGGACATTAGCAAGAATACCCAAGCAGACGCTTGTGCATTGGTGCTTTCTTTCATGCTATTTTGGAACATCACTCTCTTGAAAAAAAAATCTAGGATGGCTTGTAAGGAAGAGTGGTCCCACTGATAGCCAGCACCAACCACCAGTCACATAACTAAACCAGCTTAGATATTCCAGTCACAGCCAAGCCACCAGACATGGTCTGCAGCCACAGCCCCATTCCAACTTGGCAACCCACAAAGCCATGAGCAAATAAAATTATTCTTGTTTTAAACTATTACATTTTGGGGTAGTTGTTAGTCAGCAAGAGCTAACTACTACAGCACTTAACAGTTTTGTTCCTTCTTTATTAGTGGTAAAAGAAATTCACAAAACAGCTTCCTAGACAACATCCTCTCTCTTCATTATTACCTAAAGTCAAAAGTGCAGAGACTGCCAGGTGCCGGTGGCTCATGCCTATAATCCTAGCTATTCAGGAGGCTGAGATCTGAGGATCATGGTTCAAAGCCAGCCTGGGCAGGAAAGTCCGTGAAACTCTTATCTCCAATAAACCACCAGATAACCGGAAGTGGTGCTGTAGCTCAGTGGTAGAGCACTAGCCTTGACCTGAAGAGCTGAGGGACAGCGTGCAGGCCCAGAGTTCAAGCCCCATGTCCAAAAACAACAAAAAAAAAGTGCAGAGACTTCAACAAAGCCCCCATTTTATTTTATGTGCCCTCAAACCCAGAAGTCATCGTGGCAGCTGATGCAAATTATTTCCCGAAACCACTCCCATTATCCAAGCTGACCGTCCTAAAACCATCAGCCTGTTTGGCCAATCACCCTGCCTGGGCACAGAAGGGCAACTTCTCCTCCCCAAGCCCTTGCTTAGGATGTTTGTCACACTTTTCCTAAAAAGGAGCAAAAGGGGCATAGGGAGCAGCTTCACAGCAGGAGTCCTTGGCCAGCTTGATCCGGGAATCACTCAGCAGCCCTCAGTGTCCCCTGAGCCTCTATAGCCCTTGCCTAGAAGACATTGCTGGGTTTTGTGAGACCTGTCATGTGCAGCTACTTCACCCTCAGTCCCACAGGCCTCTGTTTGTCCCTCCTACCAGGCAGAGATCTTCCTGGCAATACTCCCCGGGGAAATCATGGGCTAGCATTCTGACCCTATGGAATTAAAAACCTGGTCTGCTATGTTAACAAGGGTGAGTGGACAGGACCTGCCATTCTACCTCAAACACCTGCAATCCTGGCTCTTCCAGCCCCGGGGAAGATATAATTAAGGCATGTAGAAACAGATGTGGCCCTATTTTGCACAGGCCACTGATCCCCAAGTCTTAGAATTCAACCACCTGGGAACCTAACAAGCTGCCTTCTTCCAAGACTGTGCTCACTTCCAAAGCCCTGGAGTCAGGCTGCAATTGGAGGGTTGAGTCAGAAATACCTGAGGTGGTAGATAGCCAGAGTAGGGGAATTTTATTCCCCTTCTGAGCCCTGTTCCAACCTTCTCCTCCTACCAAGAGATCAAAGTTCTGGTGGGATGACTCAACCCACCCAGAAAAATCTTAAACATTCTTCCTTCCCCTTCGGCTCTCCAGAGTGAATGCTGGTCTTCAGATCAGAAGTTACATCCCAGACACTGTTTCTTAAGTAAGAGATGTTATAGGTACCTCAGTATTTCCAGTGTCTCTTGATTTGGGGCAACACATGACAGCTTGGCTCCAGTCAACTGAAACTAGTAGTAGATACATCCCACACTGTCACAGTTACTACTGTTGCAAATTGCATTAGACTCAGCCTGCTTTGTTTGTCAACATTGCCTGCTGGAGCAAAAAGGCACTACTGCAGTCTCAGTTCTGAGGTAGATAAGGAGATGTGCCACCCAGATAACCATACAAAGAGGGTTAGACCACCACCTAGACCTGCCGCTCACCCAGGATCTGCCTCAGCTTCACAGGGCTGACTTGTCCACGGCCTCAGCCTTCCCAGGGCAACCCTGTGGGCTCAGTGAAGGGCCCTGCCATTACTGATGGACACAAGGGAAAAGGCTCATGCCTCTTGGACTGGATTGGCAAAAGCTAATGTCAGTTCTGATGCCTTCTGAGTTCTTTACTTCCCTTTTTCTTTTTCTTCCCTTCCTTTCACAAGGATTGGGGTTAATAAATAACTTATTCTACAAACTATCACAGGACAGCATAAATTTCTGAAAGATCTAACTAATGACAGGGGCCTGACCCAAGGATTAAATTTGTAACAGAACTGAAAGACATCACACAGAGAGCGCTTAACATCATCGGCTGTGTGAGGAAACCAAGACTTAGGACGAGTTTTTCCAAAGTCTCCAAGCGAGAAAGGAGCTGTGCCATAGTCTTTGGATTCTAAGAATGGAGCCCTGTTGGGAAAGTTTCTCTTACAGATCACTCCCATCTACCACTAGCCTGGCTATCATATAAAACTAGGACAGAGCCCCAGCTGAGGATTCAGGTGCCGCTGGTGCCACTTAGGAGGTGGCACTGGAAGGAGTAAAGCCAGTATGTTAGCGTATTGTCACAGCTGGTGTCATGACCAATCCCACAGACATGTCCACCATTGAGGCAGTCACCCACCCCCCCACTCCTGATGTTAAAGGTTGTTTCCCCTTCCAGGCCCTTACCACCTGCTTTGGGGCTTCCCTTGAACATGGAGTAAATGAGCTCCCACAATATCAGAGAAAGGCCTAGGATAAAAAGTTGTGCCCTTCACAAGAAACTCACAATAAGCAAGTATCATAAGATACATAATAAAAGAATGTACAAGACACAAAAGTAGTACAGAAGAGGGTGTGCTTAAATCTGGTGGTGAAAAGAAATCAGAAAGAGAGCTGCACAAAGGAGCCTTGCTCTGAATGGAGCTTTGAAGAATGAGTAGAAGTTCACCAACCAAGAAAGTAGAAGGCTCAACATGAAGATGAGGTTACCTTGTGAGTTGGGAGTGCTATGTTTTGGTATTTTAGGAACAGTGAGGTTAGAGAGGAGAAAAACTAAAGACAAGTTGATGACAAAAGCAGAGGCTAGCTAGTCCAGAGAGGCTCTAATTATGTTCCAAATATTTTAAACTTTTGCCCAAAGAGTAATGCTTTATTTTTTTAATTATTACATAATCAGGTATTATATAGTAAAATTATATTTTAAATTATTATATAGTATTTTTCTTTTATTAAGTAATCCTATGAACTTAACATCAATAAGATAGATAGATAGATAGATAGATAGATAGATAGATAGATAGATAGATAGATAGATAGATGATAGACAGACAGAAGATAGATGATAGATATATACATACATACTTATGGATACATAAATAGACAGTAGGCAGGTATATGTAGGACATAGATGACAGATACATAGACAACAACTGTCTGTCAGATAGATAACCCCCCAACTAAAATCAGACTCTAATAGAACAGATTCATAGTCTATAATATCCTCTCTCCACTCCTAACCTCTAACAATTACAAATATGCTCTTCACTACTGCTTTTGTCTTTCTGTAAATGACATACAAATTGAATCATGAATTCTGTAACTTTATGAGTAGCTTCTAATATGGTTCAAAATAATGCAGTAGTGTAATTCAATGTATGCCTTCAAAATTCATCAAACTCTAGAATGTATCAATAGTGGATCCTTTTATTGCTGTGTAATATTTCACCATATTGATGCTTAGATCAGTTAATGGTGTAGGTTTATGGTGGTTTGTAGCAAATATAACTTGAGCTGCTATATATATGTATTTGTATATGGGTCTCAGGTGTAAATATAAACTTTGTTTTTCTAATGAAGACACCCAAGAGCTGGATTTCTGCACCATGTGTTAAGATTTTTTAAAACTGCTGAACTGTTTTGGGCAATTGTTGTATTATTACATATTCTCATCAACAATACAGGAGAGTTCCGGTTGTTCTGCATGTGCATCACACTTGAGCATTTTTTGTTTTTTGTTGTTTTGGGGGTGGGGGTGGTGTTGGGTTTTTTGGTCAGTCGTGGGGCTTGCTGTCCCTCAGCTCTTTAGCTCAAGGTGAGCGCTCTACCACTTGAACCACAGAGCCAATTCCGGTTTTCTGAGTGGTTTATTGGAGATAAGAGTCTCACGGACTTTCATGCCTGGACTGGCTTTGAACCCCAATCCTCCAATCTCAGCCTTCTGGGTAGCTAGGATTACAGGTGTGAGCCACCAGCACCCGGCTTGAGCATCTTTTTATGTCATCTGCTCAAACAGGCTGCAGTTGCTGGCACAAGGAATCTTTTTTTAAAATAAGTTTTTTATTGTGAAAATACCGCACAGGGAGTTTACAATTACATGAGCAAGGTAATAAGTACATTTCTTATCAAGCATTGTTGCCTCCTCCTTTGTTTTTCCCCTACCATCCATGCCCTCCCATCTCCACGACTACATTCCCCTCCCCTACTCCACCAAGGTTGTAAAGTTCACTTTCGACATAGCATCTTGAACATCTCATTGTTGCCATGGGTCCACCTGTATCCCTATTTAAACAATTTGTTTTTCCCTTCCCCTCCCCAAATTACACCAACATCAAATACAGTGAAAACAGGGGTTATACCATGGTGGAGGGATATACAAAGCAACAAAAAAATCACCTTATAAATACGTTAGAAACAATAGCAAGAAAGAAAAAAACCACTGGTGTCCTTATCTTGGGGTTGATTTCGTCTAACATCATTTTATCTGATCTTTTCTGCTTGTCTCAGACATATACTAGTTATTGTAAATCAGGGAAACATGAAGGTCGGGAAGCCAGCGAGGAAGTAATATAACCAGGAGCTTTGGTGGCCAGGACAGGGTGATGGCAATGAGACAAATGGCAGAGAAGAATCAGTAAGACGTGGAGTTGTGGAAAGAACTCAAAGATGAATTTCAAGTCTCTGGCTCATCCAGATTCTAGAGTCCCACGTGGAGAGGAAGTGGGAATTCCACTGTGAGGAGCTAGGATGAATGAGCAGGGCATAGAGCAGGGCCCACTCCTGCCAACATGCAGAGGGCTACTCCAAACAGCTTGGCTCCCTTCACCAAGGAAATTTATGTACTGCTCTGTAGGAGGGAGACATGTCTATCTGCCAGGCTGTGTTCACAGAGTTATAAACCTGCCAACAGCCCACATTGCAGGAGTGACCTATGTGGGTTGTAAACATAAATGCAAATTTCCTGCAGTGAACCAGACAAAGGGACATGTGGAGCCACCAATGAAGGGGACAGAAAACCCCACCAGCTCCCAAATGAATATGGCCTCCATCCTGGAAGGAAAGCATTTCTGTCTAAATCACTGCTGAGACTGGGGGAATGTTTCTGATTGGTTTCAATTGTCTTTAGAACCGTAGGTGAGATCATGAGTTTTGAAGCCACAAAGTAAACTGTAAATACTAGGAAATGAGATACTAAATAGAGACTGCCACTTGGATGTGATTATTGAGACTTCCATTTTGTAAAGGTCTGAGTTGTGTGGGTGGGAGCTAGGTTCTGGGTATCAGAGGAAAAGGGAATGTTGGAGAAAGTAGTCCAAGGCTTCATCTTGACAGAGGGATCTCAAAGCTGGGCCCAAGATAAAGGAGTAATGCAGGCCTAGCCTGTACCAGAGTTCTTCAGTATATTCCCTTCTTTTCTCTATATTACCCATCCTTTTCTGAGACTCCCAAATATTATAAATTAACTTCAGGATTATCAAAACCTCTTCTTACCTTTGCTTTTTTATTAGATCCTCTCAATAACACAAGTATTACCATTTCAGCTTTCCACTGAAAAAAAACTGAGGCTTATCTCAGTTATCTAAGGCTATGTGTCAGATCAATGGCAGAATGGAATATGAAACACCTTATCTGAAGATAAGATTGGGTTCTTCTAGATTAGAACCATCCAGGAGGCTTCATCACTACTTTTTCTATGGAAAGTTACTTCCATCCCCCAAACAAACTGGATGTCATGATCATCTGTTGCTCTGCATAATGGACTGATGTTAGAGCAGATACTCCCTGCCACTTTCTCCTGTCTTCCCTTGGGTTAGAATATATGTTGCTCAGCCTGTATCTGATTGGATCACAGTAGATTTAAAGTAAACCAATCAGAATCCCTATCCTTGGGATAGATGATTGTACTGGGCAAGAACAAGTTCTCTCTAAAAGGCTGCATGCAACATGTAACCTTAGACCAAATCTTCCACTACATACACTGGAAAAGAGAATCCACCAAAAAAGAAGACTGAAGTTAAAATGCAGAGCAGATCTGAAGCTTCTCTAGAAAAGATTCATGGAAGCTGGCTTCAAGGGACCCAGACACTGTCTGGTGGTTTGTTTTTCTTTTGTTTTTGAAGATGATTGTTTTGTTTCTGAAACAAGGTCTCGCTATGTAGCCCAGACTGGTCTTAAGGCCTTCCTGTCTCAGCCTCCTGAGAGCAAGGTATTACAAGCATATGTCCCTGAACCCAGACCCAATTCTTCACTTACTGAGATTGTGGTATTTGATATTTGTCAGACTTTGTCAGAATCTCTAATCCTACCATTAAACATCTGCCCTTGAACTCTTTGTCCTTAAGGATCTTCTATCCTAGAGAGGAAGAAAAGGCATAATGAACAAAATTCCTCTTGTTCTGCTCTACAGAACTTATGCTCATGCACAATGGTCTAATTTATTTGTGTGCTTCATGATCTATGTCCTTCACCACAGCATCTGCTGCCCGGGAGCAGGGACTTGGTCTCTCCAGGCCCAGTGCTTCACTTTGCACCTGGCATATCAACCAGCATCATTGCTGAGCAAATCAATAAATGAATGCACTGGATACAGACTCCTTTAAAAATCATCTCCTGGACTGGGAAGGTGGCTCAGTGGTAGAGCACTTGCCTTGCATGCCTGAGGCCCTGGATTCAATTCCTCAGCACCACATAGCAGGAAAATAAAAAGCCAGAAGTGGTGCTGTGGCTCAAGTGGTAGAGCACTAGCCTTGAGCTGAAGAGCTGAAGGACAGCGCCCAGGCCCAGAGTTCAGGCCCCACGACTGGACCCAAAAAAAATAATCATGTCCCCCACTGCCTCATGCTATACTGTGAGAAACTGAGGCCAGAGAAGGAAGGTCCCACTTCGGCCCCACTGTGAACATACACCTCCTGGGACCAGAACGTAAGGTAGAAGCCTCTTAGCTTTCTGCGGACCAACATAGTAGCAGTGAGAGAATCACTGGGTGTCATCTAGCCCCTGAGCACATACTGAGCTTTGCTCATGCAGGAAGTTAGGCTTGTTTCACTGGATGGGTGGCACTATGACTCTCATTTTGTAGCTGAGAAGAGGGAAGTCTTGGAGAACTTTCACAGCTCTCCCATGCCCCCCATTCATTCATGGTAGTCCATTCTTGCCACATACCTTTGTCTACCTTTGGGCTCAATTTTGTTCATGTGCTTGTATCCGTGCATTTCCCCTAGCAACTTGGGACCCCACTCCATCCATCAGCACTTTGGTTTCTTGGGCCACCATCTCAGATTATGCCACCACCTATCTTATCTATCTAACATTTTTTTATTTTAAATATACGTTTTTACAGAGGGGTTACACTTACATGAGCAAGGTAATGAGTCTATTTCCTATTGAGCATTGTTACCGCCTCCTTTTTTTGTCTCCTATTATCTCTTCTCTCCTCACCTCCCCAACTCCTCCCTCCCACCCCCTGCAAAGATGTAAAGTTTGTTTTCAACATAGTGTCTTGTACATTGTTACTGTCATTGTACATCGTTATTATCCTTATTTCAGCATCTTGTTATTTCTTTTCCCCTCCCGAAATTAGAAAAATGTATATACAAGATGCAGGGCATCAGAATCAAATACAGTGAAAACAGGGGTTATACCATAGGGGCAAGAACATACAAAAGAAACAAAAAAAATCACTTAGTACATTATAAGTACATTAAAAAAGAATAACAGAAAAGATAAAATCTCTTGTGTCCCTATCTTGGGGTTCATTTTGCTTAGCATCAGGTTATATGGTCATATGTACATAGTTTCTGACTTCTTCTGCTTGTCCTAAACGTATTCTAGTTATTGCAGATAAAGGAAACCATAGGACCTCTGTTTCTTTGGGCTTGGCTTACTTCATTTAATATAATTTTTTCCAAGTCTCCATTTCCTAACAAATGGGGCGATGTCATTCTTTCTGTGGAGGCATAGAATTTCATTGTCTGTGTGTGTGTGTGTGTGTGTGTGTGTGTGTGTGTGTATGTGTACCACATTTTCTCAATCCATTCATCTACTGAGGGGCATCTGGGTTGGTTCTATCTTTGCTATGGTGAATAATACTGTGATAAACCTAGTTGTGCTGGTAGCTTTAGTATTGCCTTGTTTCTAGTTATTTGAGTAAATGTCCAGAAGTGGGATTGCTGGGTCATAGCCCTTTGAGGAACCTCCATACTACTTTCCAAAGTGGTTGAACAAGTTTACACTCCCACCAACAATGCAGTAGGGCTCCCTTCTGGCCACATCCCCTCCAGCACCTGTTGTTATTAGAGTTCTTATTATAGCCATTCTAACTGGGATGAGGTAGAATTTCAATGTTGTTTTGATTTGCATTTCTTTTATGGCTAGAGAGGTTGAGCATTTCTTCATGTGTCTATTGGCCATTCTTGTTTCCTCCTCATGGAAGTTTCTCTTTAAGTCTTTAGCCCACTTATTTATTAGGCAGTTGTTTCTTTGAGGATTTGTTGTTGGGGGATTTAATTTTTTGAGTTCCAAGTATATTTTAGATATGAGACCCTTGTCTGTTGTATGGCTAGTGAAGATCTTCTCCCAATCTGTGGACTTTCTACTGATCTTGCTAGCTATGTCCTTTGCCATGCAGAAGCTCTGCTACTTCATGAAGTCCCATTTGTCCAACCTTTCTTTGATTTGTTGTGGTTCTGGGTCTTTATTAAAAAAATTTTGGCCTGTGCCAAGGAGACCTAGAGTTTCTCCTATTCCATCCTGTAATGTTTTCAAAGTGTCTTCTTTGACTTGGAGGTCTTTGATCCATTTGGAGCTGATTCTAGTGAGGGTGATATATAAGGATCTAGCTTTAGTTTTCTACAGATGTTTAACCAATTTTGCCAGCACCATTTACTGAAGAGGATCTGTCAAAACTTAACTGCCCCCCTCTCCCGTCCATGTGCTTGGATCTTTGTAGTCTGTGACTATAAGAACTTAAAATGGATCTATAGCAGCAATGTCTAGTGATTCCTTTAAGAAGTCATTGCAGGGCTGGGAAGGTGGCTCAGTGGTAGAGTGCTTTCCTTGCAGGCATGAGGCCCTGGGTTTGATTCCTCAGCACCACATAAGCAAAAAGAAAAAAGCCAGAAGTGGCGCTGTGGCTCAAGTGGTAGAGCGCTAGCCTTGAGCTGAAGAGCTGAGGGACAGCACCCAGGCCCAGAGTTCAGGCCCCACGACCGGACCCCTCCCCCCCAAAAAAGGAAGTCATTGCAGCAATGAGAAGTACAAGTTGTCATGTCGAAAACGAACTTTACAACTTTGGTGGGGGGCGGGGAGAGGATTGGGTGTGGGGGCGGAGGGAAGCTGGGAAGGGATGTGAAGGGTAAACAAAGGAGGAGGCTACAATGCTTGATAAGAAATGTACTCATTATCTTGCCCATGTAATTGTAACCCCTCTGTACAGTATGTTCACAAAAAAAAGTCATTGCATTTCAGCACAGGATATACAAAGATTCAACCTCCCTCCTTAGCTCACAAGAATCACGCTTAAAGTTGGGATCCAGCACTTGGCAACCCAATAAAAATGATGCCTTAAAGCTGAGACTGTAGGACCCATAGCCAGTTGATCTAGTATACATTGAGCTTGTTTCCTGGGACCCAGAAAATTGCTTAAAAGGAAACCCAATAAGCAAGTGCATTAGAAAAAGCATTAAATTTGGGGTCCAAAGACACGTACTCAAGGTCTAACTCCACCCTGGCTTGCTTTGTGACTGTAGTTACTATATTTTTGTGAGTGTCATAAGACATTTTTAAATGAGAGTAATAATAATGTCTTACAGGAGTGTCATCCAACAAAATTCTGGTTATAAAAAATAAGTGGAAAGTAACTGCAGAAAGCCTCCAGATAATTATTCCTGGATGTTTATTGTGAACCCCTACTATAACCCAGGCCTGTGCTAAGTATAAAAAAAATCAGCCACCATTCTTGTCTTTTCTGATCTCACATTTGAAAAGCAGAGAGCAAACTTCTTATGAAGATCTCTGGACTCTAGGAACTAATGACCATTCCAGCAAAGGTTCATTGATCAAATTTATAATGCACCAGAAGAGGAATTTCCACTTGGCAATTAAGTTTGAAAATATTGTACAACCTTATAGAGAGTATTTCTCCAAATTGATGTGTTCTTTTTCATGTAATAATCAATTAAGTGGGTGTTTTGGTGTCTAATTAGCTCTGCATGTAAATTAATCTCTGCATATTGAAAATAGCAAATCTAGCCTTGCCGTAGCATTGGTTTGTTTCTGAGGTAAATCAGATTATTGTAGCCCAGCAAAGATTCTTGGTTCTGAAAGCCACCAAAGCAAGTAGGTTCCTTTAGCTGCCTGAGTTAGGGAGCTCAGGGAGGGTTTGGCGTATAATAGCCAGGCTAATTATATTTACCCATAGAGAGAATTCCATGTCAGTTCTCATTTCTGTTCATAAGCAAAGCTGCCTGTTGAATGATTAAATTCTCTAAGTCATTGAGATCTCATGCCTAGGTCTCAATATTACTGAGAGATAAAAGATGTTTTCCATCCCCCAGGCAAGAAGAAGAGTTGGCAGGTGGATGCATTCAAGGGTTCATTGGGCATTGTTGGTCGTGACAAGAAGGGTAAGTTTGTGACCTATCCTAACCCTCCAACCCAAGGGAAACTGCAGCTCTCCCACAAGCTCCCACATGATGACTAACACAGTGACCTTTCCCTGTCACCAAAATGTCCCAACCTAGGAAAGCCATGACCTGTCTCTCACCTGTGGCACTCCAGGCTGTAAGTCCACAGCAAAAACACGTTTGTTGAACAGACCTGGGTTCAAGTCTTAGCTTGACTCTATGCTGCTGTGTTGACTCTATTCTATTCATGTGTATAATGAAGTACAACCCTTCTGCCTCTCTGAAATGCAAGTGAGAACAGCATTTTAAACATCTTGGTGAATGAGTCATGCATAGTACTGGTTGTTTTTGTTTTGTGTCATTTTCTAGGACCTCAAAAGCATACCTAGTTTGTTGGTTGAAATGAAGTCTTGCTTTTTACCCCAGCTGGCTTCACTGGCTTCAAACTACAATCCTCCTGCCTCTGCCTCCTAAGTAGCTGGGATTCATGTCTTTAAATAGGTAAAATAATGCATCTCCCATCCCCCACATCTGCTGGAGGAGTCAATATCTAAAACTTCAAGGAAATGTGGGTGGTAAACACTCTCTCGTTCCCCTTAGATGGTAAGCTACCATTGGTTCTGAGCAGAACGGGAGCACAGGACACCTGATGTGTGGCCAAGTCATGCGGCAATAAGAAGCAGACTGATTACACAGCATCTAGGCTCAGGAACACCTTGGCTGGAACTCAAACCTTGCCCCTCTTTTCAGTGATGTGAGCCCAGGCTAATGACTGAAATCTCTCTGCCTCAGTGTTCCCAGTAAAAAGACAATATAGTAATTCCCACTGTCCAAAATTGAGTTGAAGACAGTAAAAGTAGAAAGCTCCCACTCTCCTGCCACAACTCTTAAAATAACCTAAGTTCTAAAGGAAGGGTAACAATGTACTCATTACCTTACTGATGTAACTGTAACCTCTCTGTATAGAATCTTTACAAGAAAATAAAATTTTTTAAAAAACCTAAGTTCTTTCCTGCCTAAGAGTCATTATATGCACTGTTCCCTTTGCCTGAAATGCTGTTCCTCTAGTTTTATGGATGGTGGGAGAGCTTTCAGTGAAACCTTTTCTGGCTACTCTACTTAAGTCACATTTCTGTCAATCTTCAGAAAACTCCAGCTGATATCTGTACTAGTCATATATTCTTGTATAAAGGCATTCCTCATATTAAGTTAGCATGCCGACAAACATCTTTCAGCTTTTGTTGACTCAGCGTAGCTCACTGAGTCTTCTGCTAGAGTTCGACTAGCTGGAGTCAATCACTGTCTGAGGAGAGGTCATGTCAAAGGTCACCTGGGAAAGGATCCACTTCAAGCTCCCTCACCCAGCTGATGACAGGCTGGGGCTTCCCTGGCCGTTGACCACAGACATCAGCTGCTCATCGCCCAAGTGCCATACACCTGCAGCAATGGGCTTCCATCATGCGAAATCAGAGAGAGACACAAGGGATGACAAGCAAGACAAAAGTCACCCTTTCTCTTCTCTAGGAAGAAGCATTTTCACCACACTCTGTTTTTCAGAACTGTGTCCCCAGCCTCAGTTTACTTTCAAAAGGGCAGCGTTCCAGAAGGGCCTGACTGCAGGGGGCTATGTGTTACTGCTGCTGGTGGTAGGTTTGAACTCAGGGCCTTGCACTTGCTTGGTGGGTACTCTGCCCCTTGAGGCACACCTGTAGCATGTTTTTTTTCTTGCTGTTTATTTTGGAGATGGAGTCTTGCAAATTTTTCTACCTTGGATGACTTCAAACCACAATCCTCCAGGTTGTAGCTTCCGTGAGTAGCTAGACTTAAAGCATGAGCCACCAGTGTCTGGCTCAAAATAACTTTAGAAACATTTTCCAGATTCATGTTTCCCACTTGTTTCTCTTACTTTCTTTGTGCCATTATTGGACCTTGAACTCAGGGTCTGGGCCCTGCCTTTGGTTGGAGATAAGAATCTAACAAACTTTGCAGCCTGATATGGCTTTCAACTATGATCCTCAAATCTCAGCCTCCTGAGTAGCTAGGATTACAGGCATTAGCCACCAAAACCCAGCTTTCCTTCACTTCTTAATAGTAAGATGTAGGATCTAATAGTAAAGATAGGAGCTTAAAAGCAAATCTACAGAAAACACAGTCGTACAGAAGTACCCAGTATGTGCTAGCCACCAGGCCTTGGGCTGGTGAAGAACAAAACCCAGGCCTTCCTCATTAGTGCTTGCCACAGAGAAGTAAATGGACCAGCCCAGCAGGTGACACTTTTTCTGTTCTGTTTTGTTAAACCTCATGAGGGACCACAACTCTTACCTTGTAGAATGACTGAGAAATTTCCCAATTTCTGCAGACGATTTGTTTTGCCTTCTAGGTCCTGTCTTAATTTTTTGATATTGTGCCAACTTGTCGCTCTGTGTTTGGGGCCGGGGGACGGCAAGGGAGGCACAGACAGACAGAGAAAGGAGAAAAGTTCTACAGGGCACAATAATCTTTGGAAAGGTTTTGACGAGTCAAGCGGCCAGGGGCCTGAGAGCTGACTGTCTGCTGCCCGCTGCCCTGTTTGACGAATCGTTTGCCAAAGAGCCTGGCCAGCGGGAGCTTTGACCTTGGAGGGAGAGTGATCTGTCTTCATGGAGACACGCTGTCATAAGCACATGTCTCAATTTCGCTTGGGAAGGTGCTGAGGCTGCGCAAGACCAGAGCCTTGGACACAGCTAAGGAGGAAAAATGTGTGGCCCATCCCAGGGCACAGAAGTGGCTAAAATTAATCCAGAGTGACCCTGGAGGGCAGGCTAGAAAACAGTATGCTTCTCTCCAGTGGCAAAGAGGCCTCAACAAGGCCAGTACCATGGTCACTTCTTCCTTGGGGAGCCAACGTGCCCCTCACCTCCCATGCTCAAAGACCAACCTCTTCATTTGTCACTTAGGACAAAGGGGAGAGGGAGAATCTTTGGAGTCAGTGCCTTAAGCATCTAGGTCCCTCAGAGGAAAACAAACAAACAAATAAACTACATGCTGACCTCTCCTCCATCCTGAAGGTCAAGGTGATGCCCTGGAGGACAGAATGGTGATAAATGCCGCATCTGTAGTTGCCTCTTCCTGACAACCTGGCTGAGCCCTACCCCTCTGTCTGTGCTGACAGCTCCAGGGGAGATTTATCTATGAGAATCTGGGGCTACTATAGAGGCAGCAAACTCATGAATCTGGAGGAGAGTCATTGACTGAAGCCTGAGGTGTGCTTATTAAAGAAGAGAAAGCGACAGGAAAGAGAGCTTCAAGCTCCTGCAGGCCCTGTTTTCAGTGGCATAGGATCCAGATATTATGCCATGGCTGGGTCTGGCTATTTTGGGATGAATTCGACAAATAGATAATGTTCATGGGGAGAAAATAAAAGGCAGAGGTGCTCTGATTGAGGAAACTGATAAAGAGCCCTTCTCCTGGGAGGGAAGAGGGAAATGAGGGGCTTCTGAAGGACTAGCCTGGAGACTCACAGCCAAAGGCAAACCAAAGAGCTGTACTATGGCCTGATGCCTCTCCTGCCAGGAGCAGCAAGAGTGGAGGCATGGATTCCATACTTCTAAGATGAGTCAGAGCCAAGCTGCCTGGAGGGCTGGCCAAGATGACTCCCAGTGCAACTCCCCTCCCAATTTATTAGTGATTGTTGTCTTTGGGGGGGGGGGGATTGGTTGGTTTTTGTTTTGTTTTCTGTATAGGTTTGTTTACTTTGTCAGAGTTACTTCTACAGTCTCAAGTATCAGGAAACCAATGATCCAGTATCAAGTTTTTATCCGCTAGGGTGGCCAGGACAGTCCTAGATTCCTGGGCTCAAGTAATTCTCCTTGTCAGCTTCCTGAGTCACTAGGACTATAAGCAAGAGCTACCATACTCAGCTTCAGTTCTGATATTTTTACAAGGGTGATGTGCTATGATTTTTATCTTTCACATTCAATGGGGTGGGGCAGACATGACAACCTATAAGCCTGGTCTTAATGCAAACCAACTGCTCAGCTCTGGCCCCATCCCAAGACATGATGGGTCCAAATCAACTCCACAAAGGTTTTCCCACTCCTGTGGGCCCAAACAAGCCTGGGTAAATGAGAGGCCTAGTCCCATAACATAAGTCTTCAGGATTTGTTGGGGGATACAAAGGAGAGTAGAAAAATCCCCAAATTCAACATGAATGGCATAATCACCAATTGCCAAGCATTAGCTGTGTGTGCCAATGCACTACTGGAGTGGCCCAGTGCTTGTCTGAGTGTACATGTGAGATCTACCATGTCTCTTTTCTGTGGGAGTCCTCAATCCAGTGTTGTGTTGATATATTCACTCTCTGAAGCCTGGAAAATACTTTTTTTATTCTCTGGAAAGGGGGTGTCCTTATCTCCTAGAAAGGGTTAAGATTCAAGCCATTGAAGATGTTACCTAGCTGTTAATATTTCAAAAGGACATTTTCTTTTGAAGACAAATGCCTTAAGACCAATGTCATATGAATTCCATTTACATTTATGGGAAAAATCCACTAAGACCTTCTGCTTTCTCCTTGGCATTAGGAAATGGTATGTGCTAGCTAACTTTTTTCTGGCTTTTTATAAGGCTGCAGAAAGTACCACTATTCAAAGAACTAGTGAGGAAAATAACATGATGCTTAAGTTTCATTCCCAGATTATTAGTTTGTGAGTTTGGGATAGTCAAATCTTCTAATATGATAAAAATCATCCTCTGAATTTTTATATGATCTTCCCAATTTTAATATGCAAGTGGCTTAAGTGGATATTTTCAATCACCCTAGATGTGATTTGGTCATATGAAAAAAAAAAACACTAAATGTGTCTGAAGACCAAATTAGCCCATTCACCAAATCTGCTATGTTTGATTTGAGGTCCTGCAGATTCGGGGTTGTCAATTGTGAATTTTAGCTTACTAGTTGCTTGAATTTTGAATTTTTTTTAACATTAAACAGTCAGCAGAAACATGGCAACGAGGAAGATGTTAAAAAGAAAGTAGCAAAGCATTTAGATAAGCTCTTAGATTCACTCAGGGTGGGAAAGTTCAGTGAAAGCAGACTGAGAGGAACAGGAGGAAACTGAACATTTACCCAGCTGGACTAAGTCTGTAAGGCCTCCTAGCATCTATCAGACATGCTCTTAGAAATGATACTGGTTCTGCAGTGGGACCTCTTCCCCCAACTGGCCATGTACATGTCATTGACCTGCTGGGGGAAAAAGGTCTCCAGGTCACTCTAATCTATGTACTACACACTAATCAATAACTCAGGGAGTCACATACCCACCCACAAACATGTAACTCAATCAGTGCTGAAGGTAGGGGAAAATTTTGCCCCCTGTAAACCTGCTGTGAGCAGCAGAAAACGTGGATGATTTCATTATCTGAGATTGCTTTGTCATATTTCTGCTGAACCGAAGGATAACTGAAATGAACATGAATAATTCAGCACCATGGTCAGGGCTGCAGAACCTCTGGGGGCCCTGTGGCTCCCAGATTCCATCTCTGCCGGAGCGACTCAGGGTGTGGAAATGCCAGACCCAGTAACCATGAGCAGCCCCAGAGGCCAGCTGTGCTGTCCCCAGAGTCACTTGAAACTGCCAAAGGAGGAAGAATCTGTGGGGGCAGAGGTGAGTCAATCTCCAGATCCAAGCCAAGGTCAGACCTCCAGGGCAGGGCCTAGACTCTTAAAGAGAGTATTCCTGAGACTCCAGGAACAAGTGAGACTGGATCCTTGGGACAGTCTTTTTCCTGTTATTATCCTCCACTTAACTTCCTCTTTTTCCTTCCCCCCCCCACTTGTCTCTCTCTGTTCCTTGTCTTCTATTTTACTCCATCAGTCATCCCTCTTCTTTTGATAGAATTGTAGCATGTCACAGCCAATGAGCCTGAAGAGGCTTCTGATATCAAGTTTAACAAAGCCAAATGTCCTGGAGGGTCCAGCAGGTCCTGTGAACATGTAGAGTGGACAGGACCTCCCTGGCTACAGGTGCTCCTGTGGGCTACTGAATACTGTGTGTGGCCTACTTGCAAACATTCAAATTGTACATTTTTTTATTTTGATGTTGGCCAAACAAAACACATTTATAACCTAATGTTTGAGGTCCAGTCTAAGTTGGCCCATAGCAAGGTACTGGTGACTCATGCCTATAATCCTAACTGTTTAGGAGGCTAAAATGTGAGGATCAGTGTTTAAAGCCAGCCCAGACAGACAGAACCTAGAGACTCTTGTCTCCAATTAACCAGCAAAAGGCTGAAGTAAAGGTATTACTCAACTGGTAGAGTACCAGTCTTGAGTGAAAAGGCTAAGCGGAAAACAAGAATGCTTAAAAAATGATGGTGGCTTTTCTTTGAAAAGGAGAAGAAAAAGACAAGAAAGAAAGAAAAAAAATGAGGGAATGGGTGGGGTTGGGAGAGATGGTGGGAATGAAGAGAGAGGTGACATTGATCAAGATGCATTGCATAACTACATAAAGATAATAAAAGATAAGTGAATGAAAGGAAGAGGAAAACAAGCTCAAGGCCAAGTTCAAGCACTAGTAGCAGGAATACATACATACATACATACATACATACATACATACATACATACATAAACTAGCTCACAGAGAATGAACTTGAGGACAGAGAAGAAGAAGTGACTAGCCCAGGATAATACTGAGTTTCCAAAATCCCAGGCTTTGGTAATTTCCAGATCATTCTGTCCCTCATCTCCTTCTGTGAATTTGTTCACCACTTTTTTATTTAATTTCTCACTCCCCCTGGCCTACTTCCAGCCTTGGACTCTGAGGATCAAGGTGAATTCACCAAGACCTTTATCCTCCCAGAAAGCTGGGCCTGTCTGAGGGAGGTCACACGGCACTGCACATACTCTGACAATTGCTAGGTCAGGTCACAGGCTGTCTGCCTGAGAGCTTCTACTTCCTACTGCCTATTAATGAAGAGACTGACTTGATTTCCTCACCATGTGGGCCTCCCCATCAAAAATACCTGCTTATAGGAATCCTTATCATCTATTTGCACAAGTGGCATCCTCTCTACATATTCTATTGCTTAGAAGCAAGTTATTCAAGGGACAATAGTATACAGGGTCATAAATACCAAAGGGCAAGGAAGCCATTAGTATAAAACAGTGGAAGCTTAAAAAAAGATTAATTAGATTTTTCCAGAGAACCATGCAGACATCCAGGTACAGAGAACAAAGAAAGGTTTATTGCCAGGAAAGAGGGCCAGCAAGACTCCTTCTCACAAGGGAGAAGGAGTCTATTGTCTTGGGTGACTCATATAACCTAGGAAGTTTAGGAGGGGCTAGAAGGGGCTAGGAGGTGGAGACTCCAGTGTGGGCCAGGGGCTTCATCATGGTTGACTAGGATTTATGGCTTCTATCCAAATAGTAGATAAGGGGTCCTGCAGCTGCCCAGACCTGAAGGTTACTCTAAGGGGCTCTTATTGCTTTATATGGTGGTAGCTGCCCCAGAGAAATGCCATCCCAAGGTAAAAGGGGCTGGAGGCTGATTATTTACTGCCTTTACCACATGGGCCTAGTGTTGCCTAGGAAGAGAGCATGCTAAGCTCTGGAGAAGGGAAGGAGTAGACGAAGCTATGGGAAGGGAGCTCATTCCACTAACAGTCTATCTGCATTTTATAGAAAAATGGCAAGCAGCAAGGGAGATTTTTGATAAAAAGAAGGAGAGAGCATTTTAGAATCTGACCTTGCCCGTGGCAGGAGAAACTAGAGCAAGCTTTGGGCTGGCAGTAAACCAAATGTAACTTTTCTGAGTTTCCCATCCTTATTTTCAGACAGTAGCTGTACAGAGAACTGATCCAGTCTGTATGGTTATTCTCCATCTATGTCTATGCTATAGCTTTGGTATTAAATTCATAATTGGCACTCCATGGTGGTGGGACTGGCATTATTACACACTGTCCCAGCTATCAAAGCATCCTCTCCCTCTATGGCATAAAATACATCCAGCTCTAGCTGTCTGGGTATATTGCCTCCAAATCCTTCACCACAAATATCAAGGGGTTCCCTGGGTCTGTTTTTGCAGACCAGACCTTGCACTCTGGGGATGAGCTTAGTCACTTGTGCTTTGGGCATGGCCATTCCCTGGACTTCCAAAGCCACAGCATTTTCCCTGGAGAGGTTATTCAAGAGAACACTTACTTTATTAAAAGACCTCTGACAGAGCCACATCATTAGCCAAGGCTGGCTTAACAAAGGTTTAATATAGACGATGATGAGATGATATTAACTCATTGGCTCATGTTTGAGAACTTGACACATCGTAGATACAGGGCTTTGTTTCAGCAGTGATGGCTCAGAACTGTTTGCATTGGAAATTGAATAATGTTCTCATGCCCTAGAAATCTTGTGCTGAAGCCAAGGAGACATTGAACCTGCCTAAGTGTATCAACCACCTCCCCACCCACAAAGCTCATTACCACCCAAGCCAAACCCTCCAGAGCCCGAGAGAGACATGCTGCCCCAGGAGCCAGGAGTCCACTTGATTCCCCTTACAGAGCAACTTGCCATTCTCATCCATTTATTTTAAGCAAATTATTCAGCCAAGTTGACAAGCATGAAAAAAACATAACCTACCCTGGGATTTTCAAAAGAGATTTTCTCCCAAATATGATTCATTGTGCTCTGATCTCTTACTGTATTTTTATCAAATGCCCCCATGCCAGCTCTTAAAAGAGCTTGGCCAGCTCTGCTGGTTACTGCTGATTTCTTTGACTCTGTTGTTAGATAAATCCTTTACTAACCTATAATCAAAAATTTCACCTTCCGGAAGCTCTAGGAGATATTCAAGGACCTGTGGAAATCTAGGAGACAGTCTATAAAAACACTCAATGACACACATGTATTGAGCAACTGTAATATGCCAGCTCCCTTCTAGGCACAATATATTACAGTATGGAAGGAACATACATGGCTTTCTGACTTTGTGGTGGTCATTTTTCAAAAGGAAGGACAGACTAGAAACAAAAGAAAGAATTAGCTGAATAAAATAACTTTGGACATTGGTACAAGCTATGAGGAATATAGGACAAAGTAAATGCATGAGAAAGTCTGCCCAAGGAAGCACTGCTGGGGTAGAGTCCTGAGTGAAGAAGTGTGACCCCCAACAAGGCTCTGAGAGAAAGAGAATTAATCCCATTGGTGAGATAGTGATAATCATTATTATTAACTACCACTCACCAAGCACATACTATGCCCAATGCATTCATTGAGCACTGAGGTGAACATACCTCGTGTGTGTGTGTGTGTGTGTGTGTGTGTGTGTGTGTGTGTGTATGTGCCAGTCCTGGTGCTGGAACTCAGGGCCTGGGTGTGATCGTTTAGCTTTTGTGCTGAAGGCTAGCCCTCCACCACTTGAGCCATAGCTCTACTTCCAGCTTTTTTGTTGATTAGCTAGAGATGGAAGTCTCAGGAACTTTCCTGCCTGGGCTGGCTTCAAACTACCATCCTCAGTTCTCAGCCTCCTAACTAGCTAGGATTTCAGGTGTGAGTCACCAGTGCCCAGCTTATACCATTTTTTAATCTGCCAAAAACCCTCCCAAGGGAGCTAATATTTTCCTTTCACATACAGAGATACAAAATTACACTGATATATCACACTAACCTATCTCTCTTCTAAATGGATGTGGGGAATGATGGAGGACAAAAGCTGGGACATTTGGGGATAATACTTTCATGTTGTGTAGACTATGACTTCTCCCTAGTGCAGTAGCCCTGGGAGAAATCACTTCTGATGGCTCATAGTCCTAGGTTGGTGACTAGGGGACTAACCCAGTTTTCTAGCTCTTCATCTATTTGTTAATTCACTGAGTACTTATTCTGTGCCAGGCACTGTATAGGAGACATCTCCATAAACTGAACAGATTCAAGATTCTAAAGCCACTACCCTCCTCCTGTCTAAGAAGTAAGCCTCACTCATGGAATACAAACATAAACAGAGAGACTGGCAAAATAATTATTCATGTCTATTTTCTGCTTCTGCTCTGCATCCAATGGCCCAAACATGGATAAAATATGACATCCCTTCAAGCAGCCAAACTCAGCAGGAAGATAGACAGATAAGAAATGGCAGTGCAGAGCACTGAGCACAAATACAAGAACAAAAGCAAAGTCTTCTGGTGGCCTCAGCTGGCATCCTCCACAAAAGATTAGATGCAGCTCCAGTAAGATGTCATTGTACTGCATAGCGGGGTCTCAAGACCATTCAGATTCAAGGTAACACCTGTCCTTACATAAACACCAACCTGAAACTTCCTCCATTCCCTCTCAGCCCAACTCACCTCCCAGGCCACCACTCACCTTCCTTCTCCTAAGTGTGTTACCATTACATTTCTCTCCTTACTAGCTCCCAGATTGTACTGGCAAGAAGAGAAAGCTTCATCCTCTGTAAAGGCCGGTAGGGAGTCTGGACATCAATATTTTTTGTGTGTGCATCTAGGCCTGGGGCATGAACTATGGGCCTGGGTACTGTCCCTGTGCTTTTTTGCTCACAGCTAGCACTCTACTACTTAAACCACAGCTCCACTTCCAGCTTTTTGATGATTAATTGGAGATTTAGAGTCTCACAAACTTTTTTTTTTTTTTGGGTCCGGTCGTGGGGCCTGAACTCTGGGCCTGGGTGCTGTCCCTCAGCTCTTCAGCTCAAGGCTAGCGCTCTACCACTTGAGCCACAGAGCCACTTCCGGCTTTTTTCTTTTTGCTTATGTGGTGCTAAGGAATCAAACCCAGGGCCTCGAGCATGCAAGGCAAGTGCTCTACCACTAAGCCACCTTCCCAGCCCTCTCAAAAACTTTTTTTGCCTGGCCTGGCTTCAAACCCCGAATCCTCCTATCTCAGCCTCCTGAGTAGCTAGGATTACAGGTATGAGCCACCAGTGCCCAGTGGCATCAGTATTTTTTAAGCCTCACAAGTAATTCTAGTTTGCAATTCGAAAAACGGCCACCTCACCAGGGGAAAGGTGACTATTACAGCTGTTACTTTTGTTGATCAGATGCCAACCCAAAGGTCTGTGGAGCCTCTTAGAAAAGTGACTTCCTGGATCTGAAACTGGTGGAGCATTTGTGATTCTCAGCCAAGCCCCTCTCATCATCCTTCACAGAAAACTAAATGAACCTTACAAGTCCATAGCCCAGGGCACAGTGCCTTAGGTAAAAGGCACTAATCAAAATTTTCAGGGGGTAATTGGCAAATTGCCTCTTTGTAAGTATTCTGAATTAAGCACTGTGAGTATGTGGAAAGAAGCTGCCTGTGGCTTTGGGCTCTGGGCTCATGCCTCATCTGCATAAATGAATCAGTCCCAGGACACAGGCTCCCTCCATATGACCCTACCAATGAGAGAACACTGCTCCTCCAGCCTGAGCTCAGCAGGTGAAGGCTGAAGGCATGCAGTGAGGGGCCACTCGCTGAACATGAGAATTGCAAAGCCATGGCTATGTGGCTAGAGGAGTGAGGCTGAGAACCCTGGCACTCACACACACCCATGCATGCCAAGACTGGGGTTTGCCCTGGGCAGCCAGATGGACTTGAATTCCATTTGTAGCCTGATTAGAACAAGCTGCCCATTTGGTAACATCGCTGCCTTGTGGTGGGATTTATAGCATTATTGTCTCCAAAGGCAATTAAA
Organism: Dipodomys spectabilis; assembly: GCF_019054845.1. Lineage (NCBI taxonomy): Eukaryota > Metazoa > Chordata > Mammalia > Rodentia > Heteromyidae > Dipodomys > Dipodomys spectabilis. The sequence continues at coordinate 664,725 of NW_024870842.1, read as the reverse complement.
AGGAAGAGGGGGGGAGGGAAGGAGGGAGGATAAGAGAAAGGGATGGAGGGAGGAAAGGAAGGAGGGAGGGAGGGAGGGAGGGAGGGAGGGAAGGAGGGAGGGAGGGAAGAAAAAATAAAAATAAAAAAGGAACGCTCTCCTTCCTGTGTGTCCCTTTACCTTTGAATTGGAGTCAGGACTCTTATTATTTCATTAGCCAGTCTCATTCCCTCGATAGCAACTGGGTTCATGAGCATTTGATTTAGGCTGCAATTAAAAGCCCCAATCATAGAAATACATTTTCAGAAGATAATTGGGTGCATCACGCCAGCTTGTTGGCCTGTTAGCTGGCTCTAATTGTTGGCCAGTAAATTAAAAGCCAGTGTAAGTAAATGGTTCATCCAAAGACACATGAGAGGATCAAGGACTCTGCCCTTCACCCTAATCAGGGATTTTTCCTTTGCCAGGGACCACAAATCCATTTCCTCTGTGTAAAGGACACATGGGGTGGCAGACATTTTAATGACTTCACATACTTTAACATGAAGAGCTCTTGAAAGATTCATTTTATACTTTGCTTTTTTCCTTGCCCACTCTCCATATTTTTCTTTTCCTTTGGGCAAAGCCTCCCAAATGAGCCATACAACTTTTTTCATCTTTCCTCTCTCAGAGTAGTAGCTCCCACAGTAACAGCTTGAGCTAAAGAGAGCTTTTTCTGTTTCTTTCTGGAAAGGTGGCAAAGTGGTCACAATATAAACTGGGCTCTCTCTTGCAGGTTAGATGCTCCCTGCATTGTACAAGAGAAGGCAGAAAAACTTGGGCATTGGATGGGACTTTAAGTGTGAATATGGGAATCAAAATATCTCAAAGGAGGCCGACTGGTCTTTGCCAGGACATTGTCCCTAACTCACTTACCTTTTGGAAAAGCTCTCCTCTCCCCGTGTAGCTCACCAACACTGAGAGTTGTGGTCGTCTTATCTAGATTTGTAAGTGCTCATTCAACCTTGTCCCAGTGTGATACTCTCTAGTCTCTACTATGTTGTTTTAGCCATGTGACTGACTTTGGCTGCTAGAATTCAAGAGGCTTTAGATAGATTGTATCATCTTCATCTCCTCTCCTTCTCATCTTCCCTCAGGATGATTTTTTTAAATCACATATGAGGACTGGGTGAGAAGACATGTGGTAGGTAGGGAACCCAGAAGAGCCAAATTAAACAGCTGCAATTGGTACCCAGCTAGCAACATTGAACAAGACTGGGAAAAGTATAATGGATTCTGCAAGAAGGGACACATCCTCAAGGCTTTGGGGAGAGAAAAAGGCAACCTTCCTTGTAGGATGTGAAGCTGAAACAGGGGAATGTGGAACAGTTTTCATATTTCTTGCCATGCAGTTTGAATAGAAGGCTCAAATATCAAAGAAAATCAGCCTGAGGCTTAGAGAATCCAGGCCTGTGGCATCTCTTGACTTTCAGCCAAACCATGTAGAAAACAGATTCTCCCCCTGGCCATGTAAGTATGAGAGCTAGCTGCATCTTTTGCTTGGATTTGGTTGCTTAGATTTTCTGGCATTTGGAGCTGAAAGAATTCTCACTGCAGCAAGTTCCAAATCTGAGGCTGTCATTCTCTCTGACCCACCCCCCATCAGTCCTTCAAGAGATATAGAAGCCCAAGGCCTCAGCAATCATAGTACCATAACTGAGGCAAAGGACTCCCAAACCTACAAAGCCTTAGAACTAGCTGGGCCTCAGAGTTATCTACAGGTGCAATATTTGAAGAATGATTCCAGCAGATTGAAGAGAAGCTCCCACAAGACTGAGCTGGAGAAAAGACTTTTATAAAAGCCCAAGGGGAGAGGGGGTATAAAAAACTCAATATTTCACCTGTAGCCTTGGAGCTGTACACGAAAGCCTCCGTCCAAAACATCAATCATCATAGCAACCAACATTGACCAGGAAGAAATTGGACTAAGCCTACTAGAGAATTTTATTCCTAAAAGCATCAATGACAATTTGATTTAGATGATTAATTTCTTCACCAATAGCTATTTCTTCCTGATTTAAGCTAGAAACTAAATAATACAAACTGACTAGAATATCATTGCAGAATCAATAAAACATCCTCAACAGATAATTATAGTATTAATGTACTTATTCTCTGGTTGGTGCATCAATCATAGTTAATGAGGATAAACGGAAATGATTTTCATTAAGAGCATTTGAGTTCTGCAGCCCTGAGTCACAGAAGGCTGAAGCACAAGGGCCCAAAGCATTGAGGGACCAAGGGTTTTCAGATTGGATTTGTTGGAGTCTTGGGAGTCTTATAAAAGGCTCTTGGATCACCATTAGGTCCCGATAGGGAAACAGTTGAATGGTAGAAGCCCCAGGATTTTCAAACATGTTTGAACATCTCCAAACACTGATTTATATAAAGAATTGTTGGGGCTCTAATATTGTTAAGAAAAGAGAAAGTAACAGATAAGAAAAGAACAGAGAAAATAAAGAGTAAGTTTTACAACCAGTGACTTCTCTGATCCCTTCGTTTTTCCAATGGGGAACCTGAGGCTCAGAAAGTGGAAGAGAGTTGTTCAGTGTCATATAGACGCTCAGCAAAAGAGCTAGGGTCAAAATACAGATATTCTGGCTCCCAAGCTATTTCCCATTGTATATACTTCCCATTGTAATAGGCCTTACACATTTTCAACTGTAGAAGTAATTGAACAGCAGCAAGGAGAATTGGGTAGTTGGCCCCAAAAAAATTATCAGTAAAGTAATAGCTATTTCTCAACAGCTATCCATGGCATGCCTTGTTCCTGGCCCAAGAGTCCACCTGAAGTACTCATTCAAGATCTTTCCCATATGATCCAGAGACCACACCCAACAATTCTTGGAGGAGGAAGGGATAACTCCAACCTGAATTGGTGACTGACTTTGCTATTAGCCACATGTTTCTTCATCGACTTATCACTTACTTACTTGCTCATCTTGCTCAGATCAGCAAGAACTGCCTACCAACCCCATACACTCAAGAAAAAATATACATGGTCATGGTTTTATGATGCTTTGGGAAACTTTTGCTAGAGAGGAGTAGAAATAGGTTGAACATCACTAATCTGAAAATTTCAAACCCAAAGTATTCCAAAATGTTAAACTTTTTTTTTTGGTGGGTCACAGGGCTTGAGCTCCGGGCCTGGGTGCTGTCCCTCAGCTCTTCAGCTCAAGGCTAGCGCTCTACCTCTTGAGCCACAAAGTCACTTCAGGTTTTCTGAGTAGTTTATTGTAGGTAAAAGTCTCATGGACTTTTTCTGCCTGGGCTGCCTTTGAACCAAGATCCTCAGATCTCAGCTTCCTGAGTAGCTAAGATTACAGGCATGAACCACTGGCTCCTGGCTCAAAATCTGAAACTTTTTCAACACTAATATGCCACTAAAAACAGAAAATTTCACCCTGCTCCCACAACCTAAAAATATTATACAGAATTACCTTCAGGCCATGTGTGTAAGATGACACATAAATGAATCTTATGTTCACATGTGGGTCTTTTCCCTAAGTTATCTCATTACATATACGCGAAAATTCCAAAATCTGGAATCTCAAGCACTTCAGATAAAAGGTATTCAACTTATATACCTTCTATCTCCGTCCATTCCTGCTGCTACAACAAAATACCACAGGCTGAATAGTTTATAAATAATACAAACTTATTTCTCATAGTTTTGGAGACGGAGAAGTATACTTTACAGCATAGTCATTTGTGTCTTTTAAGGGCTGCTTTTTACTTCTTGTTGCGTCCTTACATGGCAGAATGACAAAATAAACAGTGTCCTTTAATGGCAGAAGAAATGGAAAGGCAAGAAAGAGCTTTCTATAAAGGTGCTAATCTCATCCATCGGTAAAGTTCTTGTGACATATTTACCTTTTAAAAGCCCACCTCTTCCTGCTTTGGTTAGATTCCAACATGTGAATGATAGAATTATAGTACTTCTTACCTTTTCCTTTCACTATACCATTTGTCTTATACTGTGAAAACTTACTTAAGTGGGACTGGAGATGTAGCTCAGTAGTAGAACATTTTTGTAGCATAATCAAGCCCTAGGGTTCAATTCCAATACCACAAAATTTTAATATGCAAACAACTCCAGACTCAAAGATATGTACCAAGACAGATTTTGAAAAGGCTCAAGAAACTAGAATATAATATTAAAAATGAGTTCATCTCATTCTAATTCTGAACCCATCTCCTTTCCTCTCTGGGACTTGAGATCTTAAAAATGAGTGGTTTGCTCCTGAGCAGAGGCAACGGTTTCCTTACCTGTGTCCGTTCTAGCTTACTAAGGATAAGGAAGATTTAAAGAATTCTGAGGCTCACCAGGAAAGAATGCTATTATTTATTAGTAATGTCTGCCATGATCAAGGGAAGGGAGAGCCAAGCATGCTAGTAAATTTCTATCCTCTCAACATCAAGAGGCAGGAGGATTTTAATTCAAGGCTAATCTAAATGAGCTAGGAAGTTTGAGGCTAGACTAGGCTGTGTTGCAAGACTCTTCAAACAAATAAAAGGACAGGGAAGAAAGGGTACAGTGAAATGGTAGAACAATATCCATGGTCCAAGGTTGTCCAACTCATACAGATCTTTACTAAGAATCCTTCTAGCACTGCAGATTTCCAGGGTTTCCTATTTATAGTGCTTAACCATGCCAAGCCAAGCAAGCTATGCTGTTCTACCATGACCGCCCTTTATTTCCTACCTTCTATCCTCCAGACCAAACCTAGAAGATCCTGAAGTTGTAGAACACAGAGATGAAGCCTGGGGCAAGCATTCCTTTCCTAGATGGTGAGCAATGGCAGGCACTGGACAGGTTTTCACTCACACTGACCTTTCCCACACAGATTAAGTCACCATTAGAATTGGAAGGAATACTGGTAGCACTGAAACAATTTTGATTACTCTGCATATGAACCAGGATGTGTGTGCGCATGTGCACACATGAGTATATGCATGCACACACCCACACACAGGAGCAGTACATTCATACCAGCAAAGCTTGAGGCAGAGCCTCAGAGTGAGGGTCTCTACAGTACCAACAACCTCCTGCCAGCCTAGACCACCTCCTTTGCTGCCCCTGACATACCCACTTGCTCACTTAATGGTCTTATACAGTCTCCACTTGAACAGGATTTGAAGCCTCTAGAGAAGGTTAAAAATGGCGTCTTGAATACGGAAATCACTTCACAGCTTACAAACTGTTTTCACAACCTTAATTTCATTTGATCCTCAAAACAGCCCTGTGATGAGAAAACTGAGGTGCAGGCAGTTAGGTGATAAGTCTGGGGACAGGTGGGAGACAGGAGGAAGGGCTGGGATTGGAACACAGGTCTTCCCCATCAAGATCCTGTGCTCTCGTCACACTACCAAATTTGCTTTTCTTATCTACCACCAGTCCTTGTTTTGTCACTAACACAGGAGATATTTGTCCGTTCCCCAAAGCTTTGGTTCCCCAATCTCCCACATTCTTTTAGCCTCCTGGTTGTCTACCAGCAAAACAGTTGGCCTTGTTTTTCCTCGGGGGAAGCAGAGTAGAATACTCATGTGATCTTCAATTTTTGAAGCAGGCAGTCTTGAGTGTAAACCCCGTCTGCCACTTCCTAAGAGGATGAAGTGGACAAGCTACTTGATTTCCCTGGCACTTTGTGTTTTTTCCTGTAGAATGGGAGTGATGATAATTCCCACAGCACATTGCTTCTTAAAGGAATGCACAAACAATACATCCATGAATATCATAATAAACCTGAAGTGTATAACAGTGCCTGGTACATAGTGGCTTAAACAGAGGCTCCAGGTCGCATTTTAAAGTAACAAATAACAATAATAACAACGACAATGATGCCTAGAAGCCAAGCCAAACAAACGAGGGTAAAGCTGATACCTACAAATCTTTTGTTTAGTGTGTGCTGGCTAATTTCTAAAAGTCTTTCCAGCTGTGAGAGGATTCAGAGCACACACCCAGCAAACATCCCTTTGCCCCATTCATCAGCTCTAACAAGAACTCTACATCAACACTGGATTTATTGGGTGTAGGATGCAGAAAATACATTGCGGGAGGAGTGGGTTGTATAATCAGGTGTGTGATTAGTCATGCTAATGACATTTATACTAAGGAGTAGAACTAATTTACAATAATTTAATTATCAATGAACAACTGTGCAGGAAGAGGAAGCAGGGTTGTCAGATTTTTCAAATAAGAGCTCTTGACCAACAGTTCCAGCATAACTGTGAATTTTCGTAATTCTGAACACTGGATCTGAGTCTCTGAATGCCTAAAGAGCAGTGGCTAACATTTGCATGAAAACTCCTGGCTTTATAAAGCACTTACCTGTGCAGAATCTCATTTGACTCACAATAGTGCACTTTAAAATTCTGATTTAAAATGACAAGCTGAGAGGTAGAAAATAGGCTGGACTGGAACCATTCTGAGCCTTGGTCTCTTTGCGACACAGAGGTGTTCACTTGGAAGTATGTAACAGGGACACCTATGCAGCCTTGTAAAACTATGTAGCTCAGTGATAAAATGCTTATCTAGCACGTGCAAGGCCCTGGGTTTTACCCCTACTATAGCAAATAAAGGTCCAACCAATAAATATCTGGACTCTTGTATGTTTTTATTATGAGTCAATATTAATTCTGGGGTGAGAAGTGAGAATTTTGACTCATAAACATGCTGCAAGTTAAAAACCACCCAGGACAGCTGGTAGGCCTGGGTTGGAGTCTTCTATACAAGTGTTTGAAACCTGACTCCACACTTTCTTACCTTTGGCAGGACCCAGATCACATCACTAAACCTTTCTCAGCCTCAGTTTCCTTATCAGATAATAATATCAACATCATGTGCTAAATGAGAGGATGTAACTGAAACTCTAAAGAGTAAATAAATTTTCGTTCCCCTGCATTCCCTTAGATAGAAGATATTGCCAATAAAAGCTCAAGCATAGATAGCATTTGTTCTCCTGAACCAAAACCTGTTGTAAATTTAAATGTGAATCTTAAAAGGCAAAAAATAAAAAGTAACTTAAAATTGCCACCTGTGCCCTATGAATAGATCTCTGAGCCTCTCAGCTTGTCCTCCTAAAGGATCAGCTAAAGGGTGGCCTTCTTAACATCCAGTTACCAAGGTCAGTTCCCCCAGTGGCTCCCCCAGAACGACTCCCACAGAACTCCTGTGCCAGGGAAAGCGCCAATACTATTTTCAGTTTTGCTGTTTGAGAAAACAACAGAGGTCAAATAAAAGGCATTCTTCTGTTGGGAAGTTCCTTCAGAAAAGAGGTTCAGTGGGTCCCTGCAGCTGAGGTAAATGAATGAAAGACACTCCACACCTCCTGTCCCCTGGAGCTCAAGGAAGAATCTGGCCTATTCTCCTCACTGAGTGAGCTTCCTCCAGGCCCTGTTCCAGGATTCCCCCACCCCACCCCCCATGCTGAGGGTGACAAGCTTCTGTTGGTAACAGCAGCCAGAAACAATGTTGTAGTAAAGATTCACAGTGAGAAGACCTGGACAGAGCTCACTGCTCCTACCACCAGTCCTCAGAGCTATTCCCCTTGTGTGTGTGTGTGTGTGTGTGTGCTTGTGTGTGTGTGTGCTTGTGTGTGTGTGTGTGATTGTGTGTGTGTGTGTGTGTGGTTGTGTGTGTGTGTGTGTGTGTGAGATTGTGTGTGTGTGTGTGTGTGTGTGTGTGTATGCGCATGTATGCACCATTATTGGAGCTTGAACTCAGGGCCTATACTGCTGCTTGGCTTTTTTTTTAACTGTATTTTTTTGTCTTTTCTTTTTTGGTACTGGGGATCGAACCCAGGACGTTGCACTTGCTAGACAAGTGCTTTGCCACTGAGCTACATCCCAGCCCTGCTTGGCTTTTTCACTCCAGGTTGATGCTCTACCACTTGAGCCATGCCTCCAGTTCTGGTTATTTGCTGGTTAATTGGAGATAAGAGTCTCATAGATTTTCTACATGAGCTGGTTTCAAACTTCTATCCTCAGATCTCAGCCTCCTGAGTGGCTAGGATTACAAGTGTGAGCCACTAGCATTGGGTGGTTTTTCCCTACGAAGCAAAGTAGTTGTGACCTCCTACCTCCACTGGCTGTTGCCATGCAGCTCCTCTGGCCAGAGCAGTCCACTGGATGGAGGAAACAGCTCTGAGAGTCAGTCTCAATGCCCCAGGACATGACTCAGCCTTTTGCTGTCCTCTCATCTCAGGTCACAGGGAATCTCATTACCAAATCTTAGGTGCTGTCTGATGGCTCTGGAGGAAAAACACTGGCTCTGGCCAGCTCAGGAATGCTTCAGCTGTCAAAGTAGTGAGTTTAATGAGCTAGTGATGGAGAGAAAAATGCCCATTCTTTTTAAGCTTAGGTTTAATCCTAGCTGCCTAATTGTGCCCAGCTGTTCCTTGACTCTCTCCCAACCTGTCCAATGAGAAGAGCTGATCTCTCTGGCTCTACAGGCTAGGCACAAGGAAGGCCAATTACTGGTCAAACTGGAACCAAAACTCAACACAAAGAAATCCACATCATCTGGTTATGTGTCCATAGGTGCTGGCCCCAAACCCAAAAGTCCCAACCTCAATGAACTCAGGTGATTTCTGGCCCAGAACTATGCATTACATTTATTACATTTAAAAATAAATTCCAGGTCTGGGAATGTGGCTTAGTGTTAGAGTGCTTGCCTAGTATGTATGAAGCTCTGGGTTCAACTCTTCAATACCACATAAACAGAAAAAGCCTGAAGTAGCACTGTGGTTCAAGTGGTAGAGTGCTGGCCTTGAGCAAAAGGAACTCAGGGACAGTGCCCAGGCCCTGAGTTCAAGCCCCAGGCCTGGCAAAATATAGATAGATAGATAGATAGATAGATAGAGATAGATAGATAGATAGATAGATAGATAGATTATCTATATCTATATCTATCTATCTATCTATCTATCTATCTATCTATCTATATATATATATATATATATAAAGGCATATTGGCTCACACCTGTAATACTAGCTACTCAGGAGACTAAAATATGAGGATCATAGTTCAAAGCCATCCCAGACAGGAAATCTGTAAGACTCTTATCTTCAATTAATCACCAGAAAACCAGAAGTGGTACTATGGCTCAAAGTGGTGGAGTGCTAGCTCAAGCCCCACATTGACAGAAAGAAAGGAAAAAAGGAAGAAAGAAAGGAAGGAAGGAAGGAAGGAAGGAAGAGAAAGAGAGAAAGAGAGAGGGAGGAAGGAAGGAAGGAAGGAAGAAAGAAAGAAGGAAGGAAGGAAGGATAGTGGTTGAAGGACAGCTCTGATAAAAAAAAAAAGTTAGTATCACCTCATCTTAACAAATAAGCTGGATATGGGGGCTACATGCCTGTAATACCAGCTACATAGAAGGCATAAGTAATGGATTGTGGTGTTAGGCCAGCTCCAAACAAAAACATGAGAGACTATCTGAAAAATAACCTAAAAGTAAAGAGCGCTAGAGACTTGACACAAGTGGTAAGGCGTCTAACAAGTACAAGGCTCTGAGTTCAAATCCAGTAGCACCAAAGAAAAAACTTAAATTCATAGTTTTGCCTAATTGTGAAATCCTGGGTCATTAAAAACATTTACCTCAAAAGGCTTTACCTCAAAACCTAGTCTTTTGTTTTCCCTTACAAAAATTATAAAATCTAACCACACATGCCTATGTTCTGCCAACCATTGTCTCGGCAAGAACCAGCCCCTGCCAACAGAGGGCCTGAGTATCAGCTCAACACTGCCCCTATCCCTGGACACCGGAGCCGCTGACTCCTGGTGTGGGCTTTAGTCACTTTCCTAAGAAGCCCTACATGACCTCACAAGGCCTTCTGAAGCAGAGGGCACGACCTCTTGAGCAGAGAACCAGTGCTGTCACCAGTCCACCACTCTGGCAATGCTTGATAGAGGCCCAAGGGTAGAAAGCCATCTTAGAGCCCCTCCATGGTGCCCATGTCTCCTCTCCAACCAGCAGAGACAACCATCACCACCTGCAGCTCCGCTGCACTCACCTGGTCAGTTTACACACGGCAGCACTTACAGGGATAGCAGCTTTCCTGGTTCTACATTCTCTATCATCAATGCCACTCCGACCCTTTCTTGTGGCCAATTTAATGAAGGAGGATCGGAATGAATGGTGTCATGGCTTGAAAGACAAAGCAGTTTGGGCTGGTCCAGTGGGGGTGCTTGCCCCGAGCTTGTTAGGGCAAGAATGCCCAGTCAAGACAAGGTGAGCTTCTGTCCGTCGTTAATTGCACCCCATTTTGCCCATCTCTGCTCAGCTAACCCGCAGAGCATTCCGACGTTTAAAGATTACCAAGGCGAGTTTGTAACGAAGCCTCTCCCTCTTTGTCTGTCCTTGCGCCAACAGCGGCAGAAGGGATACTAATTAGAGGGTGAATTATTAGCTTCCCATGGTGCACTGCAGGGACATTAAAAATGAGGGGGCTTTGCTGCTTGCCTTTTAGATGGTTAGTCTTGGTTTAATATATTCGTGTTTCTAGGTGAGCAGCAGGGGACAGTTTTTATGATTATAATTGTTGCATAATTACTGGCCTAAGGTTGCCTATTGTTAAATAAAAATGCTGAGATACTAATGTTTTATTGAACAGTACAAGAAGATAAAATTGTAATATCTTTTCCTGAGCAATCGAAGCTGCTCATTTGCAGCCTGGTGACAACCCTTAGCCATCTTATGGAAGAGGTAGATGGGTTCTGCCTGGCCTAGAAGTCAAATGTAAAATACTTGCTTAGGAAAGGCAACAGGGGCAGAGAAAGGGAGCTGAGGAACTCTAGAGCAGCCATTGCAACTCTGCACGTAGACAGGGCAAGGCCCATCTAGACTTGGTCAAGATGCATGTATTCCACACAGAGGACAACTCTCAGCCAATTGGCTCTGTAGGAAGATAGACAAATGGATGTCTCTTGCAGGCATCATTTCTGCAAGAGAAATTGAAGAGACAATGAGTCAGAGATACCAAGGTTGCTGAATCGGGGATGCAGCCACCGTGAGATATCCACTGGGGACCAGAGCCCTCCTTTGGGCTATCTTAAATCTCCCATTCTTTGAGCCACTGAAAAGATTCTGGAAGCAGCCAAGCAATGCATCTTTATCATATTTCTTAAATCCAGCTACTGCTCCTTACCCCATCAACCTACCCTAGCCCAAATCGCCATGACTTAAAACTCTAAAAGTCTCTCTGCCTTCTATCTATAACCTGTCTTTCACAGAGGGGATGCCTGCTCACAGCCAACCAATTTTTTAATGCACTTGATTCAGAACTGCTGCCTCACCAGAAAAGCATAAATGCATGGAAATACCATTTGATTTGAGCAAGAAGTACCATTTGATTCGATCATTCTAGTCTGATTTCCTCACATGTCCCTACCTGCACAGAATGCTAGGATATAGATCACATTGACCTGTGCAGGTGGGAAAGCACAGGCAAGAGCAGACAGAGCGAGCCTAAGTTTCAAGTCAAAGAGCAAACTAGTAGCTTCTTCCCCCAAAGACCTTTTGGGACTTCCTTAAGCCCAACCAACTCCTAGATTCTACTCAACACTTTCACAGCAAGCAAAAGCTAAAAACTAATTTTTGCTCTCTCCAGGTTCCCATACGGTTCTTCCCAATGAAACCTTCGTCATGTGGGAAGAGACCTGGGCTGGGAAAGAGGAAGCCTAAGTTTAGCAAGTCTTAGACATGTCACCTTCATTCCCATCTTTGCAAGAGATGCCATGTCATCACTCTGCTCCGGCACACAACTCTTGGGAGGCCTGAATGGATTTCAGAGACCAAGGACTGTCAGAGTCAGAGAGAGCTCATCTGATCCAATTTCTTTTCAAATGCAAGAAATCTTTGCAGAGCCATTCTTGGCAGATGTTCATCCTCCTGCATATACAAACCACTCTGGAAAGCTCCAAGAAACTCCCCCTTGTACCTGACAGTTCTGACTTTCCTTAATCTTATCAACTTACATCTGCACAGCCCTGGTCCCAGGTCTTCTCCAAGCTATACTTTGCCTACCCATTGGCTCTGAACTCGGTGATTTGCTCATTGTTGCTAATCTCTTTTCCGGGACAATTACCCTAGGTTCCTTGACCATTCTTCATTTTCAAAATCCTTTATCACCTTCACATTCTAGATTCTCCTCTAAGCCAGCCTCCCCATCCTATAACAAAGAAGAATACAACTCCATATGTCATATGGCCAGCCCAGAACAAATGGCCTCCCTCACTCTGGTTACCACACTCCCACTAATGCAAGCCGTGACTACTGTGTAAGCTTTTAAGTAGGCACAGAACACCATTGGCTCATCTTGAGTCAACTAAATCCTCCAGACCTTTTTCACACAAATGGCTCTAACTTGGAAGATGAAAATGCTCATCATTCTTATATGGAGTATTTTGATAAGACAAAACAGAATCTGTGGGTTTAGATCTCTCTTTATCCAATCATGATAAATCTTTACAAACCCCAATTCTGTCACCTTGTCTTGAGTTGGAAAGGTCTGCCTTACTTACAGCTTTGAATCATCTGTGGATTTTCTAAGCAAACCTTCGGTGTCTTTAATAACAAGTATTAAGTTACCAGTGTTAATCAATGGAGAAACTACTGTGCTAGAATAAAAGAGGATATCTAAACCAATAGAAATAAAACTAGTGAAGTTAGGAAATCAAGAAAAAAGTGCATAGGTCACTAAAACCTTATAGGAGAATCAGATATAAAAAGTGAGGGAAATCCCTGAGGTTTGTACTTGGCCACTCACAACAAGAAGACTCAAAACACCAAGAATTTAACCAACAAGGTTAAGTTCGTGTAGATCTAAGCCACTCCTACCTCACTCCAGTTCCCAGAAGACAGGGTCCCAGTTCATGATAATGATATAACGAGTCAGAAATATGTGCTGATAAGGGAAGAATTTTGACTATGCAGTACATACTCTAGTTCAGTTTGGGTTGGTGAACACAACTCCTAGATATAAGAGGAGTATTTAAGCATAGAAAAGTTAAAATGAGTATGTGTCCTGCAGAGCCCACAGGTTTATTGCTTTATCCTGTAGGCTGAGCCATAGCCCATACTATTAATCAAAGTGTTGCACATCTGTATCTTTTGCCTAGAATGACCTTGGACCAGAACATTGTAGAGATCTCTCTTTTAGGTAATGTCTTTGAAAATGCTACTTATGCTACTCTCTGTGTTATCAATAATGTTCAGAAGACTTGAGACTGCCTCAGAGAGAAATGCACAGGTGAAACCCAGTATCTTACTCCCCAAGGCTTTTAGACAAAATTATGACAAATTCAGTGCCCCAAAGCAGAGGAAGTTCACTCTCTCGTAGAGCTGAAGTCCAGAAGTTAAAATAAGCTTCACTAATCAAGATCAAAACAATGGTAGGCATTCTCCCTCACTTAACATTCTTGCGAATCTGTATCTGGCCTCGTGCAGCTTCTAGTAGCTGCCAGCATTCGTTGACTTATGGGAATCATGCTCAAATCTCTGCCTTCACATTCATATTGTCTTCTCTTCTGTATGTGCCACACTGTTCCCTACTTCTCATAAACATGCTCATAATTGCAAAGTAGGATCCAAAACCAACATACAAAAATCTATAACTGGGGCTGGGAAGGTGGCTCAGTGGTAGAGCGCTTGCCTTGCATGCATGAGGTCCTGGGTTCGATTCCCCAGCACCACATAAGCTAAAAGAAAAAAAGCCAGAAGTGGCGCTGTGGCTTACGTGGTAGAGCACTAGCCTTGAGCTAGCCTTGCTGAGGGACAGCGTTCAGGCCCCATGACCAGACCCAAAAAAAAAAAATCTATAACTCTGCTATACAACCACAATGAACAAGCAGAGACAGAAGCCAGAAAAATAATCCAATTCATTAAGGGTCTCAAAATATCTAGGAATTAATTCAGGTGAAAGACACCTGCAAAAAAAAACTATAAATCACTGAAGAAAGAAGAAAGACGTTGGAGAAGATGCCAGAAAATAGTGAAATATCCATTTTTTGCCCGTGGATTGACAAAATTAATACTACAAAAATGGCTATAGTGCCAAAAGCAATCTACAGATTCAATGAAATGCTCACTAAAATGACAATGTCATTTGAAATTGAAATAGATATTTCAATCCTAAAATTCCAAAGCAATCCTGAGCAAGAAAAACAATGTTGAAGGTGTCACAACTCCTAACTTCAAACTATACTGCAGAACCATATTAACACAAACAGCATGGTACTGACACAAAAATAGACATATGAACCAATGAAATTAAATAAAATATGCAAAAATAAACCTACACAGCTACAGTGTGATAGCCAGGTACCAGTGGCTCACACCTGTAATCCTAAACCTACACAGCTACAGTGTGATAGCCAGGTACCAGTGGCTCACACCTGTAATCCTAGCTAGTCAGGAGGCTCAGATGTGAGGATCACAATTCAAAACCAGACCAAGCAGGAAAGTCTGTGAGACTCTTATCTCCAGTTAGCCACCAGAAAACTTGAAGTAGTGTTGTGGCTCAAGTGGTAGAGTGCTAGCCTTGAGCTGAAGAGCTGAGGGATAGTGCCTAGACCCAGAGTTCAAGCCCCACGACCAACAACAACAACAAATACAATGTGAATAAAAGACAAGCTTTTCTATAAGTGGTGCTACTCACATGAAGAAATCTAAACTAGAACCTTATCTCCCTCTGCCTAAAAATCCATTCAAAGAGAACCCTAGACCTCTGGCCCGAGATGGCAGCGCCCAGAACCTCACTCTTATAGTTGGCTCTAGTTGGCTCTGAGGTGAAGTGAGACCGAAAGCCAGGTGTCAAGCTCAGCTGGGTCACGCGGGCCATCAAGAAGATGGAGACTGGTGGAGTGATCTGGGCCATCGTGCCAGCTGGCCAGGCTATGCCTGGGCCCTCTAGGGCCCATCTTGGGTCAGCCAGGTGTTTCTATCAGCCACTTTTGCAAGGAGTTTAACAAGAAGATGAAGGACATCAAAGTTGGCATTCCTCTGCCCATGAAGAATTTGTGAAGCCTGATAGGACATTTGGAATCAAGATTGGACTGCCTACAGTTTCCTACTTCTTGAAGGCAGCCGCTGGGATTCAGAAAGGGGCCCAGGAAATGGGAAAAGAGGTGGCCATCTTGGGGACACTAAATCACATGGAAGAGATCGCCCAAGTCAAAGCATAGGAGGAAGCCTTTGTCCTGCAGGATGTCCCTCTGTCTTCTGTGGTCTGATCCATCATTGGCTCTGCCCATTCCCTGGGCATCCCAGTGGTGAAGGACCTCAGTGCAGAAGAGCTGGCAAGTTTCCAGAAAGAGCAAGTCTCATTCCTGGAGTCTCAGAGAAAGGCAGATTTGACAGCCCAGGCAGAAGCTACCAAGAAGTAACCCCTGCCCTCCATACTCTGGGATTTTGCAGGGGGCCAGTTGAGAAAGCTGTGCTCCAGGGAAGGAAGACCATACTAATGTATGATTGACAATATCAAGGGATCAAGCCTAAATAAAGATCCTTTATTACCCACTCTCAATTTCTGTCTGGACACCTGTGAGAAGGGGACTAGCACTGGTTGTAACCAACCTAGACAGATGTTAGGTGCCTAGAAGGTAGGTAGGGATCACAGCTGTGTATGGCTGTAATAAAGTGCTTGAGGCTGTATAGTTTATAAATAAAAGATGTTTACTTGGCTCATGAAAATAATCCATTCAAAATGGTTTCAAACTTTGGAATTAGGGATAATACTTAAAGGTAAAATTATGGGCAACAGGTTCCAATAGGACTCTGATTACTCAGGAAGTATGAATAAGAATTGACAGCCGGGCCGGGCGCTAGTGGCTCACGCCTGTAATCCTAGCTATTCAGGAGGCTGAGATCTGAAGATCGCAGTTCCAAGCCAGCCCAGGCAAGAAAATTAGTGAGACTCTTACCTCTAATTAACCACCAGAAAACCAGAAGTGGCGCTGTGGCTCAAGTGGTAGAGCGCTCGCCTTGAGCTGAAGAGCTGAGGGACAGAGCCCAGGCCCAGAGTTCAAGCCCCATGACCGACCAAAAAAAAAAGTTAACAAATGGGACTGCATCAAATCAACAGTCAATTCTGCACTTCAAAAGAAAAAAACCACTAGACTGAAGAAACAACCCAAAGACTGGGAGAAAATCTTTGCTGGCTATTCATCTCATAGAGGATTAGTGCCTAGAAAAAAAATTATATATATATATATATATATATATATAAAGTTCAAAATTTAAACATTAAAGGAACAAACAATCCAGTTAAGAAATTGAGGAGACTACAATGCTTGATAAGAAATGTACTCATTATCTTGCCCATGTAATTGTAACCCCTCTGTACAGTATTTTCACAATAAAAAAAAAGAAAAAAAAAGAAATTGAACAGCTGGCACTGGTGGCTCACGCCTACAATCCTAGCTACTCAGGAGGCTTGGCTCTGAGAATCACAGTTCAAAGCCAGCCCAGTCAGAAGAGGTTTAGCCCTATGGTTCAAGTGGTAGAACACTGGCCTTGAGCACAAAGAAGCTCAGGGACAGTGCCCAGGCCCTGAGTTCAAGCCCCATGACTGTCAAAAATAAGAAGAAATTGAACCAATATTCTCAAAAGAAACACAAAGAGCCAAAAAGAAATGCTCAACATAGTCATCCATAAAGGAAATGCAAATCAAAGTGGCCCTGGGATTCCATCTTACCTAGGTCAGAATTTCAGTCATCAAAACAACAAACAGCAAATTCTTGAGAGGTTACAAAGGAAAAAGGACACTTCTACACTGTTGGTGGGAATGTGAATTAGTGTAGCTTCTATGGAAATAGTATGAGGGTCCTTTAAAAATGATCCTATGATCTTACTATACCACTCCTGGTAATATATCCTTGGGAATATAAGTCAACATATTTTAGAGACAATCGTGAGCTCCTTTTTATTACAACATTAATTACCATAGTTAGGCTATGGTATCAACCAACCAATAAATGGATGAAGAATATGTGGTACATATGTGCATAGAGAATTATTCAGTCATAAAGAAAAATGAAATCTACAAGAAAGTGGAGATCATCATGGTGAGCAAGTTAAGCCAAGATCAGAAAGACAAATACCACAAATTTTCACTCACATGCAAGTTCCAGACCTAAATAATAATAATCAGTGGAAATGATGCTGCTGCTGCTGCTGCTGCTGATGATGATGATGATAATGATATGACTGAAGAAGCTGGTGAAACTACTGGGGGGGGGGGGACTAAAAAGATGAGGGAAGCGTGAAGGGAAAGTCATGGGAAGTTAATATGATTGGAGTGTATTATAGCTAGACACTAAAAGAGCACAATGACTCTCACCAAAAACTGCTAAGAGGGCAGTAGTAAGGGGAGGGGTTAAGAAGAGTAACAGAAAGTATAAATTAGATCAAAGAATAGTATTTGCATGGATAGGAATATCACAAAATCCTTTGTACAATGGATTTTATGCTAACAAAAGTTGCTCATAATTGTATTTAAGGTTCACCTAAGGAATCCTGAATAATCTCTCTATTTAAAACCCTTAATTACCCTTAAAGACCTCTTTTCCTTAAGATAATATTTATAGGTTCTAGGGAGTTGAGTCCTGATATTTTTGATTGATGGTTTTCCAGCCTTCTACACTCTGAGTCAAGTTAAAATGTTGATCAGGATAAAATTAGCATGAAAAGCCCACACAGGCTACAATCTACCATCCTGAGATAATCACCCCTTAGTCAGCATCCTGAGAGAACTTACAAATTCAGTTTTCAACAGCTGATTGGGAAATCACTCTAGGAATGAACAAAAGGCATAAAATCAGTCCAGGATGTATAAAATGTTATATATTTGTATTAAATATTATTATAGGTTCCAAAGAAATAGTGACTCAGGATTTACACATAGAAAAAAGAAAAGACTTAAATCTCCAAAAGGAGCTATTTACAGGAATAATGAGAAATGAGAACACACAGGTGCTGCAGATAGGATTTCCCTGGAGACAGAACTTGATGTGGAGTTTGGCATGCAAGGTGTTTCGAAGAGCCCTTGGGATTGCCATCAGTGGCAGGAAGGATAAGAAAGCAGAAGTGGGTAGAGGAAGGTTTCTAGTAATGTCAACAATAGCAGCCTTGACCAACCCCACAGAGAGCTCTGGAGCTGAAATCATTCTTTAGAGTTTTCCTCTAGAGTTGGGCCAAGTTGATCATGCCTTTTTATTCTCACAACAAATTAGTCACTGGAGATGGTCTGCTCAGGGAGAGCTGTAACCATAGGCAAGGCAGCTCTCTGCAGCTCAAATAATCCTTGAAGAGGCTGAGGACTGTCTATTGATTACCCTGTTAGAGTCGGACAAGCCCTTCTTTGGAGAAGAATCTCAGCTGTGCATCAGTTCTTCAGTGATTTAGGATAATACATTCTCCATCATCACTGAATACTAAGACTCTCAGAATTGCTACATAACAGAATGTGAATAGCTACAAAGTCTTACATTTAGTTTTGTTATTATTAAGTGGGTTTTGTTTTATTTTCTTTTAAAATATTTTTAAGAAACTGGCCACCAAAAATTCAATTTTCTCCTAAAAACATTTTATTGCTAGGAATAAAACAAATATTTCTACACTTGCCATTTGTACTCATCTTGATGTTAAAGGTTATGGCCAGAGAAATTATGCAAAAGTGGAATAAAGGCATCTACATTGGAAAGTAAGAAGTAAAACTATTTTTATTTCTAGATGATATAATTTTACATATAGAAAATATTAAACTACTGAAATTGTACGAGAATGAATAACACATTTACCAAGGTTGCAGAATACAAGATCAATATACAAAGTCAATGACATTTCTGTATAGTTGAAATAAGCAATCTGAAAATGAAACTAAGAAAATTATTTCATTGATAATGCCATTTAAAACTAAAATTTTGACATGATTTTAATAAAAGAAATCTCAAACAAATACTCCCCAAACTATGAAACATTGTGATAGCTCAGGCCAATATCCCAGAGCTCAGGAGTCTGAGGCAGGATCTTGAAATAAAGGTCACCCAGTGTGACCATGCCAAAGAGCATGGACATGGAAGAGAAGAAGGAGGGGAAACAGATACAGGGAGGGAGACAGAGAGCACCAGAGTTGGAGGACAGCACCATACGAGGCTCTTGGTCACTGTTTTATCTACAAAATCTAGCATTGAATATCAGAGAGAAAATGGTGAATAACTATTTGCTAAGTGAATAAATGAGCAAATAATTGAAGCAGGTATATGATATATGACAGATATGTCAGTCACACAAAATACTAACAGATGACAGACAAGAAAACTATCTCTTCAGATGGAAAAGCAATTCCATCCAATGGTCAGTATCTTTTAAGAGAGAAAAGATCAGAATCTTGAAGGTGGGTAGAATCTTCCAAATTATCTCAGCTAGTCCCAAGTGATCTCTCTCCTGTGTGGAAGCTAAGTTATGAAAACCACCCAGATGTCCTACAATATGGATCCAGAAAATGTGATATATATGTATATGGGGTATGTATGGCAAATAGATGTGTATATGTATGTACATAAGTATATATGAATTATATACACACATAGATATACATGTTATATATTAATTTAACTCATCTACCAAGAAGAATAATACCGTGTCATTTGCAGGGAAATGGATAGACCTGGAAAAAAATTAAGTGAAGTCAAGCTCAGACAAAAAAAAAAAATGGGTGCACCATTGTAACAATGATCTGTACAAGACACTATGTTGAAAATGAATTTTACAACTTGGCGGGGAGGAGTTGGAGAGGTGGGAGGGAAGGGATGGTAGGAGAAAAACAAAGGGGGAGGAGGTAACAATCTTGATAGGAAATGTACTCATTTCCCTACTCATGTAACAGTAAACCCTCTGTACAGTATTTTTACAATAAAATATATACATGGAAAAATTACATAAATGTTTAAATAAATGAAAAAAGGATGCATATTTTCCCACATATGTGGAAGTTAGATCTAAGTTATAAACCTACAGAGGGTTAAATGTATGCACACAAACCAATAGACTAAAGTATGGTATACTCAGAGGAGGATTGCAATGGTATAATTCCTCTGAACAACTAATTTATTGTTTATCAAAATGAATACTAGGAAGCTGGAACAACCCAAAGGCCCTACAATATGGATCAAGAAAATGTGACATGTATATGAATATACATACATAATCCATAATATATTCATTTTTAATCTTTGAATTGTGGTTCCATACAATCCAGGTTTGTAAGAATTCACTTTAAAAACAAATACTCAGACTGAAATCAAATGGAAATTCTCCAAAGGAATGTCAACCTAATTTATTTTACTAGAATGTGTTACAAGGGATCTAAGTCATAATAACCCCAAATCGATCTTGATTGGAATGTTCTTGCTCCATTTCAAATGTCTGCTATAACTACTACTGAAGAATCTAGCCCAAGCAAAACCCTTTGTTCCAGAGCAACAGGCAGTTTCTTGCTTTCTTTAATACTCTCACTTTAAGCCTATTATTCTATAGATCAACCTACCACCTTTGATTATCTTTCTTTTACTGTGTGTGTGTGTGTGCACGCACGCACACACACGCGCGTGCACGTGCGCACTCCCATGCATGAGCCAGTATTAGAGATGAGCTCAGGGCCTCAAACTCTCATTAGGTTTTTTAATTCACAGCTGGCATTCCACCACTTGAGCCATGCCTCCATTCCTGCTTTTTTCTGGTTAATCGGAGATGGAATCTTAAAGATTTTTCTGCCTAGGTCTGGCTTCAAACTGAGATCCTCTGGGTCTCAGCCCCGAGTAGCTAGGGTTACAGGCGTGAGTCACCAGCAAGCAGCTTCCTTCGTTCTTCAGACTTTTTCTGCTGGAGAGATGGTCAGGCTCCAAATATTATATGTGCATTGCTGTGCATATGTGTATGCTGTCTCCCTTTACCATGCTTTTAAAATACTTATTTAAATTGTTGTCAACTAAGAGATTTGCATGCTTAAAAATCCAGGTTTCTAGCTTCTCTTGAAAACTCAGAAAATGTGGCAATTCTGGGTACTCTTTCCTCTGTGAAAGGTGATCAGTGCCATGAAATGAATGACCCATTTTGAATGAGACTTATTTCCCAGTTCCCATACTCCTATACTAACTCACCTTACTCACTGGTTTCCTTCCTGGACTTTGTATGCATTTGAGTTCATGCCTCTTTCTGTACTCACAGCTCCTATTCTGCTTCATAGATCTGAAACCCAGGTCCTTCTTTAGTTTTGGGTATGAGCAATCAGGAACATGGTAAATCAAGCCTTCATCGTGTAATCTGAGAGCAGATTCAGGTTCTTACAAAGCAAAAGGCAGATTAACTTACTATGCACACACAGTATGCTTGGCTAGGCAGATAACTGTGGTCCCAGGACAGACAAAGTGATGAAATTTCCTCTCATGTTATTGAAAAATGTGCATTTTCATTTCATCCAGGCCTGTTCCCTTCTGCCCTGCAGACTCACTGACTCCCCAGCCCAAGCTTCTCCAAGCCTGGGCTGGGAGGTGGGTCAGAGAGCAGCTGAAGAAAATTAACAGGAGGTAGGATGAGGGTAGAAGACACTCCCAGGTTCAACTTCCAGCCCAAGCCCTGTGGTAAGGACGCTGGCCAAGCACCACGTCCTCCCCCCATCAATGTGGCTCAGCAGCCAGATGGCAGTGGCTCTTCCATCCCCTCAGCCCAGGCAGGCTGTGAACAGGAAGCGTCAAGTGTGGTCCTCACTGGCCCACCCTAGGGCCCGAAGCTGCCTAGTTCCAGCAAATGATGACTTTTTAATTTCCAGCCTTTGGTCCCTAATGAGAGAAGTGGAAAGGGGTTGAGGTTGGCATCTGGATCCTGCAAAATCAGAGAGCCCTTGGCAAGGAGTGACCTTGGGAGGTCATCTACACTCTGCCTGCCAGCTTCTCTCTTTATCCAGGGCCCATGCTCGCCCATTGCCTTCAAGAAGCCTTCCTGGATTCCCACCCTCCTTTCCCTCTCTCCTCTCTTTTCTCCCTCTCTTTCTCTCTCCTTGCTTTTCTTTCTCTCTCCTTCCTCCCACCACTCTCTCCCTCTCCCTCTTCCCCCCTCTGAGAAATACCCAAGTGAAATGTTCATTCTTAGAAGCAAGTGCTGGTTGAACTTGGACTCAGACAAAATACATTCAAGTCCTGGTTTTCGCTGTGAATGTGTCACCTTGCAAATTCCTCCGGGCATTGCTGAATTACAATGATTTAAAATGAGAAGAGAACACCTCACCCCCACCTCCCATCCCCCACACCCCTGCTTCCCTAACAACTCACACAGTTGTCTAGAAAGGTTTAATGAGGTTAAGCAGGAAAGGGAGGCAGGGGCTTTGAAAAGATTATATTCACAAGTAGGAAAAAGAAACAAGACAGTATTTCACCTTCCTGCCTCTCAACCTTTTCCTGTGTTAGAGTTAGTTCCTGAGGGCAGGCCTCTCACTCCAGTTTCCCAGGAGCCCAAGCCACTAGAAACTCCTAAGAGGCAGAGTCCTGTCTCCTAGCAACACACCAACATCTCTCTTCCCAGAAGTGGCTCAGGCAGAGTTACCTGGGTGATTGATGGGCCTGGGGCCATGACTCCAGCTTAACCCCAGGTTCTATAGAAGCCTTACAGATGGATCTGTTTCAGATGAGAGGACCCTAACATCATAAGGGATTTTAGGTGAGCGGCTATTTCAGTGTGCTTTCTTGTGCTCCATTTTTGGCGAGAAAGTGTTTGAAGTAAGTGTTCTGTGAGCAAAGAAATGAGAGAGACTGAGTGGAGACAGCTGGGGGAAGGGCTGGAGGGTGTTTATGCTTAGGACCCAGCTTGGAGATACCAGACACTGTTCAGTAGATGATACCAGGACATTAGAACTGAGTAGAAGGGCTTTGCTAGTGGATGAAGAGTCCTGGCTTGTTGAGAGCCTTGTCTGCGTATTTCCGGAGATCTCAGGGCACCACATAGGAGCAAAGGCCAAAGCAATTTTTTAATCATCTTGGTATCTTGCCAGGCCAGCCTTGGAATCAGCATTCCCCAAGCCCTGCCTCTCACTCTACTGTACAACTTGAGAAGACACCTGCTCTGACTGGAGGCAAGTTACAGCCAGGCACTGATGAAGGAGCTGGGCCTCAGGAGCCCACCTGCCCTCTGGCCCAAGAGAAAACCTAAGTGATCAGGAGACATTTGAACAGTGCTTGTCCACTGCAAGACCTTCACACCCCCTCTTCCACTCCTCTGAAAAGAAGGGCAACAGGATTGAAGGCTGACTTTGCTACAGAAATGCAAGTTCTGCTTTTGGAAATAGATTAGGATCTTAAAAGCAAAACCAACCAAGTTTTCTGCAGAGATTAAGGAATCCAGATTCTAGATGAATACACTTCTAAGCACCCACAACCTCCTCCTCCACCCTTCACTTGGACGTCCAGGTCAAATACGAGGCTTTGCACTACCCGGTCAAGACCACAATGGCCAGCACGGCTTCCCCTGGCCTATCAGGAAAATCACCAAGTGATTCACTAATTGTCCTAACACTGCCTCAAAACTTTATTGCCCTTTCCCCACATACTACCAATTTCTGCCCTCACAAGCAGCAAGGGAGGCAGGGTGCACAACACTCTACCCATTGCACAGATAGGGAAGCTGAGGCCTTCATTATCCACTGCAGCCCATGCCCAAAGACAGGACTAAGCCAGCTTTGATGAGAACCACTAGCAAGAAACTTGATATAAGTAACAGATACTAAAAGTCAATTTGTTTCAGGTTCAAATCCCAGCCCCGTCATTTACTAGACTATAAATCCTGATGCAAATGATTGGCCACTTCTGGTCCTTATCTAAAAGTGCTTACCTCCCAGCTCTATTTGTGCATTGGGGATGTAGCTCATTGCTGGAATCCCTGTGTAAGACAGCTACACACACACACACACACACACACACACACACACACACACAATCATAGGAGGGGCTGTGAGCATGAAATGAGAAGACTAAGGACGAAAGTTTCTAGCACATTTCTCAGCACCATGAATACTCAGTGTTTGTTCTATTTGGCAGTGACATGCTCATTCCCAAGGTGAAAATGAGGTACCTCTGAAATCCAGCACAAACCTGAGCTGTGGCTGTCAAGGATGGAAGCTGGTAAATTGATTGCAGTAATGTTTCTGCTCATCAGGTTGGTTGGTTAGTTTGTTGGTTGGTTGGTTTGGGTGCCAGTACTAAGCCTTGAACTCAGGGCCTCATGCTCTCCCATAGCTTTTTTTTAAAATAAGTTTTTTTATTGTGAAAATACTGTACAGAGGGGTTACAATTACATGAGCAAGGTAATGAGTACATTTCTTATCAAGCATTGCTGCCTCCTTTGTTTTTCCCCTTCCTTCCCATTCTCCCATAGCTTTTGTGCCTAATGTTGGCACTGTACCACTTAAGCCACAACTCCACTTTTGGCTTTTGCCTCATTAATTGGAGAGAAGAGTCTCACAAATTTTTCTGCCCAGGTTGGCTTTGAACTTGGATCCTCACTCAGATCTAAGCCTCCAAAGTAGGACTATAGGCTAGGACTATAGGCATGAGCCATAGGCACCCAGGATCATCAGTTTCTAAATAATTTTTTTGTGTGAGTTGTGGGACTCAAACTCAGGGCCTGGGTGCTGTCCCTGCTTTTTCATTCAAGGCTGACACTCTACCACTCTGAGCCACAGCACCACTCCTTGTCTTCTGGTGGTTAATTGGAGATAAGAGTCTTAGCTGGCTTTGAACTTCGATCCTCAGATCTCAGCCTCCTGAGTAGCTAGGGCTAGAGGTATGAGCCATTTGGCTTTCTAAATATATAGATATAGATTTTTTTTTTTGCCGGTCATGGGGCCTGAACTCTGGGCCTGGGCGCTGTCCCTCAGCTCTTCAGCTCAAGGCTACCACTCTACCACTGGAGCCACAATACCACTTCTGGCTTTTTCTGCTTATATGGTGCTGAGGATTTGAACCCAGGGCCTCATGCATGCGAGGCAAGTGCTCTACCACTGAGCCAACCCTAAATATATTTTTAAACAGGAAAAAAAACTCATAAAATAGAAGGCAGAATACAAAAGCAAGAGAAAGGGATAGAAAGAAACATGACCTGACATCACAAGACCGGAGACATCTTTGAAGGTGGACCTGACCTTGGAGTCAACCCTGATATCAGGCTATATTCTCCCTGACCAGTAGCAGACAGCAGGCAACCTGTCTGCAAAATCTCCCAGTTCACCAAGTGCAAGGAAGCACTCTTGCAAGGACCCTTACATAAGCCAGGTCGCACAGAGAGCTGTGATTCTTCAAGAAACAGAACTGTTGTTCCGGAGCAAGTCTTATTACAGAGGTCACACAGCCGACTGTCCTCAGAGCATACTGACTGAGAGAGCACAGGCTAGGGGTCCCGGTCACTTTTCAGGCTTCTTACACCTGGACACCACCCCCGCTCCAGACCACACCCTTCATCGGAATCTGGCTCTCCGATAACTGTGGCATTTCAGAGCTCCAGGAGGATCTGAGAGCACCCCACCTCCTGCCCACCCTCTTCTCCCTTCTCTCCCTTCTTGAGCATCTCCTGCTTCAGTAATGATGACATTTCCAGCAAGTGGCAATGACAAGAGAAATTAGTTCATCGCCTTTGGCAACTGAACATTGAGCACTCAGATTAAACTTTTGAAGGGAAAAGATAATCTACGCATGCAGGGAAATCATTTGGTATTTGGGGAAGACTTCAGGGTAGAAGAGTCAACACACACAGCCCAGATCCTCCTGGGGGAGGTGGGGGGAGCAGGAGGATGCCCTCTGTGAGCAGAGAGAACCATGCAGACCTGCACACTCAGGCTGGTGCTGGCCACCTATGCAAGGCAGAGAGGCCACGTCTCCTCTTAACTACAACCAAACACTGTCAGGGAGCTCCGAGGCTTAATGAGCCCATCAAGCTGGGGGTAGGCTGACTGTAACATTTCAGCTAATTGGCCACAGCTTTTCTCTTCCTTCAGCTCCCCCCTGGCTTCCCCACACACCATCCCCCTCTTCCCAATCACTGAAAATTATTAAGAAAGCTTGATGCTAAGCAGGGCGTGACAGAGCTCTTCTCCAGTGCTCCTGGCTCTGCTCTCAGTGTTTTTTGAGCCAGGGAACTTGACCTTATGAAGGGCTGTCCCTGCAAGTGAACTGGAAAGGCAAGGACCAGTCACTGTCTAGCTTTTCTGTCCATTCCTACACATGGGGCCAGCATCAGGAGTCCACAATGCCTTCCACATCAGTGTCTGTGGATCCTCCTGAGCTGAGTGCCAGGCAACCTGAACACGGTTGTCAACAGCTTGGAAGCTCCCACAACTGAGTCTCATTTTTGTTTCCTTCTGGTTTGATTTTGGCAGTGCTGGAGATGGGACTCAGGCCCCGGCACATGCTAGGTAAGCACTCTACCATTGAGCAGCACCCTCGGCCTCTGAGTCTGGTTTCTGATATCACTGCATCCACAATGCCTAGCACAATGTCTAGCACAGCACATTCTTGACCTTCAACATTTACTGATCGCACATCTGTGCAAACACAGGAGCTGCTGGGGAAAATGTTTGATGAGTTTAACTTAATTAATGCCTGGATTTCAGCTGTTCTACCATAGCAAGCTTTTTCTGTGTTCTTTTTTTTCTTCTTCTTCAACTGTGTCTATCAGGCTGGCCTTCCTTCGGACAAAGAGCTCTGGACTCCCCGATTAGCTCTGACTCTAAGTTCCATCTGTATAAAATGACCTCTAAACTTTGACCTCTAGAACTCCCTCCAGCAGTCATTCAGGCTGGGAGGACAATTTCCTCAGCTTGAAATCCAGCTTAACCCTCAGCAAAGGAGGAACAACTGATACCTCCTCTTCTCCATCTTCTTGTTCTTCCATATATTCCCATCCTTAACCTATCTTTCAGAGCCCAACTCCTGTGACAACCCCCAGCAGAAAATGTCTTAACTTCACAGAAGTTTCAAATAAAGTGCCAAATACACTCTATGAAAATTGAAGCACATGCTTATCCTAAGGGTAATCTGATATTCTGGCTAGCCAGTAAGAATGAGGCTCACTCTCATCCCAACTTCCTGGGCCTAGAGTTGAGAAGAAATGTTTCTCCAAGCCTACAATCAGGAGGCTGAGACAGGATTATGACTTCCAGGCCAACCTGGGCAACATAACAAGATCATATCTCAAAAAAAAGGAAGGAAGGAAGGAAGGAAGGAAGGAAGGAAGGAAGGAAGGAAGGAGGGAGGGAGGGAGGGAGGGAGGGAGGGAGGAAGGGAAAAGAAAAGAAAAGAAAGAATGAGAGGAGAGAAGGGAGAGAGGAAAGGAGGTAGACTGATTTTTAAAAAATTGGATGAGAATGACTACTGGGCTTCTTAAAACTAAAGGTTCTTCTGAGGAACCCTGAGAGGTCAGATGAAGCTAAGTTATGTTCATTTTGTGAGAGTTCAGATATATATATATATACATATATATATATGCCCAAAAGACAATCATAAAAATATGAGATATTCTGAGTCCATATTCTCAATAAACTAATGATGTCACATAAACTAATAATGCAATGGTACTCATCACAAAAGGAATCCAGAATTGATATGAAACATTAACTCATAGAGTACTACCAGACAGGTGTTGCCTGAGTGGGATGTGGTTACCCAGTTACCCCTGAGGGCAGAACGCCAGTCCTCAGCGCTGATGTGGTTCTCTGTGACTGTAAGTGAGGCCTCCAGGGCACATGTCTGCTTTTCATGGCAGTTTTCTGGCAGTTGGAAGCAAAGTGTCTTATTGAGGAAGGGCCTTTCTATAATCACACTAAGTTGCTCTATGAATTTACAGCTAGACTGGTATGTGTAGTAGATGATATAAAATGTATAATTTTGAAGTCAGGACTGGTGGTGCATACCTGTAATCCCAGTAACTCAGGAGAGACGAAAGGTACAAGGATAGCTGGGGCTATATATTGAGACCCTGTCTCTCTCTCTCTCTCTCTCTCTCTCTCTCTCTCTCTCTCTCTCTCTCTCTCTCACACACACACACACACACACACACACACACACACACACACACACACACACACAGAGGCAGAAGCCAAGTGGCCTTACTAGTTCTATCAAGAACAAGTGATGGGGCTGGGAAGGTGGCTCAGTGGTAGAGCGCTTGCCTTGCATGCATGAGGCCCTGGGATCGATTCCTCAGCACCACATAAGCAGAAAAAGCCAGAAGTGGTGCTGTGGCTCCAGTGGTAGAGCACTAGCCTTGAGCTGAAGAACTGAGGGACAGAGCCCAGGCCCACAGTTCAGGCCCCACGACCGGACCCCCTCCCCAAAAAAAGAACAAGTGTTAATGCCTTATAGAAACAAAATCTGAAGAGTTGTGTGAGGTTGGAAGAGATGAGGAAAAATGATGAAAAAGGTGACATCGATTGAGATGCACTATACTCGTAAATGTTGAATGAAAACCCCTTTGTGCAACTACTTAAATTAAAAAGGGTGTGGGGTAGGAAGTAGTATACCCTTTAAGTTCTTGCTTTTCTTAGTGTTCTTTTGTTTTTTGTGGGGTTTTTTGCCCATCCTGGGGCTCACATTCTGGGCCTGGGTGCTGTCCCTGAGCCTCTTTGTGCTCAAGGCTAGCAACTATTTGGGCCACAGCTCCACTTCCAGCTTTTTCTGAATAGTTTATTGTAAGAGTCTCACTGATGTTCCTGCCAGGCTTCAAACTGCAATCCTCAGATCTCAGCCTCCTGAGTAAGATTACAGGTGTGAGCCACTAGCACAGGCCTCTTAAGAGTTTTTAGCCACTAATTTTGTGGCTTTTGTTTTACACTAATTTCCAGCCAAGTCAGAGCTAATCTGGGGAAGGATAAGTAAACAGCAAAGCTCATTTGGGACTTGCAGGCTAACCGGAGGTAGCCTTCCCAGCTAGCAGAAGCCAGAGATTTCCACATGATGAAATGGGTTGATCTAGCACAGAGACAGAGTCTAAAGCAACTCTTTAAGGCTAAGAAAAGACAGCTTTAAGTTTTTAAATGGGGATGTGATATTAGATGAGGATCTGAACATCTTGACTTAATGACTGGAAGAAACCCTCCATTGTAAAAACGTCATTTCTCTGATGACAGCAGATGTGCTGAACTAGTATGGCTTTTCAGGTAGGTGTCTATGAGTCCCTTATTCTTGTACCCACCTGGTACTTCTGAAGAAGTACCATTTTATAAGTTTATGGAAAAGGAGAATAAAGCTGGGAGGAACAGACAGCCAGGAGAGTGATTTGTCAAAGATGTTTGCAATCTAAACAAAAAAGCTCTCTCCTCACCTTTGGATTTCTGGCTGCCTGCAGACATAGTGTTGCTGATTTCCTCAACAAAGACTCATTCAACACGCACTCAAATGAAAACATTAATAGTGAACAGAGGGGTAATTAGAGAGCCTGAGTTTAATGCTGCTGACATTAGCCTGGTACTCTTGAAGGGCTGAGAAATTCTTTCCCTCTCCAGTAAGCAATTACCCAAGGCCAGGACGGGTACCAGCCCCGCTGCCTTGGAGCCTGCTGCAGTTTCAGAATCAGGAAGCATTGGAAGGAGATGAGGGCAGGGAGGTTGAAGATGGGGGGGGGGGGGTGAAAATGAAGGGGGGAGGGAAACAAACTTCAGAAAAGATTACTACCTAGAGCCTGAGAGTGAGAGAGGCGGGATGAAAGGGAGAGGCGCAAGAGGAGGGGACAAGATGCACCGGAATAAAGTTGAGATGAGCTAGCGTGGGCTGAGGCATTGGCTTCTGGGGAGGGCGGAGGCCGAGCAAGGGAGTCTAGAGGTCTCCATCCGGAGCCTTCCGGCCCCACACCGCCCCTCCCTCTCCCCTGCCAGGGCTCTGCGCGGTCTCTGGGTCTCTCCTCACCCCCCGCCGCTGCCACTCGGGGGAAGGAGGGGTCCCCAGAGCTGCCCAGCCAGCGAAGGCCTCGGCCGGCGGACGAGTGGCACCGGGAGGGGCGGCGACCCCCGCGGCCCAGCGCGGCCCAGCGCCGCAGAACGCGGAGGCGCATCGACCGTCTCCGGCACGAAACGTCCGCGGGCCGGGGACCTGGCGGGAGGCGGGAGCGCGGCGGCGATTGATCCCGAGGCGGGGCCCTCGGTGCGGGAGGCGGCGATCGATCGGCCGCCGGACTGCCGCTGATTGATGGCGAAGACGTTTCCTGGCGGCCCGAGCCGGCCCCGCGCTCCCCACTGGGCCGCCGAGGCTCGGATAAGTGGAAGCAATTGGGCCGGGCGGCGCCGCGGCACACCCGCCCCGCGCGGGTGCCCGGGCCCAGCTCGCCGCAATTAGGGCGGCGGGTCTAAATCGGCCGAGCCCGCCTTCGAGCATGTCCCGCGCTCCTAGTGCCGCCGAGGCGTGCTCCGAGGCCCCGCGGCCCGCCGGGCGCCCGCGCCCCACGCCCTCCCGGCGCCCGCGCCCCCTCGCTGGGCGATCCGCTCCGCCGGGCGCTGAGCCCTCCGAGAAGGCCAGGGTCGAGCAGACTCCCAACACAGGGCCTGTGTTCCACCAACTGTTAGAATAAGGGGCTGACCCCTGTTTCCACTGTGTTTGATGTCGGTGCCCTGCATCTTGTACACACATTTTTCTACTTTGGGGAGGGGAAGGGAAATAACAAAATGCTGAAATAAGGACACAGGCTGACCCATTGTGACAATGAGATGTACAAGACACTATGTTGAAAACGAACTTTACAACTTGGGGGCCGGGGGGAGGGGGCAGGGAAGGAGTTGTGGAAGTGGGGAAGTAGAAGTTGGCTCAGGTAGTAGAGCTCCAGCCCTGGGTAGACAAAGCCAAGCAAGAGTCTGAGGCCTTGAGTTCAATCCCCACTACTGGCACACACATGAAAAATTGAATGCATTGGATTCTCAATACATTCCAAATATACAACCTTCATTTATGGATGCATCCTATGTGTTAGCACATAAGCAATCTCACAGGTCATTCATGAGATAGGTCGTGTCAGGCTTACATTGAGGAAACTAGGAGAATTTCCATTTCTCTGCTTACATTATCCATCTGTTCTTGCATAGTGTCCAATGGCCCAGAGTCTTTAGCATACTAGTCTTAACTATTGTAAATTCCCAGTCTGAAAATCCCAATTCCTACTAAATCTGAGTCTGGGTCCATACTTGTTCTTGTTCTGTCTTTAGAGAATGTATTTGTTGTTTCTTTTTCCTTCCTTTTTTTCTCTTTCTTCCTTCCTTCCTTCCTTTCTTTCTTTCTTTCCTTTCTTCCTTTCTTCCTTCCTTTCTTTCTTTCTCTTTCTTTCTTTCTTCCTTCCTTTCTTTCTTTCTTTCTTTCTTTCTTTCTTTCTTTCTTTCTTTCTTTCTTTCTTTCTTTCTTTCTTTCTTTCTTTCTTTCTTTCTTTCTATTTGGTCGGTTGTGAGGCTTGAGCTCAGGGCCTGGACACTGCCCCTGAGCTTTTGTGCTCTACCACTTTGAGCCATAGCTCCACTTCTGGTCTTCTGGTGGCTAATTGGAGGTAAGAATCTTACAGATTTTCCTGCTCCTGCTGGCTTCAAACCACAGTCCTCAGATCTTAGCCTCCTGAGTAGTTAGGATTACATGTATGAGCCACCAGTGCCCAGCAGTTGTTGTTTCTTTTTAATCTGTCTTGTGATTTTTTCATGATGCAGTTAGTAAAAGGAACTGTGGCAAGCCGTTAGTGATGTATTGGAAAGGTGGGATGAGAAGCTCTCCATAGTATGTGATTAGGTCTCAGGCTTTTAGTAAGCTTATGCTTCCAGACTGTTTCTGGAGCTGAGAGTGTAGCTCAGAGTTAGAATACTTCCCTAGCATGCTCAAGTCCCTGGCTCAATCCCTGGCATGAAAGGAAGAGAAGGGGAAGGAAGAGAAGGGAGGAGAGGAGAAGCATTTCAGACTTTAAACTCTTCTTTAAAGTATCACACTGTTTCCATAAAACCCAAAGCAAACAGTACATTCCTAAGGAGAGAAGCTGGTTTCATTCTACTTGCTAGCTAGAAGCTAGGGCTGGAACCTTATCAGCCATGGACCCTGGACAAGCCATTCACGGACCCCGGACAAACCCCTTATACTCAAGGACCATGGATGAACTACTCATCTTTGTGCATCATTTTCAGGATCAAAACCTGCACTAATAAAATCCTAAGACCTCAGAGTGGCTAGCAATGAGTCGACTGACATCATCATGTATCAAGATGCTTGATTCATCTGAAATTCTCAGTAAGCAGAGCTATTATTTTGACATAACTATTTATTAAATCTGTACCTAAGACTTCTGATTCCAGACATGTACTCTCTCAATGCAACCGTGACAGCTCACATGTTCTAAGTGTTTACTGTGACCCAAGCACTACATGAATTGCCTGGTTTGTTAACTCCATTTAACAGTAAAGGGCTCCAACAGGCACTAGTCCAAGGTCACACCGGGTGAAAAACTACAATCCAAGTCCAGGGGGATCCAGTTGCTGACCCTACAACCTCTGCCTGAGACCATCTCAGGCTACCAACAGCCACATCACCAAGAGAGACAAGTGCAGATGAGTTGCAAAGGAGCAAATATCCAGGCCTCTTGGCTCATCACAAGAATTAACTCAAGGCTCTATTATTCTGTCCATCAGTGATGAGCCACAAAATCTCACCAGCCCCCCAGTGGGGCAGCTCGATTCTGACAAAGTTGGAGCAAGAGAAGCCAAGGTCAGCAACCCGAAATCACATTGATTCTGGAATCTGAAGACCACATGTCCTGGCATGTGGAAGATCCCATTCACTTAATGCCTTCCAAAGACATAAAATGCTCATGGAGCAAGGTGGCCGTGATGTTATCAATAGAGAAAACTACAAGTAGTCTTGGTTCATCTCTCCCGACAGTGTATGTCCTCTGACTACCTCCTGAGGGACATTCCTTATGTCCGTTGGGCTCAGGACATGGCTTTGAGGGCAATAAGGGAGAGAGAGAACATTTCATGTCTTCTAGGATCTTCCAGGGCAGTGGTGGAGCTAGGAGCCATAATCCAGATGATGCTGAGAACACTCAAGCAAAGCCAAGCTGTTTCTCCCTCGGTGGCTTCTGAGATTTTCCATAGATTCTGACTCATTTTCTTTCTGTCTCAGTTTGGCTGCCTTACTTTTTTCAGTCACAAGAGCTGTTTTGTTTCCATAGTTAAAAGCCATCATCTAGCATATCCCTTCTACTTGGTAGAAAAAAATTCTTATTCTTCCAGAAATATGTCCAGGGGGTGCAGAGTATAGTATGTCTTCATGTGTCTCCCTGCTACTCCCTGGCTTTGGTGCCCACAAACTGACTGACATACAATTAATGGCAAGTGTTCTTCCCCCATCACTTCTACCTCTCTGTTTGGGTGAATCTTTTGGATCCTCCTTCTTTAGTTTAGACAGTGCATCTCCCTCGAGCTGGTTAAGTAAACTTCACCCTTAACCTGGTTTCCAGCAGTTCTCCTGTGGGAGACTTAAGTAATAGCTCCTAATTTTCCCCATGTCCTGTGAATGATACTTCCCATCACAAGAGGGACTTTGCAGATGTGGCTTTGTTTAGGGTCCTGGATTGTCTAATGACTACTGTTGTCCTAAGAGCCTTTATACAAGGGAGCCAGGGGTGTTAGAATCAGGGAAAAGATGAGGATGAAAGCAGAGGTCAAAGGGAAGCTTTGAAGATAAAGGCATGGGACCATGACCCAAAGCATGCAGACAGCCTCTAAAATCTGAAAAAGACAATGAATGAAATCAGTTCTCCCCTGAAGTCTGTAGAAGGAATGCATCCCTGTGGGCTCATTTCCAACCCCTGACTTCCAGAAATGTAAGAAAATAAATGTGTGTGGTCATTAAATGGGTGGTATTTGTTATAGCTGCCACCTGTATGGGCTTAGGGCCCATGAATGGGCTATTAGGGTCCCTGTATGGTCTACTTCTGTGTGACCAAATCCATGACCAAAAGAAGAATCTCTTTGGCTCATGATCTAAGTGTCCTCAGTCCATGGTCACATAGCTCTGGGCTTCTAGACCTGCTGTGAGGCAGAGCACCATGGGAAGGTATGGAGGAAGAGGCTGTTTACCTTACGGCAGTCAGGAAGCAAGCAGAGAGGAAGGGACCAGAGGCAGGAATAACCTTACAGTGACCTATTCTTCCAGCTGGGCTTCATCTCCTAATGTTTCTGCCCACCCCCCAAATAGTGCTGCCAGCTACAGAACTAAGCACATGAGCCTGTAGGAGACATTTTAAATTGAAAATGTAATAGTCGCTATAGCACTCTAGGAAGCCCCCAAGGCAGAGTTCTTATTATAGGATGATGTCAAGTTGCTACCTTGCAAAAGGATACATTTGGCTCCCAGAAAACCCACCCCCAACCTGGTTCTGATAGCTCATGCCTGTGAATCCTAGCTACTCCGGAGGCTGAGATCTGAGCATCACAGTTCAAAGACAGCCCAGGCAGGAAAGTCTGTGAGACTCTTATCTCCAGTTAACCATCAGAAAACTTGAAGTGGTGTTGTGGCTCAAATGGTAGAGCACTAGCCTTGAGCAAAACAGCTCAGGGATAGTGCCCAAGCCCTGAGTTCAAGACCTACCACCAAAAAAAATTTTAAATGGTAGAGCACAAGCCTTGAGGCTGACCTCAACCTGCTGAAAGAGCCTCTTACCTTTAGACTGCACAGACACAAGTCTAAGATCTTATGTCTCTTTTTTTTTGAAGACACAAATGTCACTACCACACAGTGCTCTTAGAAGCTCCTCTTACCTGTCCTGAGACAGGGGAGCACTCTCTTCTCGGCTGATATACCTTCTCCAAACACTCCTCATCTTTCCCATGTCACAGCCTCTTCTCAAGTAGCTTTTAGTGATGTAGGGCTATGGAGACAAAATTACCTTCACAACCACTTATCCAGGCTTCCACGAGCTGGTTTGTTCCTCAATTCAAGTTATAGAAGACACCACACCTGTAATGCAATTCTCAGCCTACAGTGACACTACTGAGACTCAAGGAGGAAAGAATAATCACCTAGAAGCTACCTTTGGTGGCCTGTGAGGAAAGAAGGAAGCAGTAGAAAGGCTAACAGCAGAGAGTATTGGCACTCATACAGTTGCTTTCCTTTCAACAACAAAGCATTGCCATTTCCATTTCACAGATGGAAAAATTGAAGTTGAGAGATGAAGCATTTTATTGAGAATGGCATAGAAGATGTCAGGGTTTGGATTCAAACGAAGGAAGCTCACTCAGTAGTTAGTGCAGGCTAGGAACTAGCAAAGAGGAGTTTCTAGAAAGCTGGTTTGGATTTGTTTCCCACATGTTGTATGTAAAGCCTGTCCTCCCTCCCCACTGTGAGAACTTGAATAAAGTCCAGAAAGTCTCTGAGAGTGACTTCTGTGCTTATTTTAGATTGGGGCAAGTGAAATTAGAAGGCACAACCTCAAGCAAGGCAGCCAAGAGTGATGTACTGGGGGCCAGAGACTTCTGCTTCCCCTCAGACAGACTTCTCTTACCTGCATCAATACTTCAGACACAGAGACATGAGATTTTTAGGAATGTTCTATTCGCTCTTCTTAGTGTGCTTTTTAAATATTGCTCAATGGTAATAGTTTGTTGTAGAAAACATTTGTAAACCAAAAAAATAAGATAAAAAAAACCTGTCCTGATCTCACTAACATGTGACAATAGAGGCAGAGTCTGGGGTGACTGATCCACAAGCTAAAGCTTACAGTGCTGCCTGACAACCAGAAGGAAAGAAATAGGTATGGACCTAGAACCTTCAGAAGGAACCAAACCTGCCAACACTGCTTTGGAACTTGCAGCCTCCAGAACTCCTGAGAGAATAAATTTCTGTCATTTCATGCCACTTGGTTATGATTATTTGTCATGGTATCCACATGAACAATGCAGATGTTAATGATTCCTGTCAATGTTGACATGATAATAATTATTCTCCCATTTTATTTTTAAGGAAAAGGTCTGTAAACTCTGAAAGCTCCAGCCCAGAAGACCATGGGGACACCAAGTCACGTACAGCAAAGTTTATTGTCAGCAGGCTAACAAGGCTGTGTCTTTTAGGCTGGGTGCAACCCTTGTCTTTGTGCACTTGATAGGGCCAAGGGCTAGGGATGGAAAATTCCACTAGGATGGGGCGTACTGCAGTTGCAGCTGGGGCCAAAGATAGCCGGTGACCAGCGCCAGGTTTACTGACTGAAACAGTTACAGTTAGGTCTGGATGGAAGGCATTCGCTGCTGGAGGTTGTTAAGTCAAAACGGAGGATGCACTAACAAAGACAAGGCATTGAAAGCAAGTTCCTAGCTCTGAGGGTGTGCTAGGGACTGGAGAACAGCCCCACTCCCAGTGGATGAGGGAGTCTGAGGGAGTCTGTGGGAGCCGTGGTTTGCCTGGTGCGTATCCTTGCCCTTCCTGAAAAGATAATGCCAAAGGACCCAATCTATCCCATAACTTCCCCCAAACAAGCCAACTTGGAAGGATCCAGCTCAAACCAAGCCACACACCAAGAAATCAATAATGTTTCAAATATCTTAAACTCATCCACCCACAAACAGAGCATCTGAATTTCAGAGGACCGTGATTGCTCCAAGAGGACACATCCATAAAGGTCTGGATGAGTAACCAGTGCCTCTTGTGAAAGGCTCCCCAAGAAAATCACTTGGACACTTGGTCACATACAAATAGGTTTAATGTCAGTCAATTGACAGGCTTCTTTGCAGGCAGAAAGTAGCAGCTGGGCAGGATTACAAGTTCAGCTTTTTTAAGAGCAGATTCATGTAAGACGTGAGAGTGGGAAACTGTTGTGGAAGGAGTTAATATTTACAGTTGTAGCTGCACAAACAAGGGAGAGGGAAATTGCATGTCATTTGAAATTGCAGCTACCTATGTCACCTGTTTTCAGGTAAAAGCTTGTGTTACCTGTTTTCAGGTAAAGGCCTGTGTCACCTGTTTACAGGGAAAGTCCTGTGTCACCTGATTTCAGGGAAAGGCAGTTTCGTTTTTGTCAAAGATTTAGGGTGACAGACTGGGTAAGAAGATAGAAGCGGATAGGCCAACATTTTGCATGCCTCTGTCTCAAAGGAGAGGTATCCTTAAGTGTATAGGAAGGCTATCTTAGTTTGAGTGCCAGCTGTGTGATTTTGTAACTCTGACATTAGGTTTTTTAAAAAAGTTTTTATGCTCCATTTTCTTATCTTTACAATAAGGTTGCTACTGCAAACATACTGAAAGTTTGAATACATAGTACACATAATGCACTTACACAAGAATGTTGGCTATTGTATGTACCAACCATCTTCTAAAGCCTGTAAGTAGGCTCTGTCTTCTTTTGAATACTGTGTTGAGTGCTTACTTGTCTACAGGGGGAGCTGAGATATGCTACTTTTCTTTCCCATTACTTATCAGATACTAAGGAGGAAAAAGAATACACTATAAAAAAAAATGACACACCAAAATGTAAGAGGAAGAACCTGTAATCAAGAACAAATACAAAAGATTGGGGAAAATCTTAACACTGTCACTAAGAGCTCTTCTTGTGAACAAATTTTGTGAGTAAAGAGGAACTGGAAGTGTTAAAAAAAAAAAAAAACAAAAAACCTTGGAGTGAAGCAGATCTGTGAGAACACACCAACAACCAGAACTAATGATGAGGGCAACTGGGAAAAGAAGGAAAGCAACCAAACTCAGCTTTTGTTGTCCAGATCAGGTTGGTTTCAACATCATCCCACTTAGAACAGGCAGAGCAACTGTGATTTGGAGGGAGATGAACCTGAATAGCAATGAGAAGTATGAGTGGGTCCCAACCCCAGGGACACCGATTTCAATCCTAATGGCAGAGCCCATTACATGAATGTGGCAGGAAAGAAGAGCCAGGAGGGCATCCTCATCTTGGAAATGAATAGAAGTGTAAATGAATCTAAAGCCAGAGGAATGGATGACAAAGTCCACACAGGTTAGAGGTGCATACAGGAGAGAAAACTTAAATTCACCTGTGAAGAAGTCATGCTTTCAGCCCTAAACTCCCTATTTGGTCAAAACCACATTAACTCCCATGTCCCCTCTTCTGCACCACAAACTCTAACTCCATGATTTTTTCACCAGGGTGATAAGCAGAATAACAATCTCACAAAGACATGCACATCCTAATCTCCAGGACCTGAAAATATGTATGTCAGACAGTAAGTGGAAGGTAGCATTGAGGTTGCCAATAAATCTGGAGATGATCTTGCTTTGGGAAATGATTCCAGTTTATTTGGATGGGCCCATATCTAATCCCAAAGGTTCCAAGGGAGGCGGATATTACAGACAAAGGAGATATAATGAAGGAAGGAGAGGTTATAAGGATGCATTTTGCAGATGAAAAGGGGCAAAAACCAAGGAATGAAGTCTCTTTTTGAAGCTTGGAAGGCAAGAAGACAGATTCTCCCCTGGACCCTGACCCCCCCAAAAAAAGAGTTATTTTAACGTCTAAGGTCCCTCTCAGACTTTTGATCTTCAGAACCAGAAGATAATAAACATTTTCAGCCACTAAGTTGTCTCAGATTGTTAGAGAAGCAATGAGAGATTAATACATCTGGCTTCTGTATAATCTTATAATTACTCTGTGTGTGTGTGTGTGTGTGTGTGTGTGTGTGTGTGTGTGTGTGTGTGTGTGTACTGGGGCTTGAACTCAGTATTAGTGTGCTACCCCTTAGCTGCTTCAGTCTTGGCTGATGCTCTATTACTTGAGCCACAGTTCCACTTCCATTGTGTGATTGTATTGTGTGTGTGTGTGTGTGTGTGTGTGTGTGTGTGTGTGTATGTGGTTACATGGAGATAAGAATCTCACATGTTTTTCTGTTGAGCTGGCACTGAACCTTCATCTTCAGATCTCAGCCCTCTGAGTAGTTATGATTACAGATAGGAGACATAGGTGCTTATAAGTACTTTTTAATCAATTAACAGGAACTCTTTCTCTACATCCCCCACTTGGCTGTCTTACTTACTAACTTTCTCTAGACTCGAAAGCCCTGAGTCCTCCTATTCCCCTGGATTTGCTGCCAGAATGGAAAGCCTCTTCTCATATGTCTAGATGAAGATGTCCCATGAAAGTGCTCTGGTGCTGGGCGCTGGTGGCTCACGCCTGTAATCCTAGCTACTCAGAAGGCTGAGATCTGAGGATCTTGGCTCAAAGCCAGCCTAGGCTAGGAAAGTCTGTGAGACTCTTATCTCCAATCAACCACTCAAAAACTGGAAGTAGAGCTGTGGCTCAAGTGGTAGAGCACTTGCCTTGAGCTGAAGAGCTCAAGGAAAGTGCCCAAGCCCAAGTTCAAACCCCACAACTGATCAAAAAAAAAAAAAAAAAGGTGCTGTAGTCAGCAAGCTTAGCAAGGGCCTGGGAAGAGCAGTCCCACTGCAACTGCTTGCCTAAACATGGGAGGCAGCGAGGTAGAAGGGATGCTGACTGACATGGAAGTTCATTAG
The DNA here is from genome assembly GCF_019054845.1 of Dipodomys spectabilis. Classification (NCBI taxonomy): domain Eukaryota; kingdom Metazoa; phylum Chordata; class Mammalia; order Rodentia; family Heteromyidae; genus Dipodomys; species Dipodomys spectabilis. The sequence continues at coordinate 625,190 of NW_024870842.1, read as the reverse complement.
GATCTTTTTAGTAGTTCCCATTGTTTTTCTCATTCTCTTCCATCGAATCGCCCAGTGAGACTGTTTGTCCTTCAAATGGTGCCCCTCCCAGATGATCTGTCTTGTCAAAAGATGATCTCTTAGGCAAGTGGGCCTGTTAGGAAGCTGAGATCCAGAGGGTTTTGAAGCCAGCCACAGCAAGAGTATCTGCAGACCCCTTCTCAGTCTATATCTAGGCACAGTGGTGCTCAGCTGTCATCCTGAGGATAACATGGGAGGCTGAGATTGAGAGGCTCAAAATGCACTTCCAGGTTAGGCAGAAAGTCACAGGTACATGTTTTCTGCTTTAGAGAAGCTGGATGTGGTGGGCACACCTGTCATCTCAGTGACAATGGGAACCATAAAAATAGATCGATAAAGGCTCCAGCAAGTGCCCAGTCTGGAGCAAGGCCTTAAAATTAAAATAACCTAAAAAAACTAGGAAAAAAAACAAACAGGGTTGGAGGGGTGGCTCAGCAGTATCAAACCAGCAAGGGACTCTGGGTTTTAACCTCCATCATCAGCTCCCCCCATCCTCCACCCTCCACTACAAAAAGGCCTATTAATTTGTGTGAGCTCCTAATATATTCTGGATATGAATCCTTTGTTGGATGAAGAGTTAACAGGCATTTTCTCCCATTCTGAAGGCTGTCTCTCCACTCTGTTGATTGTTTCCTTTGCTGTACAGAAACGTCTTAGTTTTACATAACCTTGATTTTCTTGCCTGGGCTTTAAAGGTCTTATCCAAAATGTCAGTACCCATACCAATGTCATATGTAAAGTATTTCATCTTTGCTTTCTTCTAGTAGCTTTATACCTTCAGATGTTAAATTTAGGTTCTTGATCCATTCTATATCCATTTTATATGGTAAGGTTTAGAGTGAAGAATAGAGAGAGATGGGGTAGCAAAATACAATTTAGGAGAAGTTAGTTAGACACCAGCCTGTTGCTACTAGCTCTGCAGCTGTGAACAGCCCAGTCTGAAAAGGCTGACATACAGTGATTGTACTTACTTATGCTGTATAGTAGGGCTTTTGGATGCCTGGATAAAATATGTAATGATCAAATCAGGATAATGAACCTTTCCACCTCCTTAAACTTGTTAGCATTCCTCTGTGCTTGGAACCTTCAAACTCTTACATAGTTGTAGACTATAGAAGATTATTAGAACTAGTCCTGGTGTCTGTGTGGCAGCAGCCTTGAAACTGGAGATCACTCCTGAGGAGGAGGTCAACCTGGAGCAGAAGCTGGCCTCCCTACCAGGCACTTAGGGGCCAGAGAGAAATAACTGACCACCAAGACTCAGAGGGGTTTCCCACATTAACCTTAAGACATTAAGACAGTAAGGTCAGAAGAGTTAATAACAATGAAAGACACATTGGCCAAACCACACTTGTAGTTGAGACACCATAAGAGGAGGATGAGGAACATAGACAAAAAAAAGGAAAGGACAGTCCTGGGGAGGAGCCACAGCTATGAGTGGTGGACTCACAGGCACACATGTTCCATTTCCCCTTAAGAGGACAAGATATTACCGTTTCCACTGTGCTACTCGATAACTTGTCTCTGCCCCTTAGTATTTTTCTTTATTTCCCCTTCTCCCACTCCTCCCTCCTTTCCTCTTTTCCTACCTTCCCCTCCTCTCCATCCTCTTCTTCCTTTCCCTCTTCGTACTCCTCCTCTGCTCCTTCCACAAAATGTACTGAGACTCACTTTCATGTCTGTGCTGTAAGAGAAAGATTATGGTGTTGAGAGCTGAGATTTCTCCTTGAATAGAGGCCCAAGAGTGCCAGTTATTTAAAATTCAATACCTGTTCAGAGCTTTCCAGCACACCATATTTCAGTGTCTGTCTGTGTTTAGTCAAATACCGACAACATATGTCTCTTTGTAAATCTACTCCCAGGACTGCTAAGAGTGATTCCGAAAACACTCTTAAATGAGCCAGCGTCTATCCTTCCTCTCCAGTGGAGAGAATTCACCCAGAAAGCACGTCCTCATTCCCTCCCCCACCTTAACACACTGCTCACCAGCCTATGATCCTAAGAAAGGGGCTGTAGGTACTACTCAGTATTTCCTAGCAAACTGGACAGGTGTGGCCCAGGCTACAAGCTGCCAACACCCATCCATCTCCAGCATTTAACAACAGTGCTTCCAAGAATGAAGTAAAAAGTGCCATACGGCACTGCAGCAAAACAAAGACACTAAAATTTAAGAGGGAAGTAAAATTTGTTTATGGACCTCACTAAAGAAAACTTGCTGAGCGTTGAGTCTGGAGACTCATACTGCTGCTGCTCTTTGGGAGCTTTTGGTGGGGTTGGGAGGCTACAGAAGTTATTCTCTGAGTTGAACAGTCACTTATTAATCAGGAGGTTTGTTTTAATGAAGGTTTGTTTTCAAGGGACATCATAATCTAATCAGATTTTTAATCAAGAAACTCTAATGATATAAGACTGTTTAGTTCGACCAAGCATTCTTGAAGCTTTAGGCATGAATTTCATGGAATGCTCTAGCCAGAGTCTGATGGAACAATAATTATCATTGTTGAGTGGATGCTGTGTTCTAGGCAGTGTTTTATTTATGACTTACAGAAACCCGCAAGGTAGTTACCATTTTCCTCATTTTTAAGGCAAGCAAATTGAGCTTAAAGTTAATGAGTAACTTGTCCAAAGTCATGTTATGGTACTTAGCGGAGCCAGGACCCAGATGCAAGTCTGATTAACTTCAGAAACTATAGTCTTTCTAATTACCTTGCTGCCCTCCTATCTGGACTGTTCTGGGCTTTCTGGGCATGGGAGGGGCAGATACTCATGGGAGGGGCTGAAAATGGTTCCAGAAGATACTCTAGGCACTATCCTTAGTCTCTTCTGTGATCACAGTGGATCACAGAAAACAATGCAAAATTATACAACACAGATGTTCAGATGACAATTGCCATCACTGGCAATAACTTTTTAGATGTGACACATCTTAGACTTACTAGCCTAGACCTGAGAGAAAAAAAATTTCCACCTAGCTAAAGTATTTTGTTACGTGTACCCAAATAGACAAAGACACTCACAATACTGAATATATTCTTTTTTTTGGGGGGAGGGGTTCTGGTCGTGGGGCCTGGGCACTGTCCCTCAGCTCTTCAGCTCAAAGCTAGCGCTCTACCACTTGAGCCACAGCGCCCTTCCGGCTTTTTTCTTTTTGCTTATGTGGTGCTGAGGAATTGAACCCAGGGCCTCAGGCATGCAAGGCAAACACTCTACCACTGAGCCACCTTCCCAGCCCTGAATATGTTCTTATCATGTGATATTCACCTAGAAGAGTTGAAAACTTCCATCCTAAGATAAACCTGCACAAGAATGTTTGATTAGAAGCAGCCAAAATTGCAAAACCTCCTTTAATAAATATATGGGTCAATGAGCTGAAATCTCAACTCTCATGAAGTAGAAACTGGAAGATAAGAAGTTGAAGAATACACTGGGCCACAAAGGAAAACCAGTCCTAAAAGGGAAAAGAAAAGAAATGGACAATCAGACCATGCAAACCCCTAGGTAAACCTCAAATGTATATTGTTAGGTGAAAAAAGCTAAGCCACTGTAGCCAAAGTACAACTCTGCAAGGGAATGTGAGGAAAAATAGATGACTCCCTGTGCCTTCATCTCAATTTTGCTGTGAACTTAAAACTGCTCTAAATATAAATAATCCCTTGAAAACACACAAACCTAACAGCACAAGGTGCTAGCTAGGGTGAGAAACAACTGTAACTGTACATGGCTGTTTGGTGTGCAACCAGGGAGAATCATTTTGGAAAATAGTTTGACAATTTCATACCAAGTTAAACATACAAGATCCCTATTGCCCATCAGTCTCCACTCCTGTACACCTGTGCAAGAGGAATGGAGATGGGTTCACACAAACACCTAAGTAAGTATTGTAGCAAGTTTGTTAATAATAACCAGAACTCAAAGGCCTGGCAATTTGGCTTAAAAAAAAAACAGTGGTGCATCTATAGCAGAATACTACCCAGGAATCAAAAGTAACAAAATACTAGTATGTGCAAATATGTACTTATGTAGGCAGAGAAACAGACAGATTAGATATAATTTTTTTTTAAAAAAACAGCAAAAACTATTTTCTGGGAGAACAAAAGAGACATAGGTTGATGTATGAGAGGTCAGGGGTCAGGATAGGATACTAGACAGGGATTCAGGGAAAATCTGAAATGGACAATGGTGGCTATATAACTATATGCATTTGTCAAATTGTTTTATTATGATTTAGGGCTTGTTTTTGGTAGATTTTTCTGTTGTTGGTTTTTGAGTTTTGGTTTTGGATACACACTTTCACTGGCAGCCCAGACTGGCCATGAGCTATCTGCCTGCCTCAACCTCCCAACTACACTACCATTCAGTAAAATGATATACTTTCTAATTATTTCTTGACCCTAGGAATACAATCTATTCTTGTATATTTATCTCATAGTTATTAAATTCTCTGAACTGTGCGAGGGGGTGTGTGGGGGGGGATTGGGTGGGGCGGGGGGAGGCTGGGAAGGGATGTGAAGGGTAAACGAAGGAGGAGGCTGCAATGCTTGATAAGAAATGTACTCATTATCTTGCCCATGTAATTGCAAAAAATAAAAATAAAAAAAATAATAAATTCGCTGAACTTTCCTGTTGATAGTAATAATTCCACTCTAGATACTATTGGTTTTCTATGTAGAAAATTATGTACCTGGTGAACTATAAAAGGGTTGTTATTATCTCTTAATTACTTATACTATTATTTGTTCTTTTTACAGAAAGAGTTGTCCCTGAAGTAATAGTAATGCTTCTAGAATTTTTAAATTAATTATAGTTGCAGGAGTTTTTCAGAAGGTCCTATTATTTTAGGGTGCTTTCTTATACTCCTAGTTTTCTCCAAGCTTTTCTTCTGAATGGGTGTGTTGGGTAGACACAAACACCACTGCAACATGTACCAGGCAGCACTAACAACATGAACTTATTTTTCCAGCTAAAGCTGTCAGATGATTTGATTCCTGATGAGGGCTCTCCTCCTGGTCTGTATATCTATGGCTCCCTTCTTTCTGTTGTATTCATATAGAAGACAGGAGGAAAGAAGAAAGGAGAGAGAAAACGAGAGAGGGGAAAGGGAAAAGAATCGGAAAGGGGAGGAAGGAGGGAATGAGAGAGACAGAGACAGAGACAGAAAGACAGATTTGGCCGTTAGCCTGAGTACCCTCCTCTTCTGATCTAATCTAACTCTGATTGCCTCTCTAAAACTCAACCCACAAATGCAATCACATTTAAGCCTTCAACATATTCATTTTAAGGGCACACACTTCAGTCTGTAATGATAGATACTAAATTTTTATTAAATAATTCTCTCCATAAGTTGAGATTATTGTGAGATTTTTTTTCCTTTCACTCTGCTTATGTGGTAAATTAAGTTAAAGATTTTCTAGTGTAAAATCTTCCTTATATTCCTGAAATAAAATCTACTTAGTCATGATGCATTATTTTACTTATTTATTGCTTGATTCAAATTGCCTTGCTAATGATTCATTTGTAATTTCTAAATAAGCGTTGAAACATTTACACTGAACATAATTTATAATTGTGTTCATATTCGTTTTCTGCCTGTAATTATTTTTACCCTATTCAGGTATGTACCAAGCATAACAGAAGGAAGAGAGCTTTTCATCCTTAGTATTATGTAGAACAATTTACAGAAATTGGAATCAAGTGTTCCTTAAAACTTGCATACCTATAAATTCGATTAACCTGGGAAAATGTATAATTATCTTCAAATAATTATACAAGGGGTTACCAGGTCAATACATCATTTATGTGTACAAGGCATCTTGATCAGTCACCATTTCCATCATTCTCCCCTGCAGCGTGGATCCAGTCCCCACCACGTATCAATCCTCATCTCCAAGTTTCCAGGGTCACAGGTGAGTGCTATGACTGTATTCACCCACCACTCCTCGTTCCATTCCACTGCTCCCTTCCACTTAGTCCCCACACTTCTCAGACAAGATATGTTTCAGAATCCTGGTAGTCATTTTGTTCAACTTTCTATTAATTGTTTGAAGAGGTTACATCATCCCATCTCTGCTTATTACATCGTTTAGTCAGTTTGTGTATATATGTATATGTGTGAATGAATGTATGTATGTATATTTATATTTATATTTTGGGTCTAACTTCCACATATAAGAGAAAAATACCTTTAACTCTCTGAGCCTGACTTACTTCACTGAATATGATCTTTCTAAGTCCATAATTTTATTCTTCCTGGTGGATAAATAAAATTCCATTATATGTATGTGTGTGTACATCAAATTTCCCTGATCCATTTATCAGTTTTAAGGTATTCGGGCTGTCTCCATAACTTGGCTATGACAAATACTACAACTACAACACCTTTAAAATACTACAACTACAACACCTTTATTTCAGTCTTAAATGCCCAGGAGTCGCACCACTGAACCATAGGGAAGTTTTACGCTGAGTTTTCTGAGGACTCTCCATATTTTTTCCATAATGGTTGCACTAACATACATTCCCACCAACAATGTAATAGGGTTTCTATTCCCCTAGCAACTTCACCAGCATTTGTTATTGATCATAGTTTTGGTCAATAACAAATAGCTGGATGATCTTACTGGGATAAGATGGAATTTCAATGTTGTTTTGATGTGCATTACCTTTATGGGATATTGCTGATTTCTTCATGTATTTACTGACCAATTGTACTTCTTCTGAGAAGTGTCTATTTAATTCATTTGTCCATTTATGAATTGGGTTATTAATTCTTTGAAGAGTTAGTTTGTTAGTTCCTCTATATTCTGGTTATTAGACCATAGTTAGATATATAGCTGGCAAAGATCTCCTCCCATTCTGTAGGCTGACTTTTTAGCTTTGTAAGTATTTTGTTGTTGTTGTGCAGAAGCATTTTGGTTTAATGCAATCCCATTTGTCAATTCTCTTCTCCTCCCTTTTTTTCAGTGTGTGGCTTGAACTCTGGGCCTGAACACTGTCCCTCAGCTCTTCAGCTCAAGGCAAGCGTTCTACCACTTGAGCCACAACACCACTTCCAGTTTTCTGGTTGTTTATTGGAGTTAAGAGTCTCACGGACTTTCCTGCCTGTGCTAGCTTTGAACCATGATCCTCATATCTCAGCCTCTTGAGTAGCTAGGATTACAGGTGTGAGCCACCAGCACCTGGCTCTCTCTCCTTTTTGCTAAACCCCTGGAATCCTATTCAGGAATATCCTGATTTTACCAATGAGTGTTTGCCAATTAGCGTTTCCCTTATGCTTTTCTACAACAATTTCAAGCTTTCAGGTTTTATATTGAGGTTTTTTTTAAAAATCCACTTTGATAATGTTAGTACAAGGTGAGAAACAGAGATCCAGCCTCAATCTTCTACATACGGACTCCAGTTTTCCCCGCACCACTATTGAAGACGTTATCTTTTTTCCAACTTATATTTTTGCTCCTTTGTCAAAACTCAGATGGCAGTAAGTGTATAGGTTTATTTCTGAGTCTTCTAGTCTATCCTATTAGTATTCACATACTATTTGTAGTAGTACCAAAGCTGTTTCTGTTTCTATAGCTCAGTAGTAGGTTGGAGTTTGTAATTGTGATATCTGTAGCATTGGTTTCCTTTTGCTCAGGATTGCTTTGGCTATTTTTGGGAACTTTTGTGGTTCTGTGGATTTTTTTTATTTATTTCTCTATTTCTTTGAATAATCACACTAAATATGTGTGGTAAATGTTGCATTGAACTTGTATATCACCATCAGATGTGTGGCCATTTTTATAATGTTAATTCTGCCAATCCGTGAACTTGAGAAGCCTTTTCACCTCCTAGCATCTTCTTTAGTTTATTTCGTCAAAGTATTATCATTTTCATTGCAGAAGTCTTTCACCTCCTTAGTTATGTTTTTCCTAGGTATTCTTTTGTGAGAATATTGTGAATAGAATTATTCACTTAATTTCCATCTATTGTTGTATACAAAGACAGCTACTGATTTTTGTATGTTGATTTCATATGCTGCTACTTTCCCAAAGATGTTTATCATCTCTAGGAATTTTGGAGTAGAGTCTTTAGGATTCTTTAAATATAGAATCATATCATCTGCAAACAAGGATAATTTGAATTTTTCCTTACCTATTTGGATCAATTTTATTTCCTTCACTTGCCTTATTTCTCTGTGTAGGAGTATTATATTGATAAAGAATGGAAAGAGCTGGGCACTTGTGATTCATGTCTGTAATCCTAGCTACTCAAGAGGCTGATATCTGAGGATCATGGTTCAAAGCCAGCCCAAGCAGGAAAGTCTGGGAGACTCTTATCTTCAATAATCCACTCAGTAAAAAAAAAAATAAATAATAATCCACTCAGTAAACCAGAAATGGTGCTGTGGCTCAAGTGGTAGAGCACTAGCCTTGAGCTGAAAAGCTCAGGGACAGTGCCCAGGCCCTGAGTTCAAGCCCCATGCCCGACAAAAAAAAAAAAAAAAGAATGGAAAGAATGGACATCCTTGTCTCATTCCTGAGTTTAGAGGAAATGGTTTCACTACTTTATCAACTAGTATGATGTTGGCTGTAAGTTTGTCATAAATAGCCTTTCTATGTTGGGGAAATTCCTTCTATTTCTAGATTTTCAGGAGCTTTTATCAAAAAAAAAGTATGTTGGATTCTGTCAAAAGTTTGGTTGCTCTTTCCCAGGCCTTTCCCCACCATGTGTAGGACCAAGATGGCCTGGTGCCAGCCTGAACGATGAATAAACCTACCCCTTACCTGAAAAAAAAAAGTTTGGTTGCAATTATTGAGGTAACTATATGAGTCTTATCTTTGATTTTATCTATGTGCTGCCTTATGTTTATTTGTTTATGTATGTTGAACCAGCCTTGCATACAAGGGACGAAACTAATTTGGTCATGGAATATGATTTTTTTTATTAATAGCTAGGTTTTGTTAGCAAGTATTTTATTGACAAAGTTTGCATCTATGTTTATCAAACAGATTGGTCTATAATTCTTTTTTTGTTGTTATGTCCTTTCTAGTTTGAAGAGAAGTGTAATGTTGGCTTCATAGAATGAATTTGATAGTGATTTTTCCCTTCTATTTCATGGAAGAGTTTGAAATGTATTGGTATTGATGATTCTTTAAAGAGTTGTACAATTTAACTGTAAATCCATCAGATGCTGGACTTTTCTTTGTTTTCATTGCTGTTTTGATCTAATTGCTGGTTATAGATCTGTTTAAATAGTTTATATCTTCTTGGTTTAATTTTGGCAGGTTATCTAGAAATGCATCCATTTCTGCTACATATTTCAGTTGGAGTAAAAGCTTGAAAAGTATTCCCTCGATGTTCACAATGTTGCATGTGTTTGTTGTGATAGCCCCTTTACATAACATCCCTAATTTGATTGGGTGATTTTATCTTTTCCTTTGCTCAGATTGGCTAATAGATAATCAATTTTCATTATCTTTTCAAAGAATCAACTTTCATTTCATTGATTTTCTTTGTAGTTTTCTAGTCTGTACTTAACTGATTTCTTTCCTACTCTTTATTATTTCTTTCCATCTACTGGCTTGAGGTTTGGCTCATTCTTGTTTTTTCTAAGAGCTTGAGGTATATCATTGGGTTTTAAGTTTAAGATCTCCTTATTTTAGGATTTTATAGCTATATAAGTAAGAACTTTAGGGTTCTGAGACTTGCATTTGCTATGTCACAAAGGTTCTGGCAGGGTTGGGTTTTGTGGTTGTTTTTTTTTGTCATTGGATTCTACAACCTTTTGGATTTCCTTTCCTATCAATTTGATGACCTACTCATTATTTAGTTATATATTGTTCTGATTCAATAATTTTGAATTTTGATTGTGGTGGGGTTTTTTGCTATTAACCTATAATTTTATTCTAGTATACATGAAATTATTCCTGTTTTCTTGTATTTGCTGAATGTTGCTGACTATTTTGCACAATACTCCATGGACAAATTAGAAGAATGTGTATGTTGCAGCTACTAGTTATAGATATCTGTTAGATCCAATTGGTCTATGGTGCCATTTACATCTGGTTGAGTTTTTGCCTAAATGATCTATCTATTGGTGAAAATGGAATACTGATGTCACCAACTATTATTGTGTTGGGGTTTTTGTGTGTTTTTAAGTCCAATGATGGGGGACACATATAGGTCCCCCAACATTTGATGCAAAGATATTATGAATTGTTTTATCTTCTTGATGCAAATTTCCCTTTATTAATAGTGTCCTTCTTTACTTCTTTTGACTAATTTTGATTTGAATTCTGCTTTATTGAACATGAATATAGTTACTTCTACCTACATTTCAGGTCCATTTGCTTGACAGACATTTTTCTAACCTTTGTTTCTAAGCCAGTTTTTATCAGATTGATGTGTTTCTTGCATGTAACAGATAATTGGGTCTTGCCTTTTGATCCAGCTCACCATTTTATGTCTGTGATGGGAGAATTAAGTCCATTAATACTGTTAACGTTGAAAGGTTATTTTCTTTCAAATTTTAGATTTGTGTTCCTTCTTATCTGATGGGATGCTTTCTCTATTTTTTTCATGTTTATGTTGATCTTCTTTGTGATATCGTATATATATACATACATATATATGAATATTTTCTAGTTCTGGTCTAGTGGCAATAAGTTACTTAGTTTTTGTTCATAATTCAGTCTTTTTCTTTGTTCTTCATTTGTGAATGAAAGTTTCACAAAATATTCTGGGCTGACAGTTGTTGAAGTTCAGTGTTGGGAATACATCATTTCAAACTATTCTTGCTTTTAAGGTTTCTGTCAAGATATCTTCTATAAGTAACCTGTCTTTTCTCTCATATAACTTTTAATATTTTTCTTTTTGTTCTGAAGCTATTGTTTTAACTATAATACATCATGGAGAAGTTCTTCTCTAGCCTGGTCTTTTTATGTTCTAAAAGCCACCTGTATCTTAATGAACTGCTTCTCTTTTGCAAGTTTTCTGTTATTATTTTGTTGTATATATTTCCTAGGCCTTTAGCTAGCTTTGCCCTCATCAATACCCAAAAGATGTAAATTTGACTGGGAGAAAATGAGGGTACAGAAGATACTGTATGAAAACAAATGTACTCATTACCTTACTGATGTAATTATAATCCCTCTGTACATCACCTTTATAATAACAATAAAATAAATTAAATTTTTTTGTCAGTCATGGAGCCTGAACTCTGGGCCTGGGCACTGTCCCTCAGCTCTTCAGTTCAAAGCTAGCGCTCTACCACTTGAGCCACATTGCCACTTCCTGCTTTTTCTGCTATGTAGTGCTGAGGAATTGAACTCAGGGCCTCATGCATGCAAGGAAAGTACTTTAGCACTAAGCTAACTTTCCAGCCCAGTAAATAAATTTTTTAAAAGATTTAAATTTGGTCTTTTAATACAGTCCTGAAGTACTTAGAAATCCATTTCATAATGCTTTGATCTCCGTTCTGAATCTCCTTTTACATTCTCAATTATATCTATTCTGTCTGTTTTCCATATCATCTATTTTGCTAACGAGGCTTCCCACTTTACTTTTATATCTTGGAGATTTCCATTTGATTTTTTTTTCAGTCCTTTTATTGAGGTTATTTTTCATGTCTTCCTTTTCATTGACTTCTTTATTAATTTGTTTATCAGTGTCTTCTTTGACTTCTTTTAGCTTTTAGCTATGTTCTCTTTGCATTCATTAGGTGTTTATATGAATTTATTTAGAATTCATTCAGGTTTACCTATGTTCTTATTGAAATTTTTTATTTCTTCACATTTATTTGTGTTCATGTAGATACTTGTAAATGTCCTCTCTGTTTATTGAACATTCTTATCATCAACAGTTCTTTGAGCTCAATATATGAAGTTTCACTATGTTGCTATAATTTTAATCTTTTGTTGTATAGTTGTTGATTTCTGAAGGTGTGGTATTTCCCTATATTCTCATATGTTTTTGAATTTTTATGTTGGACTTTGCTCATTTAAAGATTTTTCATGGTTTGAGCATTTAGTTGACTGAAGTCTTAACATAGGATTATTCTCTACCTTCTCATTGGTCTGAGTTTTAGGTGGGTTAATGAGCCTTTTATCACCATTGGGGTAGGGGTGTATCTCAGCTACAATAACTTCTCCAATTCAAAACCTATTGAAATACTTACATACATTGGACAAGCACTAGGTACCAGGGGTTGGGATTTTTGTGTATTGCTATATAAATGAGGACAAAGTTTTCAAGTGTATGAGAGAGAGAAGACAGACAAGTAAGGAAGGTAGTGAGAAGGAGAAGAGGATGTGATGGGTGTAGATACCAAATATACTCAGTGTCATCATACAGCTCAACTGTGAGAAGAAGTCAGGAATTGCAAATTATTTTAAAAGATTAAAAACTCTAAGGTAAGGAAAGGGAGAGATATAGTAGGTTACTAATGAGAAAAATAAGAAAAAAAAAAGAAAGAAAGAAAAGGGGAAGGAAGGGAAGAACAACAATATAAATCAAGCAAAAAGAAAATCCTAAAAAGTTTTTATTGTTCTTAGTGTGAATAAAGATTGTTGCCATAGGAATTGTATCCTGTCTTTCGAGAAACCCACTCTTGTTACTCACTCTTGACCTTGGTCAGGTTGTGTTTATGTGTCTTGGCAGTGCCCCAGGATAAGGCAAAGTAAGATAAAAATATCTAGCTGTTGTTGGAAGGGAACTGTAACATCCTTCTGATGATATGTTTCCAAACTTTCCAGGCTGTGTGAAGACTGTCTAATTAGCCACTTCTTAAGTCTATGTCATCACTGAAATCTTAACACTTTCTGATCTTGCCCACTCAAGCCCACTGGGTCAGTGTGGGCAGACAACCCTGGTGATAAGGGAGATTATAGAAATTATCAACAGCTCTTGCTTATGCACGTTTCAAAAGAACAGAAGGATTCGCTCTGCCGCTTTGTGAATGTCTCCCCCATCTCAGAGTTAGGCACTAGCCACCTAGCTGTTTTCCTCTGGGGGAGCCACTGTTTCTTGTTCTTTTTGTGTTGAGTAAGTACTGCTCCCTGAGGTAACAGCTGCCACTAACCTAGAAAATTTTCAGACAAGATTATTTTATGTCACTATTTTTATTTCTCTGATGGTTTTAAGTATATTCAGATTCTTTTATTCTTCTAAAAGACATCCATTTGTAGAAGTTTTTAGATGCACAAAGCTGCCTGTGGTGTTCTCATGACTTCTCGTTTCTACTGGGTCAGTAGTTATTCCTTTTTTTTCAAGACTAATACTTTTTTATTTACTCTATTTTTCTCTTGATCAAATTTTCCAGAGGTCCTGCTGTTTCTCAAAAGCCTTGTATTTAGGTTTATTTCATTCTATCTCAAATGTTCTTGTCTCTACCAATTTTCTTCTACTTATTGAACTTGTGCTTTCTCCTATGGCTTCCCATCTGGATAAATATATTTCACTCCGTATTTTCTTTGTATGAGTGTAGTGATTATTAACTGATTGTGGTTAATTTTTAAAGTAGGATAATTTAGTGAGCACTATGTACATACAGTATAGCTAAAGAATTAAGATACTATGCTATTCTATTCCCTCCCTCTTCTTTCTGGCTCAAAAGGAAACACTACTCTGAATAAATAAACACTACTCTGAGTTCAGAGATTATCTGTTTTTTCTTTTTTTCCGAAAGTCCCTCTCACTGTCCACAGCCACAGGTGGAATTTTTTAATAAGATTTTTATTGTACAGAGGGGTTACAGTTACATGAGCAAGGTAATGAGTACATTTCTTACCCAGCATTGTTGCCTCCTCCTTTGTTTTTCCCCTACCATCCCTTCCCTCCCCACCTGCTCAATTATACCCCCAACCCCCTAGAGGTTATCTCTTGATAATGTATCTTTTCGTAATTTCACTGTGATTTTATATCTTAACTAAATGTAGTATCATTGTACATGGGTTAAAATGACTATTAGTGGGGTGACATCAGCAAGATGATAGACTAGAGCTTCCTAGCATTCATCTCCTTGCAGAAGCATGTCCATCCACAAAAATGCACATAAAAAATCTAAAGCATCTAAATAAGAAATCACAGCATGTGGGTGGAGACGGGAGGAAATCATGCACTGAAATGGAAGGAAGGACAACTTCACACCATCCACATTACCTACTCGGAGCCTGGGCAGTGTACCACAGACAGAAATACCCTTCACATGGCAAAAGGAGAGTGAAGGGAGCATTCAACTTTGTCACTGACTCTAATACCGGACCAGCTGCAGTTCCAGGCCAGACTCCACAGGTCCAAACTCTACACTAATCCCTATAGATCTCAACACTAGTCTTTCCCTGCTGGATACTAGTATTAGTCTGACCAATGTGGGTTCAGGATCGAAGCACACCCCATTGCCTGATTGGCTTCCCCAGATCCAGGCTTCAAGCTTAATCCCCTAGACACTGAATCCAGACCTGCCTCCCCAGGCCTAACCCTCACAGAGAAAAGCTCCATCACACAACACTAGACTTATATACAAGACTGTCCCTTATGGACCTACGAAGCAGGTTCACACACTTGTTGACAGAGAACAGGACTCCAGACACAGTGTGTTCATGGGTCTATCCAAGTGGCCACCCCAGAGTTTCTCAATGGTATTTCTATCAAATCCAGTCTATAAAACTGGAAAGGGCTTCTATTTTTTCAAAGGTACAAACAGCTACACAAAATGACAGGATAATAAAAAAATTGGAGAAATATGATACCACCAAATGGATAAAGTAAAACACCAGTAGCTAATTCGAAAGCAATAGAGATTTGTCTCTTTAAAAATAAATTCAAAATAAGTAAAATAATTTTTAAAAGCTCAGTGAACTACAACACAGATAACTAAGTGAAATTAGAGAAACAATACTTGAACAAAAAGAAAAATCGAAAAAGGGATATAAATCATTAATATCCTAAAACTTAAAAATATGACAAATTAAATTAAAATATAATGACTTAAATTAAAATTTCAATAATTCATCTTCAAAAGCAGACTTTATCAAGTAGAAAAAGAATCAGTGAGCTTGAAGACAGGTCATTTGAAATCATTCAGAGGAGCAAAAAGAAAAAAAAAAATCATGAAAAAACATCTACAGGAGTTATGAGATACTGTCAAGCAAACAAAGTTCATGCTATGGGAGTCACAAAGGTACCAAAAAAATAGCCAGACCAGGTGGCTCACACCTGTAATTTTAGCTACTCAAGAGGCTGAGATCTGCAGGCCACAGTTCAAAGCCAGCCCAGGGAGGAAAGTCCATGAAACTCTTATCTCCAGTTAACCACGTGGAACTGTGGCAAGTGCCACAGTATTAGCTTTGAGGAAAAAAAGACTCAGAGATGATACCAAGGCCCTGAGTTCAAGCCCCAGGACTGCTAAAAACGAAAAGACAAAAATATAAAAATAGGTCATTTAAATAATATTGCTGCTCCTTTCCACTATTATTTAAGTAATAATTATTTATTTATACTCATTTACATAAATTTATCTGTATAAATGTTATATATTACATAAACAACAGCATATATGTTATAAATGTATATAACTGTAAGTAAATAATGACAAAAAACTCCCCAAAGCTGAAGAGGGAAACAAATATCTAGATCTATAAAGATCAAAGTACTCCAAATATTAAATATAAATCAAGTTCTCAAGAATCAAAAAAAACGAATTTGGAAACAACAAAAGAAAAATTTCTGTAGAATCCAAAATTCTGGAACTCATACCTGTAATCCTAGAAAGGGTGAGATTAGGAGGAACTGGCAAAAAAATATTTGTGAGACCTTTTCTCAATGGAACACTTGGCACAATGACACATCCCTGTATCACAGCTACAATCGGAAGCTTAAAACAGGCAAATCATATTTCAGCCCAGCATGGGCCTAGGCAGATAGCAAGACCTTCTTGAAAGGGATTGACATGCGTCTCAGAAGTAAAGAATGCCTACCTTGCAAATGCAAGGCTCTGAGTTCAAATCCCAGTTGTACAAAGAAAAGAAAATAAAGCCTATATAGTTTAAATAGTAAGAAAAGATAAACATATAAAAATGTGTTCACATCACAATTGCAATGAGCTATCTATCATATTGCCCTATGCAAGGTGCCTAATATGAAAAGTAATAATAATGGGTCCGTGAGGAGGTCTGCAAATGTTGGTGGGGATGGAAAACAAAGCGGTTGTCATGTTAACTGGGATAGAAATTCTTCAAAGAACTAAAGACAGAATCACCATGTGATTACATTACTCTATTTCAGATATGTATCCAAAAGAATCCAAACCAAGCCCATGCAGGTCAGTAGCACCATTATTTACAACAACCATGAGTTAGAAGCAACCCAAATGTTTATAATTGGATGGACTGATGGTTGGATGGATGGATGGATGGATGGATGGATGGATGGATGGATGGATGGATGGATAAAACATAGTACACATGCACAACAGAATATCAGTATGTGTAGAATCTGGGTTTTTCAAGATGGAACTATTCTGGAGGTTGGTTATACTTACCACCACTAAACTGTATACTTATTAAATTTTTTGGCATATTTGTAGGGCTTTTTTGTTTTGGTTTGGCCTGGGTTTGGGTTTGGATTTTTGTTTGGTTTTGATTTTGCTAGTATTAGGATTAGAATTCAAGGCCAGGGCATTCTCACTTAGCTTTGTCTCTCAAGGCTGTAGATCTTGAGCCATACCCCCAATATCCTAACTGTACACTTTTAAAAGGGGTCAATGTGGTAAGTTTTATGATATGCATATTCTATAGTTTTACTTTAAAAAATTCTAGACTGACAGTTTTCTTTTTGTATTTATTGTTGCAATGTTTTCTGTCCTCTGATTTAAGCATGTATTAATTGTTCAAAAGGTATTTCATTGTGGTGTTTCCATACGTGTATATTTTGATCAAACTTACCCTTGTCTCTTTCACCCCTTTTTAAACAATTTTACTGGTCTCATTCTATTTTCATAAATGCATATATAGTACTTCTATCATATTCACCTTCACTTTCATCTTCTCTCAATTTACCTCCTTCAGTTGGTTCCCCCCCAAAAAAAAAATTATACCCCAATTTGCACTCAGGTCATTCTTTTCAAGGGTCTAAATACTTAATAAAAGATAACATTTGACGGGGAACAGTAGCTCATACCTGTAATCCTCACTTCTTGGGAGGCTGATATCTGAGGATTGTAGTTTGAAGCCAGCCTGGGCAGAAAAGTCTGTGAGGTTTTTTTAAATTAATTTTTATTTTTGCTTTTTATTGTAAAGGTGATGAATGGGAGGGGGTACAGTTACAAAAGTAAGGTAACCTGTGAGACTCATCTCTAATAAAGTACTCAGAAAAACCCAGAAGTAGTACTGTGAGTCAAGTTGTAGAGCACTAGCCTTGAGCACAAAGAGGCTCAAGGACAGTGCCCAACCCATGTGTTCAAGCCTCAGGACCAGAAAAAAAAAAAAGATAACATTATGACATTTGTCTTTCTCCCCCCCCCCCCCCCCCCCCCCCGCCAGTCCTGGGGCTTGAACGCAGGGTCTGAGCACTGTCCCTGAGCTGCTTTTTGCTCAAGGCTAGCACTCTACCACTTGAACCACAGCACCACTTCTAGCTTTTTCTGCTTATGTGATGCAGAGGAATCAAACCCAGGGCTTCATGCATGCGAGGCAAATGCTCTACCACTGATCCACCTTCCCAGCTGGACATTTGTCTTTCTTAGTCTGACTTATTTCACTAACATGATGAGTTCCAGTTCTACATGTAAAAAAAGTATTGCTATAAACATGGATATGCAGGTATCTCGATTGTATTCTAACATTCCTTCAGATAATATTTGAGGAGTGGTGTAGCTGGATCACTTGGTAGTTTTTCAAGAACCCTCCATAGTGAGAGAAGGGACGGGTTAGGAGCGATGGGTGGCACTGTTGTCAGACACCTTGTATTTATATACTGTTTTGTAGAATGGGAACTTCTTTGTACAACTACTTAAAGACAATAATAATAATGATGATAATGATAATAATAATAAATTGTTAAAGCAAAAAAAGAATCCTTCATACTGATGTCCATGTTGGGTACACTAATTTACATTCTCACCAACAATGTATGAAAATCCTTTTTGCATTCTTGCCAACATTTGTTGTTGCTTGCCTTCTTGATTGCCATTCTGACTGGGGTAAGATGAAATCTTAGTGATATTTTTATTTATATTTTTTATGGCTAGGGATGTTGAATATTTCTTCATGTATTCATCAGTCATTTGTACTTCTTTTGAGAACTGTCCGATTGAATTAACCATTTATTAACTGGATTATTTGATCTTTTGGCATTTAATCCTGTAATGCTTTATATATTCTAGATATTAATTCCATTTGATGAATGACTGGCAAAAGATTTCACCCATTTGTTCTGATAGTTGTTTACTTTGCTGTGCAGAAGCTTTTTAATTTCATACAATCGTACTTGTCAACTCTTGTTCTTATTTCCTGAGTGATTGGAATCCTATTCAGAAAGGCATTACATATGTTCTGGTCTCTATTCTTGCTGTTGAAAAATATGCTGCAAGCCTAGAAGTCATTTTTCATTTCTCTCTGGCCTTTTTTGTGCTCTGTAATTTCATTATAATTTGTGTTTATTTGTCATGATTGTTATGTTCATGGCTGTATGCATTTCTTTAACCATATCTTTCATTAATACTAAAACATGATTGGGCTGTAATCCTTGAACATTTCCTCCTTCTTACTTTCTATCTCTTCTTCAATTCCCACAGCACTTGAGGTAATTCTGTCCATGATTCTATATTACTGCACCTTAATCTTTGTGGCACACTCAATTTTCTTATCAGTATTCATAGTGTTTATCGAAGTTGTTATTTCAAAGACTTTTTTCTATAGTTGTATGTGGTTCTTTAAGTGTGCCTGTTCTTCTGTCAGATATTATCTTTCTTATGCAAGTGATCTCTGCTTTATGTCTTTTTTCCATTTTTATATCTTTAATCATTCTAAGTATATATTCTTTGTAGCATAATAATTTCTGTATTGATCAAAGTGCTTTGCATTTTAGTTCTGTTTTTAAAATGTATCAGTTTATCAATCAAATATTTATAGCACTTATAGCATTTACTATGACCGAGGCACATGCAAATACCAAGCTATTTAATATTTTATTACCGTGTCTCTTGGCTCTGTAGTGTTGTTTTGCAATTTGGTAATTTTTGTTTTGTAATTTTGGATTATGAGTTCATCACCAGTTGTGCTTGATATGTGGGTTTCCTGTGGTGTAAGAGTAATGAGAATGTTTCTTCACAAAAATTTTGTATTTATTTTGCCAGGAATCTAAGAAGCAACATTATCTTGGGAGCAATTTTTATATTACTTTCATAATTTGGGCTTTAAGGAGAACATGGGAAGGATATATTTGGATCTTAAGTTTCCTTTAAGTGCAGGAAAATAATTTTTAATTTCTCAGGGGTAATTAATTATTTGCAAAGATACATTTTTTTTTTGGTCAGTAGTGGGGCTTGAACTCTGGGCCTGGGCTCTATCCCTCAGCTCTTCGGCTCAGGGCTAGTGTTCTACCACTTCAGCCACAGTGCCACTTCTGGTTTTCTGAGTGATTTGTTGGAGATAAGAGTCTCACAGACTTTTCCTGCCTGGGCTGGCTTTGAACTGCGATCCTCAATCTCAGCCTCCTGAGTAGCTAGGATTACAGGTGTGAGCCACCAGCACCTGGCAAAGATGCGTATTTTTCTCTCCTCATGTTGATGAGTGGGGTTGTTTGGCATCACTCTGTATCTAGAGATGTTCTTTCTGCATCCTGGCTCTTGCAATTTTCAGCACCAGTTCCCTTTTTCAGAGCCACGGAGGCAACTCCTACACTTTAATTTTCTAAATATTTAATAACCATGTCCAATAATACATCCAGCCACTTATTCACCCTATTTTCTCCCAAGGTAGCCACAGTCTAAGCTCAAATACTTTTCTTCAACTTTTCTATTTAATTATGTCTAGTGGTTTTATTCTTTCCTATGGAATCAATCACTCATTTTTTGCTGAATTTCTAAGGATATTTAGTCAAAACGTTCTCAGACAAGCTTAGTTTGCCATCATGTTGAAATCAGATATGCTTCAGAAGGTTTTAAGCATAGGAGGCATCATTTGATTTTTGTTTTTAAAAATCCTTCTAGCCAGGTATTTTCTCATGCCTATAATCTCAGCTACTTGGAACGCAAACATAAAAGGATCATAGTTCAAGACTAGGCTTGGCAACTAGTTTATAATACCCTTCCTATCTCAAAGAAGAAAGACAAGAGGTAGTGGCTCATGCCTGTAAGCCCACCTACACAGTAAGCTGAGATCTGGGGAATTGAGGTCCAAAGCCAACCTAAGCAGAAAAGTCTATGAAACTCTAGCTCCAAAAATAACCAGCAAAAACCTAAGCTGCAGGTATGACTCAAATGGTTAGAGAGTTCAAAAATCCTGATATGGACTGGGAAGGTGGCTCAGTGGTAGAGTGCTTGCCTTGCATGAGTGAGGCCCTGGGTTTGATTGCTCAGCAGAAAAGGCCAGAAGTGGTGCTGTGGCTCAAGTGGTAGAGCACTAGTCTTGAGCTGAAGAGCTGGGGGACAGCGCCCAGGCCCAGAGTTCAGGCCCCATGACCGAAGGGGAAAAAAAAAATCCTGATACCAGAAAAAAAAAATCCAGATATACATGATAGTTCATGCAAGGAATTCTATCTAGCATAAGAAGTGTAGAATTAAGAAGATTGAGGTTCTAAGCCAGTCTTGGGCAAAAGAGCCCTATCTGAAAAATAAACGAAAAGAGCTGTCAGCATGACTCAACTGGCAGACTGCTGTGATAGCAAGCATTAGGTTCTAAATTCAAGTTCCAGTACTAATTCTGATACACTGATAAAGGCTGTCTGATATGAATTAAGAATATTAAGCTCAAATCAAGTATGAAAAAGTATTAACTGTCTGTTAAAAATGCCAAACACAACACAGAGAGCAGGTGGTAGCCTGTGCACCCTTATCATCTGATGTTGATCAGTCTCTCATTTTTAATGTATAGAAATTCATTGACCAGTCCAGTCATTCAGCTGCTAGGTATATTCCAAATATATGATTCTTAATCACTTACCCTACAGCTGGTTTTCTTCACAGTAATGCATTATTGGTGATGTCACCATGTAGATAGTCTAGAATATGATCCTAATTAATTAAGCATTCCAGTGCAGACTTTGCTCAGTGCTGACAAGAAGAGATTAATAAGAAATGGCCCCTGCCCTTGAGGAGCTCACAGTCTAGCAAACACTGAATTAATAAAGCAGAGAAGAGGACTGCAGCAGCAGATCTGCAAGGTGGTCTGGAAAAATAACCTACGGCAGCAGCTGAACTTACTTGGCAAGGTCAGAAAGGTGATGTTTAATCTATGCAAAATCCATTCTGGTTTGTTTGGTGGTACATTGAGTCCAAGAGTAGAATAAGAAAATATTCTATTTATAACTCTATTTATTCATATCATTCCATAAATATTTACTG
Organism: Dipodomys spectabilis; assembly: GCF_019054845.1. Lineage (NCBI taxonomy): Eukaryota > Metazoa > Chordata > Mammalia > Rodentia > Heteromyidae > Dipodomys > Dipodomys spectabilis. The sequence goes on along the minus strand of NW_024870842.1, from coordinate 603,595 downwards.
GAATATTTGCTAAATTCTCTCGTCACATTGGGCTCCTCATGGCAAAGCCAAAGGAGAATGACTAAGAGAAAAAGCCACCCTTGGGGACCTCCAGGACAATGCCTCCCAAGATGACAGGCACAGGGCAAAGCAAAGCAATGAAAAGAATATAAGAACTGGAAATTTTAACTGACGGTTATATGGGAGTCAGAATTCTTGTGCACATTATTTCTTCACTCTCCCCCGAAAAAAAAAAACTGGATTTAGGAGGAAACATAAAAACCTGTTCTCTCTATCTCGTTGTGAATTTAAATTTCAATATACAACTCTAAGGAGTCAATGAACTCTAAATTTCATGATAAAATAGCCTCATATACTTAAGGTAGCTTTAGGGCTGGGACTGTAGCTCAGTGGTAAAGTAGTTCCTTAGCATGCCTGAGCACTGGGGGAAAAGATATTTGTTTATATTAGAAGTATGGCCTAGCACCAGTGGTTCACACCTGTGATCATACCTATATAGGAGGCTGAGATTTGAGGATCATACCTATATAGGAGGCTGAGATTTGAGAATCACAGTTCCAAGTCATCCCTGTCAGGAAAGTCTGTGAGACTCTCATTTCCGATTAACCACCAAAAAGCTGGAAGTGGAGTTGTGGTTCAAGTAGTAGTGCGCCAGTCTTGAGTGAAAAAGCTAAGGGACAGTGGCTAGACCCTGAGTTCAAGACCCAGTACTGAAACAAAAAATAAATAATAAATAAAAAGAAGGCAGAGAAGGAAGAAAAAGAGGAGAAAGAGGAGAGGAGAAGGAAGAGGAGGAGAAGGAGGAGAAAGAGGAGAAAGAGGAGAGGGGAAGGAAGAGGAGAATTTGTGGTAGAGTAGGACTTTATCATGTCATTGCTGTATCTGACACCTTTGCACCTACCACCCAGGACACAGTGGATATATACTTACTGTCTAGGTGATGTCTGCTTTCCAATCCTTTCAACCCCACATCTATCTCCCAGACACTGCTGCAAGCATTGACTCCTCCTAGGCTTTGATGGTCTCTGTATAGGTACCATCTGATAACAGATCACATGTTAGTCTGTATATACTTGCTTCCTGCTCAGGGGTTCTCTATATCTACTGCTTGGGTAATGCCTTGAATCCCTTTTTGGATATATAAGTTAATCACCATGAGATCATCTTGATCAACAGGACCAGGAGTTAGAAAATAAATGTTTCCATCTTTGGTCCTTTGGTTCTTTGGTACAGTCCAGAAAGTCCCTCAAACCTTCCTAGCAGAAGCTGGGCACTGATGGCTCATGCTTGCAATCCTAGCTATTCAGGAAGCTGAGATCTGAGAATTGAGGATCAGTGCCCAGGCCCTGAGTTCCAGTCCATGTAGAAAAAAAAATTCCAAGCAAAATAAAACAGCAGTAGTCCACAGCCACTTTGATGATCCAGGTTGCACCAGCTCTCCTTCCCAAAATCCTGCTCCCTGTGAACACATAACCTTCAAAAGCAAGCCTTTATCTCAGATTTTGAATTGAATCTGAGCTCAGGGATATCAAGCTAAGACTGTTGGATTGTGTTGATTTTATTCTGCCCTTTTGAAAGTCCTTAGAATGAGTTAAAGTTGCAATTATAGTTAGCAACTAATCTAAAATTTCAACAGGAGTCCCAAAATGTCATTGCCACTTCTTTCAAGATACAGCCTCTTACAGTTAGCTAGTCAAAGATGTAGGACTGACCCCATATATGAACTTGCACTTGCTCTTCAGAAACAAATTAAAGGTCCTTTCAAGCTTTTGTGAAGTCTTATTTTTCAGGCTTCCTCATTATAGGTCTGTCTACCTATTTCACCCATACTGGTCTTCATTTCCAGTCTTTCTTTTATCTAAAATGCAGGGAGGTCAGCTCTATGATACCATTATCATGGCTGCCCAAAGCCAATGGGAGTAAGTCACCCTCACTACTTATAAAAGGACTGTCCTTAGCTGCATATCATCCATCCCCTCACAGAGACAGGTCTGTGTTTACAGGCCTGTTGGGGTGGCACACACAAAGGTTCTTGGCCACCCCTCTGTAGGGAATCACCCCACCTGGCCAGGTAGTAGCGGTGACTGAGCTGATATAGGTCTCATTCTGGCCGTCTTTATTTTAATGAAAGAGTCAACCCCCTGTGTTTTTGAACCCTAAATTGAGTTAACACATTAAGGCAAGATTTACCATGAGAATCATCCACCTTTTAAGCATGGTTAGTTTGTGAGCTGGAGTTTGATTGGCACTATGTCAGAGTCCATGGAGTTGAAATCATGTACTTATACAATTCACCTATGAAAGCTAGAGGAGTAAGAGATAGACAGCAAAAATTCTGCACTCCTAGCAGGACACCAAATGGCTCATGCCTGTCACCTTAGCTATTCAGGAAGCTGAGATCTGAGGGCAGAGCCTCAAAGCCACACTATGAAGCAAAGTTTATAAAGATTCTTGTCTCCAATTAACCCAGCAAAATGTAGAGTGGTGGCTCAAGTGGTAGAATTCCAGCTTGGAGAAGAAAGCTAGGGAATAGCACCCAGGCCCTGAGTTCAAGCCCCAGTACCAGCACATGCAGGTGCGCATGCACGCACACACACACACACATGACTACTAAACTGGTTTGCCTATGCTCAGCCAGGCACCAGCACTCTAAGCTAAGGCAAGAATACAGCTTTTCCAGAACCTTCTTGGCTCTCTGGTGCCAGATAAGAATTTGTCAATATATAAACACATGTGCTATGACCCATACACTCAACAGCCCACAGACCTCTGCCCTAAACAGCAGTTCCTTCCTCAAAATCCTGAGAATTTATACACCAAGAGAGGAATGGAAGTCAAAATATAGATATTTTATATAGATATAGATATAAATATAATAAATAAATATAATATATGATAAATAAATATATATATGATATATAAACATATAATAAATAAATAAATAAAGATCTAGATATATAGATATAGATAGAATGGAAGTCAAAATAATCAAAGATTATTCAAAAATATTTCTCAGTAACAGTCAAAAATGCCTCCGTGCTGTTTCTTTCATCCTTAATGGGTTTCTTAACTTTGGGAGATCCCGTGTGAGCTTTTTAACCCTCTCTGAAGTTCAGAGGTCTCCTTGTAAGTGTCCAGGATCTATTCTGCACTACTCCCAGGAAACTTCTAGACCTTCATGGCAAGTGAATTTCTGAATTCATTTGCCAGAATTCCTAAAGGGCTCACACAGGTTAGCGCACCCAGCTTGTAAGATATGATCCTTGGTGCTAGCTATATAACACCTGCCTGTCATTCTTACACTCAGGAGTCTGAGGCAGGAGGATCTCAAGACCAGAAATTCAAGACCAAACTGGCAATACATTAAGACCCCATTGTTAGCCAAGCACAGGTGGCTCATACCTGTCATCCTGGCTACTCAGGAGGCTGAGATCTGAGAATCCAGGTTGGTTTGAAGCCAGCCCAAGCAGGAAAGTTTGTGAAACTTATCTCCAATTAATCAGCCAAAAACCAGAACTAGAATGGTGGCTCATGTGGTAGAGCGGCAGCCTTGAGAAGAAAAAAAGCTAAAGGACAGTGTCTAGGCCCTGAGTTCTAGTGCTAGTAATTGCACACACAAAAAAAGAGATAGAAAGAGATCCTGTTCTCAAGGAAAATCATCAGCACTTGAAAAGTTAAACAGCAGACAGATCAGGAGCCATAACCAGATAGAGTAGGATTCATTGACTGACTTGTTTCAAAGGCACTCAGGGTTTTGAGCATTGAAGGAAGGATGCTCTGGCCCAGGGTGACTGCTGACCTGTGCGAAAACGAAGCTTCAGTGTTTTCTTTCCAGGAATGGCTCCCAGTAAATTCTTCACAAATGCTTCTATAGGCACTGAATATCTCTGGGACTCCTTGGAAGAGTTTATAGCTCAGCGATTGTATACAGTAGGATTTGCATTCACTTTCTGGTAACAGGGACTAGAAATTAGTGGCTTTTACAAGGCTAAAAAAATAAGCTCTCCAGTACAAAGTCATCAGCAACCTAGGCCCTGATACTGTCTTTTAGTCTTTTGTACATGGGGTCCAGTCTCAAAGTTACTGCACTGTCTGAGATGACTGATATCTAGACTCTGTTGCAGCCCTGATCATGGACTTCTCAGGCTCCAGAACTGTGAGAGGTAAACTTCTATTGTTTATAAATTATCCTGTCTATGGTATTTTGTTATAGTAGCACCCACCACAAGCTACAAAGGTAGCTGGGACCCATGCAGGGTAGCCAGGCATATAGACATTGAAATAAAACCCAAGTTTTGTTACTAAGGCATTAGAAAGAAATGAGGTCCATATGGGCAGCCAAGAGTCCACACCATAGTGGTTATAAGTGTGGCCTCTGGAGGTGAGCATAAGTTCAGGACCTGACCCAGCTACTTCTGTGACTGGGCGAGTCACTGGACCTCCAGAGCCAGTCCATCCATCTGTGAGACAAGAAGTAGCAAAGCCACCTCACAGGTCACAGAAAGGATTCATGAGGTGAGAACTAATGCTCACACTGCATTGGGCACTCATTGTCAACAAGATCAGGCTCTTTCCCCATCTGGACACAGTCGGTGACCTGAAATTGCTTTATTTTCCCATTACTGCCTTCATTCCCAGGGCTGAAGTGCTCTTCTCTGCTCCTTATCCACGTTGGTGGCCAATCTCACAACCTTTAAAGCAATCCAGTCATGGAAGCCAGGTGCCGGGTGACTCTCACCTGTAATCCTAGCTGCTCAGGAGGCTGAGATCTGAGGATCATAATTCAAAGCCAGCCCAGGCAAAAAAGTCCATGAGAGTCTTTATCTCCAATTAACCACCAGAAAAAAAAAACCTGAAAGTGGTGCTGTGGCTCAAAATGGTAGAGCACTAGCCTTGAGAAGAAATACTCAGGGATAGCACTCAGGCTCTGAGTTCAAGTCCCACTAACTGATAAAAAAAAAAATATCCAATCTTACTCAGTCCAAATCAGTCCCATTCAGAACTACAGTCTTGGAGCTGCTGGCTGGGATGAGACTCGGTGGTAGAGCTCTTGCCTGGCACATACAAAGCCCCAAGTTACAACTTTTAACCTCACATCCTATCTAGGTAAGGCCCCTGCAGCAGATCTTGCCACTATCACACCCTGATACTCATCTTGGGAAGACCTGGCCTGAGCTCTTTCTCTACACACACCTGAGGTGCATCAAATGAAGACAACTATGACACCATGGGAGCATCTCGGAGGTGGGATTGAGCAGAAAAACCCAATGAACATGGCCCCCTGATGGACTTCCCTCAGCCTGCCTAAACCCCACTCCCTCACCAGCACTTCCTGGGATCACTTCCCCAATAAAGTGCTTACAGTGGGACCTGTACCCCAAGTAGGCCTCTGGAGGATGCCAGCCTGTGCTGCTGGCCCTGTGCTTGCTCAGGAAAAACCACAGGGAAAGGGCTCAGGCCTGGGGAGAAAACAAAGCCTCCCCTTCCTCTCCACCTCCATCTTCTGAGCTCCAGCTCCTGTGGGAAAATAGGGACAGAAAAGCAGGGTCCTGTCCCCGAGGGGAGGATACCCTGAGCTCTCTTTACCACCATAAACCTCTCCAGGGACACCTGAGAAATGGCTTTCTTCAGTGTTTTATGGAGTTATTCAGGAAGTCACTCATTGTCCTCTGGCATAAGCAATGCCCTCTAATGACTTTTTCCCTAACCCTAACCCTAAACCTAACTCAGACTCCCAGCTCCTCATTCCCTCTTACTGCCAGGACCCCTTGCCTGACAGGCAGTGTCTATGGCTAAGTTATATTGTGAAATCTAAGCCCACCTTATTCTGTGCCACCCCCTGTCCCACAAGAAGCACACCTTTGTCCCACGGAGTGGTGCCAAGTACCTATTTCTTAACATACTACCCTTCCCCTTCTCCCTGTTATATCTAAAAAGCCCCTGCCCACCGCCCACCTTCAGAATACTCTAGAAAAGGAGCTGGCTCAAGCAGCTGGCTCCGGTCTCTCCATTGCTGTGTGTCTCCAAAGTCCTGTGGATAGTTGCTGGGCTATCCAAGAATACTCCCTCTACCGGCAACCCCAGAAAAGCCTACAGTTTCTTATCAGGTCAGCAAGTGTCCTGCCAAGGAGTGAGATGTCTGTCCTTCTCAGTCCAGACTTTTCTTAGTGCAATTTTTCAAACACCAAGGGGGAAGGCCCTGCCAAAAATGACATCTCTCCCAAATGGACTGATGACTCAGGGCTCCCACAAATTCCTCATTCCAGAGAGGAGCAGAAGCTTTTTGGCTGCTTCACATTAAGAAGTCCTGAGGCTCCTAAATGAGTCTGGTGGCTTGCTCACCACTCTCTTTTTCAGTGAGTGTTTTTAAAACCAATTTTCTTGAGCGTGGGGCTTTGCAGAGTGCTGAGATTGCAGGGTAACGACCCAGGCCTGGGTTATTACGTTTGTCAATGTTATGTTCTCTAGTAAATTGGATACTGTTATGCTTATTTTACAGATGAAGAAGCTTTGGTGCTTTCTTTTACCTTAGTTTTGCATTATCTATTTAAATAGAGCACGTGAATGGGATGGGTGGATGGATGGATGGATAAATAAGTGCAAAAATGGACAGATGGATAGATATATGTATATGGATTTGTGAATGAATGGATAGGAGAATAGATAGATGAATGGAAGGATTTAAGCTTCCCCTTAAACTTAAACTTTAAACCAATTCACTGCCCCATCATACACACAAGTAGAGTGGAATCCCTCTGCCTCAGGCTTGTCATTTCCACCTCAATACATGCCAAGACTTTCTAGAAATTCTGTACAGAAGGACAATACGTGAGAGAAGTCTTTGGCTGTGATTCTTTAGCTATCATTAAAGTTGATTTCCAAAAATCAGGTGTTACCAATACCTGGACCTGCTGCTGGAGCTTAAAGGTGAGATTGTGAATCACTTGATACAATTCCTAGAGAAGAGTCAGGGCCACCAATGAAGGCAGAAAAGGTCAGCGCACTTATGTGTTTTCTTTTTTTTTGGTGGGGGGGTGGTCTGGTCATGGGGCCTGAACTCTGGGCCTGGGCACTGTCCCTCAGCTCTTCAGCTCAAAGCTAGTGCTCTACCACTGGAGCCACTTCCGGCTTTTTTCTTTTTGCTTATGTGGTGCTGAGGAATCGAACCCAGGGCCTCATAGCATGCAAGGCAAGCGCTCTACCACTGAGCCACCTTCCTAGCCCCCATCTATGTGTTTTCTAAAGGGCAGTGGAACCTAATAAACATGGCCCCAGCTCCAGCTTTGACTTCATTTCCTAAGGAGAGTGAGGAAAGCATTTCTCTACCAAGGCAGCCTTACTGGGTGCAGCTGAAAGCAAATGAATTCATATCTACTTTATCTCCAGGAGTGAGATATGGTGTCACATGCCTGTAGTTCCAGTGCTTGGAAGGGGCTGAGCAAGAAGATCAAAACTTTGAGGTCATCTTTGGCTACACAGTGAGACCCTGTCTCAAAAATAACAACAACAATAATCTCAAAAACAAACAAATCTAAAAGGGCCCACAGTCCACTAGGAGGTCCAAGCTTTCAAGAGGATGCAAACTACTAATTCCTCTCCTGTGTAGCCAGCCTCAAAGCTGCCATATACCCAATTTGTGACATTGGCAGATCTGTAAAGGGAGAATCCATTTCCTTCAGGGACCCCCAGGAACACTATGTGACCTTGGAGAACCTGCAGTTTGGTGCCCCCCCCCCCCCTCTTTTTCTCTCTCTCATCCTGATGGAGATACGCCTTTTTTTTTTTTTTTTTTTTTTTTTGGTCGGTCGTGGGGCTTGAACTCTGGGCCTGGGCGCCGTCCCTCAGCTCTTCAGCTCAAGGCGAGCGCTCTACCACTTGAGCTACAGCGCCACTTCTGGTTTTCTGGTGGTTTATTGGAGATAGGAGTCTCACGGTCTCTCCTGCCCGGGCTGGCTTTGAACTGCGATCCTCAGATCTCAGCCTCCTGAGTAGCTAGGATTACAGGCGTGAGCCACCAGCGCCCGGCGAGATACCCTGTTTTGACCTAGTTCTGAGCAAGCTCCTTCATGTGAGAGCCAGATACCTGCCTGAGGTATGGTCTCTATCCTGACCCATAACCATCTCCAGTGAGGGTGGGAGGAGCACTTCTCCCTTTCTTACTGTGTTAATAAAAGTTTGTGGATAGGGCTGGAAACATGACTCAAGTACTTGCCTAGAAAACACCAAGCCCTAAGATGCCATTCCCAGCACTGTCAAAAAAAAACAAAGAAAGAGGAAAGGAAGGAAGGAAGGAACGAAGGAAGGAAGGAAGGAAGGAAGGAAGAAAGAAAGGAAGGAAGGAAGGAAGGAAGGAAGGAAGGAAGGAAGGAAGGAAGGAAGGAAGGAAGGAGGGAAGAAGGGAAGAAGGGAGAGAGGGAGGGAGGGAGGGAGGGAGGGAGGAAGGGAAGGAGGGAGGGAAGGAGGAAGGGAAGGAGAAAAAAAGAGAAAAGGAAAGAGTAAGTTCAGCTTCCCAGTAGCCATAGCTGGCTTATACCTAAGTCCAGTCCTAACTTAACCAGTCCACAAATGTGCAGAAATATCTGGTTAGATCTGATATGTGATGCATAACCAACCTTAGAGTGCAAAAGAGGTATCTCTCAATCCAAATCATATGGTCAAAGAATGGGGAAAAGATCACAGAAACCACTGACCAAAGCAGTACTATCTGTCTCTGACTCTGCAGCTCCAAGTAAGGTACAAGTTAGTCCATAAGGGCTGGGAAGGTGGCTCAGTGGTAGAGTGCTTGCCTTGCATGCATGAGGCTCTGGGTTCTACTCCTCAGCACCACTTAAGCAGAAAAAGCCAGAAGTGTCACTGTGGCTCAAGTGGTAGAGCACTCACCTTGAGCTGAAGAGCTGAGGGACAGCGCCCAGGCACCAGAGTTCAGGCCCCACGACCGACAAAAAAAAAAACAACAAAAACAAAACAAAACAAAACAAAAAAAAACAGGAGTGACAAAACACACATCCTCATTTTACTTGAGGAGGAAGCTGAGTCCCGAAGAGGCTACGCAGGGAGATATGACAGAACCAGAAAGCCCTGCCCAGTCCCCACTTCTGGGTGTCCAAGAATAGGGTCGGTAGACCCCCCACTGTAGAGACCCTGCCCTGCCCTCTCATCTCCCCAGAGCAAAATTCTTCTTCACGCTCTTTTTTGTTTGTTTGTGGTTTTATTTTTTGTTCTTTGGGGGGTTTTTGGCATTCGACATGGGGCTTGAACTCTGGGCTTGTGCACTGTCCCTGAGCAATTCAGCTCAAGGCTAGCACTCTACCGCTTAAGCCACAGTACCACTTCCAGTTTTCTGGCGATTAACTGGAGATAGGAGTTTCATGGACTTTCCTGCCTGGGCTGGCTTTGAACTGTGTTTCTCAGATCTCAGCCTCCTGAGTACCTAGGATTACAAGCGTAAGCCACTGGCACCCGGATTTATTCTCTTTTTAAAAGTCAATGAGGCAGGGTGCCAGTGGCTCACACCTGAAATCCTAGCTACTCAGGAGGCTGAGATCTGAGGATCACAGTTCAAAGCCAACCTGGGCAGGAAAGCCCGTGGGACTCTTTTCTCCAATTAATCACCGGAAAACCGGAAGTAGAGCTGTGGCTCAAGCGCTAGAGCACTAGCCTTGAGCTGAAGAGCTGAGGGACAGCGTCCAGGCCCAGAGTTTAGGCCCCACAGCCGTCAATGCATCAACATGCTCATTGTGACACTGGGCCTATATGCAGCATGCATGGAGTCACCCTGTATTATTTCTTACCACTGCATTTGAGTCTGAAATCTACACAGTAAAAACTTCCAATTAAGCTGGGCACCATTTGTTCAAGCTTGTAATCCTAGCTACTCAGGAGGCTGAGATCTGAGGATCTCAAGCAAGAATGTGAGGCCCTGAGTTCCAACTCCAATATCATCACACACAAACACACACAAATAAACAAACAAACACACTTCTAACTAAAGCCAGGCATCTCACATCTCTGATCCCAACTACTGAGGAGGATGAGATCTGGAGGATATTTTCTGCCAACCAGAGCAGAAAAATCCCTGAGATTCCATCTCCAAAATAGCCAACTAATAGAAAAATTGGAGATATGGCTCAAATGGTAGAGCACTAGCTGAGCAAGCAAGCTGAGTGTGAGGTCCTGAGTTCAAACCCAGTACCACCAAAACAAACAAAAGACTTGCAGTTTAGAAACTATTAAAAACTTTCAAAATGACATGCAATTGTATATCTAGCCAGGGCAAGCTGTGGTTAACCCTCAAACCGTTCTTTGTATCAAACAGAAATGTAGAAAAATAAATTGTGGGGTGGTTTTTTTTTTTTGTCAGTTGTAGGGCTGTGTGCTGCCCCTGAGTTCTACTTTTGTTCGAGACTAGCACTCTACCACTTTGAACTACAGCTCCACTTCTGGTTTTCTGGTGATTAACTGGAAATAAGAATCCCATGGGCTTTCTTGCTGGTGCTAGCTTTGAACCTTGATCCTCAGATCTCAGCCTCCTTAGTAGCTAGGATTACAGGTGTGAGCTACCAGCACTCAACAGAAAAGTGTGTGTGTGTGTGTGTGTGAGTGTGTGTGTGTGTGTATGTGTGTGCCAGTCCTCAGGCTTGAACTCAAGGCCTGGGCAGTGTCCTTGAGCGGCTAGCACTCTACCACTTGAGCTGCAGCTCCATTTCTGGCTTTTTGTTAGTTAATTGGAGATGAGAGTCTCACAGACTTTCCTGCTTTATCTGGCTTTGAACTATGATCCTCAGATCTCAGCCTCTTGAGTAGCTAGGATTATAGGCATGAACCACCAGTATCTGTCTAGAAAAATAATGTGTAAGTATTAAAATATATACTAGGGAAGGTGTCCTTACTCAAAAACAAAATAAACACCTTTCTAGGTAAGGTCACAAGTGGAGCAGACCAGCCCAGTGCTAAGGGGATGGGGTGGGTGTGGCCCTGAGTGGTAGATCCACTGCCCCCTGGGACTGGGGTAGGAATGGGAGACAGGTCCTGCATGGCACAGGACACTCCCCTATTAAGAGCGTGTGCAGAGCCAGCTGGCCACGTGAAAAGGGGCTGGGGCAGCTTCTCACCGGTGAAAGGCCATAATTCAATATGCCTAGGGCTGGTGCCAAACATAGTGCTGACCTTGTAGCTGGAGCAGAGCGTAGTGACTGGTTCTAACAGCCTCTGGGGGTGACCAGCAGAGGGACTGCCCTAAACCTCCATGGAGGAGCCAGAGCTGGAGAGCTGGGTTGAGCTGGCCACCTGGGGGAGGGAAGCAGAGGAATTTCCCTTTGTCCCCCGCCCCTGACTCTTTTGCCCTTGGCCTTGGTTTCTGCTCTTCTCCAGGGGGATAAGACGCATCCCCCAGCAGAGCCAGTAGTCCTGCCCTTCGGGGTGAAGAAGGAGAAAGGTTGTTCTGTCATTTCCCAGGATGCCTCTGGACATCTTCTTCTGAGGACTCCATTAGCAAAGGGTGTGCAAAGGTCCTCGACATCTCCAAACAGCTATTTTTCTCTGCCTGTTAATGGGCCTGGCCCTGCTGCCCTGGGAACTCAAAGGCCTCAGAGTATTTATTATGTCAGGAAGGGTGTAAAAGAGCCATCTCCCAACTCCTGGAGGCTCCCACACCTCCTTAGGGTTAGCTTCATTTGTATTGTGTGCCCCAAATACATTTGACCTTAAGACATAAAGAATCAAGGTTGGAGTTTTGTCCTCACTTGAATAAGAAGCAAGCTTAAGAACAGAGAGGTCAGGAACGTCCCTGAGATCACACAGCCAGTTAAAGTTGAAGTTTATGGCCAGAGCCAAATTTTTCCAGGTATGCTTTTCCTACCGCTCAAGGCCTCCTGTTGACATTTTGGATGTAGATTAACAAAGAGAATGCTACAGCACATTTACCTTAGATTCCAGCGAAAGAAATCAACATCATGTCATGGTGAGGTAATACGTTGGTTTCATTCTACTCAGTCCAATTCCAAGATTCAGACCAATATTATCTCATGTTTATAAAAGTCACTGGCTATGAATTAAGAGATGACCTTGTACATAACCATCCGACATCTTCATTTCTAAGGAAAGTGAGTTTCAGTGAGAAGAGCGGATTTGTCCGTGGTAACGTCAGGAGGTCACAAGCCCCAGGCAGCAGTGACCTAGCTCTCTTCTCCACCTCCTCGCTGGCCACGGCCTGAGCAAACGTCCCCACACTCGGGCACTGAGTTCCCTGGTACCCATCCATCACCTAATTCATCTTCAGAGAAGGGCATGAAGCTGAGAGACATCAAGTTACCAGAGGCCATGCAGCTGGGTGGCCCAGGTCTACAGCAGGAGGGTTCACCTCAGCCGCCACTTTCCCCACACCATGCAATCCCTGGCCCACTCAGGGCCATTTAAGGGACACAGGAACTGTTTTTACAGGTAATGATTTCCCTTCCATGGGATGCTACCATTTCCTGCCCAGCTGCTGTTCAGCTACACTCAGCAACTCTGACAGTCAGCATCTTCTGTGAAGTGGACATTATAGCAGCACCTCCTTTGAAGGGCTATTGTATATGATGAATTAAAGTACACAGATCACCTAGCCATTTCTGGGCTACAGAAGGTGCTCAATATACCCTCATTTTCTGGTGTGGTGTGGTAGTGGTGGTTAGTGGTGGTGGTGGCAACCATCTTCAAGATGACATCCAATGGTCCTTACCTTCTGAGATTCACGTTGTGAGGTGTTCTTATGTTCTTCTCCCAAACTGGACCACATTCAGTCTGTGTGACCAAAGGAACATAGCAAAAGGGATATATTCTGTTCCCCAGATATCATCTGATTATCTGAATTATCTGAGCATCAACCTCTGTCTGTCTGCCTCTCCCCTCCTTACCTTCCCCCGGCCCCGACCCCCTCTCCTATCACACCAGCCAAATTGTCAATGGTTCTGTGGAGAGGACCATGTATCATCGAATTGAATTGTTTGGGGTTGGAAGTTTGTAGGAGCTGAGGCTTACTACAAGCACAGGAATGTGCCTAGATGGGCCCTCCTACCCCAAGCTAGCATTGGAACCCGTCCACCTGACAGCTACACACAGCTACACACAGCTACACACAGCTCCCTGAGGCGCCTTGAGCCTCAGTCACTCAAATCCAACCCTCCTGCATTCCAGACCCTCAGAAGCCATAGGCAAGCATAACTACTCCTTGTTTTAAGATGTTGAGTCTTGAAATTCCCTCTTACATAGAAACAGACAACTCATCCACCCTCACTCTGCTTGGGGAGTAGCAAGGAGGGGGAGATGACAAGCCTTGGGGTGGGAGGCTCTGGCTTAGCCCAGAGTTGCTGTAGGCCTAGCCAAGTTACTTGGAAGACCTGAAACTACTTGATTAAGATTTGTCCCACTTAACCCATCGTGTACAACCTCCCCTTCGCTGCATCACTGGCTTTCTGCATTTAGAAGCTGCTTTTAATTGTCTTTGAACAAAACCCGTTCCAAGCCATCAGGCAACAAAAACAAAGGTGTTTGCTATGGGGGGAATAAAAGCATTCTCTTTGTTTACATGTCAGCCTGGGAAAACAACATGAAAGCATTTTGCAAGCTTTCTTGAATTTAGTCTTGTATTTTGATATTTTTTAAGTGTAAATGAGCATCTGAAGCCCAAACCTTGGGGTAGAAAGGAAATTTAATTAGAATGTGGGGCGTTTTACATAAATTTATTTCTGCTATTTTCTTAGGCTGACAGGATCACCCATCTGCTTAAAATATAATTGAGTGGGGAAGTGAGAAGGGGGGGGAAAGACATAGGCTGAAAACTTAATTCCAAACCAGCGGGCAGGCACGGGGAGGGATAAATGCTGACTTTGACTTTGAACCGGGGGCTCTTTGTAAGCCTGAAGTAACTCCTGTATTAATCAGAAGATGGAATTGGGCTGGGAATGTGAATTAGTGGTAGAGGGCTTGCCTAGCATGCAGCACTGGGTTTGATTCCTCAGTACCATATAAACATAAAAAGTCAAGTGGCGCTGTGGCTCAAGTGGTAGAGTGCTAGCCCTGAGCAAATGAAGCTTAGGGATAGTGCCCAGGCCCTGAGTTCAGTCCCAGGACTGGCACCAAAAACAAAACAGACTAAGAAGGAGGAAAAAGAGAAGAAGGGGGGAGGGGGAGGGGGAGGAGAAGGGGGAGGGAGAACCGTCAGCTCCAGGCAGTGGTCACCTGGCAGAATGGTCACAAACATTCTGGTCTCTAATCTTGGGCCTTTTGAGAGCAAGGCAGTGTGACAGTTGCTTTTCCTTCTCTCCTTTAAAATTGTACAGGATCACAAAACTTTCCTTAGCCAATGAAATGTGAGGAAAAATGACATGGGTCACTTGAAGAGCCACAACAAGGTGTCATTCCTTTTGCTGTAGAGATGTCACTAGGGTCAGTCTGTTTCTCCTATCCTTGATGAACAGAATATCCCAAGTACAGCTTGGCACTGGTGGGTGGCTCACACCTAGAATCCTAGCTACTCAGAAGGCTGAGATCTGAGGATCCCAATTCAAAGCCAGCCTAAGCAGAAAAGTCTGTGAGACTCTTATCTTCAATTAACAAGCAAAAGGCTAGAAGTAAAGGTCTGACTCAAGTGGTAGAACACTAGCCTGAGCAAAACTGCTAAGTGACAGTGCATTCAGCCCCTGAGTTCAGACACATTATCAGCACACACAAAAAAGAACATCCTAGCTACCCACACTAACATAGAAGAAGAGCAATAAACACATTTTTGTTGAATTAAATCAATGAAATTTGATGAAGGAATGTTTGTTCCAGTGCATAATCTAGTTTATTTGACTGATATAGGGATAATCAAGTTTTATCCCTTCATTTACTAAAACTAGCACCACACTTAGGACCATCAACCACCAATATTTTGTAAGAAACACCTGTTGAACAAATAAATAATCATAATAATTACTATTAGCGCATCATTGGTATTTAGCAAGTGCCTTGTATACTTCTGTTTCATTCTTTCAACAACTTTTGGTAGCCAAGTATGGTGTTTCACACCTGCTATCCTAGCATTCAGGAAACTGAAGCAGAAGGATTACAAATTTGAGCAGCCTAAGCTACATAATTATACAAACACACGCAACAAAAAAATTTTAAACCTGTGGTGAATGCTTGCAAATGAGAAACATGGGGTGTAAAGAGTTAAGTCATTTTCTGTGTATAAACAATAATTTGCACAACCATCCTATAAACCCGGTTTTTCATGGAGTCTACAGTTGGTGTCCTTACCCATTATATTATGCTGCCATTAAACATGTGAATGAATAAATGAGAATAAAAATGAAATGTTTGTCCCTGGTGATTACAAGAGAACAGTGGGAGACTGGAATGCACAAACAGCTATAATTCATAGTAATTCTGAACCTGGCAGAGATGGGAAGATACTGCCAAGCAGGTGACATTTGAGCTGGGTATTGAAGAAAAAGCTCAGAAAACCTAACAGGCAAGGAAGAAAGGGCATTCATGACTGAGAAAATAGCATACCAAAGTGCTTGATGGCAGAGCCACCAGCAGAAAATGAGCCACATTGCAGTAATGAGAAATCTTCGTTATTTCCTCTATTTGTAACTGGGCCAAAAAAAGTCCTCAGTAGTGACAAGGTAGCCAGGAGTGGGAGGAAAAGGGCAGACTCCTTCCTGACTGCCTGCCTTTTAAAGATATTGTCCACACTCAAATGTTTATCAAGCTGGACCACCAAGCTGGCACAGTGTTGACCCTGGGCTTTAACAGTGAGTAGCTGGCAATTGAAGACCAACCCGACAACTTGATCAGCCAGTCTGAACTAAAGATAAGCCACACAGACCAGCACAGGATCAAGACAAAATCCCAGCAAGATGATTGACCTTTGGGAGGATTTTGAACAAGCAGACAAATCCCTAAGGCAGAAATCCACCCTCCCTTGCCAGTATCTGTCCTAGTGGACAGCCAACTAAATAATAGGGAGTTGTTTCCATGGACCTTGCAGTGTCCAAGAGAAGCTGGGAGCAACTGCTTTATCCAAAGACACCCTTGTGTGCGTCATCTGTCCTGGCCTCTGGGTGCTTTTCTCATTATTGTATGAGCTCAGGAACTTGTCTCGAGTTCCCAGTGGCACAACTACAGCAGCCGTGGTGCTTGAGGGCTGGCTGAAAGGGCTTCTGCAGCTTGCCAGAGGATCAAGTTTCCCCAGAGCTGAGAAGGTTTGGCTTTGCTTCAAAGGCCACTAAATTCCTGCCAGAATTAAGGGTAAAACCTTTAACTCGGTGTGCAGAAGATTGGGCCAGCAGATACCACCTGTCTACTGTCACTCTTGGCTGCCCCGCCCCAGCTTCCAGGGTACATAGGAACAGTTCCAGCATGTTCTTCCTGACCACTGAGGGTCAGATAAGGTGGGCTTCAGTCTGCATCAGCCCAACCCAAAGTTCAAAGTTTCCTGACCCCTCATTGACTGAACTTACCCTGCAGAAGTAGAGTGACCTGCCAACAATCAGTTCATCAAAAGCCAACTGAAAGAATAGCCAATTTTCTAAAGTGCCAATGAACAGGAAGACAATTTACTAAATTAGTACTTTATTTTAGATGCCTCTCACCTCTGTCTTTACCCTTTGAGTATCTTTCTCACAATTTCTATCAAAATGATCAACAGAATTGAACCCTGGTCATTGGGCGAATTGATTCCCAGTTAAACAGTTATTATTATCCCTGGCACATGTGGAGTTCCCAGGAGCTCAAGTCAGTCAGACAGCACATGTTAGAATTCCTCAATATGAGCTGGGAATGTTGGTGCTATAATCCCAGTGACTGGGGGGAAAGCAGTAGGAAGAAGATCAAAATCCAAGGCCTATACTGGAACAAAAAAAAAAAAAATAAGACCCTGTCTGAAAAAATAAAACTAAACAAAAAAATGAGTAGTATAGCTCAAGTGGTAGCACATCTGTCTAGCAAGAGCCAAGCCCTGAGTTTAAGCCCCAGTACCACGAAAAGAAAGAAAAAGGATGGCACTGGTGGTTCATGCTTGTAATCCTAGCTACTAAGAAGCCTGAGATCTAAAGATCGAGATTCAAAGCCAGGCCAGGCAGGAAAGTCCATGAGACTCGGATCTCCAATTAACCACCTGAATACCAGAAGTAGAGCTGTGGCTCAAAGTGGTACAGCACTAGCCTTGAGCAAAAAAAAAAGTTCCCAGGATAGTGCCCAGGCCCTGAGTTCAAACCCCATGACGTGACTGGCAAAAGAAAAGAAAAGAGAAAAGGAGAGTTCAGGCATGGTTCAGGCATAAAAATAATATTGGGGAGAGAGCAAACTGCTGGCCCAAACAAAATGGAGGGTATAAGGGGTGCAGGAAAGGGAACTAATGATGGAGGCTGATGATATAGGGAGAGGATGGAGGAGTAGATGTGGCCACAGCATTGACCTAAAAGCCTGGAAGACCACCCAGTAACCCCAGATGTCCCCAGTGCCTCCAAGTACCCCAGTTACCTGGGTTACAAGTACTGGCCGGGGCTTCTAGGGAGGGGCATGTGCTTACTTACAGAGGGACAACAGAGGAAAGGGGGCCATTTTCCCCAGGCAAATCTAATAGGCAGGAGGGAAGGGAGGAAGGAGAAGCCTCAGCAGAAGGCTGGTGTCTCAATATGGGAGAGGCGGCACCAACACCCCCAAACAGGGGACCAGCCTCAGTACTCAGGATGAGAAAGAAGCTTTAATGTTGAAAACCTGCCAGCTGTTTGTTTATCTGACTTGGGGCACTTTCTGTGACCTCTCTTAGAAGTCATTAGGAAAGACCAGGTTCTTGGCAGGTGTGTGTGATAAGTGACATGTTTAAAAAAAAAACACCTTGCGTAAATCAGATATTGCCATAAAGTGAAAATTGAAGCTACAAACTGTATACTTATTTCAGCAGTGTCTGATGGATGAGGTAGTGTTGACACCACGTAAAAGGTGATGCGAAAAACAGAAAGTTACACTTTATGTAACTTATATGTAAAATATTCTTTTCCAAATAGTAGTAATACAATCTTTTTTACTTTTTTTAATGGATTGATACTGGGGCTCGAACTCAGGGTCAGGGCACTGTCCCTTCCTTTTTTCACTTAGGGCTTTTTCACTCTATCTCTTGAGCCACAGCTCCACTTCTGGCTTTTTGTTAGTTAATTGGAGAATCTTGGGGACTTTTCTGCCTAGGCTGGCTTCAAACCTCAATGCTCACATCTCAGCCTCCTGAATAGCGAGGCTTAGAGCTAGGCCTACCGGCATGAGCCACTAGCGCCTCAACCACAGAATTCTGCAGCAAACTAAGAAGATCCTAAGACTATCCTCCAAGCCCTTTCCTTTTACAAATGAGAAGACTAGAATGACTTCTGTCCAAGGTCACGGGAAGAGCTGTTGAAGGGCAGTGTTCTGATTGATACAGGCCACTGTCTGTACAAAGTCTGTGGAGTCGGAAGGTGTGCTTAAGCCACCCTCCCCATGTGCAAGGTCACTCTGGAGAGACACAAACAGGATGTATAGGTTCCTGCCATCAAGGCGCTGGTATGTAGCCACGATGGAAACCCCAGGCCTGCACCCTGTCCCAGCTGCGTTCTCGCTGAGTGATCCTAGGCAAGTCACTTCATTTCACTGAGGTCTGGGGGGTTTTTTTAGTCTGAAAAATGAAGCCAACTATACCTATTTATCTCACAAGGACATCAGACAGAATTAAATGAGACATAATTACTGGGGCCTTAATGACATTTGCTATCTTTTATGGTGGTGGTAGTAGTGGTCATGGGGCTTGAATTCAGGGCCTGGTGCTGCCCCTGAGCTGTTTTGCTCAAAACTAGTGCTCCACCACTTTGAGCCATAGTGCCACTTCTGGTTTGGGGGTGGTTAATTGGAGATAAGAATCTCATGGAATTTTCTACCTGGCTGGCTTTGAACCACATCCCTCAGATCTCAGCCTCCTGAGCAGCTTGGATTACAGCCGCCAGCACCCAGCTTGATATCATTAAAGGAGGCTGTTTACATAAAGACACCATATCCCTAACAGGTTCTACAAAGGGCCAGCATCACAGACAGAGTACTGTCATGTGACAAAGAACTTCAAAACTGTGGCTTTTTCTGAAGATCACCTGTCCTTAGAGCATTGCCCAGATGTGCCCCTGTGTGGGACTTGTGCAGTCCTGCGACCCCCCCCATGACATGATGGTTCTGTCCCCACATTAGAGTTGCCCCCAGTTTTACAGGCCTTCTGATTTCAGAATTTGAAATCTGGAGATTTCAATGGTCCATGTGGTTACCTCTGAAACTGCCAGCCCTAATCTCATCTCCCAGCACATAAGCTGCCCAAGAGCTAGGATGTCCTGGTCTTTCAACAAATATTTACAAGACCTTACTTACAGCAGAGTCAGAACTAAGCACTGCCAATGCCAGTGCACAGGGGGACTAAGCCCACAAATTCCTCTTTAATGGTTGATATCTGTCGCTAAGAAGTAGAAATATAGGGGGGGAAAGGAGAGGTGGGGAAAAAAATACCAAGATAATGTCAGGTGGTGGCAGGAAATGTGAAAGAAATTAGTACAACTGGTTGGTTTCCTGACAGGGGCATGTTGAGAGTGGTGCTCAGCTGGTTCTCACAGATGCTGTTTAAGTTGTGAATGATTCACATCTGTTTGGATTACCCAGTGATTGTGCCAGTCCTGTTGACAGAAATGTTTAATGCCATCCCTGGTGTGTGGTACATCATTCATCAAGGAAATATTCTCTCTCTCTCTCTCTCTCTCTCTCTCTCTCTCTCTCTCTCTCTCTCTCTCTCTCTCTCTCTCTCTCTCTCTCCCTCCCTCCCTCTCCCTCCCCCCCTCTCTGTTTGGGTTTTAGTGGTGGTGCTTACTTGTAATCCCAGCACTCAGGGGGCTAAGAAGAAGGATCATTCTAGACTAGGATAGGCTCCAGAGCAAGTTCTAGGTCAACCTGGACTACATAATGAGACACTGTCTCAAACTAACAATTGAGAAGGGCCTTGCTATACAAGCTAGGCTAACCAAACCTGCAATCCTCCCTACAGCTTCCTAAGTGCTGGGATTACAGGCATGCATCACTATACTCAGCAAGGTAAGCATCTTTAACAGTACAGTTTGGGGGCAAGATCTAAACAGGTCAGCTGTGAGTAGATCTAAAAATAACAGTGTTCCTGGAGACAAGCTCATCACATTTCAAAAACTTGTGGCAGAAATGAGCTTGAGGTAAGAATGAACCAGAAAGCCTGCTGGCATGACTAAAACATAGGAATTACTCAGGCCAGAGTGGTGAGCAGGGGAAAGACCAAACAACAGAGTCAGAGGAACCATCTCTGGGATTTGGGTTCTTTTAAGAGCATCATGGCTGCTTCTATAGAGAGGCACGAGTATATCTTCCTTGCCTGGAATAGAAACTGTCTAATAGTAGATGTGAATAAGCAACTCAAAGAATGAATTGTCTCCATTGCTGAGTGAATTCCTCACATGAATTTAGCTCCCTTTAGTTCCTCTGGGCAAAGGTAAAGAGTTCTCAGAGACTTTTGCTGCCACTGGCACTAGAGCTGTTTCAATGAGCACCAGTTAGAGGAAGAGGTCTAGGCAAGCTCAGGACTGTGCACACCAGAGACCATAGACAGGGCTCTTGCTCTGCTCCAGGCAGAAGTGGATATCTTAGAGCTTTGTCACTCACAGACCTCAGCACGTAGACTTCTGTGTGGAGGCGCCGAGGCATAAAGTCTCACTGTTTTGGCAGGATAATTTGGCTGTCATTCAGAAAAAGGACTTGTGTACAGGTGCCATTAGCACCTGTGATTTTAAAGTCTAGGATTTGAATGTGGTTTTCTCATTCTGTAGATTTTATTTTTCATCTTCAAAAGTGTTTTCCATTGTTCCTCTCCCTATTCTCTAGTAGTTATACAGTCTCGAGGGAAGGCCCTCTGGTTAGGTGGGGAGCAGATCTGAGGCTGCTGAGACATGCCCAGACCCTACCCTGAGGCTTCCGTGGTCTCTAGAGTCATAGGTGGGAAGCCTAACCTAGCACTCTCCCCTTTGCTCCCCTAAGACACCTTGATTTTTCCCAAATATGTGTGTAGCTGGGCATTTCACTCTACACGGGGATAAACTCAATGGCTTTACAGGTAATCCCAAACTGGACACTAATGTCTCATACCTATAATCCTAGCTACTCGGGAGGCTGAGATCTGAAGATCACAGTTCAAAGCCAGCCTGGGCAGGAAAGTCCATAAGACTCTCATCTCCAACTAACCTCCAGAAAAGAAAAGAAATTAGAAGTGGCACTGAGGCTCAAAGTGGAAGAGCACTAGCCTTGAGCAAAAAAACTCAGGCCAGAGCTCAGGCCCAAGTCCCATGGATCAACACTGACACAAAGAAAAAGAAAAAGAGAAAGTAATCCCAAGCGTCTTGCAATAATTGGCTCAGAAACAGTCTGTGATCAAATGGAGTCAATGACAAAAGAGAAGCTGGGAAAGACCTTGTTTAACAAGTGGTTACTGTGAACTTACCCTGTTCTAGGCATTGCATTTACTGCTAAGAATAAAGAATACAAAAGAAGGAAAAGAAAAAAGTGAAGGAAGAAAGAAGGGCAAAAGGATGAAAGAGAAAGGAGGGAAGGAAGAAGGAAATGGATCATTAGCTTTGTGAGAACAGACAGGCCATAAATAAAATCAGTCATAAAATATGAATATTGGATAAGGATGAGTGAAATAAGGGCTATATTACAGAGAATGGGAAAGGGAAGCACAAGGGCTGCGTGCATTTGTTTGTTCTGTTTTGTTATGTTTGTTTTACTGTCCTGTGGATTGAACTCAGGGCCTGGCCACTGACCTTAAGCTTCTTCTATTCAAGGCCAGCACTCTACCACTTGAACTCAGTGCCACTTTGGGTTTTGGTCTTTTCTGTGTAGTTTATTGACGATAAGAGTCTCATGAACTTTCCTGCCTTGGCTGTCTTTGAACTATGATCCTCAGACCTCAGTCTCCTGAGTAGCTAGGATGACAGGCATGAGCCACTGGCACCCAGCCCTTGAACTGCTTTTTTTTTTTTTTTTTTTTTTTTTGCCAGTCCTTGGGCTTGAACTCAGGGCCTGGATGCTGTCCTTGGGCTTCTTTTTCCTCAAGGCTAACACTCTACTACTGAGCCTTAGTGCCACTTCCAGCTTTTTATGTGATTAATTGGAGATGAGTCTCATAGACTTTTCTGCCCAGGCTGGCTTCAAACCATGATCCTCAGATCTCAGCCTCCTGAGTAGCTAGGATTACAGGCGTGAGCCACTGGTGCCTGGCTGGACTGCATTTTTTAAGCAGGGTTGAAGGAGGACTCCTTGAGGGAAGTGAGTTTTTAAGGAGATCCCTCAGCACAGGACCCTGAAGTGGGATGATCTTTCCTCTAGGAGCAGCAAAGAGGCTAGTAGAAGAGGCAGGGAGACAAGTACAGAGTGGACAGCACCACAGCACAGCAGAACAGCAGATACTGCCACACTTTCAAGTCTAGTAAGGACCCTTCATACAGGAAACACTAAGGATCACCAATAGAACCATGAGTGTCAGGACTCAACTTCATTTTAACAGATTCTCTTGAGTTGCTGTTGGGGACCAGGCAAAGAGGAAGCAAGAAAAAGAACTGAAAGAGCCTTCCTTCCTTCCTCTGTCTTCTGGGAGAACTTACAAAAAGTCACCTATTGAAGGGGCTCACACCTCTAATCCTAGCTACTCAGCAGGCGGAGATCTGAGGATCACAGTTTGAAGCCAGCCCAGGCAAGAAAGTCAGTGAGACTCTGATCTCCAATCTCACTACCAAAAAGGTGAATGTGGAGCTGTGGCTCAAGTGATAGACTGCTGGCCTTGAGCAATAAGGCTTAGGGACAGTATCTAGGCCCAAAATTCAAGCCCTAGGATTGGCACAGAAACACACACACACACACACACACACACACACACAAGTCTCCTATGATGAGGTATCCTGAGGAGTACATGTAAGATGCAAGAACTTCAGCCTTTTCACACCAACCTGAAAAGTAAGCCACTCCATGAAAGAGATAGAGCCAAGGGACTAAAGAGTTAATAACATGTCTTTGTGTGTGTGTGTGTGTGTGTGTGTGAGAGAGAGAGAGAGAGAAATCTGTATATTACATTGGACAAAGGATTAAAAATAGATTTTCTGCCAGAGACTGGTGGTTTACACCTGTAATCCTAACTACTAAGGAGAACTGAGATTTAAGGATCAAATTCAAAGCCAACTAAAGGAGGACAATTAACCACCAAAAAGCCAGAAGTGGCAGAACTCTAGCCCCACACCTATAATCCTAGAACTATGGAGGCTAAAGCAGAAGGATCTCAAATTTAAGGCCAACCTAGCTATATAGCAAGTTCAAAATCAACCTGGGATACATAGCAAGACATTGTCCTTTTTTTTCAGTTTTTGTTTTTTGTTTTTGCTGTCCTGTGGCTTGAACTCAGGGCGTGGTTATTGTCCCTGAGTTTCTTTGCTCAAAGCTACAGCTCTACTACTTGAGCCACAGCTCTACTTTTGGCTCTTTTTTTGGTGATTAATTGGAGATTAGAGTCTCATGGACTTTCCTGGCTGGGCTTGCTTCATACCACAGTCCTCTAATCTTAGTCTCCTGAGTAGCTAGGATTACAAGCATGAGGCACAGCATCTGGAAAGACATTGACTTTTTTAAAAATGAGTTTTTATCAGGCACTGATGGTTCACATCTGTAATCCTGGCTACTCAGGAGGCTGAAATCTGAGGAATACAGTTTGAAGCTAGCTCTGGGAAAGAAAATCCATGAGACTCTTACTTCCAATTACCACTAAAAAGCAGAAATTGAAGATATAGCTCAAGTGGAAGAGCACAAAAAAGCCAAGTAAGAGCACAAGGCCCTGAATTCAAGCCCCAGTACTGGAATGTGCACACATGTGTGTGCATGGGCACGCGCGCACACACACACACACACACAAATGAATGTTCTTTAATAAAACCAATGTAGTAGTAATTTACTGATCCTTTCTGAGTTTCAGTTTAACCTTCCATAAAACAATGTTTCCCAAAGAAAGCTACCATAAATCACAGACCTATGGATTCTCAGAGCGTCTGTGATTTATGGTAGCTTTCTTTGGTGTTACTCTGATTTGAATGTTTGAGTCCCTCCAAAATTTATATGGAATCTATATTCCCAAGTAGTCATATTAAGAAGGGAGAGTATGCAGCTCATATGCTAAGCATAAGTACAGTCCCAGGATTTGGTCTCCAGTACCAAAAAAGGAAGGAGGAGGAGGAGGAAGAGGGTGGGTGGGAGGAAAGAGAAAGGAAGGAAAAGAGAGGGGGAGAAGGAGGAAGAAAAGGATTGTTGCCCTTTTTGATCTTCCCCCATTCAAAAACAGCAGCAAGCCACTACCTTGGGAGTAAAGAATGATCTCTTAGCAGATACCAAATATGCCAGAATCTTCTTATTCATGGACCTCCTGGCCTCCCGAACTATAAGAAATAAACATCTGTTGTTTATAAATTATATAGTTTACATATTTTGTTAAGTCAGCCAACACCAAGTAAAACGGGTATGAATTTCTAATTTTCTGTAACAGTGAACCAGAGGCCATCAAATCCTCTCCAGATTTTTCAAAGACAAAATCATAGCTCATGACAAGTAGATTTGGCAACAAATGAGTCAAATTACATTTTTCCCACAAGCACAGTTTAAAAATGTTAATGATGTAATTATCCCATAACAAAGATAATAGTTTCTTCTCAATATCACCTTCTAATTTCCAACTTCTCCATGTTTTCACTTCATACATTCTTTCATGGAAGTGCTATAGCAGAAAGTGTAGTCTACCTAATCCGAATCAGATTTGCATAATACTCCCTTCTTTCTAATTCAAATAATTCTTTCTTTCTTTCTTTCTTCCTCTCTCTCTCTCTTTTCTTCTTTCTTTCTTTTTATTGGTCATGGGGCTTGAACTCTGGGTATGGGCGCTGTTCTTGAGCTCTTCAGCTCAAGGCCAGCACTCTACCACTTGAGCCACAGCGCCACTTCTGGTTTTCTGTGTGGTTTATTGATAAGACTCTAACAGACTTTCCTGCTGGGCAGCCACCAGTGTCCAGCTAATCCAAATAGTTTCTAATGCCAAATAGTTGAACTTCTGAAACATACACACACACATTCATTCTCTCTCCCTCCTTCCCTCTTTCTTTCTCCCCCTCCCCCCTCTCTCTGACCCTCTCCCTCTCTCTCACATTTTGAGGGGGAAACCACCACTGGTTTCAATCAGTATCTGTCCCTTTCCCTTACTGGCTAGCTTTCCACCACCTGAGCCATGCCTCCAACCCCTTAATCTCACATTCAGAAAGTACACAAGGAGTTGCTCATGCCTGTAATCTTAGCTACTCAGGAGGCTGAGATCTGAGGATCCCAGATTGAACCCAGACCAGGCAGAAAAGTACAGGAAATTCTTAGCTCCAATTAACTACCAAAAAGCTGGGAATGGAGCTGTGGTTCAAGTGATAGAGCACTAGCCTTGAGCAAAAAGAGCTCAGGGAGGTCACCTAAGCCCTGAGTTCAAGCCCCAGACAAACACACACCCAAAAATTATGGACAAGGGGTAACACTGCAAAGGAGGAATAGGATTGTACCATAAAAGATATAGAAGATGAATGTTGGAGGGAGTGGGGAAAGGCAGAGATCTACAAAGCCAAAAGTGGTTGGGAAGGGGTGACATTGTCCAAAAAGAAATGTATTCTCTACCTGGCTTATGTAATTGTGCATTACCTTTACAATAACAATTTAAAATTACAATAACAAAAAAGGTTGTGGTATACACCTTATAATCCTGTAATCCCAACAATCAGAAGCCCAAGGCAGGAAGATCTTGAATTCAATGACATCCAGAGCTACATAATGAGACCCTATCTCAAAAAAGGAGGGGCTCTCCTACACACTTTTTTTTGCTATATCTCTCTTACAGAAGAAACCAGAGAATTCCTTAGCCTGTTTGAAGGCCATGTTTGAGATACTAGAAGCAACCTAAATGTCCAACTCTAAATGTAGCAATATGAAGTATTCTCAAGGTTCACTATTTAGTGCAAGAGATTATGTACAGCAAAGCAGAACACATGCCACCATTTGTGAAAGATTAAAAAGGATAAGGAGAGTACTTCTTGTGTCTTATGTCTGGGATTATTATCTCTAAAAGGAAATATATGAGCCAGGCTAAGGAGGTTGAGATCTGAAGATTGTGGTTCAATGCCAGCCCCCACAGGAATGTCCACAGGACTCTTATCTTCCATTAACACCACAATGCCAAAGTGGAGCTGTAGTTCAAGTTGTATAGCGCCAGCCTTGAGCAAAAAAAGTTCAAGGACAGAGCCCAGGCACTGAATTCAAGTGCTGGGACTGGCAACACACACACACACACACACACACACACACACACACACACACCATACATGATCAAGATAATTCAACCCTTAGAACCACTGGGCACTGGTGGCTCATGCCTATCAGCCTAGCTACTCAGAAGTCTGAGATATGAGGGTCACAGTTCAAAGTAAGCTCAAGCAAAAAGTCGAGACTTTTATCACCTAATAACCAGCAAAAAGCTGGAAGTGGAGCTGTGGCTCAAGTGGTAGACAATTGGCCTTGAGTACATAAGCTCAGAGATAGCGTCCAGGCCCTGAGTTCAAGACCAGTACTGACACACACACAAAAGGTAATAGGAATCATCTCCAAGAGAGAGCAAGAGGACTGGGAGATCAAAACAAAAAGGTAGCTGGCTTTTTGCTATCTTTCCTATTGTGCTACATGAACTTTATACAGTTACTGTTCATTTTCCAAGTAAATAAATGAAAAAAATGAGATAGGATCTCACTATGTAGCCCAGGCTGACCTCCAACTCAAGATTCCTCCTGCCTCAGCCTCTCAAGTACTGGGATTATAGGATGTACCACCCTTCCCCTATTAAATAAAAAAAAAACTGAAAGCACAGAATTAATATAGACACAAAGAGAAATCCGTTGGTAATTCTGAATGTTATGGCTCACAGTGAACTACCCCCTACGCAGACACCATGCAGAAACCCATTTCCAAGGAGTCAATCTGCTCTGGCCCTGGATACAGTGATATTCAATCATTGCTACTTATTGTCATCATTGTCATTACCATCATTATCATCCTTTCTGAGCCTGTCCGTGCCAGGTGCTGTGTCACACATTTCACATGTGTCACCCATCTCAATACTCTAGCAACTCCACGATTCAGCTACTACTGTTATAAGTAATTTGCCTAAAGTCACATGCTTGGTGGGAAAAATAATAAAGCTAGGATTATAACTCAATCAGTCTAAGAGCCGGTGTTCTTAATGACAGTATCCCACTGCCTTTAAACACAGAGTCCCTGGAGCACAGAGCTGCAATGACTGCCCTCCCCACACACACTTGGGAAGGGTCTTTCCAGATGCACATACTTCTCCACAGAAGTTCTGGGACATTTGGGAGCACACCGCATGACCTCGGGCTTATTGATGCCTGTTGGCAGTGAGAGATCATCCGTGTCAGCTAAACACAGAGAAGATGGAAGACTTATCTGTTTATTTTGATAAATGTAAATGAATTCTATTACTTGTCAAAATGTTATCAAGACCCCACTGAAATGGGTAGCTTTTTTTTTTTCCTTTTCAGGGTGAATGGAGTGGATGTGGGGGGAGAAATGAATGTTCCAGACAGATTGCTCTGATTTGAAATGAAAACAAACAACTTTAGGGGGAAAAAAAAGACTTTCATTATTTTGGAGACCTTGGCATTCTCACAGATACATTCATGAATTAATCATTAAAATCCTGAAATGTAGAATAAATCATGTGGTTTTTCAATGCCAGCCCACAATAAAGGGAGACTCAGACAGTTATGAGGATGCTGCGCTTGAAGCAGTTACTGCATAGAACAACTATTTTCTAGGAATAAAGTGAATGAGGTGTGTGTGAGCGTGTGTGTGAGCGTGTGTGTGTGTGTGTGTGTGTGTGTGTGTGTGTGTGTGTGTGTCCCAGGCAGGCCTGGGGTCCTAGGCCAGAACTATTTGTAAGCCAGTTTCAACTGTGTGTCACCACACATTAGTGCTATTTAATATCTGCTAATGGAATGACTCTGCCTGCCGTCGACAGCAGGATCAAAAGAAGGCCATGAAGCTTTTAAATTATTAGCACTAATTAGGCAAATCAAAGAGGAGGAGGGCACAGAGACCAGAGAATGCATTAGCAGAAAAGAAAGGAGATCGCTACCTACCTCACACTGTCAAGATCAGCTACCAAACAGCCAATTAGTGCCGAAGACCCTTCCAGAGTGATGAAGGGATGTGCAGGGCCGCCCTGAGTAGAAGCAGGATGGCTTCATTACAGCGACTCTCTAATTAAAATGTAAAGGTTGCTGATCATTGCATAATTAAATAAGGTGGGTGGCAGCAGAAGCCAGCTATCCAGGAGTTTCTAGGGGCTTGTTCATTGAAGCCACCCTCATGGAATCCCCTTGGGCCTTCCTAGGCAGACCTAGAGCTGTCTGTGGTGCTCACAAACATTCTGATTTCTAAATGGCCCAAAAGAGCAGAATTGCTCCAAGGGGTTAACTATCCCATTGCCACCGCCCCATTAGCAATCCTGAGGGCCATTCTTATTTTCTTCAGAACCCATTTTCAAGCTAATTAGTTATGAAAAAGAAGGTAGAGAGTGGAGAGTGAAAAAAAGATCAAGCCTAATTAACTCCCAGCCACTGCAAACTAAATATAAAGTCACTGAGGCTGAGGTTGTCCCCTGATGATGTAACCTTTATCTCTCTTCTTGTTTAAGCAGACAGAAGAAATGATACATCTTAAGAGTTTGATTGGGAACTAATCTCAAGTTTGATACAAAACCTAAGGCTACGGAACACAGTGCCATGCCAAGGGAATTACAGACGGGAGAAGGTGGCTATGCCCATCTCAGACCAGAAAATAAACATCTTTTGCTATCAAGTTGAGCGTGACAAGTACTGGAGGGTGTCCTGCTAGGAAAACCATATCTTCTCCAACTACAGGTATGAATAGGTCTTATTTCTTCCTCTTCAGGCTGTTTATATAAAATTCCTTTTTCTTTTTCTTTTTGTCTGAGACCAGGGCTCTAACTTGCTATCTGACACTTGCTGTCATTCATTAGCTGGTAATTACCACCTGAGCCACACTTCCAACCCTAAAACTCCTTTTTCTTTTCTGTATCTTCTATGTTCTATGTTCTCTCTTCTCTATTCCTGTTTCCTATCTCATACTTCTAGTTTCTCTTCTCTTTCTGTCTCTGTCTCTATTTGTCCATCCTTTTTTTGTGTGTGTCTGTACTATGGCTTGAATTCAGGGCCTTAAATTTTTGTTTGGCTTTATTCACTCAAGGCTAGAGCTTTAACACTTGAATCACACCTCCTCTTCTGGCATTTTGCTGGTTAAGTGTAGAAAAGAGTCTCTCAGACATTTCTGCCTGAGCTTGCTTCAAACCCCAATCCTCAGATCTTAGCCTCCTGAGTAGCTAGAATTAAAAGCGTGAGCCATCACTGGCTTCTCCCTCTTTCAATGCCTCTGTTACTAGTGATGTTATCTCTATAATGAGAACAAAATTTTCATTCACACATTTCTTGGCTTATCTAATTTTTGAATGGTCCAAATTGACATTTCCTCTAGCAACAAACTTATACAAAGACTGAAGTAGTATAAAAAAATTTTTTTTTAAAAAGGGCTGGGAAGGTGGCTCAGTGGTAGAGCGCTTACCTTGCATGCCTGAGACTCTGGGTTCAATTCCTCAGCACCACATAAGCAAAAAGAAAAAAGCCAGAAGTGGCATTGTGGCTCAAGTGGTAGAGCTCTAACCTTGAACTGAAGAGCTGAGGGACAGTGCCCAGGCCCAGAGTTCAGGCCCCATGACCGGACCCAAAAAATAAAAATTAAATAAAAAATTAAAAAGTTAAAAATAAAAAAAAGCAGGTGCCAGTGGCTCATGCCTGTAATCCTAGCTACTCAGGAGGCTGAGATCTGAGGGTCACAGTTCAAAGCCAGCCCAGGCAGGAAAGTCTGTGAGACTCTTATTGCCAATAAACCACTCCGAAAACTGCAAGTGGCACTGTGGTTCAAGTGGTAGAGCACTCACCTTGAGTTGAAGAGCTCAGGGACAATACCCAGGCCCAGAGTTCAAGCCCCATGACCAACAAAAAAAATAGATAAAAATTAAAACAAACAAACAAACTTAGAGCCTCAGGAGCCATGACAAAGAGCAGATTAGATGGAGTGGGATAGGCTGCAATAAAGAGGCCCAATCATGTAATAGTTCAATGTTACAAATGAAAAGTTTTATTTCTTTTTTTTTCTTTTGTCGGTCGTGGGGCTTGAACTCTGGGCTTGGGCACTGTCCCTGCGCTCTTCAGCTTAAGGCGAGCACTCTACTACTTAAGCCACAGCACCACTTCCAGTTTTCTAGTGGTTTATTGGAGGTAAGAGTCTCATGGACTTTCCTGCCCGGGCTGGCTTTGAACCGTGATCCTCAGATCTCAGCCTCCTGACTAGCTAGGATTACAGGCTTGTGCCACCGGTACCCTGCTTAGATTTTATTTCATATTAACCTAAGGTAGGCCCAGCTGTGAGGTGGACTCTTCCCTACACAGTTACTCAAAGACACAGATTACGACTAGCTTTACATCTTTAGTGGGTGGCTTCTGGGATAGCAAGCAGGGAAAACAGTATATAAAGAAATTTCTAAGGGAAAAACCTAGAAAAGCCTCACAACAGTTCCATTCATGCTTTTTGATCAGAAATCATGTAACTACATATAATCATGTAACTTCAAAGAATGTTGTGAGATATATTAAATCATGTCTCATAAAAATGAGAGAACCTACTGGACACTTGTGGCTCATGCTTATAATTGCTACTCAGGAGGTTAAGATCTGAGGACCACAATTCAAAGCCAGCCCAGGCAGGAAAAGCTGTGAGACTCTTACCTTCAACAAACTACTCAGAAGAAGCCAGAAGTAACACTGTGACTCAAATGGCAAGTGCTAGCCTTGTGCAAAAGAAGCTCAGGGACAGCACCCAGGCCCTGAATTCAGCCCAGAACTAGCACACACACACACACACACACACACACACACACACACACACACACACACACACACACAAGCATAGAAATGATTGGACAAAGGGTAAACCAATTCAGCAGTGCTACTTATTAGACACTATGTTGAAAAGTAACTATACAACTTCTGGGAGAAGGAGGTGGGGAAGGAAAAATTAGGAGAAATGAGGCAAGAGGTTACACTGTTCAAAAAAATGTGTCATTCTTTCTGATGGAAACATAGAATTCCATTGTGTGTGTGTGTGTGTGTGTGTGTGTGTGCGTACACCACATTTTCTTTTCTCTGTTTTTTTTACCCTCCTTTGTTTTCCCCTACCACCCCTTCCTTCCCCACCTCCTCAACTCCTCCCTTCCCTACTCACCCCCCCCTCATCCGCCCCCCACCCACCCATATACCACATCTTGATCCATTCATCTACTGAAAGGCATCTGGGTTGGTTCCATACCTTCTCTATGGTGAATAATGCTGAGATAAACTTGAAAAAAATCATATTAAGTGAAGTAAGCCAGAAAGAAACATAGGTCCCATGGTTTCCCTTATTTGCAATAATCAGTATATGTCTAGGATAATTTTAGCACATGAGCAGAATAGCTCAATAGCTACATACATATGACCATATAAGATGATGCTAAGTGAAATGAACTCCAAGACATGGACACAAGAGTTTTTTGTTGTTGTTTTTAATGTACTATATTTTTTTGTTTGTTTGTTTGTTTTGTCGGTCGTGGGGCTTGAACTCTGGGCCTGGGCACTGTCCCTCAGCTCTTCAGCTCAAGGCTAGCGCTCTACCACTTGAGCTACAGCGCCACTTCCGGTTTTCTGGTGGTTTATTGGAGATAGGAGTCTCACAGTCTCTCCTGCCTGGGCTGGCTTTGAACCGTGATCCTCAGATCTCAGCCTCCTGAGTAGCTAGGATTACAGGCATGAGCCACCAGCGCCCAGCTATGTACTATGTTTTTAATGTACTATGTGATTTCTTGTTTCTTTTGTGTGTTCTTCCCCCATGGTATACCCTGTTGTCACTGTATTTGACTTTGGTACCCTGTATATACATTTATCAGAATTAAGGGAGGGGAACAACAAAATGGTGAGATTGCCAGGTGCCAGTGGCTCACGCCTGTAATCCTAGCTACTCAGGAGGCTGAGATCTAAGAGTCATAGTTCAAAGCCAGCCCGAGCAGGAAACTCCGTGAGACTCTTATCTCCAATAAACCACTAGAAAACTGGAAGTGGTGCTGTAGCTCAAGCGGTAGACTCACCTTGAGCTGAAGAGTGCAGGGACAGCGCCCAGGCCCAGAGTTCAAGCCCCATGACAGACAAAAAAAAATTTAAAAATGGTGAGACAAAGGACACATGGGGAGCCAATACAGCAGTGATATTCACAAGACAATACATTGGAAATGACCTGTACAACTTGGGGGGATTAGGGGGAAAGTGGAAGAAAAATGAAATAAAAGATAACAAATTTGACAAGAAATGTACTTATTGCCTTATTTATGTAATTGAAAACACTCTGTACCTCACCTTGACAAAAAAAAAGTGCCTATTACCTGACTTATATAACTGCAAATGTTTACAATAAAAATAAAAAATAATTTTAAAAGTGATTTAAAAAATGTTTAAGAATGAGAAACCTGATGATTGTGACCAGCTAACAGTCTGCCAACAGTCTAAAATCGAGAAGTGATAAAGAAGTCACAGACAGAGAAAAAAAAAGACTGAAACAAGAGGGGTGTCCACGCAACAGCAAATAAGTAAAGTCTCGCCACAGACATGGACATTGGGAATGCATGGGATACTGAGCTCTAGCATAGGTAATAGCTGTTTATCTATTATATTTGCTGAGCCATATTCACTGACAGTGAGGTCTGCCCATATCAGAGACTGAGGAAACATCCTTCACAGATACGATATGATGGAGATTTGAGGTTACTCTGTAATCGTCTATGCCAGTGGTCTTGCCTTCCTGATAAAGTGGAATTTATAGTAAGCCATACTAATATTTTTTTCCGCACAACGTTTGAACTCAGCCTCACACCTGCTTCAGGCACTCTTGCCACTCGAGTTATACCTGTAGCCATCTTAAATTTATTTTTTAGTCTTTCAAACAATTGTACAAGGGAATTATAATTCGACATGTCCATGTATGTATACATTGAATCTTGATCAAAGTCACCCCTTCCATTATTCAGTTGTAAGGCCTCGGTTTCTGTACCTTGACTATGATGTGGCTAGTGCAGCACTGAACATGGGCATGCAGGTGCCTTTGCTGTATCCCATCATGCAGTCATTCAGGTAAATAGCCAGGAATGTTATCACTGGATCACACGTTAGTTCTATTTCAATTTTTGAGATCCTCCATACTGATTTCCATGGTGTTGCACTAGCCCTTTTTGCTTTAGTTATTTATCATAGGACCACATACTTTTGCCCAAGCCAGCCAGACAGCAATCTTCCTACCTATTCCTCCCAAGCAGCTGGGATCGTAAACATGCGCCACTATCCCCAGGTTGTTGGTGAAGATAGTGTGTCACTATATGTTTTTCCTGGACTAGCCATGAGTTTTAATCTTCCTCAACTTCCCAATTAGCTGGGATTACAGATATGAGCCACTGCACCTGGCTCACAGTGATCTTTTAACAATGTACTTTGGATTCTTTCATTCCTGTGCTCGATCCCCTACAATGACTTATCACCCCTGAAATAAAATCCAAACTCTTCACTGGTTCCTGTAAGGCCTTGCCAGACCTAGACCTGCTTCTTTGAGCCCCCTGGGCTTCTTTCTATTCATTGAAAGAAGGAATTCCCATCTCACCACCTAAGAAGGAATTCCCATCTCACCACCTATACTTTCCAACTCCTGTTCCTGAGACACTTGCCTCAAAGATGTTCTCAAAACTGAATCTCATTCAGACTCAGCCCACATGTCACCATTCAGAGCCCTTCTGTGACACCAGGTTAAATCATTTTCTCTCAGCCACTCATCATCTCAGATTGTGGTCTTGGCCCATTTTGTTCTGCTATAACAGAATAACACATAATGAGGACAGATCTAGAGACCAGGAAACCCAAGATTGAGGGCCTTCATCTGGAGAGAATCTTCTTGCTAGAAGGAATCCCATAAGAGACATAGAAGGGGAACAAGAGAGAGAGAATGCCAACCTGCATATAACAACCCGCTCGCACACCAACATTAATGCATGAGTGAAGTCAAAACCCTTATGACCTCACCTCTCAAAGTTCCCAACTTTCAGTACTGTTGCTGTGGGTATAAAGTTTCCAACACAGGGCTGGGAAGGTGGCTCAGTGGTAGAGCGCTTGCCTTGCATGCATGAGGCCCTGGGTTCGATTCCTCAGCACCACATAAGCAGAAAAAAAAAAAAAAGCTGGAAGTGCCGCTGTGGCTCAAGTGGTAGAGTGCAGCCTTGAGCTGAAGAGCTGAGGGACAGCGCGCAGGCCCAGAGTTCAGGCCCCATGACCAGACCAAAAAATAAATAAATAAATAAAGTTTCCAACACATGGAATTTGGGGAATACACTCAAAGCATAACCATTGTGTTCCAGGACTAGACTCAGGACTAGACTGTTAGCAGGCATTTTACAGGGTATTCACTTGGAACTTGTGTTAGTAAAGGAAAACAGGTCCAATCAGAGCATGGAATTCAGCTGAAATGCCTTCACAACAAAAGCATCCCCATTGTGGATACCAAAGTTGGTCACACCACAAAATCATGGAGCAGGACCTTGTACTTCTGCATCCACCAGCCATTGTAAGAAAACCTTGGGCAAGGTAAGTCCTTTGCACTGGTGTGATTCACTGAGAACTTTTAACCTCCAAAGCTCAAGGTACCTGGGATGACTGGTGCTTGTGTCCTGACAGAATATTCTCGCAGGCCATCATACTGCCTGCATCATACTGCCTCTGAGTAGATCTGAATAGATCTACTTTCTCCTGTGAACAGCTCTCTTGAGATTCTGCTGGGCTTATAGGTACATTCACAAGAAGATTTGTGGAGCTGACCGCCTGGCTGGAATGGTACTTGGTCACTCTTCTCTATGACTTGTTCTAGATTCTTTCATCTTTAGTGAGCCCACTGGTCTTCTGTCTAACTCACAATCACCATTTGCTTCTTGCGTCTCAGCCAAGACTGCTGGATTCACGGACAAAGTTGGGCCAGGAATACCAGCATGACTGGTATGCCTCCCTTCTCCTCTTGTCCAATAGCAGTTCCTCCCACCAGAAGCATGAAGGTACCAGGTGGAAGCTATAACTTGAGAGCCAATGGGGCTGCTACCTGTAGGCCTACAGAGCCTGGTGCTGCTGAATACCTCAGCCCTCAAAGGAGAGAGCAGGATCCCATATTGTAAACTCCACTACACTCTCATGATCACATAACACCCCCCACCTTTTCCCCCTACATTGCATGTCTCTTTCCCTCCCTCCCTCTCTCTCTACCCCTGTGTCTCTCTCTCTGTCTGTCTGTCTCTCTCTCTGTCTCTCTCTGTCTGTCTGTCTCTCTGTCTCTGTCTCTGTCTCTCTCTGTCTCTGTTAATCTCTCTGTCAATCTCTCTGTCTCTCTCTCTGTCTCTCTCTGTCTCTCTCTGTCTCTCTGTCTCTGTCTCTCTGTCTCTGTCTCTGTCTCTCCCCTCTCTCTCTCTCTCTCTCTCTCTGGGGTTTGAACTCAAGGCCTGAGTGCTGTTCCTGAGCTTTTGAGCCCAAAGCTAGCACTCTACCACTTGAGCAACAGCTCCACTTCCAGCTTTTTGGTAGTTAATTGGAGATAGGAGTCTCACAGACTTCCTTGCAGGGGTTGACTTCAAACCACCATCCTCAGTTCTCAGAGACTTGACAAGCTGGGATTACAGGCATGAGCCACTGGCACCTAGCCTATGCTTCTCATTTTCTATATTAGTTTGTTAATTTTCCACAAGTGTTATTTGACTCTGGCTCCAGAATAGAACCTCTGTGGGAGCAGAAACTCATTTGACTTGTTCATTCCCATATCCTATTGCCAGATATCAAACCTGACTCATGAGAGAGGCTCAATCAGCATTCGCTGAATGAATGAGTGAGTGGGCATGAATGAGGTCCACAAGGGCCGAATTTATTTCCTGCTGGCTTTGGAACCAGAACAGTAACACAGTGAATACGTTATTGACCACCGCCCTCTGCCCCATCTCTGGCACCAAACACGGCTGCTTCACAGTGAATGTGAGAGGCTCCCTAGCACAATCACAGGCTATTTTTACTCTGTTTTTTCCTCTCCGGCCTATTCTGGTGGTCAGAAGAGGCTGGCTACCTGCGGCCTGCTGTAACTCTAAAGAAAACCAATCTTCCTTTCTGTGGAAACCCCTAGGAGGTTCCTCTATACCAAGCTACCGGGCAACAGCCACCCAGGTTGTGTTTGCTGAGAGCGGTGTGATTACATTTTTAGTTTTCTGGCTGGAGGTATCAGTGGAAATGATTATGGTGATCTACACGGAATACATACAGGAGAGAACAGTCTCTTCCCTCCTATAGCATGGACACAGGCTCCTCCCTCTCCTTCAGCCATCTGTCTTGTTGCATTCAATGACTTTCTAGGCCTTAAAAGATTTCTAAAGTGCAGCGAATTAGACTGTGAGTTAGATGGCTGTAATCTGGCTATATAATCTTCTGCCTAAGGCCTATCATGTTCATCTAATTTGAATACTAAAGAAGAACTTGTTTGCTTTTTAGAGAGAGGTGGGAAGAGCAAATTTTTGAGATTGCAGCACATGCACAAAGGACAGAAGCAACACAATGCTTTCATGGAACTTTTATAGGTGGGCATAGCAGCTCTGAAGTGGCATCAGTGTCTTCTTATTTATGAGGTGCCCTGGTGATTTCCTTGAGAGGGAAGTATGGCAGGAAGTGTCATCCCCTTCCAGGGAAAGGAGCAGCCTTGAAAATTGGTCTAGTGCAATGGCTCTAAGAGAGGACACACTTCTCACATCTGTACACCTGTTTTGCCCATATACACAGCAGGGAGTTGACCATCCTCCTTTGAGTAAAGCCCTATGGTCTGAAACTTAATTGTACAAACAACAGTGATAGGAAAAAGAAGGAGGAGGAAGAGAAGGTGGAGGAGAAGGAGGAGGAGGAGGCAGCAGTGGCAGAGGAGAATGAGAGGAAAAAGGAGGAGAAAAAAGGAGGAAGGAGAGGAGGAGAGACAGAAGAGAAAAAGAAGAGGAGGAGGAGGAGGAGCGGAGGAGGAGGAGGAAGGAGGAAGGAGAGGAGGAACGGAAGAAGAGAAAAAGAAGAAGAGGAAGAGGCCTTGTAGGTTGTAGATTCATCCAGAGCATTTAATTAGGAACTAACAGGAAAATTCTGAGTCAGTGTCACACAGATAGCAAGTATGCAAAGCATAGAAGCTACTGTTGTTCTATTACCTATCTGTCCAGTGAGCTTTCTCATGCAATTTTCCCCCTAGAGTTCATGGTAAAGTTTAATGTGACCAGGTAGCTGATTTTCCCACAGCTTTGGAGGCTGGAAAACCCAGAATCTACAGAATTAAATTCCTGGTGAGGACTGTCTTCCTGCCTTGAAGACAGCTACTTTCCTGGTGTCCTTCCATGGTAGAGAGTCTATGGTATTTCTTATTAATGACACTAATCCTATCAGAGTACAGAGTTCTGCCCGTATGACAGCATCGCTTAATTATATCCTAAAGATCCTATCTCCAAAGAGTCCCATTGAAGGTTAAAAGACCTTGGGACCATGGCTCATGCCCATAATCCTAGCTTCCTGAGAGTCAGAGGTCAGAACCTCAGGGTCTGACGTCAGCCCAGGAATAAAAGTTTGCGAGACTCTATCTTACTCAATGGCTGAGCACAGTGGCATATGCCTATCCTCCCCAGTGATAGAGGGAGGTACAGCAGGAAATTAAAGTACAGGCCTGATTAGGCATAAAGCAAGATTCTACCATGAGCACAACCAAGGCAAAAGGGGTCTGGAGTCATGCCTCAAGTGGTAGATTTCCTGCCTAGGAAGTTCAAGGTTCTGGACTCAGTAAGTATTTCCACAAAGAAAGGAAAAAGAAAGGAAGAGCAGGAAGGAGGAAGGGAGGGGAAGAAGGAGAAAGGGAGGGGAGGAGGGAGGAAGAGAGAAGGAAAGAAGGAAGGAAGGACAGGAGGGAGGAAGGGAGGAAGGGAGGGAGGGAGGGAAGGAAGGAGGAAAGGAGGGAGGGAGGGAGGAAATCCAGTGCCTGACTTTGGGAATAGATGGCTTCAGTTCAGTCATGGCAGTGTGCACACATCAACCTTAGCTGTGAAATAATTACTATCATTGCTTAAGCAAGCACATGACAGTGCTAGGATCAACTTGACATCCCAAGTCTGAAACTTCAGTGTTCTTTCTGATTCTTCCCAATCACTGCACTGACTTGCAACAAATACACTGTGCTGCTCAGAACCATGCTTGCTGGTGCTGAGCTGAAGCTGACACTGCTGAAACTCTGCCCCAATCCCCCAGGTCCATTTTGACATTTCTGTGCATGCCACCCAAGTTCGATTGTGCAGCCATTTCCAAAGACCATGCCTGCACCACTTTTTGAAGGATTCTATTGGGGTATTTTTCATGTCTGGTCCAAGAGCTCAGAGCCCTTAGGAGCTCAGCTCCCCCTGTGGTCAAGACCACTTTCAGGTGGACAAAGACCCTCTGTGGGATTCTGTACACTACACTTTTGCTTGGCAGCTTTGTCTTCCTGAACCTTCCTTCTTCTTCCCTAACAAGTTGGAAGGACTTCCTTAATAAATCACTGGCATTCAAGTTCATCTCAAAGTTTGCCTCTGGAGACCCCAACCAAGGTAGCTCAAACATCTGTCCCTCCATGACATTGTCCCTGGCCTCTGAGCAATTGTACAAATATCAACCTAGTAATTCCCTGTGACAACCCCAGGAGGTGAATACTTCAATGATTAGGAAATATGATGCAGAGAAAGGTCAAGCAATTTGTCCAATGTCACACAGCTAGTAAGTGGCATGGGTATAAACTGTTCTCTAACCATGCTCTAGCCTATATACAAGAATCCCAGGAAGAAAGGAAGAAAAGAAAAGACAGAAGAAAAGAAAGGAAAGGAAGAAAAAAAGATAAGCAAGGCAAAAGGGAGCTAAAGCAAGTGTTCGGCTGCTTGGATGTTATGGATAAGCAGATAATTTATTTACCTGCTCAAGGATTTCTCTTATGTTACTCCCCTTTGGTCTCAAAGATGACTCTTACAGATTTCATTCATTCCTAACATCAAAAAAACCTCAGAGGGTTTTACACAATTTTGGCCACAATTCTATCTGTTCTTCCCCAGGTTCCTAAGCACAAACCCATGCCCCCAGCTGCCTGGTGAGAGGCAGCAATAAACAAAAACACCAGTGATGATGTTTGTGGCTTACTGAGTGCCTACTGTGTATCCCACTGTGTAGGATGTTTACACATGTCCTCTGCAGTTCCTGTGGTATACTCTCCATCTTAGAACAAAGAAAGCAGGACCAGGGAGCTCAGATTACCTTCCTGAAGCAACAAAGCATGGAAAGAATGGAGCAAGGGTTTGAACCTAATTCTGTTGAACTCCAAGGCATGTGATACACTGCAGGCCTTAAAGACCACCAACTATGTCCTATTTGATTTTTCACAGTATTTTCATTTAAATTGCCTATGTTTTTAAAATTTCCATTTCACTAAATAAAATCTGGATTCCCAGCTTCTTTTAAACATACTCAGATGTGGTGAATTAGTGCCCACCTTCCTGGGTGGAGATAACA
This sequence comes from Dipodomys spectabilis, assembly GCF_019054845.1. Taxonomy (NCBI): domain Eukaryota; kingdom Metazoa; phylum Chordata; class Mammalia; order Rodentia; family Heteromyidae; genus Dipodomys; species Dipodomys spectabilis. The sequence goes on along the minus strand of NW_024870842.1, from coordinate 563,645 downwards.
GGCTGGAGCTGAATCGTGGTTGCTGCCAGTTCCAGCTGCCTCGCCCCACAGCTCCTGTGGGGTCCTACCAGCCCTACTGTACCCATTTGTTTCTTCTTCCTGGCCAGAAAGGTTAGAGTTTTCCACTTCTATGTCACCCATTATGTACCTGAGACTGCTCAGAAAAGGTGAAAGGAATACATGAATGGTCTGATGTGATGATGTTTCTTTCCATTCAGCCAAATACGTATGCATCCATGACCTGACCAAAGGTCTGTCCCCAAACATAAGTGAAACAGAAAAAAAAACACAGAATAGTTCCAAAAAGGCCCACAGACCTGCAGTGGAGACAATTATAACTCAGCATGACCCAACACCATCATACTCATAACAAAGCAAGTCAGTGAGGAAGAGACCAGATGATCAACTATCTTCATTACTTCAGTTGCTATAACAAAAGACCAGAAGTGAGACATGGCAGTTCCCAATGTGGTGTCTGCCTGAGGGGGCTCTTGGGGCTCCTGACAGCCACCACGATTCTTCAGTACCTTGGGCAACTGCTGTCACTGGGGACCAGGAGATGTTTAAGTGTGAGGACCTCAAAGTGGGACAATATATTTGTAAAGATCCAAAAATAAATAATGCTACACAGTTAACTGTACAAACTACACAGCTCATGTCCATGTTTTCCAGCACCCAACATAACTTGTAAGGGTTGCAGCAGCAACAAAACATGTTTTAATGGAAATGAATTTGGTTTTCTCAGGCCCATATCATGGCAAAATGTAAATGGCTATTCCTACAAGGTGGCAGTTGTATTGTCTCTTTTTCTTGGATGGTTGGGAGCAGATCGATTTTATCTTGGATACTCTGACTTGGGTTTATTAAAGTTTTGCACCGTAAGATTTTGTGGAATTGGAAGCCTAATTGATTTTATTCTTATTTCAATGCAGATTGTTGGACCTTCAGATAGAATTAGTTACATTATAGACTACTATGGACCCAGACTTACAGAAAAACACAGTTAAATTCATAGATACTTTAAAAGAGAAAGAGAATTGAGCCTCCTTGATTTTAACAGAGAATACCCAGTGTATGGATTTCCAGATATTCCTTTTTGGGTTCAATGTGATCATTTTTTTCAGTGTGGGTTTTTGTTTTTGTTTTTGTTTTTGTCAGTCGTGGGGCTTGAACTCTGGGCCTAAGCACTATCACTGAGCCCTTTAGTTCAAGACTAGCACTCTACCACTTGAGCCACTTCTGGTTTTCTGATGGTTAATTGGAGAAAATAGACATGGACTTTCCTGCCTGGGCTGGCTTTGAACTGCGATCCTCAGATCTCAGCCTCCTGAGTAACTAGGATTACAGGCGTGAGCCACCAGTGTCCTTAGTTAAATGTATATTCTCTGGGCACTGGTGGCTCACATCTGTAATCCTAACTACTTAGGAGGCTAAGATCTGGAGGATTGTGATTCAAGACCAGCTTAGGCAGGCAACCTCAACACTCAATCTCCAGTTAAAACACACTAGCGGCGTGGCTCAAGTGGTAGAGTGTTAGCTGAGCAAGCACAAGGTCCTGAGTTCAAACCTTGGTGCCACCAAAAAAGAAGTAAATTATTCCTAGATTTATTTAATAATTCTTTGTTTATAAGCTGTATAATAGTCTTTCTGAGGCTTCTGTCTCTACAAGATGGATAGCTTTTTATTCCAATATTGTTCAATGTCTCTTACAAAGGCAAGTTGCTACTTGTCATTTTTTTCTCTTATGAAAAATAAAGGCAAAACCTATACAAAAACAAAAACAAACAAAAGACCAGAGGCTGGATTGATTCATAAGCAAAAGACATGTATTTCTTCCAGTTATGGAACCTAGTAGTTCAAACTCAAAGTGCTAGCACTCTTTCCAGGTTGTAGATTGCCAACTTTCCATTGTAGACTTACATGGCCACAAGAAATCAAGGTTTCTCCTGGGGCCGCTTTTGTAAGGGCACTAGCACCATTCCTGTGGTTTCTACCCAGGTGACCCTGTTGCCTCCTAAATGCCCCTCTTTCTGACACCATTGTGGGAAGCAGGGAGTGAGTACAAGAGGAAAAACATTCAGTCCATAGCCCTAGGCAATCCCCAGCACATCCTGACAGATCAACAGGATTATTCAGGATATTTCTGGCAAATCTCAACTATAACAGGAAGCCAACACTCTTCACTTTCAAAACATGAGCAGCCCTTACAACCAAGATCCACGTTCTTGGCAGATTCCCCGGTCCCCTCCCAATTCTCCAGCTTCATCTGGTACTTTCTCCCTCCAGTCACACTGCTTCCTCCCAACTTAGACATTTTGCATATGAGCTTCTTTTTCCTGATGTCTTTCCCTTCTCTGCCATTCTTCAAATCACATCCTAAACACAACTTTCTCAGGACAACTCACCAGAGCTACAGATCCACTCAAGTCTCTACCATTCTGAGGAATTCCACTACAAAGCATAGTTTATAATTACGTACTTTGTGTAACTATTGGGTTAATGATATGTCACTTCTGTCTTACGATAGCCTGAAATATAGGCCCCAATTCTTTCCACTTCCCTGTTTCTCCATCATTGCCATGGGATTTTGTGGTCGCCCCCTCCTAGCTTTGAGCTCAGAAATATTATTTTCTTTGGACAATGTAATGTGGGTAGAGGTGATGAACTGCCCATTCTAAATGAGACAAACCCACCCAGTTGGTTCACTGACACAAGTATATGGATGAGAACCAGACTTCATCTACCACTTAAAACTGTCCCATTGAGCCAAACCTCTAGGCAAACCACAGAGGCAAATAAAAATAAACATCTTATTCTGCATGCCACTGAGACATTGAGTTAATTATGTTTCAATAAATGACTAATGTACCCTCACTATCTGCTAAGCTTCTTTAAAGCAAGAATCAAATGTATTCAATATTGAATCCTTATGACTTTATACCTTAGTGGACCCTTAAGATGTTTGCTGAAGTCTGGAGGGTCCTTAGAAAGCTAAAGATTGACCTCCCTTACGACCCAGTCATACCACTTCTAGGCATCTACCCTGAACAAAAGGAACCAATATACAAGGACACGTGCACCTCCATGTTTATTGCAGCACTGTTCGCAATAGCTAGGATATGGAAACAACCTAGGTGCCCCACCACAGATGAATGGATCCAAAAATTGTGGTATCTATACACAATGGAATATTATGCAGCCATTAGAAATGACAAAATAATGGCATTTGCAGGGAAATGGATGGAGCTAGAAGGAATCATGTTGAGCGAGGTAAGCCAAGAACGAAGAGACAAACGGTACATGGTCTCCCTCATAAGTGGATGCTAAATCCAAAAGGTTAGGTGATACGACAAAACTAACAGGACTTAAGAAACAAAGAACTCCCGCTCATCTGGTTGAACCACTACTAAATATCCTCATGCTGCTGATCACAAATATGGTATATAACATGTGAACACTGTTATATATTACAGACTGTGGTAGACAATTTGCTCCAGGGAAGTTAGAATGAACTTGTGACTTTGAAATTATGTAATCATTTAATCACAATCAAAAAAAAAAAAAGAACCTCGGGGAAGGGAGGGAGGGAGGGGATGGTAGGGGGAAAACAATGGAGGGGGTAACAATGTTCAAGAGGAAGTGTACTCATAACCTCACTCATGTAACTGTAACCCTCTGTATAGTAGCTTTACAATAAAAAAAAAAACAAAAATAAAAAAAAAAAAAAGATGTTTGCTGATGAATAAGCAATTTGTGAATTAGGTCATGGAAGCAGTAACCTGCAGCCTACCAAAGCATCACCTGCACTACCAAAGCATCACTGGATTTCACCAAGTCCCATAACCTTCAGCCAAGTAGAGGGGCCTGAGCTTCTAGGAAACAAGCAAAGATGAAAGTAGGTACATTAGAATTTCCCTGTGCCTCTTTTCTCTGAGCCCTCTGCTCCAGAACACCAAAGTTTAGAGCCAAGGACTATGACAGAATGAGTATGTAACCCCTCCCAAGTATCAGAAGATTCCCTACCATCATTTTTATAATCATCAGCCTGAGTCTGATTTAATACCTAGAAGTATCTTCCCCCTTTGGCTTATCCTTATTTGGATCAAGTCAGCAAGGCCAGGAATAAACTGATGATATTAATGATAATGGACACATTCAATAAAAGAATACAAAATGTATGCCAGCAAGCACCAGTGGCACACACCTATAATCCTAGCTACTTAGGAGGCTGAGATCTGAGGATTCCAGTTCAAAGCCAGCCCAGGTAGGAAAGTCTGTGAGACACTTATTTCCAATTAACCACCAAAAAGCTCAACGTGGAGCTGTGGTTCAGGTAGTAGAGTGCTAGCCTTAAGCAAAAAGTTCAGGCCCTGAGTTCAAGCCCCAGCACTTGCAGAAAAAAAAATATGTGTGCCAGCCACAGGAGTTACAATACACTACCTATTAGTTCCTGACATTTAAATAAGGTACATCTGGTTTGACAGATAAGGAATCTGAGCTTTAAAGTACCTCTAACATGTTCCAACACATGCAACTAGGAAGGATCTGAGAAAATTCAAAAACAAGCAGTCTGAATTCAGAGCCCATCCTCCTAGCCACTGACCTACGCTGTCAGGACAGTGGCTGAGGAGCCCTGAGATTCAGCCCCAGTCCCAGCCCACATGATCCACGTAAGCTCAGACAAGTCTTCCTCTTGTTGAGTGTGTTTCCCCTCCAACCTATATATAAGCTATACTTCCTCTCCTCTCTCCTACACCTGCTGCCATCTCCTGAATATTCTCTCAGGAATATCAGACAAAAACCCTCCTCAGAGACAGCCATTGACAGTGGGCACAGTTTTTCTCATTGCCCATGTGCAATGTTAATGAGAGGCAGATGTATAACATGTAAAGTTCTTAGGAATGTTCATAACAAAGCAGGCATGGTAATACATACCTGTATACCAGTACTTGGAAGGCAAAGGCAAAAAAGATCATGAATTCTAACCTGGCCTATAAAGCAAGACCCTGGCCAGGCGCCGGTGTCTCACACCTGTAATCCTAGCTACTCAGGAGGCTGAGATCTGAGGATCGTGGTTCAAAGCCAGCCTGGGCAGGAAAGTCCATGAGACTCTTATCACCAATAAACTACTAGAAAACCGGAAGTGGTGCGTGGCTCAAGTGGTAGATCACTCACCTTGAGCTGAAGAGCATAGGGACAGCGCCCAAGCCCATAGTTCAAGCCCACGACCGATAAAAAAAAAAGCAGGACCCTGTCTCAAAAACAAGTGCTTGGGGGCGGGGATGGGAGGGCAGGGATGGGAAGGGGAAACAAAGGAGGAGGCAACAATGCTTGATAAGAAATGTACTCATTATCTTGCTCATGTAATTGTAACCCCTCTGTACAGTATTTTCACAATTTAAAAAACTTATTAATTTTTTTAAAGTGCTTATTACATTTCCCTGAGAGAAAGATCAAAAGTGAGGGCAGATGGGCTAGAGAGTACTAACTACCATATACAAGGCCCAGGGCTCAATACCAAGCAGCACAAGAAAAAAAAATGCTTAAAAAAAGTGAGCACACAGGACTTAAGAAACAAAGAACTTCCACTCATCTGGTCGAACCACTACTAAATAACCCCACTGCTGATCACATGTATGGTGTATATGTGTACGCCATTATATGTTATAGACCATGATAGACAATTTGCTCCAGGAAAGTTAGAATGAGTTTGTGACTTTAAATGAGCATCACTATCCCACAATACTGTGAAATTTGGGAAATTATGTAATCACTTAATCACAATAAAAAAAAAAAAAAAAACACCAGAAAACTAGAAGTGGTACTATGGCTCAAGTGGTAGAGCATGAGCCCTGAGCTGAATTGCTCAGGGACAGCTCCCAGGCCTAGAGCTCAAGCCCCACAACTGACAAAAAAAAAAAAGAGAGAGAGAGAGAGATCTTTCATGCGATTGTTTCTAACATATTTATAAGATCATGTCTTTGTTGCTTTGTATGTCCCTCCCCCATGGTCTAACCCCTGCTTTCACTATTTGATGTTAGTATATGTGGAGGGGAAGGGAAAAAACAAATCGTTAAAACAGATACAGGAGGACCCATTGCAACAATGAGATGTACAAGTTGTTATGTCGAAAAATGAACTTTACAACTTTGGTTGGGGGGGACGGGAGGATGATGCAAAGGGATGGTAAGGGGAAACAAAGGAGAAGGCTACAATGCTTGATAAGAAATGTACTCATTATCTTGCCCATGTAATTGTAACCCCTCTGTACAGTATTTTCACAATAAAAAAAAGTGAGCACAAACAATGTTTACAGAAGCATTATCGTAAAGAAAGCCCAAACAACTCAGTGAGACATAACAGATTGTTTTAGCGGATAAAAGTACATCACTGAAAAGGAATACCATGCAACCTTTAAAAATGCAAAATGGCTCATAGTTGATGCTATTTATCACAGCATGATTCAAAGAGAAAAATATTGAGAAAAACATTTTAACATCCATTGCTATTGAGCTGGTTGTAGATTGGATGACTGTAAAGTGGCCAAAGGAAATGAGGAAATATTCTATCTTCTTGCTATAGCAAGCTTCACAAATCCGTTGTGACGTATGAGGTAGCCTGTCTGGCCCTTCACTTCACTTTGAGGACATCCTCACTGTGGGAACTTGTCAGCAACTGTTGCGGTCACCGGGCTGACCTCACACTTCATTTTTTAGCCTGTTAAGTTTAATGCCCCTCTGCTTAGTGAAGTAAATGGAACAGCCTCTCCTTGGGGCTGTCCAGTGGTTTAAACCTCTCCAAGATTCTGCCCAGACACTCAGAGCTCATGTTTATTCACTGCATGCAGCAGGGGCTGGGGTCAGTCTGCATGGCTTAACTTGGGGGCTGGGGAACTATCAGGACAAAGGATCCTTCACACCTGAACATCTTTCATAAAAGATTCCCACTCCCCCCGTACTCCACCCCATTAGCCCACACCAGGAATCAAGAATTCAAGGCTTTTGGCAGAGCGTCGGTGGCTCAAGCCTGTAATCCTAGTTGAGATCTGACGATCACTGTTCATAGACACCGGGGCAGGAAAGTCAGTGAGACTCTTATCTCCAATAAATCACCAGAAAACCAGAAGTGGGCTGTGGCTCAAGTGGTAGGGCTCTAGCCTTGAGCTGAAGAGCTGGGGGACAGCCCTTAGACCCAGAGTTCAAGCCCCATGACCAACAAAAAAAAAATTTTTTTTCAAGACTTCGTCTGTGATTCCTCCTCCCTTGTCCTCACAGTCCTTGGACAGGACATCCCATTCCACAGATTTATCCTTCATGCACATTCGCTGTGACAGCTTTCATCAGCTCTCCCTGCACTGCCATGTCTTCTTTTTTTGCGGGGGAGGCCCCGGTCGTGGGGCCTGAACTCTAGGCCTGGGCGCTGTCCCTCAACTCTTCAACTCAAGGCTAGTGCTCTACCACTTGAGCCACAGCGCCACTTCTGGCTTTTTTCTTTTTGCTTATGTGGTGCTAAGGAATCGAACCCAAGGCTTCATGCATGCAAGGCTAGTGCTCTACCACTGAGCCACCTTCCCAGCCCCTGCCATGTCTTCTATCTCCATGCCCATCCCATCCATTCTACAAACGGAAACCAGAGAAACTTTGTAAGCAATAAAATAGATCATGGGATACCTCTTCCCTGCTTAAAACCCTTCAGGAGCTTCCTACGCACTTAAAATAAAACCCAAGCTCCTTGTCCTGGTCTACAGACCCTCACATAACCAGGTCCTATCCAGTGTTCTGGCCTCCCCTGCTACTGAAGACTTTCTGCTCCTCCTAACCTAGCAGTCCTCTCCATTGGAGCCTCCTTCAGGCAGACAAGGATTGAAGCATGCGTAAATGTGAGCATGATGAGGGAGTGGGGAAGTGGAACAGAGAACAGAGGAAAGCCAGTAACTGGCATATTAGAGAGTCAAATGGAACCAGGTACCGGTGGCTCACACCTACAATCCTAGCTTCTCAGGAGGTTGAAATCTAAGGATCAAGGCTCAGAGCCAGCCTGGGCAGACAAATTGATGAAACTGTTATCTCCAATTAAGCTGCAAAATACTGGAAGTGGATGTGTGGCTCAAATGGTGGATCCTTAGCCATGAGCAAAAAAAAAAATTCAAACCCCAATACCAGCACAAAAAATAAAATAGAATAAAATAAACCTCTATGGACAACTAGAGATCATTTCTACTGAAGATTCTCCATGTTGTCCCAGCAGGGAATCTGGAGACTTCATCTACCCTGTGTCATCCTTCAATGTAGTGTCATTCTGGGGATGCAACTTCCCAGAACTCTGTAGAGAACAATCTGAGTCTAGAAAACACTCAAGAGGCAGAAGGGTACAGGAGACCCTGGCTCCCACCAAGAGAGATGGCAGCAATGTAAGGGGAACACCACCTCTATGACTTCAACACTACTCACTGTGTGATTCCCCCAGCAGCTGCCACACACACACACATTGTAACCAGAGTGTGAGGATGAGCTGAGGTGTACAAGCAAGGATGCCAATAAATGACATCACTAAGCACACTGATGGCTCTGCCTACCAGGTTTTCACAGCAAAACTTTTACAAGGAAGGACACCATGCATTTATTTCTATGACATGATCTCTGTGAAGTTATTTTCCCCTTCCCATTCTTCCCATGGTTTACATGGCCCTGCCTTGGGGAAAAGTTTCCCTGCTTCTTATTATGATTTGGATCTGAAATGTCCCCCAAAAGTTCATGGACTTGATCTCCAATGCAGCAGTGTTCAGAAGTGAAGCCTTTGGGAATTCCTGGATCATCAGGGCTCTGGCCGGGAATGAATTAATGCATTGACAGACTCACAGCTAAATGGGTCTGGAGAAGGGGTTTTGTTGTAACATTTGAGCTCTATCTTTGCTTCTTAGTTGCCTTCAGGTGAGCAGTCTACTCTCCAGCTTTTTGATGGTTAATTAGAGAAAAGAGCCTCACAATCTTCCCTGTCCCGACTGGCTTTTCCAAGATCCTCAGATCTGTCTCCTGAGTAGCTTGGATTTTAGGCATGAGCCACCAGCACTCCAGCTCCTATTCATTTTCTTTAAGGTGCTGTTCCCAACCCATGCTTATTCTAAGAATTTGTTAGTTTATCTGTTTTCCATCTTTGCCAGTTTCAGTGCATGCATGTTGAGGTGCTCATGTGCATGCTCCACAGGGACAGGAAATGCCCCTAGTCATCATATCATAGCACCAAGCTCAGAGCTGATCCTGAACAAACACTGCTAGGGTGACTACATTTGCAACTCACATCCATTTCAACCTCCTTATGATACCCTCCTCCCACCAAAAGGTGCCCAGTCCTGATGTCCTTCCCCTAGCGTCAAGCTAGAGCTCAACTCCCCATCTCTATCATAATGCTCCCAAGATATGCCCCCAAAGCCCAGATCACCTCCTGTGGTACCCACATCTTCCTAACAATATTTCAACAGTTGATGTCCCAGGCCAGGTCTTTTCTCCATCCCTTAAATTGGATGTCAGCTCCTTTGGAGCTAGGGAACTAGAGATACAGCACTCTAGCCCTCAGCCCTGACACTCACCATTTGTGTGACCTTGAACAGAGGACTTCATCCCCAAAAGCCTCAATTTCCTTTTCAGAGTTGTAAGAATTCAATTCAATTCAATTGAATACCTTGGCTAGGGCAGGGTTTCTAAACTGGCACTATAGACATTTTGAGCTAGATACTTCTTTGGTGGGGAGAGAGCTGTTCTATGCCTTGTACACTGTTAGGCATCTCCCTGTTCTGACCCACTTAGTACCATTAAACTCCACTGCTTCCATGTGGTCACCAAAAACATATGTCTCCAGATTGTCAAATGTCATTACTGATTGTTAGCCCTTGGTACAGAGGTGTGTGTGTGTGTGTGTGTGTGTGTGTGTGTGTTGGTTCTAGAGGTTGAACGAAGGCTTGGGTACTGTCCCTTAGCTTTTTCACTCAAGACTAGCTCATGATCATTGAGCCACATCTCCACTTCTGGGCTTCTGCTGGTTAGTTAGAGATAAGAGGCTCATGGAGCAGAGGGGAGGGATGGTCAGGGGAAAACAAAGGAGGAGGTAACAATGCTCTATAGGAAATGTACTCATTACCTTACTCATGTAATTGTAACCCCTCTGTACAGTATTTCTACAATAAAAAACATTTTTAAAAAAGAGTCTCATGGATTTTTTTTGGGGGGGGGTCCAGTTATGGGGCCTGAACTCTGGGCCTGGGCACTGTCCCTCAGCTCTTCAGCTCAAGGCTAGTGCTCTACCAATTGAGCCACAGCGCCACTTCCAGCTATTTTTTTCTTTTTGCTTATGTGGTGCTGAGGAATCAAACCCAGGGCCTCATGCATGCAAGGCAAGCGCTCTACCACTGAGCCACCTTCCCAGTCCAGTCTCATGGATTTTTATGCCCATGCTGTCTTCAAACCATGATCCTCAGATCTGTCTCCTGAGTTACAAGTAAAGAGCCACTGGCACCTAGCAGTCTAGAGTTGTTAACACAGTACCTGGAACATGATTGAACCATAATTTACTTTAATTTTTTTACATGTAAAATAGGTATATGTAGATGATGTCCAAAGTACAGTTTAGTAAAGTCATTAAGTAAAATAATGTTTGTAAAAGACTTAATAGAATACACACCATTGCAGAGTGTTTTTTTTAATTCTTAGAAAAGCAATCTTTATCATTAAAGCTTAGTTATCACTTGCAATTATTACTATTTTATTGGATCCCTGTTTGACCATTACTTTGTTTTCAAACCAATCACACACACACACACACACACACACACACACAATCATTTTCCCAAAAGGCCACATTTGGAGCTGGGAAGGTGGCTCAGTGGTAGAGCGCTTGCCTTGCATGCAGGAGGCCCTGGGTTTGATTATCCAGTACCACATAAGCAAAAAGAAAAAAAGCCAGAAGTGGCACTGTGGCTCAAGTGGTAGAGCGCTAGCCTTGAGCTGAAGAGCTGAGGGACAGTGCCCAGGCCCAGAGTTCAGGCCCCACAACCGGACCCAAAAAAAAAAAGAAAACTAAAAGGCCACATTTACATCACATCCCCAGTTGCCCTAGGTACTGTGGTTTGTATGTATGTTTTTATCCAAACACATTTCTCCACTTAATCCCAGTGCAGCAGCACTGGAGGAGGTGATTGAGCCATGAGGCTCTACCCTTATAAATGGGGTTCAAAGTCCATAATTTCATAGAGGGCCTGGTACCTTTTCTCCCTCCTGCCCCCTGCTCCCAAGGATACTGCATTCTTCCCCTCCATAATTCAGCACTTGAGGCTTCACTTTAGAAGCAGGGACTGAACTCTGTCTCAGCAGACAATGGTCCTGCTATCACTCTGATCTCAGACTTCCCAGTCTCCAGAATGTAAGAAAGAAAACTCTGTTCCTTGTAAATGTTCCAGTCAATGGTATTTTGTTATAGCCGCATAAATTGATGCTGAGGAGTCCCTGATGTCACGATACCAGCTCACCCTCTAAACCCATATAGTTGTTTGTACTGGGAGCCTCGTGTCTACCTACCGCTGAAGCACTTACTTCTTTCATTTTGGCAACTAATCTGACAGTCTGTATTGCATCTGAGTATTAAAAATTAGTGGTCAGGCTGTGCACTGGAGGCTCGGGAGGCTACTCAGGAGGATGAGGTCTAAGGATCACAGGTCCAAGTCATCTTGGGCAAGAAAGTCTATGAGACTCTTATCTCCAACTAGCTACCCAAAAAAGCCAGAAGTGGAGCTATGGTTCAAGTGGTAGAGCACTAGCTTTCAGCAAAAAAAAAAAAAAAGAAAGAAAGAAAAAGAAAAACCACCTCAGAGAAAATGCCCAGGCCCTGAGTTCAAACCCCAGGATCAACACACACACACACACACACACACACACACACAGAGATTAGTGATAAAGGTTCCAGAATAGCTTGATTTGTCTTCCCAGTTGAAACTTGTTCACTAGTAAAGCCTACATTGGGCATCATACCCTGCTCTCATTAAAGTATTAAAAATTAATTAATTAGAAAACATTGCAGACTAAGCATGATGGTCATTTCTATAATCCCGGTACTGCTGGTCTAGGGGCTAGTCAGGGAGTTGGGAAACCTGATGGATGACAGTGATAGACGAGAGTGGTGATAGGAAAATCCTATCCTGGACTTCGGTTAACAGTGATTCATGACATGCAACAAGGTCTGGCTGACCCACAGCCCTCACACATGACAGCCCCAGTCTGACCACTGAAGGCCAAAACATGTAGGAGGAGTTTGTTACTCATAACCAACTCTCCATAAGTTAGTCGCACATTACCCAGTTTTCCAGGAATGACCATCCCCAAGTCCACAGACCCCAGGAAAAGCTTGAGATCTTGGGAGATCAGAACAATACTCCCTCTTGAGCCTGTCCACACTTCTGTTGCAGGATGCACTTGCTTTCACTCTGCTGTGCATTAATAAACTTCTTTCTGTTGAAGTCTCCTCTGTGTCTATCTTTAAATTCTTTTTCTGGTGAGATCAGAATTTCTAGCCCCTGGACCTAGTGATCCAAATACAGTGACATATTTTGGTGAACCAAACCAAAAAACTTGAAGACAACTTTACTCAGAAGCAGATCTTTATTTTTCTCTGATTTTAACAAGCCTACCTGATTTCTTACTGATATGGGTACCACCTTTTCAGTTTTACTTCTAGCCTTCTGGACTATTATCTTGCTAAAGTTGCCCAACAATGGAGACTTACCAAGATTACTTTGTCTGGGAAGAAAATCAATTTGCCTCTTGAATCCTAAACTGCAACTACAGGGTTACCATACAGAGATTTGGGGGTCTGTCTATGTATTTTCCCTCTCCTCTGCCTTGTTTTGCTTGTACTTAGACCATTTTGTAGTTCAAGTTTGTTTGGAAGTTTTGTTATCTTAGCCAGCCTTAGCTAAAATGCAACATTCTAAAACTCCTAAATTCCTATCATGGCAAAAGGGGAAAACAATGTAAAGGCACTTTTTAAAAACCCAAGCATCAATAACATCTACATAATACCTATAGCTATGTGTGAACAGGTGTACACAGGTATCATAGAGCTGCTTGACTATAGCTAAATCTAGGTAGTTGTAAAGTTTTAGGACAATCACCCTGGACCATCCACAAATGTTTCCTGAGCACTTGGGTCTGTCAAGGATGTGTAAGAGTGGATCAAAGCTTTGGAGAGCTCGCATTGAGAACATGGCTAGGAGACATTACCAGTTGGACTATCAGAAAATGCATAAAAGGTTCAGAGTACACACTTTATCAGGGCTGGACAGCTTCAACTGAAGGTTTTAGTTTTTATCTGGAACACGTTGCCAGCTCTGAGGCAGAATCCCTGAATAGGGGGAGGAGTAGGGAGGGCCGGTAATGATCTACCTGTCAACCAGGTTGTTCCAACACGATAGGAGTTAGAGGTGGGAAGAGGAGGTGATTGGCTTCAACCATTCTTGCATCCATGCGATTAATATTGAAGGATAATTTAATATGTACAATGCACTGGGCTAGGCACATTTGTAGAGATAGATGGAGGTCGCTGCTCTATGGACTTGAATTCTAGTAAGTAAGAAGTCTACAGTTAAATAAAGCAGATAATTAGGAACAGTGAGAAGCAGATGGGAAAGAAGCGTCTTCAGATTGGAAAAGAAGGGATAGTCTTTCCAAAGAAGTGGCATGAGAGGACATAAAAGGCTGAGGAGGAGTGATGTAAAAAGAAGATTGTCCCAAGCTTGAGGAGTAGTGTGTGAGAAGATGCTGAGGAGCTCCAGGCTGACAAAAGCTATTTTACACCTGGCAGGATGTTCAGCAGAGCTGTCCAGGAGAAGCACTACAAAAGAGACTTGATAAGTAATTAAGACCCAAGAGTAATTAGGCAGCGGCCTCCCATGTGGCTTTGGTGCTAATAGCTGAGAAGGGAAGAAAGATGGAAGTAAAGGGAAGTTCCAAAGGACCTGCTATGACTAGATGATTCTAAAAATTTGTTGATAAACATTGATATAGTAATTGATAATGAGGGCATGATAAAAAAAAAAAAAAGAACAAGACACTAAGCTGTCAGAGAACAATGCTGCCCCTGGTCAAAGTATGTAGTCTTTCTCATCATTGAATAAAAGACAAAGGGACCAATTGCAGGTGGTTCACACCTGTAATCTTAGCTACTCAGAAAGCTGAAATTTAAGAGTCATGGTTCAAAGCCAGCCTGGGCAAGAAATTCTATGAGCCTCTCATCTCCAATTAACCACCAAACAAGAAATGGAGCTTTGGCTAGGGTAGAGCCCCAGCCTTGAGAAAAAAAAGCTGAGGGACAGTACCAAATCTTTGAGTTCAAGCTCTAGTACTGACACATATGCACTCACACAATACACACACACACACACACACACACACACACACACACACACACACGCACGCGCACGCACACACACACACACACACACACACGCCAAAGGGGATGTTCTACACCTTATTCTCTTCCTCCTGACTGAGAAAGGACTGAGACCCCCAAAGGTATTCCTGTTGGATGCCACAGTCTCTGCTGGGACCAGAGGCATCATGATGCTCAAGGCTTCCCTGACTCTGACGCAACTGTTGTAGTCCAGCCCAGTGGCAAGCAGATTGCATGCCTGCTTCCCTCTTGACTATGAGCTTCTTGAAAGCAGAGCCAGGTGTAAGCCATCACCGCAGTTCTAGCACCTCTCTGGAGGAGTCTAGAGGTGCAGTAAATATTGCTGGTGGGAGAAGTGAAGGAATGCATGGACAGAGAAATACATCAAACACCCATCTCAAGATAGGTCTAAGTACTCAGCTAAGTCATCGATAAATAGCTGATTTATTTTGACAGACAGGGCTAGGGATGTGGCTCAGTGGTAGAGTGCTTGCCTAGCATGCATGAAGCCCTGGGTTCAATTCCTCAGTAGCACATAAACAGAAAAAGTTGGACATGGCACTGTGGTTCAAGTAGTACAGTGCTAGTCTTGTGCAAAAGAAGTTCAGGGACAGAGCCTAGGCCCTGAGTTCAAGCCCCAGGACTGGCAAAAAAAAAAAAAAAAAAAGTATTTGACAGACAAATTATAGGCTTCAATAAAATAGGCTAGACTTTGAATAACTGTCTCTAAGATATTGGTTAAGAATAGCCTAGAACTGCTCCTCAACATTTTTTTATCAAATGCCAGGAGCTGGTATCTCACACCTGTAATCCTAGCTACTCAGGAGGCTGAGATCTGAGGATCATAATTCAAAGCTGGCCTAGACAGGAAAGTCCGTGAGACTCTTATCTCCAATTAACCACCAGAAAACCAGAAGTGGTGCTGTGGCTCATGTTGTAGAATGCCCAAGCCCAGAGTTCAAGCCCCATGACCAAATCTAGATAGATAGATAGATAGATAGATAGATAGATAGATAGATAGATAGATAGATAGATAGATAGATAGATAGATATAGAGATATAAAATAAATGTAATATAGTGCTATTATGATCTGGATCTTGAATATCCCCCAAAGCCACATAATAAAGGCCTGTCCTCCAACCCATGGTACTGTCAGGAGATAGTAGAACCTTTAGTAGATAGGGTCTAGAGGGAGTTAGGTCATGTGAGCTCTGGCCAATGGGTGTGTGCTCTCTCTCTCTCTCCCCCTCTCTCCCTCTCTCTCTCTCTCTCTCTCTTTCTCTCTCTCTCCCCCCTCTCTTTCTCCCTGCCTTCCTCCATGAAAAGAGCAGTTTTACATTACCATGTGTTCTACACCCTAATGTTCTACTTCACCATAGGTCCCCAAACAATAGAGCTTACCTCTGGAACCGTAAGACAAAATGTATCTTTCCTCCTTCAGATTGAGTTAACGCTGGGATTTTGTCACAGCAATGGCAAGCTAAACTAACACAAATGTAACAGGTAAAGACCACTAAAGACCACAGGTGGTAGCCCAGTGCTGCCACCTTCTAGGTTCACAATCTTCTTTTAAGATTGTTTTGTTGCTATTATAAAGGTGATATACAGAGGAGTTACAGTTAGGGAAGTCAGATAAACAGTATGTTTCTTTCTGGACAGCAATACCTCTTCCCTCGCTCTCTCCCAGTTTTCCCCTCCCATCTCACCCACAAGTTGTATGGTTCATTGACAACATAGTGTCTAGTGAGCACCACTGCCGCATTTGTTCACCCTTTGTCCCTCCATTCCTTTCCCCCACTCTTACCTTCCCAAAGACAGATAAATGAACAAACAAGACAAAAAGAAAAGAAAAATAGCAACAAAGGAAAAAACTTCTTGTTTTCATTTCCTTTACTTCATTTCATTAAATATTCTTTTATACGATCAGATGCACATAGGCATTGTGCCTTTGTGTTCCTCTCCTAAGAATAGAACTCCTTTGGTCTCCTGTGTGTGCTAGGTTCACAATGTTAAGTTTCCTTATAGAAGTCAAGATGAGGACACCTGTCTCACACAGGTATAGTAGGTGATTCTTTCTTAAAGAACTTTGTAATAATGTTTATTTTGCTTGTTTATTGTTTTTTTTGTTTCAGTACATTTTTATACTTGTTTAGAAAGAAATCAAAGATAGTAACCTTGCTCTGTAGAGCCACATGGTCTAGCTGTTAAGATAGACTGAGGACCGGAATGTGACTGCTAACTATATGACTACTTGGCTGGGGTCTCAGTGTCCTAATTTAGTCCAACATTGTTCTAGATGCTTCTCCAAAAGTTTTTTTTTTGGGGGGGGGGTGGTTATTGGATGAGAATTAACATTGAAATCAATTGAAGTTTTTGTACAGGGAATTGAATACAGGGTCTTATGCCTGCTTGGCCAGCACTCTATCATTAACTTATGCCTCCAGCCCTTTTAAGAGATTTTTGTTTTGTTTTAAAACAGAATCATACTATTTTTGCCAAAGCTGGCCTCAACCTCATGATTCTCATACCTCTGCCTCACCAGTTAAATAGAATTCAAGATGTGCCCACTATGTCCAGCTAAATTCAATGGATTTTGAGTAAAGCTTATTATCCTCTGTAATATAGGTGGACCTCATCCAACTAGTTGAATGCCTGAATAAAGCAAAGAATGATCTCCCCTATTGTATGAGAAAAAAGTAATAGAGGACTGAATTTGATCAAGGTAAACTGTATGTATATGTAGAGATATGACAATAAAGTCCTTTTACAATTATTATTGTAATTGAGAGGGGGGGACGAGGGAGGGGGGTAGAAACTAGAACAAAGAATGACCTCCCTTAAGCAAAAGATAATTCTTTCACTACATGGTCATGGGGTCCGGTCCTAAGTGCACCATCTCCCTGGGTTGCAAGCCTGCCAGCTCCCTTCAGATTTTGGACTTAGTTTCCACAATCATATGAGCCAATTTCTTAAAAATCAGTCTTTCTAGGTGGGTTCTAGTGGTTGATGACTGTAATTCTAGCTGCTCAGCAGGCTAAGATCTGAGGATTATGGTCCAAAGCCACCCTACTCAAGAAAGTCTGTGATATTCTTATCTCCAATAAACCACCAAAAAAGCTGGAAGTGGCGCTATGGCTCAAGTAGTAGAGCAATAGTCTTGAGCACAAACCAGCTCAGGACAGCACCCAGGCCCCAAGTTCAAGTTCCAGAACTGGCAAAAAAAAAATCAATTTTTGTTGTTGTTGTCTGTCATGGGGATCGAACTTAAGGTCTAAATGCTGTCCCTGAACTTTTTCACTCACTCTATCCAGTTTTCTAGAAGTTAATTGGAGGTAAGAGTCTCATGAACTTTCCTGCCTGGGCTGGCTTTGAACCACAATCACAGATTTCAACTTCCTGAGTAGTTAGGATTATAGGTGTGAGCTACAAGTGCCTGGCTCAAAAATCAGTCTTTCTATGTTCACACAGTCCATTGGCTTCTCTGGAGAAGCCTGACTTACATGGATGCAATAACACCTTAACAAGCAGTATGGTTTCAGGATGGCGCCTGAAGAGAGCAGCTCCAGTTGGAGAAATATGATGGGAGATTTAGGGTATAGGAGCTAAGTTCATAATAAGATATAAGAAAAGATCTCTAAGCATCACTCATAAGATCAGCTCACTTTCTTCTTTTTCTAGCAGTTGTACAGGTTTTAACCTCAATTCTTCCTCAAAGATTGGCTCACTCTTGTAATTGAGATTCAAATCTAACCAACCGGCAGAAAGTCAGAAGTAGTGTGGCTCAATCAGTAGAGCACTAGACTTGAGCGAACGAGCTCCAGGCCCTGAATTCAAGCTTAGTACAGCACACATATCAAAAAAAAATGTTTCCTTTTCCAGCTATTCATCCTGTGACAGGAACTCAGCATTGTGACCCAAGGACATACACTAACTGATCTGAGCTTCAACTTCCTCTATGCTCAAAGCCTACTTCATGAGGTGCAGGAAAGCACTTGGCATACCTCCAAGGACCTTGCAATTCCCTTTTGTTACCAAAGTGTTTAGTAGACTCACACCCTTAGGGGCATCAGCGACTTTTCAGACCTGTGTCCCAGATGAGGACATGGGCCTCAGTCCAGCAAGCACTATTTAAACTGCCAATGGATAAAGGCAATTATTCAACAAAGTTAAAGAATCTAATGAAATTGTAAAAATTAAGGAATTTTGTGTCCTGGAGTCCTTTAAATAGATGTGTCTTTTTACGTGTGTGTTTGTGCCAGTACTGGGGCTTGAACTCAGTCTGTACACTTACTGTTCCTTAGCTTTTTCACTCAAAGCTGGCACCATTTGAGTCACAGTTCTGGCATTTGGCTGGTTAATTGAACATAAGAATCTCATGGACTTTCCTGCCTGGGATGACTTTGAACTTTGATCCTCAGATCTCAGCCTCCTGAGTACCTAGGATTATAGCCATGAGCCACCATCACCCAGCTAAACAGGTGCATCTTACATCCCTCAAAATGTACAATTGGATGTACAGCCCAGATGTCTGAGCCCAAAACCAGTGTCAGAGAGAGGCTTGCCAGGCCAGCTGTGCTCTAATATTAGGAAAGCATTAGCCATGGAAGGATGGGGTCTTCTGAACCACTCTTCCCACTGTGCAGAAAAGCAAGAATTAATGAGGATGCATCTTCCTGGCCAGAGACCAGGATAACCTGGGAGAGCTGGGTAACTGCAGAAAGCCCCATGCTGTCATTAGGTCTACAGAAGCCAACTGCAGACTCCTAAGTATTAGGAGACCATGCTGATGCAAGCCAGTCATTTCAGGAATAAACATCCTTACTTGTGCTCCTTGCTTACCCCAGACCCTGCTGAACCAGAGCTCTCTTTCAATAACCAGTTTTATTGTTTACGGATGAGAAAGAAAGCCCTGTGGACAAGAGAAGCTAAATCCCTGCAGAATTCAATTGGCTGCTGCCTCCATTTAGAAGATTAAAAATATACCGAGCACATATTGTTTCCCTCTTATGAGGAGCAAGCTACTAACTAGACTACTCCAGGGACATTCTTTAAGTCTCAGGCCAAATTAAAGGCCAGACACACATTCCAGAATTGAAAAATGCATGCATCTACAGCCTTGTACTAGAAAAGGAGAAAACACATATAAAGAAAAAAAGAGAAAGAAAAGCAAGACATCCTCACAAATAGTCAGAGATCAAAGTTATATTATGGCAAGAGTAAGGGTCTTTTGAGTCCTTTTTGAGTTTCAAGGCCTGAGTTCAAATCTTAGTTCTACCCTCTGCCTCTCCTTACCCTCCCTTTGCTTAACAAGTCTAGTAATAGCTACTTTTTAGGAATATCATGAAGCCAATGGTAGCTCATGATGGTAAATCCAGCTCCTCAGGAGGCTGATATCTAAGGATCAAGGTTTAAAGCCAACTTGGTCAAATGAATCTGTGAGATTTTTATCTCCTATTAACCAGGAAAAAGCCAGAAGTGTCTCCACTTCTAGCTTCTGGTGTGACTCAAGTGGTAAAGCATCAACCTTGAATGAAAAAGCCAACTAAGAGTATGAGACCCTGAGTTCAAGCACCATTACTATCACAGGTACACACATGCATGAGCACACACCGCACGCGCACACGCACGCACACACACACAAGATTACAAAATAGCTAGAAGAAGCTGGGTACTGATGGCTCACACCTATAAACCTACATACAGGAAAGCGCATGAGATTCTTCTCTCCAATGAATCAGCAAAAAGCCAGAAATGGAGCTGTAGCTAAATTGGTAGCATACTAGCCTTGAGGAAAAAAAACAAACAAACAAACGTCCAGAACAGCCTCTAAGCCCTGAGTTCAAGCTCCCCAGACATGTAAGAAAGAAAGAAAATGAGGGGGGGAAGAAAAGAAAGAAGGAAAAAAGGAAAGGAAGAAAGAAAGGAGAGAGAGAAAGGGAAGGAAGGAAGGAAAGAAGGGAGGAAGGGAAGGGAAGGGAAAGAAAAGAAAAGAATAGCCGGGGGCTGGTGGCTCACACCTGTAATCCTAGCTACTCAGGAGGCTGAGATCTGAGGATCATAGTTCAAAGCCAGCCTGGGCTTGAAAGTCTGTGAGACTCTTATCTCTAATAAGCCACTCAGAAAACTGGAAGTGGCACTGTGGCTCGAGTGGTAGAGCCCTAGCCTTGAGCTAAAGAGCTGAGGGACAGCGCCCAAGCCCAGAGTTCAAGCCACACAACTGATGAAAGAAAGAAAGAGAGAGAGAGAGAAAGAAAGAGAGAGAGAGAGAAAGAAAGAGAGAGAGAGAGAAAGAAAGAGAGAGCTAGATGAGTGTATGATGAATAGTAATATTTCAATAAATAATCATATTCTATTTTGCAAAAAGAAAAAATGGTTTTTTATGTTATATTCCAACACATTGGATAATAGTCTTGTAACACAAACAGCAACTAAATTGTAATGGAAGGAACAACACAGCATGCACCAGGCAGAACCTCTCATTCCGTGCTACCACTTGGTTTAAAATGCAATATTTTCATCTTTATTTTATGCCCAATGCAGAAATGCCTCAAGTTTATTTACCAACTTGACACTAATGTACCTTCTAAAGAAAATGACCCTCACCAGGGCCCAACTATGGTTGTAAAGCATTAAATAACGAATCAATTCATGTACGAATTCTTTTGCTCTTAAATAAAGATTACAGGGATAGTGTTCATAAAATAAGTCAGTTTCGGATCTGTGCTTTGCTCTCTCCAGCCCATCTCTACAAACATGGGTCCTCCTGTCCCCATAAATCCTAAACTTGTCCAAGGCACCCAACTCTTGGAAAGAGACTACAAATGATCGATTACATCTCCGTACATAAAGGCAAAGGCTAAATGTATTATTGCTCACCACAGGCTGACCCTAACCTCAGGATTAATGCCATAAATAAAAAAAAAAAAAAAAGGTGAAAATAGAGTGAAGTCTATGGAGGGATCAGTTTGAGTCTCCAAAGAATTATGAAAGAGAAATGATGACCCCTACCGTTAGAAGCAAGAACAGCCAGCCTGGCTTGGGAATAAGCGAAAGGCAGGTATAGTAGGAGTTGCTTGCTCTGACAGCTGAGGTGAAGTTGAGCAGGACCCCAGGGCTGTCCCTGCTGACTGATCCCTGAGCAACAAGGAATCTCCGGTAGTATTTGTGTTTGTATGGCATTTTTATGGGATGGCATTTGTATTTGCAAAACAGAGGCTGGATGGGAGAGGATGCTTGGGTCCTATGTGGAAAGCCTAGAGTCAAAAAGGTTCCTTTCATCTTCATATCCCCAAACAGGGTGAGGTGTGAGGACTGTGCCACCCACCTCCCTTTCCATTACAAATTGGCCACTCTTGACCTCTCAGTCCATAGTCATCTCCCACTTCAGAGGCTCCAGTCTCCAGTTGTAGATCCCACAGCAATGGAGAGGGACTCAACGTCCCTCAAAGGAGGAACAGTTAACAATCCAGTGATCCAGTCTCTGGACAGTGCTTAAAGGAGCCATGTGCAATGCCATGGACAATATTATAACAGCCATCAACAGGGCCACACAAAAAAAAACACCTGTGGTAGTCAGTGGTGCTATTGGCCAAGTAACCCTGGCCCTCCCTGTCTGGGCACATGCCGGGACTATGCTTTGTGGCCTTTGTGATCACCCTGTGGCTGTGTAGGACTGCAGCAACAGCTCCAGTCAGTGCTTTCTGAGTAGAATGAGCACTGTTTAATTATGGTGAGAGGCTTTCCAGAGCTCTTCGACCATCATGAGTGTCTCCAACCCCAACCCACAAGTAGAAACAATCATTTGATTTGAGGCACATTTGTGATGATTCTTCACTCATTTCAACTCTTTATTCAAGGTCACAGGGTGGAGAACCTTGTCCTCAGGAGAATTTTGAAAGCCAAAGAGGATTTATGGGGATGCATCAGGTAAGCCAGCCCTTAGCTTCTTCAGGAACTGTGAACTATAGTCACATTGATGCTGGTGCTAGCCTACTAGGGCAGGTCCCTGCTCCCACAGTGACACCTGTAGAAAATATTTACAGAGAGAGAAGATAGGAGGGGAGAGGGGAGTGAAGGAGAGAAGGGAGAGAAAGGGGAGAGGAGGGAGAGGAGGAAGAAAAGAGAGGAAAGGAGGGGAGGGCAGAGGAGAGGAAAGCAGAGGAGGGGAGGGAAGGGGAGGGGAAAGGAGGGGAGAGGATGGGAGGGGAAAAGAAAGGAGAGGACAAAAGGGGAGAGGGGGAGAATGGATGATGGATAGATAGGATATAGATTAGATTATAGAGATATGATAGAAGGTAGATATGATAAAGATAGATTAGCCAGAGATTAAAGAGATAATAAAGGACAGATAGGCAGATAGATTACACTGGAGATAAACTAAAAGGGAATAGAGAGTATTTATATAGGATTTGGTGAAAACCTTATTTAATTTACTTAAGGTTATGTTATTATATATTATAATAGTCCATTCTCTCAGTAATGCCTGGGTAAAGATACTTTACAAAAGGATATTTTGGTTCACAGTTCTGGAGACCAGGGGTGCAAGAACACATCAGCATCTGCTCACATCCAGTGAAGGCCTTGTGCTTCATTATAACATGGCATCCAAGGGGGAAAACAGAGCGGTGCTGCAGAGGAGAGGAAACTAGAGGGAAGCTTTGCTCCATAACCATCCTTCCGGGTGCTAACAAATCCCCGGCTGTTAGCTGGGCACCAGCGGCTCACACCTGTAATCCTAGCTACTCAGGAGACTGAAATCTAAGGAGCACAGTTCAACGCTAGCCTCAGTAGAAAAGTCCCCATGAGACTCATATCTAATTAACCACTCAAAAACTGGTAGTGGACCAAAGTAGTAGAGAGCTAGCCCTGAACAAAAGACAACACTCAGGAAGTAGTAGAGAGCTAGCCCTGAACAAAAGACCACACTCAGGAACAGCACCCAGGCCCTGAGTTCAAGCCCCATGACCAACAAAAATAAATCCTAAGCTGAGACCTGAGAACTGAGTCTTGTAACAATTAACCTAGAGAAAGACATCCGTTCTTTCTGGTGAAGCTTCAGCTCTCAATCCAATGGCAATTACCTTTCAATATGAGTTTCAGAGAGGACAACCCATCTTCAAGCCCTAACTCTGCATGTACAAATCTCTTCTTTCTTGTTTTTTGTCAGTTGTGAGACTTGTACTGGGCCTGGACACTGTTCCTGAGCTCTTCAGCTCAAGGCAAGTGCTCTACAACTTGAGCCATAATGCCATTTCTAGTTTTCTGGTTTTCTCATGGATTCTCCTGTCCAGGCTGGCATTAACCATGATCCTCATCTCTCAGCCTCCTGAAGAGCTAGGATTACAGGCATGTAGGATTACAGGCATGAGTCACCAGCTCCGGCATCTTAATTCTTTAAACAAGGAACTTACACTTGCTTTGGTGAATATAACTTTATACCTCATGCTTAAAATAGCCATCATTTGACTGTGCTAGGGATTGAACCCATGGACTTGTGCATGCTAGGCCAAGTAGTCTGCTACTTGAGCCATGCCTCCAAGTGATAAAATATTTTTAATATTTTATTACAATTCCAAAATTGTGGAAATTATTTAATGGTTATTTTGAATATTCAAACGTCATTTTGTTGTTGCTGTTTTCCCTTATGCTCTGTCCCATAGCTTTTTCATTCAAAGCCAACATTCTACCCACTTCAGCCACAGCTCCACTTCTGGCTTTTTGATGGTTACATGGAGAATTTTTTTAAGTCTACAGACTTTCTGCCTGGGCTGGCTTCAACCTTCAATCCTCAGATCTCAGCCTTCTGAGTAACTAGGATTATAGGCATTGATTACAGCCATCAGCATCTGCCTGTTGAAATATTTTGCAATCATGATTTTTTTTTGCAGATTCTTTATTGTGATTAAGTGATTACATAATTTCACAAATTTCACAGTATTGTGGGATAGTGATGCTTAAAGTCACAAACACATTCTAACTTTCATGGGACAAATTGTCTCTTGTGGTCTACAAAGTTTATGAGTTCTATGAGCTTTGACAATAGTTATTTCTTTTACATTGGGTGATAGTAATTATGAATTTTTAATTCAATATAATTTCTCATATTTCACAATGATGAAACTCTGGCTTCCAAATCGCATATAAAGTATAAGAGTAACCATTTGGGGGGGAGGGGGGAGGCTGGGAAGGGATGTGAAGGATAAACAAAGGAGGAGGCTGCAATGCTTGGTAAGAAATGTACGCATTATCCTGCCCATGTAACTGTAACTCCTCTGTACAGTATGTTCACAAATAAAATTAAATTAAATTTAAAAAAAAAAAAGAGTAACCATTTGGCTAACTTGGATAGCAGTGAGAGAGTTCATCAGACAGAAATAGGCAAAAATAGCCAGGGCAAGTGGCTCACGCCTGTAATCCTAGCTACCCAGGAGGCTGAGATCTGAGGATCTCGGTTCAAAGCCAGCCCAGGCAGGAAAGTCCGTGAGACTCTTATCTCCAATAAACCACTAGAAAACCGGAAGTTGCGCTGTGGCTTAAGCGGTAGAGCGCTCACCTTGAGCTGAAGAGTGCAGGGACAGCACCCAAGCTCAGAGTTCAAGCCCCATGACAGACCAAAAAAAAAAAAAGAAAGAAATAGACAAAAATATCTAAATCTCATAATATTTTCATCTCAGGGTTTTGGCCTAGAGCTCTTCCCTGCTAATTAAAACTCCTCAGTGCCATCCCATCCTTCTAATGAGTACTTAGCTTCTTCTCAACCTAAAAGGCCCTCCAATGCCAGCCCTGGCCATGGCCCATTGTCTGTGTCCACTCCTCTCCATGCTCCATCCTTGCTGGCTGACTTAGACTTCCTCCTTGGCTCTTCTCTGGCCCCGGACATGCCCACACTCTAGTAATTCTTCCTGGAACATCACTCCCTCTAGTTTTCACCTAACTAACCCCTGCATGGATGTGTTTCTCAGCAAGATCTCTCTGCCCCTCCTAATCAAAATATGATGATTTTTGTTCATTGTTTTGCCTTTTTATTTCCCAATAGAATATGGCAGCTATATACACCTAGAACAATAAGTCATGGTGGAGCAGTGATTCTTTCTTAATAACAACTTTGTTTCATTCTGTGCCAATCCTAGGGCTTGAATTTAGGGCCAGGGCCACTGTCCCTTAGCTTTTTGGCTAAAGGTTGGTGCTCTACTACTTGACTTGAGCCAGAGCTCCACTTCTGGTTTTTTGGTGGTCAATTAGAGATAAGAGTCTCACTTTTCTGCCTAAACTGGCTTTGAACCTCAGTTCTCAGATGTCAGTCTCCTGAGTAGCTAGGATAACATATGTGAACCATTGGTCCTTGGCAGGATCCTCTAAGATTTTTTTTTTTGCCAGGCTGGGGCTTGAACGCAGAGCCTGGACACTGTCCCTGAGCTTCTTTTGCACAAGGCTAGTGCTCTACCAGTTGAGCCACAGTGCCACTCCCAGCTTTTTCTGTTCATGTGGTAGTGAGGAATTGAGCCCAGGGCTTCATGCATGCTAGACAAGCACTCTACCACTAAGCCACATTCCCAGTCCCCTCTGAGATTCTTTCCATCATTATAAATACCGATCAGGTCAGGTCACTGGTACCATTGAATAAATAAATAAATGCATCCAAAAATAATACACTTGGACAAGGAAAATCTACACAGTAGGAAATCTACAAATTTATACCAAGTTTTATAGGGTAAATGTGAATGAGCTTAAAATGCCATTTGATCTGTTTCTTCTTGCTACCCACATTCCTGACCCCACCCTGCCATTGTGCCTTTCCCTCAATTTCTTTTTATCATTTTCTAGCCTGAACCTGCTTCTGTGTGTTTCTCTACCCTCTGTATAATACACATATAGGATCCAGTACAAAGTAAGTATACAATGCATTGTTGTTGGTTTTGTTGATCATGGGGGTTGAACTTAGGGCCTGGGTACTGTTTCTGAGAACTTTTGTTCCAGGCTAGTGCTCTACCACTTTGAGTCACAGCACCACTTCCAGTTTTGGGGTGGTTAACTGAAGATACGAGTCTCAGGGACTTTCCTGCCCAGACTGGCTTTGAACCTTGCTTCTCAGATCTCAGCCTCCTGAGAAGGTAGGATTACAGGCATGAGCCACTGGTGCCTAGCTACAATGTATTTTAATGAATAAAATGCTGGGTTAGATGGATGGTTACATAAATGGATGGATGGACACATAAATGGATGGATGGCTCAATGATCAACATATGATGGAGGGAAGCATGAATAAATGTATCTATGAATAGATGGCTCAGTTAATTAGGTGAATGAGAGGATGGTATTTTCCTCCATTAGTAGAAGAAATTTCTTCTGTGACTTCTTGATTACCCCTAAATCTCTACCCTGACACTCATGTAATCCAGTGAAGCCAGATTTGGTCCCTCTCCTTGAAGTTCATTGAAAAGCTGATCATGACTGGGGTATGATGAGCAGTGACACTCAAGGCTCAGTCAGGGCAGCTCCTCTATTACTCTTAATAGCTAGCCTTGGAATGGAATTACTTCATTCTTCAGAGGAAAGAGCAGGGAGTTTTTCCCTCTCTGAGCAGCAAGCACACACTGAAAAGACATTCAGCTTCTATAAATATGCTTTTCTAAATGTTAAAGGGTTAGAGCAATTTCCAAAGGTCTCTGCCTCGAAGGAGCCCTCGGATGATATTTAATTGAACTACTTTTGCTTTGAGAAGTGAGGAAACTAAAATGTAAAAAGTGGAAATGCTTCTTGGTTTTATGTCAAAATACAGGCTTCTAGATAAAATAATGGAAAGAGAATTTCCTGTTATTAAACTCAGGAAAATGAACATAAACAGCTCAACCAAGGAGAGGCAAGTATAGAATTTTGTAGGATGGTTGGAGGAAAAATGATCTTCTTTTAAACTCTACTCTTAAGCCTTTAATAACTGTTGAAGTCACTTTGTTGATTAGAAATCTCTCTCCCTCTTTCGACATTGAAAATTGAACATTAAATATAATAAATATAACCTATCTACTACAAGTTTAAATATTAACTTCTTTCATAAGATCCCCATGGTGTTTTCTGAGCAAACTCCTTTAAATAAAGGAAAGTGGGTTTTTTTTTTTAAGATTTGAGAGAAGTGGGGAAAAGGAGTGGGTGAGAGGAAGAAGAAGGGAGAGGGAAGGAGAGAGGCAGGCACCTGAGAAATGCAACCTCTGAAAAACCAACAAATGATCAATTTGTCACTTTGTATTTGTGAGAACATCAGAATGAAAATTGGCATACTTTCACCCTAAGTCACATCAAGAAGCCAGTGATTAAATCCTTGCTCCTGTTCAATGTGTCCAGAATATTGGTGTGATTTGGAATTTGATGTGATGTCCTTTGAAGAAAGAGAGAGCCAGGGACCGCAAAGCCAACATCCACAGAATACTGAGAAGAGAAACTGAATGCATGAACATATTTCCAGTACTATGTCTAGCACACCACAATGTGGTACATTTTGTAGTGGTGTTGTTTTTTTGTTAGGCTGCCAAGAAAGAAAATGTCCTTCCTTCCAAATCAAAGAAGGGCATTATCTCAAATCCCACTAGTAGCCAAAGGGGATATACATTCCTCTTCCTCACTCTGGTATAAGATCAGTCAAAGAAAGTCAAGCCAGATCTCTCCCCAGAGCTTTTAATCAAAAGGGGCAATACAAAAGTATAAGTACAAGCTGGGAGCCAATGCCTCCTGCTTATAATCCTAGCTACTCAGGAGGCTGAGATCTAAGGACCACAGTTCAAAGCCACTCAGCCAAAGCAGAAAAGTCTGTGAGACTTTTATCTTCAATTAGCCAGCAAAAAAAAAAAAAAAAACAGAAGTGGCTAGTGCTAGTGGCTCAAAGCCAGCCCTGTTAGGAAAATCCATGGTACCCTTTTGTTGTTGTTATTGTTTTGGTTTTTTTGTTGGTCATGGGGCTTGAACTCTGGGCCTGAGCATTATCCCTCAGCTCTCACCACTTCCAGTTTTCTGAGTGGTTTATTGGAGATAAGAGTTTCATGGCTTTTCCTGCCCGGGCTGGCTTTGAACCAGGATCCTCACATCTCAGCCTCCTTAGTAGCTAGGATTAAAGGTGTAAGCCACCAGCGCCCAGCTCTATGATACTCTTATCACCAATAAACTACAAAAGAGGTGGAAGTGGAGTGGTGGCTCAAATGTTAGAGCACTAGCGTTGAGCTAAAGAAGCACAGGGACAGTGCCCAAGCCCTGAGTTCAAGCCCCAGTACTGGCACATACACACACACACACACACACACACACACACACACACACACACACACACACACACACACACTAATAGTGATGTAGGCACAGAGAGGAAGGTCACTAAGGCAAGAACAGCAATAGTGGCATTGACAGTCCTTGATAGCTGGGTGACGATGGGGTGGGGCAGGGCTGCCACCTCCCCCTCTCTCCTATGCCTGGGTGGGGAGGAGCAGACCCCATGCATGTTGCTGGCCCAGCTCACACACAGGTGTGTCCTTCTAATTCACATCAATGACTGGTAGTCATCCTGAGCTAGTGCTCAGGTTGGGTCATCTGCAGCAGCCATTAAACCAAAGTGCTGATGGTCTTCAGTTATATACCTTCCATAGTCCCATTCTCCAGCCTTGCTCTCAACTCAATTTCCTGTCTGCTACTGTTGTTTGCAGAGAAGCCCAACAGAGCCCTGGTTGTGTGTCCCCTCCTGCCAGATAATCCCACTTAGCTTGTCACCAAAGAGCAAAGGACAGATTTAATAGGCTGAGATGAAAAGCGTTGCAGGAAAATTAGCATCATATGTGTTAGGTTTTTAAAAAGAGGTAGCCGAGTAAGAACTGCACCACGCACGTGGTATTCAGGTAAGGGGTAAGTTTATTCATCATTCTGGCTGGCACCAGGCCATCTTGGTCCTCCACGCAGTGGAGAAAGGCCTGGGAAAGAGAGCTAGGAGAGCTGGGAAAGAGAGAGAGCTGGGAAAGAGAGAGAAAAGAGCTAGAAAAGAGAGAAAAGAGCTAGAAAAGAGAAAAGACCTAGAAAAGAGAGACCTAAAAAAGGTGGGAAAGAGAGAGCTAGGAAAGAGAAGGGAGCTGGGAAAGAGAAGAGAAGGAAAGAGCTGAGAAAGAGCTAGAAAAGAGCAGAGAGAGCAGAGAGAGGGCGTCTGGGCCTTATCTAGGGTATGGGCGGAGAAAGGTACGGCAACATCAAATTCAGATGGGTCCTCAGTGGATGCAGATGTGACCTCTCCCAGGTGTGCCAGTTGACTAAGTAATCAGGTACTGGGTGGAGACTTTGCTGTGAGGAGGGTGGAGTCTGCTAGCCATCCAGGAGCAGACCTTACATTATGTACCTGGGTCCTTGCATCCAGCCAGCAAGGAATTCAGGCAGGGATAGTAAGTAACAGGAAGGCTTATTAGGAAAGGAATACTTTCAATAGACTGAACCTGGGTCATCTCTAGGGACAGAAAGACAATTTTTCCACAGCACAAAGTTT
Organism: Dipodomys spectabilis; assembly: GCF_019054845.1. Lineage (NCBI taxonomy): Eukaryota > Metazoa > Chordata > Mammalia > Rodentia > Heteromyidae > Dipodomys > Dipodomys spectabilis. The sequence goes on along the minus strand of NW_024870842.1, from coordinate 533,706 downwards.
GTGGGGGGTGGTGGGGTGTAAAATTAATTGGAGATGAGTCTAATGGATTTTCCTACCTGGTCTGGCTTCAACCTGTGCTGCTCAGATCTCAGCCTCCTGAGTAGCTAGGATTGTACTCATAAACCATCTGTACCCAATCTTAAAATCCCATCTTTTGACATTCCATGGCCTTGGTGGGCCACATAGGCTGGTAGGAAAGTTAAGTTACAATTTTCTCTGTCAGAGATGTTGTGATTTCATCATTTATTTATTTATGTTTCCCTCTGCATTTCCCTATGACTTGTAGCTGCAAGAACGGAGCATGCCGGATAAGACTTGTTACTCCACTGCCCAGGTAACAGGACTCAGTTCCCACATATGGAATCTCCCTAGCAAAGGGGATGTTAGAAACCATCCATCCCCTAACCATTCATTTGGCAGATGAAGAAATAAGAAGAACCAAGTGACTTGTTTAAGGTCATCTAGCTATAGGTAAGAACAATTTCTAAAAGACATGTTATTCAGTTACATTAGTTATGTGGGCACCATGATATAGCTGGAAATCAACATGATATAGCTGGAAATAAAGAAGAGCACCCATTCAGCTCTACATGCTGTGCACTGTAAGAATCAGCTTGGCAACTCTAGCTTATGAAATCTTAAGAACAACATTGTGAGCTGTTTGGGACATATAAAAGGTAGTAAAAGCTTGGCACCAGTGGCTCAGACCTATAATCCTAGCTACTTATGAAGCTGAGAACTGAGTTTGAAGCCAGCCTGGGCAGAAAAGTCCATGAGCCTCTTTCTCCAATCAAGCAGCAAAAAGACAGAAGTAGATCTGTGGCTGAAATGTGAGAGCACCACCTCTGACCAGAAAAAAATAAGAGCATGATATCCTAAGCTCAAGCCCCAGGAATGGTATGTGCATGTGCGCGCGCGCACACACACACTTACTTTTTAATTAACATTTACATGTTGGAAACACCTCCTCTTAAGAAACACAAGAGAGATTCCTTGGGTATCTTGAAGGCAGAACTAGGAGACACAGAATAAAGTTCCTTTGCACATTCCAAATGAGTCTTTGTCCTATAAATACAGAAAATTTAGTGAGTATGAAGCAGGACTTTCCTGTTCCTAATCCAAGTAACATTTTGTTTCAATGAGTCCCTCAGTCTTCCTTTATGGTGCAGAGAACATGAAGCAAAGAATGAAAATGTACCTTCCTCTTTTTTTCTATTACAAAAACAGAAACACACACACATACACACACACACACAAATTGATTGCAAAATTTTTCTACCTGTCTCCACACAGTACAAAGAGTAGGAAATCTCAACTTCAATTTACAGATCTAGAAATAGAGCCACACATACCCTCTCCTTCCTCCAGCTTGGTCTGACTGATCACTGTGTCCCTTTCATTCAAAGGTTACCAATTTCTAGGTGTTCTTTGGGATTTTAGGGTTTGTTTGTTTGTTTTGCCAGTCCAGAGCCTTAAACTCTGGACCTGGGCACTGTCCTTAAGCTTCTTTTGTGCAAGGCTAGCACTCTGTCACTTGAGCCACGACACCATTTCCAGATTTTTCTGATTAATTGGAGATAAGAGTCTTATGAACTAGCTTAGAACTGTAATCCTCATATCTTAGTCTCTTGAGAAGCTAGAATTACAGGTGTGAGCCACCAATACCCAGCCTTACCAATGTTTTCTGTAGAACTAGATGATAAATAGAGCCACAGCTACTCAGCACCATGTGCCAAAAGGGCCAAAGGCAATAGGGAAACACTGGAGGATATATGAACCTAAGGGAAAAAAAGAAAACAGAAAGTAAGCCAGGCACCAGTAGCTCATGCTTATAGTCTTAGCTACTAAGGAGGCTGAGATCTGAGGACCAAGGTTCAAAGCCAACTAAGCAGGAAAGTCTAAGAGACTCTTCAATCAACCTTCAAAAAAGTCAAAAGTGAAGCTGTGGTGCACCAGCCTTGAGTAAAAAAAAAAACCTAAGTAACAATATCCAGTTCAAGCTCCCCTACTGACACCACAAAAAGCAAGAAAGGAGAAAAGAAATAAGCCATGAGACAGATTTGGCCCTAGTCCTATAGCTAAGCCGCCCTTCTCTGCCCACATTCTAACACCCCAATGTTAAATCACCACAGATGCCTGAACATCTTTCAAATCATAACATCGTCACTGAAACCCAGGGGTGATAATTACTATGGTAAGAGGCAAGGACCCATGTTTTCATAAGCTTGACACAGGGAAGGAAGCCTTTCTGACTCATCACATTAAGACAATCTTCACTTGCCAGAGGACAAACCCTCTTTCCACCAGTCCTTCTACCTAACATGGATCACACCACAATTCAATCTACAGAATTAGTATGCAACATCTCATCTCCCTTGCAAGCATTTTTGCCTGAAAATCCGGGCAGCAATCTTCACAGTGACAACATGAGAATAACTTGTCATTCTGGTAATGGTCTAACAGCATATAAGTGTCTGTCATCATGAAAATTGGTCTCCTCCATTTCAATTTATTTTGTCAACAATCCAAATGAAGCCTGAATATATCTTCCAACACCACTACACACCAAACAGGAAAAGAGAAGTTTAAAATGAGTCTCATCATCATATGACTAAATATTTACATTAAAAAAGATTCTCTCTTTTGGAAAACATCCCAGCTCTACTGTTCTCCCCTGCCAGTACACCTGCAGCTTTTTGTAACTAATTAAGAAACTCCAAAAAACACAATCCAAAGGGCCTCCACAAACACATGCACACTCCATTAATTAAACAAGCCAGAGCAATCACCCAGACTGTAATTGGAAAATGTGTTTCTGTCTTCCATTTTAAGGCAATCACAGTTATTTGTAAATGCTTTTTGATAGTTTCTCAAAGAGGAAGCCGGCTAGCAGCAGGATCTGGCTTCTTCTACAGGCCAGGCAGATGTTTAGGAAAGGTTGGAGGTAAGCGGAAAGGAGCTCTAATTAGCTCCTCTGTCCCCTTCTTCTGCCTCTAGAAGCCCACACTAATGAGAAAAGGAAGTTCAAAAGCTTAAAAAAAGAAGTAAAAAGAAAAGAAAGACTGCTAATAGCAGAAACAATCCCACACAGTGGACAGTGCATTCCTAAGGGTTTAATTGGCGTATGCCCTGGTCCAAGTGGGCACAGAGCTAGCCAGCAGCTGAGTATCCTCATTGCCTTTAGCTGAGTTTACACTGCAAACCAGAGCTGAGAGCAGGTCAGTAGTGGAAAAGATCATTGAAAGGGGGAGTAGGGAAACAGCCTGGAGCCTTTCCTATACTCTTGGGGGAGAGGGGGGAGGGGAATATTGGGTCTTGAATTCAGAGCATCGAGCTTCACTTAGCTTTTTCTCGCAACACTGGTGTTCTACCACTTGAGCCACACCTCTACTTCTGGCTTTTTGCTTGATGGTCAAGTATTTGACACCAGTTAGGCAGGTAGGGATAGAAGGCAATTGTAACAAAGGCTCACATGGTAGGACACAAAGGAAGGACATAGATCACGTTTCTGGTTCCTTCCCAGGATGGCAGATTCCGAATCCCAGTCCATGTGCTTACGCCAAACACAAGCAGAGGGCAAGCCCTCCCACTTTCATCCAGGGGTCCAACCAGACAAAAATTCACATCCAATCAAGAAGACTTTCCATAATGAGTGATCATTGCTTAACAAATCCAACCAAGGATACATTCCCCAAGGTGGAGGGGACTAAGAATCAAATACCAAGCAGCAGGAGCTGACAAGGAAGCTGGGAACTTTCCCTCATAGGCTTACAGGGGGTCCACTCCCTACTAACAGAGTCGGCTGATTCTTTCTATTTATCTTCATGGCTCTCCTTTCACCTTCACCTTACTCTTTTTTATCTTAAACACCTTCCTGCTTTCTTATTCTTTAAAGGGCAGAGAAAAGGAGGCAAAGTATCTTTAGACCGTATCAGCTCGTTATTGAAGATAAGGGTCTCCGGGATTTGTCAGCTCAGGCTGACTTTGAACTTTGATCCTCAGATCTCAGCTTCCTAAGTAGCTAGGATTACAGGAGTGCACCACTACATCCTGCTTATCTTTCTTTACTTTTGTTCCTGGGTTCCTGACAATGTTTTAAGGAACTTCGGTATCCTCATAATTCACTATCAGTTACAGCTAACAGACACCATTATTCAGACTGCTAAACTATTGAGTTTTTGTTTTTTGGTTTAGGTTTTTTATTTTTTTTGTTGTTGTTGTTGTTTTGTTTGTTTTTTGTAGGTCATGGTTCTCTGGGCCTGGGCACTGTCCCTGAACTCTACAGCTCAAGGCAAGCACTCTACCACTTGAGCCACAGCACCACTTCCATTTTCTAATGGTTACTTGGAGATAAGAGTCTCATAGACTTTGCTGCCCAGGTTGGCTTTGAACCATGATCCTCAGATCTCAGCCTCCTGAGTAGCTAGGATTACAGGCATGAGTCAACCAGTGCACGGCTTGTTTTTTAATAATACATCCACTCTTCCCCATTTTCTCCAACCCAGAAAACTGAACTTGCCCTAGTCATCAGGCTTAATAGGTGCTGTGGATGGGGTACCAGCAAGAGGCTGGAAAGCCAGGGGATAAGAAAAGACTAGCTGTTTCCCATTCTGTTGCCTGTCCACAACATTAGTGATAGCCTTTCACCGCAACAGCAATAATTGGTCCCATGTTTCAGCTTTTTCCAATGGCCCCTGAAATAACACATGATACATCTTCCACTTAGATGTGCCATGCTGAAGTTGCTAGAGGCCACGCCTTCATGGAGTTCTGAGGTCCAATTCTAGGGAGCTCCTCCTCTGAGAATCTAGGTCCCAATAACTTCATCTTTTCAACTTTGTTTCTCAAGCCCTAGCAACAATGTTTCTGCACTGACTACCTTTTGACACTTAGCATTCTTCTCAGCTTGCTAAGTCCCTTCGAAAGGCTTTCTTAATAGAAAACTAGTGTGATTCCTCCCCTAGCTTGATTCTGATTGATCGAACATATGATTCCAGGACTGATCCCAAGAAATGAGTCCTGAAAGATGCAATTCTATAATTGGTTTGTCACTGGATGAGGTGATGGAGTCCTTGAAAAATGTGGATGTTAGCAACAAAACCCATCAGCAGCAGTGGCATTATGATTAATCAAATTATCCCCTGAAATTGATCATGATGAGCTCCTACTAAAGCAATTTCCTTGGGGAGCAAGTAGTTGCTGGACTTGACTGTTAGAGGAACGACCATGACTTCCAGGTTTACCCAGTGGAATGGCTGCCTCTGAACAAATGAAGAAAATGAGAGCTGGCCTCGAGTGGACCATGCCTGAAATCCTAGCTACTCAGGAGGCTGAGATCTGTGGATAGAGGTACAAAGCCAGCCTGGACAGGAAAGTCTGTGAGACTCCTATCTCTAATTAACCACCAAAAAGCCATTAGTGAAACTATGGCTCAAGTAGTAGAGCTCTAGCCTTAATCACAAAAGCTCAGATACAGTACCCAGGCCCTGAGTTCAAGCCCCAGGACCCACACAAAGGGAAGATCAGAGGCATGGCTCAGGCACAAGTCAATGAGCAAAAGTGTCAGATACTGAATTTCCCAGTCTTGGGAAAAAAACAAATTTGTACAAAATACAACCTTAAATTGTGAGTTTCAAGCTATAATTTATTGAGTTGTCTGACTCACCAAGTCTCATGTATAAAAAGTTTAAGTAGTCAGGTGTTGGTGGCTCACATTTATAATCCTAGCTACTCAGGAGGATGAGATCTGAGGATCGTGGTTCAAAGCCACCCTGGGCAGGGAAGTCCATGAGATTCTTAGCCCCAATTAACCACCAGAAAACCAGAAGTGGCGCTGTGACTCAAGTGGTAGAGCTCTCACCTTGAGCTGAAGAGCTCAGGGACAGGGCCCAGGCCCAGAGTTCAAGCCCTACAACTGACAAAAAAAAAAAAGTTTAAGTAATGGTGGAAGGAAAAGACCCAACAAGAAAAAAGAACTACAGACTAATCTCCTTGGTGAACACAGATGCAAAGATCCTTAACAAAATTCTAGCTAACAGAATCCAGAAACATATAAAAAAAATCATATACTACGACCAGGTAGGCTTCATCCCACAGATGCAGGGATGGTTTAACATACGAAAATCAATAAATGTAATCCAACACATCAACAGATCCAAGGTTCAAGAACCACATGATTGGCTGAGAAGGTGGCTCAGTGGTAGAGCACTTGCCTTGCATGCCTGAGGCCTTGGGTTCGATTCCTCAGCACCACATAAGCAAAAAGAAAAAAGCCGGAAGTGGCGCTGTGGCTCAAGTGGTAGAGTGCTAGCCTTGAGCTGAAGAGCTGAGGGACAGCACCCAGGCCCAGAGTTCAGACCCCATGACCGGACCCCCCCCTCCCAAAAAAAAAAAGAACCACATGATTATCTCCACTGATGCAGAAAAGGCTTTTGATAAAAATACAACATTCATTCATTTTAAAAGCTCTGGAGAAAATAGGAATAGAAGCAACATTCCTTAAAACAATAAAAGCTGGGCTGGGGAGGTGGCTCAGTGGTAGAGCACTTGCCTTGCATGCCTGAGGCCCTGGGTTCGATTCCTCAGCACCACATAAGCAAAAAGAAAAAAGCCAGAAGTGGTGCTATGGCTCAAGTGGTAGAGCACTAGCCTTGAGCTGAAGAGCTGAGGGACAGCGCCCAGGCCCAGAGTTCAGGCCCCACGACTGGACCCAAAAAAACAACAACAACAAAAGCCATATACAACAAACCAACAGCCAATATTATATTTAATGGGGAAAACTACAACCAGTTCTCCTAAAATCAGGAACAAGGCAAGGATGCCCACTGTCTCCACTCCTCTTCAATATAGTCTTGGAACCCTTAGCCAGGGCAATAAGACAAGAAAAAGACATTAAAGGGATCCACATAGGGAAAGAAGAAGTTAAACTATCCCTTTTTGCAGATGACATGATACTATACCTTCATGATCCCAAAAACTGCATCCCCAAACTCTTAGAAATTATAAATCATTTCAGCAATGTAGCAGGATACAAAATCAACCCACAAAAATCAGTCACCTTCCTGTGCACTGACAATGTACAAGCAGAGAGGGAAATAAAGGAAGCAACCCCATTCACAATAACCACCCCCCAAAAAAATAAAATATTTAGGAATTAACCTAACCAAAGATGTAAAAGAACTATTTAACGAAAACTATAAAAACTTAAAGAAAGAAATTACAGAAGAGGGGCTGGGGAGGTGGCTCAGTGGTAGAGTGCTTGCTTTGCATGCCTGAGGGCCTGGGTTCAATTCCTCAGCACCACATAAGCAAAAAGAAAAAAGCCAGAAGTGGCGCTGTGGCTCAAGTGGTAGAGCGCTAGCCTTGAGCTGAAGAGCTGAGGGACAGTGCCCAGGCCCAGAGTTCAAGCCCCACGACTGGACCCAAAAAAAAAAGAAATTACAGAAGACACCAGGAAAGGAAAGAACTTCCATGCTCTTGGATAGGCAGACAATACAGTAAAAATGGCAATACTGCCAAAATTAATATACAAATTCAATGCAATTCCTATTAAAATCCCAATGACGTACATTTCTGAAATATAGAAAATGGTTCAAAAATTCATATGGAACAACAAAAGACCTAGAATAGCCAAAACAATTCTAGGAAAAAAGACAACATGGGGGAATCTCGATGCTGGACTTCATACTCTACTATAGAGCTATAATAACAAAGACAGCATGGTACTGGCACAAAAACAGACCCGGAGACCAATGGAATAGAATAGAAGATTCAGAAATAAAACCACATATCTACAGTCAACTGATATTTGACAAAGGAGCCAAAGACATACAGTGGAAGAAACACAGCCTCTTCAACTACTGGTGCTGGAAAAACTGGGAGGCCACATGCAGAAAACTAAAAGAGGACCCCAGCCTATCACCATGAACCAACATCTACTCAAAATGGATTAAAGACCTTAACATCAAACCTGAATCTCTGAAACTACTTCAGGACAGAGTAGGAGAGAGACTTGAACTTATAGGCACAGGCAGGAACTTCCTGAACAGAGTCCCAGGGTCACAAAAAATTGGAGAGAGACTCAACAAATGGGACTACCTTAAAATAAAAAGTTTCTGCACAGCTAAAGCTATAGCAACCAACTAGAAAGACAACCAACTAACTGGGAAGAAATATTTACCAGCAATATATCAGACAAGGGGTTAATATCCAGTATATACAGGGAACTCAAGAAACTAATCCCCCTCCCAAAAAAATAAATAAATAATAATAAAAAAAGAAACTAATCCCTCCCAAACCTAACAAACCAATTACTAAATGGGAAAAGGAACTAAAGAGAGACTTTCCAGAAGAAGAGATAAAAATGGCAAAGAAACACATGAGGAAATGTTCACCATCCCTGGTTGTGAAGGAAATGCAAATAAAGACAACCCTGAAATACCACCTTACCCCAGTCAGAATGGCCCACATCCTCAAGTCAGCCAATGACAAATGCTGGAGGGGATGCGGAGAAAGAGGAACCCTATTACACTGCTGGTGGGAACGTACACTTATACAACCACTTTGGAAAGCAGTCTGAAGGGTCCTCAGAAAGCTACACATTGACCTCCCTTATGACCCAGTCATACCACTTCTAGGCATCTATCTTGAACAACAGGAACCAGTATACAAGGACACATGCACCTCCATGTTTATTGCAGCACTGTTCACAATAGTGAGGATATGGAAACAACCCAGATGTCCCACCACAGATGAATGGATCCAAAAATTGTGGTATCTATACACAATGGGATATTATGCAGCCATTAGAAAGGACAAAATAATGGCATTTGCAGGGAAATGGATGGAGCTAGAAGAAAGCTTGTTGAGCGAGGTAAGCCAAGAGCAAAGAGATAAATGGCACATGGTCTCCCTGATAAGTGGATGTTAAATCCAAAACTTAAGGTGATATGACAAAGTTAACAAGACTTGAGAAACAAAGGACCTCTACTCATCTGGTCGAATCACTACTAAATAACCCCATGCTGCTGATCACATATATGGTATATATGTGCACACTGGAGGGAAACCAGGAGAACACAGAACTAGAGGGAATCAGGGAAAAACAACAGCAGAACCCATCAGCTACACTGGGCATTGATCAAAATGAACTAAGCCACTCAATGGCAGTGATGGGAGGGAGGGAACAGCTGATGCTATACAAAACAAAGGAAATGTACATATTACCCAATGTGGAAGAAATAACTATATTGCAAAGCTCATAGAACTCATAACTGTTATAGACCATGATAGACAATTTGCCCCATGAAAGTTAGAATATGTTTGTGACTTTAACTAAGCATCACTATCCCACAATACTGTGAAATTTGGGAAATTATGTAACCACTTAATCACAATAAAGAATTTGAAAGAAAATGTTCAGACTTTATTAGGGTGATGAAACTGGTAGGTTGCATGAATGTGGGCTTTTGTTGACATCCAAGGTGAGCAGCATTCAGGTGGTGCCTACTAGTGTTGTGGCTTTGCTTCCACTTGCTTTTCTGGCTTCTTGTCCCACATTTTGGGTTCTTGTCTCACAAACTCAAGAGGAGAAAGATGTGAGTGAAGACTTTAGCCAGGAGTGAAGTGTCGGTCAAAGATGCAACTATCTGCCATTAGGTGACTGAGTCTAATGGTTTTTAGATTCCAAGTTGTGTTCTGATTGGTCATCCCTGCAAATGAGGCATAGGACAACTGACCAGATGAGTCACTTCCTACTTGCAGACCTGAAACTAGTTCTCAGTCTGTCTCCTGTATCTTCCTCCCTCCTCAACTAAGATTATGCAAAACTAAGAAGGATGAGGAGGCTGATGGGAATTTTGGAACTATTTTGCTTTGTTCATAGTCTAGTCTCCTGCTAGCAAAGTCAACAATTCCTTCTACCCTAAACTGCTCTCCAGAGGCCCTAACTAGCCTACTTAACTTTTTTTAACTAAATCTACCCTTTTAACATCATTGGATACTTGTTGTCTGCTCCACCCTTGATCTGGCCACTGTGAGGCATTCCTGGTCCAAGGAAGCTCAAAGAAAGTTTTTGTAATTTGTGTGTCTGTGTATGTGTCTGTATGTGTCTGTATGTCTCTGTGTGTCTGTCTGTATGTCTCTGTGTACTGGAACTAGGGCTTGAACTCAGGGCCAGGCACTGTCCCTGAGTTGTTTTTTTTTTTTTCAATCAAGGCTCATGCTCTACTACTTGAGCCACAGCTCCTCTTTCCTGACTTTTGGTGGTTACTTGGAGATAACAGTGATCTTCAGATCTCAGCCTCCTGAGAAGCTAGGATTCCAGGCATGAGTCTACAAATTTGTTGATTTTAATTAATTCACTAAAAAATTAATTCACTAATTCATTTGAAGGAAAAATATTGAAAGCTACTCTCTTTTCTGTTACATCCCTCCCCCCCCACTTACTCCTCAGAGCCAACCTGGGCAGATAAAGGACTTCCCCAATAAGTGTCCATAGACTGATCTCATCTGTTGGACTGATGAGTAGAGTTGGACTGATGAGTAGAGGCCCTGTGTTGGGAAGCCTATGCACATTGAGTGGGGAGTAAGGAGTCCAGGGCTAAGTGTTTGATGGGATCAACCCAGCCCCCCCTCACCTCTCACCCTACATGTCACCAGACCCCATGCAGGTCTAAGCTGGCCTAAGACCAGGCTCTGGACACCAGAAGTCTTTCATATAGCCCCTGATTAAAGTCCACTGGCTCTAGATAAAGTGGAATGAATCAGGGTGTGTGTGTGTGTGTGTGTGTGTGTGTCAGGGTGTGTCAGGGTGTGTGTCAGGGTGTGTGTGTGTGTGTGTGTGTGTTCCTCCATCTTGGGGCTTGAACTAAAGATCTGGGCACTGTCCCTAAGATTTTGTGCTCAATAAAACAATAGAATGGAAGAAAGACAGCCTCTTTAGTAAATGGTGCTGGCAAAATTGGTTAACTACATGTAGAAAACTAAAGCTAGATCCTTATATATCACCCTGCACCAGAATCAACTCCAAATGGATCAAAGACCTTGAAGTCAAAGCAGACACTCTGAAAACATTACAGGATGGAATAGGAGAAACCCTAGGTCTCCTTGGCTCAGGCCGAAATTTTTTGAATAGAGACCCGGAAACACAACAAATCAAAGAAAGGTTGGACAAATGGGATTGCATAAAGTTGCAGAGCTTCAGCAGGGCAAATGACATAGCTAGCAAGATCAATAGAAAGCCCACGGATTGGGAGAAGATCTTTACTAGCCATACAACGGACAAGGGTCTCATATCTAAAATATACTTGGAACTCAAAAAATTAAACGCCCCCAACAACAAATCCTCAAAGAAACAACTGCCCAATAAATAAGTGGGCGAAAGACTTAAAGAGAAACTTCTCTGAAGAAGAAAGAAGGATGGCCAATAGACACATGAAGAAATGTTCAACATCCCTAGCCATAAAAGAAATGCAAATCAAACAACATTGAGATATCACCTCAGCCCAGTTAGAACGGCAAAAATCAAGAACTCTAACAACAACAGATGCTGGAGGGGATGTGGACAGAAAGGAACCTTACTTCATTGTTGGTGGGAATGTAAACTTGTTCAACCACTTTGGAAAGTAGTATGGAGGTTCCTCAAAAGACTTCACATAGAACTCCCCTATGACCCAGCAATCCCACTTTTGGGCATTTACCCAAATGTTTACAAACAAGACCACACTAAAGCTACCAGCACAACTATGTTTATTGCAGCATTATTTACCATAGCTAAGACATGGAACCAACCCAGATGCCCCTCAGTAGATGAATGGATCAAGAAGATGTGGTATATATACACAATGGAATTCTATGCCTCCATCAGAAAGAATGACATTGCCCCATTTGTTAGGAAATGGAAAGGCTTGGAAAAAATTATATTAAGTGAAGTAAGCCAGGCCCAAAGAAACATAGGTCCCATGGTTTCCCTTATTTGCAATATCTAGTATAGGTATGAGTCAAGCGGAAAAAGTCAGATAATGTGATGTTAGGAAAACAAAACCTCAAATATGTATTTTAATGTTTTTGTTTCTTTCATGCATGTGTTTCTAATGCATTTATAAGATTATTTCTTTGTTGCTTTGTGTGTCCCTCCCCCACAGTGTAACCCCTGCTTTCACTATATTTGATGTCAGTATAACATGTGGAGGAGACGGGGACAAACAAGTCGTTTAAGGATTCAGGTGGACCTGTTGCAACAATGAGAAGTACAAAATGTCATGTCAAAACCAGCTTTACAATGTCGGTGGGGGGGGGGAGGGGGGGGTATGATTGGGTGGGAGGGAGGGGGGAGGCTGGGAAGGGAGGTGAAGGGTAAACAAAGGAGGAGGATGCAATGCTTGGTAAGAAATGTATGCATTATCCTGCCCATGTAATTGTAACCCCTCTGTACAGTATGTTCTCAAATAAAATAAAATAAAATTTAAAAAAAAAAAAAAAAAGACTTCACATAGAACTCCCCTATGACCCAGCAATCCCACTTTTGGGCATTTACCCAAATGTTTACAAACAAGACCACACTAAAGCTACCAGCACAACAATGTTTATTGCAGCATTATTTACCATAGCTAAGATATGGAACCAACCCAGATGCCCCTCAGTAGATGAATGGATCAAGAAAATGTGGTATATATACACAATGCAATTCTATGCCTCCATCAGAAAGAATGACATTGCCCCATTTGTTAGGAAATGGAAAGGCTTGGAAAAAATTATATTAAGTGAAGTAAGCCAGGCCCAAAGAAACATAGGCCCCATGGTTTCCCTTATTTGCAATATCTAGTATATGTATGAGTCAAGCGGAAAAGGTCAGATAATGTGATGTCAGGAAAATGAACCCTTAGATATGTATTTTAATGTTTTTTTCTTTCATGCATGTGTTTCTAACGCATTTATAAGATTATCTCTTTGTTGCTTTGTATGTCCCTCCCCCACAGTATAACCCCTGCTTTCACTATATTTGATGTCAGTATAACTTGTGGAGGAGATGGGGAAAAACCAGTTGTTTAAGGATACAGGTGGACCTGTTGCAACAATGAGAAGTACAAGTTGTCATGTCCAAAACGAGCTTTACAACGTCGGTGCGGGGGAGGGGGGGGAAAGGGGGGGAAGGAGCAGGATTGGGATTGGGGGGGAGGGGGGAGGCTGGGAAGGGAGGTGAAGGGTAAACAAAGGAGGAGGCTGCAATGCTTGGTAAGAAATGTACGCATTATCCTGCCCATGTAATTGTAACTCCTCTGTACAGTATGTTCACAAATAAAATTAAATTAAATTAAAAAAAAAAAAAAAGATTTTGTGCTCAAGACTAGTACTCTACCACTTGAACCATAGCTCCCCTTTTGGATTCTTGGTAATTAATTGGAGATAAGAGTCTCATGAATAGCTGGACACCAGTGGCTCATCCCTGTAATTCTAGCTACTCAGGAGGCTGAGATCTGAGGATCATGGTTCAAAGCTAGCCCAAGCAGAAAATCTGTGAAATTAATATCTCCAATTAACCACCAAAAATCCAGAAGTGGAAGTATATATCAAATGACAGAATGCCAGCCTTGAATTAAAAATAAAATTTTACAGAGCTCAGAAATAGTGCCTAGGCCCTGAGTTCAAACCCCAGGACAGTCACAAAGGGAGAGAGTATATGTGTCATGGACACTCCTGCCCAGGCTGTCTGAGATCTTCAGATCTCAGCCTTAAGCATGATCTCCATGTATTCCTTGTACTAGCTGGTTATCTTTTGGCATAACTCTATATGTTTGTCATGGATAACCCCCGATGGCTTCACTCATCTCCTACAAATCACCAGTAGCTGCTTTATGCAGATCTATTTTGAAGTCCTGAGCAATTTCTCATACCAGATTCTGGAAGAGGAGCTTATAACTCAGTTCAGTGGACTTCTGGTAGTATCTAATGTCACAAAACACCACAGTTCCAGGCTGTACAATGGCGTTTCTTCATAGTTCCGGAAGAGGGCACACCTTGCCAGTGGCATTTGCAGTCAGTTGTTTCCGGGTGCTTTCTTCACCGCCAGGGGATTTGTGGGCAGTCTGCTTTGTATAAGCCATACTACAGAAACTGCACTCACCGTCTCTCCTCTGCCTGAAGCTCAGAAGAAAAAGGTGGTGATGGAGAACAGCAATGGAACAGTGGTGACTGTGAACACAAAGAAGGTTTCAGCCCGTGGTAGTAGGAAGGAAGTAGTAGAGCACACAACTTGCCTCCTGGTGCACAGGAGTGAGACAGAGAGACAATATCTATAGGAGCTGGCTTCTTCTTTCTCCCTTTTTATTCCATCAAGACACATGCCTGTTGAATGGTGCTGCCCACATTCAGGGTTGGGCTTCCTACTTACTTAGTCCTTACTGACACTCAAAGGTACATTTTACTGCCGGGTGCCAGTGGCTCACGCCTGTAATCCTAGCTACTCAGGAGGCTGAGATCTGAAGATCATGGTTCAAAGCCAGCCGGGGCAGGAAAGTCCGTGAGACTCTTATCTCCAATAAACCACTAGAAAACTGGAAGTGGCACCGTGGCTCAAGCAGTAGAGCGCTCGCCTTGAGCTGAAGAGCGTAGGGACAGCGCCCAAGCACAGAGTTCAAGCCCCACAACCAACCAAAGAAAAGGTACATTTTACTTATCTTCCAGACATCTCTCAGTACAATCAAGTTGACAATCAATATTAACCATCATAAAACAGCATGGTGACACATACCTATCATTACAGCATTTGAGAATATGAGGGAGAAGGGTCATGAATTTGAAGGTAGCTGGGTCTACTATCTCAAACACAATTAAAAAAAAAGATTGAGCATACTAGGCAAGGATCCTACTACTGAGCACAGTCTCACCCTCAGATATTTTTAAGTATACCCAATTGTACTCTGAATCAGAAAAATCATTTTAAATATTAAAACCCAAATAAGTTAAGAAAAAAATAGAGAGAGCCAGGCTCCAGTGGCTCATGCCTGTAATCCTAGCTATGCAGGAGATCTGCCAACCCAGGCAGGAAAGGCTGTGAGATTCTTATCTCCAATATACCACTCAGAAAATCAGAAGTGGCTCTGTGGCTGAAGTGGTAGAGTGATAGCCTTGAGCTGGAGCTGAGGGACAGTGCACAGGCACAGAGTTCAAGCCCCATCACCAACAACAACAAAAGTATAGAAAAAGATATCTAGCCTGGCACAGTGGCTCATGCCTATAATCTTAGCAATTCATAAGGCTGAGATCCGAGAATTACAGTTAACTTGTTAGGCAGACAAATCTGAGAGAGTCTCATCCCCAACTAACCAGCAAAAAACTGGAAGAAGAAATGTCATTCAAGTGGTAGAGCACCAGCCTTGAAGCAAAAAAAAGCTAAGGAATAGTGCCCAGACCTGAGTTTAAGCCCCAGAAGAACCAACAGAGAGAGGGGAGGAGGGAGGGAGAGAGAGAGAGAGAGAGAGAGAGAGAGAGAGAGAGAGAGAGAGAGAGAGAGAGAGAGAGAGAACTGGGATCTAGAGGCTCATACCTCTAAGCCTAGCTATTGGGAGGCTGAGATGGGGAAAATAAGGTTTGAGGTCAGCCTGGTAAGAAAAGTTCAAAAGACTACTTCTCAACTCAGCATGCACCTGTCATCCCAAGCTACATAAGAAGCTGAGGCCAACTTGGGCAGAGAAGTACAAATGAGATTCTATCTGCATAAAGGGAAGCAAGACTCGGCGGTTTATACCTGTGATTCCAGCAACAGTGATAAGCCTGAAGTTGGCAGATCATGGCTCAGGCACATTCTTGGGTGGGAAGTAAGACTCTATCAAAAATAACCACCAAGCCAGGTGCCAGTGGCTCACACCTATAATCCTAGCTCCTGAGGAGGTTGAGATCTGACAACTGCAGTTTAAAGGCAGCCTGGCCAGGAAAGTCCATGAGACTCTCTTATCTCCAATTAACCACCAAAAAAAGCCAAAAGTTAAGCTCAAGTGGTAGAATGTTAACCTTAAGCACAAAAGCCCAGGGACAGCACCCAGGCCCTGAATTCATGCCCCTAGACCAGCATCAAAAATAAATAAATAACCAGCAAAAAATAAAAATAGGACTGGGAGGCATAGTTCAAGTAGTAGACCACCTGCCTAGCAAGGACAAGGCCTTAAGTTCAAACTCCAATATTGCCAAAAGAAAGAAAAGGTAAGAGGAAAGGGGGGGGGGGGGGGGGAGGAGGAAGGGAGGGAAAGACAAGAAAAGAAAAAATCAGAATACTAAACTATCAAAAGTAATATATCCCAGGCAGGGAAGGTGGCTCAGTGGTAGAGCGCTTGCCTTGCTTGCATGAGGCCCTGGGTTCGATTCCTCAGCACCACATAAGCAAAAAGAAAAAAGCCAGAAGTGGCGCTATGGCTCAAGTGGTAGAGCGCTAGCCTTGAGCTGAAGAGCTGAGGGACAGCGCCCAGACCCAGAATTCAGGCCCATGACCAGACTCAAAAAAAAAAAAAAAAGTAATATTTCCCAATAATAATTCTATCAAAATTCTAAACTTCTATTCAATTGATAATAGAGCTACAAAATACACAAAGTATGAGCTAACAGAATTGAAAAGAAAACAGAGTGGGGCACCAGGGGCTCACATCTATAATTGTAGCTACTCAGAAGGCTAAGATCTGAAAGATCATTGCCCAAACCTTGTCAAGGCAGAAAAGGAAGAAAAGTCCTTACGATCTGTAACCCAAACAACCAGCTAAAAGCTATGCTGGAGATGGGGCTCAAGTGGTAGAGTGACAGCCAAGCAAATAAGACAAGTAAGTTTGAGGGTCTGAGTTCAAACCCCAGTTACATCAATAATGAAATAAACTACAATTGTAGTCAATAGTTCAACTGTGGGTGTGTGTGTGTGTGTGTGTGTGTGTGTGTGTGTGTGTGTGTGTGTGTGTGTGTGTGTGTGTGTGTGTGTGTGTGTGTGTGTGTGTGTGTGTGTGTGTGTGTGTGTGTGTCCAGCTCAACACTCTTATCTTAATAACTAGAATAAGTAGATAGTAAAACAGTAGGGATATAGAACACAAACTTTTAGTCAACTGGATGTAATTGGCACTTATAGATTATTCCACACAATGATACAATACAGATTCTATTTAAAGTATGTGGAACTTTTAATAAGACAGACAAACCATATGCTATGCCACAGCGTTTCAATAAGCTTTAAAAGATTAAGTTGTTAATTTCACCAAAATGAAATTAAATTTAAAAAAAACAATGATAATAAAATATCTGGAAAATACCCAAATGTTCCCAAAAAGCACATTTCTGAATAAAATATGATAAAGGATAAAGAAGCACAATAAGGAGAAGAAAATAATATAAAGTTAATTAAAATGAAACTGCAAGATATAAAATTTTAGGTAGTACAGTTAAGAATACTTAGAAATATATAGTCTAAATGTTTTAAAATCAACAATCTAAGATTTTGCTGGTGCCAGCAGCTCCTAGCTTCTCGGGAGGCCAATATCTGAGGATCATGGCTTGAAATGAGCTGGGCAAGAAACCCCGTAAGACTCTTATCTCTAATTAACCACCAAAAAAGCCATAAATGGAGCTGTGGCTCACAGGGTAAAGTGCTATCCCGGACCAGGACAGCACCTAGGCCCTGAGTTCAAGCCCAAGGACAGGAGCCATAAATAAATAAATCTTAAGCTCTCACGAATATGAAACTTCACTTCTTATTTGCTGCATGATTTAAAACACCAGTACATTAAAATAACCATAAATATATGATAATAGATACAAAATACAAAGGCATAATAAGTGTTATAAATGAGATGAGTGGAGGTAGAGCTGCAAAGGAATAGTCTTTTTTCATTAAGTTGATATCAATTCAAAATAGATTGTTAGAAAGTTATATGTATCTCTATAGTAACCACAAAAAACTGAAATAATCACAAGGAATAAAAATATGCCATTATCAAAATAAAATGAACATGTAAGAAAGCAAATGAAAAACTTAAGCACAGAGAAAGAGACATGAAAAACTGTAAGCCACAGAGAAAACAAACTAGCAAAAGTCTACAATCAGTAACTCCTTTAAATATAAATGGATTAAAATCTCCTATCTAGCCAAGTACTGGTGGCTTGTACCTGTAATCCTAGCTACTCAGGAGGCTGAACTCTGAAGATCACAGTTCTAAGGCAGCCCAAACAGGAAAATCCATGAGACTCTGATCTCCAATTAACCACTAAAAAGCCAGAAGTGGATCTGTGGCTCAAGTGGAGGAGTGTTAGCCTTGAGCAATAGAGCTTAGGGATAGCATCCAGGCCCTGAGTACCAATTGCAGGACTAGAAAAAAACAATCTCCAATCAAAAGGCATAGATGTGTAGAATTTTTTTTCATTTTTAAAATTGTATTATTATTATAAGTAGTTATACAAAGGGATACACTTTCCTTTCTTTCTTTTTTATTTATTTTTTTGGGAGGTCCGGTCATGGGGCCTGGGCACTGTCCCTCAGCTCTTCAGCTCAAGGCTAGTGCTCTACCACTTGAGCCACAGCGCCACTTCTGGGCTTTTTTCTGTTTGCTTATATGATGCTGAGGAATCGAACCCAGGGTCTCATGCATGCAAGGCAAGCGCTCTGCCACTGAGCCACCTTCCCAGCCCTATTTTTTTTTTGTGTGTGTTGTCCTCAGGGCCTGGGCACTCTCCTGACTTCCAACCAGGATCCTCAGATGGCAACTTCCTGAGTAGCTAGGATCTCAGGCATGAGCCACCAGCACCTGGAATGAATTTTCTTTTAAACCATAATTCAACTATATATTTTGGGAGACTTTCTTTTCTCTCCTCTCTCTCTCCTCTGTCTCTCTCTTCTTTCTCCTTTCTCTCTCTTTCCTCTCTCTCTCTGTAGGTCATGGGGTCTGAACTCTGGGCGCTGTCCCTCAGCTCTTCAGCTCAAGGCTAGCACCCCACCACTTGAGCCACAGCGCCACTTCCAGCTTTTTCTGCTTATGTGGTGCTGAGGAATCGGACCCAGGGCCTCATGCATGCAAGGCAAGAACTCTACCACTGAGCCACCTTCCCTGCTTTTCTCTTTTCTTTCTTCTTTCTTTCTTCCTTTCTTTCTTTCCTTCTTTCTTTCTTTCCTTTCCTTTCCTTTTCTTTCTCTTTCTCTGTTTTTTGACAGAGTCCTACTGGTAGTCCAGGTAGGCCTGAAACTCTCTACATAGATTATGCTGGAATTTACAGTCCTCCTACTTCAACCACTGGGATCACAGGCTTGCACTACCTTACCTTATCAAGACTCACTTTAAATCTAAGGAGTTTACAAGCTCAACAAGGAAAGACCATCTGTACGAAAGAGGGCAGGGAGGAGTAGGAACGTGGCTCAGAGGTAGACTGCTGGTATATACAAAGGTCCTGGATTTCAGTTCTAGCAACAAAAGGAGGGAGCTATAGAGGTGGTTACACAATCAGCACATAACTATATAAGATTATGTCACCTAATAGCAATGTAACATTGTAACAAAGTTTATGCTTTATGATGTTTTCAAGTTTTTAATTGCCTATCTCAGAATACATCCCTGTATTCCATGTAAAGGCAGACAAAATAGATTTTAACAACGTTGTAAGAAACAAAGAAGGATATTATATACTAATCAAAGGTGTAAGAGCCCAAAAGCTGAGCTGTGAGGCATAGAGAGGCTCAGGCACAGCACCCAGACCTGAGCTCAAGCCCCAGGACCAGCAAAAAAAAAGCCAAACTGGGAATGTTTCCCAAACGGTATAGTGCTAGCCAAGCAAATAAGCTGAACTGAGTAAGTGGAAGACACTATGTCCAAACACCAGTGCCACTGAAAGTGACAGAAGAAAAGATGCCCTGAGAGCTTCTCAGGCATTAGCAGTCCCCATCCAGTCACCCATTACTGGCTCCAGGGTATAAAACGGTGAACTCTTGAGAAGAGGATGTTTCTAGGCACCTAGGGAAGCTTTTTCCCAGGTTCAGCCACCAGGCACTCAGAGGCTATACTACAGCCATGGGGGTGGGGGAAGGGGGGGAGCCTGGACACTGACTGCTCAAGTTGTGGTAGGTCTTTGCATTATCCACATGACACTGGTTTTCCAGCCACACAGAATGCAAGTCATGAGACTTCCATACAAATTTCAAAGGTGGCCCTGGGAGGCCAGGCAATGTGTAGCAGCGTGGGTCAGGATCCCAGCCTACAGCCACAGAGAGGGCAGTGCATGAGTCTGTGACAATGAAGCTGAAGCTCTAGAGAGACTTCAGGATGTTGGAGACGCCAGGAATGTGCAAGGAAAGCTGTGGCTGGCTAGTGAAGCCAGCCCAGGGGAGAGCCAACATAGTGAGACACTGTCACACCATAAGAAGGAAGTAGAATTCTCTGCTTGTAAATTACACTTACATTCTGAGACACTTGAGGATTGGACATCAACACAGGAGCTGTGGTATGGACAAAATCATCCCATAATAGAGTTTAAGTACAAGATGAGAAGACAGGATCTTTAAAATGAAGAACATGGTTGGGTGAATCACATCAGAAAGAAAAGCAAAACTTTGAAAATAAAAGTATGAAGGGCATACCTATAATCACAGCATTTAAGGGACTGAAGTAATAGGACCATAAATTTGAGGTCAGCTTGGGCTACATAGTAAAGTGAAAAGAACCAGATGCTGGTGGCTCATGCCTATAATCCTAGATACTCTGGAGGCTGAGATTTGATGATCAAGGTTCAAAGCCAGAGAAGTCTGAGAGAGAGGGGTGGGGAGGGAGGGAAGGAGGGAGGGAGGGAGGGAGGGAGGGAGGGAAGGAAGGAAGGAGAATAGAGAGAGAATGTGTTAGTCTTTAACTTCCATTTCCTGCAGGAAACATTGTTCTCTTTTTCTATTTTCTCCATACTTCAACCATGCTGTATTCTCCCTACACCAGTCATGTTATAATAAAATAAATCTTTGCTAGCACTGAAATAAATAAATAAATGAAAGGAGTAGAAGGAGGGAGGGAGGAGGAGGAGGAGGAGGAGACAACAATCTTTTGGTCACACACGTTCTTTCTGGGCACATAGTGAGGATTCACTCTCCACCCACTAGAGCTCATGCACAACCTGTTGCCTGCTTTGGCTCAGGAAGTACAAGCAAAGTTGACATCTGTGGCCTCCATGCAGAATCTGGTCTCCAGCTTGCCACTGTCTGCGGGGGCATGCAAGTGAATGCTTGAATGGGGTCTCTATTGCAGGGACTCTAAGTGACTAACACAAGCAGGGCCTGGCCACCAGTAGAAAGTGTGCAGCACTGACTTAGAAAGACACAACTCTGCCTGGTACTAGTGGTTCATGCCTATAATCCTACTCAGGAGGTAAGATCTGGGGATCACATTCCAAAGCCTGCCTGGGCAGGAAAGTCCATGAAAGTCCTATCTCCAATAAACTACTCAGAAAAGACTGTGGCTGAAGTAGATTGTTAGCCTTGAGCAAAAGAAGCAGTCCTGGGACAGTGCCCAGGACCAGAGTTCAAGCCCCAGGACTAGTGATACCCACAAGATCTGTACAATTTGGGAGGGGTTGGGGAGGGAGGGAAAATAGGAGAAAAATGAAGGAAGGGGGAACAAGTGTGACAAGAAATGTACTTATTACCTTCCTTATATAACTGTTACCCCTCTATACATCACCTTGACAATTCAAAAAAGAGAGCCAGGTGCGAATGGCTCACACCTGTAATCCTAACTACTCAGGAGACTGAGATCTGAGATCACTGTTCAATGCCAGCCCCGGCAGAAAAGTCTGTGAGACTCTTATCTTCAATTAACCACCAGAAAACCGGAAGTGGCACTGTGGCTCAAGTGGTAAAGCACTCGCCTTGAGCTGAAGAAGTGAGGGACAGCTCCCAGACTCAGGTCCAGAGCTCAAGCCACACAACCAACCAAAAAAAAAAAAAAAGGAGAGAGAGAGAGAGAAAGAAAAAAGAAAGACACAGCTCTGCCTTGCATAATCACATAGTTCTGATGGATTCACTTGTAGGTAAAATCCCATCTGGTTGACTTCTCATTGAGACTCAAGAACACTTGGTTTTCTCACTGCTGTATGTACAATTTTTATGTTTTTATTGTAAAAATACTGTATAGATGGGTTACAGTTGTATGAGTAAGTTAATGAGTACATTTCCTATGGATGTATGTACAATTTTAAATCCAAATTTAAGTTTTCCTTGGAGCCTTGCAAAGAGACTGTAAGATAAAGGTTATATATTATCCACTTGCCCAAAAATTCAATAAAAGGATATGCAATGCTCTTAGAAAGAGTCCACGTATCCTAGCACATAAAATAGTACAAATCTGGAAAAAAAAAAAAAAGTCTTCTTCTTGAGACAGAGGAAATACATCAAAATCATTAGATATGTGGAGTTTGGAACCAGACTGCCCTGAGGTTGGTCCTAACTCCAGTCTTTCCTAATCAGTAACTGTGACTTAAATAGCTTAATCTCTTAACCTCCACTCCCCAGCCCTGTAGGGGGGTAATGAAAATACCTACTTCATACTCTGTCTAGAGTCAAATAATTTCATGAGGAGAATGTGGCATGCTGTCTGGCATATAAAATTTGGTTCTTTACTGCAACCAATATATTACTTCCAAAACAGTAATACCAGATTCCTGCCACAAAGTGGCACTGCTATCTCTAATCACCCTTTCTGAGTTACTAAAACTTTCTCAAAATGCCAAATTAGGTAAGGATAAAAGCATTAATTAAAATGAGAAAATAGGCTGGGAGGGCAGCCTTAGTGGGTAGAGTGCTTGTTTAGCATGCATCAAGCCCTGGGTTCAATACCTCACTACCACATAAACAGAAAAAGCGGAAGTGGCTCTGTGACTCAAGTGGTGGAGTACTGGCCTTGAGCAAAAGAAATGCAGGGACAGTGCCTAGGCCCTGAGTTCAAGCCCCAGGTTTGGCAAAAAAAACAAAACAAAATCTGGGTACTAAGGCAAAGGGTTTTCCCTGTCACATCAATAGTACTGTTCCCTGTCACATCAATAGTACTGAGACTATCACAAATTCCTTTTTGCCATTTCTACTTTCTATCTCTACTTATCATTAAGAATTCTCAGATTAGGGCTGGGAAAGTGGCTCAGTGGTAGAGTGCTTGCCTTGCATGCCTGAGGCCCTGGGTTCGATTCCTCAGCACCACATAAGCAAAAAGAAAAAAGCTGGAAGTGGCGCTGTGGCTCAAGTGGTAGAGCGCTAGCCTTGAGCTGAAGAGCTGAGGGACAGCGCCCAGGCCCAGAGTTCAGGCCCCATGACCGGACCCAAAAAAAAAAAAAAAAAAGAATTTTAAGATTAGCCTGGTGGCTTGGCGGTAAAAGGGCTTAATTAGCACGCTTGAGGCCCTGAGTTTGATTCTTGGTATCATGAAATAAAATTAGAAAAAAAAAAACATTAAAAATTATTTTTTTAAAAAGTGGCACTGTCGGGCTGGGAAGGTGACTCAGTGGTAGAGTGCTTGCCTTGCATGCATGAAGCCCTGGGTTCAACTCCTCAGCACCACATAAGTAGAAAAAAACGGAAGTGGTGCTGTGACTCAAGTGGTAGAGCGCTAACCTTGAGCTGAAGAGTTCAGGGACAGTGCCCAAGCAGAGTTCAGGACCCACGAATAAACCAAAAAAAAAAAAAAAGTGGCACTGTGACTCAAAGTGGTAGAGTGCTAGCCTTGAGTGTAAGCCCTGAGTTCAAGCCCCACAAGTGGAAAAAAAAAGTTCTCAAATTATGCCAGTTACAAGTAGTGGCTCAGGCATATAATAATAGCTACTCAGGAGGCTAAGATCTGGGGATCCCAGTTCAAAGCCAGCCCAGGCAGGGAAGTCCATGAGATTCCAGTTAATCACCAAAAAGCCAGAAATAAAGCTGTGGCTCAAGTGATAGAGCACTAGCCTCAAGCACAAAAGCAAAGGAGTAGTGCCAGGCTCGGAGTTCAAGGCCCAGAACAAACACCAAAAATTCCTCTGATTAACAGGGTGCCAGTGGATCATACCTGTAATCCTAGTTATTCAGGAGGCACAGATCTAAGAATCACAATCAAAGCTAGCAAGAATAAGGAAGTCTGTGAGATCTCCACTTAAGTACCAAAAAGAGATAGGGCTAGAATGGCACAGCACTAGCCTTGAGCAAGAAATGGCCATGGACAGCACCCAGATCCTGAGTTCCAGCCCCAGTACTGGCAAAAAAAAAAAAAAAGTATTCATTTCAAATAATAAGACAAGGCCCTGGGTTCTATTCCTCAGCACCACATAAGCAGTCCCCATGACAAGAAGAAGAAAGGAGGAGGAGGAAGAAAGAAGGAGGAAGGAGGGAGGAGGGAGGGAGGAGGAGGAGGAGGAGGAGGAGGAGGAGGAGGAGGAGGAGGAGGAAGGAGAAGGAAGAACAACAACAACTGAGGCAGTATTGTAGAGCGCAGAGACAGAAGTGGTGCACACCTGTGTGATTCACAGGAGCTGCTCGAGCTCTCCGAGCCTTACCGTTTACAACCTCAACCTGAGAACAATAGCAACTACATCACAAGGCCACACGTTCAGACGCCGCAGAGAACGCGAGCGGGAGGCGAGGGCCGCGGAGGGCCCCCCCGCGCCTCCCCGCACGCCCCCGCACGCCCCCGCGGCCCCCCGCGCCTCCCCGCGGCCCCCCCCGCGCCTCCCCGCGGCCCCCCGCACGCCCCCCGCGGCCCCTCACACACACCCCCCGCCCCCCCCGCGGCCCCCCGCGGCCCCTCACACACACCCCCCGCCCCCCCCCCGCGCCTCCCCGCACGCCCCCCGCGCCTCCCCGCGGCCCCCCGCACGCCCCCGCGGCCCCTCACACACACCCCCGCCCCCCCCGCGGCCCCCCGCGGCCCCTCACACACACCCCCCGCCCCCCCACACGGCCCCCCGCACCCCCCACGCGCCTCCCCGCACGCCCCCGCACGCCCCCGCGGCCCCCCGCGCCTCCCCGCGGCCCCCCGCACGCCCCCGCGGCCCCTCACACACACCCCCCGCCCCCCCCGCGGCCCCCGCACCCCCCACGCGCCTCCCCGCGGCCCCCCGCGCCCCCCCCGCGGCCCCTGCACCCCCCCACGCCCCCCCCCCCCGGCTGCGGCCGCCCCCTCGCGGGCGCCGCAGAGGCGCGGAGCGCGGGGAGGTGGCAGGCGGCGGCGGCTCCGGTGGGGGTGCGCGCGGCCGGGACGCCGCAGGAGGCTCCGAAGGACCGCGGAGGACCGGGTCCCCGGGCTTGGAGGAGAGGGAGGCGCCGCCCTGACTACCAGCCCCGACTCGCTCCCACCAGTAGATTCACCGAGCCCGGGGCCGCCCTGGCCCCACCCCGCGGAGACCGCCAGAGGGAAAGGTGTGGCTGCGGGAGCCCCGCCGCCCACCCCGCCCGCCCTCCCTCCCTCCCTCCCTCCCACCCCGGCCCCGGCCCTCCCTCCCACCCACCCACCCCACTCCGGCCCCCGTCCTCCCACCCCCGGCCCCCGCCCTCCCACCCACCCACCCCACCCCCGGCCCCCGCCCTCCTGCCCTGCCCCCGGCCCCGTCGGGGCCTGTGGAAGACCCGCCTCGCGGCGGCGCCGGGCGGAGACTGCACTGGCGCCCCAGGAACGGCAGGTGGCGCTGAGGGCTTCGGAACCCAGCGGCCCCGGCGGAGGCGCTTAAAGCTAGGGCATGTCCTAGAACCCCTACCTTTCCACGGATCTTAGCACCGCGGTGGCCGGGGGTGAAGGAGAGAGGAGGCCCGGAATGGCCTCCTTGCAGAATTGGGGAACTCGGCCCCGAGGACAGAGAGCTGGCACAGCCACCCACGGGACCACAGGACCAGGCCTCCTCTAAGCAAGGCCTTTGACCAGCTCTCCGCCAGCCCTGCACCGGATTTTCTTTCTTTTTTTTTTTTTTAATTTTTTATTGTAAAGATACTATACAGAGGATTACAGTTACATGAGCAAGGTAATGAGTACACTTCCTATTCAGCATTGTTACCCCCTCCATTGTTTATCCCCTACCATCCCTTCCATCCTTACCTTTCCCGAGGTTCTTTTTTTTTTTTAATTGTGATTAAGTGATTACATAATTTCCGGAATTTCACAGTATTGTGGAATAACAAGTTCATTCTAACTTTCCTGGAGCAAATTGTCTATCACAGTCTATAACATATAACGGTGTACACATGTACACCATACATGTGATCAGCAGCATGGGGATATTTAGTAGTGGTTCGACCTGATGAGTGGGAGTTCTTTGTTTCTTAAGTCCTGTTAATTTTGTCCTATCACCTAACATTTTGGATTTAGTATCCACTTATCAGGGAGAGACCATGTACCGATTGTCTCTTTGCTTTTGGCTTATCTCGCTCAACATGATTTCTTCTAGCTCCATCCATTTCCTTGCAAATGCCATTATTTTGTCATTTCCAATGGCCTGCAAGGATTTTAAAGATCTGAACATGAGAGACAAGGGACTTGGTCCTGAAGTACCTGCTAGGATGACCTTGCCCACGCTGGGTTCATTTGTATCCCCCTTCTGGACCCTGGACATAGCTACATGACACCAAATTATGTTTCAATTTCCATTGTTCTTAAAAGTAACTCAGGCACCGGTGGCTCATGCCTGTAATCCTAGCTACTCAGGAGGCTGAGATCTGAAAATCACGGTTCAAAGCCAGCCTGGGCAGGAAAGTCCTCGAGACTCTTATCTCCAATAAACCAACAGAAAACCAGAAGTGGCGCAGTGGCTCAAGCCACTGAGTGCTCGCCTTGAGCTGAAGAGCGCAGGGAAAGCGCCAGGCCCAGAGTTCAAGCCCCATGACCAACAACAACAACAAAAAAAAGTAACTTGGTTCTGTCAGGACAGTGCAGTCCTGTAATGCCAGCATTCAGCCTCCTGAGGTTACAGGTGTGCAACACCAGGATGCTTCAATTTACTCATTTAGGGTTAAATGCAATCATAAGGGAAACGGTTTGTTGCTATAACTAGAAGCCCAGCAGTGCTCACCAAGCAGAAGAGAAATGTAAAAGTAATGTAATCCTAGCCTGTAATCCTAGCTACTCAACAGGCTGAGATCTGAGGATCATGGTTCAAAGCCATCCTGTGAAGGAAAGTCCCTAGGAGACCCTTATCTCCAATTAACTCTCAGAAAACTGGAAGTGGAGCTGTGGCTCAAAGTAAGAGAGTGCTAGCCTTAAGCAAAAAGAGCTTAGCGACAGTACTTAGGGACAAAACAGATATAGAGCCCTGGCTCAAAGTGGTAGAACACTATCCTACAGTTAAAAAAAAAAAAATCAAGCCGGGCACCAGTGGCTCACACCTGTAATCCTAGCTACTCAGGAGGTCGAGATCTAAAGATCACAGTTCAAAGCCAGCCTGGGCAGGAAAGTCTGTGAGATTCTTATCTCCAATTAACCACCAGAAAACCAGAAGTGGTACTGTGGCTCCAGTGGTATAGTACTCACCTTGAGCTGAAGAGCTGGGGGACAGCACCCAGGCCCAGAGTTCAAGCCCCACCACTGACAAAGTAAACAAATAACAATCAGGGACAGTTCTCAAGCCCTCAGTTTAAGCCTCAGGACAGGCACAAAAAAAAGAAGCAAGTAAATGCCTAACAGGTGCTCTCCAAGGGGATGCTAGCACTGAAAAATTCTATGACTTGTTAATAGTAGATCTGGGATTCCACTGACCTAGGAATTGTGAGTGAAAGGAAGCCACAGGCAGTGAAGAGGGAGAAGGGGAAGGTGAGACAGAGGTAGAGCCACTTCTTAGCCCTGGGTAAAACAACAGGCACCCTGCTGGTACTGAGCATGGCCACTCCTGCCGGATGTGTACATCCGGGGAACTTCCAGTTGTTTTTCACTAGGCAGCTGGAGGGGAAGGGTGAGGCTCCTCTGCTTCCTGCAATCTACCCCACCCTGGAGCTCTTTTGGCAAGTATACTGACAGCTCAGGAAAGATGGTCCTTACAGCTCCCACCACCACCATCAATCTGATGACTGACTTCCTCTTCTACATCCTTCTTGCCTTAGTCCTAGCCCACTGCTGCTGTGGGTGGGGGTAGACAAGACAGCAGTCTCAATGACTTCAGGAAGCCTTGGGCTCATCTGAGTCGGGTTGTAGGGAAAGAACCACTGGTTGTATGCCTTCTCTTATAGTTCTGGTTTTCTAAACTAAGAAACAGGCTAGACCTCATAGGACCCTACACCACAGACCAGAACAGCCCTTCTCCAGCCCAACTCATGGCTGTTAGAAGACAAATGCAGGTCTGCCCTGTGCACACTGGGGTTTACATGCCCATAAGCTCTTCCAGGTCTTCTGAGAATGACCAGGATCCTGGCCAAGTGTGAGGACCTTCCTCTTCCTCTCTGCATCCTATGGTACTGAGCTACCTTGATATTCTAGAAATCTTTCAGTTAGAATATCTTTGGCTATCCCTGATTTAGCCTGGTATAACCTGGCCATGAGAATGTTCTAGGGGAACCAAGGAGCCCCTCTGGTGCCCCAGGGAAGTCATCAATACTGCAGACCTGCTGTGCCAGTCTGCTTCTGTCCTTCCTGATGGCAGGCACTTCAGACAACTTGAGTAACTTTCATTTCCTAACCTGTAACATAGGCACAGTATCACTTTCCTAGAATGGTTTGTGGGGGTTTAGAGGAGACTCTGTGGAGTCAGCTAATCAGCCCCGACTGAACACCTACTGCACAAGAGCATAATCTAGCTCCTTGTAGACAGGAAGTATTAGCATCCATCACGACCATCCCAGGAGACCACCTGGAGAGGGGCCATATCTCCCCCCTCCCCAAAGGGAACAATATGGCATCTGCCCCTATCCAGGTGGGTAGTGCTGGGGGTAGTATCAAGGTAAGGGCACAGGTAGGTCTTGGCAGTAGGAGGGAGTGGCCAGCTATACAGTGGGAGGAGCTGAGGTTAGGATCTGGGGATAATGCTAACAGGAAGTAGCCCAGAAAAGTGGGGGAGGGGGTTGTTCATTTTCTGTTTATTTGTTTGAAGCATCTAACCCTCCCCCTCCATCCTTCTCTTCCCCCACTTTGTGGTGCCTGGGTTTGAACTCAGGGCCTGACAGTTGCTAGGCAAGTGCTCCACCATTTAAGCCATGCCTCAATGCCTGTGGGCATTTATGTAGCCAATCTCCCACCAGGGCAGTTCCATCCAGTCCTTTTCCTGATGCATGCTCTCTGCATCTTCTGGCTTTGTGTCAATACTTGGAGGCATGACACTCTTTTTTGTTGTTATTGTTCTGAGACTGGGACTCCAACTCAGCATCTGATTATCTGCTCATTGACTGATACTCTACCAACTGAGCCATGCTTCCAACCCCGGGGATGGTATTCTTACAGGAGCCATACAGCCCTTCCATCCTTGGTTCTACCCCGCTTTTCCCCTATTACATGAAAATTATGGGAGGCAATTTATTATCCACTCAGCTTCTCTCCTGGACCCCCAAAGACAAGGTTAAAAATAAAAATGGAGCCCAGCGGCAGTGGCTCATGCCTGTAATCCTAGTTACACAGGAGGCTAAGATCTGAGGATAACAATTCAAAGTCAGCCCAGACAAGAAAGTCCTTGAGACCCCTCTTATCTCCAATTAACTACCAAAAAGCCAGAAATGATGCTGTGGCTCAAAGTGGTAAAGCACTAGCCTTGAGCACAAATGCTCAGGAATAGCAACTAGGCCCTAGACTGCACCAAAAAAAAAAAAAAAAATCAAAATAGAGTCAGTCATACCAAGATTCTACATCCCCAAATAACCTTCCGAGAAATCACAATAAGAAAGAAAATAGCCCAATTTCACACCCAGGCCAGTTTCAGTTGGCATGATAATGCACTTTTCTCTGCCTTAAGCCTTACACAGACAGCAACCAGAAATTACCTGATTATTTTCCTATTGTTTTGTCTCCTTCTTCCTACCTTATGAGGAAAGTAACTTTTTGTTGTTGTTGTTGGTTGTGAGGTTTGAACTCAGGGCCTGGGCTGTCTCTGAGCCTCTTTGTGCTCAAGGCTAGCACTCTACCACTTGAGCCAAAGCACCACTTCCAGATTTTTTTGTTTTTTTTAGGAAAGTAATATTGAAACAACCAATTTACTGCTGGCAGCTCATGCTTCTAATTCTAACTATTCAGGAGATTAAGATCTGAGGATCACAATACAAAGCCGTTTGTCTGCCAAACTCTCTCCAATTAACTGTTATGTGGTAAGAAAACAGAGAAGCCACATTTTAAGAGGTAAGATCAGGACTCTTTATAAGATGGACTCTCGTCACAAAGTGCTGCAGCCCTGCAAATACACTTAACACCGTCAGAAAACTGAGCCATAAGAGCAGGAGAAGAAAGACAGAGCCAAGAAACAAAGCAGAAAAACAATACCAACAACCCAGATCAGCTCCAATGGAGAGCTGAAATAAGACACCATGTTGACTGGGAGAAGCACCAAGAGACAGGACACAAGCAGACAGGAGACACACGGCATGGCATACCCACATTTGAGCTGGTCTGGGCCTTATAGGGTCAGGTTAGGGGGCAGGGTCGCAGGGAGCTTGAGAGCTCATGACCTGAGGCTGGCAAGTCCAGTAACCTACTGTCCAAGACCCTGCCCCTGCCTCTAGGAATTCAGGCACACTCATCACCTGGAAGTGGGACTTCCCTGCCTCCACTATGAAAACAAGATGGTACCAGTTAAACCCAGTCAGTACCTTATCATCCATCATGTGGGCAAGATGGTATCAGTTAGATTCAGGATCCCTACTTCACAACCATTATGAAAATAAATATGGAGATTCTTCAAAAAAATTGAACATTTGGGCTGGGAAGGTGACTCAGTGGTAGAGTGTTTGCCTTGCATGCAGGAAGCCCTGGGTTCAATTCCTCAGCATCACTTAAGCAGAAAAACCTGGAAGTAGCTCAAGTGGTTGAGTGCTAGCCTTGAGCTGAAAAGCTGAGGGACAGTGCCCAGGCCCAGAGTTCAAGCTCCAAAACCAAAACCAAACAAACAAACAAACAGCACTTATCTGAAAGATGGCAGAACTAGCCAGGTGCCAGTGGCTCACACCTGTCATCCTGGTTACTTAGGAGGCTGAGATCTGAGGATCACTGTTCAAAGCCAGGCAAGGCAGAGAAGTCCATGAGACTCTCATCTCCAATAAACTACTCAAGAAAAGCCAAAAGTAGGGCTGTAGCTCAAGTGATAGAGTGCTATCCTTGAGCAAAAGAAGCTCAGGGACAGCTCCTAGGTCCTGAGTTCAAGCCCCAGGACCAGCCAAAAAGAAAAAGAAAATTAAAGATTACAGGACTGGATATTATAAAGGCATCAGGACACCCATGCTCATGGCAGTACAGTTCACAATAGCTAACAACAGACAAACAGACCAGTCAAGAAAATGTGGTATTACCAGGCACTGGTGGCTCATGCTTATAAACTTAGCTCCTCAGGAGGCTAAGATCTGAGAATCTCAGTTTAGAGGGCATACAAATGTAAGTGACTCCTATCTTCAAATTGTTAGGTCTGCCTGAGAAAAATGGTTCCTTCCCCATTGTTCTCCCTTGGTGTAGGTGTGGCTCCCTCCCTAGAAGCCCAGTATTCATAACCTAATTAAGTGCTGCACTGGGGGCAGTGGGAGGTTCCCCCAGGCTCTGAAGTCTTCCCTGTGGCCACACCTCCTCCCCACCCTCTCCCTAAAAATCAGTTTCCATCCTTGGTCCACCCCTTGTTTTGCCCCTTTCCCCCCTTTGCTTCCTTTTCCCTTCCCCCTGCATCCCTCGCACCCCCTGCATGCCTCCATCTTGTGCAGGCTGGCAGTGTTGTAAGGTGAACTATCCCAGAAGCCACTTTTTGGCATATGGAATTTTGGAATCTTTATTACACGTTTAGCAGGCCACAGATAGCCAGTTGTTACAAAGGCCTGCAGCCCCCAAATACACTTAACACGGTAAGGAAACAGGCCAATAATCCCAATAAACAATACCAACAAACTAATTCAGCCCCAATAGAGAGTGGAATTGGTATGCCATAATGACCAGAGATGAGCTAGGAGACTGGAGACTGAACAGGATGACAGAGACACACGTGGCACGGCGTCTATGATGCCTAAGCTGTTCCAGGCCTAAATAGGGTCTGGGCAGGGGGGTAGGGTCACCAGCCCCAGGCACTGGACTGACAGGTTCAGCAATCTAACAGCCAAGTCCCTGCCCCGGTCTCCAGGGATCCAGTTTGCCTATCACCTGGGAGGAGGGAAATCATCTTCCCCCACTGTGAAGACAAGAGGCCAGACTTTAAATGGACATACTCAGGTACCAGCAAACTTTCCATCTAGGGAAGATAGGCCTTAACCTTCCATCTAGGGTATGCTTAGAGGCTACTCAGAGGCTGGTGATTCAAGCCATTTAGGGAGTTAATCAATACAGAATCAGAGCATTCTCTATCTGCAAAGCTCTCCCATGGCTATTACATCAGCAATGCTCTAAAGCAGAGCCCTCAAGATCATCCCATTGAGCCAGGCATCTGCACTTCAAAGGATGGTTATCTCATCTCTAGGCCTTGGAGCTGAGTGAACAGCTCCCCCATCTCCTACCTAGGCACCCGAATGGCTGCAAGAAATTATTTATTTAGGCTCAGCCACCTTACTTGAGTAGTATGCTCTCCCCCACAATAAATTCTAATGCCTGAACCATGTGGTGGTCTCCTTCAGGCCAAACCTCATATGATAGGGCCAAGACCCAGAAAGGGGGAAGTATCAAGAGTCGCTCGACCCCCTCTCCTCTTTCCTTCTGAGGGTCAGTTCGCCTCCTCCCCTGCCCCAAACCCAAACTACCAAACCTTACATAAATAACCTGTAAAAAAGCCAGAAGTAGAGGCATAAATGCAGGTAGTAGAGTCTGGTCTTTAGCGAAAAAGCTAAGGAGCATTGTCCAGTCCCTGATTTTAAGCCGAGTACTGAAAATAAAAAAGAAGAAAATGTGATATATAACATTATTATGCTGAGTGCAAGTGGCTCACACCTGTAATCCTAGGAGACTGAGAAGTGAGGATCATGCCCAGGAAGAAAAGTCCTTGAGACTCTTATCTCCAATAAGCTGAAGTGAAGAGGCTGAGTTAAAGTAACTTCTCACAGACATCCTGGTGCCTTGCTGGGTGGAGAGGCCTTTCCACCCAGCTCTGAAAAGCCTACAGGTGAGAGAGGCTATTCAGAGAACTTTGCCACAGAGAATGCTCTGATTCTGCCTTGGTTACCTCCCTAAATGGTTTAATCTCTGGGTAGCCCTAAATCACCCCTATATGGAAAATTTAAGCTGACCCCTGAGCTACTTTCTTAGTTGGAAAGTTCTATTGGTACCTGAACTACTTCCTAATATGGTCTGCTTTTGTTAGGGCTGGGTCTCCACTCAAGCATTTGGTTTTTGTCTTTAAAAGCTTGGTTCAAGGCTGGGAAAGTGGCTTAGTGGTAGAATGCTTGCCTAGCATGCTTGAAGCCCTAAGTTCAATCCCTCATTACCACATACACAAAAATAGCCAGGAGAGGTGCTATCCTTAAGCCAAAAAAGCTGAGACACAGTGTCGAGGCCCTGAGTCCAAGCCCCAGGACTGGCAAAACAAAACAAAACAAAACCTTGGTTCAAGCTCTGTTCTGGGCTACAGGTCTTTGAGACAGGAGTTTACCTGCCGACACTGGCTCTCCAATAAAGACTCCCAATTTGACCTCTCAAAATGTAGCTTCTCTGTTTCTCACAGACTGAGTTACCTTACAATAAAACCACTCGGAAAAAGCCCAGGAATGGTGCTGTGGCTCAAGTAGCACCCAGACCCTGAACTCAAGCCTCAAGACAGGCAAAATAAATAAATAAATAAAATAAAAATAAAATATAATATTTAAGGTAAATTAAACAGGTAGGTTTAATTGGGTAGCCAATAAAGAGAACACTGAAGGAGGATCCCACACATCCATCCCAGAGGACCACAAAGAGTCAAGCAGACACAGGAGAAAGATTATTACAAGGTTTATCAGAGGAGCCATATTTCCCCAAGAGAGAGCACATGGCACCTGTCCCTATCCAGGTAGCAGGAGGGTCTGGGGGATAGGAAGTGAGGTAGATGGGAGTTCAGGTGGGTCTGTGCGGAGAGAGGGAGGGGCCAGCTGTTTGGAGGGAACTCGAGGAATGGGAGAGGGGCCCAGGACTGGGAGGAGTTGAGGACCAATAATACTAACAAACACCACATGGCATTTAGGTATTCAATAGATTAAATGATGAAATAAGCAGCATATTCTGTCTTATAGGCCCATGGGCTAATTGGATGGTTCTTTTTTTCAGGTAGTATCAACTGTTATACTGGACCCATTGCATTGTCCAAAATGGCTTTATTCCCATGTCTGGCAGTTCATGCTGTCCACTAATTGGGAGTTTTTTAATCTGAGTCCAGGACGCAAACATGGTACCAGATGCTTTCATTGTTCATGAATTAGTGCTCTACCAATTGAACCATACCTCCAAATCCAAGCTGGGAGCTCAGTTGAGGTTTTTTTCTTTCGTTTTTTTTTTTTTTTGTCAGTTGTGGGGCTTGGACTCTGGGCCTGGGCGCTGTCCCTCAGCTCTTCAGCTCAAGGCGAGCGCTCTACCACTTGAGCTACAGCGCCACTTTGGGTTTTCTGGTGGTTTATTGGAGATAGGAGTCTCACGGTCTCTCCTGCCCGGGCTGGCTTTGAACCGCGATCCTCAGATCTCAGCCTCCTGAGTAGCTAGGATTACAGGCATGAGCCACCAGCGCCCGGCTTCAGTTGAGGTTGTTAATTGGAGGTCTTGGTACTCCTCCACATTATGGTTCCCAATGCAACTGTTCCATGAGTAAGTGTCTAAAGAAGGAAAAGTTAGGTACCAGTGGCTCACAGCTGTAATCCTAGTTACTCAAGAGGCTGAGCTATGAGGATTACAGTTCAAAGCCAGCCTGGGCAGGAAAGTCCATGAGACTCTTATCCCCAATTAACAACCAGAAAACCAGAAGTGGTGCTGTGGCTCAAGTGATAGAGCACTTGCCTTGAACTGAAGAGCTGAGGGACAGCACCCAGGCCCAGAGTTCCAGCCCCAAGACTGACAAAAAAAAAAATTAATAAAAATAAAAATAAAGAAAAAGGAAGTAGTCAGTTGTTTTTCTAAAAGGAAGTAGTCAGTGTTGGAAGTCCTAAGAGAGACTTCAACTGAATTTGCAGTCACAGTACTGCA
Source organism: Dipodomys spectabilis (assembly GCF_019054845.1). NCBI lineage: Eukaryota > Metazoa > Chordata > Mammalia > Rodentia > Heteromyidae > Dipodomys > Dipodomys spectabilis. Next base: position 498,472 of record NW_024870842.1, on the reverse strand, counting down.
TTGATGTAAAGAGCAGTAAGTAGCAGGGTATGATAGCACATGCTGGTAATTCCAGAACTCCGGGGCTGAGGCAAGAGAATTTGAAGTCAGCTTGGACAATAGGAAACAAAACAAAAACTTCAAAGCCAAATAGTATGCCCATACTGAAAAGGAAGTAATCGGAGTCCACCTTTGGAAGTTACCTAACATGAGTTAAATAAATCTCTACAGAAACTCATCAACACTAGATATATTCATTCACTAACTCATGAAGAGACTTACTGCATTTGCTACTGCATTCAGCTCTTATAACAAGGCATGACACATAGAAGTGCTCAGCAAATACTTGATAAATGAATGAATGAAATAATCACTCAACCATACTAACCAGCCACTGGTATATAAGCAGGCTGAGATGATTTCATAACAACCTGAGATTTCAGCTGGGCTTTCAAGACAGTAGGCTTGGGCTGGGAAGGTGGCTCAGTGGTAAAGCGCTTGCCTTGCATGCATGAGGCCCTGGGTTCGATTCCTCAGCACCACATAAGCAGGAAAAAAAAGCCAGAAGTGGCGCTATGGCTCAAGTGGTAGAGTGCTAGCCTTGAACTGAAGAGCTGAAGGACAGTGCCCAGGCCCAGAGTTCAAGCCCCGCAACTGGACCTCCCCCCCCCAAAAAAAAAGACAGTAGGCTTGGAAGTGTATGCTGAGGAGAAGTTGGTAAGAAATAGTGACCAGTGATGAGCAACTTGTCCCATCTCTTGTTCTGCATACACATGACTGACCAATACCCTCTCAATTCCTGCTGTCTCAAACTGAATAGGGCCAAATGCCAGTAGTTCATACCTACAATCCTAGCTTCTTTGAAGGCTGAGATCTGAGGATCATGATCCAAAGCCAGCCAGAGAAGAAAACTCTTAGCTCCAATTAACCATCAACAAGCCAGAGGTGGAGCTATGGCTCAAATGTTAGGCATGTTAGTCATGAGTGAAAAAGGTAAGGGAGCTGGATCTCGGTGGTTCATACCTATAATCCTAGCTACTCAGGAGGCTGAGATCTGAGGATCATGGCTCAAAGTCACCCTGGGCAGAAAAGTTTGTGAGACTCTTATCTCCAATTAACCACTCGAAAACCCTAAGTAAAGCTGTGGCTCAAAGTTCTAGAGTACTCGCCTTGAGCACAACAGCTCAGGGACAATATTCAAGCCCTGAGTTCAAGCCCCATAACTGACCCAAAAACAAAAAGCTAAGGGACAGGACCCCATGCCAGAGCTCAAGTACTAGTACCAGGGAACACACACACACACACACACACACACACACACACACACACACACACACACACACACACACACACACACACACTAAAAACCTCACTGGATGCTGGTAGCTCACGCTTTTAATCGTAGCTATTCAGAAGGCTGAGATTGTTAGAACCAGGTTAAATTAAACAAAAGAGTGTTAATTAGATCAAGGAAAGATGAAATTTAACTGGACAAACAAGTACCTAGGAATGGAACAAACTGAGGCCTGGCATTTGCAAAGTGTGTAAGAATAGAGCCAAACCTGAAAGGCAGGATCTCCCTGTAGAGAAAAACTCCACTATAATCATTATAAGGAAAAATTCCATAGATAAAGGCTTGAAGTAAATCGGTGAGTTAAACACCAGGTTACTGGAATTTGGTAAATAACAGTGAAACTCAGAAAGATCCAGAAAACCTGGAGAGTGGTTTGATTTTGGGGTGTGATAAGTAAAAAATTTGGAATGTGGTTTTTGCTTCAAGGACTTATTACTTTGCTTATGGAGACTGTAATTGCTATTTCACTAACTTGCTTCTTTGATGGGAATATTTGGGATAAGGACTTTGCCTTGTGACTTATTGCCTTGGCTATAACTTTGCCTTGTGACTTATGGCCTTGGTTATTGGAATGACTGGAATTATAATCACCATTTTGTAGTCACTAACTGCTAGTTCTGCTTCTGTAACTTGCTTCTTTGCCCATCGTGAAACTACCACTGGCCACCTGTGAGTGGCACCTTCCTCCTCCCCCATGGATCTTGCCTTTAAATATCCTGAGCTATTTGACTTTATTGCTGGTCTTGGTATAGTGGAGGTCAGCCACGATGGCTAATAAACAATTCCTAGCCCTATTGACTGAGTATTGGTGATTATGGGTTTGAATCCCACCAGCCCCAGGAAAGCTGGAATATTTCAAGATCTGGGGATCTCAGTTCAAAGCCAGGTGGGGCAGGAAAGTCCATGAGACTCATTTCTCCAATTAACTTCCAAAAAGCTAGATGTATAGTGATAGTTCAAGTGGACACAGTGCTAACCTTGAGCAAAAAAGCTCAAGGACTCATCTGAGTCAAGCCCCAGAAATGTCATGCACACAAAATAAAAATCTCAATGGGGCAGGACAGTTATCAGAGGAAACTCAGGGAGATTTCATTAGAGTGTATGTGTGTATACATGTATGTGTGTCACTTAAAGACACACAGAAACTCTTCAGTAGTCTGCAGAAAAAAAGGAAACCACCAGGTTCAAATTAGCTTTTCTCTATAGACAGGGCTCTCCCTTATTTGAATAGGCAATGTCTGAGGATATTTTCGATGTTGTCCCACTAGGGGATGATTGTTGCTGGTGTCTAGTAAGGGAGTCCTGGAGTATGGCTAAAGGTTCTACACTTCATAGGATGGGTCCCTGCACAACAAGGAATTAGCTGGCCCAAACTGTCAATAGTGCACATTGAGGAACTATTGGAGAAGTAACAGGAATTGCTGTGAATTAGAGGCACCCAGGAGCTGGTAGGCAAGTCTCTGTGGTTATACTTGGCCAAGAAGCTGTGTTCCCACCTACAATGGCTGGGTTTTACAAATCATATAATATTGTAGTTATTTTTGAAATCTGCATTAATTTCAGAGGGGCTTTGCTAACATGGGTAATAAACACAAACAGAAATACACAATAAGAGAAATAAAAAGATAAGAAGTTGACCAGGTTAGCTATAGGGAAAGTGATAGCTTAAAAAAGATTAATTAGACTTTGCCAGAGAACCACTCAGACATCCAGGTACAGAGAACAAAGAAAGGTTTATTGTAGGGAAATGGGGCCGGCAAGACTCCTTCTCACAAGGGAGGAAAGCGAAGAAGCACCGGCTGTTGTCTGAGGTGACCTATAGAACCTAGGAGGTTTAGGAGGGGCTAGAAGGGACTAGGAGGCAGAGAACCTGGTGTGGATGTGTGGGCCAGGGGCTTATTAATGGCCGACTAGGATTTATGGCTGCTATCCAAATAGTAGATAAGGGATTCTGCAATTACCCAGACCTGAAGGTCACTCTAAGGAGCTCTTGTTACCTTATATGGTGGAAGCTGCCCCAGAGAAATGCCATCCCAAGGTAAAGGGGGCTGGAAGTTGATTATTTACTGCCTTTACTACATGGGCCTGGCGTTGCCTAGGAAGGGGGCATCCTAAACTGTGGAGAAGGGAAGGAGTGGACTAAGGGATGGGAAGAGACTCATTTTGCTAACAGAAAGAATGGTGAAACTTCTGGGCACCTGTAGCTCATGCCTTAGTCCTAGCTACTCAGCAGGCTAAGATTTAAGGATCATGGTTCAAAACCAGCTCAGGCAAAAAAGAAAAGTTGTTGAAGCCATGCGCCAGTGGCTCATGTCTGTATTTCTAGCTTCTCAGGAAGATGGGAATCTGAGGATTGCAGTTCAAAGCCAGCCCAGGCAGGAAAGTCTGTGAGACTCTCCAATAAACCATTCAGAAAACTGAAAGTGGCACAGTGGCTCAAGTAGTAGAGCGCTAGTCTTGAGCTGAGCTGAAGAGCTGAGGGACAGCGCCCAGGCCCAGAGTTCAAGCCCCATAACCGACAAAAAATAAAAATAAAAAAAGGTTGTTGAGACTCTCATCACCGACTAACTACCAAAACAGTCAGAACTAGAGATGTGGTGTGTTAGGAAACTGATTCATGAGAGTATTAGATTAAGGAAAGAGCAGAAAATAATCTCAGCAGACCAGATCAACTTTAATGGAAAGTTGAAGAGGGATACCACAGTGACTTGAGAAGAGTCAGGAGACATGAGGCTTGGCATAGTGGAGGTAGGGGTAGGAGACTTAAGTAAGGGGTAATTGGTATAGACCAGGGTCTCAGCTAGCTGCAAGGTTCAACGAGTTTCTTGAGTTTATGGTACAACCCTATTGTCTGAGCAGGATTCTTGGGGCACCTATCACCTGAGAGGGTGAGAGAGTGGGCTTTCATATTTAGATTAAGATTCCCAGGAAGGGTGGTCATGGGCCAAGCCTAGGACCAATATTGAGTTGTGAGAATAAAGCAGATTCCCATTACTTGTTACTTCTGTATCAGTTGAATTTGTGACACCTGGCGCTTGGATGCTTACCTCCTCCTCTGGGGATTCAGTCAGTAGCTATTAACTTTTTTGTTTTGGTTTGGTTTTTTGTCCATTGTGAGGCTTGAACTTGGGTCTGGACACTGTTCCTGAGCTCTTTTCCTCAAGACTAGTGCTGTACCACTTTGAGTCACGGCACCGCTTCCAGTTTTCTTGTAGTTAATTGGAGATAAGAGTTTCACTGGCTGGGAATGTGGCTTTGGGGTAGAGTATTTACCTGCATGCATGAAGCCCTGGCTTTGATTCCTCAGTACTACATAAACAGAAAAAGCCAGAAGTGGCACTGTGGCTCAAGTGGTAGAGTGCTAGCTTTGAACACAAGAAGCTCAGGGACAGAGCCCAAGCCCTGAGTTCAAGCCCCAGGACTGGCACAAAAAAAAAAAAAAAAAAGTGGCTTCTCTGTGTTCTTGTGACTGGATTTGTATCTGATTTACCATACAACACATATGCATGTAATTCCATAAAGTGGGAGGCTCCAAAATGCAGCCAGATAACTAAGTTTTACTGCATCCTGAGCTATAGAACACAATATGGGCTTGGGGCTTCTGGAGAGGTCATAACAGGAAATGAGTGGTGGAAAAGACTGTCTTGTTAAATTGAGGCACTGAAGACTGAACCAGTCTGGGGTTTGAACTCAGGGCTTTGGTGCTGTCACTGAGCTTCTTTTGTTCAAGGCTAGCACTCTACCACTAGAGCCACAGTGCCACTTCTGGCTTTTTCTGAGTAGTGTATTGGAGATAAGAGTCTCACAGACTTTCCTGCCTGAGCTGGCTTCCAATCCCAGTGACAGGAGTTTATTAGCCTCCTGAGTAGCTAGGATTACAGGCATGAGCCACTGGCACCTGGCCCAGAATTCCTTGCTTGTTTGGTAAGCATACTACCCTTAGGAGCTCAATCCTTAGCCCAGGTTGTCTTCTTATGCAGAGAAACTTGGGTAATGTGTCTCAGAGCAACTCATCCAAAGAATTGATTATAAACTGACAGTGTCTTAAGTTGTTCTGTCCTGGTTGACAACTGATACATGACACTAAATTCTTTGCAACCTCAGCATTCCAGAAGCTAAGGCAAGAGGACTATGAGTTTGAGTGTCTCGACACACACATACACACACACACACACACACACACACACACTTGGGAAAATGGAGAATGGAAAAGGAATAGGCTAGACTCTATAATCAACAGGCAAGGACTATTTATTGAGGAACAGTGAGGGTCACAGACCTTCCCGTGGGTTTGAAGGTTGTTCAAGGGACTGGATTTTGGGGTGGGCTTATATAGGGCTTAATAAGGAAGCATAGAATAAAAAATGGGCTATGGTCTTCTTGGGATCAAGGGTGATGTCCTTGCCAAGGCCCACAGTGGAAGCTGGGTGTGGGGGGCTATTGTTTCCTGGGGACCACGGTTGGAATGACCTGCCTGTTGACAAGCATGTGAGCACACATCTTGTGCTTTGCTTGACCCTGGGAAAGAAGGCAGGACACAATCCTTCACACACAATCCAACTGAGTTTCTTTTTTGAGAATTTATCTTTAGTCAGACAAAATAACTTCAAAGAAAGTCCTTCCAGATTGCTTCTAGGGATGAGAACAGGAGGGAAGAAGTTGGTCATACTAGGTGGCAGTGACTCATGTCTATAATCATAGCTGCTCAATAGGCTGAGATCTAAGGATCACAGTTAAAGTCAGCCCAAGTAGGAAAACTCTGTGAGACTCTTGTCTCCAATTAACCACCAAAAAGCCAGAAGTGGACTGTGACTCAACTGAGAAAGCAAAAAAGCTACAGCACCCAATCCCTGACTTCAAACCCTAGTGCTGGCACTAAAAAAAAAATTAAAAAGAAAAGATGAGGGGCTGGGAAGGTGGCTCAGCGGTAGAGCGCTTGCCTTGCATGCATGAGGCCCTGGCTTTGATTCCTCAGCACCACATAAGCAGAAAAAGCCAGAAGTGGTGTTGTGGCTCAAGTGGTGAGCGCTAGCCTTGAGCTGAAGAGCTGAGGAACAGTGCCCCGGCCCAGAGTTCAGGCCCCACAACTGACAAAAAAAAGAAAGAAGATGGTCAGAATCCTTGATTCTTCTTGGTTTAAAGAATTTAATGCACCAGACAGTATACTTTGTTACTTTTTGCGCTAGTTTATTAAAACTATTACATTATCAAAGCATGACTGCATTTTGGTTTCTTATCCAAAGTCCTACTTATGATTACACTAGAAACACAAATCCCAGGAAGCCACACTTACCCATACTACACATAGCTGGCAGGGGAGCATCTAGACTGTTTATGGGATGGGTTGGTATGCACAGTGCCATCCTACGTGCAGGTCCACCAGTTTGTGTGTTCACTCAGTAGAGAGTCAGACTGTCTGAATTCAAACTCCTAATGATTCACTGGCTCTGGAAGGTTCTAGAACCTATTTGTCCATATCATCATCTTTCAAATATCCACTGTTGAAGCTTTAATGTCATACGGCAAGAAAACAGAGAAGCCACATTTTGAGAGGTAGAACCAGGAGTCTTTAAAATCCAGTCCCTTGCACAATCTCCAAACCCGTAGGAAGGTCTGTGAAAGAGGAGGATCCCACACATCCATCCCAGGGGACCACACAGAGGCAGGCAGGCACAGGAGAAAGATTATAAGGTTTATTAGAGGAGCCATACTTCCCCCAAAAAGGAGCACATGGCCTCTGTCCCCATCCAGGTAGCAGGAGGATCTGGGGGATAGGAAGTGAGGTAGATGGGAGTTCAGGTGAGTCTGTGCAGAGAGAGGGAGGGGCCAGCTCTATGGAGGGAACTTCAGGACTGGGAGGGGGCCCAGGTGTGGGTAGAGCTGAGGACCAAAGGTGAACATAATACTAACAGTCTGTGTCCCTCTCTGTTCCTCAATAAACAGTTATTGCCTGTTGACACTCAAATCTGGCCTATTCCTTTTCCATTCTCCTCCATTTTCGCAGCATATGGTGCCAAAGACCTAGGTGAGGAAAAGTGCCCGGAATAACTGGATCCCCTCAGCCGGCCTCCTGATGGCCTCTCATTGAACCCTTTATCTTCTCTTTCCAAGGCCTTCTCCAACGTGAGCACGGAGGTCTCCCAGCTTACTTTGGGCTAAACAGTAACCTGAAACAACCTCGTGACCTTTTTCTTATGTAAGCAATGCATGTCTTATGGATGGCCTCCTGGCATGGCTTCAGGTATTATTAGCCCCCTGTGTAAACCCAGAAAAGGCCTTATCTCTCCCCCTATTCTCTCTCCCTCACCCTGTCCCCAGACTCTGGATCTCAAGCACTTTGCCTTTTGACCGACTCTACCCACCACCTAAAAGCTTCAGGACAAGGTAACCAGCCCAACATGGGGACTCCAGGAGTCCCTTCCTTCTTTTTTTTTTTTTTTTTGGTCCAGTCGTGGGGCTTGAACTCTGGGCCTGGGCACTGTCCCTCAGCTCTTCAGCTCAAGGCTAGCGCTCTACCACTTGAGCCACAGCACCACTTCCGGCTTTTTTCTTTTTGCTTATGTGGTGCTGAGGAATCAAACCCAGGGCCTCAGGCATGCAAGGCAAGCGCTCTACCACTGAGCCACCTTCCCAGCCCCAAAGGGTTGTTGTTTTTTTTTGTTGTTTGGGGTTTTTCTTTTTAACTGTATTTTTTTTGTCTTTTCTTTTTTGGTACTGGGGATCGAACCCAGGACGTTGCACTTGCTAGGCAAGCGCTTTGCCACTGAGCTACATCCCAGCCCTCCTTCCTTCTTTCTTTCTGTGGGGTCCCCAGAGAGTCCAGGAGTCTCTTCCTTGCTGACCCCCCTGACACCCTTTAATTAGGACCTTTAGGGACACCCTCTCCTAATTATTGAGATCCATTCATTTGCTTTCCCAAAGCCCCAGGGACACCTGGAGCAATGGGACAGGTTCCTGTAGTGCTACCAAATTTTCTACTTTGTCTCCCAGAGACATCCCCTTGGCTTCTCTGGGATCTAATTTTTTTTGGGGGGGTCCGGTCGTGGGGCCTGAACTCTGGGCCTGGGTGCTGTCCTCAGCTCTTCAGTTCAAGGCTAGCGCTCTACCACTTGAGCCACAGCGCCACTTCCGGCTTTTTTCTTTTTGCTTATGTGGTGCTGAGGAATCGAACCCAGGGCCTCATGCATGCAAAGCAAGCACTCTACCACTGAGCCACCTTCCCAGCCCCTCTGGGATCTAATTTTGAGACTCTCAGGGTGACTGATTTACAGTCAAAGAAAACTGACTTGTTTGCCTGTCGAAGTTGTCCTGAATTTAGAACCTTGGATTTTACTCTTACCGATGTAAAAAATCCTCCAATGAAACAGCAAGGGGTCCAAGGTCCCCTACACCCAAGCCCTCCTCTACCTCCACCCAGAGACACCCCCCCCCCCATTATCCTGTTCTGCCCACCAAGTCCTCCTCTACCTCCACTCCAGCGGGCCACCTGCCCCTGCCTCCTGCCTGGCTCACCAAGTCCTTCCCTGCCATAAACCTCTCAGCTATCTCCTCTAGAAAGGGAAATGTCCATAGCCTCTCTCCTTTCCCCCTTCTCTCTGACAACCTCCAGGCCAGAGATCATTTACTATTACATCACCTGCATTTCCACTGACAGCCCTTGGGCTTGTGCTCTTGAGAGTGAGATGCAGGCAGAGAAGCCCCTCTAGGTTCCCTCTTAAAGGCTAACCATCCTGGATCAGTGGTTCCATGAGCCCAAGTCTTTTCTTCATCCTTGGTGTTGTAACTACGTGCCTCCTCTCTGTAGCCAGTCTGGATTCTCTAAATGAAAACTGTCTGCCTACTGGGAGCAGTTAGACAGATAGCATACTCCAAACAAGCCTTCATTCTTTTCTATGTCTAGTTACTTCAACATCTGGATTCTTAATTTCTTCCTAAGGCAAAACTACTCTATGACGTTGCTATAGCCCCGTCCCCCGCTCCCCTGAGAAACCCCTTTCTCCCTCAATTCTTTCTTTTTTTTTTGTCCGTTGTGGGGCTTGAACTCTGGGCTTGGGCATTGTCCCTCCGCTCTTCAGCTCAAGGCCAGCACCCTGCCTCTTGAGTCACAGCACCACTTCTAGTTTTCTAGTGATTTATTGGAGGTAAGAGTCTCATGGACTCTCCTGCCCGGGCTGGCTTTGAACTGCGATCCTCAGATCACAGCCTCCTGAGTAGTTAGGATTACAGGTGTGAGCCACCGGCACCAGGCTCTCCCCTCAATTCTTAAGTCCTGAAGATTGACACTGATAGGGTAAAATAGACGTTGCCAGGGAACCATGCAGACATCCAGGTACAGAGAACAAAGAAAGGTTTATTGCCAGGAAAGGGCTGGCAAGACCCCTTCTCTCAAGGGAGAAGTGAGAAGAAGTGCTGGTTGTTGTCTGAGATGATTTATATAACCTGAGGTTTAGGGGGAGGGACTAGAAGGGGATAGGAGGTGGAGACCCTGGTATGGATGTGTGGGTCAGGGGCTTCATCATGGCAGACTAGGATTTTCATTTAAAAAAAAAAAAAAAAAAACCCTCTAAGTGCTCCTTAAAATTTTTGTGCAGAAGTGTATGTGTGTGTGAACATATTCAAAGTTATTTCAATGTAAACTGTCATCATGGTGTAAAAATTACTTGCTTTTGGACTGTATTTTTTGTTGTTGTTGGTCATGGGTCTTGAACTCTGGGCCTGGAGGCTGTCCCTTAGCTCTTCACAGCTCAAGGCTAGAACTCTACCACTTGAGCCTCAGCACCACTTCCAGTTTTCTGGTGGTTAATTGAAGATAAGAGTTTCACAGATTTTCTTGCTCAGGCTGGTTTGAACCATGATCCTCAGAGCTCAGCTTCCTCAATAGCTAGAATACAGGCATGAGCCACCAGTGCCCGGTTAGGACTATAATTGTTAAAAGGAAAAATCTTTATCAATGGAAGTAGCAAAAGGAATGACAACCATCCCTGCTCTTAGCCAGCTTTAAGTCTGAAATCTAACAAACTGCTCTGTGCCCCAGCAACTTGCTGGATAGAAGTAGGGAAGAGGCAGGGAGACGGTGTGGCCAGGTGAGGGAGGTATGGCCATACCAGATTCAGATGTGACTTTAGGGCCTGGGACCCTCCCTTGGTCTTTTGTTTTGTTTTGTTTTTTTGGTTGGTCGTGGGGCCTGAACTCTGGGCCTGGGCGCTGTCCCTCAGCTCTTCAGCTCAAGGCTAGCGCTCTACCACTTGAGCCACAGTGCCACTTCCAGTTTTTCTGCTTATGTGATGCTGAGGAATCGAACCCAGGGCTTCATGCATGCAAGGCAAGCGCTCTACCACTGAGCCACCTTCCCAGCCCCCTTCCTTCAGTCTTATGGGTGGCATGACTAGGGGCAGCACAGGACGTATCCTCTGAGGGGGAGGTGATTACCTCCAGGTATGCGTTACCCAGGTGATGCAGGTACTTACTGGGAAGAGACTTAGCCAAGAGAAGGGAGGAGTCTGCTCCACCTTCCCGGGATGCACCTTATATCCTCCTTCCCTTCCCTGTAATGAGACACAACTGGGCTTCTGCTCCAAATGGAACTTTTTGGGCTCGTGGCCAGGGTTTGTTCTCCTGAGTTATTCATATTAACTGGTCCTGCCACCTTGTCAGCCTTCTGCTGGATCTCACCTGTTCAAAAGGTTCTCTTTAGAAGATAACAACCCTCACTTAGGACACTATCTGGGAACAACCAGAGGCTTTCCTTATACCACCCTGCACTGCCCAGTGCAGACCTGGACCCTGAAGACCCCAGCCCTAGTGATTCCTCAATGCCCCCATGTGAACAGGAAGTAGCCAGAAAAGACAACAATGTCCTTCAACCTTTTCTTTTTTCTTTTTTTTTGTTGGTCGTGGGGCTTGAACTCTGAAGCCGGGCACTGTCCCTGTGCTCTTCAGCTCAAAGCGAATGCTCTACTGTTTGAGCCACAGCGCCACTTCCAGTTTACTAATGGTTTATTGGAGATAAGAGTCTCATGGACTTTCCTGCCCGGGCTGGCTTTGAACCATGATCCTCAGATCTCAGCCTCCTGAGTAGCTAGGATTACAGGCCTGAGCCACCAGCACCTGGCTCCTCAAATTCCTTACCTAGGTCCTTACTGTGTTTACTAAATGCTAGCCATTGATTGTGTCTATAGCCAAAATGCACACAGTGACCACTTCAACTCTACCTCTTCTGAGTTCAGAAATGAGGAATAAAAGTAGAAGGAAGAAGCTAGAACTGTAGCTCAATGGCATAGCACTTGTTGAACTTAAGTGAAACCTTTGGTTTCTTAAGTTGGGTTAGAGCCTCAGTCGATATAGATTAGAAAAACAGTCAATTGGGGAATTACAATTAGATCAGATGTGAGGATGGCTAATTAACCAAAATTAGTTGCCTGATAATGAAATGGGGGCAGGAGACATCAAAGAATAAGGATCTAAGGACAAAAGAATGAGGAAATAAAGACTGGACAGTAAGTCTTTGGTGTCACAATTACAGGAAACAGAAAGGAGCCCTGCCAATCAGAAAGCCAACCAGTTTTCCATATTTAACCCAAGGCCAAGCTCTTCCCACAGTTCTATGCCAAGTGCTTTTTTTCTGCCACTTGAAAGGAATCCTTCACATCCATCCCAGGGGACCATGCAGAGGCAGGCACAGGAGAAAGATTATTATAAGGTTCATTAGAGAGGCCATATTTCCCAGGAGAGGGAGCACATGGCATCCATCCCTATCCAGGCAGCAGGAGGATCTGGGGGCCGGAGGTGAGGTAGGTATGTACTAAGGTGATCTGGGTGAAGAGAGGGAGCAGCTAGTAGGGAGGGAACTCCAGGGCAGGGAGGAGCTCAGGTATGGGTGGAGCTGAGGATCAAAGGTGAGCATAGTGCTCACAGGAACAACTCCAAAGCCATCTCATGAATGTCCTGGGCTGGTAAGGCTGGTCAGACAAGTGAGGATGATCAGTCTAGGGAAGTGTGGCCCAGAAACTGCAAGGCAGTTTCTTTTTTGTCACTGGAGGACACCTGAGAGGTTCCCTCAGCTTCCCACAAAGTTGCAGTTCCTTGAGATCCAATCATGTAAAGCATTTGAGGTTGTCTCACAAAAAGATGAAAATTTTAGCCAGGATTTATTTTAGTAAAACAGGGTTAAAGTGCTTGATCTTCAAGCAAGAAATGGGAGTTCAAGACTAAAAATGTGACTCAGCTTATTTCGGCTGGTCCTGGGATTTGAACTCAGGGCTTGGGTGCTGTCCCTGAGCCTCTTTGTATTCAATGCTAGTACTATATATTCAATGCTAGTACTCTACCACTGGAGCCACAGTACTACTTCAGGCTTTTCCTGAGTAGTTTATTGTACATAAGAGTCTCATGGCCTTTACTGCTTGGGCTGACTTCAAACTGCAATCTTCAGACCTCAGCCTCCTGAGTAGCTAGGATTACAGGCGTAAGCCACTGGTGCTCAGCTTTATCTATAGCTTTTATACTGAGATTCCTTACAGTGAAATTGGGTAGATTAAATGTGTAAGGTTCATTCAAAAGTCAGGTGACACTCAGGACTTTGTTGTTGCCAAATATGTCTTTCATTCTTTATGTCTCTATCCATTTAGGAAAACTTTCCAGATTTCTAGTTTAATTTATGAGTCTGGCCCTTTTAATATTTGCTAAAAATAGTTTTCTTGTTTCCTCATCTATCTTTTTTTTTCCTTTTCTTTTTTGTCAGTTGTGGGTCTTGAACTCAGGGCCTGGGTGCTGTCCCTGAGCTTCTTTGTGCTCCAGGATAGTGGTCTACCACTTGAGCCACAGCACCACTTCCAGTGTTTGAGTGGTTAAATGGAGATAAGAGTCTCTTTGGGGCTGGGAACGTGGCTCAGTGGAGAGTGCTTGCCTTGAACGCATGAGACCCTAGGTTCGATTCCTCAGCACCACCTGAGCAGAGAAAGCCGGCAGTGGCTCTATGGCTTAAGTGGTAGTGCTAGCCTTGAGCTGAAGAACTGAGGGACAGCGCCCAGGCCCAGAGTTCAGTCCCCATGACTGGCAAAAAAAAAAAAATCTCTTTGAGACTTTTCTGCCTGGTTTGAACTGTGAGGCTCAGATCTCAGCCTCCTGAGCAGTTAGGATTACAGGTGTGAGACACTGGCACCTGACTTCATCTATTCTGGTTTATATTCTTATTTGTTTTTTGAGTAAGGTGATATCTCCACATTTTTCCTATTCCTACCACATTTCTCCTTGTTTCCAATAGTTAGAAACGCTTGAGAGTTCCTTAAAGGGAAATTCTGACCAATAAATAGTAAGAACACAAAGCTGTTTATCTTTGGTGGTATGTCAACTCGGAACACAGTTTATTGTCCCAGTCTATTTTTATGGATGTGTGCATATACTACTGCTGATTTTCTAACTTGTTTCTTTTATTTTTTCCCCTTTTAGACAGGCTCTTGCTATTTTGCCTATTCTCATCTCAAACTTTTTTTTTTTTTTTTGCCAGTCTTGGGGCTTGAACTCAGGGTCTGAGTGTTGTCCCTGAGCTTCTTTTGCTCAAGCTAGTGCTTTACCTGTTGAGCCACAGTTCCTCTTCCACCTTTGCAGTTGTTAACTGGAGATGAATCTCACAGTTTCTTCGCCCCGCCCACCCGCCCTGCCTGCCCCTGGCCTCTTATTCTTTCTTTTGTTGGTCATGGGGCTTGAGCTCTGGGCCTGGTTGCTGTCCCTCAGCTCTGCTGCTCAAGGCTAGCACTCTACCACTTGAGCCACAGTGCCACTTACGGTTTTTTCTATTTATGTGGTGCTGAGTATTGAACCCAGGGTTTCATGCATGCAAGGCAGGCACTCTACCACTGAGCCACCTTCCCAGCCTGAGTCTCACAGTTTCCTTCCTGAGCTTGCTTCAACCCGTGATCCTCAGATCTCAGCCTCCTGAATAGCTAGGATTACGGGCATGAGCCATAGGTGCCTAGCTTGGTCTCAAACTTTTGATCATCCCAATTCAGTTTATCCAGTGTCAGGATTATAGATATGGGCTACCATGTCTGGTGTACTTTGAGTTTTAGAAGGTCGGGGGAAGCTTTTCAGTGTGGTATTCTTTCTCATCCCTTACAATTATACAATTACAGACTCGCTACCAGGGAAGTTACTGGGAACAACTGGTTCCCAGGAACCAGTCATGGGAAAGCCCTGCCCAATTACTAAACAATAGCAATTCTGTTGTGTACAAGAAGACAGGAAATAACTAGTTGTGCTGACAACATGCCTAATGTATCCACTGTGATTCTGTGTGCACTCTGTCAGCAAGGCCACACTTACCACGTGATCTGCCTTAGCCAATCACAGGTGATACACCTGTTGGAGCAAAGCTGCTGGTTATATGAACATGAAGGGAAGGCCCATGGGAAGAGGAAGCTGATGATTTGTGAACTTAAAGGAGAGATCCTTTGTGCTGACTCATATCTTCGTAGGTACCAGTAGAACATGTGCCCAGTTTTTGAAACATATGGAAAACCCCTGCTGTCTGGATCCCTGGTAGGTTTTACCTGGGGTAATCCCTATTACCAAGACATTCCCCCTTGGCATTTCCAACTGAGACATCATCTTTTTCCTCTTGTAGGCTTATACAGATGGTGCAGGTTCACAGTTCAGTGTGGTTATAAAACCAAAATACTTTCTAAGAAAGTCGAGGCTCATCTATATTTCTGAGTAACAGCTAGTATTTAAGGAGAGCTTAGTATGTCTGCTGGTAAATCCTCAGCCCCTCCCAACACATTTCAGTAAGGTGAATGATTACAGGTGTGAGCCAACAGTGCCCGACTAATAATAAGCCTTCTTATAAACCTTCTTCTGGGAAGTGGCGCTGTAGCTCAAGTGGTAGAGCACTTGCCTTGAGCTGAAGAGCTGAGGGACAGCACCCAAGCCCAAAGTTCAAGCCCCACGACCGACCAAAAAAAAAAAAAAAACCTTCTTCTGTGCATGAAGAGTACGTCCCACCACTAGCCCCTGAGTTAAACTACTTTCCCCCTCCTCTCCCTCTTCCTTTTTTGTGGGGCTTGGGGGCTTGAACTCTGGGCCTGGGGCTGTTCCTCAGCTCTTCAGCTCAAGCTAGCACTCTACCACTTGAGCCACAGTGCCACTCCAGTTTTCTGGTAGCTTATTGGAGATAAGAGTCTCCTGGACTTCCCTGCCCACATTGGCTTTGAACCATGATCCTCAGATCTGTCTCCTGAGTAGCTAGGATTACAGGTGTGAGCCACCGGCACCCAGCTAATAATAAACCTTCTTATGAACCTTCTCCTGTGCATGATTTGTCTCTGCGTGGTCCCCTGGGATGCATTCTTACACCCACAATGATCAATTCAGAGAAATTAACACTTTATATTTCACAATTTGTTTTCATGAACTCAGAACACATAGAATTAGAGGTGAGTGGAGTGAAACCTTTTATCTTTACAGATGGGAAACAGACCTGGAGAGGGATTTTTGGTTTATTTTTTAATTTGCTCAAGGTCCAGTCTTACTAGTGAACTTCTAAACTCTCACTTTGTACCTGTCACACAACACATATAACTTTATTTCACATATAACTTTTTCTCACAAAGAATCATTTCCCCAAATTGTATTTATTTATCTATTGATTCATGGTTAATTTTTTTTTGAGACACGTCTTGTAAGTAAGTAATGTAGCTCAAGCTTGCCTTGAACTCAGGATTCTCTTGCTTTAGCCTCCATTGTGCTGGGACTAAAGCTGCACACACCATGCCTGGCTTTATTTTTATAATTGCTTTTCAATTTCTCACATGCATTGCCATTTTCTTTCTTTTTCTTTTTTTCACCCCTGAAAGAGGGTGAAGAAAAGGAAAGAGAAAGAAAAGAACGGGTGTGTGGGGGAGGGGGAAAGCTGGGCAGGTGGCTCAGTGGTAGAGTTGCTTGCCTTGCCTGCATGAGGCCTGGGTTCGATTCCTCGGCACCACAGAAACAGCAAAAGGCGGAAGTGGCGCTGTGGCTCACGTGGTAGAGGCTGGCCTTGCGCTGAAGAGCCGAGGGACAGCGCCCAGGCCGAGTTCCGGGTCCAGGACCAGACCCAAAACACAAAAGAACGGCGGAGGTCGGGAAGGCGGAGACAGGAGGATCGCGAGCCTGAGGCCGGACCACGCAGTGACCCCAGCTCGCCAACGAAACTGACGAAGCAGGGCTGGGGGCGCGGCTCGGGCGGCGGGAGCGCTGGCCCTGTGCGCGTGAAGCGCGGAGGTCAGACCGCAGAGCTGCCACGCAAAGGCCCGGAGCGGGCGGACGGTTAAAAGCGTCACGAGAAACTCGCTTCCTTTGGAGCACCTAGAAAGCGCGCGGGCCTCACCGAAGGCCGCCACAGAGGCCTCCGGAACTGTCGCCCTGACCCACACGGCGACTGCGCGTGACGCAACTTCCGCTATCACGATCTCTCCCCTTCCCCCTCCCTTGCCCGCGGGCCGCTGGCTTCAATGACGGCGGCGGGCGGGGCGCATGCGCGAGCCCCGCGGCGGTGAACGAGCGTCGGGGATTTCGGTCCGCAGTTGCATCGCCGGAGCGGCCGTGGCGGGATGGTGTAGCCGGTTCTGCGGGCGGGCGGGCCGAAGCGAGGCGGCCGGGGACGGCGGACGCCACCTGACGGACGTGAGCGCCGCGGCCGCACGCTGAGGGGGCGTCGCCGCCGCCGGTCCCCGGCGCTGCCGCGGGAGGCCGCACCCGCCATGGCGGCCCGGGCCGTGCTGGACGAGTTCACGGCGCCCGCCGAGAAGGCGGCGCTGCTGGAGAGGAGCCGCGGCCGCATCGAGGGCCTGTTCGGCGTGAGCCTGGCGGTGCTGGGCGCGCTCGGGGCCGAGGAGCCGCTGCCCGCGCGCATCTGGCTGCAGCTCCGCGGGGCGCAGGAGGCGGTGCACAGCGCCAAGGTGAGTCGGTCGCCCCCGCTCGCCCCCCGGGGTCCCCGGCGCCCGGGACGGCCACGCGCGCGCCCCGAGGTGCGCTCCCCGCCCGTAGCCCAGCCTGGTGCCTCGCGAAGCGGTTTCATCTCCGGGCCTCAGTGTCTCCATACGCAAAGTGGCGCTGACAAAAGCACTTTTGGGGACAGTCTCGGGGATGGCGTTTGGAGGGCGCAGGGTCTGGTGGGGCTCAGCGTCGCGATTGTCGCCTGCTATCTGTCCCCCCGCGAATGCTCCCCACGAAGTGCGCAAGACCCGCAGCTCCTGGGTCTCAGCCCTCCTCTGTAAGGGTTCTGAATGAACCCTTGGGGAGATAGGATGTTTGATCTCTTGTTTAAAACAACTCCTTGTATGGATACTAGTTACGACGTTTACATAATACCTGTAGCACCTCACTTCAGATGTTACCCCAAATAATTGAGAAGGAATAATGTCCTTAAAAATCCGACGCGGTGCTTCTCGCTCTTCCTTTTCTGATGAACAGCTGGGGAAACTGAAACTCAAAGTGTGACTCACCTAGTGTCTTATCCGCATTTTAGACTTTACACCTTCAGCTGTTTATTTCCTTCCCAGGCCAAACAACAAAATGTGTCTTTCGAGGAGAGAGAAGCATTATGTCTTCTGAAGGTTTTTCAATTGAACCTACGAAATAAATCCATGAATTGAGTTTGCAGTGAACTTGAGGTGGGCTTTTTTTTTTTTTGTCCTGGGCTTGAACTCGGGGCCTGGGCGCTGTCCGTGAGTCTCTGAGCTCAAAGCTAGCATTCTACCACTTGAGCCATAGCGCCACTTCCGCTTTTTTCAGAGGAGTTTATTGGAGATAAGAGTTTCACGGACTTTTCTGCCCTTTCTACCTGGTCTGGCTTCCAACTGTGATCCTCAGATCTCAGCCTCCTGAGTAGGTAGGATTACCAGTGTGAGCCATGGGCGCTAGGCTAGGCTAGCCATTTGTATAACATCTGTGTGCAAGGAAGACTCACAAAACATAATAGGGAAGGGCCAGGTTTGTAGGGGCTGGAAGTGAGACCCTCTATTGGTGTTGGGAGAGTCTCCCCATCCTATGATCAGGAACTTCAGAGGAAGCCCCTCCCTGCACTTGATGTGCCCAGTTTGCTGCATACAAAAGCCCAGTGCTGTTTTGAAGAGGCATTTCCTGAACTTCAGGCTTTCCCCAGATTCACAATTTTTCCGGGTTTTCCCAGGTCTTAGTAGGACATCAGGATTCTGAGATAGGGACTTTGTTTGCAAAGCCCATGTCCTTAATATCTGCCTCCCAAATAAGGAGGTTCTGTATCCTTTTGGGCAAATTTCACTGCCCTTTGAGAATCGTAAGTAGTTGGAGCCTCTGACTTTCTTAGATTTAATAAGTAAAAAGTCTGGATGCTTGGGTTGTTCTACCCCACAGCTTAAACTTAAAACATGTAAATGTTGCATCTTGCCCTTCCCCCGCCCCCTTAATTCATTAAATCAGTTATCTCATTTTAGTCAGCTCATCTTCCTTCTTTCTCTCTGTCTACTACTTTCTCTTATTACCTAGGGTCAACTAAATTGAAATATTCTTACATTTTCTTTCTTTCTTTCTTTCTGCCATGGGGCTTGAACTCTGGGCCTGTCCTCAGCTCTTCAGCTCAAGGCTAGTGTTCTACCACTTGAGCCACAGCGCCACTTCCAGCTTTTCCTGCTTATGTGATGCTGAGGAATCGAACCCAGTTTCTCATGCATGCAAGGCAAGAATTCTACCACTGAGCCACCTTCCTATCCCCTCTCACAAATTCATCCCTCTCCTTTCTGTTTCCTTTTTTCTTTAATTGAGATCTTGGTGTTTGTGTGTGCGCTCCTGCTTCATTACTGCATTGCTTTCTGCTCTCTCTGTCAAGAGTAATCTTTGTTAGAGTAATCACAACCCTGCCTGGAACCTTTTAGGGACAGGTGTTACCTACCTTCTCTAGTCTTACAGGACACCTACTATACCAACTCCATCTCTCTCTTCTTTTCTTTGCCAATTCTGGCACTTGAACTCAGGGCCTGGGCACTGCCCCGAGCTTCTTTGGCTTGAGGCTAGCACTCTACCACTTGAGCCACAGTGCCACTTCCAGCTTTTTCTGTTTATGTGGTACTGGGGAATCGAACCCCGGGCTTCATGCATACCAGGCAAGCACTCTTATCACTAAGTCACATTCCCAGTCCTCCATCCTATTTTCTGTTTTAGCAGCTTTCAACTTAAACTTCTACTCTAGGCTAGTTTACCTTTGCTGGGTGTTGGCCTATTGGTTCTGCTTTTTCTCATTACACCACAGGAGTGGACAGTACTTTACAGAAAAGCCCTACTCCTTCCACCAGGCTCTTCTATTCCAATTCATCGTCTATCCCAGCCAAGAATTTAGTATAGCATGAGATAATTGGAAAAGGTGTATCTTACAGTATCTTAGTAGTTATGTCATCTGCTGGGTTATCTTTTTAACATATAAAATTACTCATACTCTGATCATCTATACATTTATAAGAAATCTTTTTTTTTTTTTTTTTTAATTTTGGGTCCGGTCGTGGGGCCTGAACTCTGGGCCTGGGCACTGTCCCTCAGCTCTTCAGCTCAAGGCTAGCCACTCTACCACTTGAGCCACAGCGCCACTTCCGGCTTTTTTTTCTTTTTGCTTATGTGGTGCTGAGGAATCGAACCCAGGGCCTCAGGCATACAAGGCAAGTGCTCTACCACTGAGCCACCTTCCCAGCCCAGAAATCTTTCTTTATCCTTTTTTTTTTTTTTTTGCCAGTTCTGGGGCTTGAACTGAGGCCCTCGGCACTGTCCCTAAGCTTCTTTTTGCTCAAGGCTAGCATTCTACCACTTGAGCCACAGCACCACTTCTGGCCTTTTCTGTTTATGTGGTAGTGAGGAATTGAACCCAGTGCTTCATGCATGGTAGGCAAGCACTCTATATTACTAAGCCATGTTCCCAGCCCCAAGAAATCCTTTTTTTAGTGGGGGGGGGTCTCAAAGACTCCTGGGTAAAGGTTGAATGCAACCCTCCAGGACTTTGACAATTATTATGTTACATTATTTTTATTTATTTTTTGTCGGTTGTGGGGCTTGAACTCTGGGCTAGGGCCTTGTCCCTGAGCTCTTCAGCTCAAGGCTAGTGCTCTACCACGTGAGCCACATCACCACTTCCAGTTTTCTGGTGGTTAATTGGAGATAAGAGTCTCTTGGACCTTCCTGCCCAGCCTGGCTTTGAACCACAATCCTCAGATCTCAGCCTCTTGAGTAGCTAGGATTACAGGCTTGAGCCACTGGCTTTGTTACATTATTTATAGAAGAGGGAGGTTTTATTTTTATATTTAAGGTGTTTTTTTTTAAATTCTGGACCTTTTTTCTTTTTGAAATTTTACCTTTTTTTGGAGGAACTTGAAACAGGAAATGGGTTTGGAGGAAATATTTAGAGCAAAGAAGAATTGAGCTGGGATTTCTGGTGTGTTCTTATAACCCTGGAACTCTAGAAGCTGAAAGCTGGAGGATCTAGAATTCCAAGCCAGGCTGAACTATATTGTAAGAAAACTGACTCATGAGGGTATCAGAATAAAGGTCTGAAAGCAAACTCACAAACCAACGCTTTATTCTGGAGTGAACCTGGGAAGGGCGACTGAGTCTCCCCTACAGCGTGGATGAAGGGGAAATGGTGCCGCCCCGCCCCTTTACAACTAGGACTCTTTAAATATTAGGCAGAAAGAGTGAAGTGAGGATAGAAGAGGGGGTGGATGGAAGAGAGGTGAGATGGAGGTGGGAGTGGGTGAGCAATGTTATTTTGACTGAAGAATTTCAAGGTTTCAGCAGCATCTGTGCTTGTGGGCGTCAGATGTTACCTTGGTCTCAGCCTCTCTTCGAAGACTGGTACATTAGTTCTAGGGTAAGGGGGAGATTGTTTAGCAGGGTCTGCAGCAAGGACAGTTCTAAGATATGGCTGTTGGGGGCAGGAGTGCTTTAGGTTAAGTCATTTTCCATCATATATAATGAGACCCTGTCTCCAAAACATTCAGATTTCAAACTAGAGTCCTTGCTCTTGCTAGGCAAGTACTTACTACTGAGTTGTGTTCTCAACCCAATGATTTTAAATGGTTTCCACTATGGCTTGTTTTTTTCTTTTAAAATGTTAATTCAGTACACCTTCACCACTAGAGATTTGATTTATTGGGTCTTTGTTTACTGGTGGGTTACAAATCGGGAGCTACTGGAGGGAAGTGACAGTGCTTAGGGAGATTGAAGGAAGGCTGAGTGCATATTTTGTTACAGAGGAAATTTGTTGGGAGGAGCAACATTTTAGCTAGACTTTGAAGAGCCAGGAAGCTTGCTAGGTACTTGGCATTTTTGAGAGGAGGTAACTATGAGCAAAGGTTTGTGGTAGAAAGTTTCAAAATGGGAAATGAAGGCTTAGGTCCCGGCCCTGTTCAGTAGAGTAAGGGAAGGTTTTGAGAGGAAAAGAATTTGTCAGAAACTCTGGGTTGGATAAGGTGGAGTGGCATGTAGGTTTTAAGTCTTGGTGGCAGGACAGCTAATATGGTTGATTTGACATGTTGATTGGTTGGACCACCAGGTAGTCAACTTTTTGTTTTTTATATTTTGAGGCAGAATCTCACTGTCAGCCCAAGCTGGCCTGGAACTTAAATCCTCTTGCTTCAGCCTCCGCAGTGGTGGAATTGCAGGTGTTCATCAGGTAGCTGGCTGGTGGTCAACATTTAAGGAATACATATTTGTCAGGAAGTGCATTCAGGGTTGTCCATAACTCAGTATTGCAGTCTGGTAGGGGAGCAAAACAGAAAGGATGGTTTGATACCTGTAGAAGATGAAGTTTGTGAAGGACATTAGCACATAAGATAGATTCTAAATGTTTTCCGGAGACAGTTTCTGGTGGAGGGAAGCGCCATGTGCAAAACCATGGGGATAGGAATGTGATTCTATTAGCTTCCTCAAGTATAGGGACAGTTTGGAGGAAGTTGTCTGAGGTGGAAAGGGATGGGTTACAAAGTGCAGCCTACTGAAGAACATGGATTTTACCTTGCTGGTGGGCAGCTGAGAGTTTTAAATGTGAATGATGTTTATATCTGGGCTGATGTGCCATTGTTAACTAAAACCAAACGTTCCTTTTGTTTTTATTCAGTGCTGCGTGTTGAATCCAGGGCCTTGGTATTCCTAGACAAGTACTCCACCATTAGCTGCAAGCTACAATCCTAATCCCAGTCAAGACTTTCTTTGTTTTTTGTTTTTTTTTGGTTGGTGGGGCTTGAACTCTGGGCCTGGGCACTGTCCCTGAGCTGCTCAGTTCAAGGTAAGGGCTCTACCACTTGAGCCATAGCATCACTTCTGGTTTTCTGGTGGTTAATTAGAGATAAGAGTCTCATGGAAGCTGGGTGCCTGTGGCTCATGCCTGTAATCCTAGCTACTCAGGAGGCTGAGATTTGAGGTTTGGAGTTCAAAGCCAGCCTGGGCAAGAAAGTCTGTGAGACTCTTATTTCCAGTTAAGTACCAGAAAACCGGAAGTGGTGCTGTGGCTCAAGTGGTAAAGCGTGCTCACCTTGAGCTGAAGAGCTGAGGGACAGCGCCCACAACCAAAAAACAAAGTCTCATGGACTTTCCTGCCCAGGCTGCCTTTGAACCCCAGTCCTCAGATCTCAGCCCCCTGAATAGCTAGGATTACAGGTGTGAGCCACTGTCCCCTGGTTCCAAACAAGACTTTTTTGAAGTTTCATCTGAAATATCTTATTCAATGACATATGATTGAAAATTAGGTTTCTAGTTGGGGTAAATTACCAGCTACACATAGACCATGTATACAAAGAATGCTGTTTAGATTTGCCTAGTCATCTCTGTCCACTGGTCCCTGGGCAGTGGAAAGGGAGTTCTGTAATCCAACAAGCAGGAGGCTTAGGCAGGAGCCCCAGGAGTTTAAGACTAGCTTGGGAAACTGCAAGATACCCTTTCCCTCTCGAAGAATGAGAAAGTGTTTAGAAGCCTAAAATAACAGTATCAGAAGAAAGCAACTGATACACGGTAGAAGTAACTTTTTTTTTTTTTTTTTGGCTGCTTTGGCTCTGAAAGCCAAAATGAGACACACTTGGACTTAAGCAGCAGATGCAGGTGCCCTGAGGCTGCTAAGCTAATAGCTGTAACAGGTAATTGTACTTGGGCACCTCACTAGATCTTACAGAGCTGCCAAACAAACTGTAGAATTTTCTAGAAAGTTAGAAGCATACTTTCAAGGAACTCATGAATGAGGGAACCAACAAAAATATAAAAATGGCTGAGTGAAGATCTAAGTTTTTAATCTGCACTTCAAAAGGATGTTGAAATAAATTGCTCATTTAGTTGACAGGTTAGCTAATGTTTTACCAAGCAATGAAAGTCATTACCTTTGTTTTCTTTCTTTCCTTTTTTGGTCCAGTCATGGGGCCTGAACTCTGGGCCTGGGCACTGTCCCTCTTCAGCTCAAGGTTAGCGCTCAACTACTTGAGCCACAGCGCCACTTCTGGCTTTTTTCTTTTTGCTTATGTGGTGCTGAGGAATCGAACCCAGGGCCTCATGCATGCAAGGCAAGCAAGCACTCTACCACTGAGCCACCTTCCCAGCCCATTTACCTTTGTTTTCTACCAGCTGAGACAGCTGACATCTTTGCTGGAAAAAAATCCCCTACATCTTAGCTTGTAACTTTATAGTGATCAGGAATAACTGGTGAAGATGGGCTCTGGTGGCTCACCCTGTCATCTTACCTAATCAGGAGGCTGAGATCTGAGGATGGCAGGTTGAAGCCAGCCCAGACAGGAAAGTCCAAGAGACTTTTTAATTAACTTCCCCCCCCCCCCAAAAAAAAAACCCAAAACAACAACAACAAAAAAAAAAAGCATGGAAGTGGAGCTGTGGCTCAAGTGGTAGAGAGCTAGCCTTGAGCAAAATCTGAAGGACAATGCCCTAGCTCTGAGTTCAAGCCCCAGGACTGTTGTGTTTGCATGTGCACATGCATGTGCACACACATGCAAGTAACTGGTGTAACTGGGCACTAGTGGCTTATACCTATAACACTAGCGACTCATGAACCTGAGCTCTCAGTTCAAAGCTAGCCCTGGCAGGAAAGTCTGAAGTAAGACTTCAGTTAATTAGGAAAAAAAAAAGCAGGAAGTGGAGTTGTTATTCAAGTGGCAGAGTGCTAGTCTTGAGCAAAGAAAGCTCAGGGGCAGTAGTGCCCAGGCGCCAGGACTGGTGAGTGCTCATGTGTATACGGGCATGGAATAATGAGTATGTCAGGCAGAAGTACAATGCTTAGAGAAATAATTTTGGGGTGGGCCCGAGAGAGTGGTCAGTTATGACTGTTATCTGATAATTTTCTTCTTTATTATTTCTTCTCCTTCTCCTTCTCCTCCTTCTCCTTCTCCTTCTTCTTCTTCTTTCTTCTTTTTCTTTTTTTTTCTTTTCTTTGTCAGTCGTGGGGCTTGAACTGTAGACCTGGTTACTGTCACTGAGCTCTTCAGCTCAAGGCTAGAACACTACCACCAGAGCCATAGCGCCACTTCTGGCCTTTCTTTTTTTTTTTTTTTTTAACTGTTTATGTGGTGCTGAGGAATCGAACCCAGGGCCTCATGCATTGGAGACAAGTACTCTATCACTCTGAGCCACCTTCCCGGCCTCTCTTGTTTTTCTTCTTTTTTTTTTTTGTCGGTCGTGGGGCTTGAACTCTGGGCCTGGGTGCTGTCCCTCAGCTCTTCAGCTCAAGGCGAGTGCTCTACCACTTGAGCTACAGCGCCACTTCTTTCTGGTGGTTTATTGGAGATAGGAGTCTCACAGTCTCTCCTGCCCGGGCTGGCTTTGAACCGCGATCCTCAGATCTCAGCCTCCTAAGTAGCTAGGATTACAGGCGTGAGCCACCAGCGCCCGGCACTCTTCTTTTTCTTTTTGCTAGACGTTGACTCCAGGGCCTTGCACAAGTGCTCTATTACTTGAGCTGTATTCTGGCCTAAGTGTTTGAGAATTTTTCTTACTGTTATACAGATTATTAAAATGGGAAATACACTTGTCATTCTTGCTGTACATTTTAATTTTTTTTTTCTTTTTATACTGGGGTTTGAACCCAGGAGCCTGAAGCTTCTTCAGCTGGTGCTCTGCCACTTGCCCTGCCTCTAGCCTCACTTATTTGCTGGATAATAGAAACACTGTCTCAGGACTTTTCTACCAGAGATAGCTTCCAACCATGGCTGGCTTTCCAGATTGCAGCCTTCCTAGTGACTAGGGTTACAGGTGTGGCTGTACCACTTTTTTTTTTTTTTTTTAATGCAACAATGCTGTTTTATGAATTGGAAGAGACAGAACTGAAATGTTTCCCACCCATCTGCTGCTGCCTTTTTAAAAAAAAAATCTTTAAGTAGTTGTACAAAGAAGTTTCTATTCTACAAAATAGTATATGAGTACAAAGTGTCTGACAACATTGTCAATCATCTCTCTTAACCCATCCCTTCTCTCACTTTCTTTAATTGAGATTAGGTGATTACATAAATTTCACATGTTTCACAGTATTGTAGAATAGTGATACTTAGAGTCACAAACAAATTTTAACTTTCACAAGGCCAGTTGGTGTCATCATGGTCTATACAGTTTGGCCACACACTCTTAACTAGTGTTTTAACCACATGATTGATAGACGCTATTTTGTTGGAGTTCTAAAATCTTCTAATTACCGCCTCAGGAAGTATTTGTTAAAACATCGATTCATTCAGGGTTTCCCAACAGTGATGCTGTTGGCTTTGGGACTAGATAATTCACTTTTGGGGAATGGGGCCTGTACTGTGTATTGTAGGATGTTTAGCACATCTCTGGCTTACCCATCAGATGCCAGAAGCATCTGCTGAGTTGTAACAACCAGAAATGTCTGTTGACATTGCCAGATGCCTCTAGGATGGGCAGAGAAATTCTTCCTCCACTGGAAGAGTTAAAGAACTATAATAAATATATAGTCTGATAGAGCTGTAGTATTATAGTTTAATAAGACATTGCTGTGAAAGACAGATTAATATATATCCTCTTGGATTTGTCTGCAGGTGCTTTTGGACAAGAGAAGAAGTAAGGTTAAGCCAGGCAGCAAAAGTCAGTGAGCATATTAGTTCAAATGATAGGGAATTGGTTCTGAGGATTGTGAATATTAACTCTGTGTAATGAGGACCTTTGAGAAACTTTTAGAAAGGTTTTTTTGAGCAAGGAAGTGAAACATATGTGCTTTCAGAAATCACTTTGATCTTGAAACACAGGAGTGGAGTGTGATGGCAGTAGAATTTAAAGTGGATTGCCATATTCACATGACTTCTAAGTAACTCATCGAAAGGGAACTTGGATGAAGTAGAAGGAGCATAGGCTATGACTCAGACCTGAGTTTCAGATTCAGATCACTAGTGGGATGGTGAGCCTAACAAAATATTGAAGGATGGGGTAAAGATTTATAATTATCACCAGAACAGTAAAAATTAGGCTTGGGAAACAGGGCATGATGGGTTATAGCTATTTGGGAGGCAAAAATCTGGAGGATCACTAAGGCCAGCCTGGGCAAAAGGTAGCAAGACCCCTTTAAATCAACAAGTCACTTATCTGGGTCAGGCTTGGAATACAAGCTACTAGTGAGCATAAGTAGGAAGATCGTGGTCTGAGGCCCCCAGGCAAGTGCAGTAGACCTATAGGGGGAGGGGGGCAATCAAGATGTGCTGGGCTGGGGTGTTGTAATCCTAGCTATTCAGGAAGCAGGAAAGTCTGTGAGACTCTTATCTCCAATTAACCACCCAAGAGCTGAAAGTGGAGTTGTGATCCAAGTGGTAGAGCAGCAGCCTTGAGCAAAAAAGCTCAGGAACAGTGCTCAGGCCCTGAGTTCAAGCCCCAGTACAGGTATACATAAAACCTGAAAAAAAGGGGCTGGTATGGCCCAAGTACAGTACCTGCCTTGCAAGACCCTAACTTCAAAATCTAGTACCACCAAAAACTTTGCTACTTTATGAGAAGAAAGTTGAAGGGAAGGACCAGGAGAGAATTTACGGTAACATGTACATTTAAAGAGCAGAGGAACATAACAGCAGAGGATTTGGGTTGGGGGACAAGTCAGTAAAAAAAAGAAGCCAGGATACAACCCAATCTTAGTGTATAAGGACTGGTTATGAGAACAGAGAGGCAGACTTGTATGTTAGTACAGAATATAATTTACTGGGGGTCTTGATACAGAAGTATAGTCTACAATTTATGTCACGAAGGGATGAATTTATGGGTTAGGACAGAAGTGACTTCATCCCAGCTAGAATGTATCTAATTTGTATCTTAAGACAGTATCAGAATCAGGCATATCTTGGAGGCAGGATCTGATTGTAGAGCTTCATCTATTACTCTCATGGTTTTGTCTATTCTAATTTGCTGGGAAACTATATAGAAAAAACCAGCTAGGGAAAACTGGGCGGCCACATGCAGAAAACTAAAAGTGGACCTATCACCATGCACCAGCATCAACTCAAAATGGATTAAAGACCTTAACATTAAACCTGAATCTCTGAAACTACTGCAGGACAGAGTAGGAGAAACACTTGAACTAATAGGCACAGGAAGGAACTTCCAGAACAGAGTCCCAGGGTCACAGCAAGTCGGAGAGAGACTCGACAAATGGGACTACCTTAAAATAAAAAGCTTCTGCACAGCTAAATCTATTGCAACCAAGCTAGAAAGACAACCAACTAATTGGAAAAAAAATATTTACCAGCAATATATCAGACAAGGGGTTAACATCCTGTATATACAGGGAACTCAAGAAACGAATCCCTCCCAAACCTAACAAACCAATTACTAAATGGGCAAGGGAACTAAAGAGGGACTTCTCAAATGAAGAAATAAAAATGGCAAAGAAACACATGAGGAAATCTTCATCATCCCTGGTGGTGAAGGAAATGCAAATAAGGATAACCCTGAGATACCACCTTACCCCAGTCAGAATGTCCCACATCCACAAATCAGCCAACGACAAATGCTGGAGGGTGTGTGGAGAAAGAGGAACCCTATTACACTGCTGGTGGGAATGTACATTTATACAACCACTTTGGAAAGCAGTCTGGAGGGTCCTTAGAAAGCTAAAGATTGACCTCCCTTACGACCCAGTCATACCACTTCTAGGCATCTACCCTGAACAACAGGAACCAATGTACAAGGACACGTGCACCTCCATGTTTATTGCAGCACTGTTCACAATAGCTAGGATATGGAAACTCAATCTAAATGCCCCACCACAGATGAATGGATCCAAAAATTGTGGTATCTATACACAATGGAATATTATGCAGCCATTAGAAATGACAAAATAATGGCATTTGCAGGGAAATGGATGGAGCTAGAAGGAATCATGTTGAGCGAGGTAAGCCAAGAGCGAAGAGACAAACGGTACATGATCTCCCTGATAAGTGGATGCTAAATCCAAAATGTTAGGTGATACGACAAAACTAACAGGACTTAAGAAACAAAGAACTCCCACTCATCTGGTCGAACCACTACTAAATATCCCCATGCTGCTGATCACATGTATGGTGTATAATATGTGAACACCATTATATGTTACAGACTGTGATAGACAATTTGCTCCAGGAAAGTTAGAATGAACTTGTGACTTTAAATGAGCATCATTATTCCACAATACTGTGAAATTCCGGAAATTATGTAATCACTTAATCACAATTAAAAAAAAAAAAAAGCCGGGCGCCGGTGGCTCACGCCTGTAATCCTAGCTACTCAGGAGGCTGAGATCTGAGAATCGCGGTTCAAAGCCAGCCCGGGCAGGAGAGACCGTGAGACTCCTATCTCCAATAAACCACTAGAAAACCGGAAGTGGCGCTGTAGCTCAAGTGGTAGAGCGCTCGCCTTGAGCTGAAGAGCTGAGGGACAGCGCCCAGGCCCAGAGTTCAAGCCCCATGACCAACCAAAAAAAAAAAAAAGAACCTCTGGTAAGGTAGGGAGGGAGGGGATGGTAGGGGGAAAACAATGGAGAGGGTAACAATGTTCAAGAGGAAGTGTACTCATTACCTCACTCATGTAACTGTAACCCTCTGTATAGTATCTTTACAATAAAAAAAAAAAAGGAAAAAAAAACCAAAACAAAATAATAGCCTGATAACCACAACCCGGGAAGGTGACTTTCCACTTCATGACAAATGAAAATGAATAGCCTGAGCCGGGCGCCAGTGGCTCACACCTGAAAAAAAAAAAAAAGAAAAAATCAGCTAGTGTTACTCAGGGGCAGTCCTAGTGACTCAAGATGGCTGCAGCCATGTCAAGCTGAGACCATACATGTTACCTGACAAGTGTGAAGAGGAAAGAACTTACTGTGGACAAGTTGCTTGAAAGTGTCCTACTCCAAGCCAGGCGCCGGTGGCTTTCTCCTGTAATCCTAGCTACTCAGGAGACAGAGATCTGAGGATCGCAGTTCAAAGCCAGCCTGGGCAAGAAAGTCTGTGAGACTCTCATGTCCAGTAAACCAGTAGAAAACCGAAGTGGCGCTGTAGCTCAAGCAGTAGAGCGCTCGCCTTGAGCTGAAGAGCCCAAGGACAGTGCCCAAGCCCAGGGTTCAACCCCATGACCAAAAAAAAAAAAAAGTGTCCTACTCCAAACAGCCCAAATGAAGGGAGACAAAGGGTCTTTGGGTTTGGCATTATTTGTCATTGTTGGCATGCAGGTACTTTCATTCTGCCAGATATCAAGGGGATGACTAAAATACGGCCTAGGCTGTTTTTTAGCCATTCTGATTGTTACCTAAACAATTATAAATAGCATACTGATGTTTCTTATCAAGATTAGGAATTACCTTTTTTTTAAAAAAAGTTAAAAGGTAGGAGCTGAGAAGGTGGCTCAGTGGTAGAGTGCTTGCCTTAGATGCATGATGCCTGGGTTTGATTTCTCAGCACCACATAAGCAAAAAGAAAAAAGCCGGAAGTGGTGCTGTGGCTCAAGTGGCAGAGCGCTAGCCTTGAGCTGAAGAGCTGAGGGACAGCACCCAGGCCCAGAGTTCAGGCCCCACGACTGGACCCCAAAAAAAAAAACAAACAAAAAACAGGGAAAGGTAGCTAGGATTATACGTGTAAGCCACTGGTTCCCAGCTGTAAATCATATGTCTAACATAAAGAATTCTCAAAAACTCACCAGTGGGAAAAAAAAATCTAGTTAGGAAATGGATATAGAGCACATTGAAAGGTAGTCAACATCACAAACTGGGAGGGAAATATAATCCAAGTTAAGTGCATAACACACTTGCAAGAATGACTAAAATAAAAATACAGTGGCAGTATTAAAAGCTGGAATTGTTGGAGGAATGTAAAATACTGTAGCTATTCTGGAAAATAGTTTGGTAGTCTTCAAAAACAGAGTACTTATATAAATTAACAGCTGTATTCCTGAGCATTTGTCCTAGAGAAATGAAAGATTGAATTCACATAAAAACCTGAACATGATTGTAACAACTTTATTTGATGGATTGATTGTGCATGTGCTGACACTAACGTAAGCCATACCGCTACTTCTAGCTTTTTCCAATAAACTGGAGTTAGGAGTCTCGTGGACTTTTCTGGCTAGGCTGGCTTTGAACTGTGATTTCAGCCTTCTGAGTATCTAGTATTCCAGGTGTGAACTACAAGCACTGAGCACAACTTTATAGTACCACACAGGAACTAAAATGTCCTCTCAGTAGGTAGATGTTGAAAATCTGGTTCATTGATATTGTGACATTCCACTAAGAGGAAAAAAATAATGATTTATTGGTACATGTGACATTGAATAAAGTGTCAAGAGAATCATGTTTAACTGAAAAGTCAATCTCAAAAGTCTCATTGTTTAGATTGTTTGTATAACATTCCTGAGGTCACAAAGTGATGCAGATAAAATCAAGAGTGGCTGCCAGGGAATGGAAGGTAGTAGATGTGGTAGGTATGACTAAGGGGATAATATGAAGGAATCTACATATTAATGGAATAATTTTAAATGTTGAACAAGATGGTAGTTTCACAGAACATCATGTGATAAATTAGAATGGAGCTATATATACATATATGGTACGTGTCCTGGTTTTGGTATTATACTTAAGCAGTGATTAAGGGAAATGATGCAGGGGCCACACTATCTTGTGAAGTTCTACTGAACTTATTAGTAGTTAAAGATAAAGACACTTGTTTCAGAGCAGATATTTGTACATGTTTATTAAAACATTGTTCATAGTAATCTAGATAAAAATAGCTTAACATGTCCAATGGGATTGATATAAGATAATCAAAATAGGATCTATACAGAGAACTATAACAGCTGAAAAAGGAAGAAAATTCTGACAAATAATAGAAGAGGAATAAGCCATGGAGATACTATGCTAAGCAAAATAAGTCAGTCACAAATGACAAATATTGAATGATTGTTTTGTGTGTTCTACACATTATTAAAATTCTTTAGACATTGTAGGCCTGCAATGGGGAGTAGTTTTTTTTAGTGTTTATAGTTTTGCAAGACAGCATAAAAATAAGACATAGACTTAAGGTGATACATTTTATGCCATATTTAACCATACTTAAAAATATACTATTGGGGCTGGGAAGGTGGCTCAGTGGTACGGTGCTTGCCTAGCATGTATGAAGCCCTGGGTTCGATTCCTCAGTACCACATATACAGAAAAAGCCAGAAGTGGAGCTGTGGTTCAAGTGGTAGAATGCTAGCCTTGAGCAAAAGAAGCTCAGGGAGAGTGCCCAGGCCCTGAGTCGAAGCCCCAGGACTGGCAAAACAAACAAACAAAAACAAAAAAAATTATCAAGTTGAATAAATGGATAAAATAATTAAAAGTTCTACAGTGCCAGGCACTGGTGGCTCATGCCTATAATCCTAGCTACTTAGGAGGCTGGGAATCTGAAGGTTGCAGTTCAAAGCCAGCCCAGACAAGGAAAGTCTGTGAGACTATCTCCAATTAATCACCAGAAAAGCAGAAGTGATACTGTGGTGAAGTGGTAGAGCTCTCAACTTGAGCTGAAGAGCTCAGGGACAGTGCCCAGGCCCAGAGTTCAAGCCCATGACTGACAAAAAAAAAAAAAAAAAGTTCAACAATGACAGGAACCTTCCATAGCCTGAAAATAAAATCCTCATAATTAAAATTATATGAATGTTGGAAGGGGTAATATTAAGATGCATTGTATTCACAAATTTGATAACATGGAAATCCCCAATTTATAATTACAATAAAATAAATGTTATATATTATCACATTGACAGTTTTATGAACATGACTACTTTCCGTAGTTGTTATATATAATATAAATTTTTAGCTTAAATATCTTTTAAGTTTCAGATAGAATTTAATGAATTATATACTGTATTGTTCTAAAGATTGGTTTTCTTAAAATCATTTAACTTTGTGGTACAAGTTTGAGCAAAATCCTCAACTATATGAAAACATGATTTACCTATATGCTATTTATGAGTTTTAAATACAGCAAATATTTGTATTATCTTAGAGAAATTCAGTTCCTGGACTCTTGCTTTCAATAGTAAGAATAGCCTAATATTTTCTTTTAAACTATTTGGGGAAAGTTGTTGCTTAGAAATTCATGTGCCAATATATTTTTTTCTCCAATTTACTTTATTTTTATTTTTTATTTTTGTGGGTCACGGGGCTTGAACTCTGGGGTTGGGCGCTGTCCCTCAGCTCTTCAGTTCAAGACTAGCACTCTACCACTTGAGCTACAGCACCACTTCTGGTTTTCTGGTGGTTTATTGGAAATAAGAGTTTCACGGACTTGCCTGCCCTGGCTGGCTTTGAACCGCGATCCTCAGATCTGAGTAGCCAGGATTACAGGTGTGAGCCACCAGCACCTGGCTTTATTGTTGTTTTAGAGGTGTTATACAGTGAGGTTACCTTTACATACATCAGGTAATAAATACATTTCCTTTTACATAGTATCTTCTGTTTCCTCTTTCTCTCCCATTCCCTCTTTCCATCTCTACTCACAAGTTGCATAGTTCACTTTCATCAATGTCTGGTGCAGCCAGTATATTCCACTGCCTCACTTTTTTCACTCATTTTCTTTTTTTTTTTGGTCCAGTCCTGGGGCTCGAACTCTGGGCCTGGGCGCTGTCCCTCAGCTCTTCAGCTCAAGGTTAGCGCTCTACCACTTGAGCCACAGCGCCACTTCCGGCTTTTTTCTTTTTGCTTATGTGGGGCTGAGGAATCGAACCCAGGGCCTCGAGCATGCAAGGCGAGCGCTCTACCACTGAGCCACCTTCCCAGCCCCTTCACTCATTTTCCTCTGATTCTGTGCCCTTCTTCCACCCTCCCACAGATGTGGATATGAATACACTGTATATAAGAAAAATAATATAAAGTCGACAAAAAGAAAACAAATTTAAGAAAAATGTCCTTTGTTTTCATACCTTTGGAGTTTGTTTCAGAAGTTTGTTTGTATCTAGAATTCTGTGTATTTTGTCATATCCCAGTGTTTTTTAGATCTAATTTCCTCATCTCAGGGAGAACATTCACTGATTGTCTCGCTGATCTTGGCTTATCTCATTTAACATGATTTGTACTAGTCCCATCTATTTCCCTGAAATTGACATTATTTTATTCTTTCTTATGGCTGTGTAAAATTCCATTGTACAACATTTTTTGGACTCACTCATCTATTGTGGGGCATCTGAATTGTTTCCATATCTTGGCTATTGTGAATAGTGTGGCAGTGAACATAGATGTGCAGGTATCCTTATTATATCCTGGCTTGTAATGCTCAGGGTAGATGCCAAGCATGTCTTAATATATTAATATAGAATATATTAAAACTAAGCTGGAATTTTGAACTGAATCACCAAGATAAAATTTTAAAGTACATTAAAACTCCAGTTTCCATGTTTAGATATCTTCTTTTTGATACTATGAATATTCTTATAGTTTCATTACTTACAATCAGAAAAGAAAACTAGCTACCCCCCCCCCCCCCGCCTCGTTATGGGGGCTTGAACTCAGGGCCTGGGTACTGTCCCTGAGTCTCTTTGTGCTCAAAGCTTCTTAGCACTCTACCACTTGAGCCACACACCACTTCTGGCTTTTGTTTATGTGGTATTGAGGAATTGAACCCAGGGCTTCATGCATGCTAGGTAAGCACTCTACCTCTAAGCCACATTACCAGCCCAAGAAAACTAGCTTTATAAAAGTGATAATTCCATTTTATGAGCATAGACAATGTGCCATCACAAATCACCACAAATTTTCTCAATAGAAAATTATTCTGTCTTAATTTTTTTTTTACATTGTGCCATAAAAGAAAGAAAAGGGGCTGGGAATATGTCTTAGTGGTAGAGTACTTGCCTATGCATGAAGCCCTGGGTTCGATTCCTCAGTACCACATACACAGAAAAAGTTGGAAGTGACACTGTGTCCCCCCAAGTGTTAGAGAGCTAGCCTTGACTAAAAGAAGCTCAGGGACAGTGCCTAGACCCAGAGGAGGAGGGGGAGGGGGAGAGGGAGAGGGAATCGAAGGAAGAAGGGAAGGGGAGGGGGAGGAGAAAAGGAAGAAAATTATTTCTTCAATTATATTTGATTTTTCAACTTTCCACTTGACTTAGATTTTGAACGATATAGGAGGTACCATTTAGGATATCCTGTACATGTTGTCATGGGTTGCCAATATATTTGGCTATACATTATTTCTAGGAGCATTTCTTCAAATGTTGTTTGATAGAAAGTGCATTTAAACTAGTGAGCTTAATAATGCAGATTGCCCTCTTTAAAGTGAAGGAGATGGACACAGAATCCACAAAAGCATATACAGAACAAAGGCAGAGGAGGGGTGAACATGTTTTTCTTGTCTCATTAAGCTGTGGTATAGGTCTTTCTAGTTTGAAATCTGAGATCTAATTCAGTATCTCCCTTAGTTAACCAGACTATAGATTAAATTGAAGTTTGATCTGGTTTTCCTAGCTCTTGCCTGTAATCCTAGCTACTCAGGAGGTTGAGATCTAAGGATCGTGGTTCAGCCCCAGCAGAAAAGTCCCTGTGAGATTGTTTTTGTCATGGGTCTTGAACTGTGAGCTTGGGCGCTGTCCCTGAGCTCTTCAGCTCAAGGCTAGCACTCTACCACCTGAGCCACAGTACCACTTCCTGTTTTCTGGTAGTTAATTGGAGATAAAAGTCTCACAGACTCACTAGCCTTGAGCAAAAAGAGCTGAGGGACTACACCCAGGCTCTGAATTCATGCCCCAAGACTGAAAAACAACTGCAACAAAAAAGACAAAAACTGCTGATTGTAGGACTTCTCAGCCTTTCTAATCACTTAAATTTTATTCATGTTTGTGTATATGTGTATATTTGTGTGTGGATGCAAATAAAGAACTACTTAATGAAAAGTTTATGTTACTATACATGTTTATGTGCATTAAGTACATGAATGTTTACAGTCTCCTGTTCCAATCTGTTTCTCTTCAGAACACTGATGGCAAACAAGAAACATTACCACACATAAGATGTTAGTAAAATCCATGAGTCACAATTACTTAATTTCTTTTGGTACAATGAGTTTTGCAATTTTATTTCTTATGATAGATCATTTTGTCAGATACTGTGTATTCAAAGCTCTAAATTCTTTATAATACAGCAAATATTTCTTTAAGAAGATAAGAAATATTTAACCATCCTTTTTTTTTGCCGGTCATGGGTCCTGAACTCTGGGCCTGGGCACTGTCCCTCAGCAGTTCAGCTCAAGGATAGAGCTCTACCACTTGAGCCATAGCACCACTTCAGGCATTTTCTGCTAATGTGGTGCTGAGGAATCGAACCCAGGGCCTTATGGATGCGAGGCAAGCACTCTGCCACTGAGCCACCTTCCCAGCCCCCCCCATCCATTATTGAAATACAAATATAAAATACACATTTTCTAATTGTTGATAATGTGTATTAATTATTTACTTATTTTTAGAGGGTCTAAAACTTGGAGATTTATTGGAGTCTGAGAACATGGGGGTGGCTAATCCTGGAAAACTGTCATCAATTCAGAGGGAGTTTGGGGCATTGATGGTCGAGTGTTAATTTCTTTTTTTATATATAATCCTATTGTTATCATTAAGGTATTGATCAGAGGAGCTACCATTTCATAAGTCAGATAATGAATACATTTCTTATGATAATGTCAACCTTTACTTCAGAAGATAAAAAGCTTTAAAAATACCCTAAAAGTTAGGCATAATGGCTCACACTTGTCATTATAGCTACTGAAGAGGCTAAGACTAAGGATTTCAGTTCAAAGCCAGCCCAGGCAGAAAAATTTGTGATTCTCATCTCCAATTAGTCACTAAAAAGTCAGAAGTAGAGCTAGGGCTCAAGTGGTAGAGCGCTAGCCTTGCATAAAAAGCTCAGGGACAGTTCCCAGGCCTTGTTCAAGCCCCAGGACCAGCCAAATTTAAAAACAAACAAACAAAACCACTGAAGACATTCCCTAGTAGATGACAGTCAAATGTCTCTCATTTGGAGATTCTCAAGGATACCAAAGTCATTATTTAACATTTCCTGTTCAGAAAGAGGGATGATGAGTTACTCTAGTTTTACTAAAATGCTATGGTAATCAAAATAATTTGTTCTATTGATTCTGTATCCAACACCAGTTTCCTCCATGCTTCACTACTGAGGCTACCAACACAGCAGGTGCTTTCAAAAGTACCTAAGAGAACAAGAAAAACAAATCATACTGTTTATGTCAACCATGCCTGTGTGGGCATAACATAAATTATATATTTTTTCTCACATCCCTGTGTGGGATGAAACTTAGTACTACTAATTTTTTTTTTTTTTTTTTTTGTCGGTCGTGGGGCTTAGTACTACTAATTTTGAATTACAGATGTGCATAAGGATTTTGTCCACATTGGAATATAAATTCAAAGTGAAGATGCTTACCTATCAAAAACAAGTGTATGGGGCTGGGAAGGTGGCTCAGTGGTAGAGCGCTTGCCTTGCATGCCTGAGACCCTGGGTTCGATTCCTCAGCACCACATAAGCAAAAAGAAAAAACCCGGAAGTGGTGCTGTGGCTCAAGTGGTAGAGCGCTAGCCTTGAGCTGAAGAGCTGAGGGACAGCGCCCAGGCCCAGAGTTCAGGCCCCACGACCGGACACAAAAACAAAACAAAAACAAGTGTATGTTAGTGCAAGCTTTCTTACTGGTGTAACACAATTTGGGAACCCCCACCCCACTCCCAATCCTGGGGCTTGAACTCAGGGCCTAGGCACTGTCCCTGAGATTTTTTTGTTCAAAGCTAGCACTCTACCATTTGAGCCACAGTGCCACTTCAGGCTTTTTGTGTGTATGTGGTACTGAGGAATTGAACCCAGGGCTTCATGCTAGGCAAGCACTCTACCACTAAGCCACATTCTCAGCCCACAATTTGAATTGGTTTTTTTTTTTTTTTGGGGGGGGGGGGGTCTGGTCGTGGGGCCTGAACTCTGGGCCTGGGCACTGTCCCTCAGCTCTAGGCTAGCGCTCTACCACTTGAGTCACAGCACCACTTCCGGCTTCTTTCTTTTTGCTTATGTGGTGCTGAGGAATCAAACCCAGGGTCTCAGGCATGCAAGGCA
The DNA here is from genome assembly GCF_019054845.1 of Dipodomys spectabilis. Classification (NCBI taxonomy): domain Eukaryota; kingdom Metazoa; phylum Chordata; class Mammalia; order Rodentia; family Heteromyidae; genus Dipodomys; species Dipodomys spectabilis. The sequence continues at coordinate 460,562 of NW_024870842.1, read as the reverse complement.
AGCACTCTACCACTGAGCCACCTTCCCAGCCCCTACACAATGTGAATTTTTTAGTAGCACTATTTTGGTAATACCATTTTAATTTTAGTTGAAAGTGTAGATAAAGTATCAGCCAGGCTCATTTTCCACAAATGTGTAGCCAGAAAGTTTTCACTTATAATTTAACTAACATTGTTGCAATTTGTAATTATTTACTATGTACAGGGCACTATTCAGTAGTCATTTCTATTGTTTCTATGAATTCCTCTAACTTCCAAGATTATATTACTAACTTCTACCATTGAAGAAACTGGGCTTAGAATAAATTGAGTAAGATCACACCAGAGGTATTACCAAATCTAGAACCAAAGTAATATGTGTTCTACCATGTGTGCACATAAGCGTATTTTTAGCATTCTTCATTTCTTTATGTACTTAGGTCTATGCTTAATTTAAACAATCTGGTCTTAGAAAAAAGACACAGAGTTATATAGGATATAGATTGTTCCAACTATCTAGTTGTTTTCTTTATTTTTCTTTTTTGGTCGGTGGTGGGTCTTGAACTCTGGGCTTGGGTGCTGTCTCTCAGCTCTTCAGCGCAAGGCGAGCTCTCTACTGCTTGAGGTACAGTGCCACTTCTGGTTTTCGAGTGGTTTACTGGAGATAAGAGTCTCAGGGACTTTCCTGCCCAGGCTGGCTTTGAACCGAGATCCTCAGCTCTCAGCCTCCTGAGTAGCTAGGATTATAGGTGTGAGCCACCGGTGCCTGGCCCATCTAGTTATTTTCTAAATGCTTTCAAGGAATCTGTTTTGTTAGATGTGGAAACCATGGGCAGTGGTGACAAAGTAAAAGTCAAGGTTTGTATGTAATAAATCATTTGGTTTGATTATCTTTTATTTCTGGATTATGTATTGGCAGTAATAACTATCAGCAAGCATATATTTGTCTTTAGATGTAAATAAATAGAGCATTGGGATTCTTATACAAGCTAGGCAGACAGACCCCTTAGTTGACACACCAAGATGGACAATTAATTAGCTATATCTGCCTATTAGATAGGAGATGCAAAGCTTTCAATTCCTCTAGATGATTAAACCGTTTGGCATTGTCAGTTTTCCATTAAAATTGTGGCATTTTACACTAAAACAAATATGCTTACATTAAAAACAAATTAGCTTGACTTTTGTTTAAGTACCTGTAGAACTTAATATAATTTTCTGTAAGCTGCTTTTGTGACTTGATCTAATTTTTTTCTCTTCACAGGAGTATGTGAAAGGAATCTGTGAACCTGAGCTAGAAGAAAGAGAATGTTATCCTATAGCCATGCATTGCATTTTTGTTGGGGCAGAGAACCTGTTTCTGAAGAGCTTGATTCAGGATACTTGTGCTGACCTCTGTGTCTTAGACATTGGTCTTCTTGGCATCAGAGGAAGTGCCGAAGCTGTGGTCATGGCCAGGAGCCATATTCAGCAATTTGTAAAGCTCTTTGAGAATAATGAGAATATACCCAGCAGTCAGAAAGAATCAGAGATAAAAAGGGAATTCAGACAATTTGTTGAAGCCCATGCAGACAATTATACAATGGATTTGTTAATTTTGCCCACTTCCTTGAAGAAAGAACTTTTAACACTCACACAAGGTGAAGAGAATCTATTTCAAACAGGTGATGATGTTATTGAAGTTAGAGATGACCAACAACCAGGGTTTACACAGAGTACTGACACAGAGATGAATATTACTAGAGATGAAATTGTTATGCAGGAAGATGCAAGAGATAAAGCTGGGACTCCTATTTCTGAGCTTACAAAACAAATGGACACAGTCTTTTCTAGTTCACCAGATATGCTTAAAGTTCCAGTAAATGGGGCTAGTCCAGATGAAGAGGCACTTTCCAAAGAGAGAGCTTGTTACAAAAGGAGATATTCTGATTCGGAGGAAAGGCATACCAAGAAGCAATTTTCTTTAGAAAATGTTCAAGAAGAAGAGCTCTTACATGGTGATAAGGCATCGGCTGGAAATGTAATTATTGATTTATCTGATTCTTCTACTGAGGGAAATTTAAGTCCAGATATAAAAGACACTACTGAGGAAATGGAATACAACATCCTTGTAAACTTTTTTAAAACTATGGGCTATTCCCAAGAAATTGTTGAAAAGGTCATTAAGGAGTATGGGCCTTCTACTGAACCATTATTACTCTTAGAGGAAATTGAAAAGGAAAATAAAAAGTTTCAAGAAGACAGTGAACTTTCACCTGATACTGCATATCCAGATACCAACAAAAATAAAAGTATTAGCAGCACAAATGAGTTTACAACAGATTCCATTCAGAAGAAAACACAGAATCACACACAGCAAAATATGGTAGAAAATTTTACTGTGTTAACATCTAAACCATGTACCTCAAATTGCAAAATTAGTACTTTCAGAACTGTGCCAAGAGAACAGAAACATGAAATCTGGGGTCCAAACCAGAATTATAGTTGTAACATAGACCTTGAAACTGATGGCCTTTCACCCTCTGTTGCCCCTTCAAGCCCCAAAGAAATTAATCTTGTCTCCAGAGGAGTCTCAAGTCACCAGCAAAGAAGTCCAGTTTTTCCTGAAAATGGTTTACAACAGCATTCAGAACCCTTGCTTCCAAATAATAGGAAGTCTCCCTGTGAGAAACATTCAGGATGTTGTACCTCTCCTCAGTCTAAGCCAAATTGCCTGTCCATTTCTCCATCAATGCCACAGTCCCAGATGTTACCTTCGGTTTCTGATGCAAGGTTTGCAGGACCTTCTGATTATATCGATTCCTCAGTTACAGGGGTTCAAAGATTTCGAGATACCCTAAAAGTGCCCTACAAGTTGGAATTAAAAAACGAACCAGGAAGAATGGATTTGAAGCATATTGTTATAGATGGGAGCAATGTTGCAATTACGTAAGTCCACTGCCATTATTTTATAGTTGTGTAGTTTTGTATTGTACCCTAAGTGATATCTCAGAATTATATGCGTAGCTTGGAACTACACTGGATCTGTAGTTAGGGTGGGATGGGAAAGGAGACTGGTTGGTTGGAAAGTTTTGTCATTTCATATTTTGGAGTTGTTAGCTTTGCTTAACCCTACTGAACTGTGATTCAGAAGTTGTAAAAGAAATTTCTTATTGAATATTGCTCAGTGATATACAAAATAAAATATTTTAAGCTATAAGGTTATTAATACTATGAGCATCATCATGTTCTGAATACAAGAATAGAGCTTAAGGCAAAAAATATTGTGTTGTCTTTGTGTTGGAATATGCCTAGTATTCAGTAGTATAGTAAGTATGTTGTATTTCTGTTAGACCTTGGCTGAGAAATGAATCAAAACTTTCTTCCTAGGGAAATCAGTTTGAACTTTTAATTTGAGCCTGTGGTGTGGGATTAGGTTTCTTCTCTAAGGGGGCAGTTTAATGTAGTGGCTAAGATAATAATAGTCTCTACCATAGGGTGGACCAACTGTTAAATTTCCAACAGGTTGCTTAACCTTTCTGGCCTCATTTGCTATATTCTATTGCCTTTTCTCTTATTCTTTGTCATGCGATATAACCAAGTACTGAGTAAAGTTTCCCTTCAGTTTTCAAACCCAACTACTCCATTGTTAAAAAGTTTAGACATAGTAAATTTGGAAGAATTAAAGAAAGTGACATACAGAAACTACCAGAGTAGTTACAGCAATAATGCATTTGCTATAGCTAATAGCAGTGTGTTCAACTTAAGTGGAAATATACCAGTTTACAATTTGTGATTCTCTGAGACAAAGCTTTTTTTTTTTTTTTTTTTTGTGGGGGGGGGGGGCGAAAGGTTGGTCTTGGGGCTTGAACTCTGGGTCTGGGCTCTGTCCCTGAGCATTTGAGCTCAAGTCGAGAGCTCTACCACTTGAGCCACAGCATCATTTCCTGTTTTCTGGTGATTAATTGGAGATAAGAGTCTCATGGACTTTCCTGTCCAGGCTGGCTTTGAACCATGATACTCAGATCTCTGCCTCCTGAATAGCTAGGATTACATGTGTGAGCCACCGGCGCCTGCCAGACATAGCTATGTTTAAAAATATATGCTTAAAAGTATGTTGCCATTGGGGCTGGGAAGGTGGCTCAGTGGTAGAGCGCTTGCCTTGCATGCATGAGGCCCTGGGTTCGATTCCTCAGCACCACATAAGCAAAAAAAAAAAAATCCAGAAGTGGCGCTTTGGCTCAAGTGGTAGAGCGCTAGCCTTGAGCTGAAAAGCTGAGGGACAGCACCCAGGCCCAGAGTTAAGGCCCATGACCGGATCCAAAAATAAAAGTATGTTGCCATTTGCTTCCCATCTGTAAGTTAGATTGCAGTTCACTACATACAGATTCTGTAAGACCCAGTGTTAGGTTGCAGTTTATCACATACAGACTCTAGACCCAGAGAAAGCTGTAGAACAAATTTATTTTTTTATTAATTTACTTTATTCTTATTATAGTGGTGATGTGCAGAGGGATTGCAATTACATGAGTCAGGTAATGAGTACATTTGCTTTTGTAGTGTCTTCTGTTCCCTTACTCTCTCCCAGTCCCTGTCTCCTGCCTCCACACATGAGTTGTATAGTTTACTTTCATCATTGTCTAGTGAGCTCCACTGCTGCACTTTTTCCCTCGAGTTCTATACTTTCCCCCCAACCCTTCTGAAGATATACACTTAAATGCACCATACAGAAGGTAAAGAAGACAGAATCATCAGAAACTTAAAAAAAGAGAGAGGTCTCGTTTCTATGGAGTTCATGGAATTGGAGTTCACCCCAGTATGTGTATTGCTTTTTATAAGTATGAGGAGGCACTTAGGCATTGCTGCGCCTTTGTGTTTCTCTTCTAAGTATCCTCTTTTGTCTCACTTTGTGTAAATATCTAGAATCCTGTGTAATTTATCATATCCCAGTGTATTTTAGATCCAATATCCGCACATCAGGGAGAATATGCACTGTTTGTCTCTCTGAGCTTGGTTTACCTCACTTACTGTGATTTGTTCTAGTTCCATCTATTTCCCTGAAAATGACATTATTTTATTCTTCTAATGGTTATGTAAAATTCCTTGCATATAGGTACTCCCTTTTTTGGATCCACTCATCTATTGTGGGGCATCTGGGTTGTTTCCATATCTTGGCTATTGTGAGTATGTGCAGTGAATATGGATGTGCAGTTCTCTCTCTTTTTTTTTTTTTGCTAGTCCTGGGATTTGAACTCAGTGGCTAGGCGCTGTCCCTGAGCTTCTTTTTCAAGGCTAGCACTCATCCATTTGAACCATAGCACCACTTTCCTTGCCGGGGCTGACTTTGAACCATGATCCTTTGATCTCAGCCTCCTGAGTAGCTAGGATTACAGGCATGAGCCACTGGCACCCAGCAAGGCTTCTGTTTTTTGTGCTGGTACTAGGGCTTGAACTCAGGGCCTTGTGCTCTCTTGGCTCAAGGTTAGCACTCTACCACTTAAGCCTCAGTGCCATTTCTGGCTTTTTCCCAGTAGTTTATTGGATTGGAGATAAGAAGCGCATGGACTTTCCTGCTTGAGCTAGCTTGGAACTACAACTTCATATCTCAGCCTTCTGCATAGGTAGGATTATAGGTGTGAGCCACCAGTTCCTAGCTTCTCTTGACTTTTTCACAAGGCTGAAGCTTTACCACTTTTAGCCCAGTGCCACTTCCAGTTTTTACTGGTCAATTGGAGATAAGAATCAAGTTTCTTGGACTTTGCTGCTTAGAACCTTGGTCCTCATATTTCAGCCTCCTGCTAGCATGACAGCATCAGTGTTGGGCTTGTATAATATTTTTCTGTTAATTTTTTAAAATTAGCATTTTCAAACAAATATAAAGCAAGAAAATATGACTACCATGGATTGATAGCTCAACTTTCACAGTTATCTCATAGCCAGTCTTGTTTCATCTGTAGTTTCTGCCTTAACACCTATTTTCTTTTCCCTTCTTCCTGGATAGAACTCAGAGCCTTCTGTATGCTATGCAGATGTTCTTGTTGAGCCATACACTAGCCTTCCTATGATGTGTGTGTGTGTGTGTGTGTGTGTGTGCATGCACTCGCTGCTCCTGGGTCTTGAACTCATGGCCTAGGTGCTGTTCTTTAGCTTTTTTCCCCTTTCAACTCTAATACTGAACCACATGAGCCATAGCTCTACTTCTACTGTTTATTGGTGGTTAATTGGAGATAAAAAAATCTCATGGACTTTCTGCCTGAACTGGCTTGTAATCATGATCCTCAGATGTCAGCCTCCTGAGTAGGATTGTAGGCCACTAGCACCACACCTTCATACTACTTTTAAGGAGGTGTCAGGTCATCCATAAATATTTCAGTATGTTTTTTTTTTTTTTGGGTCCAGTCATGGGGCCTGAACTCTGGGCCTGGGCGCTGTCCCTCAGCTCTTCAGCTCAAGGCTAGCGCTCTACCACTTGAGCCATAGGCCACTTCCGGCTTTTTTCTTTTTGCTTATGTGGTGCTGGGGAATTGAACCCAGGGCCTCAGGCATGCAAGGCAAGCGCTCTACCGCTGAGCCACCTTCCCAGCCCCTTCAGTATGTTTTATAGTTGTTTTCTGTATAGGTTTCATTACTCACAAGTTCAGTCCTTCATGGCCGCTTAGCCCTTTTCCTTTTCTTTTAGCCTAGATATGTTTGTGTTACCCTTTCCTTGATGAACTTGAGGACCTGCTTGTCCTTGGGCAACCTGAGCAGGGGCAATGAACACTGTTTATTCAGAGCAAAGGCACATACCTCTGGGATCATGTCTCATATGAATTTGCTTGGTGAGACATGGCTTGCTCAAGTTCTTGGCCACCTTGCCCTTGTTCCAAGGCAGTAAGCGGGGTAGCACAGAGCCAGGGCCTCAGACATTGGACATTGGTATAGAGCTGGGTGGAGGTAAGGTCCAGGTAGGTCCCCACCCGTTAGAACCCTCAGACTTGGTCACTTCATAGTCATTCTCCAACCCACCTAGTGGACCTAAGCTGGATGGCGTTTACTATGTACTTTTATAAATAGAAGGATTGTTTTGCCCTTTTTTGTGCCTGTCCTGGTGCTTGAACTCAGGGCCTGGGTAGTGAGCCTTTTTGCTCAAGGAGTCTTCTACTGCTTAAGCCACAGCTCCACTTCCTGCATTTTTGGAGATAAGAATCTCATAGACTTTCCTGCCTTTGAATTGTGAGTAGCTAGGTATACAGGTGTGAGCCAGTGGCACCTGGATTGCTATTCATTTTTAAAATAAATTACTAACAGTGTGTTTGTGTTTTGCTGTCCCAGAAAGAAAAGGTAGCACTTCAGATGTTTAAGTCTGAAGATAGTAAGTAAAAACACCTAGCATATTTTCATTTTCAATTAATACTCTTCATTTTTTGGTAACTCTACTGGGGAAACCCAGCAAATGACCCACAGCTGTATAGCTATCTAAGTAAAAATGTAAAATGTAATTTCAGTCATCCATAGTCCAAGCATAGCATCAGTTCCTCATTGTTAGGAGCTTGAGCCAAGTGATGACATAAAATGTAGGTCATGATCATGAGTAATACTAGCTTTTTTTTTCAGAAACTTCTGTATATGGAAAGATTTCCCACTAATGTTCAAAGAATAAGAATGCAAATTAGCATAGACTGAGCAGTGATAAAATGGTGCCTTAAACATACACAAACTTGAAGTATTAATTAGAATGTAGAATGGTCCTGTCTGAGAGGAAGTTTTATATATCTCATCCCTCTCACACTGCAGATGGTGCCTCTCCTCAGTCCTTGTGACTCCCCAGAACACTGGATTTACTAATGCCCTTAGTGCATTGTTGTTTCTTGGAAGCAACCAGTTAGTACTTCAGGGAAAGTTATAGGCTTTCAATATACTGTGGGTTATTAATTTTTGAGATAGGTTCCCCCTATATAGGTAGCCCAAACTGACCTCAAGTCAAGACCCTCCTGCGTCAACCTCCTCTGTGCTGAGGTCATAGGCATGTACTACCACATCCAAGAAGTTATATTCTTTTGAAAACCAGTTTGAGAGGATTTGTGTTTTATTTGGGTTTAGAGATATTTTAAGAACAACAGTTTTGCAAAAGGATGTGTTGCTTTAAGAAGACATAGGCATAATGTCTAACTTGTTCTGAAAAAAAGCCAGTAATTTGACACTTTTTCTAGGTAAGAACCTTTTTATTTGGTACAGGGCTTATTTTTTAGTTTGGAAAATACTTCGGAACATACCAAATGTCATTGTATCAGTTACTTTGGAATTTTTTTTTTTTTTTTTTTTGGTCAGTTATGAGGCTTCAACTCTGGGCCTGAGTGCTCTTCCTCAGTTCTTCTGCTCAAGGCTGGCACTCTACCACTTGAGCCACAGTGCCATTTCTGGTTTTCTGGTGGTTATTGGAGATAAGAGTTTCACAGCCTTTCCTGCCCAGGCTGGCTTTGAACCACGATCCTCAGATCTCAGCTTCCTGAGTAGCTAGGATTACAAGCGTGAGCCATCAGCGTCCAGCTGGATCAGTCACTTTGAAATTATTCTATTAAGTAAATTCTACCTCATCCACTCTACATTATATGTGGCAGTGGCGGGGGACGGGGGTGGAGAGATGTCAATCCTTAGACTAAATCAGTCTCCTCCATATTGTGAGTTGGATTAGAATAAGTTCCGTGTGGGCTGGGATATAGCACAGTGGCAAAGCACTTGCCTAGCAAGTGCAACATCCTGGGTTCGATCCCCAGTACTAAAAAAGAAAAGATAAAATACAGTTAAAGAATAAGTTCCGTGAAGGGGGCTTGTTTGTGTTTTCTCTATATAGAAACTACAACAGCCATGTCCCTGGCACATAGCATGCACACAGTAAAATTTGTTGATGAGCCAAATGCTGGGGGCTCTCATTTATAGTCCTAAACTACTCAAGGAGACTAAAATTTAAGAATCAAAGTTCAAAGCCAACCCAGGCAGGAAAGTCTGAGACTTACCTCAAGCCCCAAAAGAGCTGGAAGTAGAGCTGCCACTCAAGTGCTAGAGTGTTAGTCTTGATCACAAAAGCTCAGGGATAGATTCCAGCAGGTTTTTTTTTTTTGATGAATGGAAGTTGTTTTTTAACTGGCTTTTCACCAAGCAATTGTCAATTTGTGGTTGCCATGGTAATGATCAGTTTACATTGAATTTTAACTGTGACCATATTTAAATATTTTGAATCTTCAAGCTGAAATACTTGGTTTGTATCAGGTGCTATGCTTTATTTAGTTTTATTTTTGTAGTGCTGCGGATCGAACCCAAGGTTTCACACATGCTAGACAAAGTACTTTACCACTGGGCTACATCCCCTGCCATGTATTTTATTTTAGTAATGTAATCTTCACAGCCATTTTGTGTGGTAAAATTACATGTAACTTAATCAGGCACCAATAGCTCATGTCTGTAATCTTAGCTATTCAAAGCTAGAAAGTCCTGGAGACTCTTATCTCCAGTGAACTACCAAAAAGCTGGTAATAGAGTTGTGGCTCAAGTCGGTAGAATGCTAGCCTTGAGCAAAAAAAGCTCAAGAACAGTGTGCCCAGATCCTGAAATTAAGTCTAAGTACTGACACGCACACAAAATTACATGTAACTTAGAATAATATGAAATCACTGTGTCCAGAGATACATGTAGAAGATTTGGGCCAATGGTCTCTCCTCAGTAACCACATACTCTCGTCTCCTCCCACAAAAGATATGGTTGGGATTTTAAGGCTTTGGCATCATTGGAGAGTCACCATTGTAGATTGTGTAAGGATTGCTGAGTAAACCTCACCCATTTGACCCAACTAGTTGGGGGAAGTAGTTTAAGGGAAATTATTAAGCAATATGGAATCTGTTGGTGTGAACTATACACTAAAGCAGCCCTGGCTTACCTTTCCTTGGATTTTTGCAAAGCCTTTTCTTTATTTGGTCCCACATGATGTCTGCAGCTCAATACATATTTGGGAGAAACTCTGAATACCTTGCTTTATGCTGTTAGCTATGTATTTTGGCTTTGTTTTGTTTTCCAGTGCCCATTCTAGGGTTTGAACTCGAGGCTTAAGCACTGTCCCTAAGCTTTTTTTTCCCCCCTCAAGGCCAGCACTCCTTGTGCCAAGGTTCTACTTCCAGCTTTTTGATGGTTAATTGGAGATTAATGTAGGCTGACTTCTAACAAATACCCTCAGATCTCAGTCTCCTCAGTATCTAGATTTATAGGTGTGAACCATGGGATCTCAGTTTGATTCTGTTCATCTTTACTTCATTTTTCCTCTTGTCATCATGAATGAGTCAAATGATGAGTCAATGGAAATGATTTGCGGTAAATGGCTAGACATCAGAGTGGTGGCCGAAACAACAGTGTAAGAACACCTGACTTGTCTGGGTTGATAATTTTCTGAGTAGATGAGGTTTTCCCCTTTGTTAGAACTGTGCATTCTAACCACTTTTCATGTTAGTCGTTGTATAACAGGTTTGGTTCTATGGTTATTTTTAAGTGAGAGCTACAGGAGGAAGTCTCTCTTAACTGGGTTTCTCAAAGGCTTTCCACTATTTCCCCACACTGCCCTGTCTAGTTGTATGACTGCTGTGAATTTTTTTCAGCTTTTGTCTCTGCTTCGGGTGTGCTTCCTTCTACTTGACTGCCGGTTATATGGAAACCAACCTGATAACAATTGTTTCCTATGACATGGTACAGCAGTACAAACCTTCTTGAGAGCCCTCAGCCCTGACCTCCCAGGCCTGAGAGGTAGCTGTTCAGCCTGCTTTTGAAACTAGAGTAGTTTTGGCTTACTCCAAAGTGGAGAATGTACTTTGAATATACACTTTCTCTAGGTTAAAATAGATAGCTGGTCTGGATCTACCTATACATCTTGAGTTTGATTATAGAGAAGCTGTAGAAGCAGTGAGGAGTATGCACATTGCCTAGTTGAGCATAGAACTTGGAACTAGAGAAAGTTCTTAGTACGTTTTCTACAGTATTTTGAGGACAATAATTGGGCTCCACTTGATAACTAACTCACCCATTACATCCCTGTACTAGGGACCAAACCCAAGGCCTCATCCAAGCTAGGCAAGTGCTCTTATCACTGAGCTATATGCCTTACCCTCCATCTGACTTTCTGTAGCTTTATTTTCTGGGCAACTCTGTTTTCCAACCAGAATTTTGAATCATTGTTTTAATTCACCTGAGGGAATTTTTCAGAATACTAAAAGTGGTATGTGATCTGATCACAGAGAGCAATACTGTAACTTCAGTTGAACAACCCAAGTGTAGAGTTGTTGTTTCTAGTTTTTTATTTATTTTGCCTCCAAGCCTGTGAAGAGCCCAAGATAGCAGAATTCCTCCATCTGCATTGGCCCCATTTCTTCAATGACCCAGTAAAATGGGACTGGGCACTCCATTTCCATTCAGTTTGTACTATTGTGGTCATTAGAAGCATTAAGTTGAGAGGATGAAAAGCAAATGGTGCACATTTGAGTCTGTTGGAAAACACTGGGTTGTTTACAGCCTTTTTAGTGCATTTAAGGTCAATCTTTTGAGGACTGAACTTGCCTACCTCTTGGTTTTTCTAAGAAATAGTAAACTGTTGTGTTTTGGATGTTCATGTTAGAACTAGTTGTTGTTAACTCAAGGCCTATTTTTTTTTTAGCTATTATTATTAGAATGATTTATTGGACTTTAGCATTTAGAAAGAGGAGTGTGTAGGGGAACAGCTTTTCTAAATCTCTCACCTCATTAGTTGTTTGTTCCCTTCTACTCTCAAGAATTACTGATGTAGCTGGGCGCTGGTGGCTCACGCCTGTAATCCTAGCTACTCAGGAGGCTGAGATCTGAGGATCGCGGTTCAAAGCCAGCCCAGGCAGGAAAGACCGTGAGACTCCTATCTCCAATAAACCACCAGAAAACCAGAAGTGACGCTGTAGCTCAAGTGGTAGAGCGCTCGCCTTGAGCTGAAGAGCTGAGGGACAGCACTCAGGCCCAGAGTTCAAGCCCCACAACCGACAAAAAAAAAAGAATTACTGATGTAGTTGGGATGACAACACCAATATGGGTATGGATGGCATCTTGGAAAAGTGATTGGACAGGAGTGAGGAGGCCTGTGTGACCCCACACGTCTACCTCCTGGTCACGCAACAACACACATCACACTAACAGGAATCTAAATTCCACTCTGATTCTCTTGCTCCATAGAAGATGCGAAGAGGAGGGGTCTGATTAAAAGGTCTATGCCTAGAACTAGAAGAAAGATTAGATTGGAGCTCTGAAGAGAGCTCTTTGAAGAATGGGCAAATAGGGAAGGTATGAGAGCTTTGCATGCTAAGAAAGCAGTTAAGGGCTGGGCACCTGTGGCTCATACCTATAATCCTAGCTACTCGGGAGGCTGAGATCTGAGGATCCCAGTTCAAAGCCAGGCCAGGCAGGAAAGTATGTGAGACTCTTACCTCCAATAAACCACTCAGAAAACTGGAAGTGGTGCTGTGGCTAGAGTGGTAGAGTGCTAGCCTTGAGCTGAAGAGCTGAGGGACAGTGACCATGCCCAGAATTCAAGACCCTTGACTGACACACATGCAAACACGCACGCACGCGTGCACGCAATTAAGGAAAACTGGAGACCAGGAAGAATGGGGATTGAAGACCAGTTGGCCAAAGCCAAGAGTGCCATTAACACATGATGGCGAGGTTCATGTTGCCAATACCTGTGGATATTCAGTTGTGAAAGGGACCTCAAAATGAAGAGGATTTGTGTAGAAGGAAGGACTTTTCTCCTCCCACTTCACTGACTAGTAACAGATAGAGGGTGTGCATTTGAGTTCTCTGCTGTGCCAGGGATAATTGCACCCTTTGGGTCTGGTCCAGGCACCATCTTTTTTTGTGAACTTGGAATGAGCTATATTTGTGCATTTGATCTGTCTCTTGCTGTTTTCACACTGTTAGGGTAGAGTTGGGAGGTGAGACAGGTTGTTTTGCTCTTTATAGAAAAGTGTGTTGGCCCATATTCTGTCCTGTTTATTGTTTATTTACCTTTTTTCTCTTCTTTGTGCCTCTTTGAACAAAGTCTTCTTCCACAGTCCCCAGTTAGGTAGATTTTGTAGTCTTCCAAAGAGCACTTCTGGAGCCAGAGCAACATCAGCCTTGGAAATTGTAGTGATGACTACAATTATCACTTTGCTGCATTATCGTAGACACATGAGGCCTAGGCATTGCCACAGCTGCTAAAGTGTCTCTGCATTTTTTTTTTCTTTTTTGTATCTGTTCTGGGTCTTGAACTCAGGGCCTGGAGGCTGTTTTGGGGGCTTTTGTGCTCAAGACTAGGACTCTCCCATTTGAGCTCTGCTCTTGAGCTTTTTGGTGGTTAATTGAAGGAAGAGTCCCATGGACTTTTCTGCCCAAGCTGGCTTTGAATTGTGATCTCTGTCTCCTGAGTAGCTAGGATTATAGGCTTTGAGCCACCAGCATCTGGCTTACAACACATTTTCTTAATATAACTTATAAGAGATTCTTAGAGGGCAGTGGATTAGGCAGAACTTTCAATAGTATTTTTTCCTCCAGTAAAATGAACTGTTGAAAAAAAAAATCCGCAATGATAAATAAGTACTACCAAAACAGTACACCCAAATAATAACTAAGTAAAAGAAAAAGAAAAAAGTACTAGCAAGAAATACAACTATTTCAATGGGTCTTATCTTGTCTTTTCACAGTTGTAAACTTTATAAATGCTAAAACATATAAACACACTAAAGAAAATCCAGTTTTTCTTATTTTTGTTGTTGATGTATTTTGTGGGGAACTTACGCTTTTAAGCGTGCTTTAGGGCTGGGAAGGTGGCTCAGAGGTAGAGTGTTGCCTTGCATGCATGAGGCCCTGGGTTCAATTCCTCAGCACCACATAAGCAGAAAAAGCTGGAAGTGGTGCTGTGGCTCAAGTGGTAAAACACTAGCCTTGAGCTGAAGAGCTGAGGGACAGCACGCAGGCCCAGAGTTCAGGTCCCATGACTGACAAAAATAAATAAATAAGACATGCTTTAATCTGAAAGTTTTATTTTCTTACAGCCATGGCCTGAAAAAGTTCTTTTCTTGTCGTGGAATTGCAATTGCAGTTGAATATTTTTGGAAGCTTGGCAACAGAAACATCACGGTATTTGTCCCTCAGTGGAGAACAAGGCGTGACCCTAATATCACAGGTGAGACTAAATGATTTTTTTCAGATTTCTAATCAGATATTTCATGATGCTTTATATTTGCAACATGTGATACTTATCTGGTAAAATATCAATTGAGAGTGTCACAGTATACAAAAGAGGAGCTGATTTCACGGGAGGATAGAAAGCTAACATGGTTGTTAGAAAATTAGAGCTCAAATTGTAAGTAATTTTTTTGTTTTTATGCAAATTATATGTTCTTTTATTAGGCTGGGTAAATAGTGATTTTCACACTGCTCAGTTAAATTTTTCACTTTAAAATACATTATTTTTAGAACAGCTGGTTTAATAGTTCAGTATGAAACTATTTGTCATGGAGTAATTTGTGGCAGACTTGCAAACCATACATAAGAGGTTTGAACTTTCTATGAATTGTAAAATATTTTAGAGGATCTTAGCTGTTTTTTGTCATAGCTGATGGTGGGAAAACAAGTGAACAAGGCTATGCAGGAACTTAACACATCAAAGTACTAGAACAAAAAGGTAGATAAGGGCAGGGGCTAAGATTTGCCCAGTATATTAACCAGCAAGTGAAACTGAGTCACTAGTGAAGTATATGGGAAATAATGTAGACACACTTTTTGTTTGTTTGTTTGTTGTTTTGTCCCCCCCCCCCCCTTTGTTTTTTTTTGGTCATAAGGCTTGAATTCTGGGCCTGGCCACTGTTCCTCAGCTCTTCAGCTCAAGCCAAACGCTCTACAACTTAAGCCACAGTGCCACTTCTGGTTTTCTGAGTGGTTTATTGGAGATAAGAGTCTTCATGGGGGACTGGGAAGATGGCTTAGTGGTAGAGTGCTTGCCTTGCATGCATGAGGCCCTGGGTTCGATTCCTCAGCACCACATAAGCAGAAAGAAAAAAAGCCGGAAGTGGCGCTGTGGCTCAAGTGGTAGAGCGCTAGCCTTGAGCTGAAGAGCTGAGGGACAGTGCCCAGGCCCAGAGTTCAGGCCCCACGACCAGACCAAAAAAAAAAAAAAAGTCTCATGGCCTTTCCTGCCAGGCTGGCTTTGCACCATGATCCTCATGTTCAGCCTCCTGAGTAGCTAGGATTACAGGCTTGAGCCACCAATGCCCAGCTAGACACACTCATTTTGTAGCTATTTTTGCAACTGGTTCCTTAAAAGTTTTTTGTGGTGCTGAAGATCAAACCTAGGGCCTCGTGTATGCTGACCTATACCTCCAAACTCTACTCTGCAGTTCTAGAATAATGAGTTACTCCATTCAGGTCAGTGGTGAGTTCTAGTACAGGAAATAGAAAAACAGGCTATCTTTAGACCCTAGTCTTAACAGCTTTTTGCCATTGCTGATTTTCTGCAATGTGACTCTGGCCCTTCATTCTCCTCTTTTACCACCCACCTAACCTATGAGAATCAGTGAATACTTGCAGAGACCGTAAGTAAAATGAGAAAAGAAAAGAAATAACCAACCCTTTAGGGGTTGGAAATGTGGTACAGTTGGTAGAGTGCCTCACCCATGAGCAAAAATGTCTAATACCAAGTTTGAGTTCTGGTTTAGGACCAAAAAAACAAGAACAAAAAAAGCAAGATAGGAAATCAGCTAGAGAGGATGTCTGACAGACTCCTGGATGAGGGAAGGGAGTAAGCTACCTTTCTTGAAATTGGGACAAGGCAGCTTGCTCTAGGCGGCCTCTGTACCTAGCTTGTCACTCTTTTGTTCTCTGTTGCACATATCTCCTCAGTGTCTGAGCTAAGCAGCTACTTTTTAAACACAAGGTGCTTCATTTTTCTTGCTTCCTTAGAATAAACCATAAACTTGTTAATAAATCCTAACATAGCATTAAAAATAGCTGCTTAGTTCATACATTGCATTTGTCTTAGTTTGGGTCTCCCTTTCCTGCCCCGCCCCCCCCCACCCCCCACCCCCATGATTTAGTAGAAATGACTGACTAGAAAAACGGTTTTTAGCTGGGCACCGGTGGCTCATGCCTGTAATCCTAACTACTCAGTAGGCTGAGATCTGAGAATCACGGTTCAAAGCCAGCCCAGGCAAGAAAGTCCGGGAGACTCTTTATCTCCAGTTAACCACCAGAAAACTGGAAGTGGTGCAGTGACTCAAGTGGTAGAGCGCTAGCCTTGAGCTGAAGAGCTGAGGGACAGAGCCCAGGCCCAGAGTTCAAGACCCATGACCAAAGGGGAAAAGAAAAGGCAAAAAAAAAGTTTCTACAGGGCTGGGAAGGTGGCTCAGTGGTAGAGTGCTTGCCTTGCATGCCTGAGGCCCTGGGTTCAATTCCTCAGCACCACATAAGCAAAAAGAAAAAAGCCGGAAGTGGCACTGTGGCTCAAGTGGTAGAGCGCTAGCCTTGAGCTGAAGAGCTGAGGGACAGCGTCCAGGCCCAGAGTTCAGGCCCCACGACCGGACCCCCCACCCCCCCCCCCCCCCCAAAAAAAAGTTTCTATAACTCTTGAGTGAACATATGGGTAAATGTTCATTTATTTTCACATCTGGGAATATAGCCCTTTGCTGAATGTGTATTCAACTTATTCCATGAACAGAGCAGCACTTCTTAACCCAGCTCCAGGAGCTTGGAATATTATCTTTAACTCCTGCACGGATGGTCTTTGGAGAAAGAATTGCTTCTCATGATGACAGGTAGGAAAGGCTGTTTTCCTTTTTAAGGTTTGGGTGGGGTGGTAAGGTTGCCACCTGCTCCACTGCACAGATGCATACTGAAAGCACTTATGTTTGAGAGCTTTAATATTCGTGATCACTACTCAGCAGTCTTTGTTGTATGGGTTTAGGAACATCACAAAAGGAGTAATTTGAGTGACTGTTTTTGCCAGTCCTGGGGTTTGAACTTGGCCTGGGCACTGTCTTGAGTTTTTTTGCTCAAGGCTATCACTCTTACCCCTTGAGCCACAGTTCTATTTCCGTTTCTATTTTAATTTACTAAAACATGTTTGAGCCTATTGCCAGTGCCTCATGTCTGTAATCGTAGCTACACTCGGGAGTCTGAGATCTGAGGTTGCAGTTTGAAGCCAATCTAGGCAGGAAAGTCTTTGAGACTTTTTTGTTTTCTTTTTTCTTTTTTTAAAGTTGTAGGGCTTGAACTCAGGGCCTAGGCACTGTCCCTGAGTTCTTTCACTCAAGTATAGCACTCTACCACTTTGAGCTACAGCACCACTTCCAGTTTCTGGTGGTTAACTGGAAATAAGAATCTCACAGAGTTTCCTACCAGGGCTGGCTTCAAACTTTAGTCCTCAGATCTCAGCCCCCTGAGTAGCTAGGATTACAGGTGTGAGTCACAGGTGCCTGGCTCAAGTTTTTGATCCTCTTATCTTCAACTAAACAACATGAAAGTCGTAAGTGGAACTGTAGCTCAAATGGTAGAGCAGTAGCTTTGAGCAAAAAAAACTTAGAGCCAGTGCCCAGGCCCTAAGTTCAAGTCCCAGGACCAGCATGCATACACACACAGACACACACACACACAATGTCTGAGATGTTAAAGAAAAGCAGATATTTATTATTATTTTTGTTGTATGTTAAAAAGAATTGTCTTCACTTGGAAGTCTCAAGTGGTTTTTGTCCAGGCATACAAGTAGTACATGCCTACAGTCTCAGCTACTAAGAGACTAAGATAGAGGGAATCAATTAAGCCAAGAGCTAGAAATCAGCCTGAGCAGTGTAGTGAGACTAATTTTAAATGGGGACGAGAGGAAGATATTTACTATTACCTACTTCTGGTCTGTTTCTGGTTAGTGATTTCTGATTGACCCCTAGGCTTTGGGGTTATCCCCATAAAATAGATCTTCAAGTAATGGAAGTAAGCTGCATCTTTGAGAATGCTGGGTCAAGAAGTAGGTTTTAGTGTATCTGGACAAGTAAAATTTAGTTCACATATTTTAAATTGTTTTCTAGAAAGTTCAGTGAGGTCCTTGGCTCTGACTGGCTCAGGCCTATAATCCTAGTTACTCAGAAGGCTGAGATCTAAGGATCGCAGTTCAAAGCCAGTCCAGGAAAAAAGCCCATGAAACTCTTATCTCCAATTAACTACCAAGAAGCCAGAAGTAGAACTGTGGCTTGAGTGGTAGTGTGCCAGCCTTGAGCACAAAAGCTCCTAGGACCTGAGCTTAAGCCCCAGGATCAGCAAACATACAAAAAAGTTTCACTGAATGCTGGCCAAGTGCATTGTGCAGAGCTAGGTTCCAGGAAACATATTACTTAGCTGTCTCTCTTATCCTCAGCTTGTCAACTAGAAGAAGAGGTTCACATAAATTTTTTCTAAATTTTTAAACTTTTTTTTTTATTGTTATAAAGGTGATATACAGAGGGCTTACAGTTTCATAGGTCAGGTAATGAGTATATTTCTTTTCTGACATGTTACCCCTTGTTACCTCCCTCTCTCCCAGTTTTTTTTCCCTTGGTGAACAGATAAGTTAAGAAGGGAGTTTTGCTCTGGTTGAACCTCATGGGATGTTTCCAAGCTTAACCAGTGGCAAGTAGATTTTAAACTCATTATGTGGAATCAGTAGTAACAAGGCTGTTGTCTGGGAACCTAAGTGGTGGCTGCTTTTTTCTTTCCTCCTGCATTTATCCTATTTCTTTTTTATACGTTCCCCATTAATTAAAGAGAGGGTACAGCTTGCAATCCAAGCTAGTGAACGATTGATTTGATGAGAGATGAAAAGGAGGGTTTATGTGACAAAAGGGACAGTTCTTCTCTAAAAGGACCTTCTTACAGGCAGCCCCTTTCTCTGCTCCAGGCTGTGGGATGGCAGCTAAGATGGGGAGAATTTGAGTTGCTATAAAAGAATGTGGTGGGGGGCTGGGAAGGTGGCTCAGTGGTAGAGCGCTTGCCTTGCATGCCTGAGGCCCTGGGTTCGATTCCTCAGCACCAGATAAGCAAAAAGCCAGAAGTGGTGCTGTGGCTCAAGCTAGCTTTGAGCTGAAGAGCTGAGGGACAGTGTCCAGGCCCAGAGTTCAGGCCACACGACCGGCCAAAAAAAAAGAATGTTGTAGGAAGAACTGAAAGTAGTGCGACAGGTAAGAAGTCCTGGGAGACTGTCTGTCTGTGCTTTTAGCCCTGTGTTGGAGACAGGAGTGCAGTTGTGCTCAAGTTAGGAAGCAGGTTGGACTTCTGGGCTCAGGAAAAACCCTCGAGTCCTCCAACATTGTAGCTCCTCTAATCCACCCCTACAGAATATAAACCAGTCACAAATACACAGGTTAAACTTTTGCTTGATTTATTTGGGTCATTGCGCTTTAGAAGACATACTCGTGCATCATAACTAATAGTGCATGCACTTAGAGCTGTATCACCTACTTTACTAACCTACTTTATTAATACCTGGGCAAATATCCCATCGCTTAAACCCAGAGCAGTTAGAAAAATCTGGAAAATGTTTATTAATAAGCCAAGAATGGTGGTACCTACCTATAATCCTAGCACTAGGGAAAAACTGAGACAGGAAGATTATGGAGGCCAGCCAAGATGAACAATTAAAAACAAAAGAATCTCTATTAATATCTACTTCAAAGGTTTTGGTTTTTTTAATTTTCATTACTAAAAAGAGCAGTTGTTTTGCATGTCTAATTCCAGTGATTCTTAGTTTTGGTTCATTATCTTTGAGTGCATTCTGTTGAACATATGAGGCAATCCTGATAGAAGAGATAGAATTCTTTTTTTCTCTTTCTCTTTTTTTTAGAAGTTTTTTTTAATTGTGAAAATACCATACAGAGGTTACAATTACATGAGCAAGATAATGAGTACATTTTTTATCAAGCATTGTTGCCTCCTCCTTTGTTTCCCCTTCCCATCCCTGCCCTCTCATCCCCACCCCCCACCCCCCTCCTAGAATTCATTTTCTTTTCTTTTTTTTTTTGGGTCCGGTTATGGGGCCTGAACTCTGGGCCTGGGCGCTGTCCCTCAGCTCTTCAGCTCAAGGCTAGCGCTCTACCACTTGAGTCACAGCGCCACTTCCGGCTTTTTTCTTTTTGCTTATGTGGTGCTGAGGAATTGAACCCAGGGCCTCAGGCATGCAAGGCAAGCGCTCTACCACTGAGCCAACTTCCCAGCCCCTAGAATTTATTTTTATCCTCATTATTTTACCCTCTTATTAAGAGGGCTTGAATAGGAATAATTGCCTGCAGTGAAACAAATTAGTCTTTATTTTTTTTGTTGTTGTTACTGGTTGTGGGGCTTGAACTCAGGGCCTGGGCACTATCCCTGAGCTCTTTTGTTCAAAGCTAGCAGCACTCTACCATTTGAGCTATAGCACCACTTCTAGTTTTCTAGTGATTATTGGAGACAAGAGTCTTACAGACTTTCCTGCCAAGGCTGGCTTGGTACCATGATCCTCAGATCTCAGCCTCTTATGTAGCTAGGATTACAGTCATTAACCATCAATGCCCAGCTATTCTTATTTTTTTGTTACCATGTATCCTTTCTTAACCTCATTTGAATGGATCTGTAATTTAGGCATCTCTTCTTAAATGAGAGAAAACATGAGCCTATAAATTAAAAACACAAGCAGAGTTGCAAAGCTGACTACAAAGCAGCCACTCTTGCGCCACAATATGGTCACTGAGCAGCCAACAAACAACTGGCCGTTATTTAAATCGTGTCACCTCTACGCCATCTCTGCTCTGGTCATCTCGCTCAATTATTACTATTTATTTCTAGGAAAAAAGTATGTATCGTAGGTAAACTCACTTTAGAAAATTAAGCTGTATGAAAACAGTTACTTTATCATTATACTAATAATTTTAGTGATGTGTCTATTATTTCTAGTTTATCTGTGGTTGACAAGAGTTTTACTTCTGTCTGGCTTTGTCTAAATTCTTAGTGATTTTCCTAAAAAGAAATGCTTTTATTTTCTTGTAGCACACTCTAATAAGCTAGAGATACTTGCTTGCTCATTTTCAATTCTTTTATTGCCATAGGTTTTTACTACACTTAGCGGACAAAACTGGTGGCATAATTGTAACAAATGATAACTTCAGAGAATTTGTGACTGAGTCAATCTCCTGGCGAGAAATTATTACAAAAAGGTAATATTCACTTCGTCTTTGGTTAGAAAGTTTTCTTTCTTTTTTAAAAAACTTTTTTTGTTTGTTTTCATCTGTCCTTATAAAAGACTGCTATATCCCCAGTCTCTAGGCAATTTGTCTCTGCTAGGAGGAACCTGCACAAAGCAGGAGAGCCAATAAGTGGCGTGGGTAGGCTTGTGTGTCCACCACTACGTTAGGTGGAACACTGGAACACTGTTAGTAGCAAGAGGGGGAAAAACAGAGATAATATTCTGACTGGGGGTTCAGATTTTTGGAGTGCTAAAAAAAAGTTACACTTTTAATACATGATACTTTTCATGACTTACTGTTGTTATTATTAAGTAGATATACAAAGGGGTTACAATTCCATAAGTCAGATTATGAGTACATTGCTTCTTTTTTTGGGGGGGGGGGTCCGGTTGTGGGGCCTGAACTCTGGGCCTGGGCGCTGTTCCTCAGCTCTTCAGCTCAAGGCTAGCATACTACCACTTGAGCAATACCACCACTTCTGGCTTTTTTTTCCGCTTATGTGGTGCTGAGGAATCGAACACAGGGCCTCATGAATGCAAGGCAAGCGCTCTACCACTGAGCCACCTTCCCAGCCCCAAGAGTACATTGCTTTTTAATCAGTGTCATCACTTCCTTCATGACTTTTTTTTTGTCGGTCATGGGGCCTGAACTCTGGGCCTGAGCACTGTCCCTCAGCTCTTCAGCTCAAGACTAGCACTCTACCACTTGAGCCACAGCAGTACATCTGGTTTTTTCTGTTTATTTGGTTCTGAGGAATCCAAGGCTAGCCCTCTACCACTTGAGCCATAGCACCACTTCCCATTCATGACCTTTTAAAACTTACAATTTATTGCCTATATTGAGAATAGGCTTAGATGTCATCTACATGCTCACACCTGCAATCTAAGCTACTCTGGGGGTGGAGATCTGAGGATCTTGGTTTCAGCCTGGGCAGTCTATGAGACTCTATCTCCAACAGACTACTTAGAAAAAGCTGGAAGTAGCACTGTGGTTCAAGAGGTAGAGTACTAACTTTGAGCAAAGAAGCTCACAGACATTGCGTAAGCCCTGAATTCAAGTCCCAGGACCAACAGCAAAACCAAAACAAAAAAAAAAAAGGAAAAAGAAAAGCAATTCATTGGCATTCCCTTTTTATTTGTGGTTTTATGAATGTATCCAGTCTGGGAAACAGTAAAAACCCCATCTTCTAGGACTTCCTCAGGAGCAGCATACCTGATCAGGAAGCACCTACCACAAAAAAAACAAGGCAAGAACCGGAGACAAGTCATGTGCCACAGATCTTAAAACATGAAATGATATACTGGTACCCAGTATGTGTCTAACAAGTCTGTAACTAGTACCACTAGACATTTATCTCAGATGAGGTTTCACAGTTGCCCCTTGTCTGGCGTTTATAGTTTACTGAATCATTATAGCATTTTAGAAACAGCTTGTCTGTGAATGACCCTTGTGTTACTAAAAAGTTACAGGTGAGAGTTGGTCTTTCAGCGTGGTTTCTGAGACATTTGGTCAGAAACATCTGTTATGTCTCTGCCCCTCAGCTTATTTGTCAGTCTTTATTAGATTCTTATCTATCATACACAGAGGTCTTATCTATGCATATGCAGAAAACTTTTACTGCATTGAGACTCAAGCCAACCCACTTCATTGAGAATTTGTAAAAGCAAAGCAGAAAGCTAGATTTGGACAGCCAACACAGGTACTAGAATTTTTTTCTTCTTTCTTTGATTCCAACCCTTGCAAAGAAGGATTGTAGATGGAGTCTCATGTACTTTTTCTGCTTGGGTTGACCTCAGTTGTGATTCTCTGGATCTCAGCCTCCTGAGCAGCTAGGATTATATGTATATGCCACTGGCACTCAGCTATTTTTTATTTTTATTTTTGTTTTTGTTTGTTTGTTTTGCCAGTCCTGGGGCTTGAACTCAGGGCCTGGACACTGTCCCTGAGCTTCTTTTTACTCAAGGAGACTAGTAAGTACTCTACCACTTGACCCACAGCGCCACTTCTGGCCTTTTCTGTTTATGTGGTACTGAAGAATCAAACCCAGGGCTTCATGCATGCTAGGCAAGCACTCTACCACTGGGCCACATTCCCAGCCTTGTTTTTATTTTTGCATGGTGCTTGAGATTGAACCCAGGAGATAGGAACTACATGCTATACTTCATAATTATTTTTTCACTGATCTCAGTATATATATTCCCCCTCCTTGGGGAAATATATTTTTAGGTTCGTCTGAAAATTAAACCTTCATTGGATACCTGCTGAATTCTAGCCAAACATCTTACAAGTACTGCGTGCTTAACCAATTGTGCCACTGGAACTCCTAGCAGAACATCTTTAGTTTTGTTTTTATCCATTAGAACAAGTGCTGCTTCGCAAGAGGAGAGAAGGATATCAAAGTCATGTTGAGAAATGGGATGCCCACCAGCAGGTTTCCTGAAGTACTTTAGTTGTGTCCAGAATAGAGAAATTAAAATGGTTTTACCAGGTTTTCTTCCCCATTTGGCAATTTAGGATTTATAGGCTGATCATCACTTTGGAATGGAGTGGCTGCTTAAGACCTCACTAGCATTTGTGTAGCAGTAGAGAGTTAGCATTTTTCTCTATTGTAGATTGCTTCAGTATACATTTGTGGGGGACATATTTATGGTTCCTGATGATCCTTTGGGAAGAAGTGGACCTCGACTAGAAGAATTTCTTCGGAAGGATGTCTTTTCAAGGTATTTCTTCAGATTAACTTAAATTATCTTAATTAGGTTCTTGTGTGTTAGTTGAAAGACACAATGGTGGCTTTTTTTTCAAGTCTTAAATTCATTGATGCACAATGTATATAGAAGCATATACATTGTGGCAATCTTCAGTTGTGGGCCTTATTTTAATTCACAAAGCAGATTTCCCATACTGATGTCATTTATTAATACCACTTAGGTTCATTATGTATGTGTAAATATCTTAATTTTTGTTCTTTGTCATCCTATGAGCCTGTTCTGGATTGCTCTCTGTCCGAAGGAGGCCCCTCTAATTCCTGTCAGCAAGGGCCCTACCCGGAGCCAGAATCCCCAGAATAGTACACGTTTCATATCTTTTTTTTTTTCTTTTTTGTTGATTGTGGGGCTTGAACTCGGGCCTGGACCTGTCCTTAAGCCTCTTTGTATTCAAGGCTAATGCTCTACCACTTGAGCCGCAGCACCACTTCCAGTTTTTCAAGTGGTTAATTGGAGATGAGTCTTTATGGAGATTTTTCTGTCTGGGCTGGCTTCAAACTGTGTAGTTCTCAGCCTCCTGAGTAGTTAGGATTACAGGCGTGAGTTACTGGCACCTGGCTGTTTCATGTCTTTTAAAACATACCCTGGTTTAGAGCCCAAACAGGTGAATGGGGCTGACCTGGGAAGGTAATGCCAGCTCAAAAGGTGCTGAATCCCTATTCTGACTCATCTAGAGATGGTGTCAGCAGGCTTGTGTATGTGCTGACACCACACTTCCATGACAAGCTAGCATCTTATCTTTAGAAGCAGCATATTGAGCTGCATATGCTTTAAAGGGGTTCTTGTTTTATAACCCAGCTTACCAACTTTCTTCACCCACAGAGACATGCAGCCGCTGTTCAGTGCTCTGCCCAGTGTGGGCATGTTTGACCCCAGTTTCAGGGTCTCTGGTACCCAGGTAGCCAGCACCAGCCACCAGCCTCTGCCCCGGATTCAGGGAGCCTCTTCCAGCCCCTGGCTCCCTCAGCAATCCCACTTCCCCCTCCTACCAAACCTTCCTGCTGTGCAACACAATCTGCCCATGCCAGCACAGAGGTCTTCTGCGGAAACCAGTGAATTGAGGGAGGCCCTGCTAAAGATCTTCCCCGACTCCGAGCAGAGACTGAAAATCGACCAGATCTTGATGGCCCATCCATACATGAAAGATCTGAATGCCCTCTCTGCCATGGTGTTGGACTGAAGGTTATGCTACAAAGCTTGAGCTCAGGGCCCACTGATCACACTCGAGCTGACTGCTGTCTGCAATGGGAAAAATAATGTGAAGAAACCTTTTCTCCAGTGTGAACATTGTTATATTGTACAGAGAAAAGAAAAATGTTTTTGTTGTATACAAAAATCTGGGTTTTCAAAGCCAGCTTTTTTCTATATATACATTATGCTGCTATTACAGATTTAACATTTTCTGTAAAAGGAAAGTCTACATTTTCTGCCTGTTCAGAGCTGTTTAATAGCAGTTACTCTTGAGTGTATTTACATTTTTATGTTTTTTAAACTATTTTCCTTAAAGCTGAAGATATTGATAAATGGATATGGTTAGCCTTTCTAAAATAATAATTAAAGAGTCATTTTCTTAAGGAAAGCAAGACCTCTTAAAGTATATTTTCTTGAGATGAATATGTCCTGTCCACTAACAGGAAGTTTGCTCCTCTCACATCCTCTCCCTCCCTGGTTTGGGATCAGTTTGTTCCAATGGGGGTCTTTTGTTGGAGCCATTTAAGAGTGGACAATAAGAGCCACTAGATGGCACTTTGTGCCTAGTCATTGGTAATGACCAGGACAAAGTTAGACCCAGATGGCCAGGGCTAGAAAGAAGTTCTAGAGATCCTAAGAGTCCTGTTCCTCCCTTTCCACACTGCAAAAGAGGTCAGAACCCAGCCAGAGTGCTCACTGTACAGACATGCCTGCAGGTAGTAGCTGGGCAGACCAGACTGTACACCCTGTGCTTCGTGCACTGACTAGGTTGGGTCCCTGGGCACCTGACCAGATTCTGCCTCAGAAGGCTGAGACAAAGTGTGAGTTTTGTGAAGAGTTCCTTTGTTGTGATGAGCTTATTTCCACAGCCTATAGCTATGGGAGATGCCCTGATGTAGAATTTGTACTGCTTTGCCAAAAACAAAAACAAAACAAAAACCAGCCTTTTTCTATTCTCTAGTGACCCAAGCCAATAAATAGCATTAGTAGCTTCTGTGGGGTAGAGTGGGGTCCTGGAGCCCCTTTGTTTTCCTGTTTGTCTCCTAGGAGTTTCCTAAGCAGCTCTTCTGTGAATCTTTCTCAGATCTAATTCTTAGTATTGTCTTTATTCAGTGTTGCTCTAATTCTGTGTCAGTGAAATCCTTTTCCTGGTAATTCTTAGAATATTCTTATCTGGACCTTCAAAGGGCTTTGTATTTTATGCCTGTGCCCTCCCAGGTTGTTCACAGTCTTACATCTGCCCTGTGGATCATGTCTCTCCTGTCTCCCCAGAATAGTAACTGAAGAGTCAGTGTCAATTTGTTTTTCGTGGTGCAGGGACTGGATGGCACCCCAGAATGGTCCCACTAGGCATGTGTCTTCTTTGATTTTGCTTGATGTCTGCATTAGAATGGTAAATCTAGAGGAATCTAGAGCCCTCCAGGTACCCAGGCTTGTATTTCAATCCTTTTCCCTAAGTGTTGCGATGACATTCTACTATGGGACTGGTAATCAGCTATCTCTTTGGGCTAGGTTGCCAGCCTGGACAGCTGTGGAAGTAGGAGCTTCCACAGAAAACTTGAGGCAAGCCACAGAGGTGGCCAAGTCTCAGCACCCTGTGCTCAGCTTCACAGCTGGCTGTTGTCCAAATGCACTGAGGCAGAGGTGTGAAGGATGTCTCACAAGGACTCCCCTCCTGTCTCAGATTCAGCGCAGTAGTTGTCTGGAGTCTGAGAGGAAATTATTTTTCTCCTATTGCCAGGGTAGTCAGGAATTTTCAAGGTTCTGGAAATACTTTGAACATGGCTTTAGAATTCTATAAGCCTGTATTTTTGTGTTGTTCCTGAAAGATAATCTCCTCCTTTCTCCTCATGGGAGGGGAGAACAGAAAGTGAGAGAACAAGAAACATTAATTACTTTGTAAATTATACCATGAAACATAATTCACCATCTTTTTGAAATCTGTTTAGTTAGCCTGTGAGTTTAAAACTCCAGTTGCCCAACCATTAAGGATAATTTGTGATTTGTCTCCAGCTACCTCCTCTCCTCTACTAGATGTATGTAGATTGTTAGCCTCCATCTGTGGCTGTCCGTGGGAAGTTGGCTATAACTCTGCCTTGTGTTGAAACTCCCGGTTTAGGAGTTTCAAAGCATAGCTTTGCCTCCTTTGTGTCATGATACTTGTGAGAGGTGGTTGTTGAGGCAGAAAGTGTCACATTTCCTCAGCTGACAAGGTACTGCTCACAGGTTTGTCCAGGTCAGAGGACAAGTGAGCTGGATTTCCTGAGACCCCAGGCTGCCCCTCTAGAAGTTAAAGTCTTGTTTCATCCGTCTAGTAACCTGTGTTTGAGACCCTAGAGGCTCCCAGTTAGAACAGTTAGAAGATGCTTCTATTTTTTTGGGTGATGGGTAGCATTGTTAATAGGCTTGGCTGTCAGGGCCTATGGTGTTGGTGCGAGTTATACTTATGTAAACTTGCTGTGTTTCTTGTGTAATGTGAAGAACTCCAGGATTGACACAGGGAATTCCAAGTCCTCTGCTATTCCCTCAGCCTACTCCTGCCCCAACGCCTTGGGGCAACTGCTGCCAACCCTGGGCCCACTGCATCAGACTCGCCTTAGCCCACCTCCACACCTCTGAGTTGTTGCCACCTCTGTCTCCATCTCCTCAGTTCAGCTTCCTTCTTGTTTGTCTTTCCTGCAATATCCCTGAGCCCTCTCTCCTCTGTCTTCTCTCTTCTCTTCCTCTCCTCCTCTCTTCCTCTCCTTCTTCCTCCCCCTTCCTCTCCCCTCTCTTCTCCCTTGCCCTCCCTCTTTGTCCCATCCCCTCCTCCCTGTAACTTATTTAGTTAGGTTGCTCTCTTCCATATTTTCATTAGTTACCTCCCCACTGCTCACAGGTTTCTGATCCTTTTGATAAAATAAGCTGACCTCCTCCCCCATGATCATGTCTGTTCATTGCTAGTACTTACCCTGACTCCCTACTCTCAGTTTGCAAACTAGGCTTTCTCCCCACCACATGCAAGTAATATAGCCAGCGACCAAGATTGGTGGCTTCTTCTCAGTGTGCATACTCAACAGCCAAAGTTCCATGCCATTGACCTTATTCTCCCCATCTTTTCTTTCTTCCCTATTTTTTTTTTCCTTTTTCCTGAAGGTTAGTCCCTAATACCTTCTTTCTCAATAGGTAGTCCCTAAACTTTGGTCACCCACAGGATTCAAGGTGGCTCTTAAAGCCTGGAGATCTACCACCTCCATGCTCCCCGGGTGACCCACAGGTAGATGGTCCACAGGCCATATTTGAGAAGTTCTATGCTCAGGTGAGGGTCAGCACTCTTTGCTCTCCCCACTGGCCTCTTTGAGGTGCTGTGTAAACTGTTGCTAGCTTTGAGGAACCCTCCTCAGACTTACAGCCTGCCTCTGTTATCCTTCTCCTTGCCCATCTACCCTTGGAAGGTTCTCTTTATCTTCCTGTTCCAGGTTATCCTCTCCCTCTTATGTGATCTCCAGTGGCTATGGGACCAGAGCATCAAGTTCAGGCTCCCTGGACTGTCCATGGCTGTCTAGCCTTCATTGTTTGCTCTGTTTCCTCTTCATGCTCGACCCATACCTGTGGGCCCCTGTCTACCTATATACCCCTTCTCTGTTAGAAATGCCCTTTTCCCTTTTCAGAGACCTAGCAGGGAGTCCTCAGTCTGCCCTTGCCCTGTGCTCTGACCAGAAGCAGCCCCATGGTGTTCTATAGCCCCACAGCACTTTTGTGTTTTGCTTCTGGCATTTGCTGCCCTGGCTGGTGTCACTGCAGCTGATTGTGTGGTTATGTACTGTTACTATGTCTTGCCTCTCTAGACTGTGAGCTCCTCGTGGGCAGGGACTTCAATGTTCACTTTGTATTTTCCATGGCACCTAGCACAGTGCCTTGCACTTGATAGGTGCTCAATAAATGTCTGCTCAAGTGACCTGGAAAATGGTGCCTTTTCTTTCTTTTTTTTTTTTTTTTGGTCGGTCATGGGGCTTGAACTCTGGGCCTGGGCACTGTCCCTGAGCTCAAGGTGAGGGCCCTACCACTTGAGCCATGGCACCACTTCTGATTTTCTGGTGGTTAATTGGAGATAAGAGTCTCATGGACTTTCCTGCCTGGGCTGGCTTTGAACCATGATCCTCAGATCTCAGCCTCCTAGGATTACAGGTGTGAGCCACCATGTGCCCAGCACATGGTGCCTTCTTGATTGTACTGTCTGGCAGCAGGCCCCAGGGAACTTTGGAAATCAAGTTTTCAGAGGTCAGGGACCCATTTGTTGCTGTGGTAGGAGTGAGGAAAGGAGGAATGCATCTGCCTGGTTTGCTTCATTCCTCCATCTCCTCAAAGAGTTCCAGATTCCATCCTGGGCACACTGGTCCAGACAATAGCCTCTGACCCAGACATAGCCAACCAGAATCAGTCATTGGGATGTTCCCCTTCTGGAGATAGCACCTTGGAGTGCCATGCTCACATCCCTTAGAGGCCATTGGAGTAGCTGCCTGGGTAGGAACGAAATGAGGCTCCTGATGCTGAGTTCATGGCTTCCCCTGTCAGAGAAGCCCTCTGTTAGATGTCACCATGTCGGTCCATTTATTAACTTGAACTAACACTTGGAAATCAAGAATAGATCTTGAAAGCTGAGCACTAGTGGCTCATGTCTCTAGTCCTAGCCACTCAGGAGGTTTGAGCTCTGAGGATACTGGTTTGGAGCCAGCTTAGATGGGAAAGTCAATACCAGCCTAAGGTACAGCAACCTGATTCAGTGATCAGAACCAGCACACACACACTCACGAAATACCTTGAGTAAAACCTATTTGGACAGGTTCCAAAGACAAACAGTGCTTTAAGGGTGGCAACTCTAGTCTGACAATGATGGCATAACCCAACAGTCTAATGTAGAAGAGACCTTCACTACACCACAGAGTAAGCTGTTTGCTGCTGTTACCTCTCCAGGCTGTACTTTAAACTCCCTAAGCAGCAAACCAGCCTGTTTATGTGGAGTTGGACCTTCCTGTACACCTCACTTTCCCCATCTGTAAAGTAGACATAAAATAATGCTAAGCTGTAGGTGAAGCTACTCCACATTTGTGCCAGCCAAAGCCTGGAGACAAATCTTATCCTCCAGGCTGGCCACTGTAAGTGTCCTTCCTGGCCATCTCAGGGGGACCATGTGGAGGCAGGCACACACAGAATGTTTGTAAGATTTATTTATTTTTACTTATTTATTTTTGGGTCCAGTTGTGGGGCCTGAACTCTGGGCGTGGGCGCTGACCCTCAGCTCTTCAGCTCAAGGCTAGCGCTCTACCATTTGAGCCACAGCGCCACTTCCGGCTTTTTTCTTTTTGCTTATGTGGTGCCGAGGAATCGAACCCAGGGCCTCAGGCATGCAAGGCAAGCGCTCTACCACTGAGCCACCTTCCCAGCCCAGGTTTGTAAGATTTATTAAAGGGGGCCATGGTTTTCCCAGGAGAAGGAGCAATATGGTTTCACCCCTATTCAGGTGGTAGCTCTGGTCTAGTAGAGAGGTTTGGGTGGAGAATGGGCAGGGAGGAGCTTCAAGTCTGGGTAGAGCCAAGGACTGGAGGTGGGGAAAATACCAACAGTCACCGGGAGTGGACTGGGTTGGAACACCTAGGTTTGGGCTTGCTGTAACTGAAAGCTTCAGCCTAGAGAGCCCTTCCTCCAAGTAGGCAGGTCCCAAAAGAGCCCCTCAGAGTTATCAGGGTGGAGGATGTCAGGCATTGCTGAAGGGAGCTGAGAAAGCCAAGCCTTCATCTACCACCTAGGTGCAGGCCGAGTTGAGGTTCAGTTCTCAGCCTCAGCAGTGCTATGTATGGTATGGGGCTATAGAGAGGGAAACTGAGGTACTGAGATGCTGAGGAGCTGCTCAAGGCTACATGTTCAGCATTAAGGGTTTGGATTCTGAGGGGCCCTTGCACCTCCCCACAGGGCTAAGTCCCCCAGGGGTGACGACAGGATAGCATCTGAGATGAATCCCCCACCTCTGCCTGGAGAGGGAGAATGTAGAAAGAAGCTGTCTCCCACTGTTCCACACAGCCTTGTTCTGAAGGGAGGAGCTGTCCCCAAAGCACATTTTTACCAGGAGTTCACCTGCATGGAGGAGCAGCAGCCATTCTGGAATAATCCCAGCATGTTGTCACAACTCATTTCCAACAAGAGGGGCACAGATTAGGAAAAGCTCTTGATGGTTTGAAAAAAAAAAAGTCCCCTAAACCGACCCCCCCCCCCCCTCCTGCCCGCCCCATCTAAGATTCCTACCCTCTTGGCACCAGGTCCAAGAGCATTTTACTAGGGCAGGGCACAAATCCCACAACCAAGACTGGGGCTGGAAGTTTAAGGGGACTGGAATGGGCCCATTGCCACCTCCTGCTTGGTGGCCTTTGGGCTTTCCTTTGCCCTTCTTGGAAGTCAAGCCTGGACACACCCTGCCTTGACCCCTTCCCACTCTCAGTAGAGGAGGACATGGCTTCCTTGAAAAGAATGTGCCTGTCTGGCTCCTGGATCAGTCTAAGGTTTCAGCTACCAAAAATGTACCAGGAAGGCCTCCTGCAGCTGGCCCAAGGAGCCTGGGAAGCCAGCAGCTTTGCTCACATGACATCCCTATTCACCCCCACCCCCACCCCAGGGCCTCTGCGTGAGAAGGGCTGGGCAGCCATACTTATGCATAGAGCTAGGGAAATAGGCCTGCCAAGAAGTGGAGGTAGGGCTGGAGTTGCCAAACACCCACCTCCACTCCAGATGTTCACACATCTCCCTTTCTGCCCAGCAGCTGTCCATGAGCAGCACCTGCAGGGGACTGCTGGGGAAGGGAAAAGACAGCCAGGGGATTGTTTCTGAAGGACCTGAGCTTACCCGCCTGGGGCTGAGCTCCAGTGTCTTGGACACACCTAGTGCTGTGTGATCTTGAAAAAGTTATTCTGAACAATCCATATCTGGATCCTCACCCAAAAGGGATGCTGCTTCCAGAGCTGGTGGCTTTCAGTCTTGGCTATGTGTTATATCATGTGGCAGGTAGAGCTTTTCCAATATTTGGAAACCCTGAGCCTGATCCAGTTAGAACTTCTGATACCTGTATTGTCAGTCCCCAGTGACCCAGTGTGCTCTCAACTTCGAAAACAGCCCACTTTGTCATACACTTGTGGCTCAGGCCTGTATTCCTAGCTACTTGGAGGCTGAGATCTAAGGATAACAGTTCAAAGCCAGCCAGGCATGGACCTGTGTGTGTGTGTGTGTGTGTGTGTGTGTGTGTGTGTGTGTGCGCGCGCGCGTGTGCGCGTGTGTTCCTTACCTCCTTTTTTCTCAAAGCAAGTGCTTTACCACTTAAGCTACAGCTCCACTTCTGGATTTTTCTGGCAGCTTAGTGACTTAGACTCAGATCTGTGAGACTGAGATCCTCAGATCTCTGCTTCTTGAGTAACTAGGATTACAGATGTGAGCCACTGGCACCCAGCTCACCATGAGACAAAAAACAAGACAAAAAAAATCGACTACAGCTTTTTTTTTTTTTGTCTGTTGTGGGGCTTGAACTCTGGGCCTGGGCGCTGTCCCTGCGCTCTTCAGCTCAAGGCAAGCGCTCTACCTATTGAGCCACAGTGCCACTTCCGGTTTTCTAGTGGTTTATTGGAGATAAGAGTCTCACGAACTTTCTTGCCTGGGCTGGCTTTGAACTGGAATCCTCAGATCTCAGCCTCCTGAGTAGCTAGGATTACAGGCATGAGCCATCGGTGCCTGGCTGACCACAGCTTTTGTGGCACTCAAACCAGCCCCAGAGAAATGAAGACTCACCCCCATGAGGTGTGACCTCTCTCCAAGGTAGCCCTAGGGGTATCAGGGAATCTGTCTACAGAAACTGAACAGCACTGCTTGCCACAGAAAAGAGTACTTTACTCTTGGCTTTTTAAATTTATGAGTTTTAGAACCACATGCTCTGTTGATAGACAAGAGAAAAGGAGCAACAGTCAGTGTGTGTGTGTGTGTGTGTGTGTGTGTGTGTGTGTGTAGGAGGCCCTGGGTTTACTTCCAGCAATGCCAAACATCTTTAAGTTGGAGCTGTGGGTCCAGCTAGCCTCAGTTCTAGGGCCCCTTTGCAGTGCCCTCTGGGCCAGCATGTTGGCTCCTGGCCTCCAGTCAGTCCTCTACCCTCTACCTTGCTGTCACCTGTCCCATAAATGGCTTCCAGGTCTCTGCTGCACCTCTGCTCTTTGGGTAAGAAGAGTCAGGTCCCTCCCCCCTGCAGTCCTCAGCCTGGTCCTCTTAGGTCAAGGATACTGCACTGGTCCTAGCTCTGCTCTAGATCCCTTTGAATTTGCCTCTTCTCCTTCCTGGTCCAAAACAAACACTGGAATTTAAAGGGGGGGGCGGAGAGCTGGAAGGAGGGTGGGTTCCTCCTCCTGCCACCCACCTATGTGGCATAAAATTGCCTGGAGTTCACTCCTGGTTTTAAGGAACTTACTACTGAGAGCTGTTTGTGGCCACCTGTACAACCACCTGTCTCAGTGCTCCTGAGGGCAGAGTGTACAGTGAGCAGGAGGGGACTGCTGTACCCTGCCGTAAGTGATTCTGTGAAGATTTTTGTGCCAAGAATAGACATTCTCTCGTGGCTGAAGGTAGAGCCAAGGATCATGAATGGACAATGCCTGTGGCAGCTCCTGCCCTATGATCCTCACTCAGCATCTGTCAATGGGCAAGCCCTGCCATTCGGGTCCAGGCACACCTCAGCATGGGATAGGGGCTGTCTTATGGGAACCTGGACAGCTCTAACCTGTCCTGATCTCCAGAATCTCTTCTTACCTAGAGCAGGCCAAGGCTTCTGTAGAGAAAGGTTCATCCACACTTGCCCCTCTGGCCCAGCCTTCCCATTCCTAGGTATTTATACTTAAGAGAAAGAAAATGTGTCTACATAAAAGACTTGTGCAGCCAGGTGCTGGTGGCTTACACTAATAATCCTAGCTACTCAGGAGGCAGATATCTGAGGATTGAGGATTGAAACCAAACCTGGAAAGGAAGGTTCATGAGACTCTTATCTCCAATTAACTACAGAAAGCCAGAAGTGAAGCTGTGGCTCAGGGACAGTGCAAATTTGTTTATTGAAGCTGTCTTCCTCACAGCCAAAGCAACACACATATCCAACAGGTTAGTGAAGTTAGTAATCGTGGTCACACACCATGGATCCCACTCAACAGGTACTCAGACAAGCACATCTGTGTATCCAGAGCATATAGATTGTCATGCAGGAACGTCCCTCATCAATCCCACATTATATTAGTGCTTGTGAGTAGTGCTGAAATAAACATGATACGCAAGTATTTTTCTTGGATATTGATTTATCCTTTGGATATATGCCCAATAATGATATGGCAGGGTTCTAAGAAAAGCCTGTCTTCTTTGTTGCTTTTTTGGGTGTATGTGCTAGTCCTGGGACTTGAACTCAGAGCCTAGGCACTGCTCCTGAGCTTTAATGCTTAAGGCTAGCGCTCTACCACTTGAGCCACAACTCTACTTTCAGCTTTTTGGTGGTTAATTGGAGATAAGAGTTTCATGGACTTTCCTGCCTAGGCTGGTTTTAAACTGCAATCCTCAGATCTCAGCCTCCTGAGTAGCTAGGATTACAGCTGTGAGCCACAGCGACTGGCAGAAATTCTATTTTTAAGGAAATCATTTTAGTGTGTGTCAGTCCTGGGGCCTAAACCCAGGAAACTCAGGGCCTGGGCGCTGTCCCTGAGCTTTATGCTCAAGGCTTGTGTTCTACCATGTGATCCACAGCTCCATTTCTGGCTTTTTGGTGGTTAATTGGCAATAAAAGTCTTCATGGACTTTCCTTTCCCAGGTTGGCTCCAAACTGCAATCTTCAGATCTCAGCCTCCTTAGCAGATAGGATTATAGATTCAGCCACCAGCACGTGATGTGGGGTAAGGGGGTGGGAGGGTGCTTCTCCTTCTTCTTCAATTTAGATTTTAAAATTGATTCTTCAGCTTCCGATAATCCAAACTTAGTTGATGGCCACAGAATCTTCTACCCACTTAAGCCATTCCATAATGAAAGAATGCTACAGTCATCCCTTGCTATATCACTGTTCACTAATTGTGGCTTCACTTTATTGTGGGTTAAAAAAAAAATGTGGCTTAGTGGTAGAGTGCTTGCCTAGCATGCATGAAGCCCTGGGTTTGATTCCTCAGTACCACATAAACAGAAAAGGCCAGAAGTGGTGCTGTGGCTCAAGTGGTAGAGCGCTAGCCTTGAGCACAGAGAGGCTCAGGGACAGATTCCAGGCCCTGAGTTCAAGCCCCAGGACTGGCAAAACAAAAACAACAACATATATATATATATATATATATATATATATATATATATATATATATATATATATATATTTTTCTGTATCGTGGAGTTTTTGCTACATCGTGGGATTGTGCAGTATATAGGTATTTATACAATATTTATGGTCTTATTTTTGACTAAAAATTTTAAGTCAATATAAAAATATAAAAAGGGTTGGGAAGGTAGCTCAGTGGTAATAGAGTGCTTTCCTTGCATGCATGAGCCCCTGGGTTTGATGCCTCAGCACCACATAAGCTGAAGAAGCTGGAAGTGGCAACCAACCACAGCATTGTGTTCTGTATCCTGGGAGCTGATTGGCTCAGTGACCATAGCATCCATCTGTTTGCTCTTCCACACTGTGCCCATTAGTTCAGCATCTCTCCTTGTCTACTTCACACTGATGTCTGATTGCTGCACATAGTGTTGCTCTATGGTATTGTTTTTGTGAAATTTTTGTAAAAATTTGAATTTATTTCAAGCCCTATGATGCCACCTTTTAGGGCTTCTGGCAGCAAACCCAAGTGCCAGAGGAACATGCTTAGTAGCATCAAAGAAAAGGTGGAACTTCGTGACATGTTAAAGGAAGGCAAAAGCTATGCATCTGTAGGCCACCATTGTGGGGGATCAACAAATTTACTGTTCACTACATAGAGAAGGACAAGATGAATATTAGGCCTACAGGAACAATGACTTTTAACAAGACTGCCAAGAGGCGGGTCATTCCCGCAATAAGGCCATTGTGAGGATGGAGTCTGCATTGGCCCTGTGGATAAATGACTGCAGGAAGAAGAATATCTTGCTGGATACCAACACCATCCGGACAAAGGCCAAGAAACTATGATGGTTTTGCAGAAAGCATAGACATTCTCAAAGGTCATGAGGAAGAAGACAAGTTGACAATGCGCAGGCATCCTATGCCTTCTTACTCAAGCTGCTGCTTCACCAGCACCCAGGTCACCTCCAGTTCCAAACACCCATTTGTCAATTCTTGTTTTTATTGCCTGAGAAATTGGAGACCTCTTCAAAAAATAGTTGTCTGTGTCTATCAGTTTCCACAGTTTTTTTATACATTTTCCTGTGACAGATTTTGTTTAAAGTCTTACATTGAGTGCTTTGGAGTTGATTTTTGTACAGGATGAGTGAGATAGGGCTCAAGCAGCAGCCCTGGCTCCAGGAACAGTGGTGACGCCTTTGATTCCCTTTTGTCTTCAACTCCCAGCTGCCCAGTCTCTACACACTCTTTAGTCTGACCCAAACCTCAGTAGTTAATTTTTTGTTCGTTTGTTTGTGATGGCTCAGGGGCTGGAACTCTGCAGTCCCTGAGCTTTTTTGCCCAAGGCTAGCACTCTACCATTTGAGGCAAAGCTCCATTTCCAAATCTTTGGAGGTTAATTGGAGATAAGATTCTCACTGCTTTTCCTGCCCATGATGGCTCTGAACCATGATTTTCAGATCTCAGCTTCCTGAGTGGTTAGAATTATTGGCATGAACCACTGGTGCACAACTCATGGGTTAATTTTTTAATGTGCTGGCACTGGTACTTGTCTCAAGGCCTGGGCACTGTCCATTAGGTTTTTCTCTCAAGGCTAACCCTATACCCTGAGTCACAGCTCTACTTCAGGCTTTTTGCTAATTAATTGCAGAAAGAGTTTCATAGATTTGCCTGCCTGGGGTGTCTTGAAACCACAATTCTTAGAGGCTTGCTTTCTGATTAGCTAGAATTACAGTCATGCACCACCAGTTCCAAGCTCTCTGGTTAATTCTATCTCACAAGTTAGAGTCCTTTGACCCAGGACCTTTCCAGAAATGTGTAGACCCTGGGTCAGTGGCCAGCTATGTATGATCAGTTTCTACCCTGGTACCTAGACCACCTCCCCAGCTGGGATGTCCCTTGGTGGTAGACAGCTTGTGTATAGTCCCCTCCTAGTCCAGGGTCATGAGAGAGGCACTAACAAGTTGGGAATAGTGAAAGACCCATCAGAAAATACTCCTCTCTGTGCCTCTGCTGCCAGCAAGGAGAGTGGCAACACAGGCTGGGGATCCTGTAGCCCTCGGAAGTTCCCATAAGAGCCTCTGCCGAGCTGCTGGGGCTGCATGCCTGGGCACACTGCACTGCCACTAAGCCCCATCTGAGAAGCCTGGAACAGAGGGCTGTGACTGGGCTCGCCCTTCTCTGAAAAGAGCCTTCAAGGAAGCAGGCAGATGGAACAAATTCTCAAGCACTGTGTGCATCAGGGAGGGGCTGAGACTAAGAGATAGGTTCTGCCAAAAAAAGAGAATGAATAAATACTGGCTTGTCACTCATCAGAACGCGACTGGGGCCTCGTAAGAGATATTCACGGTGGTGGGTGGGGGTGAGAGGAAGAAATATAAAAGAGTCCTCCTAGGCACATGATGAGAGCAAGCGCCATGGCTCAAGTGGTAGAGCACCTGCTTAGCAAGCATGAGACCCTGAGTTCAAATCTTAGCATGGTCAAAAAAATATGTGGAAGAGCAAGCTGGGCATCATGTTAAGAGAGGGCCACTTCCTTGGATGATCACAGCTTAGCCACTGACTCACCCTCAAACAAGCCCACTTGCATTTTTTTCATCTTTGGATTGAGCTGCCAGGGATCTGTACTCCTTCCATTCTTGGGCCTCTTTGCCTTCTCCTCCCAGGTTTGACTGACAGGGTTTCAATAATATCAGCCTAAGCATGCCCAGCACAGTTGAAGATTGGCTGGGAGTGGCAGCAGTGTGGAATGGGGACGTGATTCTAGAATGTTAGATGAATGAATGTTCAATGGAGCTCTTTCAAGAACTTCAAGATGAAGCCCAGACTCAATCTGAGGATCACCATGAAGCCTCAGCCTCCTGAGTTAGGATTACATGCATAAACCACCGGCACTGGCTTTCCAGGCTATCTTTTTCACAGAGATAGACATTGCCCCAGCTTGGGACAAAACAGTGGGCCCCGCAGAGAAGGCTGCCCTTGGCGCCTCAAGAGGAGAAGAAGTTGCTCAAATGTATCACCAAATGGGCATGATAATGATGGAAAATAGCAAAGCAGAAGCATTCAGCATGTGGTGAGGGGAAGGCAGGGATGGGTGGTTAGCTGTTTACTGCTGTGTAACAAACGATCCCCAAAGTAGTGGCTTAAGTAATAAAAACTATGGTTCTGATGGTCAACAATACAGAAGGGAATGATGGAACTAGCCTGTCTCTAGAATGCTGTGGACTGGATGAATATGTGAGGGCTGGTTGCTGTGATCACGTGAATGAACTCACCTGTAGGAGGACTTCAAGCAGAGGGCAGACACTGGGAAAACCTGAGCCCAGAAGGAGGCTTGCACCTTTATATACCCAAGGGAAGACCTGGGCTCTGGAATGAGAGTATACTGGGCTCTCTGCAGGCTGTGTTGTTGAGCCTAAAGGCACTATGAAATCATGAAGTGACTGATCAAACAGATGTTCTAAGAAGCTCCATGGGGTGGCTAATGGATTAGATTGGGATGGATGTGGTGGACAGAAGGCAGAGTTATGGTTTCAACCTGGACTGAGACCTTTAGAAGCTGGGGTACACATGAGGGACAACTGCTTCCTCCAGGAGAAATAGGAAAGGCTCAGGGGAAGCTGCAGAGCCTGAGCCCAGGTGAGCAAAGGTCTGGCTATGAGAAGCCCTGTGACTTGTTGAAGGAACTTGCAAAGTAATAGGTCGGGGTATGCCCAGGTGACTCATAGTTTTAAAAAAGGCTGCTGAGTGCTGGTCACTCACACCTATAATCTTAGCTACTCAGGAGGCTGAGATCTGAGGTGTCACGATTTGAAGTCCACCCCAACAGGAAAGTCTGTGAGAATTTTA
Organism: Dipodomys spectabilis; assembly: GCF_019054845.1. Taxonomy (NCBI): domain Eukaryota; kingdom Metazoa; phylum Chordata; class Mammalia; order Rodentia; family Heteromyidae; genus Dipodomys; species Dipodomys spectabilis. Next base: position 421,213 of record NW_024870842.1, on the reverse strand, counting down.
TCCCAATCAACCAATGAAAAGCCAAAAGTGGAGCTATGGTTCTGATGGTGACACACTAGCCTTGGGCAAAAAAAGCTCAGGGATAACACCTAGGCCCTGAGATAAAGACTCAGGACTTGCAAAAAATAAATGAACAATAGCAAAAATGCTATCGGGCTTCTAAATCAGTTCTTGCTTTAATGAAATCAAATTAAATCTGTTTAGCCAGAAGCCAATGGCTCATACCTGTAATCCTAGTGACTCAGGAGGCTGAGATCTGAGGATCATGATTTGAAGCCAGCCCCAATAGAAAAGTCCATGAGACTGTTATCTCCAGTCAACCACCAAAAATCTGAAAGTACAGCCCAAGTGGTAGAGCACCAACTTTGAGCAAAAAGCTCAAGAACAGCACCCTGGCATGAGTTCAAGCCCCAGGAACAGCACACAAACAAAATTAAATCTATTTAAAATCCGCATTTGTCAAAAGTACATGTTTCTGGTAATGGGTGGGGTTCCTGGAAGACTGAGAGGCCCATAGGAAGATGATATCTCTTCCACAGGGGCGTCATTGAGACTGCCAAATATAGGACACCCCACCACTGCCACCCATGGGCCAGTGACCTCCAATTCTGGTCATCTGGATCCCAAGTCTCCCCCATGGAAAATGCTGTCATCCTGGAGTCTGGCTCTTTGTTCAGGGCCCAACTTCTCCCAGCTGGCAGCCCACTGATGACCTGCCAACTGCTGCCATGCTCACAGACAGAGTCTCTGAGGATTTCTACCTGGAGAATGTGCTAACCACTCATTTCCTCTTGTGGGCTTCTGGGACATCGCAGGACTCCCTCTGCACCCCTTCTATTTTGAAGCAGTGGAAGCATCCTCAAGGTTCCACACTTGGATGAGTGAGTCAGCCATCACACGCTCTTAGCTGACAGTGAGTTGGAGCTCCAGTTTCTTCCAGCGTGGAGGGAAGGGTGGGCTTGCCTCAGAGGGTGCCTCCAGCACTGCTCTTCTGATCCCATACACAGCAGGCAAGAGAGACCCACCCAGATTTGCTGGATCGGGCTTGACAGTCCCATCAGCTGCTCCCAAAAGCCAAACAGTGAGAAACCTTACCTCATATGCTAACATCAGCTCCCAAACAAAGACTGTCTTTTCTTGTCTTCCCATATGTCCTTCTAAAACAAAACCTAGCACACCCTTCTCAGCACCCTGGCTGCCCTCATTTGCTGCCACTTTCCCTGCAGTCTTTAGTATTCCTTGCTGGTCTAAATCCAGCTGGGAACCATTGGCTGCTCTGGGGTATGGAGACATGGAAGCAAGGGATGAACTTTGTGACCCCCCTGGGGCTCCATGTCATCACAGACCTGGCAGGAGTCAGATTGAGGGCTTTCCCAATGCTGGTTTGATGGCTAGGGCCCTCTGATTATTTCCCTACTAAAGATAGGGGAGGCATTGGGCACTAGTGACTCAGGCCTATAATCCTAGCTACTCAGGAGGCTGAGAACTGAGGATTGTGGTTCAAAGCTAGCCAGGCAGGAAAGGCAATGAGATTCTGTAATTTGAGCTGTGGCTGCAGCTCAAATAGTAGAACACTAGCCTTGAGTGAAAAGCTCAGGGACAGCACCCAGACCCTGAGTTCAAGGCCCATGACTGAAACAAAACAAAACAAAGCAAAAAACCAAGATAGTCTAGAACCAGGAGCCCAGGTTGCACTCTCTGTTGACAGTTTTTCTTTAGCATTTGGGCCCTGGATTCTAATCCAGACTTCATGCCAAGTCTCATTTGGAGTACTTAATTGGGGTTCTGTGTCTACCCTATGGTTTGTTCTGGCCTCTTTTTTTTTTTTTTTTTTGCCAGTCCTAGGGCCTGGGTGCTGTCCCTGAGCTTCTTTTGCTCAAGGCTAGTGCTCTACCACTTGAGCCAGTGCCACTTTCAGCTTTTTCTGAGTAGTTTATTGGAGATAAGAAATTCTCATGGCCTTTCCTGCCTGGGCTAGCTTGGAACTGCAATCCTCGGATCTCAGACTCCTGAGTAGCTAGAATTACAGGTGTGAGCCACTGGTTCCTGGCGTGGCCTCTATTTTAGAGGCCAAATCCTCCCCCTCCTCTGCACTTCTCAATTTATGAATGAGACAGACCTCAATGACTTCTTCCTCTCCATGTCAACTACTGCCTCCAACTATCACTAAAGCCATCATTCCTCTTGTGTAGTTGTGGGGAGTCAGGAGGTTTTTACTGGGGGGACCCTGGAAGTGCTCAGGGCAATGCCAGCATTTTCCAACTCTGTCTTGAAGTCAGGTAATGGCTCCCTGCCTATCAAGCTCCTGCTATCACATGCCTGGTGATAAGCAAAGCCATTCCCGTGTATATCTTAATGAGCTTCCACCTTGCCAAGGACCAAGCCGGGGTTCAACTCAGGCCCACTGACCCCAAGGCAAATTCAATGTCCCTACAGCCTACCTTAGCTGACTCAGACCTTCACCTGCCCCAGTCTGAGCTATTTGGTTGCTAGGTGCTTATTTTGGGTAAAGCAGCACACCTCAGCAAGTGGCACTGTGGCTCAAATGGTAGAGAGTGCTTGCCTTGAGCTGAAGAGCTCAAGGACAGCACCTAGGCCCAGAGTTCAAGCCCCAGACCCAGAGAGAGAGAGAGAGAGAGAGAGAGAGAGAAAGATCAGCACCCCTCAACTTCAAGAAGGTATCCTAGGAAGACATTGTTTTGCCCAGATATCCTCCAGTTTGGCCTGAGCTGGGGTTTTTTTCCAGGCAGCTTTTCCACTGTCTGGGCTAGCACTATCCAAATGTGGCACCCTTCCCCACCTAGTAGGGTGGGAAGGGAATGGGTCCCACATCACCCCCAAACTTCTTTTCTCCTAATTTATATTATCCAAGTGGAAATGGGGCCCTCTCTGTGTTGGTATCCCAACCAGGTCCAAGAAATTGGCACTTTCTAGGCAAGAGCTGGAGTAGGTGTGCTGGCTCCCAGAAGTATAAGTGCCATCAGCAACCATTTTGCCTTGCTGCTCTGCCCACTTACGTACCCTCTCATGTTACTTGAATCAGCAGAGGTGGCTGCATAGCCCGTCCTGATGGGGTAGAATCTCATCTCCTCTAGTACAGATTGAGCATCTCTACTCTATAGTCCAAAATGCTGCAAAATCTGAAACTCTTTAAAATACCAATTTGACTCCGCAAGTGGACAATTCTACGGCATGAACTGTTTCATGCATAAAATTATTAAGTGCAGTGTATAAGATTATCTTGAGACTCTATGTATAAGGTGTGAATAAAACAAACTAGCCCCATATACCTATCCACCTCTCTGTCTCTGTCTCCGTCTCTGTCTCTGTGTCTCAGTCTTTCTGTCTCTCTCTCTCTCTCTCTTTGTGATAGTACTGGGTTTGAACTCGGGACTTGAGCACTGTCTCTTAGCTTTTTCACTCAAGGCTGTTGCTCTACCACTTCACTTAACTGGAGTTAAGAGTCTTATAGGGGCTGGGAAGGTGGCTCAGTGGTAGAGCGCTTGCCTTGCATGCATGAGGCCCTGGGTTCGATTCCTCAGCACCACATAAGCAAAAAGAAAAAAGCCAGAAGTGGTGCTGTGGTTCAAGTGGTAGAGCACTACCCTTGAGCTGAAGAGCTGAGGGACAGTGCCCAGGCCTAGAGTTCAGGCCCCACGACCGGACCAAAAAAAAAGAGTTTTATGGACTTTCCTGCCAAGCCTGTCTTCAAACTACAATCCTCATAGCTCAGCCTCCTGTGTAGGTAAGATTACAGGTGTGAGACATCAGCACCCAGCTTCCATCCCCCTTTTCCTCTAGGACATTCATGTCATAACATTGATTTGAAAAGCAAATGACATCTTCCAAGAAATGCCTATGGAGCATGACCTTACTTTGTGCTAAGGGACATAGGTATCTTTTCAGTTTGGTTTGGAGACAAGAGATCAGTGGAAGAAGGAGCTGGTCTTAGACTCTACTCCTGGCTTCTTTGGGTCTCTAGGTAAAGCATTCCCCAATGGCTTTGTGTTGGGGAACATCCAAATTTCTTCTATGGACTATCAATCTTTGAATGTGTGGGTTTTTTGTTTGTTTTTTTTTGCCAGTCCTGGGGCTTGAACTCAGGGCCTAGGTACTGTCCCTGAGCTTATTTTGCTCAAGGTTAGCACTCTACCACTTGAGTCTCAGCTCCACTTCCAGGTTTTTCTGTGTGTGTGATACTGAAGAATCAAACCCAGGGCTTCATGCATGCTAGGCAAGCACTTTACCACTAAGCCATATTCCCAGTCTGTGTGATTCCCTTTGCTGAGTCTCTTCCTCCTCCACCTGTGTGGCCTGATTTGCTCTGACACCTTAATGTCACATATGCAGCAGGGACAGGAGGGGTGCTCTAGGAGGGTAGACTCACAGGCCTTCCAGGGAGACAGCCAGATTCCTTCTGCATTATGTAAAGACAAGGGGGTGAGAGTGGTTTTACATTGTGTGATGAGAGACAGTTTATCTTGGTCTGTAGCTCATGTCAACAGCGGGCAGGGTGAGGAGGAAAGCTTGTTGGGGCCTGACACCCAGACTCGGGTCTACATTCCTAGTAGCTCTTGACTAACACACCTCTTGGCAGCCTCCCTTGCCCCTGCCAGTCACAGACTGAAACTCCTCCTCCACTTGGGCCCTGAACCTTCATGTATTAGGGTTGTTGGCCAAGGGCTATAGAAAGCTAAACAGGCTGATGAAGGCTGTTGGGTGAAGGACTAAAGAAGAATGGAGGTTTTCTCAGAGGAGGCAGAGGTCAGGAACAGGTCCTCCTGGGTAGCCATAGCCCTCACTGGTAAGGACAGATGTCATACCCTCTTGGAGATAGGCTTAGACTTCTGCCACCCCGTGGATGTAGCCCCATGCAGGGAACTAGAAGGTTCTGGTTCTTTGATGCTGTAGGACCTCAGATTTGTGGGAATTCAGAAGCTCAGTAGAAAGGACCCATAGGTTTCACAATACAGAATAGAAAACAGGACATTGGGGAAGACAAAGTTCAATCAAGTGCCATAGGAGGTCAGTAACTGACCCAAACCCAGGCAGATACCCAGCACTCCAAGGCCCGTAATGCACCATCTGTGTATTGGGGCTTAAACTCAGGGCCTTTGCTGTTGCTCAGTTGTTGTTTGTTTTTAATCATACCTAGCACTCTACTAACTTGAGCCACACCTCCATTTCCCGCTTTTTGTTAGTCAACTAGCAAAGTGTCTCTTGGATGAGTCTGTCTTAGCTGGTTTCAAACCAGGATGATCAGATCTCGGCCTCTTTATTTTTATTTTTGTTGGTTGTGGGCCTGGAACTAAGGGCCTGGGCACTGTCCCAGAGCTCCTTCTGCTCAAGGCTAGCTCTCTATCGCTTTGAGCCACAGAGCCACTTCTGGTTTTCTGGTGGTTAATTGGAGATAAGAGTCTCTTGGAGTTTCTTGCCTAGGCTGGCTTTGAAACATGATCCTCTGCTCTTAGCCTCCGGAGTAGCTAGGATGACAGCCGCCAGCCCCCAGCCACCACATACTGTCTTGGGTAGGATGTGTGAAGCTCTCTGCTCTCAGCATACTTGTCTGTCAAGTGAGAATAAGAGCTCAGAGGGAAGGGTTGGGAACTTTCAGGCTGGGCCATGGACAGGCCGCTGAGGCGCTGGCGGCTGGGAGGCCTAAATCCTGAGTCCACAGAGAAGGTCTCCGTTCCAGGGCGAGTCGGGCGCTTGTGCAGTTGGAAACGAACGTAGAAGACGGGAAGGAGCCCGGGTGGCAACACGGGAGCAACATGGCCTGGAGTCTCCCGGGACAAGCCGAGATGGCCCAGTCGGCGGCAGGATGTAGACTTGGGGTCCCCCGAAGATCAGAGCCCAGCAGAGGGTCTCCCCAGCGTGGGCAGGATGGAGTCCCAGAGTCATCTCCAAGTCAGCCAGAGCCAAGGCCTGAATCCCCGCGACGTGCAGAATCGCCGAAGATTTCCCAGGAGGGAGGTGGCCGAGGGTAAGGAGGTGCTGACCTGGGGGTGTCCTCATGGTCAGCCGCAGCCGGGCCCCGGATCTCCAGACCCTTACCCCGGCCAGCAAGGTCCAGGTTCTGAGCCTCCGCAGCCCCCGCAGGAGCTGACACCCAGGTCCCCGCAGCCCAGAGCGCAGCAGGAGCCTCACAGGCCACCTGCAGCCGGGCTGACGGTGATGGGCAGCCAACGAAGCGGAAGGGATCTTCAGCCAGGAGGACGAGGTGGGGGGAAGACGAGGAGGAATGTCCTGTGATCCCAAAGGGGAAGCCCAAATCTGGGCGTGTGTGGAGGGACCGCTCCAGGGTCTCCCAGATGGTCTAGGACTAGCCCTGAGGCACCTCCTGGCATCGGAAGATGTAGGAGTGGCAGGAGAAGAAGCTGGCCAAGGAATGTGCCCGGCACCTGGACGAGGAAAAGAAGGAGAAGCACCACCGGGCTGAGAACATCAAACGCCGCCTGGAGAATGAGGGAAAGTGGAGATGGTCCAAGTGGTTGCAAACCCTGCCATGCTCAAGCGGGCCAAGAAGCAGCAGCTGCACACTGAGAAGCGGGACATCCAGACACTTGCAGAAGCAAGCCACCCCAGCCGCCCAGCCCCAAGGTCTGAAGACCCTCCACAGCCAGGAGCCAAGTCAGGCAGATGGCCCTGCCCGGACCAGTTCTCAAGCTCTGGGGGCTCAGATGAAGGCTCCAGGCTGGACAGGGCTCCTGGGCCTTGAAGCAGCGCCCAAAGGAAGTGAGCATCCCCTTTGTATCCCGGTCCTTCTCCATGTACCTTCAGATCAAGAACAGCACACTCTTGCTGCTCAGTGGCTGTTGGGTGTCAGCATCCAGCCCAAACCAGAGGCCTGTAGTCAGAAACCAGCTCCTATAGTTGCAGCACCTGAAGATCAATCATCAGGGAGTTTGCAGGAACAAGGCTCCTCTCAATGCCCCTCAACCCACACCAGTCTGCAGAATCCCGGGGCAATTAGACAAGTGTGCCTGGGCTGTCCACAGCAGGAGCATTCATTGAATGCCTGTTGCATACAGGTCCATTGGTAGGTACCAGGGAAAACAAACACACTTCAGTTCCTGTCCACAGGGAGCTTCCATTCTGATAGAATCCATAATAAAGAATTAAAATGAAAAAAAAAAAAAAAGAGCTCAGAGGATTGTTGCAAGTAGCAGGTAAGATGATTCCTTTGTCCAATGAAGACAGGCACAGCTAGCTAGCTACTCTCCTCCTGCTGCAAGTATGGCCCCACCTGGGATGATAGCATTGTAGCCCAACCGTACCCCACTTTCCTTGCACCTGTGGTGGGGTGATTCAGGAACAGAAGTGCAAGTGTGCATGTGACTTCCATCCTAACAGTAAAGGGAACACATTCCTCCTTTCTTCCTTTCAACTGAAGTTTGGAAGAGGTGGCTTGAGGAGTCATCACAGACCGTGATGGGGAAACCAAGAATGAAGGACGACAGAACAGCCAAGCGGAATAAATCTGGGTCCCTGATAGTTATGTGCATCACTGTTCTATCATGTGGAAAGCAGATGGATTCTTTTTTTTTTTCAGTCTTGGGGCCTGAACTCTGGGCCTAGGCGCTATCCCTCAACTCTTCAGCTCAAGGCTAGCGCTCTACCACTTGAGCCATAGCACTTCTTCTGGCTTTTTCTGCTTATGTAGTGCTGAGGAATCAAACCCAGGGCTCATGCATGTGAGGCAAGCACTCTACCACTGAGCTACATTCCCAGCTCCAAGCAGATGGATTCTTTGGCTTGAGATTTTGTTATTTCTTCCCCCACCCACTTTGGGAATTTGTTTTCATAATTGCAATTTTATTGGTTGTGTCAAGGATTGAAATGAAGATAGTGAATCTAACCAACACCATCTTGACCATGTGATAGATGATAGGAAATTGGATTTAATTGGTGCCATCTTGTCTTCGTGGCTGAAGTAGGGAAGTCTTACTTCCCAAATCATGGGTGTGCCTGAATTCCTACAGGCAGGGGTGGGGTCTTGAACACTATGTTACTGGACATTCCAGTCTTGGATCATGATCTCTCAATCTCCTGTGACTCTGCCTCCTGACCTGGCCTTATTTAGGCCCACACCAGCTCAGGCACCATTATGCCATGCCTTGTGTCCAGTGTCTCCTCAATCCTGGCTCTCCTCCAGGTTTCCCGCTTCAGCTCTCCATTAGGGTTGATGGTTTGTTGGTATTGCTTTTCTGCTCTTTCTTTGTTTTACTGCTATCATGGCTCAGTTTTCTGACAGTGGTTAGTGTACTTGAGGAGCAACAGGTGGTAAGGTCCACACAGGGAAGGTGGGGCAGACTCCTCCCTCATCTTGGCTAAGTTTCCAACCAATACCTGTGTCACCTAGGTAACTGACACACATGGAGGCAGTCACCTCCCCCTCCTCTGAGGTCACATCCTCACCCCTCCCCCACCTCCCTGAGAGGGTCCCAGGCTCTGAGAACACAGCCTCACTTTCCCTCACCTGGCCACACCTTCTTCCCACCTCTGGCCTAGATCAGACCTGGCCCTGGCTTGCCCCTTTTCGGCCACATGTGTCTTCACCATGCACGAGGGCAGGCAGTTTGAAATAAACTTTTCTTTCCTGCCTGAATACCGTGTGGTGTTCTCATTTATCAGCTACCTACTTTTTTTTTTTTCTTTTTGCTTATGTGGTGCTGAGGAATCGAACCCAGGGTCTCATGCATGCAAGGCAAGTGCTCTACCACTGAGCCACCTTCCCAGCCCCTCACCTACCTACTTTAAGTTAACTTATACAGGTCTTCGTGACAAGAGTCTACCTGAGTCACTAGCTTTCCAATAGACTCCTTGGGCTGGGAATGTGGCTTAGTGGTAGAGTGCTTGCCTAGTATTCTTGAAGCCCTGGGTTCGATTCCTCAGTACCACATAAATGGAAAAAGCTGGAAGTGCTGCTGTGGTTCAAGTGGTAGAGTGCTAGCCTTAAGCACAGAGAGGCTCATGGACAGTGCCTAGGCCCTAAGTTCAAGCTCCAGGACCAGCAAAACAACAACAACAAAAACAAACAAAAACAAAAACACTCCCATTTTAACCTCTCAAAATGTGACTTCTCATAACTGAATTCCCGTATAACAGAATCAGTACATAGACATTTCAATTTGTACACAATTCTTAGCACACGTACCAAAAGTCAAACACTGTGAACTGTTTTGAAAAATATTCTAGTGACAGTCTAGCTTCAAAACTGGAAGCTGAGAAGGTGGCTCAGTGGTAGAGTGCTTGCCTTGCATGCATGAGGTCCTGGGTTTGATTCCTCAGCACCACATAAGCAGAAAAAGCCAGAAGTGATGCTGTGGCTCAAGTGGCAGAGTGCTAGCCTTGAGCAAAAGCAGCGCAGGGACAGCGCCCAGACCCTGCATTCAAGCCCCAGGACCGGCAAAAAATAAATAAAAATAAAAAATAAATTAAAAAACCCCACTGGGAACAAATTTTCCTTGAATTTTCCTCTTAAGAGGAAACAAAGTACCCATATTTCAAATGCTGGTCTCCTGTTACTTCCACCATGTCACAACATCACAGTATATGCACAAGATACCCACACTCTTCACTGTTCACAGCACAATGACAATTAGGAAAACTGCACTTCCACAAGTGGAGGTATGACAGAGCACACACAGTTCTGACAGAAGAGATCAAGGAGTGGTTTTCTTCAGGAAAACAGTTCTACCACAAAACAGCATGGGTCTGGAATTTCAAATATTCAAGACATGAAATGCACAGCTGTGACTCCAAAACTGCCATTTACTATGCTCTGTATTGCAGGCTAGAAAAGAAAACCCCCACCAATGGAATGTTACGTTAAGCTAGCACAGAAGACAGCTGAGGCCTTCCATTATTCAGTAGCCCAAAAAACAAAACAACCAGCAAATGATTTCACTTGTTAGAATAAACTATTTATATTTTAAAAAATGGGATGAAATAGGATTCTCTCCTTTCTTCTTAAACTTAAAATTTTTAAGTCATAAACACCTTTTAATCTTCACATTGATACTCATCATTACCTTAATCTACATTGCTTATGAACTCTACGGACCTTTAACAATTAAACTATTTTTTACGAATTGAGTGATTCACACATTTCTTTCCTTTTGCTTAGTATCAGCTGTTCCCTCCTTGTCTCTCATTCCCTCCCTCCCATCCCTGCCCTTGGAGTTGCTCAGTTCACTTTCAGCCATGTCCACTTCAGCTGCTGTATTTTTTCGCCTGCATTCTGCTGGTTCTGTGCTCTGCGCTCACCTTCCCGCAGATGTGCACGTGTACACATATATGAACACCATCTGTGAGGAAAAGAATAGAGTCATCTGAAAATGATGCAACAAATCCAGAAGAGGTCCTTTGTTTCCTTATCTTTGGGGTTCTTTTCAGTATGCATATTATTTTAAATACAAATGAAGAGGTGCTTGGGTATTACATTTGGTGCTGATGAGGAGGGAATTCCCTCCTTTTTAAAAATGCTTCTGGAGCTACTAAACATTGCATTTACAGTTCACAAAAATATTCCTCTGTGTTGTTCAAGACAGGAGACAGGGACCACTGGTAAGAGGCGGCTGGGTGAGTCAGACTTGGCTTCCTTCTCTTCCACTTCATTAGAGACTGCACTCTTCCTTCTCAGTCTGTTTTGGGTGGGCAAATCCTCTTTCTCCTGGCTGGTCACCTGGCCTGTTTGCCCTTTGCTCCCCTTTTTCCTTTTGTTTGCATTTTCTTGTCTAAAGGTTCATCCTTTCCCCCCAGAGGGCTTTTCAGGCTTGGTTCCGCTTTGGCAGGAGCAGGCTTTGATGTGGACCTGGCCACCTCCCTTGGCCTCGTCCTTCTCTGCCCCTTCTTGGGTATCAGGGAGGTTGGGTGTGGGGGGAGGGCCTACGTGCGATCACTTTGGGCTGAAGTGCCAATGCTGTTACCCCTACTTGCTCAGACCAATGCTGTTACCCCCCCTTGCGCCCCTCCCTCCTTCCGAGCTGCTGGAACCCACGGCGGCCAGGCCCCCCCACTTTCAGAATTTTTGATTGAGACAAAAATAAACGCGCATTCAAAGTATTTTGTTATTGTCAGTTCTGGGGCTTGAACTCAGGGCCTAAGCACTGCCCCTGAGCTTCTGTGTTCACAGCTAGTGCTCTACCTCTTGAGCCAAAACTCCACTTACTGGTTTTCTGGTAGTTTATTGGAGATAAGGAAGCAAGGAGGCCAGGTCATATTGGCCACATGGTGGCTAGTAGGGTCTGGCATCTTGTCTTCATGCTGGGGAAGGACGGCCCTTCCCCCCCCCCCCCCCCATTACCTGCTTCCCAGGTAATGGGCTTGCCTGGACCCTGGAGGCAGGGGCAAGCACTTGGCTGATAGGTTACTGAATCTGTCAATCTAGTGCCTGGGACTGGGGATTTCCTGAGGATCTGACCCCTGTGCTTTAGGCCTGGACCAGCCTAGCCGTCAGGACTCCATGCCACGTAGTGTCTCTGTGATTGTGACCTGTGTCCTGTCTCCTGGCTCATCTCCAGTCATCAAGGAGTCCCAATTCAGCTCTCCATTGGAGCTGAATTGGCTTGTTGGTATTGTTCTTGTTATTTCTTTCCTCTTTAGCATGTTTCCTGGCTGTGTATTTGTATGCTGCAGGCCTTTGTAACAGTTGGCGGCCTGCAGCCTGTTAACTGTATATAAAGACTCCAATATTCTATATTTTAAAATGTGGCTTCTGGGATGATTTACCTCACAACAATAAAAGTCTCACAGACTTTCCTTCCTGGGCTGGCTTTGAACCGTGATTCTCAGATCTCAGCCTCCTTAGTAGCTAGGATTACAGGTGTGAGCCACTGACACATGGCACCTGAATTCTTTTTTTTTTTTGGGTCTGGTCATGGGGCCTGAACTCTGGGCCTGGGCACTGTCCCTCAGCTCTTCAGCTCAAGGCTAGCGCTCTACCACTTGAGCCACAGCGCAGCGTCACTTCCGGTTTTTTTCTTTTTGCTTATGTGGTGCTGAGGAATCGAACCCACGGCCTCAGGCATGCAAGGCAAGCGCTCTACCACTGAGCCACCTTCCCAGCCCCACCTGCATTCTTTTTATGTCACCCTTCTTTGGGATTTCCTGTTTCCTAAATGCTACACCAAATCTCACCTGATACAAGGACTATTTAGTTGTCAGACCCTGAAGGGAGGATGGCCATCTTCAAGTAAGGAATTGCCCTGTGGCAGGAAGGATGATGGCCCAAAGGAACAATAGAAGGAGGGCAGGGAGTAGGTGGGCAGAGAGGGGACAATATGCTGTGAGGAATCAGGCTTCACAGGGCAAGGTAAGCACAGCCTTGCTCCTAAAAAAGAACATTGACCTCAGCCATGTACAGTGCTTGGCTTGGTGCTTGGTTTGTGATAATGATTTACTCTACAGCAACTGTCCCACTGTCCTCATTAACCACAAAATGTGTTTATGGTTTGTGTGTGTGCATGCACTCACACGTGTGCACACACAAACACACACACACTTAGCCTGGGGCTTGAAATCAAGGCCTGGTCGCAGTCCCTGCTTCTTTTCCTCAAAGCTAGGGCTTTACCACTTAAGCCACAGTTCCACTAGTGCTCTACCACTTGAGCCACAGCTCCACTTGCAGCTTTTTGGTAGTTTATTGGAGATAAGAGTCTCAGGGACTTTCCTACCCTGGCTGGTTTCCAACATCGATCCTCAAATACTGAGTTCACCAAAAGGATCACAGGCATGAGCTACCAGTGCTCGGCTAGTTTCTGCTTTTGAAATTACAGCTATCTTCAGTGGAAAGGTTAATAATTAAGAGAGGAAATAATCAATGTTGGGGAAGACAGAACCACCGGAACTCTGCCATGGGCTGATGGCAGGACCATACATTTCACAACCACTTGGAAAACAAAAATCAATAAACTCTATAAAAATCCATGTTCAAGGCTGGGAATGTGGCTTAAGGGGTACCTTAAGACTGCTTAAAAAGGGAGAGATCCTGCGTTCAAATGTCAATACTTCCAAGAGAGAAAGGGAGCAGAAAGACAGAGTGACAGAGAAGATATTCATGCGATGCATGTGAAGGATTGATTCCTGCCATATTCCCTCAGATCAAGCAAAACTCCAGATGTACACTCACATGCTTGATGGCAGGAAGGTCAGGAGATGAGCATCTCCTCCTTGGCTTAGCCGAAAGCCCCTCATCCCAGGCAGAACAGCATTTTGGGCGTGGCCAAGGTCACTGTCCTTGGTCCCCAAGAGACCATAGCCTAGTTTTAAAATTTCTATTTCCTTGTTAAGGCCTTTATAGGCCTAACTCCAAATCCACCCCTTCACACAACCACCATACCCACGGGAAGGTTTGTTGCCCCTCGCTGTTTTGCCTCAATAAACAGTCCTTGCTTGTGGAAGATCAAGTTCAGCCTGCCCCCTTTTGCTCCATTTTCCTAACAACATGTGTTCACCAAAAGTCACCGATGCAAGACCTTTCTGAGCAGTCCTGTACATAACAGTCCCCAACCAGAAACAACCCAAATACCCTTCATGGGATGAGTGTGCAAGCCGAGATAGAGCAGCGTAATGAAACGTGATAACAGAGACTATGACCAACAGCTGCACACAGTGGTGTGGGTGAAACTCACAGTTGCAATGGAGCGTGGGATGGTGTGATCCCACAGACAGAAAATACAAAACCACACAGGACAATCTAGGCAGGGGCTGGGGATGTAGCTTAGTGGCAGAAAAAGAGCTTGCCTGGCTTGTGCAAGGCCCTGAGTTTAATTCATCACACTACAAAACAACAACAAAAACCAACTCTACTGGGGAGAAGAATCAGAAGAGGGCATTTGTTATATGGTTGTGCTCATTACAAATTTATCTATAAGATAAATTTATACCTATAAGATACACTTTAATGGAGGTGGTTAAATAAAAGTAAGCCACTCCAGTGTGTGTGTGTGTGTGTGTGTGTGTGTTTGGGGGAGCTAAATGGGCAGTGTAGCTCGCTGCTTTGCACCCTGAGAGGTGTGAGGGGTGAATAAGCCCCTTGGGCAGTAGTAAGAAAGAAGACTGGAGCTCTGCAATGATGGGGAGCAGAGCAAGGATCAGCAGCACAGGTGAGGAGAGGAGGGGAGTCAAGACGGCCCTATGTATGATCTAAGTAGATTGGGGTGCCCTTCTCATAATGTTTCAGACAAATTCTCACTTGTGAGGACAGATACACTGCAGTGATACCCCAGTGGGCCGCACCCTCTGTCTGTGGAGAAAGGCTGAGTCACTCACTCGGAGAGGGCGCAGGACACTGAAGAGCCCTGGGGCATGGCAACAAACTGTGTTGATCCTCACAGCACGGTGTCCATCTGCACTGCCTGGATGCGGTGATGGGAGGTGGAGGCTGATACTGCAAGGGTGCTCAGACCCTTCAGCCTAGACAGGGAAGAGCCATGGGGGAATCTGCCCTAGGGGTGGAGAGCCCAGGCCTCCAAGAAACAAGATGCCCTAAATTCCCATGCAAGGTTCCTCAGCAAGAGAGGACCCAGGCCACCCCAAGAGCCACCGCCACACTCCAGTGTTTGTGCTCAGTGAGCCTTCCTTCCTTCCTTCCTTCCTTCCTTCCTTCCTTCCTTCCTTCCTTCCTTCCTTCCTTCCTTCCTTCCTTCCTTCCCATTTCTCCTCTCTCTCTCTCTCTCTCTCTCTCTCTCTTTCATTGGTCATGGGGTCTGAACTCTGGGCCTGGGCACTGTCCCTCAGCTACTCAGCTCAAAGCTAGCTCTACCACTTGAGCCACAATGCCACTTCCAGCTTTTTCTGCTTATGTGGTGCTGAGAATCGAACCCAGGTCCTCATGCATGTAATCCAAGTACTCTACCACTGAGCCACCTTCCTAGCCCTTCTCTTCTCTTTCTTTAAATTTAAAAGGGTATTGAAATAAATGCCACAACTTACCCAGAGTGGCAAGAGAAAAAACAAAAGCATCTAAATCTCCATCCTCTCTGAGATAATAACCATCTTGATGACTTTTATTAATGGGAATTTTAAAAGCAAGCTAGCTTTAGTATAGATGCAGAATTGGAGGAAATTTACAAAGATTATGTAGTGGAATTTCTGTACACTGATGCCCTCCCATAATTTCTTAGTTCACACGTTGTGTTTCTATGATATATTTGTCAGAACCAATGAGCCAATATTGATACATTGGTATTAACCAGAGCCTGTGCTCAGATTTCCCTAGCATACCTGCTGGCCCTTTTCCTGCTTTGGAACACCTGTTACAGTGCCATTATGTTTCCTTTGGACTGTTCCTCCCTTGTGTGTAACAGCACTGGGGCAGAAAAGTGCCAGAGGTACTCTTGCTTAGTTTTTTTGCTCAAGGCTGGCACTCTACCACTTGAGCCATGCCTCCGTTTCTTGCATTATGCTGGTTAATTGGAATCTCTCAGATTTGCCTGCCTGAACTGGTTGTGAAGGACAAGTCTCAGGTCTCAGCCTCCTGAATAGCTAGGATTACAGATAGGAGCCATCAGCACCTGGCTCTCTTTTGCTTTTGATGACATCATCTATTTTGAGATCCACAGATGGTGGATATCATACAATGTCCTTCATGAGAATAATTCTCATGTCTTGTATTGTTTTTTCATAATTAGGTTGGGGTTTGGGGTTGGGGTTGGAAGAGGCCTCCTGGGAAGAGCAAACCTTCTTTTTGGGAGGGGCACATTAAGGCTCCGTGGTTTCCCTGAGGGTAATGTCTACCCTCAGAACACTTTCCTAAACTGCAAGCCCCGGCTAATCACGATTCATGACTGATAGAGATGACTCACTAGTGTGCAGTCCTGCTGGGCTTACAAAAAAACTGTTTTGTGTCAATACTGGGCCTTGAAATCAAGGCCTGGGCTTTGTCCTTTAGCTTTTTGTTCAAGGCTAGCATTCTACCACTTAGCCACAGCTCTGCTTCCAGCTTTTTAGTGGTTACTTGGAAATAAGAGTCACACAGACTTTCCTGCCCAGACTGGCTAAGTACCGCTGGTAGTCCTGGACAGGACCCAGACAGTGCCCATTTCACAGATGAGAAATAGGTTTGTCAAGGCCAACTTGCTGGTCACACCACTAGGAAGTGAGAAAACAGATTTAAACCCAGACCTGCCCAGACTTATTGTTAGACTTCCTCTGTTACCACTATCTACCCCTTGGTAATTCATAGCTATGATCTCTTCACAGATGAAGAAACCAAGGCTCACAGAGAGGAGACGAGTAACCTAGTCCATCATTACCATCATTTCTATTTTTGTTTCCCTATGTCCATGACAGACATGCACCCGTGAACCCAGCCATTGCTTGAGACGGAGTTTTGTTTGTTTGTTTGTTTTGTTTTTGTTGGCTGTGGAGCTTTAACCCAGGGCCTGGGCGCTGTCCTTGAGCCTCTTTGTGCTCAAGGCTAATGCTTTACCACCTGAGCCACAGTGTCACTTTCAGTGGTTGAGTGGTTAATTGGAGATAAGAGTTTCACAGGGACTTTTATGCCCAGGCTGGTTTTGAACCATGATTCTCAGATCTCAGCCTCCTGAGTAGCTAGGATTATAGGCATGAGCTTCTGGTGCTCAGCTTGAGATGGAATTTTATGAACTTTTTTTTTTTTTCTGTGTCTGGCCTTGAACCATGATCTCCCAATCTCCACCTCCCAAGTCACTAGGATTATAGTTATTAGCCATCATGCCCAGCTGAGTACTGTCTTTGATGCCTGCTCACAGTGAGGATAGGGTAAGAAGACTGTAAATGATGCATAATAGAGCTCAAAAAGAAAAAAGAGACAGGAGGCTGAGATCTGAGGATCATAGTTCAAAGCCAGCTGGGACAGGAAAGTTCATGAGACTCTTATCTCCAATTAACCACCAGAAAACCAGAAGTGGCTCAAGTGGTAGAGCACTAGCCTTGAGCTGAAGAGATCAGGGACAGTGCCCAGACCCAGAGTTCAAGCCCCATGGCCGACAAAAGAAAGAAAGACAGAAAGGAAGAAAAGAGAAAGAAAGAAAGAAAGAAAGAAAGAAAGAAAGAAAGAAAGAAAGAAAGAAAGAAAGAAAGAAAGAAAGAAAGAAAGAAAGAAAGAAAGAAAGAAAGGAAGGAAGGAAGGAAGGTAAAAAAAGGGTGACTGCTGAAGATATGGCTCAAGTGGTAAAGCACTTGCCCAACAATCATGAGGCCCTGAGTTCAAACCCCAGTACTACTAAAAAAGAACGCCCCCCCACCACACACAGATGCAGCCAGACCCTTCCAAGCTTGATGGAGAGAGCAAGTTCAGAAGAAAAAAAGTACATTTAATGATGCAACAAGTCAGCCTGGTCTCAAAACACAGAGGTGGAATCCAAGAACCATTGAAAGAGCTCAGCTAGCCCATCATCCTGTGCTGAAATTTTATAAACATGAGGCTAGCAGCAGCATCCACCTAGATCCGTCAACCTTAGACCCTGCAAAACCTCTGCCAGACCCCAGGATCTGATGCTTCCTGCCCTTCACCAGTAGGAAGGGCCAGCTGCCCCCACACACTTGGTAAGTATCAAATTTCCTAAGCAACATCTGGATCCAATTTAGCATTGGAATGCTGAAAGCCAAGGCTGGACACCAGCCAGCACCTCAAAGCAATGGCTAAATTGCCATCCTCTTTTCCAGGACAACAGAGGGGCTGAGGCCTGGGCCTAGGCTCACCCAGCCCCCATGTTCCTTCCAAGCCTCCTAAGGAAGGAAAGAATGTGACCAGTGCTCTCTGGAAGCTCATACTTGGTCTCCTATAGACTTGCCTCTCTGCCAGCCTCAGATTTCCCAAACCATTGAGGTGACTGTCCCTCTGACATGATAGTAGAGAGCTACAAGGTCTCTCTGCCTGCATGTGTTTGGGAGTTCCAGGATTAACACATGTTCTGCTCCCATCTCCATACAGAGTGTGTGCATGTGCACTGAGCCTTTTCTGCCCTTAGAACTCCTAGGCCATCTGAGTATCCAGAAAGTAGCAGGGATTTTGTGAAGGTCACACAGAAAAGTAGGCCCCAATCCTAGAGAGAATCATTGTGATTAAATAACAATAATGGTGCCAGGTGCCAGTGGCTCATGCCTGTAATCCTGATAGCTATATTCAGGAGGCTGAGATCTGAGGATCAAGGTTTGAAGCCAACCCCAGCAAAAGAAAAGTCTATGAGACTCTTACCCCAATTAACTAACAAAAATGCTGCAAGTGAGCTGGGGCTTAAGTGGTAGAACAATAGTTTTGAGCAAAAAAAGCTCAGGGACAGCACCCAGACCCTGAACAAAAACCCTAATAGCAACAGGAACATTGTATTTGTCTGATGGGTATTTAAAATGCAGTTGTTCTTTCCAGTTCATCCTCAAAACAACTGGAACTCAGGCCCAGTGTTTAGTCACATACTTAAAAATGTAGTGAGGCTAGGGATCAAACCCAGGTTGGTTTGATCTGGAATTACAGGATTTCCTTTTCTGTTCTACTAGGAAAGCTTCCCAAGCTCTTTTTATTAAAAATGAAGTGGGAGTATGTATGCAGCTCAGTGGGAGAGCACTTGCCCAGCATGGACAAGGCCCTGAGTTTTTGCCTGTAAAAACATTTTTAATTAAAATAAATAAATAAAAGTTCTATAAAGTTCCTACCTGAGCCATCCTGTAAGTAGAGAGGAGGATGCCAGAAAAAGTGTGGGGCCTCCCATGAGGAGGTGAACAGGGCTGAGAAGTTCCTTCCCATCCCAGCTATTCAGGTCACAGGCTGCAGCTGGACACCATGACATCCTGCAAAAGGCTCCAGGAAGACATCTCTGGGTACCTCCCTTCCGGAGAGGACAGTGCTCTGGCAGTGCAACTCACAGTCTCACAGTGTAACTTTGGGCAATGACTGGGGTCCATATGGATTACAGTTTCTGGGTCAGTGGTCATTTATATCAGAATGTGCTTAGTGCTGGTCCCAGTCTTACTGAAAACTCTCCATGTTGAGCTTAGAGCTCTTATGCATAAGGCAAGTGAATAGGACTAGTGGGGTGGTACAGGTTTATAATCCCTGCGTGCTGGAGGCAGAGGCAGAACAAGTATGAGTTTGAGGCTCACCTGGGCTCTAGAGCAATACTATATTTCAAACATTTCAAAGGTTTGGGATATAGCTCAGTGACAGAGCACTTGTCTAGTATATGTCAGGCCCTGGGTTCCATACCTAGCACCACAAACACACACACACACACACACACACACACACACACACACACACACACACACACACGGTAAACAGGACAACTTACACAACAGGACAACTTGCACAATATTGTAGAGGCTGATTCTGATTACACATCTGTTTTGACATTACAGGGCACTTTTACATTTTCAAAGTTCTTATACCTCTGTGTGTGTGTGTGTGTGTGTGTGTGTGTGTGTGTGTGTGTGTGTGTGTGTGTGTGTTTGTGGTGCTATCTGCTTCATCTATTATTTTTAAGGAGATATACACAGACAAATCTTTGTGTGTGTGTGTGTGTGTGTGTGTGTGTGTGTGTGTGTGTGTGTGTGCTAGTCCTGGGGCTTGAATTCAGGGCCTGATGCTGTCCCTGATTTTTTTTGCTCAACTATGCTCTGCCACTTGAGCCACAATTCCACTTCTGGCTTTTTGATGGTTAATTGGAGATAACTATCTCCAACAACCTCTCATGGAGGGCTGGGAAGGTGGCTCAGTGGTAGAGTGTTTGCCTTGCATGCATGAGGCCCTGTGTTCATTTCCTCAGCACCACATAAGCAGAAAAAGCTGGAAGTGGCGCTGTACTCAAGTGGTAGAGCGCTAGTCTTGAGCTGAAGAGCTGAGGGACAGCGCCCAGGCCCAGAGAAAAAAGAAAAAGAAAAGAAAAGAATCTCATGGACTTTCCTGCCTGGGATCTGGCTTCAGCCAAATCCTCAGATCTCAGCCTCCTGAGTAACTAGGATTACAGTCATGTGCCACCAGCACCTGGTAAAAGCCATTGCTGCAGTCTCCGACATCCAGTCCTTCCTCTTTTTTTCCATCACAATTCTGAATTCAGCCCCCCCCCCCCCATCAGCCCCTGCTCTTCTGACAGCCTGTCAGAATCCATCCTGGCCCCTCTGGCCACAGAGATTGGGGCAGGCTTAGCATGACCCAAACTGGCTAGTGAGATTCAGTTCTAGGATTCTTGGCTTGGAACTATCTCTTGCTTGAAACTTTCTTTCAGATGTGAAGCCCCGCCAGGTATGACAGGATGGCTGCCACTCAGCTCCTGGAGGACAGAGGCTCCCTTCATGTTTGGGAGGTTGGTGTGGAAAGTGAGAGCTGGCTCTTTTGACTCTCAACCTCAGCCCTTGCCCTTTGCTATACCATTGTTCCTTTGGGTAAGACCCCAAAGTATGCCAAGGGTTAATAAACAAACTGGGCCCACTTGAGTCCCTACTTGCTGTGTGATTCAAGGGAAATAATACCAAGAGACCTGTGAGGACGGTAAGGTGAGCTCGCAGGGTGGCAGGGGCAGCAGCCTTCATGCTTTAGATGGGATCTCAGAAGGTCAAAGTTCTGCCCATCTGGAAACTCTGAGTATGACAGAAGTTTCCTTGCTTGCATAGGTGCACACAGAGTACATGGAAGTCAGAACTGTTTAAGAAAGCAGAATAGATCCAGGAGTACTGGTACATGCCTGTAATCCTGGCCTGGAGGAGAGTGAGGCAGGAAGATTGAGAGTTTGAGGCCAACCTAGGTTACATAACGAGACCCTGCCCCAAACAATCAAATAAAAAAAGTAGAAAGGAAATGTGAGATTGCTATAAACTTCAAAAACCTCACTGGAGCCGGACACTGGTGGCTGATGGCTCCTGCCTTTAATCCTAGGCACTCAGGAGGCTGTGATCAAAGGATGACAGTTCAAAGCTAGCCTGGGCAGGAAAGTCCATTGAGACTTTTATCTCCAATTATTCATAGAAAAAGATGGAAATGGCACTGTGGCTCAAGAGGTAGAGTGCTAGGCTTGAGCAAAAGGAGCTCAGGGACAGTGCCCAGGCCCAGAGTTCAAGCCCTAGGACCAGCAAAACAAACAAACAAACAAACATAAAACCCTCATTGGGCTTGAAGAGTTAAAAATGTACAAGCTAATTTCAAATGTCCTTGGTGTGGTGAAAAGCCAGAGGCTTTACTTTGAACTGTTAAGCAAGATGTAGTTGTGCCCCAGAAAAGGACAGGATATAGAAATGAACATTTGAGGGATTAGATGAGCACCAAAAACAGCCATAAGGCCAGACACCAGTGGCTCACACCTGTAGTCCTAGGTACTTAGAAGGCTGAGATCTGAGGATTGAGGTTCAAAGCCAGCTAAGGCAAAAAGTCTCCATGAGACTCTTACCTCCAATTAACCACTCAAAAACCAGAAGTGACACTGTGGCTCAAGTGGTAGAGTGCTAGCCTTGAGCACAAAGCAGCTCAGGGATACTGCCCAGGCCCTGAGTTCAAGTCCCACAACCAACAAAAAACAAAAACAGCCATAAGGGACTAAATGAAATATCGATACCTTTTTGTTTTAATTTTGTTTGTGAATCTGGTAGAAATTACTGGGAGATCCAAACAGGCATGAGGGTGGGTAGAAGACACAGATTCCCACTTGAACTTACAGCCTCATTCCCAGACATGCTGAAAACCTAGGGCACCCTGAGAAAATATGTCTAAAATTTTCTTTTATTGAAACAGGCTCTCAAAATCCTCCTGCTTCAGCCCCCCAAGTGTACCACCATGATACTATAGCTTAGATTTTGTGTGTGTATATGTGTGCGTGTGTATATGTGTGTGTGTATGTGTGTGTGTGTGTGTGTGTGTGCTGGTACAGGGGCTTAAACTCAGGGCTTGGACACTGTCTGTCCCTTAACTTTTTCCAATCAAAGCGGGCAATTTCCACTTCTGGCTTTTTAGTGGCTAATTGGAGATAAGCATCTCATGGACTTTCCTGCCTCTGTTGGCTTTGAACCATGATCTTCAGATCTCAGCCTCCTGACTAGTTAGGTTTACAGGTGTGAGTCACTGGTGCCCAATTTGAAGTGTTGGTTTTTTTTTTTTTTTTGTCTTATTTTCCTAACTGCAACTATAGTTTGTTCCATTTTTAGGAGTTGAGATGGTAGATAAATGAAGGATCAGTTGATTGGACTGAGTGGTAGAGAGCTTGTGTGCAAGGCCCTGGGTTCAATCTCCAGGAGGAGGAGGAAAGTGATGGGGGAAGGAGAGGAGAGGGAGAAGAAGGAGAAGGAAGAAAATGACATCTAAAGGATCAGTTAGTTGGCTGACAGTCTGATAAATCTTTGCAGGAAAATAGATAGTCCTGCTAGGAATGTAAACTTCTGTTTTTTTGTTTGTTTTTTTTTGGGTCCGGTTGTGGGGCCTGAACTCTGGGCCTGGGCGCTGTCCCTCAGCTCTTCAGCTCAAGGCTAGCGCTCTACCACTTGAGCCACAGCGCCACTTCCGGCATTTTTCTTTCTGCTTATGTGGTGCTGAGGAATCGAACCCAGGGCCTCATGCATGCAAGGCAAGCGCTCTACCACTGAGCCACCTTCCCAGCCCTTCTGTTCCTTTGGAAGCCACATTTGGGCTGATGTGACAGGTAACTTGCTTAATCTGCTTCTCTCTTTTTCTAGTTGAAAAGCTATTAGAAGAATTTGGAGGGGTTTGGTGTTTTTTTTTTTTTTTTTTTTTGAGTTGTACTTCTTATTTTTTCAAGGTTACAAAATACATTGTCCTGGGCATGCACCTGGAGAATTATAAATATATGATTTCATTTAAAAGTTTTGCCCTAGTTTCTGCCTTTGATTGGCAGCGTGCCCAGCAATGAGACAGAAGAGCTCTTCTTGCTAGCGTAGCTGGTGTACCTACCCACAGCCACACAGAAAGAAATGGCCCATGTCACTTCTTTCTTTAAATTGTCTTAGAAAGTAATGTGAACACAATTTTTCAAAATCAAGGGTTATGTTATTAATAGAAAGCAGTTCCTTGCACTGTAAAAGTCTAGCTTCTGCATATAAGAAAGAATTACTTTCCAGCTCACCTTCAGTAGACACCAGTGTCTCTAATGCTCAGTTGCTATGGCTGTTTCTGTTTTGTTTACTGAGGTTTTAACTCATGGGCCATAAAATTCATCCATTTTTTTTTTCTTCCCAGTCATAGGGCTTGAAGTCAGGGCCTAGGCACTGTCCCTGAGCTCTCTTTGTTCAAGGCTAGTGCTCTACCACTTTGAGTCACAGTGCTACTTCTGGTTTTCTGATGATTAATTGGAGATGAGAGTCTCATGGACTTTCATGCCTGGGCTGGAGTTGAACTGCAGTCCTCAGAACTCAGCCTCCTGAGTAGCTAGAATTACAGGCAAGAGCCACCAGTGCATGGGTAAAATTCATCCTTTTAAAGAGGGCAATTTATGCTTTCTATGGAGATTCACACCTGTAATCTTGGTATACAGGTGGTAGAGGAGGATCTTGAGTTCCAAGACAGCTTCAACTGAGATCTGAAGATCACCCTTTTGAAGCCAGTCTGGGAAGGAAAAGCTTCTAAGATGTTTATCTCCATTTAACCACCAAAAAGCTGGGAGTGGAGTTGTGGCTGAAGTGGTAGAGCACCAGTTTTGAGTGAAGAACCTAAGGGAGAGCATGAGACCTTGAATTCAAGCCCTAGTACTAGCACACACAAAAATAACTTCCCTGGCACCTTAAGGCCCACCCAAGAGACCCCGTGGGAAAGCAGGGAGCAGGAACAGTGCCCCAGGATACTAATGCAACAAGAGAGGCCGGCCTTTGCACCTTGGCACTGGCTGCACAGCCGTTCGTGCCTTGATCAGGAGCCATTTCTGAGCTACCTACTATGTGCCAGCCACTCAATTTTCTCTCATTTAACCTTCTTATGCCTCACTGTCATAATCTATGGAATGAGGACAAAACTCACTTAGGACGACAACTCACTTAAAACTTGAGTTTTAGAAGGTACAAATCACTGACCAGGCATAACAAAAGGAGAAAAGGCCAAAGGAGAAGCAAGTATGAGAGAGAAAAGCAGTTTCTTTTGGGTGCATGTTAGCTCTGCCATGTGTGTGACACATCCATGTCAGGGTTATTTATCAAGAGCTTGGATAGACAAATCTGGGATGAATGGGCAGGTCTGAGTTGGAGATTCATATCAGGATGATTGGCATGCAGTTGGCATTTAATATCATGAGACTGTGATCACCAAGAAAGTGGAGATGACAAGGATAGCCATCTCAAAGGTAGAGCCCTAGATCATTCCAAGGTGTAGGAGCTGGGGATCTGAGATGACTAAGAAGGAGCAGTGAAATAAATTGAGGAGCTCCTAAAGAGTGGGGGGTGTCCTGGAAGCCCAGGGAAGAAGAACAGCCAACTGTCAGGTGCTCCTGTTGGCCAAGTGACACCAAGGCAGAGGAGAAGTCATTGAGTGTGGCTACAGTGGTCACTAGTCAACTTGGAGCAGTTCTGGTGAAGTGTTGGAGGCCCATGCTATACTGGACTGTGTTTTAAAGGATCTGGGCAGGGCATGATGGGCAATGGACATCTCTTTTGAAGATATTTCTATAAAGAAGCTCAAAGAAATAAGAGGGAGAGCTGGGTGCTGGTGGCTCATGCCTGTAATCCTAGTTACTTAGGAGGCTGAGATCTGAGGATCATAGTTCAAAGCCAGCCTAAGCCAGAAAGTCCATAAGATGCTTGTCTCTAATTAACCAGAAGAAAACAGAAAGTGGTACTGTGGCTCAAAATGCTCTATCCTTGAGCAAAGAGAGCTCAGGGGCAGTACCCAGGCCCAGAGTTCAGTCCCCATGACCAAAAATACAAAAAGGAAGGAAAGAGAGAAAGAAAAGAAAGGAAAGAAAGAAAGAGAGAAAGAAAAGAAAGGAAAGAAGGAAGGAAGGAAGGAAGGAAGGAAAGAAAGAAAGAAAGAAAGAAAGAAAGAAAGAAAGAAAGAAAGAAAGAAAGAAAGAAAGAAAGAAGGGAGGGAGGGAGGGAGGGAGGGAAGGAGGAAGGAAGGAAGGAAGGAAGGAAGAAGAGGCAGATGGGAATATGAGGTCATTAAAAAGATTTCCATAAGTTGGGCTTATTTCACCCTATGCTCAATGATATCACATATATTTGATGTTTTCTTTTATGGAACATTTGGACAGAGTGGCTTTTATAGTCACAGAAGTTATACAATTCTAGAAGAAAATATCACTGTTCTATGAGGTTGAAACTTTCTTTCTTTCTTTCTTCCTTTCTTTTTTTCTTCTCTTGAAACAGTCTTGCTATGTAGCCCAGGCTGGCCTGGAACTTGTAATACTCCTACCTCAGACTTAAGTGTTAGGATTACATGATTATACCACTATGCCCAGCTGTAAGCTATTTTTTGTTAGTTGTAAGACTTGAACTCAGGGCCTGGATGTCCCTGAGCTCTTTTGCTCAAGGCTAGTGTTCTATCACTTTGAGCTCCACTTCCGGATTTTGAGTGGCTAATTGAAGATATCATTCTCACAGAGGCTTTTCTGCCTGGGCTGGCTTTGAACCACGATCCCTCAGCTCTCACTCTGCTGAGTAGCTAGGATTACAAGTATGAGCCACCAGTGTCCCATGGTAAGCTATTTTTGATGTATTGAGTAAAATAGAGATGTTAACTCAAGAGCCTGATAAGGTAGGCCATTGGCGTTTAACAGTTGCCTTGAACTTGAACATACACAGTAGTGTTAGGTCTGTCTGGGGAAATGGCCCCTTTCCTCCTTTTTTCCTCAACATGCAGAACCACGTGTAGACCCCTTCTCCTTTATTCTCTCTTTGTGCAAAACTGCATGTGGCCCTCCCTAGAAATCCTGCCCAGCACCTGTAACAGCCAGGTAACTGGTAGCTATGCACCAGTGGGTTGATGGGAGGTCCCCCAGGCGCTGAGGTCACTTCCACATCCACTGTGGTCACACCTCCTCTTGCTCTTCCCTATGTGATCCCTCTCTGCCATTTGTCCATGCTACACCCTACTCTAGAGTGCAGCTTGGCAGTTTGCTCTCTCTTTTCTGCCTGAACCACGTGGTGACCACCACCTTCCAGCACCCCTTACAGGTAGTATGGTATATTATATACTGTAGTAAATCATATCTGAAAGAAGACATTTGGTAATTCAGAAGGAAAAGAAGTAAAAACAGAAAAACTCTGGCATGAAGAAGGACAAGAAAGAACTTGAGTGAAGCTTCTGGATCATCAATAGAAACAGAAGGAGCTGCTGTCTCTAGGGTCACCCCAATGAGAACAGCAAATGTAACATGCTGTTGCCTCCATAAGCAAAGTTCAGACCTATTATGGTTTGGTTATGAAGGGCCTCCCACAAAAGGCTCATGTTAAACACTTGTCTCCAGCTGGTGGCACTACTGATAGGTGGCTGGATCATGAGACACTAATTTCATCAGTGGGTTAATCCACTGATGAATTTGTAGCTGTTAGGAGGGGGCCCACTTGGAGGAAGTAGGTCACATGGAATGTGTCTTTGATGGGTGGAACTTATGCTTGACTCTTCCTTTTTCTCTACTTCCTGACTGCCATGATGTGAACAGCTCTTCTCCGCCATGCCATTCTGTCTCACCATGGGCCTGAGAACTGAAACCTCTAAAACCCTGAACCAAAGTAAATCCTTCCTCCTTTAAGTTGATCATCTTTAAAGTATCTTGTCAGTGAATAGGAAGGAAGGAAGGAAGGAAGGAAGGAAGGAAGGAAGGAAGGAAGGAAGGAAGGAAGGAAGGAAGGAAGGAAGGAAGGAAGGAAGGAAAAAAATAAAACCAGCACAGATTTTTATTTACCATTCACCAAACACAAGTTCTCTGATGAATAGTAAGGTGGAGGACTGGGGAGAAAGACAAGCAGGAAGGTCCAAGATAATTTGTGGTAAGAAAGTTTTGAAAGATTTAGGGTTTCTTGAGGCAATGGAGAAGCAGGATAGAGCTCCTGTGGGGAAGGATGACTAGGGAATGAAGAGAAATTCATTCCTCCCCTCTCCCCTCGCCTCCCCTCCCCTCCCCTTCTCTCCTCTCTCCTTTCCTTCCTCTCCCCTCCTTTTCCTCCCCTCTCTCCCTCCCTCCCTCCCTCCCTCCCTACCTCCCTCCCTTCCTTCCTTCCTTCCTTCCTTCCTTCCTTCCTTCCTTCCTTCCTTCCTTCCTTCCTTCCTTCCTTCCGTTTCTTTTTTGCTAGGCAGGTGATCTATCACCTAACCCTAACCTAGTCTTTTTTTTGCTTTAGTTTATTTTTCAGGTAGGCTTTTTGCTTTTGTCTAGGTCAACCTCAGACTTCAACCCTCCCACCTCCACCTCTCACGTAGCTGGCATTTCAGGTGTGCTCTGCTCTATCTGCTCCTCAGCAAGCAATCTTTTGGCTTAAAAACAATAGATATCATATTTAAAAGCCAGGTGTTTATGGTAACTATTTTTACTAGCAATAAACTGACAGGAGGAAAAGCATACCCACTCATTCTTGAGCGGACAGAAATTGGGCCCATGTTAAAGCTGGATCCAATCACTGAGCAGCAAGATTAGGGGGGGTATGGCCTAATAGTGGCCTCAGGAACATCTGGAGAGGAGGAAATTAAGTCTTGTATCTAAATTTTCTAGCACAGGCCTGGGACACATAAACATCTTTATACAGAGTCATCACAGGCCAGAGAATGAAGGCCCAAGTTTCTTGATGACATTTAGCTAATATTCAGTTTCCTTTGCATTTTGAAGCCTGAAAAGGTATTCATTTTGGATGGAATCCAGGGCCTAGAATGCTTCACTACAATGAGATGTTGCTGGGGAAATAGAATTGTAAAAATCCACTTCATGACTTGGACATGCAAGCATGTTTCATTTATTCATGGTCACTGCTGTCTTCATTTGAGCTATGTATCACATCCAAACAACAGGATTAGTTTCCATAATAAAACTGAAATATGTACCCTGTAAGCGAATCAGCTAATCATACTGCAGAGGGTGTGCAGTGCTTTTCCATAACAAACATAGTGCTCACTTGGTCCCTTGATGCCTTATGTTAATGTCAAGCTGGGCATCATCTGTCCCAGCATCTGCTGATTTCGGATGTGTTAGCACCCTCAGCCACCTCAGCCTGACCCGCTCCAGGTATTTGGATCCTCTCCAGGTCATTGGGAATCAGACCTGGTTCCAGAAAGAGAGAGATCACTGTGAGACTAAACAGTGTTGACTGGGTTGTTTATGTTGATTAAATTTTAAAAAGGGTAGGTGGATGGGTGGGTGGATGGAGAATCCATTGTTTTGGAACAGGAAATAAAGTACAACCTTCCTGGGCTAAGATTTGCTCCTGGCTCCCATTATTTTACTTACATATTTAAAAATCCTTAGTCAAAGTGGAAAATTCACTATTGCTAAGCAACCAAATTTATTGAGAAAATTCAATCTGAAAGCCCCTTGAGAGCAAACAGAGATAAGATAAAAAAAAAAGAAAGGTCTAAATGAAAAATATCATGGCTGACTACCCTGAGTCTACACGTGACCCCTAATACAAATCATAGTTAAGCCAGATGTAAGTGGCTCATATCTATAGTCCTAAGCTATTTAGGAGGCTGATATCTGAGGGTCAAGGTTCAAAATCAGCCCAGACAAGAAACTCTCTGAGACTGTTAGAGAAATGAGCTCCCTTCCCATAGCTTCGTCTACTCCTTCCCTTCTCCACATCTCAGCATGCTCCCTTCCTAGGCAACCATTTAGTAAAGGTAGTAAATAAACAACTTCCAACCCACTTTACCTTGGGATGGCACTTCTCTGGAGCAGCTACCACCATTTAAAGCAACAAGAGCCCCTTAGAGTGACCTTCAGGTCTGGGTAGCTGCAGGACCCCTTATCTACTATTTGGACAGCAGCCATAAATCCTAGTCTGCCATGATGAAGCCCCTGGCCCGCATGTCCACACCAGGGTCTCTGCCTCCTAGCCCCTTCTAGCCCCTCCTAGCCTCCTAGGTTCTATAGGTCACCTCAGACAACAGCCGGTGCTTCTGCTCACTTCTCCCTTGTGAGAAAGAGTCTTGTTGGCTCCCTTTCCCTTTCCTGGCAATAAACCTTTCTTTCTTCTCTGTACCTGGATGTCTGTGTGGTTCTCTGGAAAAGTCTAATAATCTTTCAGAGACTCTTATAGCCAATTAACCACCAGTAAACTGAAGTAAAGCTGTGGCTCAAGGGGTAGAGTGCCAACCTTGAACGAAAAAACTAAGGGGTTGGAGGCATGGTGAAAGTGGTAGAGTGCCGCCCAATGAGCAAAAGTGTCAGATACCAAGTTTGAGTGCCTGTCTCAGACCAGAAAAAAAGAAAAGAAAAGTAAAGGATAGCACCCAGGCTCTGAGTTTAAGCCCTAGTATCAGCATGTCAACTTCATTTATTCTTTTTTTTATTATCTATGTCAACTTCATTTATTCTTTTTTATTTATTTTTTTCTTGTCGGTCATAGGGACTAAGCGCTGTCCCTCAGCTCTTCAGCTCAAGGCTCTACCACAGCGCCATTTCCAGCTTTTTTTTCTTCTGCTTATGTGGTGCTGAGGAACTGAACCCAGGACCTCATGCATGCAAGGCAAGCACTCTACCACTGAGCCTCATTTATTCTTTAAACCACCTCAATGTAAATCTAATAGTCACCCCCATTTGTTCATAAGATAACAAGGGTGCAGAGAGGTCAGTGTTTGGTCAGGGTCACTCATCCTGTGGGAAGTAATAGATCCACAATTTGAATACCAGACCCTTGGATCTATCACTGAGCCACATCAACATCTTATTATTATTTCATTTCTTTTTGGGGGGCTTGAACTCAGTCTCTCCTCATATTCTCACTTGGCTTATTTGCTCAAGGATAGCACTCTACCACTTGAGCCACAGCTTATCTCCACCAAAAAAAAAAAAAAAAAGCTGAAAGTAAAGCTGTGGTTCAAATAGTAGGGCACTAGCCTTGAACAAAAAAGCTCAGGTATGAGCACCAGTGGCTCATGCCTATAATCCTAACTTGGGAGGCTGAGATCTGAGGGTCATGGTTCAAAGACAACCTGGGCAGGAACATCTGTCAGACTCCAATTAACCACCAGAATCTCCAATTAACCACCAAAAAGCCAAAGTGGCACTGTGGATCAAGTAGTAGAGTGCTTGTGTTGAGCTAAAGAGCTTAGAGACAGCATCCAGGCCCAGAGTTCAAGCCCCACTATTGACAAAAGAAAAAAAAAAAGCAGCTCAGGAACAGTGCTCAAGCCCTGAGGTCAAGTCCAGGACTTGCACATGCAGACAAAAAATAAAGAAGAATGAGGAATTAAATATTTGACAGTGTATTTTTGGCATCACAAACTTATAGAAAACAGGAAGGAGCCCTATAAATCAGAAACCCATCTTTAAGGACTCCAGTTCTTATTAACCCAAGATGGTCGAGATGGTGGAGATGGGCTAAAGGGCCGTCTTCTCGTGATAGGTTTATGCTACATGCTCTCTCAGTCAGATTTATTTTTTAATAAATTTTTCTTTCATATTTTTTTAAAAGAAAAGAGTCAAAGAACATAAAAACAAAACCTAAAAGTATATTGATTATTTCCAAAGTATTTTCCTTGTAAGGTGGAGACGGGGTGACCGGACAACTGAACTATTACTGGAGTGTTAACTCCAAGAGAGTTTCATTATCATGCTGACTGGGGAATTCACTGTTCTATCCTGACTTCTCAGAAGGTCAGAGGACACCTTGATGATGGTTTGGGGATAGAACTGACTCACAGCTGTTGGGTGTTGTTGAAACTTGTGTCAATGACCTACTACGATTTTTATCATATATATTATATAATACATAGTGATATACATTTTTTTCTTTCTTTTTAAACTATTTGTCAGGGCTGGGAAAGTGGCTCAGTGATAGAGTGCCTGCCTTGCATGTATGAGGCCCTGGGTTCAATTCCTCAATACCACATAAGCAGAAAAAGCTGGAAGTGGCACTGTGGCTCAAGTGGTAAAGCACTCACCTTGAACTGAAGAGCTGAGGGTCCAGAGTTCAGGCCTCATGACTGACCCCCCCACCCCCCAAAAAATTGTCAGTTGTGGGGCTTGAACTCAGGGCCTTGGCGCTATCTCTGAGCTCTATTGTTCAAGGCTAACCCTCTACCACTTTGAGCTCCAGCGTCACTTTTGGTTTTCTGGTGGTTAATTGGAGATGAGAGTCTCACAGATTTTCCTGCCTGGGCTGGCTTTGAATTGTAATCCTCAGATCCCAACCTTCTGATTAGCTAGGATTACAGGCATGAGCCACCAGTGCCTGGCTCCTATAATTATGTATTTTAAGAAGTATATATCTATTTATATAGCTCTATATATCTAAATAAAATTATATATTTTAAAAAGCATATCTATATTATACTTAAAAATAAATTGAGCAAGCCGGGCGCTGGTGGCTCACGCCTGTAATCCTAGCTACTCAGGAGGCTGAGATCTGAGGATCGCGGTTCAAAGCCAGCCCGGGCAGGAGAGACCGTGAGACTCCTATCTCCAATAAACCACCAGAAAACCCAAAGTGGCGCTGTAGCTCAAGTGGTAGAGCGCTCGCCTTGAGCTAAAGAGCTGAGGGACAGCGCCCAGGCCCAGAGTTCAAGCCCCACGACCGACAAAATAAATAAATAAATAAATAAATTGAGCCAACTTCAGTTTCCAGTCACAGCACCCTAGCTTACATTGAACACCTGGAAGCACTGTAATCCTAGCTACTCAGAAGGTTGAGATCTGAGGACCATGTTTCAAAGCCAGCCCAGATACTCTTATCTCCAATTAGTTGCAAGAAAGAGAAAGAAAGGAAGGAAGGAAGAGAGAGAAAGAGAGGAAGACTGACAAACAGAAAGACAGAAAGAGATAAAAAAGAAAAAGAAAGAGAAGAAGAGAAAGAAAGAAAGAAGAAAGGAAGGAGGAAGGAAGGAAAGAAGGAAGAAAAGCTGGAAGTAGAGCTGTGGCTCAGTGGTAGAGTGAGTGCTAGCCTTGAGCACAAAAGCTCAGAACAAGTGCCCAGGCCCTGAGTTCAAGCCCCAGGACTAGCACACGTACAAAACAAAAACAAAAACAGATGATGTAACTCAACGATAGCGCTTTTGTCTAGCATATTCCAGCACTGGGGAGGAGGGTGGGGGGAGGATGGAGAAAAACTAGTTAAGTAGATACTCCTCTCTCCAGTAGATGGAGCTTAGCTCTTCTTGTGTAGGGCTGTTCTCACAGACACACTTTCAAAGACAGGACAGAAAGGGGAAAACAGGAATCACACAGTGAAAAATTCGGTAGGTACCACTTTAAGTGATAAAGGTTAAAAGAACTTGTAATATTGGGCTGGGGAATGTAGCTCAGTGATAGGGCTCTTGCCTACTGTGTATGAGGCCTTAGGTTCGATCTCTAAGACAAAATATACCAGTACACACACACATGTACACACACACATACACACACACACACATTTCTAGAGTGGAGTCATGTTTACACTACATTTCTTGCTAGGAAGCAATGATGAAAAGGATAATTTGTGGCTATGGTGTTTTTCCTAAGCCCAGGATCCTTCTCAATCATGAGAAAATACTAGACAAACTCCAACAAAGGGAAATTCTACAACGTATCAGACTGGTATACATGAGAGAGAGAATACAGGAGAAAGAGAGAGAGAGAAAGAAAGACAGACAGACAGGGAGACTGAGATAGACAGACAGGCAGACAGACAGAAAGATGGTGACACACAAAGAGAGAAACAGAGACAGAGAGAGGAAGAGAGGAGAAGGAGGTTCTCTTCTTGTAGGCTATGCTGATCTCCATTTCATGATCCTGCCAGAATTACAGGTATGTATTACCATGGCCTGTCAAATTCATACTCTTCAAAACTTTGAAGTACTGAATAACAACCAAAAAAAGCGATAAAACTATTCATAGAATAAAATACAAAAGAGTCTTGGATTACATAGTAGAACAGAAAAAGGACATCATGAAAAATTATTGAAATCTGAATAAAATCTATAATTGGATGAATAGCATTCTATCAGTGTTTACTTACTACTTTTTTATTTTTGTTTGTTTTTGTTGGTCGTGGGGTCTGAACTCTGGGCCTGGATGCTGTCCCTCAGCTCTTCAGCTCAAGGTGAGCACCTTACCACTTGAGCCACAGCGCCACTTCCGGCCTTTTCTGCTTATGTGGTGCTGAAGAATCAAACCCAGGACCTCATGCATGCAAGGCAAGCACTCTACCACTGAACCATCTTCTCAGCCCCTACTTACTGTTTTTTTTTTTTGGGTCCGGTCGTGGGGCCTGAACTCTGGACCTGGGCGCTGTCCCTCAGCTCTTCAGCTCAAGGCTAGCGCTCTACCACTTGAGCCACAGCACCACTTCCGGCTTTTTTCTTTTTTTTGCTTATTTGGTGCTGAGGAATCGAACCCAGGGTCTCATGCATGCAAGGCAAGCGCTCTACGACTGAGCCACCTTCCCAGCCCCCTACTTACTGTTTTGACAAGTATGACAAGGTTAGTAAGGAGACACTTAGAGGAAATTGGAGAAGTATCTTTAGTAATTCGATTCTTTTTGCCGCTTTCTGTAATTAAAATTTTCATTTTTGCTGGGCTCAGGTGGCTCATGCCTATAATTCTAGCTACGCAGGAGGATGAGATCTGAGGATCATGGTTCAAAGCTAGCTCTGGCAGTAAAGTCTGTGAGACTCTTATCTTCAGTTAACAATGCCAGGCTCATTTCAGTGCACCACCCTTTTCTCAGGGATTTTGCTTTTCATCCTCACTATTTCCAAATGAACAACAACAAAAATTATAAATAAGGCTTTTCCTTTTGGAAAAACAAATTAGGCCAAGCAGCAGTGACTCATAGTTGTAATCCCAACTTAAAAAAAAAAAAAAGATCCTGTGTTCTAGTTCTGGGGCTTGAAC
Source organism: Dipodomys spectabilis (assembly GCF_019054845.1). Lineage (NCBI taxonomy): Eukaryota > Metazoa > Chordata > Mammalia > Rodentia > Heteromyidae > Dipodomys > Dipodomys spectabilis. The sequence continues at coordinate 387,287 of NW_024870842.1, read as the reverse complement.
TCAGGACCTGGGTGCATGGTGCAGTCCTTTAGCTTTTTGTGCTCAGGTTAGTGATCTACCACTTGAACCACAGCTCAAATTCTAGCTTTTTGGTGGTCCCTAAGTGAAGATAAGAGTCACACAGACTTTACTGGCTATGCAGGCTTCAGACTATGATCCTTAGATCTCAGCCTCCTTAGTAGCTAGGATTACAAGCATAAGCTACTGGCGCTGGGCCTAGTTTTCATTTTTTCCAAAACGAAAAATCTTATTTATATAGTTTTAAATTTTTATTTGGAGATAGTGAAGATGAGAAGCAAAATCCTCAAGAACAGGGTGGTGCATTGAAATGAGCCTGGCATTGTGGCTCATTGCCTTAAGCATTCTTCAGTTCACAAGTACCATGTGCTGCCTAGCTCAACACATTCCTTTTGGGGCCTGGGCTGGCTCACGGATCATGTTGGGCCTGGTGACTTGGAAACTGAGCAAGTTCTTAGTGGTTTTGAAACAGGCAGATAGGACAGGCAGATAGGTCTTTGGTGGCCATGACCACCTGTAGGACTGGCTTATAGATCCAACCCTGCCTAAAGGACTCTCCAAGATCACTCCCAAAATACTGCCCTCAAAGTTCTAAAAAATTCTATCTACCCCATTCTGTTGTCAACTTAATGAAGGCACCAGGATGTTTTGTGTGTGAAGCAGAACATGTCATGAAGGTACATACATCCAGGCAGCAAGGATTATGTCCTTACAGAGACTTTCAGGAAAAGGTCCTAATTAAGCCCTTGTGTTTATGTGCTGCATATTATGAATATCATTATAACAGAATGCACTATGGGACTAGGCACAGGCAATCAAAAATTGTTATAAAGCCACCATCTGTCATCAAAACTGTCTATCACGAAGTACTTTTCCTCTAGGTGGGACACTCCAACCCCACCCTTTATTCCTACCAGTTATAAATTGTCCCAAACATCACTCCCCAGGGTCTTGGAGTTCTCTTGTTCAGGCCATTCCCAGACTGTGGAACTCTCTTTATCTTTACTTAATAAATATGTTTCATTACCCATGCTTGTTTCACTCAATGCTTTGTTCAGGATGCCACAAACCTAGACCAAATGCAAATCATGACCACAATCTGATAACAGTCTGCCATTGCCAGGGAGACAAAAGAGCATTTGGGGCTTCACTAAAGAGTAGAAAATAGGGATAGTAGGGGAAAACAAAGGAGGGGGTATCAATGCTCAATAGGAAATGGACTCATTACCTTTCTCATGTAACTTTCTCTCTGCACAGTATCTTTACAATAAAAGATATATATATATATATATATATATATATTAAAAAAGAGTAGAAAATACCTCATTAGAATCCTACAGCAACACATCCTAGGAATTGGGGCATAGCTTAAGTGGTTAAGCACCTGTCCAGCAAGCACAAGGCTCAGAGTTCGAACCTTAGTACCTCAAAATGGGTGGGGGGAGAACAAAAGGAGGAGGGAGGGAGGGAGGGGGGGGGAGGGAGAGGGAGACAGAGACAGAGACAGAGAGACAGAAAGAAAGAATGGAACAAAGAATACATTTTAGGTATAAAGGTGAAATGAAACCTACTCTTCCTAAAGATTAAAACTTGGTATAAACCAACTCAGGCTCAGATTTGATTAAGGAACTCTGCAGTTACTTGAACTACCTGCCAGAGGAAAAATAAGTTTCCTCTGGAGGAAAATAACATCGGGAGACTCAGATTATCTCTGCAGTATTTCAAAAGATATCCAGCACACACTTAACTGTATGCCCACATATTTAAGTGATACATGAGATATGGTGAAAAGGTCAAATGTATATGTAACTGGAATTTCAGGAGAGAAAAAATATGACTAGTGAGAAAAGACACTGAGTCACAGGCCCATGAAGCTTGAGTGTCAAGATACTTATGAAATAAAACTGCACAACATCAAAGTTGAAAAAAATTCTTGAATAGAGCAGGAGGAAAAAAGAACATACTACTTTCAAAAAACTACCTTTAAGACTGTTTTCCCACAGAAATTATGGAGACCTAAAAAATAATCTAAGGGGGCACAAACAAAATAATGGCCAACCTACAATCTGAAGAGATGTCTTTCAAAAATGAAGATTAAAGGAATGGAAATGTTGCTTACAGGTAGAGTGTTGGTCTAGCAAGTGCAAAGCCTTGAGTTCAAACTCCAGTTTTTAAAGAAAGGAAGAAAGAGGGGGGGGAGGAAAAAGGAGGGAGAAAGGGAGGGAGAGAGGGAGAGAGGGAGGGAGGGAGGGAGGAAGAGATGATGGAAGGAAGGAAGAAAGGAAGGAAGGAAGAAAAAGAAAGTTACATGAAAATAAGTTCATCTGAACAAAAACTGGGAATTTGTTTCTACTATGTAGAAAAGAAATACTGAACGTTCTCTTCAATAGAAGGAAGATTGTTAGAGACGGAGGCTCAGCAGTGTGAGAGGGATGTAAGTAGAAAGGTAAGGGCTAAATCTAAATGAACACAAGTCCATAAAATAATAATACTGCCTCTTGATGTGAAGGACACAGTGAGGTGAAGCTCAGTGTGCTTAGCATGCACAAGGCCCTAGGTTCTATCCCCAGTCCCAATAAGAATGAATGACCAATCAACCGACAGCAAAGCACTCCAAAAGGTCATAGTGTAGCCTTCATATGTTTTTCAAAATTTACCTCACAATTCTTATATTCCCAAGAAAAAAATCCTCTCAGACTTTCCAACAGGTAGAGGGAAAAGTGCCATTTCTAAAAACTTAAAGAGGCCTGTGCTCCAGAGAAATAATAATAATAATAATAATAATAATAATAATAATAATAATAATAATAATAAGAAGAAGAAGAAGAAGAAGAAGAAGAAGAAGAACCTAACCTACTGGGGTTTTATCATAGCTTAGCTGACCTGGCAAAATGAAAAAAATCAACTCTAAACCCCTCTCAACATCCTAATCCACCTAAGGGGGTAAAAGTACACTCCAGGGCACAGGCTCACTAAAAGACTGAGCTCTCATCTTGGAACTGTAGAATCATCCCCAGCTCCCCACTTCACTAAAGGTCTATTCCCTGCAATTCATATCTCCATGTAACAAAACTGCCAGGCATACTAAAAGACAAAAGTACATGGAGGAAAGTTACATACATATGAGTGAGTGAAATGAAGAAGCCAGTCTGAACCACACCAGGACAAACTATGAAGATAGTAAAAAGTCAGTGGTTGGCAGGGGACGTGGGGAGGGAGCAGAGCACAGGCAATTAGGCCAGTGAAGCTACTCTGTATGGTTCTAAGGCAATAGCTGAATGTCACTACACACTGTGAAAATTCACTGAGTAGACAATACAAAGGCAGAAACCTAATGCAACCTATGGATTTAGGTGATAATTATGAGCCAGTTCAGATTCTATAATTTTCATAAATGTACCTCCCTGGCCCTAATCTCTCACCTCTGGCTGTTCTTTCTATTTTGGCTGAACATGGAAACTGCCCCAACATACCTACAGAGCTCTCTGCAAAGACCAAGAGGTTCATCTGGTTCAAGAAGGAAAAAAAATCTAAGGACATGAGCACTAGGTTAATGGAACATCAGTGGCTATATGTAATGAGCTGGACACCAGTGACTCATACTTGTAATCCTAGTCAGGAGGCTGAGATGTGAGCTCTTTCAGGAAAGTCTTTGAGACTTATCTCCAATTAACCCTAAAAATCTAGAAGTATAGCTGTGGCTCAACTGGTAGAACACTAGCCTTGAGTGAAAAAATCAAGGGAAAGTGCTCAAGTTCAAGTCCTAGTGCCCGTGTGTATATATATATATGTATATATATATATACATACATTCACATGTATACACACATATACATGCATACATACACGAATGAATATTGAATTACTCACCCACATATAAAACAAGTAAACAAACAAAAACTTCTCTATTGATCAGCTTCAGCAACAAATACTGAGGAAGAAGTATAAAGGTATACAGATAGGTTACAGTAACTTAAGTCAGGTAAAGAGTACATTTCTTTTATTCTTTTCTTTTTCTTTTTTTTTGGGGGGGGGTCCGGTCGTGGGGCCTGAGCTCTGGGCCTGGGCGCTGTTCCTCAGCTCTTCAGCTCAAGGCTAGCGCTCTACCACTTGAGCCACAGCGCCACTTCCGGCTTTTTTTTTTTCTTTTTGCTTATGCGGTGCTGAGGAATCCAACCCAGGGCCTTGAGCATGCAAGGCAAGCGCTCTACCACTGAGCCACCTTCCCAGCCCCAAGTGTACATTTGTTTTTAAACAATGTCATCACTTCCCTCACTCTCTCCTAGTTTTTCCCTCCGATCCCCACCCACAAGTTGCATAGTTCATTTCCAACATAGTGCCTAGTAAGTACCACTGTTGTTCACCCTTTAGCCCTCCTTTTCTGTACCTCCCCTTATACTCCCAATAGAACATGTGTGTGTGTGTGTGTGTGTGTGTGTGTGTGTGTGTGCCAGACCTGGAGCTTCAACTCAGGGCCTGGGTGCTATTCCTGAGCTCCTTTTGCTCAAGGCTAGCACTGTACCACTTGAGCCAATCTAATTGAGCCTATATAATTTTAAATACCTCATTTAATCATGAAGCGTGAGAAGAAACAGGAGAGTGTGGGTTGTGCAGGTGGGGAGAGCTGTCAAAAGAAACTGTTGGTGAAGAAGTGCAACTTGGATTTACCAGTCAAAGTTTTAAAACAAGCTATTTTTACTACATCTAGAGGAATGACTGTATAAAGAACTGAAAAATCAAACAAGGTTTTGAGAGATGGGAATATAACTCACTGATAACTGCTTTTTTTTTAAAGCATGCTTGAGTTCAGAGGTTTGATCCTCAGCACTACAGACAAAACAATAAAAACAAACCCGTGTTTCCTTTTCAAGTAGAAAATACCATTAAAAGAGATTGAAATTATTTTTGCAAAATAGAAAGTCTGGTGCCAGGCACAGTGGCTCAAGCCTGTAATCCTAGCTACTCCAAAGAAGTACATAAAGACTATGTCTCAAAAAAAAAAAAAACTCTCCATGTAGTTAGAATTACCTTTGTGTGTATGTTTGTATATTTGATGGTATTTCTTTACCAATTACTAAAACTCTATTTGTTTTCTTCATTGTTCCTTCCCTTTCTGTTTCTTAACTAGATCATTTCATTGGCCTATTTATCTTTCAATTTGTGGATTCTTGCACCAGTTCAAAGCTAAGATTTGAACAGAATATATAGCTGCTCTAGCAACATAGTTTACTGGGTTAAGGTTATGATTAGCTAAACCTACAGCTCTTCTAGGAAATTTTGATTGCATTTTTCAATTCCATATATATATATATTTTTTTTTTTTTTTTACTAGGGTTTGAACTAAGGCTCTTGCTCTCTGGACAGATGATCTATCACTTGAACCCCACTCTCAGACTATTCCACTTGCATATTTTGGGACTAGGATCTTGTGTTTATGTCCAGACTGGCCTTATCCATGATCCTCGTTGCACACTACAGCTGGGATGACAGGCATGCTATTATTATGCCCTGACTTCAAGCCCTAGTACTAGCGCGTGCGCACATACATACACACTATAGAAAAGTTGTATGTAACAAATGGAAAAGATATATGACCTAAACAATAGATATAGAGAGGTTTTCTAATGTCAAATGAAGTAGACTTTAAGCTGGAAGCATGAGGAAAAATAAAGAGAGGAATCTATGACCAGATCACCTTGAACGCGTCCAATCATGGCTCATTTTGGAAGCTAAGCAGTGTCAGGCCTGACTAGTACTTGGATGAGAGAAATAAACAGAGACAATGGAGAGGTATTTCATTGTATTACTCTACTAGTAAAAAACAACAGTTCTAAGGCTCAAGTATCTAACAACATCTCTTCTAACAATATAAAGTAGACGTTGTAGATTTAAAGAAGAAATACACAAATCCACAAACCACAGAAGATTTTTTTAACACACTTACTTGGCAACTAATAGCAAAACTAAGTAGATAAACACTTTGAACAACATGATTTACATATTTCATTCAATTAACATACATATTCAACAACTAAATAATATTTTGTAATGTAAATGGGAAATTTCTAAAAGTAAATGTACAATTGTCCATAAGGCATGTCTTAACAAATATTTCAGAAGATTAAAATCACATGGGGTGTGTTCCTTTGTCTGCAATGGGAATATGCCAGATATGAATTACAGAAAGAAAAGTAGGAAAGCTGCCCAAAGGCAGGGTGTGGTAATTTTCACCTATAATCCCAGCACTTGCAGACTGAGGTAGGTGGATCGTGAATCTGAGGCCAGCCTAAGCTACATACCATAACTCTGTCTTCATCCCCCACCTCCCCAAGTTAGTATGGTAACTCACTGTATCAATAGATACAGAAGCATTTGCTGAAATTCAATTCCATTCACAACAAATCTCTAGCAAACCAGTAATAGAAAGGTGTGGCTCAAATAATAGAGTGCTCCTAGCAAATGTAAGCTACTAAGTTCAAGCCCTAGTACTTTAAGGGGGGGGAAGGAGGGAGTAGGAAGAGAAGGAAATCCTTCGGACTTTAAAAATTATTTCAAAGCTGAATGCTAGTGGTTCATGCCTGTAATCCTAGCTACTCGGGAGGCTGAGATTGGAGGATCACAGTTCAAAGCCAACCCAGGCAGGAACATCTGTGAGACTCTTATCTCCAATTAAGCACCAGAAGACCAGAACTGGCATAGTGGCTCAAGTGGTAGAGTGCTCACCTTGAGCTGAAGAGCTGAGGGACAGTACCCAGGCCCAGAGCTCAAGCCCCACAAATGACAAAAAATTATTTCAATGGCTAGGAGCATGGCTCAGGAATAGAGCACCTCCCTGAGAAGCCTGAGGTTCTGATTTCAAACCCCTGAACCACCAAAAATATAAAAAGTATTCTAGGACTGAGGGTACATCTCAAAGGATAGAGCATGAGCCTAGCAAGCTCTAGGCCACATGTTCAAATTCTAGTACTGACAAGAAGAAAAAATATTTAGTCCTGAGTTCCATCCCCAGTATCAAAAAAGAAGAAAAAAAAGTTACAAGCTTACAGAAAAGTTTTAAAAATAGTGCAGAGTTCCTGAAGCACCGATCCCAGAAGACCACACGGACACAGTCACTTACAGCCAAGGAATTTATTGTCAGTGGGGGCTGATAAGGCCACCTCCCTCACAGGAGAGGGAGAAATGGCACCTGTCCTTGTTCAGGAGTACCTTTATACAGTCATAGGACTAGAGGTGGGAAGTACTCCCCATGCACAGGTGGCCACTGAAGATGGTGCTGTAAGCAGGTCAGAGTTTAGGTCTGGGCAGAGAGCGGGAATGCAGACCTATCCCGGAGCAAGCTGCGGGAGCTCCGGGGAGAGTTCTCTTTTCTTTGTGAAGGGCAGGGTGGAGTTCAGGTCTGGGTAGGGGGTTTTCAGCTGATGCAGCTGGGGGCTAGAGATGAGGGCCTAGGATGGAGACTGTAAAGCCCCAAATGGAAGAGGACATACTAAAAGTTCCTATATAGTCTTATCCAAGTTTCCTTAATCTATCATTTATGCAAGGATTGTACAGTTATTGAATTCAAGAAATTAACACTGATAAAATATGCTTAAACAATTTATAGATTTTATTTTGTCTTTCTAGATTTACCATTAACATCTTATCCAGGATCCAGTTCATTTGTGGATCATTACCAGGACCCACATTTCATTGTTCTGTGGTTCAGGAAACTAAAGCCAGAAGGTTCTGAATTCAAGGAGAGTAAGACTTCAAAAAAGACTTTAAATCCATAAGAAAAAAGTTAGCAACTCAATAGAAAAAAATGAAAATGATTACCATACACACACACATGCACACACACACATGCACACACACACATAAAGATACTCAAGCAAAGAAGAAACTTTTAAAAGAAATTGCTAATGTTCATTAGTCATCAGGAAAACTCAAGTTAAATGCACAATGAAATACCCACCCACTAGTTTACCCAAAATTGCGGTGAAATGTCACATGTTGGCAGACTTGTGGTGGAACTGGAACTCTGATTTCGTTGCTGAGATTATGTCATTCACTTTGGATGAGTGGTTTGCACATTCTGTGAAAGCTAAATGATCAGTATACCCTTTTACCAGATAGCTATGCACCTAACAAAATGGGCACACGTGCACACCGAGTGACAAGTAGGCAAAAATCCAATAAACAAGAGAATGGATAAACAAGACATATATAAAAATGATTTTTTAAGTTATTGAAGTCTTTTCCCTTACTAGAATATATATCCACCTTATTCCTTTTAACAGCTATTGAATAATCAATTCTATCACACAGTGATTTACTTAACAAATTCCCCTCTTAAAAGGACATTATTTCAGCCAGGTGTTGGTGGCTCATGCCTATAATCCTAAGTACACAGGAGGCTGAGATCTAAAGATTTCAGTTTGAAGCCAGCCTAGGCAGGAAAGTCTGTGAGACTCTTATTTCCAATACACTATCTAAAAAAGCTGAAAGTGGAGCTCTGGCTCAAGTAGTAGAGCACTAGTTTTGAGGAAAAGGATCTCCAGGACAGTGCTCCAGCCCCTGAGTTCAAGCCCCAGGACCAGCACACAAAAAAAGAGGGCATGATTTTAGCTGGGTGCTAGTGGCTTATGCCTGTAACTTAAGAGACTGAGATTTGAGGATAAAATTTGGAGGCCAGCCTGGACAGAAAAGTCCATTTGACTCATCTCCAATTAACCCCCAAAAAGCTGAAAGTGGAGCTGTCACTCAAATGGTAGAACACTAGCCTTGAGCAAAAAATCTCAGGGACAGCGCCCAGGTCTTAACCCATGTCTCACAACTGGCCAAAATAAAAGATAAGAAAAGATAAGAAAATGATCATGATCATGATTTCCACCTTTTTGCTTTAAATGTTCTAGAGTCAGGCAAAGTGGCTTACACCTCTTTACATAGTTATTTGGGAGGCTAAGAGCAGAAGATCATGGTCGAGTACATCCTGCACAAACACTATTCATGAGATCCCATTTCAGCCAATAGATGAGCATGTTGGTACATGCACATCAACTCAGCCATGCATGAAGTGTAAGATCAAGGTCCAGGTTAGCCTGGACAAAAAAATACAAGACTCTATCTCGAAACAGCCAGACCAACAGCTAACTACAGCTAACTAGTAGAATGCTACCTGCCTAATGAGCAACAAACATTGAGTTCAAATTCTAGTGAAAAAATTTAAAAGAGTTTCTGTGAATATCCAATTCTCACTTAACTGTCCATTAGGGTAAATTACTTGAAATTGAAATATTAAGCCAAGTGGTATTCAGATGATTTAGATAATACTGCCAACTTGTATTCAGAAAGCAATAAGCATTTATCCCCTAGCAATCTACTGACTCCACAGAAGAATTTTCAAGTGTACCTTCCTTCCTTCCTTCCCTCCTTCCTCCCTCCCTCCCTCTCTCTCTCCCTCTCTCTCTCTCTTTCTTTCTTTCTTTCTTTTCTTTTTCTTTCTTTCTTTCTTCTTTCTTTCTTTCTCTCTCTCTCTCTTTCTTGTTCAGAGACCAGACCTTGAAGTTGGCTCCTGTCACTTTGTTCATTGGCTGGCACTCTACCAACTGAGACATACCTCCAACCCCATGAAGTGAACATTCCTAGTCGGACTAATTTCAAAGGAATTAACAATCAATGACAGAGTGTTTTGTTATGGTAGGAAAATTTGATGATGTACACAGGAGACGAAGCTCTGTCCTGACCTGCTTTTGGATGAATCATCTTTCTGAGCCTAGGTTTCCTCGGCTGTGACAATGGTCATGCTGAATAGTCTGGTCTACTCCTCTGGCAGGAGAGGGACAGGAGGGAAGAGGCTGAGACTCCATGTCCAGCCAGAGCAAGGGGCAGTCCCTGTCCTCATGCCTTTTTGCATTATTCAAACATTATAATCACTGTGACCAAATGCCTGAGAAAAGCAACTGAAGGCAGGAATTTTTTTCCTGCTTACAATTTCAGAGGATTCGGGCACTGGTTGCTTGGCCCCAGGCATTTGGACAGAACATCACAATGGTAGAAGCATGTGTGGAGTTGAGGCTGTTGACCTCATGGAGGACAGGAAGCAGAGCTTAAAGAAAGCGTGGTGAACAAGGTCAGCCTTCAAAGCCAGCCCGCAGTGCCCTGTGTCCTCTAGCTAGGCCCCTACAGTCTCTAGACCCTTCCAACAAAATTCCCAAGCTAGGACTGTGTTTAGAACAGAACATTGCATGCTCAAACCAAAACACTCTTCCACTGTGCGCTACAGTGATAGAGATATCCTGCTCAGTGCCCTGCCCCAGGAGCTCTACACAGCAGATCTCCTCATTCCATCATGGCCGAAGGAAAGCTGGCTGTCAGGCCCCAGGGAGCTAAACATGTGGACAAAGAGCTTTAAAATTTCAAGTTCTCTCCATCCCAAGGTCTCTTCTTCCCTCAAGTTTCAGCTTCCTTCTGGAAGGTCTCAGGCAAGGAAGAAAAGGAGACAGTTTGAGTGACAGGTGCCTGCAGGGAGACAATTAAGTCTGGAACAGTGGCCTGGCAGCCACATCCAAAGGTTTTAGGTCATTTCCCCTGGTATCACTCACTGAAATCCCTGGTGGATTAGGATTACAGGGGTGCCCCAGACCTGACATCTCCTATCATGGAGCTGGGAAAGATGCCAAGGAGGAGTAAATTGTGCACTGGCTGCTCACAGCTCAGTCAGGGGAATGGGAGGGCACTGAGCAGCCCGGTCTTGGCCTGTGCTGGCAAGGCTGACCTCAGGCTCAAGGACACCTAACTGGCAAGGGAAAGAATGAATCCCCTCGAGAGCTCTGAAATGAGATCCGGGCCTTCTTCTCACAGCTCAGTTGTTGTTGGTGCCACTAACAGTTGCTAAGAGACAAGGTAGGTGTGGGAGCCGCTGGCAACAGGGGATCCCCAGGGTGCTGTGTGGAGTCCAGCCCTAGCAGCTGCCTGGGGCTCTGCCCACCCCCTTTGTGCTCCTCAGAGGCGAGAGGTCCCAGCCAGGAGCCAGTGGCTTCTCTGAGCCAGTGGCTTGCTTGGAGCAGGCAGGCTGTATCCATCATTCTTCAACAAGGATGGGAGGTCTCATGCCCAAAACAATCTAGGCTAGTCATGCAATCTCTTTGAAGTTGAGTTTCCCTAGCAATAAAATGATAATTAAGCTGAATGTCAATGGCTTGTGCCTATGTTCTTAGTTACTTAGGAAGCTGAGACCTGAAAATCTCAGTTTGAAGCTAAACTGGGGCAAGAAAGTCTGTGGAGCTGTGGCTCAAGTGGTAGAGCTCTAGCCTTGAGCAAAAAAGCTCAGGACAGCGCCCACGCCCTGAGTTCAAGCACCAGGACAGCATCCAAAAACAAGCAGGGGAACCAGAGTAGCCGTGCATGCCTGCAATTCCAGCACTTAGGAGGTGGAGGTAGTAGGAACACAAGGCCAGCCTGGGCCACAGAGTAACGCACTATGATGTAAGGCACAAACAAAATGAGCTGGAACTTTCAGGCAGAATTTAGCATAGAAGTTGGGGGATGTAACAATCTTTCTCCCTCCCTCCCTCCCTCCCTCTCTCTCTCTCTCTCTCTTTCTCTCTCTCTTTCTTTCTTTCTTTCTTTCTTTCTTTCTTTCTTTCTTTCTTTCTTTCTTTCTTTCTTTCTTTCTTTCTTTCTTTCTTTCTTCCTTTCTTTTTGTTTTTGTCAGTTGTGGGGCTTGAACTCAGGGCCTGGGTGCTGTCCCTGAGCTTCTTTGCTCAAGGCTAGCACTCTACCACTTTGAGCCACAGCTCTACTTCCAGTTATTGAGTTGCTAGTTGGAGATAAGGGTCTCATGGGGACTTTTCTGCCTGGGCTAGCTTCCAACTGTGATCCTCAGATCTCAGCCTCCTGAGTAGTTAGGATTACAGGCGTGAACCACCAGTACCTGGGTTTCTTTTCCTTTATTTTTTTTTTGTTCCATTAGTGAGACTTGAACTCAGGTTCTCATGCTCTTGTTTAGCTTTTTTCTGCTTTTGTAGTGATACTGGGGTTTGAACTCAAGGCCTCATATGTCTGTATGGTCTGCTCTGGAAGACAGGACAGACTCTTCCCTCCTCTTGGCTAAGTCTCTGCCCAGTACTTGTGTCACCTAGTTAATTGGCACACCTGGAGGCAGTCACCTCCCCCTTCTCTGAGGTCACATCCTGGACCGCCCCTGGCCATGCCTCCCATTGGACCGTGGGAGGGCCCCAGGCTCTGAGGTCACATTCTCCCCATCCCTGGCCACGCCTTCTCCCTGTCCCAGGTGGGACATCAGCCGTCTGCTCTCTACCATACACAGCAGGGACAGGCTGCTCAGAAATAAAACTTCTCTTCCTACCTGAATACTGCATGGTGTTCTCTTCATCAGCTACCTAATTCAACCTATTTAATTTACCTTACAACTTCTTGGGTAGGCACTTGACCACTTGAGCTCCCCCCACCCTTCCGGCTGAGGAACAGTCTTGACAACTGAGTCTCAACTTGTGGTAGATGCTATCACCAGGCTGATTGGCATCAAAAAACTGGATCAGAAAATGCCCAGCTGGTGTTTGCTGCATAATTAATTGTTTACTTCTTGCTGGTGGTGAGAAATCTCACTTCCTTTTTTTTTTTTGCAGTGTTGAGGTAAACTCAGTGATTTGCTTTTATAGACTGGTGCTCTGTCACTGAGCCACACCTCCAGTAACACTTTTGGGTGGTTGATTAGAGATGAAGTCTCTTGAACATTTCTTCCCAGGAGAACTCTGAGCCCAAATCCTGCAAATCTAAGCTGTCTAAAGTAGCTAGGATTACAACCATGAGCCACTAATGTCTGGCAAAAATCCCAGTTTTGTAGTGTGTATGTGCCAATACTGTGGCTTGAACTCAGAGCCTTACACTCTTTTTTTTTTTTGTCAGTCGTGGGGCTTGAACTCTGGGCCTGGGTGCTGTCCCTGCATTCTTCAGCTCAAGGTGAGCGCTCTACCACTTGAGCCACAGTGCCACTTCCAGTTTTCTGGTGGTTTATTAGAGATAAGAGTCTCACGGACTTTCCTCCCCAGGCTAGCTTTGAACCATGATCCTCAGATCTCAGCCTCCTAAGTAGCTAGGATTACAGGCGTGAGCCACTGGCACCGGTGCCTCACACTCTTAGGTGGCTTTTTTCATTCAAGGCTAGCACTCTACCACTTGAGCCATACCTCTACTTCCAGGTTTTTGCTGGTCAATTGGAGGTAAAAATCTCATAGACTTCTCTGTCCCTTTTGACTGTAAATCTCAATCCCTTAGATCTCAGCCTGCTAAATATCTACAATTACAGGTGTGACCCACCAGCACTTGGAAGAATCTCACCTTTTTAAGAAAACATTTTTTTAAAAAGCCAGGCCCTGGTGGCTCATACCTGTGATCCTAACTACTCAGGAAGCTGAGAGCTGAGGATTGTCGTTTAAAGCCAGTACAGGCAGAAAAGTTCATGAGACTCTTATGTCTAACCACTGGAAAACTGTAAGTAGAGCTGTGGCTCAAAGTGGGAGGACATTAGCCTTGAGCAAAAGAGCTCAGGCATAGTGCCCAGGCTATGAGTTCAAGCCCCGTGACCCACCCCCCCCCCAAAAAAAAGTGATTTATTTATTTATTTTTTGGTGGTGCTGGAGATGGAACCTAGATCTTTGCTGTGTTAGGCAAGTGCTCCACCACTGAGTTACACCTCCAGATCCCCACATCTTTTGAGGTCACAGAAATATTCTACGTTGATTGCTGGTGAAATGACAACTGAGGAAAATAATTTGTTTATCTTCCAAAACAGCACATAAACCATATAGAATGAGTATGTGGATATTTGATTTCAGAACAGTATAGGAGGTTTTCAAAATATTTATTATAAGAGAGGAACATTCAGGATATCATTGGTGGTAGGTGTGTACTCACACCTGTGGGCCCTGAGTTGAAATCCTAGTATCACGAGGTAATTTATTTATTTTTGTGCCACTATTAGGTCTTGAACTCAGGACCTAGGCACTGTCCCTGAGCTTTTTTTTTTCTTTTTTGCTAGTCCTGGGGCTTGAACTCAGGGCCTGGGCACCGTCCCTCAGCTCTTCAGCTCAAGGCTAGCACCCTACCACTAGCACAACTTCTGGCTTTTTCTGCTTATATGGTGCTGAGAAATCGAACCCAGGGCCTCATGCACGCAAGGCAAACATTCTACCACTGAGCCACCTTCCCAGCCCCTCCCTGAGCTTTTTTGCTCAAGGCTAGCACTCTACCACTTGAACCATAGTTCTACTTCCAACTTTTTGTGGTTAATTGGAAATCAGAGTCTCTCAGGCTTTTTCTGCCTGGGCTAGCTTTGAATCTGGATCCTCAGATCTCTGCCTCATGAGTAGCTAGGATTACAGGCATAAACCACTGGCACTGAGCTACAATTAAAAAAATACACCTAATAAGCATATGAACTTGTCAAAAAAGGTTAAAAGATGGAGTGTTGAGTCATAGTCTAGATTTTACCTATGAACTCTCACCCTGCCTTCTCTGGTCATTGAGTGAAGTTAGTAGTATTTCATCTCATAAACCTTATGCTGGGGCTACAAAACCAATGGAAATTACTGGCAGAGAAAATACCTTGCTCAGCTGAAATGAACACACTATACTGGGACTCTCCTGATGATGCTATTAGCCTTGATGGCTTCCCATGGGAACTTACCAACGCATAGTGAATCAAGATGGGAGAGGTCTCAGGCAGCCTCTGAAAGGCATCCCTGGGGTTCTGGTTGTTAGGGCCACCTCAGCAGCTGGAGAGTGAGCTCCAGGAACAACAGTCATCCCTTCTGAGGCTCTTAAATAAGACAAAAGGTCCAAAAAATTGGTTCTTAGGCTGGGTGAGGGCAGGAAGTACTCCCAGTACTCAGGAGGTTGAGGAAGACAATCAAAAGTTTAAAGTCAAATCAGGAGCCAGTGGCTAATGCCTATAATCCTAACTATTCAGGAAGCTGAGACTTGAGAATCAAAGTTCAAAGCCAGCCTGGGCAGATAAATCTGAGAGACTTTTAGCTCCAATTAACCAGCAAAAAGTTGGAAGTGCAGGTATGGCTCAAGTGACAGACAACCAGACTTGAATGAAAAAGTCAAACAATAGTGTGAGCCCCTAATTTCAAGCCCTAGTATTGGCACAAAAGAAAAAATAATTTTTTTGAAGTCAGCCTGGGCTTCTTAGAAAGCTCCAAGCCAGCATGGGCTACATAGAGATATCCTATCTCAAAAATTAATTAAAATAAAATTTAAAAGTCTCCTTTCTGTGTAGAGAGCAAACAAGGCCTACATGTGGTGCTATGTACATAATGTAAACACTGTCAAGGCTGTCAATGCCATGTGTCTGTTGAGACCTATTGACAAATACTTCTCATCCTGAAACATTAAAAATCCTGGGAAAAGCCAGGCACCAGTGGCTCATGCCTGTAATCTTAGCTAGAGACTCATTTTTTTTTTTAATTTTGTCAGTCATGGGGCTTGAACTCTGGGCCTGGGTGCTGTCCTTCAGCTGTTCAGCTCAAGGCTAGCATTCTACCACTTGAGCCAGAGCACCACTTCCGGCTTTTTCTGTTTATGTGGTGCCGAGGAATTGAACCCTGGGCTTCATGCATGTGAGGCAAGCACTCTACCACTGAGCCACCTTCCCAGCCCAACTGTGAGACTCTTATCTCCACTCAAAAACTGTAAGTGGCACTATGGCTCAAGGTGGTAGAGCACTAGCCTTGGGCAAAAGAGCTGAAGGACAGCACTCAGGCCCTGAGTTCAAGCCCCACTATTGACAAAAAAAAATCCTGGAAGAAAAGTGGAAACCTGCAGGTTCTCCAGGAAGATGTAAGTGGCACCATGGCACCCTAGTGAGACACAGGGCATGGCAGGCTGTACCTGGGAAACAGCACAAAGGAACAGCTGTCTCCAGTAAGCACTTAACGATCAGGGGACAGTGTATGGCAGGAGATGGGAGGGTCAGGAAAGGGGACGGAGGCACAAGGAAAGGATATGCCAGCCCTGCCATGTTTAGGAAGTTACTATCCGAGTGTCTTTGTGGGAGAGGAGCCTGGGCAACCAATGGAGGCCAGGTAACAGCCAGCTAAAACACACAGGCTCAGGACTCTAACATCTTATCTTTATCTTCAGGATTTGAAATTCCAAACTGAACAGGGAGGTAAGGAGTGAGGAAGCAACCTAAGTCTGGATAGTTCCATAGTTATTAAGACAATTCTTGGGGCTGGGAAGGTGGTTCAGTGGTAGAGCGCTTGCCTTGCATGCATGAGGCCCTGGGTTCGATTCCTCAGCACCACATAAGAAAAAAGCCGGAAGTGGCGCTGTGGCTCCAGTGGTAGAGCGCTAGCCTTGAGCTGAAGAGCTGAGGGACAACACCCAGGCCCAGAGTTCAGGCCCCACGACCGGACCTCCCTCCCAAAAAAAAGACAACCCTTGCTTGGCTGGTCTTTGGAGGAAGGTGTGGACCTCTTTGCTCCTCTGGGTCTGCGGGACCTCATAACCCTTAAGATGTGGGAAGATGGGAAAAAGAAATCAACCTCACTGGCTCCCTGGTTTCCTCTTGCCCTTGCTCAAAAATAGCATTTCCTTGGCCACTATCCACCTGTAGTGGAAGATTAGCAACAGGAAAGTCTATCTTGCTTGTATGGGAACTAAAAATGAAAGTGTTCCAGGTTCTAGCTATTTATTTATATATACATAAGTGTGTGTGTGTATGTGTGTGTGTGTGTGTGTGTGTGTGTATGAGAGAGAGAGAGAGAGAGAGAGAGACAGAGAGACAGAGAGACAGAGAGACATGGAGCTTGAACTCAGGGACTGGGCACTCTTTCTGAGACTTTTTGCTTAAGTATGGCACTTTACCACTTGAACCACAGCTCCATTTTCAGCTTTTTGGTAGTTAATTGGATATAAAGAGTCTTATGAGTTTCCTGTTCAGGATGATTTCAAATGTCAGTCCTTAGATTTCAGCCCCCTGAGTAGCCAGGATTACAGTTGTGATCCATCAGCACAGGTTATACTGATAGATCTTTTTGCTGGTTAAACATTAGAGTCTCAGAGATATTTCTGTCTGGGCTGGCTTTAAAAAATGATCCTCAGATCTCAGCCTCCAGAGTAGCTAAGATTACAGGTGTGAGTCATCAGTGCCTGGCCTTCAGGTTCATTTTTTGACATTAAAAAATAACAATAAACGCTGGTTAAAAGATTGGGGTCCATCCTTATGTATCACCCTGCACCAGAATCAACTCCAAATGGATCAAAGACCTCAAAGTAAAACCAGACACCCTGAAAACATACAGGTAGGAATAAGAGAAACTCTAGGGCTCCTTGAGACAGGTCAAAATTTTCTTAATAAAGACCCAGAATCACAACAAATCAAAGAAAGGTTTGACAAATGGGATTGCATGAAACTGCAGAGCTTCTGCATGGCAAAGGACATAGCTAGCAAGATCAATAGAAAGCCCACGGATTGGGAGAAGATCTTCACTAACAACACAACAAACAAGGGTCTCATATCTAAAATATACTTAAAACTCAAAAAATTAACTCCCCCAACAACAAATCCTCAAAGAAACAACCACCTTATTAATAAGTGGGCTAAAGACCTAAAAAGAGACTTTACTGAAGAGGAAATAAAAATGGCCAATAGACACATGAAGAAATGTCCAAATTCTCTAGCCATAAAAGAAATGCAAATCAAAATAATATTGAGATTCCACCTCATCCCAGTTAGAATGGCTATAATCAAGAAATATAATAACAACAGATGCTAGAGGGGATGTGGACAGAAGGGAACCCTACTGCATTGTGGTGGGAGTATACACTTGTTTAACTGCTTTGGAAAGCAGTATGGTGGTTCCTCAAAAGACTCCACATAGAGCTTCCCTATGATTTAGCAATCCCACTTTTGGGTATTTACCCAAATCATCACAAACAAGGCCATACTAAAGCTACCAACTCAACTATGTTTATCACAGAATCATTCACCATAGCTAACATATGGAACCAACCCAGATGCCCCTCAGTAGATGAATGGACCAAGAAAAAAATATATATATATACATACACCGTTACACACACACACACACACACACACACACACACACACACACACACACACACACACACACACACACACACACACTGGGAATTCTATGCCTCCATCAGAAAGAATGACACTGCCCCATTTGTAAGAAAATGGAAAGACTTGGAAAAAATTATATTAAGTGAAGTAAGCCAGGCCCAAAGAAAGATAGGTCCCATGTTTTCCCTTATTTGCAATAACTAGTATATGTCTAGGGCAAGCAGAAAAAGTCAAAAGCTATGTACATATGACCATATAATATGATGCTAATGGGCTGGGAAGGTGGCTCAGTGGTAAAGCGCTTGCCTTGCATGCATGAGGCCCTGGGTTCAATTCCTCAGCACCACATAAGCAAAAAGAAAAAGCCAGAAGTGGCGCTGTGGCTCAAGTGGTAGAGTGCCAGCCTTGAGCTGAAGAGATGAAGGACAGTGCCCAGGCCCAGAGTTCAGGCTCCACAACCGGACCCCCCCCAAAAAAAAAGATGATGCTAAGCATAATGAACCCCAAGATAAGGACACAGAGGTTTTATCTTTCTTGCTGTTGTTTTTATTGTGCTTATAATGTACTATGTGACTTTTTCTTTTGTATGTTCTTCCCCCATGGTATAACCCCTGTTTTCACTGTATTTGATGCTGGTACCCTGTCTCTTGTATATACATTTTTCTATTTGGGGAGGGGAAGGGAAATAACAAAATGCTGAAATAAGGATAGAGGTTTATCCATTGTAGCAATGAGATGTACAAGACACTATGTTGAAAACACTTCACAACTTTGCGGGGGAAGGGAGGAGTTGGGGAGGTGGGAGGGAAGGGATGGTAGAGGAAAAACAAAGGAGGGGGTAACAATGCTCCATAGGAAATGTACTCATTACCTTACTCATGTAACTGTAACCCTTATGTACAGTATCTTTACAATAAAAATATATAATAAAAAAAGATTGGGGTCCACCTTTTGATGCCTACCGTTTGGTAACTTTGGTTACCTATATGTCACTCCTTCTTGGCAAAGCAGCAGGCAGCAAAAATAGAAATAGTACCTGCCTCAAAGGACTGTTGTGAGGGAAAAATGAGGGAATGCATGGAAAGTAGCAGACTCAGGTCCTGCACATAGTCCTCAATAGATGTTGACTAGAATCATTTTGTGACTAAGAGGATCATGAATTCAAGGTTAGTCCAGGCAACATAGAGACAACTCTTTATAAAAAAGAAAGAAAGCAAGAAAAAGAGAGAGAGAGAAGAAAGAAAGAAAGAAAGAAGGAGAGAGAGAGAGAAAGAAAGAGAGAAAGAGAAAGAAAGAAAAGTTCTGGGGAATTTATGAGGAAATCAGTTTACTGGCTTGAGGAAGGAGGGCTTTGACTCTGATTTTTGCACTCACTTAGCTTGTTGGTATGGCTGATGCTCTTCCATTTGAGCCATGCTTCCAGCCAACCATACTGTTAGTTAATTGGAGATGGAGTCCTTCGGACTTTTCAGTCTAGGGTAGCTTCAAATCTTAATTCTCCATGTCTCAGCCTCTTGAGTAGCTAGGAATACAGGCATAGTCATCAGTATCTGGCTAAAAATGAAAACATTAAAGCAAAAAGATACTAGGTACAGGAAGGGGAGTGGGGAAAGAAAAATACTAAAAGGAAATGCTTGGAATTTCAGGCTGCAGGAAGAAGGCAGGATGATAGCATTTCAGCTATAAATAGCAGCATTGCTAACAGGTCCTCTGGTACCCTGCAGAACAATGAGCCTCTTCCTCAAGTCACAGGAAGATACAGAAAGCTCCCACCCCACTTTCCCAACCCATTAGAGGGGAAGGAACTTGAGAACCATGCCCTCTGACCGGGATCCAGTAGGGGACATGGTGGGGCTGCAGTGCTCTTCCGTTCCGTGGAATTTGTCATATCTGTCACTGCTTTAAATCCTCCCCTCAGCAACCCAGAGAGCTGAAGGCTGCACCACCAGTGGGACAGACATCCAAGGACTGGGTATTTGGACCCCGCAAAGCTGCTGGACCCCAGCTACCCTGGCAAGGGAGAGGCAGAGGTTGTAAACTGGATAGTCCCATTGGCTTCATCCTCTGTCCTCAGACAGCCCAGCATTTCAGTCTAATTGTGATCACCATCATCATCTATAATATTGTTTTTCAGTATTTATTGCATATCTGGCATTTTACCAAATGCTAGTCATTCCTACTGCCAGAACCGGCCAAACCCTACCTAAATCCCCGTTCCCCCCCCCCCCCCCCCCCCCCCAGGAAGCCTTTGTTGCTTGCTGAAGATGGCAGAAGTAAGACTACAAATATTTTTTGGGCATCTACCACATGCTAGAAGTATTCTAACATTTTAATTTGCTAAGAATTCTAACATTTTAAGTATTCAATTTAAGAAAAAGGAATGAACAATTCTGTTGTGTGCTGGTGCTTCACGTCTATAATCATACTCAGAAGGTTGAGATCTAGAAGGATCTCAGTTTTTTAATTTTTTTTTATTTTGTATTATTATTTTTTAATTGTGAAAATACTGTGCAGAGGGGTTACAATTACATGGGCAAGATAATGAGTACATTTCTTTTTTTTCTTTTTTCTTTTTGCCGGTCGTGGACCTGAACTCTGGGCCTAGGCGCTGTCTCTCAGCTCTTCAGCTCAAGGCAAGCGCTCTACCGCTTGAGCCACAGCACCACTTCTGGCTTTTTCTGTTTATGTGGTGCTGAGGAATCGAACCCAGGGCCTCATGCATGCAAGGCAAGCACTCTACCACTGAGCCACCTTCCCAGCCCATGAGTACATTTCTTATCAAGCACTGCAGCCTCCTCCTTTGTTTACCCTTCCCATCCCATCCTCTCCCCGCCCCCCCTATCCTCCCCTCCCCCAAGTTGTAAAGTTCATTTTCGACATAAGGACTTGTACATCTCATTGTTGCAATGGGTCCACCTGTATCCCTATTTAAATGATTTGTTTTTCCCCTTGCCCTCCACAAATTATAACAACATTAAATACAGTGAAAGCAGGGGTTATACTGTGGGGGAGGGACATACAAAGCAACAAAGAAATCATCTTATAAATGTGTTAGAAACAATCGCATGAAAGAAAAAAAAAACATTTGAATACATATCTTAGGGTTCATTTCCCTAACATCAACTTATCTGACCTTTTCTGCTTGACTGAGACATATACTAGTTATTGCAAATAAGGGAAACCATGGGACCTATGTTTCTTTGGGCCTGGCTTACTTCACTTATTATAATTTTTTCCAAGCCTTTCCATTTCCTAACAAATGGGGCAATGTCATTCTTTCTGATGGAGGCATAGAATTCCATTGTATATAGATACCACATTTTCTTGATCCATTCATCTACTGAGGGGAATCTGAGTTGGTTCCATATCTTAGCTATAGTAAATAATGCTGCACTAAACATAGTTGTGCTGTAAGCTTTAGTGTGGTCTTGTTTGTGATCATTTGGGTAAATGCCCAAAAGTGGGATTGCTGGGTCATAGGGGAGCTCTATGTAGAGTCTTTTGAGGAACCTCCATACTGCTTTCCAAAGTGGTTGAATAAGTTTACACTTCCACCAACAATGAAGTAAGGTTCCCTTCTGTCCACATCCCCTCCAGCATCTGTTGTTATTAGAGTTCTTGATTTTAGCCATTCAAACTGGAGTGAGGTGGTATCTCAATGTTGTTTTGATTTGCATTTCTTTTTTTTTTTTTTGGGTCCGGTCATGGGGCCTGAACTCTGGGCCTGGGCGCTGTCCCTCAGCTCAAGGCCAACGCTCTACCACTTGAGCCACAGTACTACTTCCGGCTTTTTTCTTTTTGCTTATGTGGTGCTGAGGAATCGAACCCAGGGCCTCAGGCATGCAAGGCAAGGCTCTGCCACTGAGCCACCTTCCCAGCCCCTGATTTGCGTTTCTTTTATGGCTAGGGAGGTTGAGCATTTCTTCATGTGTCTATTGGCCAAGAAGGATCTCAGTTTGAAGGCAGCCAAGATAGAAAAGTTCACATGACTATGTCTCAAAAATAATCAGCAAAAAGCAAAGCTGAAATTCTGGCTCAAATGGTAGAGTGTCAGCTAAGCAAGCAAACCAAGCAAGCTTATGGCTCTGAGTTCAAAGCCTGGTATTTGCAAAGCAAAACAAACACTACAGAACAGGAAAGATGTTATCAGGGTTGGAGGCATGGCTCAATTAGTAGAGCACTAGCCAATGAGTGAAAGCAGAAGGTACCAAGTTCTAGTCTCATTCTAGGAATTAAAAAAAAAAAAAACAAAATAAAAGGAAAGGTGGTATCAAGGCAAGGGGAAGAACAGAGGGTTCTTGCGTTTCTGCTCCATGCCCCTGGATGTTTACATCTATCACAAGTATCAAGACAAAGACCTGGGACTGTGCTGCATCTAATGGAACAAGCATTGGCTCCTGCCCACTTCCTCCCCCTTAACCCAAGCAGAGCCCCTCAAGCTTATGCAACTCTGCAAAGGCTTGGGAGGCTTCTCCTGGAACATGGCCATACTTCACCTACTTTATCCCTCAGCCACCATCAGTGTCCCTCTTGTTAAAAAATTTTATTTCTGGAAGTGACGCTGTGGCTCAAGTGGTAGAATGCTAGCCTTGAGCTGAAGAGCTGAGGGACAGCGCCCAGACCCAGAGTTCAAGCCCCATGACTGACAAAAAAATTATTTCTTTATTATACTTTTATTGCTATCATTAAGGTGTTGTACAGAGGGGTCACCATTTCACAAGTGAAGTAATGGGTACCTTTCTTTCTTTGGACAATGTCACCCCTTCCTTCACTCTCTCCCAGTTTTTCCCTTATCCCTGCCCACAAGTTACATATGTCATTTTCCACACAGTGTATACTGAATTCACTTTAAAAAAAACCAGCTTTAAAAGACACAATGCACTTCAAAATCTGCTTGTGTTAAATGTGTACCTTGTTAAGTTTCTATAAATGTATATGATACATAACCACCATCACAATGACAAGCAGACAGGTATTTTCACATCATGTAGAATTCCGGTGGTGGCAGTTTTTCTTTCTCCCTCCAGGACTCTAGCAACTGATCTTTTGCCCTTATAGGTCTTTTTTTCAGAGTTTCATGTAAGAGAGGAAACATATAGAACCTATTTCTCTGTGACATCTTAGCATAACGCTTTTGAGGATTATAGCTCATATCTTTGTTTTCAATAAGTGTAGATTTATTTCACTTTGCCTATTCCTGTAGCCATCAAAAAACATTTAAGTTGTTTCTATTTGAGGACTACTATGAATCAAACTGCTCTGAACATTTGTATACAAGTAGCACTAGGTTTTTATGTTTTTCTTTAAATTACATTTGTTTTATTTATTTTATTTTTTGGTGTCAGTCCTGGGGCTTGAACTTGGGGCCTGGGTTCTGTCCTTGTGCTTCTTTTGCTCAAGACTAGAGCTTTACTACTTCAGTCAGAGCTCTACTTCTGGCTTTTTTATTTTTTATTTTTGGTTAGTTTATTGGAGATAAGAGACTCACAGACTTTCCTGCTCAGGCTGGCTTCAAAATGTTCTCCTCAGAAATCAGCCTCCTGAGTAGCTCAGATTACAGACATGAACCACCAGTGCCTGGCTACATTGAATTTTTAAAACAGAATTATATTTTGTATCTTTTTTTTCTTTTATTACCTTTAAGTAGTTGTACAAAGAAGTTCCCATTCTACAAAACAGTATATGAGTACAAAGTGTCTGACAACATTGTCATCCATCTCTCCTAACCCATCCCTTCTCTTTTTTCTTTAATTGAGAGTGGTTACATAAATTTAATTGAGGTGATTACATAAATTTCACATATTTCACAGTATTATGGAATAGTGATACTTAGTTAAACACATTTAGTTAAATACAGTTTAACCTTCACAAGGCAAACTGTCATTATCATGGTCTATACAGTTTGTGAATTCTATGAGCTTTGACATTACAAGTTATTTTTTCCACATCAGGTGATGTTTACATTTCTTTCCTTTTCCTTAGTGTGGGCTGTTCCCACTTATTCTGTTCCTCCTCCTGGCTTCCCTCTGTTGTGTGCATATATCTACCATATATATGGTTAAGAATATGGAATCATTTAGCAATGGTATGACAAAATGGGTGGCTTTCCTTTGTTTCTTGAGTCCTGTTACTTTGTCATATCTTCTTGTATTTTGACATTAGTATCCACATATCAGGGAGACCATGTACCGTTTGTCTCTTTGTTCTTGGCTTACTTCATTCAAAATAATCTGCTATAGTTCCATCCATTTCCCTGCAAATGCTATTATTTTGTCCTTTCTAATGACTGCATAATATTCCATTGTAAATAGGCACCACAATTTTTGGATCCACTCATCAGTAGTGGGGCATTTGGGTTGTTTCCAAATCCTGGCTTTTGTGAACAGTGCTACAATAAAGATGGAGGTGCATGTGTCTTTGTATACTGGTTCCTGTTGCTCAGGGTAGATGCTTAGAAGTGGTATGGCTGGGTCATAAGGGAGGTATATATTTAGCTTTCTGAGGTACATTCAAACCATTTTCCAAAGTGGTTGTATTAGTATACATTCCCACCAGCAATGCAGTAGAGTCCCTCTTTCTCTGCATCCCCTCCAGCATTTGTCATTGTCTGACTTTAGGACGTGGGCCATTCTGGGGTACGGTGGTATCTCAGGGTTGTTTTTATTTGCATTTCCTTTACAGCCAGGAATGATGAACATTTCCTCATGTTTTTCTTTTCCATTTTTATCTCTTCTTCTGAGATGTCTCTCTTTAGTTCTCTTGCCCATTTCATGATTGATTTCTTAGATTTCTGAGGGGTTAGTTTCTTGAGTTCCCTGTATATAATGGATATTAGACCCTTGTCTGATATATTGCTGGTAAATATATTTTCCCAATTAGTTGGCTGTCTTTCTAGTTTAGTTGCTATTTCTTAGTCTGTGCAGAAACTTTTTGTTTTAAGGTGTTCCCATTTGTCAAGTATCTCTCCAATTTGTTCTGACCCTGGGACTCTTTTCAGGAAGTTCCTTCCTGTGCCTATAAGTTCAAGTGTCTCTCTTACTCTGTCCTGCAGTAGTTTCAGAGATTCAGGTTTGATGTTAAGGTCTTTAATCCATTTTGAGTTGATGTTAGTGCATGGTGACAGGCTAGGGTCCACTTTCAGTTTTCTGTATATAGCCACCCAGTTTTCCCAGCACCAATAGTTGAAGAGGTTATGATTCTTCCACTGTATGTCTTTGGCTCCTTTGTCATATATCAACTGACTGTATGTATGTGGCTTTATTTCTGGGTCCTCTAGTCTGTTCTATTGGTTTTCGGGTCTCTTTTTGTACCAGTACCAAGCTGTCTTTGTTATGGCTCTATTTAGAGCTTGAAATTTGGTATCGTGATCCCTCCTACGTTGTTTCTTTTGCCTAGAATTGCTTTAGCTATTCTAGGTTTTTTGTTGTTCCACATGAACTTTTGGACTGTTTTCTCTATTTCAGTAAAGTACATCATTGGGATTTTAATGGGAATTGCATTGAATATGTATATCAATTTTGGCAGTATAGCCATTTTCACTATGTTAATTCTGCCTATCCAGGAACATGGGAGATCTTTCCATTTCCTGGTATCCTCTATGCTTTTTTTTTTTTTTTTAAAGGCTTTTAAAGGCTTTTATAGTTTTCGTGAAATAGACCCTTTACATCTTTAGTTAGGTTAATTCCTAAATACTTTATTTTTTTGAGGTTATTTTGAATGGGGTTCTTTCCTTGGTTTTCCTTTTTGCCTGTACATTGTTGGTGTACAGAAAGGCAACTGGTTTTTGTGGGTTGATATAAATCCTGCTACTTTGCCAAAGTGGGTTATAAGTTCTAAGAGTTTGAGGTTGGAGTTTTTAGGATCATGGAGGTATAGTATCATGTAATCTGTGAAAAGGGATAATTTAATTTCTTCCTTCCCTATGCAGATCCCTTTAATGTCTTTTTCTTGCCTTATTGCTCTGGTTAAGGATTCCAGAACTATATTGAACAGGAATGGAGAGAGTGGGCATCCTTGCCTTGTTCCTGTTTTGGAGGGAATTGGTTGTAGTTTTTCCCCATTAAGTATGATATTGGCTGTTGGTCTGTCATATAAAGCTTTTATTGTTTTAAGGAATGTTCCTTCCATTCCTATTTTTTTCCAGAGCTTTTAGCATGAATGAATGTTGTATTTTTATTAAAAGTCTTTTCCACCTCAATGGAGATAATCATGTGGTTCTTGACCTTGGATCTGTTGATTTGATGAATTACATTTATTGAATTATGTATGTTAAACCATCCCTGCATCTCTGGGATGAAGCCTACTTGTTCATCATGTATGATTTTTTTTTGATATGTTTCTGAATTCTGTTGGCTAGAATTTTATTGAGGAGCTTTGCATCTGTGTTCATCAAAGAGATTGGTCTGTAGTTCCCTTTTTTTTGTTGGGTCTTTGCCTAGTTTGGGGATGAGTGTGGTATTGACTTCACAGAATGAGTTTAGGATTACTCCCTCTGCTTCTATTTTTCTGAAGAGCTTGAGGAGTATGGGTATTAGTTCCTCTTTAAAGGTCTTATAGAATTCCATAGTAAATCCATCTGGTCATGGGCTTTTCCTTGTTGGAAGGTTCCTGATTGCTTTCTCTATCTCATTGTAGGTTATTGGCGTAATTAATTGACATATTTCTTCTTGGTTCAGTTTGGGCAATTTGTATTTCTCTAGGAATTCATCCATTTCTGCTAGGTTTTTCTTCCTTTGTGAGTATAGAGTCTGGAAATATTTCTTTATAATTGTTTGGATATCTTGGATGTTTGTTGTAATTTTTCCTGTGGCATATTTGATCTTATTGATTTGGGTCTCCTCTCTTCTTTTTTTTAATCTTGCCCATGCTCCATCAATTTTATTGATTTTTTTTTAAAAAAACAGCTTTGTGTTTTATTAATTTTATTTATAGTTTTCTTAGTTGCTATCTCATTAATTGCAGCTTTTACTTTGTTTATCTCACACCATCTAGCAACTTTAGGTTCAACTTTTTCTTGTGTCTCTAGCAGTTTTAGTTGCATCATGAGATTGTTTATTTGGTCTGTCTCTGTTTTCTTGATGTGCACAGTAAGAGTAATAAACTTGCCCCTCAGAACTTCTTTCTTTGTGTCCCATAGGTTTCTTTGTGATGTGTCTTCATTTTCAGTGAATTGTAGGAACTTTTTAATTTCTTCTGTGACCCATGTGTTGCTCAGCAGTGTGCTGCTTAATTTCTATGTGTTTGAATTTTTTTCTACTGTATGCCTTGTTATTGAGAACTAGTTTGATTCCATAATACAGGGGATTATGTTGATCTTCTTGTATTTGCTTAAATTCTTTGTATGAACTAAGATACGATCTGTTTTAGAAAAAGTTTAATGGGCTTCTGAGAAGAATGTGTACTGGGTTGTTGGGTGGAAAACTTAGTATATGTCAGTTAAGTCTGCTTGAGATATGGCATCATTTAATTCAGAGACTTCTTTGCCAATTCTTTGGTTGGTAGACCTGTCCTTTGGTGAGAGTGGAGTATTAAAATCTCCTAGTATTATTCTATTTGGATCCATCATTTCTTGTAAATCTGAGAGTATTTGCTTAACATATTTGGGTGCACCTATGTTTGGGATGTATAGATTGACAATAGTGACATCCTCTTCTTGGATAGTTCCCTGTATTATTATATAGTGACCTTCTTTGTCTTTTTGTAGTGATTTTAGTGTAAAGTTAATTTTATCAGATATCATAATGACAACTCCTACCTTCTTGTTGGGGGCATTTGAATGGTAGATCTTTCTCCATCCCTTCACATGGGATTTGCTTTTATCTTTGGCTGGGAGATGGATCTCTTTTTTAAAGACAGCAAATTGATGGATTTGTTTTCTGATCCAATCTGCAGTTCTTTTTCTTTTGATTGGAGAATTGAGTCCATTAATATTTACAGTTATTATAGAGAGGTGCATTGTATTTCTTGTCATTTTCTACTTTCCTAAGTTTTTCTTTCCTTTCCTCCTGTGTTTGCTAAGTTGGTCTCCTAACGATATCTATCTGGTCTGGATCCTTGTTCTTGAATGCTCTTCAGATTGTAATCCTGCTCTAAATAATCTTTGTAATGCTGGCTCATTGTTTATGAATTCATTGAGTTTTTTTTTACTATTAAAAATTTTAGTTTCTCCCTAGAATGTGAATGCTAGCTTTGCAGGGTATACCAGTCTGGGTTGGCAGTTATTGGTTCTCAGGGCTCGGATGGTACTTTCCCAGGCTTTCCTTGCATTCAGTGTCTGTGTGGAGAGATCTGCAGTGACTTTAATTTTTTTCCCATTGTAGTATAGCTCCTTCTTTGCTTTTGCTGTGTGTAATATTGCTTCTTTATTACTAAACTCTAGCATTTTTACTATAATGTGCCTATCAGTGTTCCTCCTGGGATCTTGCTTGTTAGGTGCTCTGTAGGCCTCTGTTATGTAGGTAAGATTTTCTCTAAGACAGGGGAAATTTTCAGTGATGATCTTATTGAATAAGTTAAAACAATTATTTCAAGTGAAATTATTACTAGCATAGGTGGAAACTCTAGCTTGCCACAAATCAGCCACAAATACAAAAGACAGTAAAGTTATGAAATTCCAGCCAGTTCTGCTGCTTGCTATTTTAGATTCTCTGGAAGTCAAATGAGGAATGGGGATGCTTGTGCAAGTGACATATCCAAGCAGACTCGGAAAGCAGGAAGGAGAAAAATAGAGGCCAGGCAAGGGTCTGATGTAAGTTGAGGTCCAACCTCTGCCTGACATTTGGAGAGCTCTGGAAAGTGAATGGTATCTTGGACTTAAACTACCTGAAGCACAGGGCTTGGCTTTTTTTCCTGTGTTCTTCAGTCATAGACAACTCCTGAGGGGACAATATAATGTACCTATTTCTAGGTGAAATTCTCAAGAGAAGGGGGAAGCTTGGAACTCTTAGTAGCCACACCTTACTGCAGCTGGGCTGGGGTGGGGTGGGGTGGGGTGAGTATATTCATTGGAACAAGGGAATGTAGGTGGGACAAAGACCACACCCAATGGTTTTGACCTAAGGTCTTCTATCTGTTAGAGGCCAGAGAGACAGAGACAAAGCCTGGCTCTGTGTTTGATCCCTATGCCACACACATAAAAGAGATCAGAAATTATTAGAGTGGTTTTATTACATTTGTGTTGCTATAACATATTACTAGAAGTTGGGTATTCTATAAAGAAAAGTTTCATTTATTTAGTTTACAGTTCTGGAAGCCAAAGCTCAGGAGGCTCCATCTATTTGGCCTCTACTAAGAGTCCATTTGACTTCATCACAAGGTATTAGAGAAGCAGAAAAGGAAATGACCACATACAGACAAGAGACCAGTGTAGCATGTTTTCATGAGGACAGAGCAAACTTACTCCATGAGAACAGCCTTAAACTTTTGTGAGGGCAATGGTGCCGAGGAACCTAATTTCCTTGCACAAGGTTTCATCTCTTAAGGTTCCACCTTGGGGCGCCTATGGTTCATACTTGTAATCCTAGCTACTGAGGCAGCTAGATTGAGGATAGCGGTTCAAAGCCCATGCAGACAGGAAAGTCTGATAGACTTTCACATCCAATAAACTACTCAGAAAAAGCTGGAAGTGGCACTGTGGATCAAGTGGTAGAGCACTAGCTTTGAGTAAAAAGAAGGTCAGGGACAGCACCCAGGACCTGAGTTCAAGCCTTAGGACCAGCATAAAAAAACCCAAAAAGGTTCCACCACCTCAACATCATCACATGGGAGATCAAGCTATCAGCATGTAACCTTTAGGGGACCCATTAAAACCCTATAAACCATAGCATGCACCAGAAACTTTCTCCTTCAAGCCATCAGATGATTAGAAAGAGAAAAAGGAGTGATGTCACTCAAAGACAAATTGCTCCTTAATGTCCTGTCTTATATGCTTCCCACTGCCATCCTCTCAGGCACCCCTTTTCTTTCCATTCAGTCCCCTTCTCTCTGAGGAGCAGGCATTTCACCTAGCAATTACCTTGGTTGGATAGGCTGCTTGTTATTGACTTTCAGATCTACTCAATACTTTCCACTGTTTTACTGTGTTTCTCAAGCCTCTTTTGCCACATGGTCCACATAACTTGCCTGATGGGAGAACCAGGTACAAGCAAGAAGGAACTTTGTACATCCCCCCCCCACCTTTTTTTTTTGCAAATTCTTTATTGTGAATAAATGATTACACAATTTCCCAAATTTCACAGTACTGTGGGATCGTGATGCTTAGTTAAAGTCACAAACACATTCTAAATTTCATGGGGGCAAATTGTCTATCGTGGTCTATAACACTGATGAGTTCTTTGAGCTTTACAATAGTTTTTTCTTCCACATTGGGTGATGTGTACATTTCTTTCGTTTTGCATAGCATCAGCTGTTCCCTCTTTCCCACTGTTCCCTCCCTCCCATTGCTGCCATTGAGTTGCTTAGTTTCATTTTGATCAATGTCCAGTGCAGCTGATAGGTCCCGCTGTTGTATGTTTTTCCCTGATTCCCTCTATTTCTGTCATCCTCCTGGTTTCCCTCTGGTGTGTACATATATACCATATATGTGATCAGCAGCATGGGGAAGATGAGTGGAAGTTCTTTGTTTCTTAAGTCTTGTTAATTTTGTTGTCTCACCTTACATTTTGGATTTAACATTTATCAGGGAGACCATGTGCTGTTTGTCTCTTTGCTCCTGGCTTACTTTGCTCAACATGATTTCTTCTAACTCCATCCATTTCCTTGCAAATGCCATTATTTTATCCTTTCTAATGGCTGATAATCTTGTTGAATAGTTGTAGCTGTCCCTTGCTTTGATATTCCTTGCCTTTGTCCACTCCAGTTTTACAAAGGTTAAATTTCTTGGCACTATCTGCTTGCTCTTGGGTTTCCCTTTGGCATAATTTAAGTGATTTTTCCCTATCTGTGACTTTTTGGTCCAGTTGGTGTATTCTCTCTTCTATATCTGACACTGTAAATTCTATTTTACTCACTCTGTTAACTATGGCTTCCATTTGTGGTTGGCATGGAGGAAATGGACTCATTTATGGATTCCATGTTGGTTCTCAAAGTACT
The DNA here is from genome assembly GCF_019054845.1 of Dipodomys spectabilis. Lineage (NCBI taxonomy): Eukaryota > Metazoa > Chordata > Mammalia > Rodentia > Heteromyidae > Dipodomys > Dipodomys spectabilis. The sequence continues at coordinate 356,083 of NW_024870842.1, read as the reverse complement.
AACCTCACCTCTTAGTGAGGTGTGTACTGCCTCCATTTTTGCATGCACCTCCTGTTTGAGACCCTGAATCTCTTTCGATAGTTTATCCCTGTGTTCTTTAAGTTTCTGGTCTATTTCTCACTTTAATTCTTGAGTCATTGCCTCCAGCATCTCTTGAATGTAGCTTTTATCTTCCGTTCCTGCTTTGCTCCCACTGAGGCTCTCCCCTGGGTAGCTGCTGGCTTTTGGGAGTAGCTTGCTATCCTGGGTGTTGATAAACTTTGTAATTTCCACTGTGATTTTCACATGGGGATTCAGGGATTATTGGAGACTAATCTGAACTTTTGTTTTGGTCAATAGGTGTCTGTTTTTGCTTGTTGTTGTTTCTGGGCTGGTGGAGAGAGTCTGTACCTGGTCTCGGTTCTCTTGTGGGGCCAACCTCCAGCTGCTGGTCTGACCCAAGTAGGGCTCTCAGCTCTCTGCTGTAGACCACTGGCAGTTCCCACCCTTAGAAGGACTGAGTGGCCTAGACTGCTCCTGTTTACTCCTACAGGTGCTCTTGGAGAGATCGAATGTGCTGGATGTACTCTCCCAGTTGCTGGAGTATGCTATGGGCTTCTGATTTTTTTTTTGGGGGGGGGGGGCGGTTGTGGGCCTGAACTCTGGGTCTGGGCACTGTCCCTCAGCTCTTCAGCTCAAGGCTGATGTGCTACCATTTGAGCCACAGCACCACTTCTGGCCTTTCTGCTTATGTGGTGCTGAGGAATCAGATCCAGAGCCTCATGCACAAAGGCAAGCACTCTACCGCTGAGCTACCTTACCAGCCTGAGCTCCTGACTATTATCAGGTGCTGGTGGCCTGAGTTGTCCAATTTCTGGGCCTGGGATATATGGGTCGGGTTCTGGTGGGGTTTGGGCTTCTGGTTCTCTTGTCTTTTGCTGTCACAGGCGCGATTCCCAGGGGTGCAGTTCCCTGCTTTCCCCCCTTCGCTGATGTGTATGCTCAGCTTCTAACTTCAGTCGGGAGGAGTTAGTTGTGTTGTTCAGGCACTGGATCCCCAGGCCTGGTCCTGGCTCCCAGTCCCCAGCCTGGGGCACGCCAGTTGGACCTGTGCTGCTGTGTATCCGACCTGGGTTACGCAGCCTGGAGTACACAGTTCAAGTTTCCTCCACTGTTGGTTGTTGTGACCCAGGGGTGCTGATCCTGGCTTGGGTGTTTAAGCTCCCTTCCAGGGGCACTCTTGATCTAGCCTGGGTGGCTGGATATGCTCCACGGGCTGGTGGAGCTTCTGAACAGTTCCAGTTTTAGAGGGTCCTGTAGTCCAGGTGTTGGGGTAGGGGTCTGGGTCAAGGTGTGGAGGTTTCTACCAGCTCTGGTCTCCCTTGAGGGATGCACTGTCCCCTGTGGGATACTCACCCTGGAGCTAGTTGTTGTTTCTGTGTGATGTAGGTCGCTGGTTACCGCTGCAATCAGAGTTCAGTTGAGATGCTTGTGGGCTGGGCTGGGTGGTGGTAGCTCTGCATGTGTCTCCTCTGTCTCTGCCTCTGTTGATGCTGCTTGGGTCAGCACCCGGGATGGCCCTCTGGCCTCCTGCCTACGGCCAAGGGGTGGGGGAGGGGTCTCCATGCAAGTTCTGAATGCTGGTATTTGTCTCTGCACTCTTCAGATTGGCACCAGTACCTTGCAGGTCTTCTGCTCTGGTGTTCTGTGGGTGACCCATGTAGTTCTGGAGTTCCCATCGTGGGGCCAAGTGGCTTTGGTGGGATGGAGCCTCTCTGCTCGGATGGAGAGTGAGGGGTGGGGATGGGATCTTTGTGCAGGCTCCCGGCTTAGAGGTTTCTTTGTTTGTCGCAATCAGTGGGTCCAACACTGGTACCTCAGGCGTCTTCTGCTCAGGTGATCTGCAGGTAACCCCGTGTCTCTGTGGACCCCGGCAGCCCCCGTCCGCCAGGCCGGGCTGGCAGCGGCTTGGTGCATTGCCAGTAAACGTTGGGGAAAGGGTCTTCATGCTTCTCTGTTCTGAAATTCTTCCTTTTCTTTCTTTCTTTTTTGTTTTTTCCGCCTCCTGTTTTTCTCTGGGTGTTTGTCTTTTTGTTGTTGTCGGTCTCTTGGGGAAATTAAGTGTTGAAACTTGAACTCTCTTTTTGTTTGGAGAGAGCTGTGGTGTTTCCCTACTGTCCCATCACCATCTTGGTCCCCCCATTTCCCCTTTTTTGGCACCTGCAGCAGTGGCTGCCTCTCTGTGGTTTTAATTTCTCAGGAGTCTTATGTGGCTCAGCTCCATGAAGAACCATGCTTATCTCTACGAAGTCCATGCCTTGGGCTAGACTCTGCTGTCAGCCCTGCCATCAGCTTGGGGACATGGGGCTTTTTGCCGCTCATTATCTGCACAACAAGCACCTAGTATTAAATCCTCTCTCTTGAAAGATCTATAATAGCTTCTCTACTCTGACGGACACAGAGAAACAAGCTGGAGCCAGACATAGCCGTGCATACCTGGGAAGTCTGCACTTGGGAGGTGGATCATAAGTTGAAGGCCTGGTACTCTGTCTCAAGCAAACCCAAACAGCAAGTTAGCAATGTGTCAAGGCTACCAACAATCAGTTCTGCATCCATCCATCAGTTGCTCAGGTCATTTGGTTATGGAAGTCACTGAAGGTGGCCAGTGGGAATGTGTTTAGCACTCAAAGGACCAATCACTCCTGAGATGAGCTCCTTGCTGGTAGAGCAGCCCAGGAGGCAATGGGGTCTGGACTGGGGGATATACTGGGCAAGGGGTAAATAAAGTGGAGGTGTCAGGCCTGGCTTGATTGGCCAGATCTGCCCTTCTGTCATTGCTGGGGTGGGAGGAGGGTGTGTTCTGGGGCTTGAACTCAGGACATGGGCACTGTCCCTGAGCTTTTTTGCTAAAGGCTAGCTAGCACTCTACTGTTTGAGCCACAGCTCCAATTTTGTGTTTTTACTGATTAATTGGTGATAAGAATTTCACAGACTTTCTTGCCCAGGCTGCCTTTGAATCACATTGCCTCAGATCTCAGACTCCTGAGTAGCGAGGGTTACAGGCCTGAGCCATATATACCCAACTACCTTCCATCATCTTTGAGGAATCGATGTAGCACAGCCATACTACGTTGCTGCTGGCCCAGGAGAGACCAGATCTGTGAACTATCTAGAAGAAATTGTCTGTTGTCCTTTTTTACTTGAGTGAATTTATTACATATCCTCCTGAAGACAAAGGGCACATCTTTTTGGAACTGTCAATCCAATGTTTTGAACCAGTTAACAGATGTAGAATACAGTGATTGACTATCAGAGGAACATTACAAAATACTTATGGACCAAAACCTTTTGCTACAAGACTGCTGGACTTACCCCCTCTGGTCAATGTGGAGTATTTAAATGGGTTTGCTGACAGGTCAGAATCTTTTGGAGATCTTGCAAAAAATTGATTCAAAAGCTCAATTACCAATTGTTCACATTTCTTTAAATCCTGTTGGTCCAACAGCATTTGCTATGAAACAGGGACACTCTTGTAATAACACCCATAAAGTTCAATTTCAAGTAACAAAGACACTCAAGAATGGCTTTCTGCACTCTGAGAACTTACGTGAATGATGCAGGTGTAGATTCTGAAATGGACCTGGCACAGAGGATGAGAGAATAGAGGTAACTTTGAGGAAACTCAGACCACAGCTGCCGGTAATGATCTATCACAGAATAGTGCAGAGGTGGCCAAGGGATGAGCAGCAAACAGCACAGCAGGGAGTAGACAAGTGCAGTCAGACTGCCATTCTCAACAGTAGCTCCTCAAGCAGAAACATGCAAAAATACGTAGAGAAGTAAAGTGGGTGGCGCCATTCTTTCAGACCCCCTTTGCGAAGAGATACAAGCGTTTCCATACAGAAGCTGATGGGAAATATCAGCATATTTTGATCCTATGAACCTGAAGCCCTTTCACTTTCACTCCGTGGAAGATTTCAGAGCAAGGACCTGCTATGCTTGTTTTGTTTCTTTTGTTTTGTGCCAGTACTAAGGCTTGGACTCAGGGCCTTGTACTCTTACTTGGCTTTTTCACTCAAGGCTGGTGCTCTACCAGCTGAGCCACACTCCATTTCCAGCTATTTTTAATTTTAGTTTCAATTTTTAACTGTTATTATAAAAGTGATGTACAGATGGGTTAGTGTTACATAAGTTGGTTAACTGGAGATCATTTTCCACAGATTTTTCTGCCCAGATTGGCTTTGAATCATGATCCTAAAATCTCAGCCTCTTGAGTAGGAAGGATTACAGGTATGAGCCACCAATGCTCAGTAGAAGAACAATTTAAGTCAATAAGTCACTGATCCCATATTTACTTGCTTGCAATGCAAGATAAAACAGAGTGAGGGGAAGGCAGAAGAATTTTCCACAAACTTCTAGAAACCTAGTTATGTATTATTCTGGCCCTGATCTGCTTTTTCCTCCTCCTTTCTAGGTAGCATCTCTTCTTCCCCTGGCTGACAATCAAGTAGTGGGACTAATGGTTTTCTGCTGGTTTATATTAAAAAGTTTCTCATCTTTCCAGCAAGGGCTCTCATTAATAACCAGGACATAAATTGCCAGAGAGAGACGACGGTGGGACTTTATTTGGAACACTTAAATAGATGAGTTTTGAGACCCAGCTCTGGTGTCATGGGCAGACATGACACTGTGAATCTGAAGGCTTGCACCAACGCCTGCCTCCTGCAGGTGTAATTGTTCTGTTGGGTAAGGGAGCAGGAAGGATGATGAAGTGACAGATGGAGCCAGGATTCTGATGCTGGACCTAGAATGTGGTAGTCATTTCCTCCTTCAAAATGGTCCATGATTAGAGAGGAGCCATGATTGAAGGGGCTTTGGGGAAGTAGGCCAGGGCCCAGGTGAGCCTCATGCCGTAGGTGCTTAGGGCCCCACTCCTTTCTGAGTGGCTTAGACTTCATCTGTCTTCATAGACTAGCCCAAGACACATGGACTTCCCAGAAAGCAGGAAGTGGTCTCACTTGTGACACTTAAAAAAAAAAAAGAACTGGTAGTTCATGCCTATAGTCTTAGCAACTTGGGAGACTGAGTTGCAAGGTTGAAGTTCAAAGCCAGCACATGTAGAAAAAGACTTTGGGGTTCCATCTCCAATGAACTGGGCTGAAGCATTGCTCAAGTTTGTGGAGCATCTGCCTCAAGCAAACAATCTGAGTGTGTGAGGCCGTGAACTCAAGTCCTGGAATCAGAAAAAAAAAAATTGTGCAGCTCCCAGGCCCTGTCCCTAAGGCCCTTTAGCTCAAGGCTAGTGCTCTACAACTTGGGCTACAGCACCACTTCCAGCCTTTTCGGTGATTAATTGGAGATAAGAGTCTCATGGACTTTCCTACCTGGGCCAGCTTCAAACTACAATCCTCAAATCTCAGCTTCCTGAGTAGCTAGGATTACAGGTGTGAGCCACCAGTGCTGATCTATCTATCTATCTATCTATCTATCTATCTATCTATCTATCTATCTATCTATCTATCTATCTATCTATCTATCTATCTAACTATCTATCTGTCTACCCATCCATCCATCTATCTATCTATACACATACATATACATACACACATATACATACACACACATATATATGTGTGTGTGTTTGTGTGTCTGTAGATCTGTTACTCTCTGTACATCATACATACATTTCTTCCACAGTCTGAAAATAATTGGCAATCTGATACAACTATGGACTTTGGATCCTACCTGTGCCCAAACCTCATTCTTCTTGGGTCCTAGTTTTCTGAATGGCCTGGCTGGGAAAGGATGAAAACCACTGGGGTCTCTCCTGATAGGGAGCAGCTATAAAATTGCTTCCAACAGGACTTAGCAAACAATGAGGGAGAAACTGGACCCGAAGCCAGTTTTGGCAAGAGAGAGAAACAAGTGACCAACTGGTTCTTTGCCCTCTTTGGAAGTTTTTGCTGAGGACTTGCCATGTACCTTTGTGCATCTGATCAGTGCAACAGCCCAACAGCTCAGATGCTGTTTGGATTTGCTGTTTTGGAAACAAGGAAAAGCAAAGCTCAGGGAAGTTAAGTAACTTTCCAAAATCACACAGCTGCCTGTAGCTCATTGTTGTTGCAAGAGTAATATTTAAACTCTTCTACTCTGTGGCAAATGTCTGGTGAGGCCAAGGCCAGATGGTAGAAAGGAGGAAGAAAGGTCCCTGATTGGCCATGGTGGAAATGTACTGACATCAAAGTTAGGCTGAAAGAGCCAAAGGAGAAGTGGGGAAAGGAAAGAAGCCACACAGTGTAGGAGTTTCTATAAAACAAGTTCCTTATGCCTGGAAGCAGGTGGCCTTAAAACCCAGCCTGGAGTCCGTCCTCCCTGGCATTGTCCCAGGAAGACCTCTGTCGTGTTTCTCACAGACACAATGGAGCAGCTACTGCAAATTAAGGCTTCTTGGGGGTGTGAGGGACACAATAGCAATGTGAAGGAAACTCTGTCCTCCAGAAACCTACATAGTAAAGGGAAGCAAGGACCTCACCAAATCAAGATGGCCAAGATCTGCCTAAGGAGAATAATGTTCAGACCGTTAGACACTCAGACAGAAGGGCTGGTTGGACAGACTTCTCCAAGACCAGGCCAGCCCATGCTATGGAAAGATCCTAAAGTCAAAGACACCAAGGGGACTGTCAGGGAATGGCTAGGCCTAAGAAGTGGAGATGGCTGGGATTGTGAGCTATTTGATCTAGTGTTGGGGAAGATGATCCTAGAAAGGTAATTTGGGTCAGATGCTAAGAGATCTTCGCTAAAGAGATGTCCTCCACAGAAGAGAATTACAAATCTAGAAGGCAGTACAAGTTTTGTTGCTAGTGTGAACCTACCGTACACTGTGCACTTTCACCCCTATGGGGTAAAGCCTTATCATACTGCTCCGCAGGAGAGACCAGGTCCCCATTATATACATGAAGAAACTGTTAGGAAGAGATCTTATCCAGCTCCTTGCTTCCCACTAGGTGACTAGTTCACCCATTAAGCATAAGCACAGAATTGCCATTTCCCCAAGAGGTATCATGAAAGGAGGGGCACAGGGTGAGGAGGCAGAAGACTTGGGTTCTATTCTGTCACCACTTTGTGACCTAAGTCAAGTCACCTTGTCTCTCCAGGATTTGGTTTCCTCACCAGAATATGTGAATATTAAGAAGGTCCCACATACACAGAGGGGGGGAATAAATGGAGTATGTGTTCACTTAAAAGTGAATGCCTAAAGGCATTTTGTTTTGTTTTGTTTTGAGACAGAGCTTTACTACACAGTCCAAGCTGCCCTCAAACTCACCCTCCTGCCTCTGATTCCCAAGTTCAGGGATTAGAGGTGTATGCATCAAATCTGGCCTCCAGAATGTCGCACTAATGCCAATAAAGCCATCTTCCATGTTTTCTTCTCCTGGAATAAGGTTTCATCCTAAAGGGTCCTTTGAGGGTTTGTGGGTTTGCATTGAGATGCCAGGCCCAGCACAATAGAAATGTTTGTGGAGTGAAGTAAATGAGGATTCCTGATCAGATATTACCCTCCACACCAGTGGTTTGTCCAATAAATGAAAATGATCAGAATTTAAGGTGACTTTGGGCTCTGCGGCGGAGGGAGGGGGTGCATGTGCACACATGTGCATGCATGCACCTGTAGATGTGTACCAGTTCTGGGGGCTTAAACTCAGGGCTTCACACTCTAACTCTGCTTCCTTGAAAAGTGAAGTGAGAAGCCAAATGGAAGGCTGAGACTTTACCATTTGAGCTATACCTTCACTTCTAGCCTTTTTTCTATGAACACAGTGTTCGTAGTTCTGGCATTACTTTTTCTTCATCCATGGTTTCTACAAGTTGATTTAGACATTCAGAATTTCCTTCCTTTTCCATCAACCTGACATACTGTCTTAACTCTTCACTTTACCATCTTCTCCACCCTCTACTTTCTGGGTTTTTTTTTTTTTGGGGGGGGTCCAGTTGTGGGGCCTGAACTCTGGGCCTGGGCGCTGTCCCTCAGCTCTTCAGCTCAAGGCTAGCGCTCTACCACTTGAGTCACAGCGCCACTTCCGGCTTTTTTCTTTTTGCTTATGTGGTGCTGAGGAGTCGAACTCAGGGCCTCAGGCATGTAAGGTGCTTACCTTGCATGGCTCTACCACTGAGCCATCTTCCCAGCCCAAGCACCAATACTTTTTAGATTAAACTTCCATTGTTTGTAGAATTTTAGGCATGCTTCCTTACTCTTGCGTGTTCTTCATGCCTCACTAAAGGCATACACTGCTTCCTTTGTTTGTTTTGAGACAGGTTTTTTTTTTAATGCAGCCCAAGTTAGCTGTCCTCCTGCCTCAGGCACCTGAGTGCCATGATGAATTTGCCACCATGACTGACTTATAAAGTCCTTTGATAAACAGATAACATTAGTTTAGAGGGCATCTTTCCGATTCCTAGCATGCTGAAAATTTTTGCTGCTTTCCCTCATCACCCTCTGAAACAGAAAAAGTAAAGTTTGGAAACACAATTTCCTAGTAGAGGAAAAGAAAGTGTAGAGGAAATGACTTTTCTGGTGTGCCCCCCCAGACACTTCCCACAGTCAAAGAGTTCCTTTACACTTTCTAGGTATCTTAGGGACATTGTTGGGTAGCAAAGGCAGAAAGAGTTGCTGTAGCCTTGAAACCTCAAAAATCCCTTCCGCTGGGGGGAGGGGGGTAAAATAGGAGAAAAAAAAGGGAAGTGGCAACAAGTTTGACAAGAAGTGTACTTATTTCCTTACTTATGTAACTGTAACCCCTCTGTACATCACCTGGACAATAAAAATAAAAATAAAAATAAATCCCTTTCCCATTTCCACTCCAGCCCCTACAGCTGATACTACACAACACTTGCTCATTGTCATGTGTTTGATGGCTTATTTTAATAAAATAGTAAATGTATATGATAATAAATGGTTCAGAATTAATGGTGACCAAGCTTCCCCTCCATCTGTCAGAAGCAGTCCCTGTCACTGCTAGGAGCATCAACTCTTCAGGTGCTTGGATGCTTAGAGAACATTTGTTGACTCAGGCTGTGGACATGGGGCCCAGACACACTCCCTTGCCTCCCTCCTCTGGTCCTGCCAGTGTTCATAGCTCTGGCATTAATTTTCCTTCATTCATGGCTTCTACAGTCAATCTAGACATTCGGAACTTCACTTCTTTTTCATCAACCTGACATTCTTAATTCCTTACCATCTTTTCCACCCTCTTTCCTCCACCTTCTATACTTCATCTTTTATTAGCTACATTTTTCTTTTGCCAGTCCTTGAACTCAGGGCCTGGGCTCAGTCCCTGAGCCTCTCTGTGCTCAAGGTTAGCGCTCTACCACTTGATCCACAGTGCCACTTTTGGTTTTTTCTGTTTACATCGTACTGAGGTACAGGGCTTCATGCATGCTGGGTAAACACTCTACCACTAAGCCACATTCCTAACCCATTAGCTACATTTTAAAAAGGAAAAGAAATAACCCAGTACAGCATAAAGAAAGGTACACAGAGCTAGGGTTGAGACTCAAGTGGTAGATAGCGGCTTCACTAGTAAGCTTGAAGAGATGAGTTCAGTCCCCATATGGCCAAAAAGGAAGGAAGGAAGGAAAGAAAAAGAGGGAGGGAGGGAAGGAGGGGGGAGAGGGAGGGAGGGAGGGAGGGACAGAGAGGGAGAGGGAGGGAGGGAGGGAGGGAGGGAACATTACGAACACACGGGTCATAGAAGTACAAGTCTTTAATCCCATCACTCAGGAGTTTGAGAGGGAGGTAGAGGATCTTCAGGTTGAGGCCAGTTGGGGCTACATAGTGAGAGCCTATCTCAAAGCAAAAAGGTACATATACTCTAAGAGTACAGCTTGATGAATTTCACTGGAACACACTGTGTAACCTGAACCTGCATCAAGAAACAAAACCATTTCCTAAAAATATCCATGGGGACTCAGTTCTGTCACTGTGACCACAAACCTGACGGAACAACTTAAGGGAGGAAGGATTTTCTTTGGCTCACAGTTTTAGTCCTGAGGGTGGGGAAGGTGTGGCAGAGCAGAACAGCTCATTCATGGCTGCCAGAAGCAGATAGAGCAAATATCCCTTTCTTCTTTAAGTCCATCTGGGCCCCCTGACTCTGGGATGGTGCTGTCCAAATTCAGGAAAGGCCTTTGACCTTTAGTTAATCCTCTCTGAAAATGTCCACCCAGAGGTATGCGTTAACAACTTCCTAGGCATCTCTCAATCTGATCCTATTGACAATCTCCATTACGATGTAGGTCCTACGCCTTAGCCTCTTGGCTTGAAGCTAGCACTTCTCACTGTCACTTCAAGTGTCCTTTACCCTGTGCACATCCCCTGCTGGTGTTCCTCCTATTAAGGACACCAGTTCTACCAGATAAGGGCTCCAACCTTGTGGCCTCCTTTAACTCTATTGCCTCCTTGAAAGCTATATCTCCAAATACAGTCATGCAGGGTTTAAGACTTCAACATGAGAATTTAGGATGACATAATTCTACCCACAACAACTAGGCACACAGCCTTGGTATTCTGTGCTTCAGGAAAAGAAAGAAGTCAACCAGTTCTGAGTCAATTGGACCCCAAATGTTGAATAAGCAAGTCTTTCCTCTAGAACACTGTGTCAGTTAGAAATGTTTACAGTCCAATGCTTGATAAGAAATGTACTCATTATCTTGCCCATGTAATTGTAGCCCCTCTGTACAGTATTTTCACAATAAAAAAAAGAAATGTTTAAATGTTTACCAGTCATGCCTTTTAAAACACTCAGTTAACAGAGGGGTGTTTTAGTTCATTTTTTTCCACATCAGGAACATAGAGGCAGATATTCCAGTACTTGTGCAACAATTTAGCAAGGTCTTGCAGAAGTCAAGTTCTTCCTCCTCTCCTCTCTGCTGCCTTAGCATTTTGGATTTCGTCATCATTGCTGTAAGACAGGTGGCAGCCTGAAGGCTTCAGGGATCACAGCCTTGCCAAACAGCAAGACTCAGAACTGAGTCACAACCCACAGCTAGATGGAAAAGGTGGCCTAGAAACCAGACACTCTGACAGTGGAAACAGAATCCTATTGTTGGCAAGTGTGAAAATAGAACACGAAACCTCATGAAATGGTAGTAGAGAGAGAGAGAGTAAGGAAGAATGATAGTGTAGGGAAGGATTGATTGAAATACATTGTATACAAGCATGAAAATATCACAGTAATATATATACACACATATATATGTATATAGCTAATGTATGCTAATCAAAAATAGGGAAAAATAAGAAACAGAATTTATTCTGACAATTCATGCCTCTAATCCCAGCACTTGGGAGGTTAAGGTATGAGGATCAAGAGTTCAAGGCTTGAGCAATAGTGTGAGACCCTGAATAAAAAAACAAAGCAACAACAAAACCCAGATACTAGCCAGTTGGGTTAGCAAGCAAGGTGGAAGATGATGAATATGGTCAAAATAAGTCGTAGATATAAAAATAGAACAATGAAACCTGTTGAAAGAGTGAGAGAGGGCCATGGGTGGCAGCCGAAGGCCTGATTGGGAAGATGGAGAGGTGTCACTGTTTCACCATGGGCTCTGAGAAGGAGGCATTGTGAGAGTCATGGAATCTCCAGGACCTAATAATCATGTCTATGGATTCTAGATTCTGAGGTTTTTCACATAATATGGTCTAAATCTAATTTCATAGAGCATCCAAATATAAAAAGAAAACAAAGCTCCCATTTTTGTTTTAAGGCAAAGTCTTGCTCTATAGCCCAGAGTTACCATTTCTGCCTTTTTTTGTCTGTCATGGGGCTTGAACTCAGGGTCTGGGTGGGCACTGTCCCTGAGCTCTTTTGGCTCAAGGATAGTACTCTGCCACTTTGAGCCTCAGTGCCATTTATAGTTTTCTGGTGGTTAATTGGAGATAAGAGTCTTACAGACTTTCTTGTCTCTGCTGGCTTTAAATGTGTTCCTCAGATCTCAGCCTCCTAGTAGCTAGGATTACAGACATGAGCCACCAGCACCAAGCGACTATCTCTGCCTCTTGAGTACTGGGATTATGGTATGAAAACATGGCTTCTTTGATTTTCTCAATGATTCTTTGCAGAGATGTTAAGGATGAGGAAGAGAGTGGTATCTGTGTCCAGTAGACAGGAAGCCAGGGCAATACTTTCCCAACTCCCTTTAGGCCTGTTTTCCTCCTTCCTAGGATGGCATCTTGGTACAGAACCACACTGACCCTTCAGATGACAATAAGAATGGCTCTCACCCAGGCAGTAGGTACTTATGGGTCTGAGGCTGATATCTCCTCTTCCAGTCCTGGAGAGTAGTGACCTCTGGAATATGACTACCATTGGGCGTCCATTACCCTTCATCCATACCAGGCCTCTGACAGTTCTCACCAGTGTGGAGAAACTTTGGAGTCCCTGTGGGTCACTTCTTAGCTGAGATGTTCTGCCACAAACTAGTTTTGGTAGCTGCCTTTGATCCCACATCCTCACCATCTTCACTATGTTCTTCTGGAAATGGGGCCAAACTAGAGGGTAGCGCCCTCCTCAGTGCTAACAGGCTCTCCTAGACCAGAGCCAGACAGCACCAACCTTCTCTCACTGGTTTCAGACCCCTTCCCCCAAACCCTCTTCTCTTGAGGCAGAGGCAGAGCCCTGAGAGTCAAGGCACATGAAGGCTCAACCTCCCTGCCCTGCTTCTGGATTCCTTCTCCTCAAAGCCCTTTGCACAGTAAGAATAGGCTTTTCCTTTTTCCCTATGTGCCCAGGATTTCCATGGAGCCTTCTCTACCCTCTAGCTCCAGGTTCATGGTTTCTGTGGTTACAGACAGAGGGCGGGAGGGAAACCAATCACCAATATGAGAACATAAAACATTATTTCAAAATTCCCTGCCAATATGAAATTATCCCAAATAAATTGAAGAAGAAATGTTGAATGAAGAGCCAGAGATCTCATACAGACCCACAGACTCACAGTACAGCAGAGGTGGCAGGATACAGTCAAGCCTTTGGAGTCCCTCACCGTAATCAATAGCATTTCTCAGACTTAATTACTAATTCTCAGGACAGAAACAGTAGGATAATGGAGCCTCCAGGGGCTTTGCAGGAGAAGACACCCAGGGGCAGCTTCTAAGAAGGAGTAGTGGATTCCTGAACTAAGCAGATCTCTTTCAACTCATCCACTTTGATGGAGATCCAAGAGACTGATGAAATACAAAATACCTTGTTATATATGAAACACACACACACACACACACACACACACACACACACACACGATAAGAGAAACTGCTTTTTTTTTTTTTTGGGTCGGGTCGTGGGGCCTGAACTCTGGGCCTGGGCGCTGTCCCTCAGCTCTTCAGCTCAAGGCTAGCGCTCTACCACTTGAGCCACAGCGCCACTTCCGGCTTTTTTCTTTTTGCTTATGTGGTGCTGAGGAATCGAACCCAGGGCCTCATGCATGCAAGGCAAGCGCTCTACCACTGAGCCCAAGAAACTATATTTTTTGAAGGTGCCTCTTGCTCTGATGTGAAGATGGAGTGTCAGAACCAGCTAAATGTGTGGAAATGTCACAAGGAAATCCTCTTCTGTTTAACTAGTATAAATTAATTAGATAGATAGATAGATAGGTTAAAATGGCATTTTGTGTATGTGTGTCTATGTACATATGCATGTGCCACTTCTGGAGCTTGAACTCAGGGCCTGGGTGCTGTCCCTTTACTTTTTTCATTCTCTCACTTGAACCATGCCTCCACTTCTATCTTTCTGGTGGTTAACTAAAGATGAGTCTGAGACTTCTGCCTGGGCTGGCTTTGAACCACAATTCTTAGTTCTCAGTCTCCTGAGTAGCTGAGACTACAGACATGAACCACTGACACATGGCTGAAACTAGTATTTCTTATGCTTTATGGATTTTATCAAAGTATTTATTTATTTAATTTTTGGTCGGTCATGAGGCTTGAACTCTGGGCCTGGGTGCTGTCCCTAAGCTCTTCAGCTGAAAGCAAGCGCTCTATCACTTGAGCCACAGCTCCATTTCCAGTTTTCTGGGGTTAATTGGAGATGAGTCTCATGGACCTTCCTGCCTGGGCTGGCTTTGAACCATGATCCTTAGATCTTAGCCTCTTGAATAACTAGGAATACAGGTGTGAGCCACCAGCGCCAGGCTCAAAGTTTTTTGAAAGAAGAGCACAGGGTTGAATGAGAATTTCTAGTCCTGTTGGTGCAGGGCTGGCTGAATCTTGCACGAGGGAGCCACTGTTCTGTTCTATCTCTTTGTGGAGCATGTAAGCAGAAGGGAGGCAGGTTATGACTGTTTGCACCCTCTCTCATCTTGCTTTGGAAGGAAAGTAGTATATTATAACTAGCATGAAATAGAAATAAAAAGGAAGAGAAGATGATTGCATCCAAGATTTTGTCTCAGACTTGTTAATGAGCTGGATATGGGGGCCCATGCTTGTAATCCCAGTTACCTGGGAGACTGAAGCAGCCTGGGCAATTTGGAGAGACCTCATTTCAAAGTAAAAATAAACATACAGAGAATGCTTGCCTAGTCTTCAGTGCAGGAAGGTAAAAACACAAAGGGGCTGGGAAGGTGGCTCAGTGGTAGAGCACTTGCCTTGCATGCATGAGGCCCTGGGTTCCATTCCTCAGCACCACATAAGCAAAAAGAAAAAAGCCAGAAGTGGTGCTGTGGCTCAAGTGGTAGAGCGCTAGCCTTGAACTGAAGAGCTGAGGGTTAGCACCCAAGCCCAGAGTTCAGGCCCCACGACCGGACCCCCCTCCCCCCAAAAAACACAAACAAAAACAAAAAAAGGAAGAAAAAAACATGTTAATACTATCTATTGGCCAATCCTCTCTGGTTCCAAACAGCAACTAATGCATGCATCATGAAGTTAAGCAGTCTAAGCTGTGTGTGTGTCCCCATATCTAAGGATGTGGTGTGGGTAGCTGGATTTCCTGGGTGGAAGGAAATTCACCATCATACAATTGAAGTCAGTAGACGACCATGCTTTTTCTTTCTCCTTGCGTGTTGATCCTGGGTTGTGAACTCAAGGCCTGGGTGCTGTCCCTGAGCTTTTTTGATCAAGGATAGCTAGTGTCTACTACTTGAGTCATAGCTCTACTTTCAGCCTTTTGGTAGTTAATTAAAAATAAGAGTCTTACAGACTTTCCTGCCTGGGGCTTAAAACTGTGATCCTCAGATCTCAACCTTCCGAGTAGCTGGGATTACAGGCATGAATCACTGGCTCTTGGCTCCCATTTGCTCCTGCTGAACAGCTATCTTAGCATCCTCAGGCTGTGTTGGTGGCTCAAGTGATAGAGCACCTGCCTGACAAGCATGAGGCCCTGGGTTCAAGTCCAAGTACTTTAAAATTATTAATTAATGTCCTATTATGATCTTAGAAAATGGCTATGACGGTTTCAGTTTTAGCTGACAGTGGCTCTATTAACAACAAGCAGAAGATGGAAATGACCAAATATCCACAAATGCAATGAAGTATAGAACAATACAATGAAAAGCTATTTGGCAATGGAAAGGATGAGGTGTTGATGAACTTAGAAAGCATGTGGAGTGAAAGAAGTCAGGCCAAACTGCCCAGTGGGTGGGGCTTATTTGACAGCTTCCTGGGACTGCCTTTCCAAGATGTACACCAAACTAGCTTAGCAAAACCCGAGGCAGAAAGTGGGTAATTTGTTGTGGATACAACTAGACAAGTAGGAATGGAATTCTACCATGAGAAAAAACCAATTGTGATATGACCTGAGGCAGAAGGTGATTCAGTTAGATGTTGGAAGCAGGAATAGACAGAATAATTCTTGGGTGGCAGATTAAAAACTGAACCACATCTTCAGGTCTCAGATAGATGGAACAATTCATAAGGTGAGCAGACCCAAGAGCCATGATATCCATCCCAGGATGCTTTGTAAGAATGTTCTTAGTGGTTTGTGTGTGTGTGTGTGCGCGCGCGTGCGCGCACGCATGCACACGCGCGCACACGCTACTACTGGGGCTTGAACTCGGGCCTGGGCACTCAAAGCTGACACTACAACCTGAGCCACAGCTCCACTTCAGATTTTTGGTAATTAACTGGAGATTTTTAGCGATCACACTGTGAATCTCACATTTCAGCCTTCTGAGTAGCTTAGAATATAGGCATGAGCCACTGGCACCTGGCTTTTGAAAACTCCACTTAACAGTAAAGAAATGAATTCCTGTACAAGACACTATGTTGAAAACAAACTTTACAACTTTGGGGGCGGCGGAGGGAGGAAGTGGGAAGGTAGGGAGGGATGGGATAGTAGGGGAAATACAAAGGAGGGGGTAACAATGCTCAATGTACTCATTTCCTTCCTCATATAACTGTAACCCCTCTGTACGGTGTCTTTACAATAAAAAATACATATTAAAAAAGAGATGAATTACTAATTTTCCTAAAAGGACAACTAAGGTCACCATGATATCAGCCCCAACTGTCAGTGTTCAGGTTGAACATAGGTGTTCTTCTTGTTACTGTATCTTGCAGCCATTTGACCGGTCAATCAAGGGTGTGACACCCAATAGACATTACAGGACACACATAATATAAATGTTACCACAACCTGGCATCATCCTGAAACAAACATTTGTACTTGAACATGGAGACTGCGCATGGATTTCAGGATTTGTACTCTGAGATAAACAGAAGTGAAACTGAAAGAACATACTCAGCCCCCAAGGTAAATTCCAAGAGGAAGGATGGCAAAGGTCACCAGGACCAGATGCTTGACTGCAATGTTTTTTCTCAGAGTTACAACGTGATATGTACAAGCTATGAGCATCAGATAGCTTTAGGTTGCGGTGACCTTCTTATACAGGGATCTCCAGCAGGTTTCCTATCATAGAGTGACTGAGGAAAACCACTTGCAGCTTCCTGTCCATGACTAGTGAGTCTGGAATATGTTGATTCTGTTCCCATGGTTCTTGTCTCTTCCTCTTCCCCCTTTCCTTCTCTTCTCTACCCTCTCATCTCCTCCCCTCCCCTTCCTTCTTTCCTTCCTTCCTGCTTTCCTTCTTTCCTTCCTTTTTTCTTCCTTCCTTCCTTCCTTTCTTTCTTTCTTTCTTTCTTTCTTTCTTTCTTCCTTCCTTCCTTCCTTCCTTCCTTCCTTCCTTTCTTTCTTTCTTTCTTTCTTTCTTTCTTTCTTTCTTTCTTTCTTTCTTTCTTTCTTTCCCTTCTTTCTTTCTTTCCTTTCTTTCTCTTCCTTCCTCTCTTTTTCTTTTTTCTCTTTATTTTTCTTCTCTCCCTTTCAAGTTAAATGACATACATTTTATTTTTATATTTTTATTGTTATTGTAAAGGTGATGTACAGAGGGGTTACAGTTACATAAGGTATAAGTACATTTCTTTTTGAACAGTGTCACCTTTTCCCTTGGTTTCTCCCAGTTTTCCCCCTCCTCACCACCCCCCCTTCAAATGCATAGTTTATTTTCAGCATAGTATCTAGTGAGTGTCACTGCTGCATTTGTTTGCCTTTTGTCTCTCCATCTCCATGCTTCCTCTTAACCTCCCCAAACAGATAAACTTACCCATAAGACAAAAGGTACAGAAAAAGAAAACAGCAACAAAGGAGAAAGAAAATCAAAATAACAAAAAACCTCTTGCTCCCATTTCTTGGAGTTCATTTTGATAAACATCATTTTATATGATGTTAATAGCTATTGAGCCTCTGTGATCCTCTCCTAAGAATATCCTCCTTCGGTCTCACTGTGAATGTTTAGAGCCCCCTATCATTTATCATGTCCAAGTGTTTTCTTTGTCCTTTACTTTACAATGTGTTTACTTATAGATTTAGAGGCACATTCTAGTTACAACAAATGAGAAACAATACAACCTATGTTTCTTTGGGCCTGGCTCACTTCACTTAATATAATTTTTTTCCAAGTCTTTCCATTTCCTTATGAATGGTGAAATATCATTCTTTCTGATGGAAGCATAGAATTCCATTGTGTATAATACATTTTCTTGATCCAATCATCCACTGAGGGGCATCTGAGTTGGTTCCATATTTTGGCTATGGTAAACAATGCTGCAATAAACATGATTGTTCTCGTAGCTTTATTGTGGCCTTGTTTGTGATCTATTGGATAAATGCCCAGCAGTAGAATTGCTGAGTCATAGAGACTAAGCTCTATGTTTAGTGTTTTGAGGAACCTCCATACTGCTTTCCATGGCATATATTTTATAATAATAAATTTTAAAGCTAGGCACAAAGGACCAAGCTTTGCGTAACTCCACATATGTGAAATGTCCAGAATAGTCAGATTTAAATTGGAGCAAAATAGATTAGTGGTTGTCTGGTGGTAGAAGTAAGGAGACAAGGATGAAAGATAATTTCTGATAGATAAGTTGCTTTTTGGTGTGATGAAAATGGACAGTAATGACCATCATGCAATTCTGTGAACATGCCAGAAACCATTGAATTGTATACTTTAAATGTGTGCTTGTTTCAAGTGGAAGAGCCCCATGGGAGTGAAAACGCCCCATGAGAGTTTGAGGTTTTACAGGTAAACTCCAGAACCAGTGTGCCCCACCCCACTCAAAAAGAGTAAATGTGTGATTGTGTACTATGTGAGTTATATCTCAATAAAGTTTTTATCACACACACCAATACATAAATAAAAAGGACACCTCATATATCATCCTGCACCAGAATCAACTCCAAATGGATCAAAGACCTCGGAGTCAAAGCAGACACTCTGAAAACATTACAGGATGGAATAGGAGAAACCCTAGGTCTCCTTGGCACAGGCCGAAATTTTCTTTTTTTTTTTTTTTTTTTGGGTCCGGTCGTGGGGCCTGAACTCTGGGCCTGGGCGCTGTCCCTCAGCTCTTCAGTTCAAGGCTAGCGCTCTACCACTTGAGCCACAGCACCACTTCTGGCTTTTTTCTTTTTGCTTATGTGGTGCTGAGGAATCGAACCCAGGGCCTCAGGCATGCAAGGCAAGCGCTCTACCACTGAGCCAACTTCCCAGCCCCGAAATTTTCTTAATAGAGACCCAGAAACACAACAAATCAAAGAAAGGTTGGACAAATGGGATTGCATGGAATTGCAGAGCTTCTGCATGGCAAAGGACATAGCTAGCAAGATCAATAGAAAGCCCACAGGTTGGGAGAAGATCTTCACTAGCTATACAACAGACAAGGGTCTCATATCTAAAATATACCTGGAACTCAAAAAATTAAATCCCCCAATAAAAAATCTTCAAAGAAACAACTGCCCAATAAATAAGTGGGCTAAAGACTTAAAGAGAAACTTCTCTGAAGAGGAAAGAAGGATGGCCAATAGACATATGAAGGAATGCTCAACCTCCCTAGCCATAAAAGAAATGCAAATCAAAACAACATTGAGATACCACCTCACTCCAGTTAGAATGGCTATAATCAAGAACTCTAATAACAACAGATGCTGGAGGGGATGTGGACGGAAGGGAACCTTACTTCATTGTTGGTGGGAGTGTAAACTTGTTCAACCACTTTGGAAAGTAGTATGGATGTTCCTCAAAAGACTCCACATAGAGCTCCCCTATGACCCAGCAATCCCACTTTTGGGCATTTACCCACATGTTCACAAACAAGACCACACTAAAGCTACCAGCACAACTATGTTTATTGCAGCATTATTTACCATAGCTAAGATATGGAACCAACCCAGATGCCCCTCAGTAGATGAATGGATCAAGAAAATGTGGTATCTATACACAATGCAATTCTATGTCTCCATTAGAAAGAATGACATTGCCCCATTTGTTAGGAAGTGGAGAGACTTGGAAAAAATTATATTAAGTGAAGTAAGCCAGGCCCAAAGAAACATAGGTCCCATGGTTTCCCTTATATGCAATATCTAGTATATGTCTGAGTCAAGCAGAAAAGGTCAGTTAAGTTGATGTTAGGGAAATGAATCCTAAGATATGTATTCAAATGTTTTTTTTTCTTTCATGCAATTGTTTCTAACACATTTATAAGATTATTTCTTTGTTGCTTTGTATGTCCCTCCCCCACGGTATAACCCCTGCTTTCACTGTATTTGATGTTGTTATAATTTGTGGAGGGGAAGGGAAAAAGCAAATCGTTTAAATAGGGATACAGGTGGACCCATTGCAACAATTAGACGTACAAGTCATTATGTCGAAAACGAACTTTACAACTTTGGTGGGGGGGGAGGATGGGGGTGGTAGGGGGAGGATGGGATGGGAAGGGGGAAAAAAAAAAAAAGGACACCTCAGCTGAGCTCTGGTGGCTCAGACCTGTAGTCCTAGTTACTCAGGAGGCTGAGAGCTGAAGATCAAGGTTCAAAGCCAGCCCAGGCAGGAAAGTCCATGAGACTCTTATCTCCAATAAACCATGCAAAAAACCGGAAGTGGAGCTATAGCTCGATCGGCAGAGCACTCGCCTTGAGCTGAAGAGCTGAGGGATAGTGCCCAGGCCCAGATTTCAAGTCCCACAACCAATCAACCAAAAAGAAAATTCAAACAACTCCAATTAATTAGCAAAAAGTCAGAAATGGAAATATGGTTCAAGTGGTAGAGCACCAGCCTTGAGCAAAAATGCCAAAGCCCTAAGTTGAAGCCCCAGTACATGCACACACACACACACACACACACACACACACATACGTGCGTGCGCACGCACACACACACACACACACACACACACACACACACACACGTGAGTTTTCATGGCAGACTGGACATGTTTTTGCAGTCTTGTCCCTAACGCCTATGGGTTACAGGTTCTATGTTCTAAAAGTGGTTATCAGAATAGCATTCCTAAAATATAAATTATGAAAATTTGCATGCATTTTACAAACAAGGATGAGTGGCTTTGATTGCACTTGGCAGATAATTTAGGGTGATGCAGAGAGAAAATGCCCTTCTGGAAGTGGCTTTAATGTAATCTTGTAAAACAGCCTTATTGATGGGTCATTCACCCATTCTTTTCACTCGTTGGAGGGCCCCAATTCAGTAGTTTCAGCAATTCAGTAGTTGCAACATGTGCAACACATCACCATAACCAATTTTGGAACATTTTATTCACCCTTGGAAGAAATCCCAGACGCCTCAGTATTCAAGCTCCCCTCTCCCCTGAGCCCTTCCCCTAGTCTTAGTCAACTATAGATCTTTCTGTTTATTGCAGCTTTGCCTACTCTGTACATTTCACATAAACGGAGTCATGTAATATGTGGTTTTTTGTGATGAGCTTTTTTCCTTAGCATATTCTGAAGGTTTATCTGCTTTGGGATCCAACAGTGTTATGTTCATCTTGGTTGATGAATAATATTCCAGTGTTTGGATAAACCACATTTTACTTATCCATGCATCAGCAGAAGGATTTTGGGGTCATTTACATGATTTGGCTATTATGAGTATGCTTCTATGAGCATTCATGTTTCTGTGAACATATACTCTTATTTTCTTGGTATACCCATAGGAATTAGATTGCTGGGTCATACGGTAGCTCCCTCATCTCTTCTCATCTCTTTTTTTCTCATACTCAAGACTGACCTCAAGGCCTAGTACTCAGCTTGCTTGTTTGCTCATGGCTGGCACATGAGCCACACTTCCAGTCCAGCTTTTTGCTAGTTAATTGAAGATGAAATCTCTGACTTGTCTTTTTCTTTTCTTTTTTCTTTTTTGTCAGTTGTGGGGCCTGAACTCTGGGCCTGGGAGCTGTCCCTCAACAGTTCAGTTCAAGGCTAGCTAGCACTCTACCACTTGAGCCACAGCACCACTTCCAGGTTTTCTGCTTATGTAATGCTGAGGAATCAAGCCCAGGGCCTCATGCATGCAAAGCAAGCACTCTACCACTGAGCCACCTTCCCAGCCATCGCTCAGACTTTTCTGCCCGAGGTTGGCTCTGAAGTTTAGTCTTCCAGGTCTCAGCCTCCTAAGAAGCTAGGATTTAGGCCTGAGCTATGAACTTCCTTTTGAAGAATCCCTGGAATGGTTTCCGAAGTGCCTGTGCCTATGCTATTCCACACTCCCAGCAGTGTTTGGGGATTTACTGGCTCCACATTTTTTTTTTGCCAATACTTGTTATCTGTATAACTTGTGTGATACACTATCTCCTAACAGTTATTTTTTTAACTACTTATACAAAGGGTTCTTAGCTCAACAAATCAGTCTGTATATACAATACACTTCAATCAATGTCACCCTTTTCTTTGTTCTCCTCCAACTTGGAAAGACAACCGCACCGGTACCCTTAAGTTATATGATTCCATTTTCACATATGACATTGCCTATATAATGACTGTATTTGCCCACCCTTTCCCTTTCCATTCATCTACCTCCCTCCCCTTGGATAAAACATGTTTCAACTTCCTAGTATTCATTTTGATAAACTGTTAGTTGTTACACCATTTAAATCTTCCCCTGAGTACACTATACTTCAGTCAATTTGTTTATGTATATATATATATATATATGCATATGGCTCTGTATGTGTTTTCATATATGCTTATGATTTTGATCCAACTTCCACATATGAGACAAGACATGCACCCTTTGTCTCTCTAAACTTAACGTAATTTTCTTTGGTGCTAGTCCTAGGGCTCGAACTCAGGGCCTGCACACTGTCCCTGAACTTTGGTGTTCAAGGCACAAAAGCACTCTACTATTTGAACTACAGCTTCACTTTCAGCTTTTTTTGTATTTGGTGGTTAATTGGAGATAAGAGTTTTAGGGACTTTCTTGCCCAGGCTGGCTTTGAACTGTGATCCTCAGATCTCAGCCTCCTGATTAGCTAGGATTGCAGGCATGAGCCACTGGCCCCTAGCTGGCACCTGCCCATTAAAGCCTTGCTCAGACTTCTGACTCAGAATCTTCTCAGGGAAAACTACTAAATACCATCTCTCAGCAGGGATCCCATGCCAGGACATTCCAGGGGAGGCCACTCTATGATAATCTAGATAAGGGTTAACAAAGTACAGCCAAGCCAGCCCACCCCCTGCTCTTATACCCTGCATGAAAACTAAGAGTGATCTTTACATTTTTTTCCATAACTGAAACTAATAGACTATTTCATGATATACTGTTGGTACTCACAATGAGTCTTATTGGAATGTAGCCTGTTTGTTTGTTTGCCTATTGTTTATAGCTGGTTTTGCACTGTAACAGCAGAATTAAAGAATTACAATAGAGATGAGCCAGCCCACAAAGCATGAACTTGTGACTATTTGGACCTTACAGAAAACATTTGCTAAGTCCTGCATGTAAGACAGCCTTTCACTGCTGTGACGAAGGATCTAACACAAGCAACTTAAAAAGGAGGAAGGCGCAGCATGCCTATATTCTTGCTACTTAGAAGACCTAGATCTGAGGATGCCAGTTAGAAGGCAGCCCAGGCAGATAAATCCAAGAGACTCTTATTTCCAATTAACCAGCAAAATGATGGAAGTGGAAGCATGGCTCAAAGGTAGGGTGCTAACCTTGAGCAAAAAAGCTAAGCAAGAGCATGAGGCCCTGAGTTCAAGCCCAAGTACTGGCGCGTGCGCGCGCGCGCGCGCACACACACACACACACACACACACACAAATACATACTCTAGCATAACTCATCTCCTCTTCCAAAGAGATTTTACTAATTGGCATATTTTGTTGGGTCAACTTAAAATCTCTGTGGTTGAGGGAAGGTATTGAAAATTCCACAGCATCTAGTAAGCAAGAGCCTGGAGGAGGCTGGACAGGAAGAGTCCTGGGTTGCTACTTCCAGAACATAGGGGCAGTGCTGGCCAATACTGGACCCACATGTTGTGCTGGGCATCAGGAAAGGATGTCAGTGGCCTTCCTCACCTCACTCAAGTCCCATGGATACTGTGTGCAGTATCCCATGACAGTAATCCTAGCTATTGAGGAGGCTGAGACCTGAAAATCTCCATCTAAAGCCAGCCAGAGTAGACAAATCTAAGAGGCTTTTGTCTCCAATTAACCAGCAAATAGCAGAAGTGATAGAATGCTAGCAAAGCAAGCAAGCCAAGCAAGCATGAGCTCTGAGTTCAAATCCTAGTGCTAACCTAAAAATAAAAAGAAAGAAAACCCAAAGAAACATAGGTCCCATGGTTTCCCTTATTTGCAATAACTAGTATATGTCTGAGACAAGCAGAAATGGTCAGATAAGTTGATGTTAGGGGAAATGAACCTCAAGATAAGGACTCAAATGTTTTTTCTTTCTTGCTATTGTTTCTAACGTATTTATAAGATGATTTCTTTGTTGCTTTGTATGTCCCTTCCCCACAGTATAACCCTTTTCACTGTATTTGATGTTGGTATAATTTGTGGAGGGGAAGGGAAAAAACCAAATCGTTTAAATAGGGATACAGGTGGACCCATTGCAACAATGAGATGTACAAGATGTTATGTCGAAAAACAAACTTTACAACTTTGGCGCAGGGTGGGGGGGGGGGGGGGGGGGGGGAGATGGGAAGGGAAGGGATGAGACGGGGAAACAAAGAGGGAGGCAACAATGCTTGATAAGAAATGTACTCATTACCTTGCCCATGTAATTGTAACCCCTCTGTATGGTATTTTCACAAAGAAAGAAAGAAAGAAAGAAAGAAAGAAAGAAAGAAAGAAAGAAAGAAAGAAAGAAAGAAAGAAAGAAAGAAAGAAAGAAAGAAAGAAAGGAAGGAAGGAAGGAAGGAAGGAAGGAAGGAAGGAAGGAAGGAAAGAAAGAAAGAAGAAAGAATTTATTTATTTTAGGCCCTGTAAGGCAGCACCCCTGTGTATACCTGCCTTGAGAGAGTCAGTGGTCAAGTCCAGGTCTCAAGGGCCCTGTGCCTGCCCCTCTGCCCAGCACGAGACACATTTCCTGTTTGCCAGTCAACAAGGACTTTTTGGGTCTTTCATAGCTCTTGGTTTATCTTTACTTCCTTGAAATTTCTTTATCCCTTGCTAGAGAGAAATCTCTTTAACATGAATTAGAAGGCCCCAGAGGACTGGTCTGTGTCTCCCCTTCCTTTACTTTCTACTTACCATTCCCACAGAGGCTTTCAAGGAGCCAATAAAACTTAAAAATAACTACCAAGTAATTTCTTCCCTATGATCTCATTGAAAATCCTATGAGGTGGATACAATTAGCATTTTCATTCTGCAAATAAGGAGGCTGAGCCTAGACAGGGGCCACAGGCAGGAAGTGGTAGTATATTTAACCAATACGTGTGTGTGTGTGTGTGTGTGTGTGTGTGTGTGTGTGTGTGTGTGTTGGTACTGGGGCTTGAACTTGAATTCAGGGCCTTGATGCTTTCCCTTAGTTTTTGTTTTCCTTAAGGCTTGTGCTCTATCACAGCTCTGCTTCCAGCTTTTTGATGGTTAATTGGACATAGAAGTTTCAGAGACTTTCCTGCTTGGGTTGGCTTTGAACTCTAATTCTTAGATGACAGCCACCTGCCTCAAATGCATGAACTACTGTGCACAACTACCAATACATTTTGCACCTCTTAAATGCCATTTTTCTTCCCTTTTATTTTTCTGCTGTTCCCTACTCTATCCTCCATTCTTTGCAGTTGTATTTCCCTCCATTTGCTTTCTTCCTTCCTTCCTTCCTTCCTTTCTTTTTTTTGTCAGTCATTCAGCTTGAACTCTGGGCCTGGGTTCTATCCCTCGGCTCTTCAGCTCAAGGTTAGCGCTCTACCACTTGAGCCACAATGCTACTTCTCATTTTGTTTCCTTTTTTGAAATAGTGTCTCTCTATGTAGTCCAAACTGGCCTCAAACTCAAGATCCTCCTGCCTCCATCTCTCAAGTGCTGCATACCACCATGCATTTCTCTTATTTCCCTCTTCAACTCCAGTAATCATTTAGATTTTATTTGCTAAAATATATCTCCTCTTGAAGCTTTCTTTGATTCCCCACCCTGATTTCTGCCCAGCTGTTGCTCCACACATATCAACCACTGCGTAGTCTCATTCACAGCACTTTGTTGATAATTGTTTCTTGCCAGTCCAACTCTAGTGGAAAGTTCTTGAGAGCCTGGGAACATGCTGGACAGGCTTGTGTGAATAGTGTTCTTTAGCACTAACACTAGGCCTGACCCAGACCAGGGCCTTACTGCACATTTGAGGGATTAATGGATGTGGCAGTGAGCTCTGCAGAGCTTCTGCTTTGGATCACCCTGGATGGTAGAAATCAAATAAGTTTATAAGATCTATGTGTTGGGAGTGTGAGATGTGGAGGAAAGAGAAAGAAGACAGAAGCCAGATGCTGTAATCTCACACCTGTAATCTCACACTTGTAATCTTAGTTACTCAGGAGGCTGAGGTCTGAGGATCAAGGTTCAAAGCCAATCCCAGACAGGAAAGTAA
Organism: Dipodomys spectabilis; assembly: GCF_019054845.1. NCBI lineage: Eukaryota > Metazoa > Chordata > Mammalia > Rodentia > Heteromyidae > Dipodomys > Dipodomys spectabilis. The sequence continues at coordinate 329,749 of NW_024870842.1, read as the reverse complement.
TAAGATTCTTATCTCCAAGTGACCACCAAAAAGCCAGGAGTAGAGCTGTGGCTCAAGCCTTGAGCATAAAAAAGCTAAGGGACAGAGCCAGGCTGGTGGCTCCTAGCTACTCAGGAGGCTGAGATTTGAGGATTGCAGTTTGAAGCCAACTCAGGGCAGGAAAGTCTGTGAGATTCTTGTGTCCAACTAACCACCAAAATGCTGGAAGTAGAACTATGGATCAAGTAGTAGAGTGCTAACTAGGCTTGAGCAAAAAAGCTCAGTGACAGTGTCCAAGCCCTGAGTACAAGGTCTAGTACCAACACTTAAATAAAAGAAAAGAAAGAACAAGAAAAGAAAAAGAGGAAGAGACCCTAAGTAGTTGAACTCTCTCTCTCTCTCTCTCTCTCTCTCTCTCACACACACACACACACACACACACACACACATTTACCCTCCTCTCCCCCACAAAAGGAGATAAAATCTGAGATCCTATAATGTTGATGCCACTCATTTCTGCTGGGTTTTCCATTTCCATATTGCTCACATTTGTGTGTGTGTGTGTGTGTGTGTGTGTGTGTGTGTGTGTGTGTGTACAAGGAGGTACAGCACAGCCTGTAGGACACCCTGCAGGACACTGTGCCTTAACTCTTAACAGAGTTAAGAGGAAAATATGAAGTGTATCCATATCATTTACTCTTCTAGAAAGAAAAAGGGCTGGGTGCCGGTGGTGAACTCTTGTAATCCTAGCTATTTAAGAGGCTGAGATCTGAGGATCAGGGTTCAAAGTCAGCTGTAGCAGGAGCGTCCATGAGACTCTTATCTCCAATTAACCACCAGAAAACTGGAAGTCTTGCTGTGCCTAGGCCCAGAGTTCAAGCCCCATGACCAACAAAAAAAAAAAAAAAGAAGAAGAAGAAGACGAAGAAGAAGAAAGAAAGAAAAGAAAAGAAGAAGGATGCTAGCTGAAAGTGAATGAAGGGCAAATACACAGGGGTATAAGTGGAAACCTTTATTCCCTTAGAAGATATTGGGATTTTGTTTGTGTATTTATTGTTACTTTGGGCCTGCTTGACCATAATTGAGATGCTGTATTTTAAAAATGAATGTAAGAATTTGGAATGGTTGGGGGGCTGGGAAGGTGGCTCAGTGGTAGAGCACTTGCCTTGTATGCCTGAGGCCCTGGGTTCCATTCCTTAGCACCACACAAGCAAAAAGAAAAAAGCCGGAAGTGGCTCTGTGGCTCAAGTGGTAGGGCGCTAGCCTTGAGCTGAAGAGCTGAGGGACAGCGCCCAGGCCCAGAGTTCAGGCTCCATGACTGGACCCAAAAAAAAAAAAAAAGAATTTGGAATGGTTGGGTATGTCCTACCTGTTTTGCCTCTCAAGAAGAGACCAGAGACATTCTGGCTGGTAGCTTTCTTTGCTCCTGGTGCTCAGTTCCTACATCTCAGAATTTCAGACTCATCAAGAGCCCAGTGAGGCATCTTAGGGGAAGATGTACCATTTTAGGACCCTGGATCTGGGAGGGACTTTCCATCTTTGTTCTGTTGTACTTGTTTAGGAGTTTTCATTATCATCATTGTATTTTTTTTCATTGTGATGTGCCATCTTATTTTTTTATTAGCATACAGTAGTTGTACAAGGGGGATTTCATTGTGACATCGCCACATGGGTATACAATAGATCCAAAGCAACCGCACTCCCTTTTCACTCCCCTTTCTTAATTTCCGTAGGCGTTATTGTTGTATTTTCATGCATTCAAATAAACTACGTCCATCACATTCATCTTTATTCACCACTCCCTTCATTAGCCCTTTCCTTTTCCGCTGGTGTCCATTTCCCATTCTGAGCCTATTTTACTTTATTGTCACTTTTTTTTTAGCATATATTAACTTCACAAAGAGCTTTCACCATGACATTTCAGACATGCATATGTTATGTTTTGCTCAGAATAACCCTCTTGCTTTCTCTTCACAGCTTTCATGGGAGTTCCTCATACCACTTTTGTATGCAGTCCAAGTGTATTTTGAAATTATTTACCTCCATCTTTCCTTCTCCTTCTCTCCTTCCCCTCATCCTCCTACATAGTCCCTTAGTTAGAAGCATGTTCATTATTATCATTACATATCTAGTTTTACTACATGTATCCTACATATTATAATATATTTTAGCCGGTGCCAGTGGCTCATACCTGTAATCCTAGCTACCCAGGAGGCTGATATCTGAGGATCAAGGTTCAAAGCCAGCCTGGGCAGGAAAGTCTATGAGATTCTTTTTTTTTTTTTTTTTGGGGGGGGGGGTCCAGTCGTGGGGCCTGAACTCTGGACCTGGGCACAGTCCCTCAGCTCTTCAGCTCAAAGCTAGCGCTCTACCACTTGAGCCACAGTGCCACTTCTGGCTTTTTTCTTTTTTCTTATGTGGTGCTGAGGAATCGAACCCAGGGCCTCAGGCATGCAAGGCAAGCGCTCTACCACTGAGCCACGTTCCCAGCCCTCTATGAGATTCTTATTGCCAATAAACCACTAGAAAACTGGAAGTGGTGCTGTGGCTCAAGAGGTAGTGTGCTTGCCTTGAGCTGAAGAGCTGAGGGATAGCGCCTAAGCCCAGAGTTCAAGCCCCATGACCAACAAAAACAAGCAAAAGAACCCTATATTTTATTGTATCAATACATGTGTCTATTTGTAGATATTTTACTAAACATACTAAGTATAAAGTACACATGTAAACTATATTACATATATACATGTATGTAAAATAGAATATATAACAATTGTAAAAATGGAGCATATAGTAAATATATACATACATGCATATTCAGTACTTTCTGTTAACGTGTGTGAAGAGCCAATTGGACTGAAGTCCTGTGAAGGGAGAAGCCAACCTTACTTTATTTAGGATGTGAAGGCTATGTGTCCAGAGGGTTCTGGAGGGAGTCATCAGCACAAGAGGGTTAAAACCATTGTAGGAATGGGAGCCACAGAAGGCTTTAGGCTAGGAGCATGGTGCTCTGCCAGTGAGCTCATATATTCCTGAATTGTTCTCTAGAATTTCCCTTCACATGATCATTTTCTTTTTTTTCTATCTGTTTTTCCTTTTTTTTTTTTTGCCTGTCATGGGACTTGAACTCAGGGCCTGGGTGCTGTCCCTGAGCTTTTCTGCTCAAGGCTAGAGATCTACTACTTTGATCCACAGAGCCACTTCTGGTTTTCTGGTGGTTAATTGGAGATGAATCTCATGACCTTTCCTCTCCTGGCTTCAAACTGTGATCCTCAGATCTCAGCCTCCTGAGTAGCTAAGAATTACAGGTGTGAGCCACTGGCACCCAGCTTATTTTTTCTTTATTTTATTAACATATATTAGTTGTACAAGGAAGGGTTTCATTGTGACATGTTTACACAACTCACTGTATAGTGAAGCCCAGCCAACTTCGTCCCCCTCTACCGCTCTCCCCCACTTTATTCCCTCTTGTAATTTAATGATTTACTTTTATTATCCCCCCCCCACCCCGCACCTTGGAGCTCAAACTCTAGGCCTTGGCACTGTCCCTGAGCAACTTTTTGCTCAAGGCTAGCACTCTATCACTTGAGCCACGGCATCACTTCTGACTTTTTCTGTGATTAATTGGGTAAGAGTCTCACAAACTTTCCTGCCTGGGCTGGCTTTGAACCATAGCCCTCAGATCTCAGCCTCCTAAGTAGCTAGGATTACAGGTATGAACCATCAGTACCCAGCCTATTTTTATTATCTTTAATGATAATCCTTTAGTAATTGTGTGCAGGGTTTCACTCAACATGTCAGCTATGTACACTGTATCCTGATCCAGGTCACCCTTCCATCATTCCTCCTCTCTCCCAAACCATGCCCTCTCATTCTCCCTTCTTAAAGCAATCTCAACAGGCTTCAATGTTCTGTTTTCATAAACTTCTTACAAGCATTCTAAACTTTACTTCTGATTTTTTTCTACTCCATTCTGAGTGGGAACATGTCTAATTTTTTTTTGTTTTTTTGTCCATCATGGGGTTTGAACTCTGGGCCTAGGCGCTTTCCCTGTGCTCTTCAGCTCAAGGCAAGTGCTCTACTGCTTGAGCCACAGCGCCACTTCCGGTTTTCTAGTGGTTTATTGGAGATAAGAGTCTCACGGACTTTCCTGCCCAGGCTGGGTTTAAATCGTGATCCTCAGATCTCAGCCTCCTGAGTAGCTAGGATTACAGGCGTGAGCCACCAGCACCCAGCAACTTGTCCATATTCTGCCATCTCTCTTTGGGCTTGGGTTGCTATGACAAAGCACCAAAGAGTAAGTAGCTTACAAAGAACAGATATTTATTTCTCACAGTCCTGGAGTTAGGAGGCTTGAGGTCAGAGTGCCAGCCAGTGTGGCTGGGTTTGGTGAGGCCCCTCTTCTTTTCAGGCTACAGATGACAGGTGATTTCTCCTGTTGTTACGTGTAAGGGAGAAGTCTGTGAGAGGGCTCTGGAGTCTCTTTTAGATAAGAAACTAATCTTTTATCTAAGAGACTAAACCTTTTTCATGAGGTTCCATGGCCATGACCTCATGACCTCCCAAGGGCCCCACCTCCTGATGTCATCACATTGGGGACTAGGGTCTTAACCTGTGGATTTCAGGGCAGAGACATAGTTAGCTGGTCCTTCACCCCATCTCAGTGAATAGTATCCACCCATTGCTCAAGCTTGATACTTAGGCATCTTCTTTCTATAACCATCAATCCACAGTTAGTCCTAGAGCTTTCATCTCTAGAATGTTATCCTCTTTTCTCCACTAAATTATTGTATCTGTCTCTTGGATCACTTTGCAGTCTCTCACTAGTCTCCTTGAGTTGCTCCTGCCCCTCCCCAACCTCTCTCGGACTTGGCAGACAGAATGCTCCTGTCTAGACACAAACCTCAATGGCCTGACCTCTGTGTTGACTCTGATAAAATAGAAGATACTTTCTCCGAACAGGTGAATATCTAACTGTTGCAAAAATTGCCAACAAGCCAAGTGCCTATAATCCTAGCTAGGCTGGGATCTGAGGATCACAGTTTGAAGCCAGCCCAGGCAGTAAAATCTGTGAGACTCTGACCTCCAATTAACTACCAAAATGACAGAAGAGCTGTGGCTCAAGTGGTGAAGCACCAGCCTTGAGAAAAAAAGTTAAGGGACCGTGTTCAGGCCCACTACCAGTACAAATAAAATAAATAAATAGTCAGCAAATAGACGCATTACTTTATGCTAATGAACTCAAATTTGAAGAATGGCCAGCAGCTGGATATAGGCTGTCTTTGTGTACTGTTTGGGAATAGGCAATTTTCTGAGCTGGGCCAAATTACTTTGGTTGCTAGGGAACAATTTAAATTTAGTGGGAAATTTGGCCCAGACCAGGATTGTGCAATTCTGTCCTTGCCCTCACTACCTCAAGCTATTTTCATTAGTGGCGGCTGCCTCCTGGCTGGCTGAGGTGGTTGGTCACATGTGAGGATATACGTTGGTTATTAACATTTAGGAGGTGTAGAGGGATGTCACCAAATTCTTGTGTGAGTGCCAGGCAAGAGGCAAGACCAGACAAGGGAGACTCATAACCACCTTGTGAGCTCAAGGGCAGATCCCATTTCTTGGAGGTCACCCACCCTTGATCTCTGAAAGGCCCCTAAGGAAACCACCTCACTGATGATTATTGAGGGTCACTAAGACAGTAATGTGGGGGTGGCGGATAGTGCAGAAGGCAGTTCTGCAGGCCTATGTGAGTATTGCTCAAGCAAGGGCACCATGACCCTTGGCCTACTTCTGCTTTGTTGTTGCAAGGTAGGTAATTAGTATGTGTAGCAGCCTAGCTGACTCACAAAAGTGGCTGATAAGCCCTCTCTCTCCACAGTATGGCCAGACAGGGATTTGAGCCTACTTTTAGAAGATATTAGTGAGGCCAATTTAGAGTATTCAGGCCATTTCATGAAGATATGTCTTGACAAGAGTTTCAAAAATTCCATGTAGCCAGAATTTTATTTTATTGTATCTATTTTATTAAAAAGAGAAAGGAGGTGGGTCCTGGTGGCTCACACCTGTTATTCTAGCTTCTCAGAAGGCTGAGGATCATGGTTTGAAATCTGCCCAGGTAGAAATGTCTGTGAGACTCTTTTCTCCAATTAACCAGCAAAAAAGCTGGAAGTAGAGTTGTGGTTCAAGTGGTAGAGTTCCAGTCGTGTGAAAAAGTTCAGGGACAGCACCAAGGCCCTCAGTTCAAGCCCTAGGACCAGAAAAAAGAAGAGGGAAGGAAGGAAGGAAGTCAGGCAGGCAGGCAGGTGGGCAAGAAGGAAGGAAGGAAGGAAGGAAGGAAGGAAGGAAGGAAGGAAGGAAGGAAGGAAGAAAGGAAGGAAGGAAGGAAGGAAGGAAGGGAAAAATGGCTTTTATATTTTGTTCAGGGATTCTAGATTATTATCCTAGTCAGGTACCAGTGGCTTATGCTTGTAATGACAACTATTCAGGAGGCTGAGACCTGGAGGATCATGATTAGAAGCTAGCCTGAGCAAAAAAAAAATCTTGAGACTCCATCTCCACTTAATCAGCAAAATGCTGATTGTGTGGCTCAAGCAGCAGAGAATCAACTTTGAGCAACAGAGTGTAGAGAGTGCATGAACCCCTGGTACTGGTACATAGAAGAGAAGAGAAGGGGGCAGGGTAAAAAGAGAAAGAGAAGGCAAGAAAGAAGAAATATATAATGTTATATATATATTAGTTATATAATGTATATTTATGGTACTAGGGATAAGATTTGTGTTACTCATTTATGTTCAGTAAAGTAGAATAACAATAACTTGAAAATCCACTAAAATCAAAAGGCAAGCTATAACTTTGCTGAATCGATGATCTGGGGTAGCAAGATGATGTCCAGATTTCTGTTAATCCCTCTTCTGCCAATGCCAGTGTCTCACATGACCAGGGCAAGGGGAACAGGTTTTTCCAGGTAGAGGCATATTACAGACGCCCTTGCCTCCTTCTGCCCTCTTCCCTCCTTTGTATATTATTGCCTTTCCCTTCATTTCCACTTTCAGCCCTCCAGCACTTCCTCATTCTTCATGTGCCACCCTCAAATGGCCTTCCTTGCTAGTTGACACCTTGATCCCATATCTCCAAATGCCTTATGATCCCTTATCTCCAAGGGCCTTAGAAATGACAATCAAGTGGAGTCCCAAGTTCTTGGGCATTCAGGTCAAATCGACTCCAACTCAGGAATCCAGCTTTGGTTGGCTCTTCTTAGCAGCATGCTCTGATTCCAAGCCCTTCCAACGTGCCTCCTCGATTCTCCTTCCTCATCCATTCTGTCCTCTTCTTTACCTGTGATTGTCCTTCCACTGAACCCACAGCCTCACTACAGACTTTCCTCTGTTTTTATTCATATGATTTGTATGACATTTACCTCCCTAGTGAGATGTAAATCTTTTGAGGGTAGGAAAAGCATGTACATTTTTCTATACCCCACCAAACTTAGTACAGGTAGGAAACTACACATGCAGAAAGACTGGTGAGAAATGAAGTAACACTCAGAAAAGTAGGAGAATTTGGGTTTATTTTATGCTGGCAGACCTTGACGAGCTCATTCCTGAAAATCAGGGCCTGAGAATGGGATTACCAGGTCTGAACAGGGCAATGCAAAGGGTCAGGTTATAATGGTTGTGCTAGTTGCTAATAGGTGGGTTTAAATTGGAGGTTGCTTAAGTGGGAAGAGCAGTTAGGGCAGTGCAAGAAGCTTGTAGTGGGAATCCTGCTTAAGCAGATACAGCTGGTTATTTCTTGCTTAAGCTGGTCCTTTAAAAATAGATCCTGGGCTTATCTCTGGTGGAACTAATAAACTTCTATTTCCTGAGACCCACAAGCCTATCCCTGCTATGGGTACTTTTCCTGTTCATCCCAACCCCCACCCCCACCCCCATCCCCAGTTTTGATGCTTTTCCAGTTAGTGGTTATGCATCAACTTTATTTACATTAGTTCTTCTTGGTCCAGGGGCCTATACTGAGTTACTAATAATTGTAGCTTAATCGACTCTATTTGCAAACTCATAAAGCAGTTGAAGAGACTGAGGGTGCAAGGACCAAACAGCAGTGCTACAAGAACCACAAGGAGGGGGCCAGCCAAAGGGTGGAGCCGGTAGATCCAACTCCAGGTGTTACTTTAGAAGCCCCAAGAGGGCTGGGAAGATGGCTCAGTGGTAGAGCACTTGCCTTGCGTGCCTGAGGCCCTGGGTTCGATTCCTCAGCACCACATAAGCAAAAAGAAAAAAGCCAGAAGTGGTGCTGTGGCTCAAGTGGTAGAGCACTAGTCTTGAGCTGAAGAGCTGAGGGACAGCGCCCAGGCCCAGAGTTCAGGCCCATGACTGGACTCATAAATAAATAGAAGCCCCAAGAATTGGCAAATTTTTGTCACCTTTTGGCTATTCTTTTTAAGTTGCTGGACCATGTCTCTAAGTCAGTCTTGTTTGTATAAAAACAGTACTCCTCACTGAGGAAGAGACAGAGGCAGAGACAGAGGGTAACTCCTCTTCCCCCTTTGCTCTAGAACTGTTCTTTGCTAGGTGCTCCAAGTAACACAGCTCTAGAGAGGCCAGTCCTCTTCTACAGTGCAGTCAGGTTTTACTAGAGCATAACACACACACACACACACACACACACACACATTTTTATTTTTTTGTCAGTCGTGGGGCTTGAACTCTGGGCCTGGGTGCTATCCCTCAGCTCTTCAGCTCAAGGCAAGCACTCTACCACTCGAGCCACAGCACCATTTGCAGTTTTCTGGTGGTTAATTGGAGATAAGAGTCTCACAGACCTTCCTGCTCAGACTGGCTTTGAACTGTGATCCTCAGATCTCAGACTCCTGAGTAGCTAGGATTAAGCATGAGCCACCAGCACCTGGCTAACACATATATTTTTATGCATTTACTCTCTCTCTTAGCTTAGTCCTCCAAAACCACCCCAAGTGTATTGGAAGGAAAGGGCCTTACACATCAAAGAGGAAAAAAACAGTGCATGCAAGGTGAGTCTGGGAGTCTCAATTAACAGAGACTTTTTTTCTTGGCCCTTAGTTTACATCACATTTTGAGGGGTAATCTTAGGGTCAACACATACAGTCTTACCTTTTAACTCACAGATCAAGTGCCACCATTTGTTATGCTGGCATTGGGGAGTCTTTACAGAACAGAAATAGTATGAGTGATAAACTATCATCCTGATCTGGTGGTGTATACACAGGCGAGCCATGGTGACTGCTATCAATACTCTACTCCAAAAGGATATTTTTAAGTTTTTGCCATGCATGGATTGATCAGTCCAGGAGTGAACAAAGCAGGGCTGTTGTCTTGCTCTCTCCTCAAGCTTATTTGCAGAGGGTCTTCCTGGTGAGCTGCTACATCCCAGGTCTTTGGCTCCTCTGGGACAGTTGCTCTCTTAACTCGTGCATGGTGTATGCATGAGTGATAGACACCTGCAACCTCTGTGAAGTCCACTTACATAGCCACAGGATGGCAGGCTGACCTGAACTGGTCAGCTGATGTTTCCCTTTCAGCTTTTCCTTCTGAGCCTTTCTGACTGCTGTCAGGACATGGGGCTGTTGAGCTCTGGTTTGGCTACTTCCTGCTGAATAGGAGCAATGAAGGGAGCCCATGATAGCTGTCAGGGGAGACTTGGGAACTGAGGGACCTCTAAGCAGTTGTGGGGATGTTACCAAAGTTTTTCTATCCATGATCATTTGTAGTTTGAATTGATCTAGGTGAGAGATCACACAAACTTTGTTAGTAATGTAAACACACAAGGCCTAAGCATGAGGAATATGAGCAGTCATATTAGGAGGCCCCCAGCTGGCAGGAGCCAATTGGTTGGTGGGAGCCAAGACTGTTTTCATACCTCAGAGCTTAGGTGGGCCTGCAAAAAACTGCTCCCTTAACCATATGACCTATTGGAGGATGAAATCTACTTGTTAGTAGCCGGTAAGAAGGGATAAGAAACATTGACTTGGGCTGGGATGTAGCTCAGTGGCTAAGCGCTTGCCTAGCAAGTGCAATGTCCTGGGTTCGATCCCCAGTACCAAAAAAGAAAAGACAAAAAAAATACAGTTAAAAAAAAAAGAAAAAAGAAACATTGAATTATAGTTAGTTCTGCCTGTTCAAAGGTACCTGACACTGTACAGTATTGGTTAAATTTGCCACCTTTATATAATTGCCAACTACTCTATGTAAAGTATATTAAATAGGTAGGTTTCATTAGGTAGCTGATGAAGAGAACACCACGTGCTATTCAGGCAGGAAAAGAAGTTTATTTACTCAACTGCTGCCCCTGCCATGCATGGTGGAGGGGCATGGCTGAAAAGGAAGGGGTGACCTACTCCTGGGCCAGGACTTATCTAGGCCAGAGATGGGAAGAGGCGTGGCCAGGTGGGTGAAAGGTGTGGCCACACTGGATCTGGATGTGACCTCAGAGTCTAGGACCCTCCTAAGGTCAGATGGGAGGCATGTGACCGGAGGTGGCCCAAGATGTGACCTGGCAGGAGGGGAAGGTGACTGCTTCCAGGTCTGCCAGTTACCTAGGTAACAGATACTGGGCGGAAACTTAGCCAAGAGGGAGGGAGGTAGGGTCCCTATGTAGACCTTACACTCTAGAGATGATTTAACCTAGTGTAAGCATCAATATAATAATGCCTACTACAATAAAGGTAACAGCTTTCTTTTTTATTTTTACTTTTTTGCCAGCCTTTGGGCTCGAACTCTGGGCTTGGGCTCTGTCCCTCAGCTTTTGCTCAAGGCTAGTGCTCTACCACTTGAGCCACAGTGCCACTTCTGTTTTTTTTTTTTTTTCTGAGTACTTTATTGGAGATAAGAGTCTCATGACTTTCTTGCCCAGGATGACTTTGAACCATGATCCTCAGATCTCAGCCCCCTGAGTAGTGAGGATTATAGGTATGAGCCACCAGCACTCACCTTACAGCTTTCTTTTTAGTCCTGTAAGTCATAGTTTAGTCCTGTGAGTCATAGAGCAGTGAGAAAACTTAACAGAGTGTTATTAAAGTATGTTACATAATGGGTTGAGTTAACTGGCCCACAGCCTAGACACCCCATGTATGGTTGGGGTGTAAGCAAGGCAGTACCCACACATTTATCTTGGGAGCTACTAGTAACAAACTGAACCATCTCTTAAAGGGAATGTAGAAAAAGTAAAGTGCTTAGCTAGGTGCCAGTGGCTCATGCCTGTAATCCTAGCTACTCTGGAGGCTGAGATCTGAGGATTGAGGTTTAAAACCAGCCCCGGCAGGAAAGTCCATGAAACTCTTTTTTTTTTTTGGGGGGGGGGGGGGGGTCCAGTCATGGGGCCTGAAATCTGGGCCTGGGCACTGTCCCTCAGCTCTTCAGCTCAAGGCTAGTGCTCTACCACTTGAGCCACAGCGCCACTTCCGGGTTTTTTCTTTTTGCTTATGTGGTACTGAGGAATCGAACCCAGGGCCTCAGCCATGCAAGGCAAGCGCTCTACCACTGAGCCCACTTCCCAGCCCTTCCATGAAACTCATCTCCAATAAACCACTAGAAAACCAGAAGTGGCACTGTGGATCAAATGGTAAAGGACTGGCCTTGACCTGAAGAGCGCAGGGACAGCGCCCAAGCCCAGAGTTTAAGCCCCATGACCTACCAAAAAAAAAAAAAAGGAAAAAAGAAAAAAGAAAGTGCTCCTAGCCACCAGCACCCAGATAGTAGTTTTTATTTTTTAAAAAATACTCTAGATTACAAAGAGAAGCAATTTTAAACTCTTATTATTTTTCATGTAAAATCCCTTAGATACATTGTTACCCAAATCTTAAGCTATCCTTTGAAATCTGAGTTTAATGCTATTCTTTTATTATTTTTAGCCTGTTGAGCCCAGAAAACTCTTGGTTAAAATGATAATCTTTTGTGTGTGTGTGTGAAAATACCATATAGAAGGGTTACAATTACACGGGCAAGATAATGAGTGCATTTCTTATCAAGCATTGTTGCCTCCTCCTTTGTTTCCCCTTCCCATCCCTTCCCATCTCCCACCCACCTCCCACCCCCCCCACCAATGATAATCATTTTTATGCCTTAAAAATATCAAATTATTTTGAACATTTTTATAACATACTAGTGTACAAAAAGTCTTAAAATGTATTGCTCTGTATTTGAGAAATAAAAATTAGCTGTAAGTATTCTGGAATTCCAGTGGCAGATGATTTTTTTTTTCTTTTTTTGGTTCCATTTCTGGGGCTTGAACTCAGGGCCTGGGTACTGACATTAAGCTTCTTTGTTCAAGGCTAGTGTTCTACCACTTTGAGCCATAGCTCAACTTCTGGCTTTTTTGATGCTTAATTGGAATTAAGAGTCTTTTAAAGCAACTTTGTAGGGGAGCAAGGCTTTATATTAGGATATGATTTGACCTTTGAACACTGTCTCAGAGGGTCTTAAATTTCTTGTGCAGGCTGACTTCAAACCATGATCCTCAAATCTTGGCCTCCTGAATAGCTAAGAGTATAGGTGGGAGCTACCAGGGCCTGCAGTTGACATATTTTTGCCCAGTGTATGATAGACTGATGCATAAAAACACTCATAATCAAGTACATCAATTTTATAGGTTGATTACACCATTTTCTCTAGGGGTAGGGTGACAAAATGACACAAACTTAAAAATTATTAGAGATGGGGGCTGGAAATGTGGCTTAGTGGTAGAGTGCTTGCCTCAGTACCACATAAACAGAAAAAAAAAAGCTGGAAGTGGCACTGTGGTTCAAGTGGTAAAGTGCTGGCCTTGAGCACAAAGAGGCTCAGGGACAATGCACAGGCCCTGAGTTCAAGCCCCAGGACTGGCAAAAAAATAAATAAATAAAATAAAGATGGATGTAACCAATGTTAGAAAAATAAAGACAAAAAAAAAAACCTTCCAAAAACAGATTATCTTTTCTTAACAGGAACCACTTTTAAGGGTTGGGAAGGTGGCTCAGTGGTAGAATGCTTGCCTAGCATGCATGAGGGCCTGGGTTTGATTCCTCAGCACCACATAAACAGAAAAAGCCCGAAGTGGCATGCTGGCTCAAGTAGTAGAGCACTAGCCTGGAGCTGAAGAGCTCAGGGATAGCGCCCAAGCCCCGAGTTCAAGATCCATGACTAACAACAAAAAAAGAACCACTTTTAAGGCAAGGGTCAGCTGGTAGAATGCTAGCCAATGAGCCAAAGCATCAGGTACCAAGTTCAAATTTGGGTCTCCAATGAAGAAAAAACAAAACAAAACAAAAAACATGAACTTTTAAAGAAACTTTGTAGGGGAGCAAGGCTTTATATTAGGATATGATTTGACCTTTGAACACTTTCTCAGAGAGTCTTTAAGATCTTTTGAGAATGGGTGGGGCACCCTTACAGAATTCCTTACCTCGGGTAGGGGAAGCTTTTACTTTTTGGGTTACAATTTGTAGTGCCCTACCCCCTTTAGAACACATTTCCTGATCTTATGGCAGGGTATTGAAGACCAGTTTAAACATATCTGTGGGGAATCCCCCTGGTACCTTCCTGTATACTCAATCACCTTGGTTGAACATCTCTATGTACCCCTGAGAAAAATCAACACCCATCTGTGAGAATCCTTCAGGAACTCAGACTTCTGGGTTCCTTCTGTGAAGAGGGAATGAAAAAGAGGGCCAGTTAGGGCATGCTTTCTGTCCTCAGGCACCCCTGGGCAATAGGCCCTTTCTCAAATTCTTAATCATACAGTCTAAGACTGTGGATTTTGAAATACTCCATGGACCCACTCAGTTTTTTGGACTTTTAATAGGTAGTTTGAGGTTATACACATGTCCTTCAACCTGACTACTGCCAGGCCAGCTCACATTTGTGATTGGCTAATGAAGCTGGAGTGAATCTAGTGCTGATGTGGAGGGAGGAAGGGCAAACAAAGGATTGGGTAGGTCCAGTGGGTGTTGGGAGGGCCAGGGAGGGGCTCTCCATTAGAAAACTTTGGTTGGCTCATGGTCTTGGGGCTTCTTTGTCTGGGCCATGAAAACTCTGCTCTGTCTATTTTTGTAGGTGCAGAATCAGAACTGGGGGAGGGGGAGGGGCAGAGTCTTGGCTATCTGGAGCCCGGAACCAATATAGAGGAACTTATCTGAGGGGTTCCTATTACAACCAGACAGGTGCCCCTAACAGTAGGTAAATCTAGGGTACCGCCAGAGGGCCTGTTGACCCTGAAAGTGGGCCATTCAATTCACACAGCATGCACATTTTTGGGGAATGGAGGGGAGGAGAGATTTTGATCCCATAATCTCTTGAGAATCCCCCACCCCCCTTTTTTTTTTTTTTTGGTCTGTTGTGGGGCTTGAACTCTGGGCTTGGGCGCTGTCTTCAGCTCAAGGCAAGAGCTCTACTGCTTGAGCCACAGCCCCACTTCCAGTTTTTTAGTGGTTTATTGGAGATAAGAGTCTCATGGACTTTCCTGCCCGGCTTTGAACCGCGATCCTCAGATCTCAGCCTCCTGAGTAGCTAGGATTATAGGAGTGAGCCACCAGCACCTGGCTTGAGAATCCCTTTTTGAAATTTTTAAGCATATAGTCACCCACACAGCCTCGGGCTGTAGGTTTTGAAGGACATCTACCCACAGTAGTCAAAAGTATTCCCTAGAACAAACAAGGGTTGGGTGCCCTCCAAGTGAAGAAACTTCTGTCCTCCCTGAGCTCATCCCACACAAAAACTTGGGTGCTTCTTGCCTGATACCCTTATAAACCCCAGGCTGGTCAGAAGTCCTATTATGGGATGTGAATCACTGTTAGGCCTCATGAAGTCACCACGAAACTGCAGGTTAGGACTGACTCCGACTCAGTGAAGGAGCCTCAAACTCGAACCTAAGACGCAAGTGAATCAGGCAAATCATTCATACACACACATTCACACAGAGGTTATTAGAGTTTCTCTCCCCTTTGAGGTGCCCTAAATTGGTGGCCTTCTATGAAGAGAAGTACAAAACCAAAGGGCTCTCACTGAAGAGGAGCCCTACACCAAAGGGCTCTTGGTAAAGAGAAGCCCTGAACCAAAAGGCTCTTGGTAGGAAAAAAAAATCCCATAACCAGAGGGCTGTTAGTGAAGAGAAGCCCTGAGCCAACCTGGAGATCATAGTTTCACCTGGAATCCTGTCCGGCTACTGGGGATCTCCAGAGGCTCTTTAATGAAGGGAATCTCTGACCCAAAGGGTTCTCAGTGAAGAGAAGCCCTGAATCTTGAGGGGGTCTTGGTGACAAACAATTCTGAACCAGAGGGTACTTGGTTAGAGAAGCATTGAACCAATCTGGAGATTACTTCTTCACCCAGAATACCTTCAGGCTACTGGGTATTCCAGGGGCCTCATTGTGAAGAGAAACCCTGCCCCAGAGCTCTTGATGAAGTGAACAAAGGGCTCTCAATGAAGAAAAGCCCTGAACCAAAGTACAATCCATGAAGAGAAATCCTGAACCAAAAGTCTCTCGGTGAAGAGAGACGTCCTAACCATTGGGCTACTAGGCGTCTCAGTAGACCGTTCAGTGAAGAGAATCTCTGAAACTTTAGGAGCTCTCTGTGAACAGAAGCCCTAGTCCAGTGGGCTCTCTATGAAGTAAAACCCTGCCCCAAAGGCCTCTCATTGAAGAAAGCCTTGAGCTAACCTGGAGATCCCATCTTCTCCCTGAATGCTGTCAGGCTAACCAGCATCTCAGGAGGCCTCTTGGCGAAGAGAAGCTCTTGATGAAGTGAATCTCTGAACCAAAGGATTCGGGGTGAAGAGAAATCCTGAGCCAAATGACTTTAAATGAAGAGAAGTCCTGAAATAACCTGGAGATTAAATCTTCACCTGGAGTGCATTTGTACTATGGGGCACCTTGGTATGGTATTTGATGAAAGGAAGCTCTAAACCAACATTCTCTTGATGAACAGAAGCCCTGAACCAAAGGGTTATTGGTGAAGAGAAGCCCTGAACCTGAGGTTTTTCAGTGATGAAAAGTCCCTAGTAAACCTGGAGACTGCATCTTCACTCAGAGTACCACTGGGGTATCTCAAAATGGCTATCAGTGAAGGGACACACTGAACCAAAGCTCTCTTGATGAAGAGAAGCCAAGAACCAGAGAGATCTAGTTGACAAGAAACCCTGAATATGGGCTGGGAAGGTGGCTTATGGTAGGGCGCTTGCATGCCAGAGGCCCTGGGTTCAATTCCTCAGCACCACATAAGCAAAAAGAAAAAAGCTAGAAGTGGCGCTGTGGCTCAAGTGGTAGAGTGCTAGCCTTGAGCTGAAGAGCTGAGGGACAGTGCCCAGGCCCAGAGTTCAGGCCCACGACCAAACAAAAAAAAAAAGAAAAGAAACCCTGAATCAAAGGGAGAAACCCTGAATCAAGGGCAGTTGGTAAAGATAAGTCCTGAACAATAGTACTCTAGGCGAAGAGAAGCCCTTAACTAACCTGGAGAATGCATTATCACCCAGAGTACTGTTGGTCTATGGGGGCTTCTTATGAGGGCTCTCTGTGAAGGAAAGCTCTGAACTAAAGGTCTCTTGGTAAAGAAAATTCCTGTACCACATGGCTCTCGGTGAAGAGAAGTCCTGAACCAGTGCTCTTGATGAAGAGAAGCCTTGAACCAGAGGGCTCTCAGAGAAGCCATGAGTTGGAAAGTTTTCAGTGAAGAGAAGCCCTGAACAAACCTGGAGACAACATCTTCACCCAGAGTACTGTTGGAATATGGGGCATCTCCAGAGGGCTCTCAGTGAAGAGAACCCCTGAATCAACCTGGAGATCACATCTTGGCCCAGAATACCAACCGTGGAGTTACTGTGAATTTTGGGAGGTGATCAAGCCCCCTGGTGTACTGACTATGGTTTTACTTTCCCTGGGGTCTTTAGTAAGTCTGGACAATGTTAAAGTATATTAGACTTTGGCAGAAAACCATACAGACATCCAGGTACAAAGAGCAAAGAAAGATTTGTTACCAGTTAATGGACTGGCAAGACTCCTTCTCACAAAAGAGGAATGAGAAGAAGTGCCGTGTATGTCTGAAGTGACCTATAGAACCTACTGAGGGTAGGAGTGGCTGGAAGGGCTAGGAGACAGAGACCCCAGGGTGGATGTGTGGACCAGGGGCTTCATCATGATGGACCAGGATTTGTGGCTGCTGCCCAAGTAGTAGATAAGGGGCCCTGCAGCTGCCCAGACCTGAAAGTCACTCTAAGGGGCTCTTGCTGCCTTCTATGGTGGTAGCTTCTCTAGAGGAGTGCCATCTCAATGTAAAGAGGGGTTGGAGGCTGATTATTTACCGCCTTTACTACATGGCCTACTGTTGCCTAGGAAAGGAGCATGCTAAGCTATGGAAAGGGAGCTCATTAGGCTACCAGACGAGTTGCCAGGGGAGTTAGTCCATTTCTTCTTGGAATCTGGTTGGGGTAAGTCTACTCAAGGTTGGAACTCGGGGGTGAAAGAGGACCCAGAATACTATCCTTTCCTGCTTCGGTGAAGTCCGCTGCAGGTCCGTGGCTCAAGAGGCCAGAATGGCTCCATTCTTGCTCAGGCCTCCAGAAATGTTATCGAAAATGGTGAGAAACCAGACAACTAGAAGTAAGAGAACGTGGGTTTGTTTTATGCTGGCGAACCCAGATAAGCTGGAACTTGAAATTCTGGGCTGGGACGAGCAGGTTAACAGAATTTGTAAAGGGCTGTGCAAGGGGTCACTTCACAAGGGCTAGTTGCTAACAGGTGGGTTTGAATTGTGAGTTACTTAAGTGAGAACACTGTTAGGGCAGTGCAGGAAGCTTGTGGCAGGAAGCCTGTTTACAGAAACAGAAACAGCTGGCTATCTCTTGCTCAAGTGAGGTCTTTGAAATAGATTCTGGACTTATCTCCAAAGCAACTAGGAAATTTCTATTTCTTGAGGCCCGCTGAGGCCTAGACCTGCTATGGATATTTTTCCTGCTCACACACACATACACATACACACATTTACTTACATACACATGCATGTGTGCAAGAAAGAGAGAATTTTATTGTGATGGTAGGAATTGAACACAGTGATTTAACATCCTAAACACTTTTACTCTATGCTACATTGTCACCTCAGAATAAATTTGGAGGTAGTACCAGGGCTTAAACTTAGTACCCATCACTTGCTTTGTGTGACTAGCACCACACCTCCATCCTAGCTGTGAGTGTGTGTATGTGTGTGTGTGTGTGTATGTATGTATGTGTGTAAGGGGAGTTGAGCTCAGGGCCTCTTTTTCTAGCTTAGTGTTTTGTTTTGTTTTGTTTTGGTCGGTCATGGGGCTCGAACTTTGAGCTTGGGCACTGTCCCTACGCTCTTCAGCTCAAGGAGAGTGCTCTACCACTTGAGCCACAGCGCCACTTCTGGTTTTCTAGTGGTTTATTGGAGATAAGAGTCTCATGGACTTTCCTGCCTGGGCTGGCTTTGAACCGTGATCCTCAGATCTCAGCCTCCAGAGTAGCTAGGATTACAGGTATGAGCCACCGGTGCCCAGCTAGCTTAGTGTTTTATTCTCAAGGCTGGCATGCTACCATTGAGTCACACTTCTATTTCTGGCTTTTTGCTGGTTAATTAGAAATAAGACTATGAAAGATTTGTCTGCCTGGCCTGGCTTTGAACTACAATTCTCAAATCCTAGGATTATAGGAATGAGCGAACAGCACTCAGTTTCTATCCCTGTTTTTGCTTGTTATCTTGGAGATGAAGTCTTAGAGATTCCCCCCCACCCCACCCCCTCTGGACTGGTTTTGAACTTCAACCTTCTGGATCTTATCCCCCTGAGTAGTTAGGATGTAAGTCAGGTGCAAGCCATCAACACCTGGCTCTGAACACATTTTTTTACAAAATTTTCTCTTTGCTCTTTTTTACCAGTACAATTACTGATACCTGCTTACCCCACTCTACCTCAAAAAGAAAAAAAAGAAGTTTTTTTTTTAAGTTGGAGAGAAGGGACAAATATCTGAAAAATTGTTTACCAGACCCTGAATTTTTATTCTTATTTAGTACTGGGAACTTATTTTTTGGCATTATAATGGATTACATTATAGTTTTAGTATTTTAAAATACTTTTAGCCTAAAATCATTGCTAAGCATTTTTTTTTGGGGGGGGGGTCCGGTCGTGGGGTCTGAACTCTGGGCTTGGGTGCTGTCCCTCAGCTCTTCAGCTCAAGACTAGCGCTCTACCACTTGAGCCACAGCACCACTTCCAGCTTTTTTTTTTCTTATGTGGTGCTGAGGAATCGAATCCAGGGCCTCAGGCATGCACGGCAAGCGCTCTACCACTGAGCCAACTTCCCAGCCCCTTGCTAAGCATTTTTGAATGATAACAATACACTTGTATGTGGCATAGGATCAGATATCTGCCGCCCCCCCCATCCCCAGAAAGCTCTGTCAGGATTATGGACCAGAACCAGCAGGGAGCATTGATGACACAGATGCACAGAAAGGTAGTACCAGTAAAGAGCTTCAGAACTAGTGTTTTGTGAAGAAGTTGTGAAGCTGACAGATTCTCTGTGCTGGAAAGCTTATAAACATTGCAATAGTAGTGAGGTCCTATGGGTGCCTCTATGCAGTGTGAGACACCTGGCATTGTTCTACAGGGAAGTAGCATAGAATTCAGTCTTCCTGTGGCTCTGTGCTGGCCCTAGGTTCTGATAGCCTGAGTGCTCTCAATTGAAGAAAACTTGGTCTGAGCATTAAGATCTATGAATGGGGATTAAAGCGTGGCTAGAGCACACCTACCTAGTAAGCACAAGGCCCTGAATTAAAACCTCATTACTGTGGCCTGCTGGCAGAGAGGATTTCTGTTTCCACACTACATACATGTATATTATTACTATATATATATATATATTCATTGACTTTATAAATAAAGCGATTCTTAAGGCAGGTGTTTGTGCCTCACACCTGTAATCCCAGCTACTTCAGAGGCTGAGATCTGAGAATTGTGGGTCAAAGCCAGCCCAGACTGGGAAGTCTATGAGACTCTTATCTCCAATCAACCACCAAAAAACTGGAATTAGAGCTGTGGGTCAAGTGATAGAGCACTAGCCTTGAGTAAAAAGAAGCTCAGGGGGCTGGGAAGGTGGCTCAGTGGTAGAATGCTTGCCTTACATGCATGAGGCCCTGGGTTCAATTCCTTGGCACCACATAAGCAGAAAAAGCTAGAACTGGCACTGTGGCTCAAGTGGTAGAGCGCTAGCCTTGAGCTGAAGAACTGAGGGCCAGTGCCCAGGACCTGAGTTCAAGATCCATGACCAACCAAAAAAAAAAAAAAAGAAGAAGAAGCCGCAGGAGCAGCTCAGGGACAGCACCCAGGCCCTGAATTCCAGCCCCAAGACTGACAAAACAAACAAACAAAGCACAAGTTTTTAGCCAGGAATTAATGACTAATGCCTATAGTTCTAGCTACTTAGGCAGCTGAGATCTGAGGATTGTGGTTTAGAGCCAGCCTGGGCAGAAAAGTCTATGAGACTCTCATCTCCAATTAACCATAAAAAAGCTAGAAGTGGTAGAGTACCAGCAGTAAGTGGAAAAAATCAGGTGAGAGAGCAAGCTCTGAGTCCAAGCTCTAATAGCAACACACAAAAATATATTAAAATACTGAAATAACATATGCTTCTTCATAATACCCAAAATAAGATCTAAAAAAATACATAGAGACATGATGAACTACACAGGTCTTTAGGCATTCACACACAGTGAGACCAAAGGAGGATGCTGTTAGGAGAGCAACACAATTCCTATGTGCAGCTCATCATAGAAAATAATTTTTATCAAAATGAACTCCAGGAAATGGAAACAGAGTTTTTTTCTTTGTTGCTCTTTTTTTTTCGTTTTGTCCCGTTTGCTCCTTTGTCTTTAAGAGGGGAGGGGGCACAGAAATAGTGGGACAAAGGGTGAACAAATGCAGCAGTGATCCTCTCTAGATACTATGTTGAAAATGAACTAAACAATTGGTGGGTGGGGACAAGAGGGAAAACCTAGGAGAGGAAGTGGGAAGAGGTGACATTGTTCAAAAAGAAATGAACTCTATCTGACTTACGTAACTGTAACCCTTCTGTACTTTACAATAACAATAAAAATGCATCAACAAAGATAGTAACACAAAAAGTAAATTAATTTAAAATTTTGGGCCTAGTTAAAAAAAACCAACAGTACTGTGAAAGAGTTCAGTGTTTTAGCTCATGTGCAAGCTAATCAGTTATTCAGAAGACGTAAATCCACAAATCCTGAACCCACATGTGTGCATCACAGCAAATGATCACAAAATTCATGGACAATCAAGACAAGCCACTTTCAAAACCAACAACTCAGGGAAGGATTTTAGTGAGTATAAAGAAGAAGAGAAGAACAAAAGAATCATCAAAGCAAGGATGAGAGACTTGACCAATGTAATAAAAGAGCAGATCCACAACTAGAAGAATACAAAAAAAAAAGGAAATGATGAATAAAATACAAGACATCAATAAGAAGACAGAAAATTCAAACAGTTCAATGAAAGAAAGAAAAGACAATATTAACAAGGAGATAGACACCATGGTAAAGACAGGAGAAATGATCTTGGAAGCGTGAAAAGCTCTTTCTTCCTGTTACAAAACACAGTTGAAAGCACAGGCAAAAGAACAAAAGAAGTTGAAAATGGTAGCAGGAGTTTTACTCATCCATTAGAAAGAAGATCATATCATTTGCAGGGAAATGGATGGACCTAGAACAAATCCTATTAAGTGAGGTAAGCCATGCTCTGAGACACAAATAGCACGTTTTCTCTTATATGTGGAAGTTAGGTCTAAATACAACTGGGCATGGTAACATACAGAACCCTAAGCATTCACACACAGTCACACTAGAGGAAGATACTCTTAGATGTGGAACCCAAAGGTGTAATTCCTCTGAACATTCAAAATTTTATTTATCAAAATGAATTCTGGGAAATGGAAACATGTTTTTTGTTGTTATTGTTATTGATGGTGTTTGTTTTGCATTTGTTTGTTTGTCTTTTAGGGGGGAGCAGAAATGGAGAGAGGAAGGATGAACAAATGTAGTCATGTCACTCAGCAGATACTATGCAACTTGTGGGCAGAGATAGGAGAGAAAAACTGGGAAAAGCGGAGCATAGGGTGATATTGTCCAAAAAGAAATGTACTCACTACCTGATTTATGAAACAGCAACCCACTATATAACATTTTAATAATAACAACAAAATTACATTTAAAAAGAGAAGAAAATGAAAAAGCTCAGCAAGAGTGTGAAGCCCTGAGTGCAGTATCAGCACAAAACCAAACAACACAACAATGACAACAACAACAAAATGGGATGAATAGAACTCACCATCAGGCTGGGAAGATGGCGCAGTGGTAGAGCACTTGCCTTGCATGCCTGAGGCCCTGGGTTCGATTCCTCAGCACCATATAAGAAAAAAGAAAAAAGCCAGAAGTGGCGCTGTGGCTCAAGTGGTAGAGTGCTAGCCTTGAGCTGAAGAGCTGAGGGACAGTACCCAGGCCCAGAGTTCAGGCCCCACAACCGGACCCGCTCCTCCCCCCCCCCCAAAAAAAAAAAGAACTTACCATCAAACTTCCAACCTCTGGAACCTGGGTTCTACAGAGCTGATCAATCTTGGTTCCTTAGCATGTGTAGTCCATAGCATGTATTGTCATTCAAGGACAGCTGTTTTGCCTCTAGTTCCTGTCACAGTTGGCTTGTTGGCTTCTGACTTTTGTGACCTCTTCGGGTCTGTGAAGCATGGAGAAGCACAGTGAGCATTGTATCCTGTAACAAGGCTCACAGACACTCAGAAAGAGCTCTGCAGTGCCCAACCCAAAGCCAAGTTCAATTCATGCACATGGTCAAGCTATGGAATGACCCAGAACACAAGACTACTGTAAAGCAAGGACCAAAACCTAAACACAAAAGAGACTCTGAAGACTTGGGGAGTGCAGCATGGCTCCAGCTGCCATTTCTTCCAAGTCAGTCAGGGTTAGGGACTTGAAAGAGATCAAGGGTGGTAGACAGGGAGGCAGATAGGAAGAAACGTACTTGGGACACAGATTTGAGTATGAAGGCTGTCTAAATGTAACAACCTTGGTAGGACAAATTCCATTCCTGAGTCTCATTTCCTCATTTATGGACTGGCAAAAACAGTACACCTCTTGAACCATGAAAATTAAGTATGGTAATAGAAAGTGGCTCTTTATGATGTCCAACAAGTATTAATAGTCTTCCTACAGCCTGGCCTACCCCCCTCACATTGCCTGAACACCTAGAAACAAAGGTAGAACCTATTTCTCAGCAGATACCTTCAGTTCAAAGATGGAGAAACTCAGGAAGAAGGTACTTGCCCTGCCTAGCTCTCTTTTCCAACTCTGAGGCAGTCCTTTGGTCTTCCTTTCTGTGGTCCCCAGGAACCCAGTCCCTGAAATGGAAGGGAGTCTATCTGAGATCCTCCTCTAAGGAAGAGCTGAGAAATTTAACCCTGTGTAATCCATCTGTGTAGGTCCAGCCAGGGAATAGGATGGGGACAGAATTTCTGGGTATCACCAGTGTGCATTTGTATGTTTTTTATTCCAACATGGAAGCCTTTAGTGCCAGGAGTCTTTACTTGTTCTCTGAATGCCCTAACAACAAGGTTCTGAGGGGCTGCTGCTACACTCAGAAAACTGATAGTTCAGATCTTACATCTTTTCCAAGGAAAAACAAAATAAGGCATCGAACAAAACCATAACATAGTTTTTTTGTTTTGTTTTTATTACAAAAAATGTGAAAGCTGCTGAATTACTTGCTTAGCAAGATTCCTACCTGTCCTGACTTTTTCTTTGAGTCACAGCTCTGGACATACTCTGTTGTGGTCTTCAGGTCTTTCAATGTTTATTAGGCTGCAGAGGACTTGTAGAAATCTGACAGACCTGCTTGCACATTCCCTTTCCCAGTACCAATGTCTGGGTTCAGTGAGAAGACTTCACTATGTGAGTATTTCATTTTGGGAGGCCAAACAATCAGTATTTGACAAAAACATCTCAAATCTGTTTCTATAGAAGTTTTATTCTACTGGATAGAGGTGAACAAGAAAAGGGTGTACCAATAATAATTAGAAGAAAACACTTAAACTAGGCAGAGGAGCCTACTATTTTTTTGTTTACAAAATTATTTGGATGTCTAAGACAGGAGGATCACTACTTTCAAGTGTAAAAGAAGAGAGAGGAGGGAGAGAGGGAATGAGAGAAGGAAAGGGAGAAGGGGAAGGGGGAGAGAGGGAAACAGGAAGAGGCAGAGAGAAGGAAAAAGGAAGGAAGTGTTGCTTTGAATCTAGCTAGCGAGAAAGAGGATTCATGAATTATCTACACATTTGAGCCTTTTAAAATTGTGAATTTTGGATTAAGGTTATAACTCAGGTACATCACTTAACTAGCCCATGGGAAGCCTCAGGTTCCAACCCCACACACCACACACACACACACACACACACACACACACACATGCACACACACACACACACACACACAGCTTATAGATGTCCTAACATGATGATGTTTGTTTTCTATTTCTAATCTGCTTTCATCCCTATAAGGACTGTAGAAGGTCTGGACTCGAGTGACATTAAATGGGCACACTTTCCAAGGGACTTACTTAAGACAAAATTAAGGTGACAGAAACTGCCACTGGAGGTATGTATGAAGGTTCTAGAAAGGCACATATGTGGCACAGCACAAACAAAAGGAACCCTTTGTACATTATCAGCCAGTCTACAATTACCTTTAGGCTCTGGAGGTAAGTCCTAGTCCATTCTCCCTACACCTTCCTTCCCTCACTTATCAATCATAGTTGTCATCTTCTGGAGGAAACAAACTTCAGAGAAGTCACTGTGCCCAGACTAACTTTGGAACTCTGGGGGGGGGGTAGGGAGGGGGGTGAAATTAGGACTTTATGTTTTTGTTTAGCTTTTTTTTTGCTCAAGGCTATGCTTGTTGGGCGGGCACTCTACCTCTTGAGCTAAATGCCCTCAACACATTGCCTTTTTTAATTTTTAAAATTGTTATTATAAAGGTGATGTACAGAGGGGTACATAAGTCAGGCAAATCTTTTTGAAAAAATGCCATCCCTTCCCACATACTCCCCCAGTTTTTTTTAAGGCGGGCCTTGAACTTGAGGTCCCATTGCCTTGGTCTCCCTAGTGCTAGAAATAGGTGTATGCCACCATGCCCCAGTGTAGAGTATTTTTTTAATTTGAGCATAAGACAATGAAAAGCCTTTAAGAATCGTGTGAGGTAAATGACATGAAAAATATACTTGGGCATGACAAATGTAGGGGACATTCACACAGAAGGTCACAAAAGTTCAATAGCTATGTGCATATGATCATATAAAATGATGCTTACCAAAATGAACTCCAAGAAATGGAAACAAGTTTTTGTTATTTTGTTTTCTCCCCCGGTCCTTTGTCACTGTTTTTAATTTCTGTGCCTTTTGACTTATATGTAAGTTTATCTGTTTGGAGGAGGGCAAGAGGGAGCACAGAAATTGAGCGACAAAGGAGAACAAATGCAGCAGTGATTCTCACTAGACACTATGTTGGAAATAGGCTCTACAACTTGGGGTGAGAGGAGGTCAGGAGGGAAAATATCAGGAGAAAATAAGGGAAGAGACGACACTGTTCAAAAAGGAATGTAGAGCTGGGAAGGTGGCTCAGTGGAAGAGCGCTTGCCTTGCATGCATGAGGCCTTGGGTTTGATTCCTCAGCACCACATAAGCAGAAAAAGCCAGAAGTGGCACTGTGACTCAACTGGTAGAGCGCTAGCCTTGAGCTGAAGAGCTGAGGGACAGCGCCCAGGCCCAGAGTTCAGGCCCCACAACCGACCAAAAAAAAAAAAAGAAAGAAAGAAAGAATGAAAAAGAAAGGTGCTGATCACCTGACTCATGTAACTGTAACCCCTCTGTATAACACCTTTGCAATTAAAACATAAAAAGAGTGAAGGCGGACTTAAGGGGAAGAGTGCCTGCCTAGCAAGCTCAAGGCCTCTGAGATCAAACTCCAGCAACAAAACAAAACAAAAGAAATAAAAAGGAAAAAAAATCATGTGAAATAAGGAAGAGCAGATAATTTGGAGGCCTTCAAAATATTCTGACAGTTGTGCAAAAATGACCTAAGTTGCATCAATAAATGTTTATTGTCCATAAAACTCTACAGTTTGGTTCAACTTAGCTGTCTGGCTACATGTCCTCTGGTACCTGACCAAACTGAGCTGCCGTTTCCCCAAACTCAGGCTGCCTGAGCTTCACCTAGCCCTTGCTCGAGTCTAGTCCACTCCTGCTATTATTAAAAGGCCAACTGAATGGCCATGGCAGTATACATCTATAATCTCTCAGCACTTGGGAGGCAGAAATAGGTGTATTGTGAGTCTGAAACCAACCTGGGCTTTATAGTAAGATCCTGTTTGAAAACTTCAACATCTTTTTTTTTTTTTTTTCAGTTCCTGGGGCTCGAACTCGGTGCCTAAGCTCTGTCCCTGAGCTCTCTGTGCTCAAGGCTAGTGCTCTACCACTTGAGCCACAGCGCCACTTCTGGCTTTTTCGGTTTATGTGGTACTGAAGAATTGAACCCAGGGTTTCATGCCTGCTAGGCAAGCACTCTACTAAGCCACGTTCACAACCCAACACCAAAAACTAGATCCTGGGGCTGGGAAGGTGGTTCAGTGGTAGAGCGCTTGCCTTGCATGCATGAGGCCCTGGGTTCGATTCCTCAGCACCACATAAGCAAAAAGAAAAAAGCCGGAAGTGACGCTGTGGCTCAAGTGGTAGAGTGCTAGCCTTGAGCTGAAGAGCTGAGGGACAGCACCCAGGCCCAGAGTTCAGGCCCCACGACCAGACCCAAAAAAACCCCCAAAAAACAAAAAACTAGATCCTACCAGGCACTGGTGACTCACACCTGTAATCCTAGCTACTCAAAAGGATGAGATCTGAGGATTACAGTTTGAAGCCAGCTCAGGAAGGAAAGTCCAAGAGACTCTTATCTCCAATTAACCATCAAAAAGCTGGAAGTAGCACTGTGGCTCAAGTGATAGAGTGCTAGCCTTGAGCAAAAGAAGCTAGGGACAGTGCTTAGGCCTAGAGTTCAAGCCCCAGGACTGGAAAAATAAACAAACATACAAAAAACAAAGTGGTAGAGTGCTAGCCTTGAATGAACAAGCTTAGGGACAATGCCCAGGCTCTAAATTCAAGCACCATGACTGACAAACAAAATTTGATCCACACCCAGAGCTGGGAGCTCATATCTGTAATGCTAGCTACTCAGGAGGCTTAGATCTGAGAATCATGGTTTGAAACCAGCTTGGGCAGGAAGACCTGAGGTTCTCTTATCTCCAATAAACAACTGGAGGGGAAAAAGCCAGAAATGGAACTGAGGCTCAAGTGGTATAGCACTAGCTTTAAGCAAAAGGAGCTCAGTGACAGAGTCTAGGCCCTGAGTTCAAGCCTCAGGACCAGCACATACATACAAAAATTGATCCCCAGTACTGAAAACAAAAACAAAAATGAACAAAAAAAACTGTGCCATATTGAATACGTTTGTTTAAAACCCTCCAGTGATGGGGCTGGGAAGGTGGCTCAGTGGTAGAGTGCTTGCCTTGCATGCATGTGGCCCTGCGTTCAATTCCTCAGCACCACATAAGCAAAAAGAAAAAAAGCCGAAAGTGGTACTGTGGCTCAGGTGGTAGAGCGCTAGCCTTGAGCTGAAGAGCTGAGGGACAGTGCCCAGGCCCAGAGTTCAGGCCCCACGACCGGACCCAAGAAAAAACAAACAAACAAAAAAACCCTCCAGTGTGCTGGGGTTAGCTCAGTAATACAGCAAGCACTTGCCTAGCATGTACAAGGCCTAGAATTCAATCAGCATAAGACAGATAATATAATATATTCCTATCTTGTTCTTTCTCTTTGACCCTACTCTCTGCAGTAGTTTGCTGCTATCTCCATGACTGTGTTTCATTAAAGGGATTTGCCATTTATCTCACTTAAAATGAAACTTCTTTGAGATCTGGTTCTTTATCTCACTCAGAACCCTACAGCAACTGGCACACAATAAGTTGTGTTTCTTGCTATTGAAAATGAGCTTCACTGTAATTGACATATGGAAGGGGAAGAGATCAGCTAGTGGGAATTATGGGAAATGGAGTAGACCTGGAAGGAGGTGGTGGGAGGCTGTAAGAGGAGGCCACACCTGGAAGGCACAGCTGGAGGACACCGCATTGTCTTCAAGATAATGATTGACCCATCCAGCTTCCTCTGACCTCCCAAGGATGCAGGTCTGAATAGAGAGAAAAGTAGGTCTTCCGCTGCACAGGAGAGACTAAGCAAAGACTACAGTGGAATTCAACCTCAGATCCTCCGGCCTCAGGAGAGCACAGTCCTGAGAAAGGGTTGGCGATTACATATCATGCCCCAGTTCTACCAAGTGAATCAGGCGCTGATGCAATTGGCAGTGAGCCTGAATCACGCGCCCCATCTCGCAGGTTCTCTACAGAGGAGCTTTGTCATTTCTCAAAGGGAATCACTGCTGTTTCTCTTCCAGGCTCAAAGCGGCCTCCCTGTCTCATCTAAGCCCTGAGGAGATGGCCGTTTTTCACAGCTCTGATTACTGGGTTTCATTAGGTAAGGACAATGGATTAAGCAACAGCAGTCCCAATAACCTTCCTGGGACAGACACTGTTTTTCAAAGCCAGCGGAAGCCTTGCCAAATTAAAGGATGTCAGAATGAGATACTATGAATATCACTTTCTTTCTCTCTGGCATTGGAAAGGATTAATTAAATGCTTGTGAAGTGCTATGAAAATTTAAGTTGGTAAGAATTATTGTTCTGGGTAATAGGGTAAAAAATAGTATTCTTGGCTCATTAAAGTTGTAATGTTGTAAGCTGGAGCACAGTTGTCTTTGAGATATCTTTGAGAGCTACATTTTTATTAAGAGAAAGAATGAAAAAGAAATGTGTCAGTACTGGAAATCAAGTGGGTTAATCAATGTTTCTCTTGACTAAGAATATGACCTAGAATATGCAATTTCTCTCTGACCCCCAAAGAGACAGTTACTGAAAGAACCAGTTCCTTAAATGTGTATGGATAGCTGGATGCCAGCGGCTCATGCTTGTAATGCTAAGGGTGAGATCTGAGTATCAAGGTTCAAATCCAGTACAGGTAGGAAAATCCAAGAGACTCTTTTCTTCAATTAACCACCAAAAAAAAAAGGAAGTGGAACTGTGGCTCAATTGACAGAGGATCAGCCATGAGTGAAAAAAGCTAAAGGCCAGCACTCGGCCAGTACTGGCACGTGTGTCTGCACATATCCATGTGTGCACATACACACACAAATGTATAGGGATAGATTCATTAATATATTAGCAGACAGACCTTTGCTTTCTGATTCTAGAATCAAAGGACTGAGTTACTGAGATGGTAAACAATAAGCATAGAATTCAGTGAACTTTGGTGGCCTTCTCTGTCTTAATAAAATTAAAGGATAGCTGGAGATATGGCTCAAATGATAGGGCGTCTGTCTACCAAATAGGAAGCCCTGAGTTGAAACCCATATTGCCAAACAAAATGAGATGAAGCAGACAGCCTGCTGCTTTCTCTTTGGTGGCAGATTTGCTCAGAGACATTTTACTTTGATTCCAGTTGTTCTGTGTTATTTGAAAGAGCACCATCCACATCTGTCTGTACTAGTTTCCTATTGCCAATTTGACAAATTACCACAAATTTAGTGGGTTAAAACAACACAAATGTATTACTAATAGTTCTGAAAGTCAGAAGTCTAAAATAGTCATACTGGCTGAATTCTCTGCATGCTGTCTCCTTGCCTTTTTAGACTTCTAGGAGTTGTCTGCATTCCTAGACTCATAGCCAACTTTCTGTATCTCTCAAACCTCTGCTGCTATCTCTGACTCTACCTTCTTGCCTCTTGCCCTTTTAAAGACCCTCTTGATTACATTGGGCCCCACAAAGAGTCCAGAATGCTTTCCAGGTCTCAAGATCTTTTACTTTAGCCAGACATCATGTTGTATACCTGTAATCCCTACCCTTGGGAGGCAGAGGCAAGATCATCAAGAGTTTGAGGCTGGTCTGGGCTAAATCTATATAGTCACATTGGCAATATTCTTTTTGCTATGTAAGGTAACAATGTTGTCACAGGTTCTAAGGATTAGATTGTAGACTTTTGGAGAGGACATTATCCTTTCCACTGTGGTCTCTGTCTTACCAGACCCCCTGTTTTTCTTTTTTCCCTCTGCCCTGCTCAAGCCAAGCCCTGTTCCAAATGCCTTATAGATATTAACTCATTCAATCTCCATAGCCAGAATAGAAGAGAGAGCTGCTATTATAGCTAAGGAAACCTAGACAGAAAAGGTTAAATTACTTGCTTGGTTCACTAATTACACACTTAAGACTATAGAATAAATGCGTTCCTAGCCTGTAGACTTATTCAAAGATCACATAGATTTTGTCCTTGAAGGCTTTTTATTGTCATTATTTTTAATTATTAAAGTAACTCAGTATGGTGTCTCTGTGCTTGTGCTGCTGGGGGCAGCAGGTATAGCCAGGACATATAGAAGGACACCAGTAAGTTCATGTTATGTACCAACATCCATCTAGGTGAGTGTTGCCAAGGTTAATTAGGTCACAGGCAGTTTCAACAGCCATTTGCAGGATGGGTAAATTAGATGGTCTGTTCTCCAACTAGCTAATTGATTATAGGGTTTAAAAGAACTTCTGACCAGAGGAAATTGTGTATGTGGAATATTTATCACAAATAAGTGAGAAATCAAAAATCAAAAAAATAGCCAGTGTTGTCTTCCCCAGATACCTGGCATCTGTGGGAGATTATTTCCTAAGAGCCTCTGCAGATACCACAATGTGCAGTTGCTCAATGTAATTTGTTTGCTTGCTTGTTCTAGCAGTGCTGGGGATGGGACCTGGGCCTGAGGCTTGCTACCACTGACTTATACTCTTGTGTACTTTACATCATCTCTGGGTGACGTCAACTCCCAAATACAAGGTAAATATGTATATAGCTATAATGCACAGCATTGTTTAAGACACAGTGGCAAGAAGGGGAACTACAGTTTGTTGAAAACACAATATAGTAACCAACTCAAGGATATGTGGTTAAAAATGATTTGATGTGAATTTTGTTTAAAAAAAATGATTTGGTGAATTTTCCCCTTTCCTCCAGCCTTCACCTAGACCTCCTCTACCGCCTCTCACAGCCTGAAGCACTAATGACCTTACTAAGCATTTAGGATCTAGTGTGACCTGTGCTCAACACCCTAACCTAAATTTTATACTTTAAGTTTAGGGTGCCAGCTTGAACTCAGGGCCTAACTGCTGTCTCTTAGCTTTTTTGCCCAAGGCCTACCATTTGAGCTACAGCTCCACTTTTGGCTTTTTGGTGGTTAATTAAATGTAAGAGTCTCATAGACTTTCTTGCCCCAGCTGGTTTCTAAATGCAATCTAAGCCAGATTTTAGCCTTCTGAGTAGCTGGCTTGTTATGCCCAATTTTTATTTTTTGTGCTGGTCCTGGGGCTTGAACTCAGGACCTGGGCACTGTTCCTGCACTTATTTGGTCAAGATTAGTGCTCAACCATTTGAGCCACAGCTCTTCTTTTAGCATTTTTTGGTGCTTAATTGGAGATAAGGGTGTCACAGACTTTCCTGCCTAGGTGGCTTTGAGCCTTGATCCACAGTCTCAATCTCCTGACTAGCTAGGATTATAAGCATGAGCCATTGGCATTCTAGCTGTGCCCTTCTTTTTAAATTAACAAAGATGGAGGTAGATTTCCAGTGGTGTGTGTGTGTGTGTGTGTGCACACGTGTGTGTATGTGTGTGTGCCCGCGCATGCGCCAGACCTGGGACTTGAACTGAGGGCCTGGGCGCTGTCCCTAATCATGCAGTTCAGTTGATTCAAGACTGACAATTTGTCTTAGCACATGGGAAGCTGAAGCAGGAGGATGGTGAATTTGAGGTCAACCTTAAATTCTTGAGACTCTGTCTCAGAAAATGACAAAAATAGCCGGGTGTCTACTCAGGAGGCTGAGATCTGAAGATCGTGGTTCAAAGCTAGCCCAGGCAGGAAAAACCATGAAACTCTTATCTCCAGTAAACCACCAGAAAAACCAGAAGTGGCGCTGTGGCTCAAGTGGTAGAGTGCTAGCCTTGAGCTGAAGAGCTAAGGGACAGCGCTCAGGCCCAGAGTTCAAGCCTCCTGACCGACCTACCCCAACAAGTCACCCAAATGATTAAAATAATAAAACTGTAGATAATTTTCTAACTTTTTACAAAATGTGGTGCCTAGCACATCATCCTTTTCCCTGAAGATACATAATGGTGTGGAAGAAAAACAACAGTTATGGCGTAGTGCGTGTCCTGATCTGCTGGGCTTTGGGGAACTTCTCTATAGTTAGTTCTGCCAGAACTGGGATTTGAACTCAGAGGTTCTCACATTATCACTTGGCTCTTCTGTGAAAGGCTGGCTTTCTATCACTTGAGCAACAGCTTCATTTCCTTTGCTACTAGTTGTAATTTTATTCTTAAATACTTGTGTTGAGCTAGGTGCCAGTGGCTCATGCTTGTAATACTAGCTAGTCAGTGTAAAGTCCATCCTGGGGTGCAGACTCCTCCTCTTCTTGGTTAAGTCTCCCCTCAGTACCTCTGTCACCTAGGTAACTGGCACACTGTAGGCAGTCACCTCCTCCCCCCTGCCCCCATCCCTGAGGTCACATCCACATCTGGTGTGGCCACACCTTCTCCAGTCCCTGGCCTTGATAAGTCATGGCCTGGCTGTGGTTTGACCTTTTTGATCCCTGCTGAGTGGGCTTTCAATCTTTCCCTTGTCTGAATACCACATGCTGCTCTCTCTTTCCTTGGCTGCCAATTTAATTTACCTAACAGTCAGGAGGCTGAGATCTGAGAACATGTAGGTAGTTCAAAGCTAGCCCAGGCAGAAAAGTCATGAGACTCTTGTCTCCAATTAATCACCAAAAAACTGGAAATACATCTGTAGCTAAAGTGGCAGAGTGCAAAAAATCTCAGGGACCTGAAGGGATAGAGCCCAGGCCCTGAGTTCAAGCCCCAGGAGGGGGAGAGCACTTGTGTCTAATCTCTAACTTATCCACCAAGCTTGAAAGAATTTGTTTTGGATGCGGTTTAATGCTCTTACCAACCCTGGACAGTGTGAATGACTAGCTACAGGTATGTCTGATAGAGAAAACATTGCTTCTACTCTACTTTAGGCAAATCTCCTTTAGACACCCTCTGGAGTTGCTTTCCTTCACAAAGTTGATAGGAATCTGGGAGGGAGGAGCACTTCTCAGTTTCAGACCTAGAAAGGCTCAGTATCTGGCTAGTAACCTTGCTAAATTCTGAAGGGTATCTAGAGCTGTCCATCTAAAATGAAGGATAAATGGGTATTCACAATTTCACATAAAAGGAGACAAACATCTACGATTGCTTGGAGAGAAGAATGACCTTCTGATATCCCAACAGATGGATTTGATCTTGAGAACCTGTTGAAAAAAGTGGTATGACATGAAGATAATTGGGAGATATTTCATAAAGTCTTGATTGGGTTGGCCAACTTGACAGAATGGATTACTCTATTTATTTATATGATATATAGGCATATATTATTTTTTGGCAGTACTGGAGCTTGAACTCAGAGCCTGGGCACTGTCCCTTAGTTTTTTCTCAAGGCTGGCAAACTACCTCCTGAGCCACAGCTCAGTTAAAGAGTCTCAAGCTGGGAATGTGGCTTAGTGATACAGTGTTTGCCTAGCATGCATGCATGCATAAAGTGTTCAATTTCTCAGTACCACATAAACAGAAAAGGCTGGAAGTAGTGCTGTGGCTCAAGTGGTAGCGTGCTAGTCTTGAGCAAAAGCAGCTCAGGGACAGTGCCCAGGCCTAGAGCTCAAGCCCTGGAACTGGCAAAAGAAAAAAAGAAGAAAAAGAAAAAGGGCTCATGGACTATCCTGCTTGGACTGGCTTCAAACTTTGATCCTCAGATCTATGCCTCCTGAGAAGCTAAGATTACAGTCCTGAACCACGGACATAGGGACAGTCAGCCTGTGTGTCTTGGACATCTGGAATGCATTCATTATTCATAAAGTAAGACAGTGAATCAATAGGGGCTTGATAGAGACATTTTAGAAATGAGCTTTCCAAACTTGTAGGACTTGAAGAGTTCTACACAGAAAGCTGCTAATTAGAGAAACAGCAAGACTGGGGTGGCACTGATAACTGCCTAGAGGGACAGGAGGACCCACGCTGAGTGAGGTTAGGTTCCCTCCGTCAACTTAGACCTCAACTTCTGGGAAATAATTGGAAAGTTACTGTAGCATTCATTGTATTGTGTTGGAAGAATGATATGAGGTTTAGAATTTTGTGTATTTATGTAATTTGAATTTATGTTTCTTTTTGTAAAGGAGTTGAACTCAGTGCCTGGAGCTCACTCAGCTTGATTGCTCTGCTTGTGTTCAACTTGGTTTTTTTTTGGTGACATTACTGAGACTTGAACTCAGGGCCTGTTACTCTCACTTAGCTTTTTTTTTTTTTCTTCTTCTTCATTGGGCTTGAACTCTGGGCCTGGGAGCTGTCCCTCAGCTCTTCAGCTCTAGGCAAGTGCTCTACCACTTGAGCCACAGTGCCACTTTTGGTTTTCTGGTGGTTAATTAGAGAGAAGAGTCTCACAGACTTTCCTGCCCAGGCTGGCTTTGAACTGTGATCCTCAGATTTTAGCCTCCTGAGTAGCTAGGATTACAGGCATGAGCCACCAGTTCTGGAAAAGTTGGCTTTTTTTGGCTAAAGGCTGGTGTCCTACAACTTGAGTCTTACCTCCACTTCCAGCTTTTTTGCTGGCTAATTGGAGCTAAGAGTATCCCAGATTTGTTTTCCCTGTCTGGCTTTGAACTTTGATCCTCAGATCTTAGCCTCCAGAGCAGCTAGGATTACAAGTATGAGCCACTAGTACCTAGCAGCATTCTTCTCAAACTGGAGCCTTACATTTTGCTGGTTATTTTGAAGACAGAATTTCTTAGATTTTTCTGCCCCCAGAGGGCTCTGATCCTTGATCCTTTAGATTTCAATCTCTTTAGTAGTTAGGATTACTGGCATGAACCACCAGCACAGGATTGATTTTTTTTTTTTTTTTTTTGGTTGGTTGTGGGGTTTGAACTCTGGGCCTGGGCACTATCCCTCAGCTCTTCAGCTCAAGGCAAGCACTCTACCACTTGAGCCACAGCACCACTTCTGGTTTTCTGAGTGGTTTATTGGAGATAAGAGTCTCATGGACTTTCCTGCCTGGGTTGGCTTTGAATGGTGATCCTCAGATCTCAGCCTCTTGAGTAACTAGGATTACAGGCATGAGCCATGGACCCTGGCTTGAATCTTTTTTTCTGTTAGCTTACTTTAGTTTATAGAGGGTAGGGTGGAATATTTCATTGTTACATTTCCACATGCTGAAGTATATTCTGATAAGTCTCACCTCCTCTATTACTTCCCCAAATTAATACTTTTCTTTTTGTTTTTGCTGGTTCTGGGGCTTGAACTCAGGGCCTGAGTGTTGTCCCTGATCCCATTTTGCTCAAGGCTAACATTCTACCACTTGAGTCATAGCACCACTTCTGGCTTTTTTTTGAGTAGTTTGTAGACACGAGTCTCATGGATTTTTTATGCCCACGCTGGCTTTGAACCAAGATCCTCAGATCTCAGCCCTCTGAGTAGCTAGGATTACAAGCATAAGCCACCAGCACCTGGCCTTAATATTTCTTAAAGTCTTTCTGGGTGTAGTGGTACACACCCATATTATCAGCACTGGGGAGGCTGAGATAGGAGGATGGGAAATTCAAGGCCAGATATAGAGCTGGGCTACTGAGAAAGATTCTATCTCAAAAAACAAAAACAAACAAGCATTTTGGTGTGTCCCCCAAACAGGCTAGATAAATGTATCCAGCACTCTTAATTTATGGAGTGGTATAAACATCTGAGAATGAGGGTGAAGGATTAAGGGAGGCTATATGCCTAGCAGTTTTTCTAGGGAATACATGGTGTTATTTTAATGTTGGAAACATTGTTAAAAGTCATGGGCCAATACAAAGCACTTTATTTATTCCACTTGCTCCTACCACAGAAGAAAGTGTTGTTTTTGGAAAGATGACCGTGAGTTGTTGTCTAGCTTGAGCTGTCTCAACTATCAAGTTAATATGAATCCCATACAAAACCTCCAACTAAAGATGTGACCATTGGACTTATTTCACTCCTAAAAGGAAAGGAAAGTCATTGCTGCTCCAGGGGCCATTACTTCTGTCAGACCAGCATTTTATGTCACATTAGAGGTGAACTGCCTTTTGATTAGATCTGGGGGGAAGACTTCCCTACCCAATGTGCTTCAAAGTATTAATCATTCATCCCTAAATTCCATCTATTTAGAGCATTATTTTACCAGTTACAAAATGCTTTTCTGGCTGACCATGTAGCTCAACTCAGTGTTTATCTAGCACTCATCCCTACCACTACTACTAAATAATAATAGTAATACTACTATTACTACTACTACTATTAATAACAACAACAACAACAAAAAGCCGGGCACCAGTGGCTCATACCTGTAATCCTAGTTACTCAGGAGGCTGAGATCTGAGGATTGCAGTTCAAAGCCAGCCTGGGCAGGAAAGTCCGTGAGACTCTTATCTCCAATAAACCACCATAAAACTGGAAGTGGTGCTATGGCTCAAGTGGTAGAGTGCTTGCCTTGAGCTGAGGAGCTGAGGGACAGCGACCAAGCCAAGAGTTCAAGCCTTACAACCAATACTAATACTAATACGAATAACAATAACAACAACAACAAATACTAGGCACTGATGGTGCACACCTATGATTGCAGCTACTCAAGAGGCTGAAATTTGAAGCTAGACTGGAAACAAAATTCCACAATATTCCATCTTCAAATTAACCAGTAAAAAGATTGGCTTCAGGTGTGGCTCAAGTGGTAGAACAAGCAAGCAGAGTAGTACAAGGCCCTGAGTTCAAGTCCCAGTAAATACTGTTCTGTAGATTAGCTGTCAGGTAACCACTGCTGCCTTTCTAACATCTCTCCCAAATTGGCCGTTTTCCTTCACATGGAAGGTACATTGTTACAGTGACTGTCATCTTTTGCATATGTCTTTCATTCAGGATCAGCCAGATGAGATTAAACCCCTTCTAAATTTCACTGAAAATGGTTGAGATGAGATCAATCTGATGAGATTAGCTTTGTATAAAAAGGAGTGGGAAGAGGACAGAGAAATAGTCTTCACTTCTCTTGAGGAGAGCAGGCATAGACCCAGCCAAGTTGGAGATTCCAGAACAGAAACTGTTCCAAGGTGACTGACATAGTGGATCCATCTACTGTGGCCACCCCTATGGATTCAGAGAATCCATTAGTTTACCAGGTAACCTCCCAGCTGTTAGCAGAGGGCAGAGAGATCTATTTTTCTTTATTTTTTTAAAAAATAAGTTTTTTTGTGAAAATACTGTACAGAGGGGTTACAATTACATGGGCAAGGTAATGAGTACATTTCTTATCAAGCATTGTTGCCTCTTCCTTTGTTTTTCCCCTACCATCCATGCCCTCCCATCTCTACAACTATATCCCCCCCCCCCCCCCCCCCCGTGCCATGTCTTGTACATCTCATTATTGCAATGGGTCAACCTGTATCCCTATTTAAACAATTTTTTTCCCTTCCCCTCCACAAATTATACCAACATCAAATACAGTGAAAACAGGAGTTATACCATGGGGAAGGGACATACAAAGCAACAAAAAAATCACATGGTACCTTATAAATACATTAGAAACAATAGCAAGAACGAAAAGACCACTTGTGTCCTTATCTTGGGGTTCATTTCACCCAACATCATCTTATCTGAGCTTTTCTGCTTGTCTCAGACATATGCTAATTATTGCAAATAAGGGAAACCATGGGACCTATGTTTCTTTGGGCCTGCCTTACTTCACTTAATATAATTTTTTCCATTTCCTAACAAATGGGGCAATGTCATTCTTTCTGATGGAGGCATAGAATTCCATTGTGTATAGATACCACATTTTCTTGATCCATTCATCTACTGAGGGGAATCTGGGTTGGTTCCATTCTTAGCTATAGTAAATAAGGCTGCAATAAACATAGTTGTGCTGGTGGCTTTAGTGTGGTCTTGTTTGTGAACATTTGGGTAAATACCCAAAAATGGGATTTCTGGGTCATAGGGGAGCTCTATGTGGAGTCTTTTGAGGACCCTCCATACTGCTTTCCAAAATGGTTGAACAAGTTTACACTCCCACCAACAATGCAGTAAGGTTCCCTTCTGGCCACATCCCCTCCAGCATCTGTTGTTATTAGTGTTTTTTATTATAGCCATTCTAACTGGGGTGAGGAGAATCTCAATGTTGTTTTGATTTGCATTTCTTTTTTCTTTTTTTTTTTGTCGGTCATGGGGCTTGAACTCTAGGCCTGGGCGCTGTGCCTGTGCTCTTCAGCTCAAGGCTAGCACTCTACCACTTAAGCCACAGCGCCACTTCCGGTTTTCTGGTGGCTTATTGGAGATAAGAGTCCCATGAACTTTCCTGCCCAGGCTGGCTTTGAACCGAGATCTTCAGATCTCAGCCTCCTGAGTAGCTAGGATTACAGGTGTGAGCCACCAGTGCCCGGCTGATTTGCATTTCTTTTATGGCTAGAGAGGTTGACCATTTCTTCATGTGTCTATTGACCATTCTTATTTCCACTTCAGAGAAGTTGAGAGATCTATTTTTCACATGGTTAGAATGCTATCGGGTAGAAGGAAGTGAGAGGCAAAGATTTGTCTTTGGCAACGCGAAGGTGTTAAGAAATTTGCATGGTGTCAGGTTCTCTTCAGTTCAAGTCTACATGCTATTTGCAGAGAGGCCAAGTGTGTATGTGGAGAGGGTAGGGGGCTGGAATCATGTCCCACCCCAGAGGAGCTGGTCCTCTAGAGCTTCATCTTTTTTTTTTTTTTTTTTTTTTTAACTTTTTGTTGGTTGTGGGGCCTGAACTCTG
This sequence comes from Dipodomys spectabilis, assembly GCF_019054845.1. NCBI lineage: Eukaryota > Metazoa > Chordata > Mammalia > Rodentia > Heteromyidae > Dipodomys > Dipodomys spectabilis. The sequence goes on along the minus strand of NW_024870842.1, from coordinate 290,674 downwards.
GGCTGGGTCCTGTCCCTCATCTCTTCAGCTCAAGGCTAGTGCTCTACCACTTGAGCCACAGCACCACTTCTGACTTTTTCTGCTTATGTGGTGGTAAGGAATCAAACCCAGGGCCTAATGCATGCTAGGCAAGCACTCTACCACTGAGCCACCTTCCCAGCCCCGAGCTGTATCTTTTATTACCCAGATCTCAGCTACTCTTCATTCCTAATGCCTGTGAACCTCCAAACCAAAGGAAAATGATCTATTGTTATTCTCATATACACAAAAGGTCTATCTTTTCCCTAAAAACTGAGCATGTGTGCATGTGTGTGTGTGCTGGTACTGGGGCTTGAAGTCAGTGCCTGGCTGTCCCTTAGCTTTCTCTCTCAAGGCTACCACTCTACCACTTGAACCACATATCCACTTTTGCTTTTATGGTGATTAATTTGAAGATTAGTCTTATAGACTTTCCTGCCTAGGCTGGCTTTGAACCATAAATGATTCTCAGCCTTCTGAGTAGTTAGGTGCCATTTTTAAAAAAATTATTATTGTTTTTCTTGTCTGCTCAAACTCTGGACCTAGGAGGTGTCTTTGAGCTTTTTGCTCAAGGCTAGCGTTCTACCACTTTGAGCCACAGTGACACTTTTCGTTTTCTGATGGTTAATCGGATTTCAGGGTCTCACAGACTTTCTAGCCTGGACTGTCTTTGAAGAGTGATTCTCGGTTCTCAGCTAGGATTACAGGCTTGTTTTGTGTTTTGTGTTTTGGCTCTCTTAAGAGATTGCAGGATGTCACCTAGTGGCCCACCTTTATTACTGAGATGGAGGTCTTGTTAACATTTCGTTCCAGCTGGCCTGGAACTCTGATTTGCTGGATCTCTGCTTTCAAGTAACTGGGATTACAGGTGAGAATAACCACACCTGGCTGTGAAGAATGAGCATTCTGACAAGCTTGCAGAATGGGTAGGAAAAGGGATCTAAGTAGATTAAGATGGCTTAAGTATTGGTTAGGTTGTGTGGACCTAAAATGTTCAATGCTGGGATGTACCCTTCAGGCTTTATTGTTAGGATTATTATTTGAGGTGGGTCTCATGTTGCCCTGGGTGGTCTCAAACTACTAGTCTCAAGATTGGTCCTCTCACCTAATGATTCCTAGTATTAGAGACTACACACACATTTCAACATGCCTGGCTTGTCAACTTAAAAAATTTTGTTTGGGGGGCTGGGAAGGTGGCTCAGTGGTAGAGCGCTTGCCTTGCATGTATGAGGCCCTGGGTTCGATTCCCCAGCACCACATAAGCAAGAAGAAAAAATGCAGGAAGTGGCGCTGTGGCTCAAGTGGTAGAGCGCTAGCCTTGAGCTGAAGAGCTGAGAGACAGCACCCAGGCCCAGAGTTCAGGCCCCACGACCGGACCCAAAAAAATAAAAAAAATACAAATGAAAATTTTGTTTGGGGGCTGGGAATGTGGCTTAGTGGTAGAGTGCTTGCCTAGCATGCATGAAGCCCTGGGTTGGATTCTTCAGCACCACACAAACAGAAATAGCCATAAGTGGTGTTGTGGCTCAAGTGGTAGAATGCTAGCCTTGAGCAAAAAGAAGCTCAAGGTCATTGCCCAGGCCCTGAGTTCAAGCCCAAGGACTGGCCAAAAAAAAGAAATTGTCAGCTTGTTGATATCAGAGTTTTATTTCTTAAAATTATTTTCTAATCAGGCATCACTGGCCTCATCTGCAATCTTAGCTACTTGGGAGCTGAGATTGTTGAGATCTTGGTTTGTGGCCATCTTGGGCAGCAAAAGAAAATATTTCAAGACACCTTCTCAATGAAGATCCAGATGTGATAGCTTGCCATTCATCCCAGCAATTAGAAGCCTAACATAAATGACTCTCATCTGAACATCTAGGCACGAAGCTAGCTCAATCTCAAAAACTAGCGGAAAAATGAAGCTTCCAACTCAAACCCGAGGACAAAATTCAAACCTGAGTACCACCAAAAGAAAAGGAAGGTGTTTCTTATAATTCATAATGTCTAATAATTCCATAAATAAAATGGACGAACCTCAAAATGCCTGCTCTAAGATGAACCCTTGTTGGTTTCTATAGGCATTCACTTACAGAGTTTAACACTAGGGCATGTGAAGCTCCCTTTGACCCCAGTAAGACTGCTTTGCCTGGAGCATTGCCAGCCCCCTTCAAGGGGCTCTTTCCTAAATTCTGGTTCCTAATTCTAGCTGCTTTCTGCATGTTCCACAGGCAGGAAACTTGGCTAACAAGGCCCACAAAATCCAGCTCTCCCTGAGCCCCACTGATCTTTTTTTTTTATTGTGAAAATACTGTACCCCACTGACTTTTTGTCTACATCACATCCAGTGCCTATCTATGCTCCCCCTGCCCCTCCCTCTAAGGACAAACACCCACACTGAGGAATTTGTCCGATTCCTAGAACTGGATTGGTTCTTACCAAGTAAGGCTTTCCACGGAAATACTTCCCCCTTTTTTATGTTCCCCATTTTCAGACCCCTCCCCCTCAAAAAACCGGGTTAGTTCCTTCTGTTCGCTTTGAGATTACCTGTCCTATCACTCATCTGACCTGTTATATATATATTACCTTAGTACCAGGTGCTTTTATTCCGTTTCCTTTTAAAAAATCTTTACAGCTATAGTGATATATATGAAATTAATCAACTTAGGTGTTTCCTACTCAACTGTAAGTGGCTCAGGTGATAAGCTCTTTCTCTTTTAGTGCTGGGGATTAAACTCAGGGCCTTTGAACTCAGGGCCTTGATCCACAATCTGGGCAATAATCTGTTGAATGAGTAAGTGAATGAATGTCTTCCTCATTTGGCAAGCTTCATGAGCAAGCAGTACATAGTAGAACATTTTAGAATCTGGTAAGTACTATTTGAAATGAACATCCCCAATAACTGCACAGACTTACATAACAGGAGTTCTTTAGCTGACTTTTGGGCTTTGGGGACCAACACATTAGTAGTAGTATACTATGCTTGCGGCTAAGAACACGTGTTTTTTTTACTTTCTCAACCTCAAGAAACATTGTTTGGATGTGCTAATGGTCCCAGAGGAAGGCAGCAGCCATAACAAGCAAAATATTAGGTTGAGAACAGACGTACAGTAACAACACAGGCACAGAGTACAAATTTGCCTAAGGAAGCTGAAAATTAGCAGCTTGCATTAATACCTAAGATATCTTTGATTTCCCCGTCCTCCTCTGGTGAGCAGAAACTTGTATTCTCAAGGGAGTGTTTGCATAAAAACCTCCCACAAGAAGAAGAGTTGCTGATGGTGAAGGCTTTGCATAGTGGGGAAGTTTTTGGTTTCTAAAATCCCATATAAGAAGTACCTTTTTTTGGGGGGGGGGGGTCCGGTCGTGGGGCTTGAACTCTGGGCCTGGGCGCTGTCCCTCAGCTCTTTAGTTCAAGGCGAGCGCTCTACCACTTGAGCTACAGCGCCACTTCCAGCTTTTATCTTTTTGCTTATGTGGTGCTGAGGAATCGAACCCAGGGCCTCATGCATGCAAGGCAAGCGCTCTACCACTGAGCCACCTTCCCAGCCCAGTAGTACCTTTTTTCTTTACACACAGAAAACCACAGGGCTCCGCAAGAGTCTCAGACATTGGCTTAAGTTAACCTAACCAGGTGAGCACCCATCAGAGACCTGACAAGGTTTTCGTCTTTGAAACGTTTTTATTGAAAGCAGAATTGAGTGCCAGGTGCTAGCGATTCACGCCCGTGAATCCCCAATCAAGAGGGTGAGATCCGAGGATGCTGGTTCGAAGTCAACTCAAGGCAGGCAGATCCGGGCGGCTCATCATCGAGCAGCAAAAGGCTCGAAATGAGGGTGCGGCTCGCGGGGGAGAGTGCCAGCCCCGAGCGGGAACGGCCAGGCCAGACTGCCAGGTTCCGAGTCCAAGCGAGAACCGGCACAGACCGAACCAACCCCACCAAACGGGGCATCCGTGTCCCTCCGCGGGAACTTTCTAGATGAGAAGGCGTGTACCGCCCGAGCTCTCAAGCCTGCTGGTGGAGGCGCGACGCGAACTCGCCGTCTGAACGCGAGGGCCGCCAACCCTGGGGGGGGGGCTCGCGCTCCCGGGTGGGCACGAGCCGAGTCCGCGGGCCGCCGAGTCCGCGGGCCGGGTGGCCGTTTGTCCGCGCGAACCGGAGCCGTTCCTCGCGGCCGGGACCGTTGCGAATCGAACGCAACGCTTTAGCACGAGCGGGGCGCGCGGTGCAGCCGGTTCAGCCCGTGTAACCGAAGTACTGGAACGCCAACCACCCACCGGGTCCGCCGAAGCCCCTCCGCGCGGGCCGCGGCCACAGTGCGCTCTGCGCCTGCGCGGCCCGCAAGCTCCGCCCCCTCGAGCGCCCCGCGCGCGGTGCCGCGCCTCCCTATGGCGGCCGCCGCAGTGTGTGGTATTTAGCGGGTGCGCGCGGCAGGTTCGGGAACGCGCGACACGGCGGCGGCTAGGGGGGGAGCCGTGGCGGCCGTGGCGGGGCGCGCTCTCGAGCGGCGGTGGCAGCGGCCTAGGGTGTCCCGTTGGTCTTGGCGCAAGGGAGAGGCGGTGGCGCTGCCCGCGGTGGCGGGGGTTGGCGACGGAGCGCGTTTGAGCCAGGACCGGGGTCCGCGGCGCGCTCTCCGCCCATAGGTAAGTGGGGCCCGGGCCGGAGGGAGGAGCTGGCGGCGAGGGGCTCCCGGGAGGAGGGCTCCCGGGCCCGGTAATGGCGGCCTGCGGACGGCCGGGCCCTGTCAGGCCGCCGGATCCGGGGACTCTCGTAGCCCAGGCCCGGCAGCGCCTTTGTCTCGGCCGAGCCCGGCCGCCCGCCGAGCGCCGCCCCCGCCCCTCCCCTGCCGGCCGCGGTCGCCGGCCCTGCCGCGAGCCGGCTCGCTCCCGGCCCTGGTTCCCGGGGCCCAGCGGCGCCGCGGCGGGAGGGGGCGGCCGGGCCGCGGGCTGGGACAGGCCCCTGCGCGCCCCGGAGGCGGGCCCGGCCGCAGGACGCACCCGGCGCGCCCCGCGCCCTCGTGCGGGCCTTTGTTGTGGAGGGTCCGGGTGTGCGGCCAACATGGCGGAGGTCAGCTGAGTGCGGGCCGGCCCTGTCCTCCGTCCTCTCCCCGCGGCGCCCCGAGGTCCGGAGCGGCGCGGGGCGCTCGGCCTTCTCGGCCTTGGCTTTCTGCCCCCGACCCCCGGACCGGAGCGGCCCGGCCGGGCCGCGCTCTTGCTCTCGGGCCGGAGCCTTCATTGTGCAGAGGGAAGAATGCAGCCTCCTCCCTTGTTTATGTCACTCGCGAGGAGAGCGCGCGAGCTGCTAGCGTGGACAACTGTAGCTTTTCCTTCCTTCCTTTTTCTTTTTTAAGTGTTAAGCCCCGGCAGCCTGGGCTCCGTTCTCGACCCTGTCAGATGTGTAACTTAGGAGTGTGCGTGTGGCTGACCTGGGCCGTGCGGCACGCAGGCTTTCCCGTGCCGTTTGTCGGTTCCTGGAAAGATGTAGTGTGTGTTTGCTCTGACAGGAAAGCGAGTCCAGCGTGTGTGTTGGTGAAAAGTAGGCCGCGCAGCCAATTTGTCAAAGTCACAGAGGCTGTGAAGATGGTGTATGTCGGACAGGGTTCCGACTGCCCGATCCCAGCGTGGAGCGTTTACCACGGTTAGATAAGCAGCTGCCACGGGTAAATCGCTAACACTTTTAAAAGCTGTCGAGCGTTGGGAGCGTGGGCTCAGAATTGAGACTGCATGCGTTGTTTCAAATCCTGCCCCACCAGTTTATGACCTTGGCTTCTGTGCGCTTCATGTTCCTCACCTCTAAAATGGGTATAAAGACAGAACTTAACCTCAAACATTGTTGAGAATTGAGGATGGAAATAGCTGAAAGTGCTTAGAGGATTGGCAGGTGGCTCATCGTGAGTGCTCAGTGCTAAGGAGGTTGTGTAATTAAAGTGCTGAAGTGGTTATCAGCATGATGGATGTGTTGGAAGTGCATAGCCACAGTTTGTGAATTTACTTCATAAGTCATTAGTGTTTGGGTTTTGTTGTTGAAAAGAGAAAGGCTTTCTGGGTGATAAGTTGATATGTCTTCTGCAGTCTTCTGGCGTTTTGGAAATTTTTGAATGGGTAGATCTTTTGTGTTTGTTTTTTTTTTTGAATTTAGAAAATCAAAGTGATTAAAATGAGGTGTCCTGTTCACAAGTTTAGACTTATGGATGAGTTCACTTTCAAGGACTTCCAGTAATTAACTTGGAAAAGTAGGACAGTTGAATGAATCCCTTTGAGTGTTAGGTATCTATAGTATCACCATCTCTTAAAAGTTAAGAGCAGAGTGTAATGTGACAAATGCAATGGTCTAGTAACTTTATCAGGGAGCTAGCTATTGGCTCAAATTATGGTGGAGAGCATTTTGGTTAGCTTATACATAAAGTTTGAGATTATGGATTATATAAATTGGTGGTATATTTGTTTTATTCTGGAAACTTAAAAGACATTGTACACTTGTAATCTGGATATGTTAGTTACATTTCTCTTCATATTTTCCCCACTAAAGTTCGCTTTGCCAAAATGTTTTCATATATAAATATAACACAATAGGTCTAAATGGACCCCCATTGGCATCTTTACAGCATAGGTGCTAACATTTAATACTATAAAGTGAAATACAGTGTAATAGAAATAGAACTGTTAACTTTTAAGGGTAAGTGTTCCACAAAGTACAAATTTAGAAACAAATTAACTTGGTTTACATCTGTTTAATTTGCATCTTAATGTGTTCCATCAAATCATCTGGTCTGAAACTTGCTATTCTCCTACCTCATCCTCTGCAGTGTTAGGATTACAGGCATGTGCCACCTCACCTAGTTTAGATTTTAATATTTTAGAAAGCAGCTGTAGACTTGGCAAATTGAGCAAAAGATAGAGAACTTTCCCATTTATAATGTCCTTCATTATCACATCCTTTACCAGAATGATAAATTTGTGGAAATCATTGAGCTTACATTGACACCTTATCACTCAAAGTCCATGGTGTATTAGAATTTACTTTTGGTGGTGTACATTTTAAGGATTTGGACATAATGTGTGTGTGTATATATATATATATATATATAATATATATGAGAACATGAGTAACTTCATAAATCCTCAGCACTCTATTCTTTTTGCCCTTTGCCAAATATCATATAGTTGGAATCATACTTTTCAAAATGGTTTCTTTCACTTCGCAGCATGTATTAAAGTTAATGTTTCATGGCTAGACTACTCAGCAGCAGCATTTTCTCCTCCTCCCTCCTTTTCTCCTTCTCGTTTTCCTTCTCTTCCAACATCTCCTTTCTTCTGCCTCCTTTTGTCTTCTTCCCCATCTTTCTTTTTTCTTTTCCTCCTCTCTCTTCCTTTCTCCCTCCTTTCTTCTGGTACTGTGATTTGAGCTTGGTTGGCTTGCTTGCCTGGCACTGTACTACTTGATTCATACTTCCAGCCTGGCTTTTTTTTTTTTTTTTTTTGATGCCAAGTCTGGACTTGAACTCAGGGCTGGGTTGCTGTTCCTGAGTTGTTTTTTTTTTTTTCCTTTTTGGCCCAAGCCTAGTGCTCTACTGATTGAACCATAGTTCCATGTCTGGCTTTTTGATGGTTAATTGGAAATGTATGTGTCAAGGACTTTCCTGCCAGGGCTGGCTCTTAACCACCATCCTCAGATCTTGAGTAGCTAGGATTACAGGCATGAGCCACTGGCACCTAGCTCCAGCCTGGCTTTTTGCTGATTATTTTTCAGATAGTCTCTGACTTTTCTGTTTGGACTGGCCTGGAACCTTGATCCATAGAAGTTTCATCTTAAGTAGTTAGAATTATAGATGTGAGCTCCTGGTACCCAAGCAGTTTTATTTTTTTCTTATTCTAAGTAATACTCCATTGTGTAGATGTATCATAGTTTACTTACTGGAGCAAGTCTTGGTTACTTCCAAAGTTTGGCAGGAATAAAGCTGCTATAAACCTTCATGTGCAGGCTAATATATTGACTGAAAACTCCAGTTCCTTTGTGTAAGTACCACAAAGTATGAGAAACTACAAAACTTTCATCCAAAAATGGCTGTTATTCTCAGCATTCTCATCAGCAATGAATTGGTGGTGTCAGTATTTTGGATTTTGGACACTCTTATGGTTATGTAGTGGTATTTTAAGGGAGCTTTTTAGTAGATCAAACTGATTTCAAAGGTCTTTAATATGTAGCCCCAAGTGTTTCTGTACCATTTATAAGTACAGAGCCTTGCCAGAGCTGGCCTGTTTTGCTCCCCTACCTTACTGGACCACATTCTTGCACATCTTTTCCCAACTAGAGTCTGACAATCTAGAACTGAGAAGAATTTCCTGCATACCTTGCATTGAGCTGGGATCTCTCTCTCTCTCTCTCTTTCTCTTTCTCTCTCTCTCCATAATTCCATAACTCTCTTGATTGTCCCCACTGTAATATGTAGCCTCAATTCTAGTTTTTCTCTAGTTCTTTCTAGCTCCAAATAAATGAATTTCTGAGACGTGGTCTTGTTTTCCTTTGTTCAGAGGTTAGCTGTGCTTTCTTTTTGGGTGAGGGAGCTATTTTATTTATATTTTGTTTTCGAGTAAAATACTTTTTATTATTATAAAGGTGATATACAGAGGGGTTAACATTTTATAAGTCACGTGCACTTTTTGGACAATGTCACCCTGCCCTTGTTCTCTCCTAGTTTTCCCTCCCATCTCCACCCATGTTGTACAGATCATTTTGAATATAGTTTCTACAGAGTACCACAGCTGCTTGCTTTTTTTTTTTTTGTCGCTCCTGGGGCCTGACCTCTGGGCCTGGGCTCTGTTCCTCAGCTCCTCAGCTCTTCAGCTCAAGGCTAGCGCTCTATCTACCACTTGAGCCACAGCGCCACTTCCGGCTTTTTCTGCTTATGTGGTACTGAGGAATCGAACCAGGGCCTCATGCATGCAAGGCAAGTACTCTACCACTGAGCCACCTTCCCAGCCCTACTGTTGCTTTTTTTGTTTACCCTATATCGTCCATTTTTGTGTCCCTCTTGGCACAGAGGCATTGCACCTTTGCGCTACTCCCCTAAGAGTGTTCTCCTTTGGACTTGCTGTGAATGAATGCTTAAAGTCCTGTATAATTCATCATGTGCTGGTATATTTTAGATCTAACTTTCCCATATTAGAAAAAACATTTACCATTTGTCTCTCTGTAGCTGTACTTTTGACACATAGTTGGTACTTAGTAAATCATAATGACTTTTTAATATATATCTTTCCAGCTTTGTATCCAGCTCTCGCGTGTTTTATCTACTCTCCCTAGTCAAACTAGTTTTTTTTTTTTTTTGTTGTTGTTCATAGAAAACTACTTTAACATATTTTCCATGATTGTATTTTAATCTCTCGTGTCTGTGCTACTTTGGGCAGATTTCTTAACTTCTCTAAGCTTTAATTTCTATTAGTAGCACAAGAACAGTTTAGATATATTGCTATCCTTCCCTCCCTCAAGGGTCCTAAAGATAGAGTGCCACTGTAATTGAGTGGTTTAAGAATGCAGAACCTTGGGCTGGGAAGGTGGCTCAGTGGTAGAGCACTTGCCTTGCATGCTCGAGGCCCTGGGTTCGATTCCTCAACACCACATAAGAAAAAAACCGGAAGTGGTGCTGTGGCTCAAGTGGTAGAGTGCTAGCCTTGAGCTGAAGAGCTGAGGGACAGCACCCAGGCCCAGAGTTCAGGCCCCACGACCGGACCCCCCCCCCCCAAAAAAAAATGCAGAACCTTGAAGAGTCAGACCTGCTTCAGTCTTTTGATTTATTAACCATGTATCGAGGAGACATACTTCTACTTACCCATCAAAATTCACATTGCCTAGCACATATAATGAGCTTAAATAAGGTAAAAACAGTTGTACCTAAATTACTTCTCTAAACATTACCACTTAAATTCTAGTGAGGAAAGAAATAAAATTACAAGTTGTGATACATACTGTAAGGAATAAAAGGTGCTGAGTAGTGATTGGGGGTGGGAGTGAGACTTCCTGGCTGTCTGAGGTGATGACATTTAAAGGAAGGTAAAAGGATATAGGAGCTTGTTTTTTGAAGGGAGTGGAATCTGAAGGAGTATCCTGGTGAAGGTCCTTGAAGTTAGATGAACTTGGATTATTCTAGCAGCTAGAAGAAAGAATAAGGAGGCAGACAGGCAGGGCTCAGATACCGTTGGGCCAAAGTAAAAGGTGTGAATTTTAAGAGTGCTAAGAAATAAAAAGTTTAAAAGGCAGTGTAATAATTTTTAAAGATTACTTTAGCTATTTGGAGATTTGATTGTTTAGAAGACCCTTTAGTCAAATGAGTGTTAATTATCACCTGGATTAAAGTGACAGTGAAAATGAGAAAGTGATATATATTTTGGACAGTTAATACACACTTTACCTGATGGGTTAGATTTAAGAGGTAGGGGAATGAAGAAGTTATGTTTTTGGCTGGGATATCTTTGTGGATCATGGCACCACTTAACAAGATAGAAAAGACTGGAATGATAAAGCTCAAGGCTAGAGCTCTACCACTTGAGCCACAGCGCCACTTCCAGCTCTTTTTTTTTTCTGCTTATGTGGTGATGAGGAATCGAACCCAGGGCCTCATGCATGCAAGGCAAGCGCTCTACCACTGAGCCACCTTCCCAGCCCCAACTTCTACTTTTTTTTATATGTGGCTAAGGTCCATGGTTGGTAATAAAGGAGCCATAAAGATTGCTCAAGGGCCCCATCTAACTTTGTTGGGAACTGTTTTGTATTTTTCTGAACAGTATTTTAGTTTTGGTTGGTGGAAGGGGCAATGAGATAATTTTTTTGGGGGGGGAGTTTGGTTGTGGGGTCTTGAACGCAGGGCCTAGGGCTCTTCAGCTCAAGGCTAGTGCTCTACCATTTGAGCCACAGCACCACTTCCAATTTTCTGGTGATTAATTGGATATGAGTCTCATGGGCTTTCCTGCCTGGGCTGGCTTTGAACCATCCTCAGATCTCAGCCTCCTGAGTAGCTAGGATTACAGGTATAAGCCATCGGCACAATTTATTTTTAAAATGCTAAACTTAAAAAGTTAAAAATTTATGAAATAAAATGTATGAAGTATATGTGGTATAGTTTTAATATTTTTATTTTATTCTAATTTTTAAAAATAAAAACAGGCTTAATTGAAATTAAGAGTAAAGTAGGAATATGCTCGACTGTTGGAGTGGGCTTGAGCAAGAGAGCTCCAAGAAGCTAATTTTTTTCAGTATTTATTTGAGATATTTTAAGAAAAAGAATTTTAAGAAAAAAGTAGGCAGTAGACAAAATTAACTGTTTCATTTTACATAGGGAATCACCAGCAATTCAATAGTAATAAATATGAAAATATGATACAAGATAGATTAATTCTTAAATCTTATTACCAAAATAATCTTTTACGAAATACTAGAAAATGCAGAAATGTGTCCGTGTCTTTGCATAAGTCATTACCTGACTTTTGAAAAGGAACCATCATAGATAACAATATGCTTCACATTATTTTTTTTTGAGCCATTATAGATAGCTTAAAGTTAATTTCTTTGATCTGACTTGGCAATTTTCCTAATGAAAATAACTATTTTAACTATTTTATTCCAAATGAAGTTTGTTCTTACAATCTATATCTTAGATTTGATTCTTGTGGGCCTGTAGTTCAGGGTCCTATTTTCTCTGTGGTTTCTGTTTATTTACTTGATCCCTTTGTCCACCTCTTTTTTTTTTTTTTTTTTTTTTGGTTTTGGGGTTTGAACTCAGGTCCTGGGTGCTGTCCCTGAATCTTTTTCTGCTCAAGCCTAATGCGCCACAATAACATTTCTGGTTTTCTGGTGGTTAATTGGAGATAAGAATCTCATGGACTTTCCTCTTGTATTGGCTTTGAACTATGATCCTCAGATCTAAGTTCTGAAGTAGCTAGAATTACAGGTGTGAGCCACTAGCTCCTGGCAAAATAATCACTCTCTTAAAGGATGCTGTTCAGTTTATTCTCTGTCAAACACAAGGTTGTAGTTGTGTGTGTGTGTGTGTGTGTGAAATTGTGGTATTCTTTTGTTCTGTTTATACATCTAATACTATTTATTGAGTATGCCTGTGTTCCTCCAAGCAAGGGTGGGTGTGCCTACAACAACAAACGAGTAAATTGTATAGCCTGTGAAATGCAATACAGTAACTGGTGGTAGGGAAAGTGGGGGTGGTAGGGAAAGTGAAGTTCATTGTCCAGAAGTGAGAGGAGCAGGAACAGAAGAGGAAGATGGTTCTAAGACATGCAGACATTTAGGTTTCTTTTGCTCATGGCTTGTGCCCTACTACTTGAGTCACAGTTCCACTTTTAGCTTTTAGTTGTTAATTGGAGATAAGAATCTCATATGCTTTCCTTCCTGGTCTGGCTTTGAATCGTGATCCTCAGAGCTCCACATTGAAAGTAGCTAGGATTATAGGTATGAGCCACCGTTACCTGGCTAAGAAGTTATTTTTAAGGTGGAAAAAAAGACTGTGGTTGTTAGGTATGTTATATGAAAGAAGTCCTGTAGGTTTAGAAGGATGGAGTTGCCATCAATTGAAAAGGATGTTAGAGTGAAAGGCTATGGCAGAGTTAGGCTTTGGCCATTTCCCCATAGGTGATGTCTAGGAGGTAGTTGGATGTTCAGTTTAGGGTGGATCTGGGAGTTTTTTGTTTTTGCCTTTTAATCTGGGATAGAGGTAAAAATTTAACTTCTTAGTATATTCGTGGAACTTAAAATGATAAGATTAAATGGATCATCAAAGTCATCAGTATAGGTAATAACAGAACCTGGGCAGACTCTCCAGCTTCATGAATTTGGAGAGAAGGGGGAGACAAAGGTCACAGAAGGTTTGATGAGATAGGAATACTAAGATAGGCAGAGTCAGTGGACATTGTCTGCCAGAAGTCATATAACTGTCAAATGCTGGTGATATTTCAAACCTTGCAAGCTAAATGTACACAAAACATGGTTTAAGTGGTAGAGTGCTTGCCTTAGTAAGCTTGAGGCCCTAAATTCATTCCTCTATACCATACAAAACAAAACAAAAACTTAAGAGGCATTGAAAACCAAATTGTTGATTTTCTGAAATACTGAATTCTGTCTTAAATTAGTTTAGAGACCAAGAATTTACTTGATGTTCTTGAATCAACATGCCCAAAATTGGGGATATCATGTTATGGTTTCTCCCCACCAATTTGTAACTGCTTTAGTGAAAATTGATATTATTTGGGCTTTGCTTCACACAGATTGACATATTATATATATATATATATACACACATATATATATGTATATATATATATATATATATATATTTAAGCCTGCCATATAGTAGGTATAATTTTAGCTAGGCCTTGTGGCACATACCTATAATCTTAGCTGGCTGAAGCATCAAGGCTAGAGTGAGGTTACATAGTGAGATTCTTAAAAAAACATAATCAGAATCTTCTCCCTCCTGTGTAGTGTTTGTGAATGTGTGCCAGTCCTGGGGTTTTAAATCAGGGTCTGTATTCTGTCCTAACCCTTTTTTTTTTTTTTTTTTTTTGCTCAAGGCTAGTGCTCTACAACTTGGGCCACAGCTCCACTTCTGCCTTTTTGATGGTTAATTGGAGGTAAGAGTCTCATAGACTTTGCTGCCTTTGCTGGCTTTGAACTATGATCCTAGATCTCAGCCTCCTGAATAATTAGAATTATAGGTGTGAGCCACCAGCACTCAGCAAAAAAAATTAAAAATTAAAAAAGGCTTAATCTTATTTTAAACAGAATTGTGAGCTCCTTGAAGAATCTTAGTTTAAGGAAAGTTTATTATCCATGATATTTTGTTTTATATCCATAGGTGAAATAAATGGTTTGGTTAATTTCAGATTTAATGCTAGATATAGACACAGATTATAATTAGTACAGATGAATATAATAATCTTGGGCTTGAACTCAGGGCCTGGACACTGTCTCTGAGCTTCTCTTGCTCAAGGCTAGCTCTCTACCACTTTGAGCCACAGTGCCACTTCTGGCTTTTTCTGTTTATGTGTTACTGAGGAATTGAACTCAGGGCTTCAGGCATGCTAGGCAAGCACTGTACCATTAAGCCACATTCCCAGCCCCCAGATGAATATAATTTAATGAAACTTCCATGAATTGCTTGTATTTGTGTGTGTGTGTGAGTGTGTGCGCATGAATGCGCACACGTGCCGATACCAGCAGCTAGCATGGGTTTTTGCTCACCACTGAAGCTCCTACCAGTTCTGAGACTCCATGAATTTTTTCTGTTGGTCCGTAAATTTTTACATGTCTATTTTTCTTTTCTTTTCTTTTCTTTTTTTTTTGGGTCCGGTTATGGGGCCTGAACTCTGGGCCTGGGCGCTGTCCCTCAGCTCTTCAGCTCAAGGCTAGCGCTCTACTGCTTGAGCCACAGCGCCACTTCCGGCTTTTTTCTTTTTGCTTATGTGGTGCTGAGGAATTGAACCCAGGGCCTCAGGCATGCAAGGCAAGCGCTCTACCACTAAGTCACCTTCCCAGCCCCTACATGTCTATTTTTCTAACAGATTATTTCACTACTCTTCCATTTTTACTAGTAAAGAGCCATCAATCATAAATGTATTAGACTTCAATGTGACTTTGCTGTCCCCTAGCTCTCAAGCAGTATGCTTTTATCTGATTCTTACTGTCCACTTTGATATGCTACAGAATTTTAGTTTTGAGTATGTATGAACATTCAAAGTGTACATGTTTGTCTACTTCCCAGACTTTTGTCAGCTTACATGAGGAGTTGTGTAGGTCATATAACAACACTGCAGTATTAAGAATTTAATATATTTTGTATGTAAGATTTAAGGAGCACAGCTTAATGACAAGATGGGGTAAAAGAGAAAGCATGTACTACAGTGTTTGAGAATTTTGCACTTTGGAGAAAATAAAACATTCAGGAAAATAAACATTTTTGTTAGAACTTGGACACAAATAGCTAAGTGAATAGTATTTGGATACATATTTATATGTACATCTAAAGTCAACCATACTCACCCTCACTTACCTTCTCTTTTGCTGTCGCCTCCCCTCCCCCTTGTCCAACTGGCACGTACCACCCAATACAGCCTATTTTACTTTCTGTGGTTCATCCCTCCAATTTTAAACTTACATTAATTGCACAAGGGGTTGTAATTCACAATTCATATATTATAATTTAGACGAGCCTCAACTATTTATGAAGTGAATTATAAATTTAAATTGCAGTTTATTTTTATTTTTGTCAGTCATGGGGCTTAAACTCAGGGCCTGGGCACTGTCCCTGAACTTTTTGCTCAAGGCTCGTGCTTCAACTCTTTGAGCACCACTCCTGTTTTCTGGTGGTTAATTGGAGATGAGTCTCATGAGCTTTTTCTGCCTGGGCTGGCTTCCAACCAAGCTCCTCAGATCTCAGCCTCCTGAGTAGCTAGGATTACATGCATGAGCCACCAGTGCTCAGCTGTGAATTCTTAAGGCTTATCAAGCAACAGATACAGCCAAGAATGAGTGAGTCCTAGTTGTTCAGCATCTGTTCCTTCATATTGTTGACTGAGTGGTCCTTCCCACCTGTTCTAGATTGGACATTTTACAACTGTTCTGGTCACTGGAAATAGTGAGTGAAATAAATATAGTCTCTTCTTTCAACATTTGTATTTGGGTACAGGGATTCTCTAACTGGTTCATGGGTCCTGGGAGTTCTCAAACCATGAAAGTACGGTGGAGTTTTCCAGAGCCTTCACATTCTTCTCACAGTCATTATGGGGGCTTTACAAGGTATATGAAATATAATGGCAATTAAAAATTTTCAAAATTATTGGCTTATTTTCTAATATATATATATATATATATATATATCAATATATATATATCAATACATATAAATTACTTAAAGTGTTTTGGATCCCCAGTTCTTAAAAACAGCCGGGCGCTGGTAGCTCATGCCTGTAATCCTAGCTACTTAGGAGGCTGACAGCTGAGGATCATGGTTCAAAGCCAGCCTGGGCAGGAAAGTCCATGAGACTTTTATCTCCAATAAACCACTAGAAAACTGGATGTGGTGCCGTGGTTTAAGTGGTAGAGTGCTCGCCTTGAGCTGAAGAGTTGAGGGGTAGTGTCAAGGCCCAGAGTTCCAGGCCTGACCGACTTAAAAAAAAAAACCCAA
Organism: Dipodomys spectabilis; assembly: GCF_019054845.1. NCBI lineage: Eukaryota > Metazoa > Chordata > Mammalia > Rodentia > Heteromyidae > Dipodomys > Dipodomys spectabilis. Next base: position 274,487 of record NW_024870842.1, on the reverse strand, counting down.
AACCAACAAAGGGAAATCAAACTCAACAATTAGGACTCGATGAATTTCTCTTAAAATGCAAAGCAAAACATTGGGTTTATGAGAACAAACATTTGTGACTGGAAGATAGATGTAGAGAGAGTCAGTATCAGAATTCTAGAATGAGAAGAATCAAAGAATAATTCAGAGCAAAGTCTACTGAGATAAAAGGCTTGAGCCTTTGGATGGAAAAGACTTACGTAGTCTTTGGCAAGAGTGTTTAAAGACATACCTGTTGATTATTCCTTACGTAAATAAAATACTTGAGTCTCTTAAGTGTGGCTCATTTTGGATGACTTTTTGTGTGGATTTTGGAATTATTTGTATAGACTTTCTATTGACTAACTATTGCTAATATAGAAATCGAAAATACTCAATTCTTTTTTGAATGTCATATAATTTTGGGATTTCAGAGCATTTCAGATTTAGGGATGTTAGGTGTCAGATTTAGGTTGTCCTTTATGTTTGAGTGAAAAATTCTTACAAACAAAGCTCTAGAAGTAACCTGTTTGTCGTAAAAGATTACCTGAAAACCAGTAAGAACAAAAGTGGTATGAGATTTTTTTACCTACATGTTGTTATACTGCATGTTACTATAACCGTGTTACATGTGAAATGTGAAATTTATAAGGATTCTAGATAAGGGGCAGGAGTTGGCTCAATGGTAGAGTGCTTGCCTTGCATGCATGAGGCCCTGGGTTCTATTCCTCAGCACCACATAAGCAGAAAAAGCCGGAAGTGGCGCTTATGGCTCAAGTGGTAGAGCACTAGCCTTGAGCTGAAGAGCTGAGGGGCAGTGCCCAGGCCCAGAGTTTAGGCCCCACGACCAACAAAAAACAAAAAGGATTCTAGATAGTAAAATAGGATGTAAAATTGTGTCCATAGAATTTACTTCATTGAGGAAAGTCTGTTTAAACCATTTTGTATTCCCACAGATTTCCAGAGTTCTACAGGCTTAGTTCCTTTGATTTCTTTTTAGGAGGGTTTGAGCTCAGGGCCTCCTGCTTGCTAGGCAGATGCTCTGCCACTTGAGACGTGCTTCCCCTCTCCCAAACCCTTCCACAGAACTCACATGATATACTTAGATAGTTCCAGTATGGAGGATATATTACGCTATGGCAAATTGTTTCTCCTTTTGGCTGAAGAAAGGCAGTAGGAGGTTTAGGGGCCCCAAGATAATGACTTACAGTACTATAAAAACGTGGATCTGTGAGTGTCCTACTGACAAATTCATAAAAGAAATAACTGCCATAGCCAGGCACTGATGGCTCACACCTATAATCCTAGGGATTACATGATCCTAGGATCATGGTTAGAAACCAGCCCAGGCAGAAAAGTCCATGAAACTCTTGATCTCCAATAAACTACTCAGAAAAAGCTGCAAGTGGCACTGTGTGGCTCAAGTGGTAAAAGAGCTAGTCTTGAGCACAAAGAGGCCTAGGGGACAGCGCCCAGACCTAAGGGTCACCCCAGGAATGGCAAAAAACAAACCCTAAAAACTGCCACAGACTGATGTTTACACTGGTACCTTAAAATTATTTTTGCTCTCTATATCTTCTTATTCTCACACAACTCCCCCTCACCCCTCAAAGTGACTGCTTCCAGAGAAATAGAAAACTGATAGAAACTTTAGCCAAATATAGCCTAAACAAGATATACATTGTTCTTATCATAGAGAAATCTCCTAACTTCTAACAAAGTCTAGTTCCATTTAAGTTCACCTTCTCCCCTGCTTCCTACCTTAGTAAGAATTTGCTTTTTCTATTTTTATTTTTGCAGTGCTGGAGATTAAATTTATGGCCTTCATACATACCCTAGGCAGTCTTGTTTTGTTTTGTTGTTTTGGTGTCCGGTCGTGGGGCCTGAACTCTGAGCCTGGGCGCTGTCCCTCAGCTCTTCAGCTAAAGGCAAGTGCTCTACCACTTGAGCCACAGCGCCACTTCCAGCTTTTTTCTTTTTGCTTATGTGGTGCTGAGGAATCGAACCCAGGGCCTCATGCATGCAAGGCAAGCGCTCTACCACTGAGCCACCTTCCCGGCCCCTTCCTTATAGTCTTAGATAATATCCCTGCCGTAGCACTGTTTTTAATGTGATTTCTACCCTAAATTTTCAGGGTTGCTTTTGCAGAAGCTACCTCCATATTGCCTGGATTGGGACCTGCCATTATTATTATTATTATTTTTTTTTTTTTTGGGTCCGGTCGTGGGACCTGAACTCTGGGCCTGGGCGCTGTCCCTCAGCTCTTCAGCTCAAGGCTAGCGCTCTACCACTTGAGCCATAGTGCCACTTCCGGCTTTTTTCTTTTTTGCTTATGTGGTGCTGAGGAATCGAACCCAGGGCCTCATGCATGCAAGGCAAGCGCTCTACCATTGAGCCACCTTCCCAGCCCCCTGCCATTATTTTTTTTAGTTTTACCTTTTTTTTTTTTCCTTCTGGTGGTAGTACTGGTGTTTGAACTCAGGTCCTCATGCTTGTTGGGCATATGCTCTGCCACTTGAATCTAGGTTTGACTCTAGAATTTTTACTGTCTTGCCTCATGTTGGAGGGTTTGTATACAGATTAATGGTTTTCAGATTGTGCTATAAGGCTCTGTTTAGTTTTGTGGGAATTGGTCAATAAATATATTTTGCTTATTATAGATAATCAGTCATTTGTTTTATGTATTACAGATTTTAAGGTACCAGTCCATGGCAGTTCTTTTATGAGCCACATTCCCAGTCCTTATTAATGTTTCCTTACCATATGATTGAAATTATTTAAAATTACTTGCACCTTGATGTGTGTAATGATGAAAAATACTTGTATGTTCTTTTATTTCCAAGAACAGTTAATCTCAGCTGTATGGAGGTTTGTCTATATACCAAGCAGCTTTCCAATGGACACAAACTGGGTATTCTGTAATTCATTTGTGATACTATATTGCCGTGAAGTTAGCTTGTACAGGTTGAACTTTCAGTCTATCAAGATTGAGACCCACATGTGAAATGAAAGTTTCAGCAAGGATTTATTTTAGTATGACAGGATGAAAGAAACATTTTTGCTTACCAGGTAGGAAATGGCCTTTATACTTTCTGATCTGGGACAATATGCCCTAATCCTTACATAGTGGTTTTGGGTGGATAAGATGGGTGGATGGGTACTGTTCACTATTCTAAAACAAAATGGAGATGAGATCGAGGCCCACTCAAAACAGGGACTGTAGGTGATTTTAGAACTTCTTATCAGAATGTTTTCCAGTTCCCTGCCTTTCTACCCTTTGTAGCGTTTACACCTTTATTTTGTCTTGTCCAGTTTGCTGTCTTAGCTGATGCTCTACCACTTGAACCACACCTCTGACCCTTTATTAAAAGAAATGTAGTCTCCTGGACTTTCTGTCCAAGCTGGGTTTGATCCCCAATCCTGAAGAGCTTTACAGGGTTGTTCAGCACTTTTCCTTCAGGTTTCTACAGTAGTTTCCTGTCAGGTCCTTTTTCTGGACTTTTCTGCTGCATTACTTATTAGTCTTTACTAGACCTATAACTTCTGCAACCAAACCATTTTTCAGAATTATATTCAGGAAAAGTTATCTATTGGTCCATCATAGATAGTTAATTCATTAAACACATATTCCATAGTCTTCCTGATTTCTCTGTCTGCCCACTAATATTCTTTTTATAACCTGCTTTACAATGAATATCCTTTTTATCTGATAACATTTCTTTATTTAGACTTTTTTATTTTACAAGTTAAGACAATATTAAAGGGTAATACCATAATGTTTTGATTTAAGAGAGCATCTGTTTAAACTTTGTACCAAACCAGAGATACAGGCTTTCGAAATAGAGCTTTAGGTGAATAGGCTTTAGGTAATATAGTACTTTCGGTAAATTCTGAAATTTTGCTGATTTTAGACTCTGTAGACTTAGTGAAATGTAGTTTTGGCGAAATGTTTAGCAGTTAAAACCAAAGTAAGAAAATATATCTTGTTAAAATTTTTATTTAATTAATTAATTTACTTTTTGGGTGTTGAACCTGGGTGCCCAAGGGTAGTGCTCTACCACTTGAGCCACAGTACCACTTCTGGCTTTTTCTGAGTAATTTATTGGAGATAAGATTCTCACAGACTTTCCTGCCTAGGCTTTGAACAGAGACCCCTAGCTCTCAGCCTCCTGAGTAACTAGGATTACAGGCGTGAGCCACTAGCACCTGGCAAGAATTTTAAATTATTGCTGTGCCAAAAATTAGTTAAATGATGGATGATCTCTGGAAGGAATCCTTCCTTTTCCTATGTATCCAGAACCCACAAATTCTAGGTCTCTCCATAGTTTGTGACCTCAGGCAGTTAACTCAAATTCTGGAATGTATATCATCTATGATATATACATATATACATAATTTACTAATCTCAATCCAAGCAAAAGCCATTTGAAGCTGGAAATAATCACTTTACAGCTGGAATATTTGCCAAGTGATGGGACCTGGTTGCATTTTTACTGTCTTGACTCATATGTTGGAAGATTTTTGTACAGATGAATGGTTTTTAGATTGTGCTATACGGCTCTGTTTAATTTGGGGGGAGTTGGCCAACAAATATCTTTTGTTTATGGATAACTAGTCATTCCTTTTGTTTTAGAGACTTGGGTCTCATCTCTTGTTTGGAATAGTATTTCTGCCTAAAATATATGATGTTTTCTTCTAGAAAAACGAAGCCTTATATAGAATTAGTAGATATCAGACTATAAAAATATGGGTAAGTCTAGTTTATGAGGCAGAGAGTCTTTTTATTTGTTCCCAAGGATGATTTGGATAGCCAGTTACAGGAGGTTGAGGCAGTTAAACACATGATAGGGTTGAAATTTATTGCTGAAAGTGGGCAATCACTGCATTGGACTCTTACTCTTAGTTCTTGTTTTTAAAGGCTGTCCTAAGCATGATGAAATGACAGGTTAAGCTTCTGAATGCTTAGGCTGATGCAATGCCAGTCTGAGGCCACAGGACTTTATGGGGCAAGGGTAATGCTTGTTAAAAAAACAAAACAAAACAAGCTACTCTTGGTTTAATGGCTTAGTTAAAATGGCTTTCTCAGAGAATATAATTCCAATTTGGAAGCTGAAGTATATGTGTCTTCTATGTGTTTACTACTCTCACTGCAGAGGAAAGGGGTGTGGACAATTTGCCACCAAGTGGGGAAGACGTGGAGGAGTGAGTGAGCATTGAGGAAATTGGTAGTTGACGCCTGTTTGAATACTGCACTTACTGGCTGAATACTGCACTTACTGGCTGAATTAGGGAGAATGCTTTCATCCTGAAAGCAAGAGTTCACAGGATTAACTTGGAAAATGTATTCCACATGGAGAAGACGCTTCTCTGGCCATACATTCCCCACAACCTGTATAGGTTTTTGATTGAGAGCTATGAAATCATGGTTCTACCTAAAGGAACTGGTGGATGTGTTAGAGGCATGGTGTCTCCGGGCAGGGGCAGCAAGGGCTGGGTGGAGGCGTGGGTCTTGCCAGTTCCTGCCGCCCTGGTCTGCCTCACCCTCACTGGGCCTAAGGCCAGCCCTGAGTTTTCCCTCCTTTTCCTCTGGCTCAGACCATCCCTCTGACCCAGCCTTACTCTGTCCTTGCTTTCCCCAGTCCTGCCCTTCTCAGCCTCCGCCCTGGCGCGGTGAGCCAGGCACTTGGGTTTTGCCTGCTTTCTTAGCCTTAGGCACTTGGGCTCAAATTGCTGTGGGGTGGGTGCGCAAGCCATCCAGCCAGTGCTGTGGTACTCCAGCCCCTGCCTCTCTCCCCCTACACGCTTGGCAGGAGGTGGGGTGGAGGGGGCTAGCCAGCCCTTGAATCCCAGCCAGGCAAACTTGGGAGGCTGATGAAGGGTTTGGGCACAGCGGACAGCTTACCCTGCTCCCATTTTTGGAGATGCAGGCGAATTTGTACTCCCTCTGAGTTGTGGCCACCTCCTGCGTATCGGAGGCCTCATTGCTCCACTCAGTTGCTTCTCAGGAGTGGCTGCATGAAAGGAGCCTGACCTCGGACAGCCTTTGAGCCTTCTGCTCTGTGGAAGCTAAGTGTCTAGGAGAGGTAGGCCTCTGTCACAGATTGTGCCAAGCCGTGAGCTGTCTCGCTTCTCAAGACAGGAAAGCCTGCCCTGCCCCTTTCTGAACTCCTAGAGGGGAGTCTTGCTTACTTTACCAGCGGCTAGGACAAGGAAGAGAAAGGGTACTGAAATTAAAGGACCAAGTTCCTGGAAAATGTAATAGTTGTAAAAACCTGTGGAATCTGAATCTGGGAATGGCTGCTGTGCGACTTAGCCCTTTCTGAGGTTGGCAGTGATGTTTCAGTTGAGCTGTTGTACTTTCTTTGTTTAGATCAAATGAAGTTATGTCATAACTTGGGTGGTTCTTGGTTCCTTCTGCAAGACTGCTTTATGGTTGGATCCCTTTTCTGGTTTAAGATGGAGCTGGTGTCCTTTGGAGCTGTCAGAGGTTTTTTTTTGTTTCTTTTTAAAGCAGTTTTCAGCCCTGCTACTTCCATTCACAAGAAATATTGGTAGCATTTTATTTGTTGTTCACACTTTGAACTTGCTAAAAATTTTGGAAAATAGCCCAAGTAATTTTTGATAAATGTTATAACTTTTGGTAGTCAAGAATTACACCTTTTTTTTTTTTTTGCTCGTCCTGGTGCTTGAATTCAGGGCTAGGGTTCTGTTCCTGGGTGTCTTTTGCTCAAGGCTGGCACTCTACCTCTTGAGCCACTGTGCCCTTTCTGGCTTTTTCTGTTTATGTGATACTGAGGAATCTAACCCAGGACATTGTGCATGCTCCGCAAGCACTCTACTACTAGGCCACATTCCCAGCCCAACAATGTTTTTCTTATTCAGAGGCCTGAGTGTCCTTTGTGAATTGCTATTTGGTTTATTCTGAAAGGGTTTGGTTTAGATTAGACTTTTTTTGTTTAAGGACCCTCTTAAATTTTTGTGTGTGTATGCTCATGTGTGTGCGCACACATGCATACCTGTACCAGGACCTGAATTGCCTGTGTTTTTTCACTTAAGGCAGGTATTCTACCAGTTGAGCCACAGCTCCAGTTAGTTCATTGGAGATAAGAGCCTCTTGGATTCTATCATGGCAGTGTTTGAACCCCAGTTCTCAGATCTAAGCCTCCTGAATAGCTAGGATTATAGACATGAGCCCCAGCACCCAGCTTCAAGGAACCACTTTCTGTTCACGTAGGTGAACAGCATGGAATGGGTCACAGGCACACAGGCAGGGTGTTTGCAATGCTAAGTTCACTGTTTTATGAGTGACATAAATCAATATATGTATAAAGTATTTACTCAGCGATGGTGGATTTCAGGAGAGCTCCTTTACACAGAATTCTTTTGTCAGTTTTCCTGGATTATACAAGGCTCTAGGTGAGAGTTCATATTTTGTTATGCTGTGTGTGTGTGTGTGTGTGTTTGTGTCTGTGTGTGTCTGTGTCTGTTTATGTCTGTGAGAACTGCTGTATGCTAAATACCTCTGACACTCTTTGGAGATGGAGTCTTATGGTGTATGCCAGGTTGGCCACTTACCCCTTGCCTCAGATTCCTGCATGCTGGAATTACAGTTGTTTGCCAGTAATCCTGTTCTTTTAACACTTGTTGCCTGTTGAGCTTTGAAACTAAGCAATTATTATTATTTTTTTTGAGGGGACATCTTTAGCCACTTTCCTCATTTACAGTATCATTGGTAACAACTTGAATCCCTGGCCACATTCATAACCAGCACATACACATATACTTCATATTTACTTCTCACCATTACTCCTCTCCTCCCCCACACTCATCCTAGGGCTTGAACTCCAGATCTGGCTGGTGCTCTACCATTTGAGCTATTCTAGCTTTTTGGTAGTTAATTGGAGATCAGAACTCAGTAGCTTTCCTGACCAGGCTGGCTTTGAACCAAGATCCTCAGATAACAACTTCCTGAGTAGCTAGGATTACAGATGTGAGCCACTGGCCTTGGCTCTTCCATTACCCTTATCCTTCCACTGTATCCCCATTTATATCTTTCTTGTAATCTTTAAAATGGGTTTCATGTGTTTTTTTTTTCATATATACTTACAGGCAGTGTACTTTGATCATATTGTCTTCTCCTCCTCTCATCCTTTCTTCCCCCCTCCCTTCCTCTTAGGAGTCCCCTGCTCCAGAAGTCCTCAGTGTTCATTTCTGGTTTTTTTATTAATCACTACTTTTTTTTGGGGGGGGGGTCCAGTCGAGGGGCATGAACTCTCTGGGCCTGGGCGCTGTCCCTCAGCTCTTTAGCTCAAGGCTAGCACTCTACCATTTGAGCCACAGCGCCACTTCTGGCTTTTTTTTTTCTTCTGCTTATGTGGTGCTGAGGAATCGAACCCAGGGCCTCAAGCATGCAAGGCAAGCGCTCTACCACTGAGCCACCTTCCCAGCCCTAAATTACTATTTTTTAAGGCACAATTTCCACAGATAAAAAAATGCCACATTGAGTATTTATTTGAGTCAGGTTTACTTTGCTTAACATGACATATTTTTAGTTCTGTCCACTTTCCTACAAATAACAATTTCAGTCTCATGGTTGAATAATACTTGGTAGTGTGTATATGCCACATTTTCTTTATACATCTCTTACCATCACTTTTTAAGTTATTTGAAACAGAGTAATGAATAACTGAGAGAAAATGTTAAATTTGACGTTTTAATTTTGTGGAAAGATGGCATTGTGTAAGTACTGGGAGTGCACTTTTAGGGGTATCATAACCTGTTTAATCTTTTGTCACTGCCAGGACAAGGTTATCACCTATCATATCTTATAGAGAATAGGTGCTTGTTTTGTTTGGTTCAGCCTCGCTGGTTAGTTGATTGATCAGTTTCTTCTAGTGATATTTTTACCTAATGCTTAATCTGCTTCACGTTTCAGGTGCCATGAATCCCTGTTAATTGTATTCCTCATTTTAGTACAGTGTTATGTGTATCTGAATAGTGTTTATCCTCCTGATTGCTTTCTTCTATTTTTTTTATGTTTTATTTTTACTCTTTTCTGACGCTCTGTACTGGATTTATATTGTAGAATGAGGTCCTGCTTCTGAATATTGAACTAGCCAACTTGTATTTAAAAATGTTCTTTTCCTTATCTCCCTTCAGTTTTGAGATGAGCACTAATTAGTAGGAAAAATAAATACTTAATATGCTTTGGGGGAGACTCACCAGATGAAGATGGATTATGGGATGGCAGCATACCCTTGACCTTGCACATCATTCCTAAAACAATAGTAGTTATCAAGCCAGTATGCTGATGATCTTTGGCATACGCGCTGCGTAGAATTTATGACTCTTGAGCTACAGATAGCTGACTTTGAATTGGAAAAATGATTAAGGCCTTTTGGAGAAGAGAATGGGACAGAATACAGTTAAAATTTGTTGTACTTAAGATCCTTTTTCAATCTTCTTAGTTTTTTATGGTAATTTCTACTTTAGCTTTCTTAATCTAGATTCTTAGTACTTTTTTTTTTTTTTTTTGGATCTGATCGTGGGCCTGAACTCTGGGCTCTTCAGCTCAAGGCTAGCGCTCTACCACTTGAGCCACAGCGCCACTTCCGGCTTTTTTTTTTCTGCTTATGTGGTGCTGAGGAATAGAACCCAGGGCCTCATGCATGCAAGGCAAGCACACTACCACTGAGCCACCTTCCCAGCCCCTCTTAGTACTTTTTAATAAGGAAAATTAGAAGATTTATATTAGCACAACTTAGTTGTACAAAGGAATGTTTCGCTGTGATATTTCCATATATGCATACAATGGACCCCATCAACCTCCCTCCCCCCTCTTATCTTTCCTCCCACTCTTGAACTGGGGTTTGAACCTAGCCCTTGGTCAGCTTGCTTGTTCCATTGGTGCGATTTTAACTGCTCTGGAACATGAAAAGGCTTATCCAGTATCCAGCTCCTAATAATAAAATGCAGAGTTAGTGTATCTGTTTTGTTTGTATATGCTTTGTTTAGTCCTTTTTACTTGCCTATTCTTACTTTGTTCACAATTTTGTATGAACATTTAAAGGTATTTTAGGCATGTAAACATTTATAAAAAGAAGTTACAATTATTTTTCTCTTTTATTTACTCACTTATTTTTTATTACAGAAATGAGCCGTCAGACTGCTACAGCACTACCTACTGGTACCTCCAAGTGTCCACCATCCCAGAGGGTGCCTGCCCTGACTGGCACAACTGCATCTAACAATGACTTGGCGAGTCTTTTTGAGTGTCCCGTCTGCTTTGACTATGTGTTACCACCCATTCTGCAGTGTCAGAGTGGCCATCTTGTTTGTAGCAACTGTCGCCCCAAACTCACATGTTGTCCAACTTGTCGGGGCCCATTGGGATCCATTCGCAACTTGGCTATGGAGAAAGTGGCCAATTCAGTACTTTTCCCTTGTAAATATGCCTCTTCTGGATGTGAAATAACTCTGCCACACACAGAGAAAGCCGACCATGAGGAGCTCTGTGAGTTTAGGCCTTATTCCTGCCCGTGCCCTGGTGCTTCCTGTAAATGGCAAGGCTCTTTGGATGCTGTGATGCCACATCTGATGCATCAACACAAGTCCATTACAACCCTACAAGGAGAGGATATAGTTTTCCTTGCTACAGACATTAACCTTCCTGGTGCTGTTGACTGGGTGATGATGCAGTCCTGTTTTGGCTTTCACTTCATGTTAGTCTTGGAGAAACAGGAAAAATACGACGGTCACCAGCAGTTCTTTGCAATTGTACAGCTGATAGGAACACGCAAGCAAGCTGAAAATTTTGCTTATCGACTTGAGCTAAATGGTCATAGGCGGCGATTGACTTGGGAAGCGACTCCTCGGTCTATTCATGAGGGAATTGCAACAGCCATTATGAATAGCGACTGCCTAGTCTTTGACACCAGCATTGCACAGCTTTTTGCAGAAAATGGCAATTTAGGCATCAATGTAACTATTTCCATGTGTTGAAATGGCAATCATTTTCTGGCCAGTGTTTAATTTCACAGAGAATAAGGCACCCATCTGCCTGCTAATCTGAAACTCTTGGTAGATGGAAGGTCTACACATGAAGGTAAATAAGAAGAAAGGCTGTTAAATACAGGAAACAGTTGCATGTAGTAACACTAATATATTTAAAAATAAGTCAACAGTAAACCACTGAAAAAAATATATATACACCCAAGATGGGCATCTTTTGTATTAAGAAAGGAAGCAGTGTAAAATAATTCTGGATTTTGTGTTCGTTGTAGATTGGTTATATTGTTGAAAAATTTTTTGCGCGAGTGTGTGTGTGTGTGTGAGTGAGTGAGTGTGTGAGTGTGTTTCCTTTAACTGACAAGCCATCTGAGTGGTCTCAGACCACTGCTACCCCCCTTTGTGAGTCAATACATAGTGCTGCTGTGTTTTTGTTTTGTTTTGGTGTGTATGTATATTTGCTAGTTTTTATTCTAGTTTTTCATTAAATAAATTTGACTTCTGTAATTCAGGTTTTTTCTCAATTTTTTTGTACCTTTTTAAAGTTAATTTTTTTGATATGCATAATTGTTTATGTAAGAGGTTATGTTCAGTACATTTTCTTTTCCCTGACTAATCAGTTCATTAGAAATATTCTGAAGATACAAGTTCCAGAAAGGGAAGGTAACATTAGAACAGTTTCAGCTCTGTGGAATAGCTACAAGATGGTCTTTCATTCTCCTTATTATTATCTCTTCTATTGAGTTCTGCTTGCAGGCTTTTCTTTGAAAAGTTAAGAAACACATTCTGATTTATATAAGTACTGAAAAAAAATCAGGCTTTTCCCTCCCCCAAATGTCTTGGGCAAATCACATGTTTAAAAATTGTTCTTGTATTTATTGGTTTTACAAAAGAAGGCATCATCATACAGTATTTGTAATTTAAGGCAAATCATTTGTTGAAAAAGGAAGTTTGCAAAAATGTTTTTGGTCTTTTATAACTCATTAAAAGATTATCTGCAAATTAAAAAATCTTAATGTGTCTGCTTTAGCTCTAAATTTGATGAAATCCAAACCATTCTGTATTTTATGTAGCAGAAAGCAGTAGTGTGTGTCATTTTGAAGTGTGGTGGCTTTATTCTGAAACACAGCAAGATTGAGTATATGGAGTCCCTTTCATTGCCCTTCATTTTGATTCTAACCAGGAAATTAGAAGACAGACTAATTAAAATGTTGATCACTTTCCCCTCAAAACAATAAAGGCAAGTTAATTTAGCATAGAGGTTAAGAGTCATGACTTTGCAGCCAGACTTCCAGGATGCCAATCTATCTAGTCTCTACTCCACTTACTAGCTTTGTGACTTGGCCATATAGAGCAAATTATGGTAGCTATCTTGAAGGTTAAGTGTGGTACAAGTTTGTACCTGAAGTTTTTACCTGATAAGTGTTCAACAAATGTTCGTTGCTATTATGCTTCTATCTATAGTTAACTTTCTAATTATCTATCCTTAGGCAGAAGGTAAAGATTTGAAATTGTGGGGCCTGAATGGCCAGAGATAATTTTGTGTGATACTAATTCTTTAACCTTTTAATTTAATTTATTGGATATCCCAAGCATAGCAAATCAAAAGTTAACTTGGACTTAAAAAAAAATTCTACAAGTCTGGATTAAGAAGTATACTTTTGGTAGTTGTTTGAAGGAAAGAAGATTGCTTAGTCTCTCCTCTATATCAGCAATATATTTTGTATGTATGTATGTTTGCCAGTACTAGGATTTGAACTCAGGGCCTGGGTGATTGTTCCGTAGCTTTTTCATTTAAGGCTAGTGCTCTGCCACTTGAGTCATCGTACATTTGCTTCTGATTCTTTTGGTAGGAAGTTAATTGGAGATAAGAGCCTCATGGTTTTTCTGTCTGGGCTGGCTTTGAACTGTGATCCTTATGTCTCAACTTCCTAGCATGAGCCACTGGCTTCTGGCAGCATTATGTTTTAAATGGGTTATAATCTGTTTACATAGCTATTTTTGGAGTGAAAAAAATATTTCAGCCATAAATTTCTATCCAGGTTTAATCTGTTTAAATGTGTGCTTTGTTCTTTAGTACATTGAATATGTTTACAAAAGTTATGTTTTTGTGGTCTTAATATTTTAATGTTTTTGATTAAAAATATGTACACAGCAGTGCCAGTGGTTCACACCTGTAATCCAGCTAGCTACTCAGGATGGTAAGACCTGAGTATTGGCAGTTTGATGGTAGCGTAGGCAGGATAGTCTGAGACTCTTTATTTTTTGAGCTATCAAAAAAGCCAGAAGCGGAGTTGTGGCTCGAGGTAAAATTTTAGCCTTGAGCAAAGAAGCTCAGGGGCAGTGCCTGGGCCCTGAGTTCAAGCTCCACAACTGGCATCAAAAAAACCATATTGCATAGGTTTTGAAATCTCAGAATGACACACCCAATAGCAACCTGTAATCTTAACATGAGTTCAGAGATGGCTTAACTTATTTTTCTAGTTTTTTAAGTGCATGTACAAGTACTTATATATGCTAATTAAAAATACTAAGACTGTATATTATGTAAACAACTACACAGCATTTACTGTAATCTCTGGAAGGGCAGGAGTGGCGGCATGTTTCCGTAATTGTGGTGCTGGGGAAGCTGAGGAGGAAGAGGTGGACAGATCTGTCTCAGAGAAAAACAAAATACTTGGGAAAACATAATTTATGTAACTTTGGTAGCATTAGCCAATTTCTTGTGCTGTGTTTGAACAATAATAATAATTTCTGTTAATGTCCTTGCCCCTTCTTTTGTTCTTTCAGATTTTGAGGTAGGTGTAGATGGCAACTCTTCTTTCGTTTTTTACTACTCATGTTTATATGCATTGCTAGGCTCTCCTAACACATGGTAGGTAATAGCTCTGCCACTGAGCTATATTCCTGTCCTACTTTTTTATTTTCAAACTTGAATCAGTCATACTGAATTGAGTCATTGGCCAATTTAGTATGTTAATGGTCACTGGAGGAAACTTTTTTCCTTTTGCTTTGATTTCTATTGTATATATATATGACTTTAAAACCCACATCTATGCAAACAACTTTAGCTGTGGTTAGCTTAGCATCCTGTAATAGCAAAGAGCTCTCTTTATATTCAAAAACATCTCTAATATTAATTTTAAATGGTAGAATCGTTTTCATTCAATACTTTTTAAAAATTTTATTTTTATTTATTCAGATTCTTGAGTGGAAGAGTCACTAAGTAATCCAAATAAAAATTATCAAAGTTAACATGTTTGAGGTTAGTGTGACTGCTGCCTTAATTGGGTGAATAGTGTCTAAAATACCAACTAATACTGGCATTATGGGTTCTATAAGAAGTGGTTGAGGCAAAAGTAAGGGCAAGGCTACATAGCAAGTTTGAGTCCTATCTGAGCTACATACATAGCAAAACACTTGCTTAAAATTGGGTTTTATATTACCTGCTAACTCTGCCCTGTAGATTTCAACTGCCTGGCTCGAATTCTGCATCCACTAACTTGTGAACAGCCTTCCTCCACCGGGCTCCTCCTCTGTAAAAGGGTCTATTGTTCTGTGGTGGTAGGGTGTGAGGAAGGTTAAATGGACTGTGAAGTATTTGTAGTTATTGTTTAGATTTCCATTGTCTTGCCAACCCAGACATTTTCTCTCTTTAACACAACTTTAAGCAATTTCTTTAGTACCATTTAATAGGTGTTATTTTCTTAGTTCATCTAAATTCTGAAGAATATAAAAAGGCTTGTAAAGGAATAAACAAATGGTATGAAAGATACTTGATTTGATAATGTTAAACCTTAACAGGCTTGCACTGTTATGGACAGATGAGGATTTAGCCTAAAGATTTTGTTCCTATTCCTCCTATGTACTGACAATGTTGAGTTGAACATAAAATTTTAACACATTAAATATTTAGTTCATTAGTAAGTACAGACTGTTATGAATAATTTTATTGCAAATAATCATCTTTTTCTCTGAATTAAAATCCTTTTGATTCAATTGTTTTAAAAGAGCTCAGTGGCCATTCTTGGGGTTGGCCTGGTTGTCTTTCTGTTTTGGTGCTTGTTGTACTAAAGGGCATAGTTTTCATTGTACGGTCCATTAATGTTAGCAAAACAAAGTTGATATTGGACTGTGAATGGGTCAGATCAGGGAGAGAGGGGCTCAAGTACAGCTGCTCATTTGGGCCAAAGTAATGTGAACTTGACCTGTTACTGGAACAGAACCACTCATTTTAGAAATGCTAATTGGAAAAATTACCATTTTTGTGTGGTTCAGTGTTGAGCCTTAATAGTAAGACCACATTTTAGTGTGGGTTGTAAGGTTGATTTTGGTGAGGGCATCATGTGGATGTTATGACTTAGATAAGAGGAGTTCTCCCAAAAGGTTCCTGTTGAATGCTTAGTTCCCCAGCTGGTGGCACTACTGAGGTAAATGGTTCTAACTGCACCAATGGGTTAATCCATTGATGAGATGACTTTATAGTTGAATGGCTTGGGGGTAGGGTGGGGGAGGTATACCCTCTTGTCTCAGACACTTCCTCTTAGACTATTTTCTATGCTTCCGGCTACCATGAGGTGAGTAGCTTTGCTCAGCCATCATCACTCCACCGGAAGGTCCTGTCTCAACAACAGCCTACAGCTATGTGGCTGGCCATCTGAAACCACAGCCAAAATGAATCTCTCCTGTTTTCCTAAGTTAACTTGTCACAGCAAGGGAGAGTGATTTCACTTAAGACCAGTCACCTGGTAGTGGAAGCTAATGGTGGACATCATTAATCACCGTGTCCAGAAAGGAGTCAGAATCCTCTGTATCATGCTGTCACTACCCATCAGTTGGAGATGGCACCAGAAATGTCTACTGGGGAAGAGGATCTGTGGTACGGCCAGAATGCTTTTTTTTCTTTTTGAGTGTTAAGGATTACACATACTAATAAGCAGGCACTGTACCAGTGAATTACACTCGTAGTTCCGAATTGCTGTCAGGAAGAAAATTTTGAGTTTTAACACATACACTGGACTGGCCACTGATTTTGTTTACAGAAAATTGTAACATCCTTCACAATCAGATAACCTTACCCTGGTCACAAATTTACCAACCGATGCTAAATATTTTAGGAAGTCACTTAAACAGATGGCAGTTACCGGTGAATTTACATACACATCAGGTGACTGAGGATTCCAGCCTCTCATGCTTGCCTGGTTCATGGTAAGGTTCATCAGAAGGACCAAGAAATGGGTAAACATGAGTATACCTAAATTAAGACTGAATAAGACTGGTAATGAAGGCACTTAACTGTTTATTGAAAAATGCATTTAAAAGCATGTGAGTACAGGTTAAGTATAGATTGCCAGGCCTTACTCCCTAGGCCTGTAGATTTAGAATTTAATCAGCATTTTTCAGTAGAAGTCAAGCTACGATTTTAGGGTAATATTTAAGTACTAGAAAAACATGTCAAATATCACTAGTCCTTAGAGAAGAGTGAAAGAAAATGCTGTCATATCCATTAGGTGTGGTAAGGACACAGAAAAATGAGAAAATAGCATTTCTGGCAGGAATGCCAAGAAGTAACACCATGATGGAAGAGTTTGGTTGCAGATGGGGTTAGCCAAGTGTACAAGGTCAGGGACTCCATTCTCAGTCACACATGACCAAGTTTGCTCAAAAAGAATTATTTTGTCTTAGTAATTGGGCTGCTGTAACTAAGCATGAATAGTTTATAAAACACATTTCTCAGATTTGGAAGTTGGGGAGCCAAGATTATGGCTCTTGGTAGATTGAGTGTTGGGTACCTTGTTGCTGTTTACTGGTAGAAGGAACAGCAGGGCAAAAAAGCTAGCCAGTCACCTAAGATTCTTTAAAAGGAGACCTAGTTCATTAGCTAAGGCAGAGATCTCAAAACTAACCCTCTTAGTATCACTTTGGTGACTTAAGTTCAGTACATGAATTTTGGTGGCATTTAAGTTAACACGTGTTAACTCTAGCAATTCTACACTTACTTGCACATCTGTATTCATCGCAGTGGTTACAAAACCACCAAGCGAATGGATAAACAAAATATGGCATACATATACAATGGGATATTCAGCCATAAAAGAAGTTGGCACCTAGTTATAGATGAGACACAAAAGGATATTTATAACATGTGGAGTGAGATTTTAAAAAAAATGAGTGAGCAATGGCAGCACTGATGCCCAATTTTTACAATTAAGACATTTAAAATGGATAAAATAACTTTTATGTGCATTTGGCCCAATTAAAGAGGTGAAAAAGCAGGCACTTAACCACCCCTGACCTCCACCCCACCCCAGAAAGCAAAAGCAATGCTGGAGGAAAGAGGCTACACTGTTTTCTTGCACAAGGCAGATTGGTGCCGAAGCCAGTGTGGACTCATTCCCTCTGGTGTTTTTCTTCTCCCCAGTGTGAGATTACTGATAGGATAAAGTTAAAACAGCTGATAAGACAGTAATGTGTTTTTTCCTTCCTCACAGTGCCATGACATTCTAGGTCAGGACTTTCACAACCGTAGGCTGAGTCTGGTATTTTGGGTAACTTTTAGATCTCAACCAGCGCATTCCAGACTATCTACATATCTTTTGTGTATCATGTTTCTAAACATAATATTCTAATTTAATCTTCACAGTGACACTAAGATTTACATTGCACAGGTGAGGAAAACTAAGATAAGAAAACATTTACATAGCTGGTAAGTAGAAGAGTCTGCCTCCATAGTTAGGCTGACTGAATCACAGGAACAGGTAGGCATGGAAGCTGATACTTGGAAATTTCCCCAAACAAACCAGCAGGAGACTAGCAGGAGTCAGATTCCAAGCTCAGGAACCATAGCTACTTCCTGTAGGTTGGGCTTAGACTTTTCTGAGATTATAGGAAACCAGGTCCAGTGTGTTTCTGTGATGTCTGCTGGCACTTGCCACACTATCTAAAACTTACTCAGAGTACTACTTCCCTTGCTATGAGAAGGGACCTAGTATTAGGATATGTAGACCTCATTATAGGACTAAATTAACTTTAAGTCCCACAAGGACAAATAGTTGCTCATATTTGGATATATTGGTTGCTTATTGGTTCCTCTTCTAGGTGAGTAGTTTCAAGATCCAATAAAAGCTTAGGTGGCCTGGTGCCAGTGACTCATGTGTTTAATCCTAGCTACTCAGGAAGCTGAGACCTGAGGATCATGGTGTGAAGCCAGCCTAGTCAGGAAAGCTTGTGAGATCCTTACCTACAATTGGCTACTAAAAAAACCTGGAAATGGAACTGTGGTTCAAGTGGTAGAGCACTAGCCTTGAAACTGGCACCCCCACTTCCCAAAACTGAGTTACAGGTGAATTACCTACGCTAATGGTCTATACCACTGTTCTAGGCAGAATGGGGATCTGAACTCAACCTCGTGCTTGCTAAGCAGGTACCCTACTACAGCCACATCCCTAGGCTCTTTTGCTTTATTTTTTCAAATTTTTATTTTTTCAGGTAAGGTCTCAGTTTTGCAAAACTGGTTCAGATTGATCCTTTAAATCTGCATCCTGCAATCCACTCTTACCAGTGGTTCTTGAACTTGATGGTGCATCAGAATTACCTGGAGGGCATGGTGGTATACATCTATAATCTCAGTGCCTGAAGACTAACACATGACACTTGGTTTGAGGCCATCTGGGATACAAACCAAGACACTCTTTTTTTTTTTTTTGGGTCCGGTCGTGGGGCCTGAACTCTGGGCCTGGGCGCTGTTCCTCAGCTCTTCAGCTCAAGGCTAGCGCTCTACCACTTGAGCCACAGCGCCACTTCCGGATTTTTTCTTTGCTTATGTGGTGCTGAGGAATCGAACCCAGGGCCTCAGGCATGCAAGGCAAGCACTCTACCACTGAGCCACCTTCCCAGCCCCCAAGACACTCTTAAGAGCAATAAAGCAAAGGGCAAAGAAAACCCTCCCCAAACCAGATTTCGGTTCCATGGCCCAGAATTTGAGGTCTACAGAGGGCCTGAAGATTTCTATTTGTGCTGCATTTCTAAGTTGATATAGATGTTTCTGCCTGGACTACACAGAACCTCTTTTCTTTGCCTTTCCAGGGATTCTGATGACCACACTGAAAACAAGAATTCTACTTTTGTCAGTTTATTAAATTGATGTCTTAATTTTCGAAATAAGCACTAGCTACTACTTGAGTGAGATTCAATGTTATTGTGATTGTGTTCACAAGTTAGGGACATTTTCCTTACTTCTCTGTTATGAATAAGACAAACTTTGTCAGTATCTTTTAGCACTTCATAGCTTAAAATTCTAACAGCTTGAGATTTAGGTTTACAGTTTGCTATTGATGAGACCAGGTCTGGTCTTGACAGTAAAGCCACCATCAAAAGCGGCATTAAGAACTTCATCTAGGCAGCTTGCTGTGACAAAACTTAAATCCTGCTTCACATTGCTTGGGATTTCTTCAAGGTCTTTTTCGTTCCTTTGAGGAATGATGATTTGCTTCAGTCCTGCTCGGTGGGCGGCCAGCACTTTATCTTTAATTCCACCTACCTGTGAGGAGAAAGATAGTTTTCAGTTTGTGGTCATCTTGCCTAGCCCTCCCTGCTTTCACTGAATTAAGACATCTAAGCCTCCTTCCGTTATGTTACAGTATGAACAAAGAAGGCCAGAGGATGGTTCAGTACATAGTAGCATTTTTCCCCCTTTTAATGGTATTAAACTGACTTTTTTATATACAAATACCTCCATTCTTTTTCTTCCCCCCTTTTTTTTTTTTTTTGTGCTGGTCTTGAGATTTAACTTAGAGCCTGGGGGCTATCCTTGAGCTTTTGTACTCAAGTCTAGTGCTCTACCACTTGAGCCACCATTCCACTTCTGGCTTTTTTGCTGGTTAATTGGACTTAGGATCTTAAGGACTTTACTGTCTGGGCTAGCTTTGACCTGTGATCCTCAGATCTCAGCTTCCTGAGTAGCTAGGATTACAAGCATGTGCTACCAGTGCCTATACCTCTATCCTTTTCTAGACAAGTATTTTATTGTAGAGATTAAAATTCCATTCCAATCACAGCAGTCTTGTTTTTAGGCTGATTCTGAGAAAGTTTTGATTATGAATACTGTTGCTAACAAGAAGAAAGCATTCTGAAAGTTTTCTACAGTGCTTAGTTTTGTTCGTTATTTCCATTTTCATAAGCATAAAGCCAGGACTTTTGTGCACCCAGTGCTAAAAACCAAAGAATACTATAGGTTCCCCTGGGTGTTTAAATATAACCACAATGATTCCTTCACTGCTGTTCTACCCTTTGAATATGGGCCAGTCTTTGGGACTCAATTGTAAGAAATAGAGTGTTATGTAAGAAGCTGAGATTGAGAGGATCACACTTCTAGGACAGGCTAGTCCAGGCCAATAAGTCTCCATTTCCAAGGAGGGAAGAAGTCCTCAGACTTCATCTCTATGGAGGGATGCTGACACTGGTAAACGCCTGTCTTCCTAGCAATGATGACAGAAACAAAGTACTAGGACCGAGGGTCAGGAACTTGCCATGGCAGGACATGAGACCCTATATTGACAGTAACC
Source organism: Dipodomys spectabilis (assembly GCF_019054845.1). Lineage (NCBI taxonomy): Eukaryota > Metazoa > Chordata > Mammalia > Rodentia > Heteromyidae > Dipodomys > Dipodomys spectabilis. The sequence continues at coordinate 253,920 of NW_024870842.1, read as the reverse complement.
AGCAAGAACCTATTGGAGATTTGGCTCAACTAGTGGAGTGCCAGTCTAACAAGGTCCAAGTCCTGAGTTCAAAACCATGTACCAGGGGGCTGGGAAAGTGGCTCAGTGGTAGAGCGTTTGCCTTGCATGCCTTAGGCCCTGGGTTCGATTCCTCAGCACCACATAAGCAAAAAGAAAAAAAAAGCTGGAAGTGGCGCTGTGGCTCAAATGGTAGAGTGCTAGCCCTGTGCTGAAGAGCTGAGGGACAGCGCCCAGGCCCAGAGTTCAAGCCCCACGACCGGACCCAAAAACAAAACAAAAGAAAAAAACCCTGTACTATGGGTGTGTGTGGGGGGTGGAGTTGTGTTGGAGTGATATTGTATGACTTTTTTTTTTTTTTTGGTCAGTTGTGGGGCTTGAACTCTGGGCTTGGGCACTGTCCCTGACCTCTTCAGCTCAAGGCGAGTATTCTACCTCTTGAGCCTCAGCACTACTTCTGGTTTTCTGGTGGTTTATTGGAGATAGGAGTCTCATGTTCTTGCCTGGGATGGCTTTGAACCTCAATCCTCAGATCTCAGCCTCCTGAGTAGCTAGGATTACAGGCGTGGATCACCAGTGCCCGGCTGTTGTATGACTTTCAAAGTTAACTCATAAAAAGAGCTGCTACCTGGACTGATCTTTCTCAGATCAGTTGGCCTGGAACTAGGGGGTTCATGTTTGAAGTTAGAGACCTGGGGCCTCCTGCCTACAACCAGGACTGATTTGCCAGTTACTGTGCATGAACCGCTTTGGATACAGCTCCTCTAGCCTCAGCCAACCTTCAGATGCCTATGACCTGGCTGGTAGCTTGACTGTAAGATGAGAGACCTTGAGCCAGAAGAGCTATCCCTAAATTCCTGAGCCATAGAAACTTTAAGAACAAGACATATGGCTCTCGTGAAGAATAATCAATACCATCTAGACCATGTAATCCTTGGAGACAACCCTCTAGCCAGCTGTTCCAATCAAGACGAGGAGCTCTTTTGCTTTCCCTATAGCTGCCATCTGATCTCACTATTATCCTGTTTTGAAGGATGAAGTACATCTCAAATGCCTTCAGAAAGAACATGAGATAGACTGATTCCTTATATGTACGCAAATGTCTTTGCTCTCACATTTATTGATAGTAAGCTGGGTTCACAATACTGGATTTTAAAAGTCTGAGGTGCTACACACTAAGTCACATGTCCTCAATGATCTGAAAAGCCAAGAGGCTGAAATCTTCCCTCGGTTAGACAGTCCTTTCAACCTAACACCACCTTCACTTCTAGGAAATGTTTCATTATTTGACCATTTATTCTATTTTTCTGCTTGCTATAACCCCTGGATCTGTCATACTATTTTTAACTGACTGCAGTCTTTTTCTGAATAATTCTGGAACTACACTTAAAAATCCAAAAAGTTTGTCTAATTCTCTGCTTTTGAACTGTTTTCCTTAACCTTAGCAGATCTGCTTTCCTTCATGGCTTTGTTACTTTGAAACTACAGGACCAAGGCTGCCAGAGATGGGCAGTCCTTTGCCTGGGCTGTTGTCTGCTCTGGGCATTAGGGGACCAAGTCTGAGGATTGTTCCACAGAGATATTCAGTGAATTCCATTCATGTTCTCTTGCTCTGTCCCTCTGGTTCTGAACCAGACCTTATCCTGCTTATCTGTCAGGAAGGCTGCCTCTTACCCATGGTTCTGATTCATCAGAACTAGCTGATTGGCCCCACTTGTTTTTGAGAACTAGACTTTATTATTTCCTTTTATTTCCTGCTTATACTATTGTTAAAACCAGACTCTGAAGTAAGTTATTATAAATGAAGCACCACTCATTTACTTCAGTACACAGGTAGTATGAACTGCTATTACTTGAAATATAGAAGTTTCTGTGTAAAAAGATGAACCATTCAGACCTACAAATACAGCATAATAAATGGAGTTTAGGATATGACTTTCTGATTACAGGAAAGTCCCAGCACTGCTATTAAAAAAGAGAAAAACAGAAGGGGGAAAAGAAAGGTCAGTATTTTTAGCAGTTTTCTTCCTTCTGTGCTTCCTCTATCATCAGCTTACCTCTTTAGCCTTTTTTTCTTTTTAACTTTATTTTGAGATAGTCTTACTAAGTTGTCCAGACTAGCATCAAACTTGTGATCCTTCTGCCTCAATCTCCTCAGTTTCTATTCTATACTATTCTGTTATATAAACTATAGCAATCTGAGATTTCTGCAAGATTAGTCTTAAAGGATCTTGAAAAGGTAAGAACAGAAACAGCTATCTTATGTATACACACAATATATTTGAGGATCACTAATTAGAACAGACTGCATATGTCCATGTGGACTTATGTTTTTGATGACAACACTAATTTTTTTTCCCTTGAGGAAGTCTTTTTAGGTGAGAAAACATGAGGAAAAATTGTTAGGTTTTCTTTTATTTGTCCAAAAGTTTAAAGTATGAATTCATTATAGGTATAAATACTTAATGGATGTTTAAAGCAGCCAAAGTTTTCACAGAAGGCAGACCACTATTAATTTAAATTAAAAATACTTCTAATTTAATTAAAAAAAATTAATACCACAGGTTTTTTCCCCATACTTACTGGAAGAACAAGGCCTCTCAGAGTAATTTCTCCAGTCATGGCTACATCTGAACGTACCAGCCGCCCACTAAAAAGTGAGGCGAGACAGGTTACTATGGTAACACCAGCAGATGGTCCATCTTTTGTGACAGCTCCAGCTGGGAAGTGCAGATGGATGTCTGTGTTGTCAAGAAGATCAAAACTTCCAAAGGCTTTAAAAAAGGAAAAATGGATTTTAATGTAGAAAAATTAAATCTGCTTTCTTTTTCTGCTAATAAGTCAGAGACAAAAATTATTATTTTGGGTAAATGAATGCTAGAGAATGCTAGAGAATATTAACAGTATGATTAGAATGAGGCTCTGACAGAATCAACTCATTCTATTCTAGGTAGGATTCAAAACAAAATAACCTTTTGAATGTTTCTAGCTTAGCACTAAATCGAGTTCAAAAGCACTTCACTGACTGGTATCACTGATCATTTAAAACTCAGCTTAATCTCTGTTACCGATTGTGAGAAATTTTTGGGTCAGGACTTGGGAGGTTTTCCATTCTAGCTGAGCCCCAGCATGGCCAGTCCACATACCGTTGGTCAGGTGGTATTTCTTTGCATTGCTGCGAAGCCAGCTAATAGCAAGGTGAGCAGACTCCTTCATGACATCCCCAAGCTGGCCAGTCAGTGTCAACTGGCCTTCTCCATCCATTCGACTTGCCTCTACGAACATGATTTTCCCGCCTAATGGAGTCCAAGCTAAACCTATTGCCACTCCTGGTTGACTCAAACGCTCAGATACCTTGGAAGAAAGAAGAAAAACTATGAGACTGACTAATCACATTATCTTCTAAAAGCATGCTTTTTATATAGAAGACTTAGCTGCACACATCAGAGTATATATTTCACACCATGCTTCTGAGTTATAACTGACCACTTACTGATGGCTTACTTACCATATGGTAACTGATTTATTTTTATTGTTATTTTAGAGGTGCTATACAGTGTGGTTACGTTTACATCTGTCAGGTATTAAGTACAGTGTCATGTGTTTCCTCATTCCTCATTCTCTCCCATTCCCTCCAATCTCCATCTGGTAACTGTGTGTGTGTGTGCACATGCACGCATGTGCGTGCACATTATCATTGGGGTTTGAACTCAGGGTCTCCTGTTCTCTCTTTTCTTTTTGGTTGGTCATGGGGCTTGAACTCTGGTCCTGGGCGCTGTCCCTTAGTTCTTCAGCTCAAGGCTAGTGCTCTACCAGTTAAGCCACAGTGCCATTTCTGGTTTTCTGGTGGTTTGCTGGAGGTAAGAATCTCATGAACTTTCCTGCGCAGGCTGGCTTTGAACCGTGATCCTCAGATCTCAGCATCCTGAATAGCTAGGATTACAGGTGTGAGCCACTGCTGCTCGACTCTCCTGTTTTCTTGACTTGCTTGTTTGTAGCTGGTGCTTACCACGTTGAGACAACTCCAGCTCTGCTTTTTGCTGGTCTCACAGATTCTTCTGTCTAGGCTGGCTTTGAGCTTCAACCTCCTGAGTGACTAGGATTACACGTGTGATTGACTTACTGGTACCTGGCCTTAATAACTGATTTTTTTTGTTGTTGTTGTTCGTTGTGGGGCTTGAACACTGGGTACTTTCCCTAAGCTCTGCTCAAGGCTAGTGCTCTACCACTTGAGCCATAGCACCACTTCAGGTTTTCTGGTGGTTAACTGGAGATAAGAGTCTCACAGACGTTCCTGCCCAGGCCAGCTTTGAACCATGACCCTCAGATCTCAGCCTCCTGAGTAGCTAGGATTACAGGCATGAGCCACTGATGCCCCACTTAATAACTGATTTTTTTTTTTTTGTCGGTCGTGGGGCTTGAACTCTGGGCCTGGGCGCTGTCTCTCAGCTCTTCAGCTCAAGGCGAGCGCTCTACCACTTGAGCTACAGCGCCACTTGTGGTTTTCTGGTGGTTTATTGGAGATAAGAGTCTCATAGTCTCTCCTGCCCAGGCTGGCTTTGAACCGCGATCCTCAGATCTCAGCCTTCTGAGTAGCTAGGATTACAGGCGTGAGCCACCAGTGCCTGGCTCTTAATAACTGATTTTTAAGAGCCAGTTACATAGGCATTAATTTTAAAAAACCCAGTAGTTTTGCTTATTTAAATATCTTTATTAGATACTTTAGACCTTATTTAACTTTTATTAAAATACTTCCTCTTTTATTGGTTATACTGGGTTTTGAATTCAGGACTTGGTGTTTGCCATGCAGGTGGTCTACTACTTGAGCCATGATCCTCAAACACCTTTTGCCATAACTGTTGTTTGAATAAGTTCTTATCTTTAGGCTGGGGCTGGACTGGCCGGCAACTCTTTTATTTTATGCTTCAAACATAGCTGGGGTGAGAGGCACACAGCACCATCACATTTTTATTGGTTTAAATGGGGAGTCTTTCAAGTTTTTTGCCTGGATGGCCTTGGTCCCCGATCCTCCCAATCTCCTCCTTCCTAATAGCTAGGTTACAGCATGAGCCGCTTTGCCAGGCCTATGAACCACCTTAGCAACACACATTTGAGAAGTGTTAACTCCAAAGGTTAAGGGTGAAGGTGTGTCTTACAAGCCTCTAAGATATTACTGGACCACCATATATATACTTCCATTGTTGTTACTGCAGAGAGGCTTCTTGATGCCCTAGATTCTTTTCCAAGGGGGAGTCTTGTCTTTGTGCTTCCTGGCTGCCTATTTACTTACAATTTAATGTTATTGTCAAGGTGGCATACAGAGGGGTTGCAGTTACATAATAAGGTGATGAGTACCTTTCTTTAAACTGAACTTGCTACAAGCCTGAGAATGAGTCTAGGTGATAAGTCATGAAGTTAACCATCCAAGTCAGGAAAGCACATACAAAGGAACAGCTGAAAAACAGCAATGTTAAAGTTTCTTGCCCTCCGAGCCTCCTAAGTCCCATCTTATGAATTTTAGTCATAGGGACTGAGTGTACGAAACCCTAAGCACGTAGGAGACCTCTGGTGACAGGTATGGCCCTCACTAGGGAACCAGTAGGGTCTGGAGCTGGCTTATGGCGAACAAGCTACATCGCTAATATTCATTATTTTTTTGCTTGTTATTCTTAAAATTTTTTGTTATTACAAAGGTGATGTATGGGGGAGGGGAGTGGTTTACAGTTATGCAAGTCAGGTATAGAGCACATTTCTTTTTGGACAATGTCACCCCTTCCCTCTCTCTCTGTTTTTCCCTCCCACACCCACCCAAAACTTGTATATTTCATTTTCAACACAGTGTTAAGTACCACTGTTGCATCTGTTCACCCTTTGTCTCTCCATTTTTGTGCCCCCCCCCTTAGCCTCCCAAAGGTAAACAAACAAGATAAAAAGAAAACAAAACCAACAGCAAAGAAAAAAAAACCCCTGTTTCCACTGTTAATGTTTATACCTGTTCCAGCAGGCTTATGTAGTGAAAGCCCTCAAGTTCAATAGATTCCAAGGCATATTGTGGCACTGAAGCCATTAGGTACTCAACAGCCTATTTTAAAAGCTTGTTTTAGCACTGAACTCTCAACATAGGCTGGGCTAAGTTAGAGACCTGGAATGCCAAACCACTAGTGTCAGCTAAGTTGTTACCACCCACCACAGATCATACTTCCTTCTGGCTTTGCTTCCTGTCCTTTTGTATGTTTAATTGAGAAGACACAACAGATCAATATACCAAAAAAAAAGAGTTCTATTTAAAGAAGCATAAACCAACTATTTATAAAATATCTCACAAAATTTGTTTTCCCCCCAACAAATCTATTCTCTATTCCCAAAAGACATCTAATTTGGGTAGGAATTTGCTAGAGGTCTTTCCTTCCCTCTTTCACTTCTCTCTCTCCCTCCCTCCCTCCTTCCCTCCCTCCCTCCTCCCTCCCTTGCTTGCTTGCTTTCTCTATCATACAGTTTCTTTCTGGAGCAGGGAAACTAATCCTGAAGAGAGATTTTTTTTTTTTTGGTCGGTCATGGGGCTTGAACTCTGGGCTTGGGCGCTGTCCCTGCGCTCTTCAGCTCAAGATGAGTGCTCTACCACTTGAGCCATAGCGCCACTTCCGGTTTTCTAGTGGTTTATTAGAGATAAGAGTCTCAAGGAGTTTCCTGCCCGGGCTGGCTTTGAACCGCAATCCTCAGATCTCAGCCTCCTGATTAGCTAGGATTACAGGAGTAAGCCATCAACACCCGGCTTGTGAAGAGTGATTTTTTAATATACTAAGTCATGCTGAATATAACAGAAGGGTATTTGGTATAATTTTGATAGCCACTAATACCTGGTGTCTTGTGCATTGGAAGCTGAGAGTTGGGAGGACCACGGTTCAAGCCCAGCCTGGGCAGACAAACTTGAGAATTCTTACCTCATAGGTGGGTGCATTATCACAAGCTTATCATCCTAAGCTATGTGGGAGGCTGAGATGCGGAGGATCTTAGTGGCAGGCTGGACAGAGAAGTTCACAAGACTGTCTCCGGAGGAAAGCTGGAAAGGGAGACCTCTATTATCTCAGCCAGAATGGGAAGTTAAGATTCTAAAATAACCATTGACAAAGAGGGCTGGAAACCTAGCAAGCCTGAGGGCCTGAGTTGAAATCTTAGTATTGCCTAAAACATTTGCTTTTCCAAACAACATCAAAAGGATGGCCAACGAAGCAGAAGTGAGCAAACAGCCCTGAGGAGGTGAAGGGCCCTGTCTGAGGAGACTGAACAGTGTTAAGATGTGAGAGGGAGTTTTCTGAACAGAGAAGGCACAGCAAGACCTCAGAACTGAAGGGCTGTGACAGCGAGTACCAGGGAATAGATTTGAATAACTTTGCAGACCTTCTTTCCAGGGACAATCATGGAACTTGCTCTGCTAATATAAAACCTGAGCTGTTAAAAGTGCTTTTGGGTATGCAGGATTGCTCTGCAGTGACGTTTTCAGCAACTGGCTTCTTTACAGCCTGTGTAGCACTTTTATATTCCTGTCAGGGCTGTTACCACAGGCACTATCCATCTGGCAGCCTCTTTTAAAGTCTTTGTATTGATATCCTAAAGCCTTGAGTTCATGAATATTTGATTTTTCTAGCAGTGGATTTGTTTTAGGACCACCAAGAAAAGGGAAGGGCAGATGCTCTTTCCCTTGGAAAGGTGCCAAGGTCTTCTCTGTCACTTCTTAAAGCAGCAGGGCAGCCACAGTCTGGCCTAACTCCCACACCAACTCCTGTACCATGAGAACCAACTGCATCACATCCTTTCAGTGAGGCCTTTTCTAGTCACAAGGCCTAGTCTGCCTATGCAGCATCAAGGTGTCTTCAACAGAAGCTGCAGCAGGACATGGAAGTACTTACTACCATAGTTCTTTGTGGCCTTTCCATACTGTGTTCACTTCTTTGCCCATTTCTAGCAGCTACAGCAGCTGATGTGGTTTGTATGAAATGCAAATGAGATAGAACCTTTCAAAATTCACCTTTGAATGCTTTATAAAACCCGCATGTCTATCTTATTGCTATTATTATTATTACCACTACTACTATTATTTGGATGCTGGTCCTGGGGCTTGCTTGCACTCTGGGCTTAGGTGTTGTCTCTTAATTTTTTTTTTTTTTGCTCAAGGCTGGCTCTCTACCTCTTGAGTCACACCCCTACTTCCTGCTCAAGAACTTTTCCTGCCTGGATGGCTTTGAACCACAATCCTCAGATCTCAGACTCCTGAGTAGCTAAGATTACAGGTGTGAACCACTAGCATCTGGTTCTTCCTTCTCTTCCTTTTCCTCCCCAGTCTCTCTTCCCCTCCTCTTCCACCTCCTCCTCCTCCTCCTCATTATTATTATTATTATTGCCAGTCCTAGGGCTTGAACTTAGGGCCTGGGGGCTGTCCCTGCACCTCTTTGTGCTCAAGGCTAGTGCTCTACCACCTGAGCCACAGCTTCACTTCTGGCTTTTGGGAAGTTAATTAGAGATAAGTGTCTCATTGAATTTCAGGTACAGGTTGGCTTAAAACCTTGATCCTTAGATTTCAGCCTCCAGAGTAGCTAGGATAACAGGCATAAGCCACTGGTACCTGGCTCCTTCTATTAAGAGAAGTGTTCGCTGGGTGCTGGTGGCTCATGCATGTAATCTAGGTACTCAGGAGGCTACGATTTGAGGATCGCTGTTTGAAGCCAGCCTGGGCATAAAAGTCCCCTTGAGACTCTTATCTCAAATTAGCTACTCAAAAATTTGAAGTGGTGCTGGGCTCAAGTGGTGGAGCACTAGCCTTGAGCACAAAGAGGCTCAGGGACAGCCTCCAGGGCCCCGAGTTCAAGACCCACAACCAACCAAAAAAAAAAAAAAACTAAATTCATCAAGTTCAGAAGCCAATGCTGAGGCTTTAACACAACGTAGGATACTTAAGTGGAGCCTAGAATAGTCATCCAACAGGATCCTGACCCATATTGGTCTTTTGTCACTTTGTAGTTATCTACACCTCTTAAGAGCAGTCTGATTTGTTTTGATGGCCTTCTCTTTGACTGTAGTCACCATGAGGACATAGAAAGGCATTGTGCCCGCACCCCCAATCAGAGTCTCCAGGATGTGGCATAAGCGCTCTAAGCTAAGCCTGAGCTGAAACTACACAGGTGGTGTGTGCCCATTCTAGGCACCCTGGACTTCGTGCCCTCTGCTACTCTCCCCTTTCCTGTTCTATCTCCCTCAGTGCAGGGAGAATTCTTATTTCATTATTATCTGTCTTAGGTGAGTTTAACCAATTTTTGTTATTTTTGGAAGCTTTATTATATTTTAAAAGGTACTCTGTGTTACTGTTCCTAAAACAGAAATCTAGACTAAGTTCTAGAACCTATTTTCAACCTGTTTAGAGAATTCTACAGGGATCTAACTCAGTAATGGAAGTATGCCTTCTTGTCTTTGCTACTGCTGGTTTACTAGGTCAAAAACATTTTCTGGTATAATACATTTGTGTAGCCACATCTTCAGTGAAAGTAAGGAACAATAAAGGGTAGTATGTGGCTATTAAAAGTGGATACAATATCAGGATTATAAAAACCAGAGTTTTTTGGTGACAAGGGATAGGTATGTTTATAGGGAGTATGGTAGCTGTAAGAACTAGTTTGTTCCTTTTTTAGGATTATGGTGGGTGCTTTATAGATATAAACTTACCAAACTCTACTTATAACATACATATCTAATAACATATGTATCATGACTTTCACAAATTCACAAGTACCATCCTGCACCTGGCTTTTCAGTTCTTTAAAACAACTGAACTCAGGTAGTTTCTTGCAGGTTCAAGTAAGAAACCCACATACTTAGGCCCCCTAGCTTTCTCATCTACCGACATGAATTGCTGCAGCCTTCTGGGCTATAAGCTGTCCTAGCTTCACTGTTCTTATGCAGCTAGCACACCTTTGTTCCAGTACTACAGCCTTTGGCTTGTAAATAACAATGTTTTGACCCTTTCTTCCTAATTCTCCATTTGGATCTATTCTGTCTGACTTTCTCAGCCTTTGTTCCTATGGTGCCATCTCCCTTCAATAACAGTGTTCTTGCTACTGCAGTTTTACTGGCAAATATGCCACTGACTTGAAAACATCTTCCCTGTGGCATCCATATACCCCCTTTTAGTCACATCAATTCTCCGAAGTCATTCATAGCCAGACTTCTAGAAGCTGCCTTCACACTGTGCCCTTACCTCCAATTCTCTTTGCAGCATACTCTAGACTACCAAACTTTTCAAGGTCCCCTACACCCTACCTGGTGTTAATTTGATCCATCTTTTTGACATGATTATTCTTGATTCAACAAGCGAGAAATAGAATTTGATGTTCTCTTCTTCTTGAATCACTGCCTTGTTTTCCTGCAGCACAAAACTCTTGTTTTCCTCTTCCATCATGGTATGGTCCTTCTCTCTCTCTGCACTTTTTCCTGTCTTTTTCAGTGGCTCCTATTTCCTCTATATGATTCCCAAATAACTGCATTTGTCAGACCTTGTTCTTAGGCTGCTTGATTCCTTGGGTGATCTCAAGATTTCTGGGGCTTTATATACCCTCTATATTCTAAGAATTCCATTATTTAATCTCTACATCTGAGCAATAGATCTGCATGTTCAAGTGGCAGCATTCACATGCCTCACAGGTATTTGATACTTAACATGTTCAAAAGAGCGCTATTTTCTTTGCAACAATCCTCTCGCTGCAGTAGCAGTCTTCCTTCAACAGCACCACCATACTCATGCCCCAGCAATTTGGCCAGAAACCTCTCAGTCCCTCTGGAGAGGTTATTTCTTCATTCCTTGTATAATCCATCAACAAATTTACCTCTGTCTCTGTCAAGTCTACCCCTAAGACAGATCTTGGCTATAGGAAGTTATTCCTTACTTAAGAACATGGCTGTTTTCTTTGTATTAACAATCCAAATTTATAGTTTTTTTTCAAATTTGTAATTATTTGTTTCCTTGTTTTGTCCTACCCTATTTCAAGGGAGAAGTCGCATTTTATCTACTTGCTACTGTAATATATTTGCTGAATAAATGAAATTCTTTCTAGAAGAAACGATAAACCCCTAACTTGTATCTTCTGGAGAATACAGGTATTTAAACAAAAAATAAGGTATCTTACATCAACTTTTGGAATACTTAACATGTATTCCAATATTCCTACTATAATCCCTCTGCATGTTCTTTACCTAAGAAAATGCAAAGGAGAGAAGTGGTACATACCTCTAATACCAAACCTCAAACCCAGCCTTTGGCCTCTAAGCTGAGACAGGTCTACCTGAACTATGTAGCAAGACCCTATCACAAAACAAAAACATTAAAAACAAAAGGAAAAGGAAAGAAAAAAAAGGAAAGGAGGGGACTGTCCTATGTATCTCTGAGACCTGCATGCAAAGAGCTCAGGTGTGTGCTGCTGTTTCTCTAATTGAGTAGACAGAGCACAAACTTCAGTCAGCCAGGCCTTGAGCCAGATCTCAATACTGGCTTATGTTGTGGTTTCTGGCTCTAAGCCTATTTCCTTATCTGTAACTGGAAAGACACCATGAACGAAAATTAAATAATAAGTCATTTGTAGAGTTCTTCCACAGATACTCAAATGGGAGTGGCCAGAAAGTGGGGCCCAAGAGCTCCCCTTCAAAAATAGCACTAGAGTTGGTAAGTATATGTGGTAAATAAAAATCTAGTGTAGAGCAGATGCCTCATAGGATTTCTTTTACTTTTCTCTTGCTTCTTCTTTCTTCCCTTTTCCTTTATGGTGCCAGTCCTGGAGCTTGAACTCGGGGCCTGGGTGCTGTCCCCAACCTTTTAATGCTCTACCACATAAGCCACAGCTCCACTTCCAGTTTATTATTATTATTTTATTTTAATTTTTTGCCCTGTCCTGGGGCTTGAACTGCTTTTGCTCAAGGCTACCACTCTTCCACTTGAGCCACAGTACCACTTCTGGCCTTTTCTATTTATGTGGTACTGAGGAACTGAACCCAGGGCTTCATGCATGTAAGGCAAGCACTCTACCCATTCCCATCCCAACTTCTAGCTTTTTGGTGATGAATTAGACATGAGTCCCTATGGGGAATAAAGAAATGTTCCATAAATCTTAATTTTATAGGTTTCAAAGCTGAGTCAGAGTATGCTTAAGTAACTGGGGCTGATAGTCCTAAGACTACTGTAGGTAGAGACAGCAACACAGTCTACAGGGAGAAAAAGATGAGAATCTCTCAGAAATTGGATCTTTGATTCCAATATTGCAAAACGTCTGGGGAGTCTTCTTTGCTTTCATGCTGTAGATGTATTCATATGTAAAAGCATAGATATTGCAAGGAAATAAATAGGTTTCTCCAGTGACATAAAAAAGAGCTGTTAAGTAGTGTTTATAAAAGTTCTCACTGTTGTTCTTTTGGCTCTGCCAAAGCTGAGGGAATGGCAGCAATGTTTCCAAACCCACCATCAGTGAAAACAACTGGGAGAAAGGCCAGATAGAACAGAATACACCAATCTTTTGGCTTTATATAGTTTAAATCTCAAACTGCTGGAATGCACTAGAAGCCTGAGAGAAAAAGACCATAGGGCACATAGGAGCCAGACCCGATTTCTCAGAACAATAAAACAGCTTTGGTTCCCATTTCTATCAAAATTTAGCTCAAGTTCTCTCAAGTCCATGATATTTGTTTTTCTGTGCTGGGAATCAATCCTAAGGCCTCATTCTTGCTATATAAGCACTCTGCTACTGAGCTATATCCCCTAGCTCTCAAATCCATGGCATTTCAACAATTCAAACCAAAATAATGCTTTCATTCCACTCTTCAAGTCCAGATTTTTTGGCAAGAACAAACAAGGTCTATTCTCGTAACTGAGGGCTTTGTAGAAAGGTTTATTAGCCATAATGACTCAGAGTTTAAATAGGTAAACAAGATGGTTATGGGGACTATTTCTTTTCTCTTTAACTGTAAGGACTTGGGGAATACTATAGCCACGATGTTTTCAAATGTTAGATGGAAATATTATCTTATGCATCATGTATTAGATTCTTTTTCTTAAAATTTTTTCCTCTTAGCCTCTCAAAGAAAAGGTTATAATGAAGCTTAGTGCAGTAGTCTAGGAAAGATTTCTTGGGCATAACAATTCACCTAGATATCCTATGAAGTATTTCAGCAGTCATATCTAAAAGACTGTTTTTATCAGCTCTTTCAACACAATCCTGGGGGATCAGGTTTGAGTACACTGAGGAGAAAGATGGAACTAGGACCACACTTGCATTTGGGTTTGTACTAAGTGAAAGAATGGGTGATTCCTGAAAAATACAAACTGGGTTGGCACTAGCAGCAGTCTGAAGTGAAAGCAAGTCTGCTCATGCTGTCAGCATTCTGCATTAGGGGCAAAGGCCCTTAGTATCACAAGTATATACAATGGAAAGAGAATTCTTCTAAGGAAGAAAAGTCAAAGGAAGTTTGACATTCTTTTAAAATGGAGCTGGAAGACTAGGAGTCTGAAAGAGGACATCATGACATTTAGTACTAAATTGCAATATTGTACTTAAAAATTTTTCTTTGAATAACTGGGGCTTGAACTCACATTTGCTAGGTAGGTGTTCTACCACTGAGCCATACTTCCAGCTCCTTAATTAAAAAAAAAAATAAGTACTGAGGTTTAAATTCAGGCCTAGGACCTACCACATAAGCCACACCACCAGCCCTTTTTTGTTGGTTCTTTTAATTAAAAAAAAATTGTTACTATATAGGCGGGCGCCGGTGGCTCATGCCTGTAATCCTAGCTACTCAGGAGGCTGAGATCTGAGGATCACGGTTCAAAGCCAGCCCGGGCAGGAAAGTTTGTGAGACTCTTATCTCCAATAAACCACTAGAAAACCGGAAGTGGCGCTGTGGCTCAAGCGTAGAGTGCTCGCCTTGAGCTGAAGAGCACAGGGACAGCACTCAAGCCCAGAGTTCAAGCCCCACGACTGAGAAACAAACAAACAAAAATTGTTATTATAAAGAGGTTACAATTACCTAAGTCAGGTATACAGCACATTTCTTTTTGGACACTATCAGTCCTTCCCTTGCTCTCTCCCATGATGGTTATTTTCAGGATAGGGTCTGGACTATTATCCTATTTGTGCTTCCCTCAGTTATTGGGATGACAGGAACATGCCACCATACCCAGCCTTGGTTGAGATGGAATCCTGAAAACTTTTTTTTTTTAGATAGGGCCCTTCTATGTAGCCCAGGATGCCCTCAAATTCAAATCCTGCCCGTAGCCTTCTGAGTAACTAGGACTATAGGCTTGAGCCACTGTACTCCAATACAAGCTTCTAATCTTTTTTTTTTTTTTCCTTTGGTCCAGTTGTGGGGTCTGAACTCTAGGCCTGGGCGCTGACCCTCAGCTCTTCAGCTCAAGGCTAGCGCTCTACCACTTGAGCCACAGCGCCACTTCTGGCTTTTTTTCTTTTTGCTTATGTGGTGCTGAGGAATCGAACCCAGGGCCTCATGCATGCAAGGCAAGCACTCTACCACGGAGCCAACTTTCCAGCCCCCAAGCTTCTAATCTTAAGACAAACTTAAGCCTCTGGAAATATCCAGCACTATTAAGCTACCACCAGTAAACTGGTAATCACCAACAAAGAAATGAGAAAAATCACCTCCATTTCATACATCGGGGGCCCAAGGATGTCTTTCAGAGCATGGAAATCAATCAGAATTGGCATTTCAGGAGGTAAGGCTAAGTCCGTAGTGTCGTTGATAGATTCAGGTTTTTCATCTTCTAAGATGTGTTCTCTACAACCTAAGAGAGAAAAATTTTGTTTAGAAGCCCTTAAGAAGACCTACAGTTTGAAAATGAGTGAAAAGGAAGTGCAGTAAACTTCAACAGCTCAGTCCTCTAAGCTTTTATTGAGTCACGGAAGTTTACCTAACATATCTGCAACATACAGATGGAAGAGTTCATCTTTCCAGAGCCCCTGTGATATTACAATTGCCTTGGTCACTGCCTTCAATAAGCATTGTCATTCTCCCTCATTTAAGTGTGAATTTTAAGAGGAGAGCAATACTGCCTGTCTTCTTTTTCACCACTGCATTTCCTTTTCTTGATTAATTTTGGGGGGGTGAAGAGACTGGCATTAGGGCTTGAACTTGGCCTGAGCCCTTTTAGCTTTTTTCACTCAAAGCTGGTGCTCTGCCTCTTCAGTCACAGCTCCCATGTGTTTGCTTGGTGCTTAATTGGAGATAAGAGTCTCATAGACTTTCCTGCTTGGGCTGGCTTCTAACCCTGTCCTAAGATTGCAGACTCCTAAGTACCTAGGATTACAGGTGTGAGCCACAGGCACCAAGATGATTATATATTAACCAGCAACTTATAATAATTATACAGTTACCTAAGTTTCAGGAAGCTTAATGAGTGACAAAGGCCAATATTAAAGAAAGGGAACAGATCACAAACAGTGTTATGTGTGAAAATATATTTGGTTCAATTTTTGAGGAAAGCAATTTGGCTATATATTTAAAGCGTTCCTAATATTTATAATCTCAGACTCTCTGACTCTCTGTTGCTGCGGCAGCTCATTCTTTTTTTTTTTTTTTTTGCCTGTCCTAGGACTTAAACTCAG
Source organism: Dipodomys spectabilis (assembly GCF_019054845.1). Taxonomy (NCBI): domain Eukaryota; kingdom Metazoa; phylum Chordata; class Mammalia; order Rodentia; family Heteromyidae; genus Dipodomys; species Dipodomys spectabilis. The sequence continues at coordinate 238,255 of NW_024870842.1, read as the reverse complement.
GGCCTAGGCACTGTCCCTGAGTTCAAGCCTCAGGAGCAGCGTGCGCGCACACACACACACACGTAAAAACATTATTTTGAAATAAGTTTGAACTGGTGAAAGAAGAGGGCATAAAATGTCACTCCAAATTTTATACACACACACACTCATGAAGTCCAAAATGGCCCTTTTTGTGCTGTTTTTTATTTTTGTGTATGCGACAGGTATGTGCTGGGAACCTGAGATCCTCCTACCTTAGTGGAATTACAATTGTGCACCAAAATGCAAGAGTATTATCAGATGAACATTGCAAGAACAGTAAGTTACAATCTCTAGTCCTGACATTCTGACACTGGCTTCCTAGTTGGCCTTGAACAAAGCTTCTTTACTTCATTGTACTTGGTTTTCTAATTAGTAATAACTAGCATAATTACAGTACCCTCCAAGAACTTGCTGAGAGAACTTAATGATGACAGTAACTAAGGTACACTGTTAAATCCCTTTAGAGTAATACTCCAAACTTCTAAGACTCAAACTTCTAAGACTATACAAACTTCTAAGATGGGCCTTCATTATGAAAACAAAGTACTCTTCACTATCTAATTCCAACCAGGAATAGACAGGGCTCTGGCCATAATCACATAACAGCTGCCAATTATGTAAATTAAGTATATATGAAAAAAGATACCATGACTCAGCCCTGTGCTATGCTATATATTATTAATCTATTTCATTTAGTCTTAAAAGCAATGCAGTATTGCTGGGGACTAATCCTAGCTGCTAAGGAGGCTGAAATTTGGAGACTCACAATTTATAGCCAGCCAGGCAGACAAGTCCCATGGAGATGCTTATTTCCAAAAATAACCAGCAAAAAGCTGGGTTGGAGGTATGGCTCAAGTGGTAAATAGCTAGTGAGGCAAGCAAGCCAATCAAACCTGCCAAACATGCCCAAGGCCCTGAATTCAAATTCTGCTTTAGGAAAAAAATGGTAATAATTAAGTGGTAGTAATAAACTCATAAGAAAATCCTTTTTTTTTGTCGGTCACGGGGCTTGAACTCTGGGCCTGGGCATTGTCCCTGAGCGCTCTACCACTTGAGCCACAGTGCTACTTCCAGTTTTCTGGTGGTTAATTGGAGATCAGAGTCTCATGGACTTTGCTGCCCAGGCTGGCTTTGAACTGGGATCCTCAGATCTCAGCCTCCTGAGTAGCTAGGATTACAGACATGAGCCACCAAGTGCCCGGCAGAAAATCCTATTAAACAGAGGCTGTGAGTTTGAGTGTATGGTTTAAATGGTAGAACATGCATGACATCTTGAGTTCAAATCTCAGCACTGCCAATAAGCAGAATTGCAAAAGAAATGAAAAATAAAATGTGACTAATATAGTTTAACCTTCTCCCACTTTAAATACTTTTTTACTTAAAGTTGTCTTGAAACTGGAAGAGAGCCAAGGTTTTTGAAGTCGATGTATCTCTCAGCTCTTCTTTCACAGGTATTGCAGCCTATGTAGAGTCTAATGGAGAATAGCCAAGATGGGCAGAGCAGCATGAAAGCAGAAAGAAGCAGCAGCACACCATGAGCACTTCAGAAGAGGGATCAGGTTTTCCCCAGCAGCAAATACTGGGAAACTCAGTGTTCTTTTCCACCCATGTTTTCCCTTTGCCACAGAATGTGCTTTCAAAGAAAGCAGGTACCAGAGCTACAAAATTACCATGGCAAGGGAGAAGAGGAAAATACTGAAAGACAAGAAAAGGAGAAAGCATATACTAGTGTAAAAGCTCAGGAAACCCTAGTCACTCTCTGGAAAATGAGCAAAAACCTCCTTGTAGGGCTGGAAAGTTGGCTCAGTGGTGGAGCACTTGCCTTGCATGCCTGAGGCCCTGGGTTCGATTCCTCAACACCACATACGCAAAAAGAAAAAAGCTGGAAGTGGTGCTGTGGCTCAAGAGCACTAGCCTGGAGCTGACGAGCTGAGGGACAGTGCCAGGTCTAGAGTTCAGGCCCCACGACCGGACCCTCCCCCCCCCCCAAAAAAAAGCTCCTTGTAGCAAAAAACGTCTCTCACAGGTGATGTAACCAAGAGAAAGCAGCAGAGAGGCCAGAGGTAAACGGCCTAACATAAGAGTGGTGGAAACTGAGTATAAGCACAGATACTCCAGGATACATACCTATACTTATCTTTGCAGAAAATCATAGGCATTATCTTTCATTTCTTATTCTCTCCACTCCACTCACTGTCCTTTTAAGCCTAGTCCCATGAGTTAAAAAGCTACGTTTTGTGAAATTGGGGGTGGGGGGCACAAAATCTTCTAGACTATGATAGAAGTGTTCACTTTCACAAAAAGCAGGCTTTTAGTGCTTATGGGCAGAGATGGAGGAAGGATGTACAAGAACTATCCAAAACATATTCCTCAAGCAGGGATGGAGGAGGGCACAGGGATAAGGGCTCAGGGATGGGATAAATCTCCATAGAAATGACTGTTGCTGTTGTGTCCTACAGTTAATTGTTCTTCATAGATACCTCTCTGAGGTCACCTTTAGGTAGGACATTCAGGAAACTTGGGGGAAGAGTCAGGAATTCAAGAAGCACAGGAAAAAAAACTGGAAGTGGCACGGTGGCTCAAAATGGTAGAAAGTTAGCCTTGAGCAAAAAGAGCTCAGGGACAGCACCCAGGCTCTAAGTTCAAGCCCCATTACCAACCAAAAGAAAAAAAAACCCCATAATATATAAAACTTTAAAAAGCTGGACAAAACCTCAAAGATCTGGTCCCATCTTCCATTTTATATCCAGGGAAACAGATTCCGGGAGGTTAAACAAGTTGCCTTACACCCAAAACAGCTGCAGGTGGCATCAGGTCTCATGACCCCCCCAACAGAGCCACCGACCCCACGCTACTATCCAATCTAGAAAAGCCCCTTTGGCTCAGGAGCTCAGCTTTCAGACTAGATTATGGAGTTGGATGCGGTGGTGCCAACCTGTCACCTGATATATGTGACGAGTTGAGGCAAGAGAACCTGAGCCTGGGGGAGAGATGGAGGGTAGGAGAGGAGCTAGATTAGGTTTTCCCAGCTGAATATAAAAATCTGCATTCCTTTCTGTGACTATTGTCAAAGGAAAACCATAAAAGACTTGGAAATAAACACAAATGGATTACGGATGTCTAGTCAAATGTATACCCACATGTATTTTTCAATTATGTAAACTGCATAAAACTTATAGCAATGGAGATGTTTTTAACCTGTAGAAATAAAAATGAATTTTTTCCGAAGGAGAATTTTCCTGGTTTCATAGGATATGCATTGACTGCATGCTCTCCCACCTTCCTCTCTTCATTATCTACCCCTCTCCCCTTAGCTGCTGCCCCCCCCCCCCCATCAAGTACCAGCTTGCTGATATTCATTTTGTTAGACTGTGAATTAGCTGTTTTAAGGAGTTACACCACTTGAATTCTCCCCTGCATATTAACCATACTTTAGGTAATACATTTGTGTACATGTGCATACCACCCTGTATATTAACAAGTTAAATTTTAATTTCAACCTTCCTCATTGCCTATAATGAGTCTGGGTTGTTGTTTTTTTTTTTTGATTCTCCATGGATCCAGACTTAACACTTTACTAATTCTCTCATTAGCTGATGAATCAATATCTACGACACATAATTTTTATTTATATTCTAGCAGTCATTAATTTAATGATTGAATTAAACTTAATGAAATCATTACAATTATCCTTTAATACTGCACAGAATCACTTGTTTCTAAAGAGTGGCAGGTATAGCCAGGCTCACGCCTGTAATCCTAGCTACTCAGGAGGCTGAGATCTGAAGCTCATGGTTCAAAGCCAGCCTGGGCAGGAAAGTCTGTGAGACCCTTTATCGCCAAGAAAAAAAAACAACAACCAGAAAACTGGAAGTGGTACTGAGGCTCAAATGGTAGACTGCTAGCCTTGAGCTGAACAGCTGGGGGACAGTGCCCAGGCCCAGAGTTCAAGCCCCATGACCCAGGGAAAAAAAGTGGCAACTTAACCATTAAGAACAGTTGATATACTGAGGTTTTAAAATTTTAGAGCCTCACAGTCCATACAGGTCCTGTTAATAAATGTCTCTTCAAATATTTTGCCCATTTTGTGTGTGTGTGTGTGTGTGTGTGTGTGTGTGTGTGTGATGGTCTTGTGCTCAAGGCTAGCGCTCTACTACTTGAGCCACACCTACTTCCAGCTTGTTGGTGGTCAACTGGAGTAAAGTCTCACAGACTTTACTTCCTGATCCTCAGATCTTAGCCTCCATGGTAGCTGGAATTACAGGCGTGAGCCACCAGTGCTCTGCTTTATTTTCCCCACTTGTTTTTTTTTTTTGGGTGGCAGTCATGGGGCTGAACTCTGGGTGTGGGCGCTGTCCCTCAGCTCATCAGCTCAAGTCTAGTGCTCTACCACTTGAGTCACAGTGCCACTTCCAGCCTTTTCTGCTTATGTGGTGCTGAGGAATTGAACCCAGGGCCTCATACATGCAAAAGGACTCTACCACTGAGCCATCATCCCAGACTTATTTTCTCCACTTTTAATTGGCTTTATTATGACTACAATTTGCAAATGTTTATTCCATTATGCAGGTTTTTTTCACTTTGTCAATAATGTTCCTTGATGTAAAATTTAAATTTTGATAAACTCACATCTATTTTTTCTTTTATTGCTGTTTCTTGTGTCTTGTCTATGATCTGTCAAATATAGCGCCATGAAGATTTCCCCCCAAGTTTTCTTTTAAATTTTACAGTTTATCTCTTAAGTTTATGTCTTTGATTCACTTCAAGTTAATTTTTACAGTGTAAAGTCCAAGTTCAAGTAATCTTTTGCATGTAAAAATCAAGTTTTCCCAGCACAGTTTGTTGCAAAAGACTGTTCTTTATCACTGAAGGGCCTACACCATTAATTAGAAATCAATCTTGTATTTATTTTGGGGCTCTCTATTCTATTCCTTTGGTCTTTTTTTTTTTTTTTTTTCAGTTGTGGGGCTTCACACTGCCCCTGACCTTTTCAGCTCAAGGTGAGTGCTGTACCACTTGAGCCATAACACCACTTCCGGTTTTCTAGTGGTTTACTGGAGATAAGAATCTCATTGACTTTCCTGCTCTGGCTGGTTTTGAACTGTGATCCTTAGATCTCAACCTCTTGAGTAGCGAGGATTACAGGCATGAGCCACCAGTGCCCAGATGGTCTGTTTTAAATCATACTGTTTTAATTACTATACCTTTGTACCAAGTATTTTGTCTTTTTCTAAAGCAATACTGGAGTTTAAACTCCAGCATTTAACTTATGCTTGCTAGGCTGATGCTCTAGTACTTTAGTCAAGGCTATAGCTTTGTATTACATTCTGAAATAAAAGTTTGGCAAGGGCTGGGAATGTGGCTTAGTGGTAGAGTGCTTGCCTAGCATGCATGAAGCTCTGGGTTGGATTTCTCAGTACCACATAAGCAGAAAAAGCTGGAAGTGGCACTGTGGCTCAAGTGGTAGAGTGCTAGCCTTGAGCACAGAGAAGCTCAAAGTCAGTGCCCAGCCTGAGTTCAAGCTCCAGGACCAGCAAAAAATAAAAATAAATAAAAACTAAAAAAGTTTGGCAGTTACTCATAAAGTTAAACACAGAACTACAATATAACCCAGCAATTCCATTCCTAGGCACATAATACCAAAAGACCTGCAAGTCAGGGACTTACAGGTACTTACCTGTATATTTATGTTCAATATGCATAAACCAAACGGGGCAAACAACCACATTTGTTCTCTTTTTTTTTTTTCACATTTGTTCTCTTGTTGCAAGACTGTTTTATTTAGTTTTTCTTGCAATTATATGTTAATTTGAGATAATCTTTCCTGTTCTTTGAAAAAAAGGCTGTTGGACCTAGGCTAATGGCAATTTAAGGCTAATTTGTACTAAAGAGCAAGTTTGAAGCCAGTCTGGGCTACCTTGTTTAAAAACAAAGCAGGTGACATTGTCCAAAAAGAAATATATTTTTTACCTGATTTATGTAACTGTAACCCCTCTGTACATCACCTTTATAATAACAATAAAAATAAATAAATATAAATTAATAAAAAGGCTGTTGGAATTTGGAAGAAACTGTATGATCACTTTGAGTAGTAGTGACACAATGTTAAGTTTTCCTGTCCATGCATAGGAATATCTTTCCATTAAGAGCTTCTTTAATTTGTTGCTGGTAACGTTTTACAGTCCTCAGCACACACATCTCTCTTTCTTGGTTAGATTTACTTCTAAGTATTTAACTTTTCTGGATGGTTTTGTAAATGGAATTGCTTTCTTAAGTTCCTTTTCATATTGCTCATTTCCTAAACTTCTTTGTGCGTGCGTGTGTGCGTGCGTGCGTGCGTGCGTGCGTGTGTGTGTGTGTGTGTGTGTGTGTGTGTGTGTGTGTACCTGGGCTTGAACTCACTCATACTATCACTGGCTTTCTTGCTCATGGCTAGTACTCCACCACTTGGGCCATGCCTACATACTTGCATTTTGCTGGTAAATTAAGAGATGGAGCCTCACAGACATTTTTGCCCAGGTTGGCTCTGAACCAAGATCCCCAGGTCTTAGCCTCCTGATTAGTTGAAATTATAGGTATGAGGCACTAGGCCTGACTTCATTTCCTTACCTTTGGTAGGATCTCATTTCCTTATCTGAAACCAGGAAAATAGTACCTATATATCAAATAATTGTTAAAGGGATTGTGAATATAAACTATAAGGATAACATAGTGAGTACTGGGATTAGACTTAGAGCCAGTCTCTTGAGGTTAGAATCTTGATTGTAACATCCACTAGCTGTGAACCCTAGGCATATATTTAATCATGTGTGACTTAGTTTTCTCATTTGCAAAGTGGACCTAAAAACAATACCTTTCTCAAAACCTAATAGGAAGATCAAATGAGTAAAATATTTACTATACAGTTTGAAACAGAGTAGAAACTTTAGATGACAAGTATTCTTTCTGACCAGACTGGCACAATAGTCTCCTAATTTGCTTTCTTACTTTAGTTTTTCTATTATCAATCTAGCTTACAGCCTGGCTGTAAAGAAATCTTTCTATTCAGTGCTCTAATTAGTCACATGCTATTTGACGGGATATGTACTGAGATATGTTTGTCAGGCAACCTCACTGTTGTGCAAACATCAGAGTGGACTTACATAAACCTGAATGGTAGTCACCACTCAGTTGGTGTGGCCTTTCCATGCAAACAAGGATTGTAGTAAAATGAGGCACAGGAGACTCCTGCTGATACATCATAATTTTGTAGTACACTTTCTTACAAAGTAGGTGTATACTCTAAAGGAATGGTAAAAAGTATCATTATTAAACATAGTTATGCATATTATCAAGTATAGGCACCATACAGAATTGTATGTGCTACACTTTTTTTTTTTTTTTGACACTAGAATCTTACTACATAGCGTGGATTAGCAGGGAACTTACTGGCTCTGGCTGGCCTTGCACTCTTGATGCTTTTGCTTCAGGCTCCTAAGCACTGGCATTACAGGTGTCACTACCATGCCTGTTACTGGTAGCACAGAAGGTTTGCTTACTCTATCACCACCACAAACGTGAGTAATGATCTATGCTGCAACATTACAACAGCTACATTATAAGGGAACTGTTTAGCTCTCCTATAATCTTATAGGACTATCACTATATATGTGGTTTGCCTCTGACTAAGTATCATGTGTTATATGGCTGGCCATACCTGTAACTTAAACATGCATGTGAGTTTCTCATTACAGATCAAGTAAATTCCTAACTCCTACGTGTCTTTTGTTCAAGATCTGCCACAACTCAATACCAAATTACCTTTATAATTCTTGTGTCCCTATCCTGGAATGCCTATTAGTCTGATGATGTGTTCACCAGATAGCAATTAAACTAACATTTGCAGGATACAACCTTGGGAAGAAATGGGGCCCTGGCTTAGTTGTTATAAAATGAAAATGAGACCCTTGGATGACTCCACTGTTTCCATCTATTCCCACAGTGTCATGCACAAAATAGGCAACAAACTGTGGTCTGCTGGATTAGGAGAATTTAATCCTTAAATTCTAACAACATCTATGAATAAATGACAAATCATCAAAATAATCCCCTTGCCAAAAACATACTATGTTTATGTTGCTGTTTTTGTCAAATATACATAAGCACTTTTTGTTTCCTTGGTGCTGGTACTGGGGCTTAAACTCAAGGCCTCAAACTCTCACGCAGCTCTTTTTGCTCACAGCTCTACCACTTGAGTCTCCAGTCTAATACAAGCATTTTTAATCAGTGAAAACAATATATATATATATATATATAAAAAACCATTTTATTTTGTAATGATTAAAATTTTTCTTGAAGTCGAATGGCTTAACACTGGAGTCCTGAATTGTGAAGAAGCTGAAGCAGGTAGACTAGTAATGTTCTTGGGTTAGGGTGGAGGAGGAAAGTTACACACACACACACACACACACACACACACACACACTCTCTCTCTCTCTCTCTCTCTCTCTCTCTCTCTCTCTCTCTCTCTCTCTCAGAGCTCGTTTGCAGAATGGTCATGCATGAACCTGAAAGGAATACAGCTTACATCTTAACTCTAGCATATGTAAGTACACATGTATTCAGACTCTGTTTAAGAATAGAAAGCAAGATATACATAGCTATGGTTTCATTAACCACTATATATATATTTATATTTAAATCAACCCTACTTTAGCCAGGCACTGGTGGCACATGCCACTAGTTAGTAGTTATTCTAACTACTCAGAAGGCTGATGAGATTTGATGATCCCAGTTTGAAGCCAGCCCACAGGAAAGTCTATGATAATCTATCTCCAATTAAACACCAAAAAAGCTGGAAGTGGAATTATAGCTCAAATGGTACAGCACTTGCTTTGAGCAAAGAAGCACAGGGACAGCACCTAGACCCTAAGTTAAAGCCTCATGAGCAGCGTGCACGCACATGCACATACACACACATTTGCATGCACATACACATAAATTAACCCTATTTTAAAAAGTGAGGAATAAGTGAGGAAGCTCACACTTATAATACCAGCTATTTGGATTTGGGAGGCAGAGATTGGAAGGATCAAAGTTTCTGACAACCCTGTCCCCATCTCAATCAACCACTGGGGGAGTGGGGAGGGTGGGCGGTGGAACAGGTCTATATTTTAGTTAGTAGAGAGGCCAATATGTAGAAGAATCAGTTTAAGGCTAGCCTAGACAAGAAGCACAAGACTTTATCTGAAAAATAATCTAAAGCAAAAAAAGTCGGGGGGAACCTCAAGTGGTACAGTGCCTACCTAGCAAGTACAAAGCCCTGAGTTCAACCTCACACTGGAAAGGAAAAAAAAATGAGATTACAGTGGTTTTTTAAAATAAGATAATAGAATTATTTGATTCAAAGATAAACTGGCATGGCTACAGATGATCCAGAAACCTTCTCAGGAGAAGCCAAGAAGGGAAACAAAGTATTTTGAAGAAAGTTAAAAAAAATCAGAATAACCTGCATATTCTAACTGTATAACTTGTGATGTCAGTTTCAGGGTAATCTTTTCCAGAAAATTTCTTCTCAGCCTGAGGAAGTATGCTAAATGAAACTAGGATTCAAATTACTCACCAGAGCTGCTTGCATACTTTCCTTTAAAAAATTTTTTCTGCCTGAATACTTTGAATGTTTCATTTCTATTTTTTTTTTGTTGTTGTTGTTGTTGGTTCTGGGACTTGAACTCAAGTCCTGGGCACTGTCCCTGAGCTCTTTTGCTCAAAGCTAGCTCTCTACCACTTTGAGCCACAGCATTACTGCTAGTTTTTTTTTTTTGTTAAGTGGAGGAAAGAGTCTCACAGATTTTCCTGTCTAGGCTATCTTTAAACTGTGATCTCGAATCTCAGCTTCCTGAATAGCTAAGATTATAGGAGTGAGCCACCAGTGCCGAGCTTCAATGTTTCATTTCTTTTTAAGAAGCTGGCTATCCAGGTACTGCTTAGTGAAAAGCTTAGCATTTGAAGCCTTGAGTTCAATCCTCAACAGCAGCTCCTTCATCAAAGAAAAGAAAACAAAAAAAGAAACCTTCAGCTATAATAGAGGATATGTGGCTCAAATACTTAGAAGAATCTTGACACTAACAATACACTCTTTATTTTCCTCCAGTCAATAGTTTGTTTTTCCCCCCACCTTTATTTTGGGGATAGTAATATAACTGTAATGATACAAGTATTTCCTTACAAGCTGACCTATTTAACATCTCTACATAAAAGTATGTCAATACAGACAGGATTAGTAAACCACTGTCAACTTTATTGGTACTTGTCAATGGATGAAAATAAAGAGCCAAAAATATATGCATTTTTTTCCATCCATATAAAGTTAAGAGATATAAGTAAATAAACTCTTTGTCCCACTTACTAAAATCAATTTCAAAAAGCCACACCTATAAAACAGTCAATTCAATCTCTCCACAGACTTTAAGTATAGCATTTATCCCCTAATTTAAAATGATTCATTTTTAAAATTAAAAAAAATAAAATGATTCATTTTTATATCTACCTCCTCTAGTAGACTATTTGTTACTCAGTTTCCAAACTCCAACTCAGAACTAAGCATGTACAATATACAATAAACATAACTGATTGAATCAGTACATAAGTAAAGGACTCAACAGGTCTTCAGCATGGTATAAAGGAGCAGATACCTGTTTCTTGGCAGGTTTTAGGTGGTACCTAAGGCTAACAAATTTCATTTCGTGTAATGGAGATGTAGAAAGTATTCTTGGAGGATTATCTGAATGGGCAGTTAAACTGTGGGGACCATGCATAATATTTTTAAAGCCCTGAGAGTATCCAAAGTACTGGTAGAACTTAGAAAGGTTGATTATTATTTTAGTTTTTGGTCCAAGATTGGGACTTGAACTCAATATCTGACACTTTTGTTCACTGGCTGGTGCTCTACTACCTAAACTATGCCTCCAGCCCCCGAGTTTTTAATTTTTTTTTTTTTTGCTGATACTAGGGCTTGAACTCAGGGCCTTGTTGCTCAAATAACTTTGCTCTATCACTTAAGCTACACCCTTATTTCTGGCTTTTTGCTGGTTATTTGGAGATAAGACTCTTGAGGATTTGTCTACCTGGGCTGGCTCATACTTAGATCTGTCTCCTGAGTAGCTAGAATTACAGGTGTGAGCCACCAATGCCTGCTAAAGTACAATGATGACAGTCACAGTCCATTGCATCTTCCAATCTGACTCATTTAATGAAAAATGAATTTATAACTGATATTTTATCTTCCTGTCTAAAATAGAATGAAAATAACATCTAGTTCCTATGAAGTATAAGTAAGGTTTTTCTTTCTAGTTTCCTTCCTATCTGTATATAAGCAAACAATTATCTCTTAAACCAGGTGGATATAGATGAGCAATTATTAAGTCAGTGTAAATGTAAGGCTTCGGAAAGAATATTTAGTATATCTTCATATGCTTGGTAGACTGCAACAAGAACACATTTTTATCACCTCAGCATTAGAATACTACTTGAGTTTAGATGTTTGGATATAATATACTGCCTAATACCTCTTCCAAAAGTAGACAATTTACCATGGGAAATCTCAGTCTTTAAACCTAATTTTTCAAATAATCCTAGTTTAATTGCCAAGTCCAATGAACTACAGAAGCCTACAAAGCTTTAGTATTAGTAAGACAGGCAATGGAATAGAAAAACCGTTTCTAAAATTTATATTCCCCACCAGTATCCTCAGTTCCTTGACAATTTTAAATTTTTATTTGTTCTGAGCCACAAATACAATCAGAGGAAAGATAAGCACGAATAAGATGAAGAAACTCTTTAAATACCGAAACTATAAAACTAAAATCAAACATCTAAGCTCTTTTTGTGTAACGGATAAGAAATCATCTCAACAAATGAAGGGTACAATGGTAGGTGAATGCAGTCATAATGCTCAATGTATGTATATGATAAAAATCGAACCTGGTAACTTGAGATGGGGGTTAGGATAGATGAGGGGAAAATGAAGGAAGGGGTAACACTGATCAAGATGCATTGAACTCATAAATTGACATGATAATACTACTAATAATAAAGAAATCATTTCAATTTTGATTTATATTCAACAGCATAAGGAAATTTTAGTGTTAGCTTACAACATTCATCTAATGACAAAGTGTCTTAGACCATGATGACTGTTGACCTGCTAGCACCTTTTAAATTAGTAAACTCAATGAGAAATAAGCAGAAACTTTCAAAGCTGTACTGCTTAAATACAAGGGGGAAAAAAAAGGTCAATTTAATTCAGCATTCGTAATAATGCTAAAATGATCCTTGCCATACTGTGACTAAGGACATTTTACCACTAGACCAGACCTCGGCATTTCTTCTGAAACTAAATCTCACTTCTTAGTACTGTGAACAATCCAAAACAAATAGCCAAAGCATTTGGTCTGTGGTTTTAGGGTTCAGAGACATACATATAAACTATTCTCTCTTTGTTTCTAATTTAAACCAGAAAGATATGAGGTATAGGTTAATATGTTTGAAGATTTTTACATGTAACTGGAACCAAGTAATGGGAAACCTCCCAATTATTCTCACTTTACTAAAAACAGCTAATGAAGTTGTTATGTCCCCAAACAAGAATGTCAACAAAATATGCACTGAGGCCTCTGGCCAATAGTAAGGAACCGAGGTCAAGTGACAACTATGGAAGCAAGCCTGGAAGCCAACTTTCCAGGTTCAGCCCTTCAGCTAGCTGTCAGCTTAACTAACCTCATGAGAGGTCTTGAGCCAGAACTAACGAGCTAAGTTGCAACTGATCCCTGACCCAAAGACACTGTGCGATGATTAATGTTGTTAAATGTTTTAATCTGCTTAGTTTTATAGTAACTGGGTACATATACATAGCAACAGATAACTAATATAAAATCTAAAAGACAGAGATACTGACACAATGAAAAGACTAATCCAAGAAGACAAAGGAATCTTGCAAAATGTTATACAAAACACTTCTACAAAATGTTATATATACTATTTTCTGATAATATAAGAAATGTACTTAAGGCAACAGGCAAGAGAATGGAAACCTTTTCAGGCTTGGAAAAGACTAGTCAAATTTAGAAGAAAAAAAAAAGCTGAAAGGATTCTCTTACAGAGACAGCTTCCTGTTTTTGGTTAGAAAAGAACCACACTTAAAATAACTGGCATAAAGCATAGTTATGGCTTGAAAAGGAGATGGCAGGAAGCTATAATAAAGAACACTGAAAGCAACTCTGCAGGCTGGACTCTTCCTGCAGAAAACGGCCCTAAGAAGAAATGGTGGGAACAGTAGGTAGTATAGGAAATGACAAACTCACAGTGTAAATTAGGAGCCCCCGAGGCTCTCTTAAGGCATTTGAGGCCTTCAATTAACCTTTCCTACCCATCATATTCTTGCTGTGGTTACCTGGGCAGAATTAAAGAGAATGAAATGAAAGCTTAGCAACATAAAATCCATTTTTGTTGTTGTTGTTAGCCCTAAGTTTGAAGTCAGGCTCCACACTTGTTAGGCAGGCATGTTATTGCTTGAAACATACCTGCAGCTCTTTCTGCCCTAGTTGTTTCTGAGATGGGTCTCACTTCATGCCTAGGCCAGCCTGACCATGATAATTCTATTCATGCTTTCCACCACAGCTAGGATGACAGGTGCATACTCCCATGCCCAGGTTTGTCTGCTGGAAAAGGGAAGATCTAACAAACTTTTTGCCTGGGGTTAGCCTGAAATAGCAATCCTCCCTATCTCCTATCCTAGCCTCTTGTGTAGCTAGGATGACAAGCATGCATCAACATGCCCAACTATTGGTTGAGATGACTATCTCACAGATTTACCCAGGCTAGCTTCAAATAACAGTCCTCCTGATCTCTGCCTCCTGAGTAGGTAAGAGTTTAATAGTGCCTTTCTGATGCATGTTCAATGTGAAGCTATTTGGAAAGAACCCATTTTTCCATTACAAAAGGCAACTATACAAAGTGAAGCAGAGTAGAGTACCATAGTCGAGTACCAATTTTGAGTGGAAAAAACTGAGAGAGCAGAAAAACCTGAGTACAAGCCTTAGTACCAGCACCATGCATTCATGCACCACCTTACCCCTCTTTTAAACAGGAAAACAACACACATCCTAAACTATAAAAATTGTCCTAGAGTGAGAGAGATTTGTGGTCCAGCTAGCCTAGTGTTTTGTGGTCAGCAGAGATCCAAGGAAGCTATCATGGGAGGACAGGCCTGTCTTCACTGACATCAAATCTTAGTGGTTATGACTCATACCATCAAACCACTACCCCAGCCCAATTCTTCAATTTATAGCTCCTACTTTCCCACAGACTTGGAAGCAGCTAGCCAAGATAAAGGTGTATCTGCAAGGTAAGTTGATATTAAAGAACACTGTGAAGGTATATGAATCAAATCAGGATCAAACTAGAGCTTTTGCAAGTCAACTGACTGTTTTACATAATTCAGAATGATCATATTTACAAGCAGAAAATGATTTAGCTAAAAGTAACTCTGAGCCAGGCACAGTGGCTCATGCTTATAGCAAATTTTAGCTACTTGGAGGCCAGGCACTGATGGTTTATTCCTGTAATCCTAGCTACTCAGGAGGTGAGATTTGTGAATCATGGTTCAAAACCAGTCAGAACAGACAAAAAAAAAAGCCAGAAGTGGAGGAGTGGCTCAAGTAGCAGAGCTCCAGTTTTGAGTTGAAAAAGCCAAGCAAAAGCGTGAGGTCCTGAGTTCAAACCCTACGTACTTGGACCAAAAAGATAAAATAAACAAACTAAATTCTAGCTACACAGGTAAAGATTGGGAGAATCAGGACTTGAAGTCAGGCAAAAAAATTCTCAAGACTGCATCAAAAAACAATAACTGGGTGTGGTGGTGCTCTCCTGGCATCCCAGCCATGTGGGAGGTTAAGATTGGCCAGCTTTGGCCAAAATCAAGACCCAACTCAAAAATAACCATAGTTAAAAAAAAGGCTAGAGATGTGGCTCAAGTGGCAGACTGCCTGCCTAGCAGACATGGGGGAGCAAAAAGTAACTGAGAAACAAGGTTGGTAAAGCAGACCACATTTCATTGGCGAAATCTGGTAATGAAGGACCTAAGAGGAAAAATCTGAAAAAATGAATGCAAATTCAAATTCTAACACAAGCTGTTACCTAATTCTTAACTTGAGCACACGGAGGAAAAGACTCCAGGAAACCCAGGAGAGAAAAGCAACTGAAAAGATAGACTATGGGAATCACATCCTTGGAATACCACATCCTAGAAGCAAAGACTATATCCTATAAATAAGGCAAGCACTACAAAGTCTAACACTAATAGAATCAGAGTGTCTGTATTATTAGTGCCCTACCAGAAGAAAATGTAAGGATGATGATTATTACAGCATTTATATTCTCTCATCTACAAGAAAAAAATTTATAACAAATGCAGAAAAAATTAGAAAAAATGACTAATAACCAAGAAAAGGGGTTGGAGTTATGGCTAAGTAGCAGAAATGTTTACCTAGCACTCAGTATCCCAAATAAAAGAAACCAATCACTAAATGAATAACAAAAACTCAGCAGATAAACTCAGGGGTGAGTAAGATAATGGAGTAATCAAACAGCTTTAAAACCAAAAGTAGTATGTCCAAGGAAACAGAGGAAAAGATGGATTAAAGGATGGAAAGATATAATTTCAATGAAGAATCACTAGAATCTATATAATCAAATGGATTTTCAAAAAGAAAATAGAGTCACTAGAAATAAGAATTCTGTAAGTTTAATATCAGACAATGAAATAATAAATTGGGAATAATAAATAGGGAAACAAAAATATACAAACTGAAAGAGAAAAAATAATGAAAAAATAGAATAAGGATAAGACAGGTAAAACATTTCTTTTTTGAGAAGCAAAAGAATGAACAAAACGGAGAGAATAGCTGAAGAGATGAGTGAAAAGCCAACAAATTAAGAAAGGTGAGCAGGCCCCAAGCTGAGTAAACGCCCACAAAGCCCACTTCCTTTCCTGAACCTTTGTCAGCGAATCTAGCAGAGCCCTAGGCCTGCAGTGTTCATGAGGGAATGTTGGCAAGACAGTCAACAAATCAAATCAGATGGACACCTGTCTGACTCTACAGTATGTAAATTTAAATACATGGAATATATGACTTGGCTAAAGGAGAGTATACTTTTATTCATGTACTTTCATTCCTCAACCTAACTAATACCCAAGAAATTCAGACTACTCTACTACCATGTAGAAAAAAAAAATCATGCAGTATTGTTTCTGTTAAATATCCCTATAGGTAAGTGACAGAAATAATAAATGGGGCACTTACCAATTATGAACCTCTCCTGCCTTTAACATCCCAGTTACCATTTGGTTTAACTACCAGCTGAGATCCCACAAATGAGTTCAGAGCTTTTGGGCCCGTTCCAGAAAGTTTGTTTGATAAACTGGCAGTTTCTCCCTGCTTTGAAGATCATGTCCTGAAATTACTTTCCTTTCTGGCAGTAACTCTAAGTTTAGCATTATTTTCTAACACTAAAAATAATTCTTACAGTGTATTACTGTTTTCTTCTATTTTAAGTCATTCATTTCTTAATGTGTAACTTTCAGTTACCGTCCAGTTGAACTTTTTGGCATGAAAACCTAACATAGACTCTTATAGACCACTTTTTATTTTGGCTTAGTTGAAATAAAAAAATGAGGACAATGGTTTATAACTCAAGGTTATAAGATTAGAGCCAACATGACATCATATCTGAATCTCTAATAAGGAATACAACCAAAATTGTCCTCAAAGACAAATGTTTACCTTAAATATTTATTCATCTGGATGACTTGGTTAGTACTGTTTGCCTACATTATCATTTAGGAGATGTTCTCTGATTTAAAAACTAATAATCACAGAAACATCATAAGCAAATGTTACCATAGAAATTGTATGATACTTGTAGGCAGGAGTAGGAGAGGGGGACTGGGAGAAAGTAAAAGAGAAATGTGCTCATTACCTGATTTATGAAATGGTAGCCCCTCTATATGAAACCTTTTTGTGCCAGCTATTGGGACTTGAACTCAGGGATTCATATTCTCCCACTTGAGCTATAGCTCTAATTCCAGCCCCCCTGCTACCTTTTGTATTTGGCCAGTCCTGGGGCTTGAAATCTGGGCCTGGGCCCTGTCCCTGAGCTTCTTGTGCTCAAGGCTAGTGCTCTACCACTTGAGCCACAGCGCCACTTCCAGCTTTTCTGTTTATATGGAACTGAGGAATTGAACCCAGGTCTTTGTGCATGCAAAGCAAGCATTCTACCACTAAGCCACATTCCCAGCCCACTGTAAGAAATCTTAATAATAACAATAAGATTATTTTAAAAATTGTATGCTCTATCCCCTGCAGTCACTGTACTTGATTTTGGTACCCTGCATCTTGTATATACATTTGTCTAATCTGGGGAGGGGAAGGGAAATAACAAAATGCTGAAATAAGGACACAGGATGACCCATTACAAGAAGGATACCCATAGGACAGTATACTGGAAATGAACTTTACAACTTCAGGGGGGGGGGGGGGGGGGAGGGAAGATGGAGAGGGAAGGAGTGCAGGAGGTGGGGGAGGGAAGGGATAGTGGGACCACAACAAGGGAAGGGGTAACAATGATCAGCAACTCATTGCCTTATGTAACTGTAGCCCCTCTGTACAGCATCTTTACAATAAAATTAAATTAAAAACAAAAAAAACTGTACGCTAACGTAGAGTTCACAAGTTCTTGAAGATCTAAGTTACTAATGAGTGCTGATATTACAAATTATGTTATATTACAAATGTTAATGGATATATATAATACAGATATATACATATATACACACATTATACTATATAATACTTTTTTTTTGTCGGTCATGGGACTTGAACTCAGGGCCTGGCTCTGTCCCTGAGCATTTTTGCTCAAGGCTAGCATTCTACCACTTTTAGCCATAGTTCTACTTCCAGTTTTCTGGTGGGTAACTGGAGATAAGAGTCTCATGGACTTTCCTGCCCAGCTTTGAACCTCAATTCTCAGATCTTAGTCCACTGAGTAGCTAGGATTATAGGTGTAAGTGCCAGCAGAGCCCGGCACAATATATTTTAACTATAGAACATTACTCATATCAAATCCCTATGAATGCATTATAAATTCTTAAAAAAACAAGTAAATCTTAAACATAATTTTCAAAATGTGTTAATCATATATACTTGATTTGACTCTTTCCCTTTCTAATGATCACAGACAAGAGAAAGACAAAAGCCTGAGGTTATGTGCTATGATGGCTATACTAGAGGCCATAACACTAAGAAATTGCTAGGGGCTCAGTGGTAGAGCACTTGCCTTGCATGCCTGAGGCCCTGGGTTTGATTCCTCAGCACCACATAAGCAAAAAGAAAAAAAGCCGGAAGTGGCACTGTGACTCAAGTGGTAGAGCACTAGCCTTGAGCTGAAGAGCTGAGGGACAGCGTCCAGGCCCAGAGTTAAGGCCCCATGACCGGACCCCCCCCCCCCAAAAAAAAGAAATTGCTGGAAGAATGTAAATGGAAAATTAGTATCATACAGAGATGTCACTTTTTCTTGGGTAGTACTGGGGTGTGAACTCAAAGCACTGGGCTTGCTAGGCAGGTGCTCTACCACTTGAGCCAGCCATTCTTATCAGGTACTCTCTCACTTAAGAAAGTTATTAAAATTCAAATTTCTGGGGGCATGTCTCAAGTAGTAGAGTGCCAGCTATGAGCAAACAAGATGAGAACTTGAGGTCCTGAGTTTAAGCTCCAGTACTGGTATATCAATAAAAAAGAAATGATACATTATAGCTAGGTAAAATTCCAAAACTGAGGAACTGAGTTCAAGGCCAGCCAGGACTATAGGTAGTCATACTCCTATATGTGGCTCATGCCTGTAATTCTAGTTACTCATGAGGCTGAGATCTGAGGATCATGGTTTGAAGCCAGTCTAGGCAGGAAAGTCCTTAAGACTCTTATCTCCAATAAAACCACTCAGGAAACTGGAAGTGGCACTATGGCTCAAGAGCTAGAGCACTAGCCTTGGGCTGAAGAGCTGAGGGACAGTGCCCAGGCCCAGAGTTCAAGCCCCATGACCAGCAACAAAATGCTAAATCAGAAAGTGGATGGTTAAAAATACAATGAAACATAGCAAGCTAAAGAAAACAGAAAGCTCAGAGTCTGCTGGGTAGAGATGAACCATAACAGTGAGCAGATTTGAGCAGTGGAATTCTACAAAGGTTCAGAAATCCCAGATATCCTTTAGAGTACAGGTGAAGAGAGTAAAGTTTAGTTTATGTGGCTCTAACAAGGTATCATAGCCTGGTTAGTTTCTAATGAACAGAAATTTATTTGGTTCCTGATTTTGAAAATCTAAGACCAAAGTCCAAATCTGAACTGAGGAAGGTTTTCTTGTTGCAAAATATGGATGTTAACTATATCAGCTTACTGAGCCCATTACAAACTATGGTTCTTTAATAACACTTATTCAGCTGCTTTCTGGAATGAGACTCAGAAATGGAATATCTAATAAATCTCTTTATTATGAAAGAAATCTTTTCTTTCCTTCCTACAAGTCATTTTTCTTTCTTTCTTTCCTTCCTTCCCCCACTTCCTTCTCCCTTTCCTCCTCCTCCTCTTTTTTTTTTTTTTCTTTTGGTCATGGGACTTGAACTCAGGGCCTGGGCACTGTTTCTGAGTGCTTTTGTTCAAAGCTAGTTAGTGCTTTACTATTTTAAGCCACAGATCCACTTCTGGTTTTCTGCTGGTTAATTGGAGATAAGAGTCTCATAGATTTTCCTGCCTAGATGGCTTTGAACCATAATCCCCAGATCTCAGCCTCCTGAGTAGTTATGATTACAGGATCCTGCTTAAAGTCACTTTTCTTAAAAGGAAGTTTTAGCAAACAGCATGGTATGATGAACTGAACCCTCTTATGGTTTAGAGGTAAGAAAGTTCAACAATTTAATGGAATAGCAAAGGAAACATACACATTTGGTTAATTCTAGTAACAGAACACTCCTGATGAAATCACCTCCTGAATTGCCTAAGAAAAAATAATTTACATTATATTTAATTGTATTCCTACAAAAGATGTGAGAAAAAGAAATGATTCCTTGAGAAGCTCTACAGAGCAAAAGATCTGTCCTGGCAGTCTTGGATACCTAGAGTTTTCAAAAATGCTGTTCACAACATTTTGCTTAATTATTATTATTTTTTTTGAGACAAAGATTCTTATGTAGCCCAGGTTGGCCTCAAACTCACTCCTCTTGCCTCAGCCTCCCAAATGCTGGGATTACAAGTATGTTACCATGCTTGGCTTATAATATTTTTTATGTTAGGAATTATTTAAGAAGTTAGTAACTGCCTGAGTCAGTAAGAAATATGAGAATGTTAGACCTATATATTAAGTGTACCATCATTACAAATCTAGATAGTTACTATATTCTTAAAGCATTCATAATGAATATAACTTAAGGTGCCAAGGCTCAGTGTATAATCCTAGTTAATCTGGAGGATCGATTTGGAGAATCTATGTTCAAAGCCCACCTGGGAAGAAAAATCTAGAAGATGCTATTTCTAAATTAACCAACAAAAAGCCAGACTAGAGTGTAGCTCAAGTGGTAGAGCTTTAGTCAAGCAAGGAGGCAGAGTAAACATGAGGCTCTGAGTTCAAACCCTTGTACTAAAAAAAGCAAAAAACAAACAAAACCAAACTGTGTATTGTAGAGAATCTTCTTGATGAACTTACCAAACCTTAACTTAGTACATATCCATGGGATGCATTTACCACCATAGTCCTACGTGTCACTGCTCTAAGAACTCAATTATGTCATTTACGCTTGGCTGCTGGACTTAGTGCATCAGAGGCTACAAACCTTCTCCCTCAGTCACATCAGAACGATCCAGCTTGGCTTCCTTGGGCTGTCCTTCTGCGACCTTCACAGCAACAGCTCGGCATATGGCCCCAAATTTTCTATCCAGAGAACGAACCCCTGCTTCTCTGGTATACCTGTCATCAAAACAAATATATTTTATTTTTTGGCAAACCATCATTTATAAAAGTAATATACTCTCAGTACTGGAGGTTGAGATCTACAGGATTGCAGTTCCAGGTTAGCCAGGGTAAAAAGTTAGCAAGACCCTATCTCAACAAATAAGTAAGATAGGAACACATGCTGGTAATCCCAGCACTAAAGGAGGCACAATAAGACCACTGTTTAAGGCCAGCCTCAGGCAAACATGAGATTATATATGAAAAATAAAGAAGGGATGGAGATGTGGCTCAAATGGTAGAGCATATGTCTAATAAGCTTGAACCCTGAGCTCAAAACCCCAGTTCAAACCATGTACTGGTGGCTCACACCTGTAATCCCAGTTACTCAGGAGGCTGAGATCTGAGGACATGGTTCAAAGCCAGCCCAGGCAAGAAAGTCCATGTGCCTCTTATTTTCAAATAACCACCCAAAACTGGAAGTAGACCTGTGGTTTAAAGTGGTAGAGCACAGAACTTGATCAAAAGAGTTCAGGGACAGGACTCAGGCCTTAAGTTCAAGCCCTATAACTGACTCCCAAAAAAGTAACGTTGTTGCCTTTCTATTAAAGAAACAACATATATTTACAACATATATATTACTCTTTCTTAACTACTAACTTCTTCATACTTAACCTATCTTATTAAAATAACATTATTTCTTAAATGTATTTTCAGCCTCAACAATTTTTTTCTTCATGCATTTTTAAATTGTTATTAAAAAGGTGATATACAGAAGAGTTACGATTACGTAAGTCAGGTAATACATGCATTTCTTTTTGAACAATGTGATCCCTTCCCTTGCTTTCTTCCAGTTTTCCTTCCCATCCCCACCTACAAGTTCAACATAGTGTCTAGTGAATTCCACTGCTGCATTTGTTCACCCTTTGTCCCACCATTTAAAAAAAAATTTTTTTATTGTGAAAATACCGCACAGAGGAGTTACAATTACATGGGCAAGATAACGAGTTTGTCCCGTCATTTCTGTGCTCCTTTTACCCTCCCCAAAGACAGATAAATGAACAAACAAGACCAAAAGAAAACAAAAACAGCAAAAAAGAACCCACCAGTTCCCATAACCTAGAGTTCATTTTGATTTATATTATTTTAGATGATCAAAGGCACATGTCCCTCTCCCTCCCCCTTTTTTTGGTCTGTCATGGGGCTTGAACTCTGGGCCTGGGAGCTATTCTCGAGTTCTTTAGCTCAAGGCAAGTGCTCTACCACTTGAGCCACAGTGCCACTTCCAAAACATAAAGAGAAGAAAAGCTAAGAAAAGAAAAGAGAAGAAAAGAAAAGCACATGTCCCAATTTATTTTATTTTTACTATCCAATGTGTTTACTTGTAGACTTATCAGAACAGTTTAGCTAGCACAAATGAAGGAAACCATGTAACCTATGTTTCTCCAAGTCTTTCCATTTCTTTATGAATGGTGCAATATCATTTTTTCTTTTATATAGTTTATCTTGAACTATTACTCTATACCTGAAAATGAATCCTTGACTCTTCAATTTATACAGAGTAAATTTGAGAACATGAAAATTCTAGGTTATTTGTACTTGAAATATTGCTGAATCAGAGAAGTTACACTTTATTTAAACTAATGCAAAGAGTCCCTAACAGAAATTTAGTGTTTATCACAAACTGTGCTAAATCACTGACTACCTTAGTATATTTTCATTGGGATTGTATAAAAGATGCCATATGTGGTTAACAAGAGCTGCCTAGAAACTTCTGAATTAGAGCAAACCAATAGCCATTGCAGGAACCATTTTCATTGCCACCAATTTTGCCATCCAGCCTTGGATGAATTGGAAAGGCAGTACCAGGCAGGGAACTCAGTTTTGCCAAACTGGTGGTTCATACCTATAGTTCTAACTAAGCCGGAGGCTTGAGATCTGAAGATTAAGCTTTGAAACCAAGTTGGTAGAAGAGTCCAAAAGACTCATCACCAATTAACCAGCCAAAACATCAAAAACAAAAAACAAAAAAATAAACTGGCTCAAGTGACAGGGAATCAGCCATGAGCAAAAAAATGGTGACTGTAAGGCCTTGAGTTCAACCCTTGGTACCACTAAAAAAAAAAAAAATTATATTAAAAAAGAGCAAGAATGCAGTTTTAGCTAAAAAACTAGATTTGATTAGGCAATCAGCAGATTAGGTAAAAGCAGATTTTAAATGTTGTGAGAAAAACAGATAAAACCTGTTGATTAAATACCGTAAAGTGAAACTAATTTAAATCAAAGAGAGCTAAAAATAAAGTTCAGCTGGGTGCCAGTGTCTCATGTCTATAATCCTATCTCCTCATACTGCTAAGATCTGAGAATCACAGTTTGAAGAAGCCAGTTTGTACAGAAAAGCCCGTAGCAATTGAAAGCTTGTCCTAAGAGATAATAAGCAGTAAACAACTAAGGACTGCCAGGCTTCCAGTAAGCTGGTTACACTGGGAGGTGGGTGAGGCTAGAACATTAAGGATCTATGCCTGTAATACATCCTAAGAGATGAAAACCTCAATGGTAACATTCTATGTCCTTACCAACCATCTAACCCTTGCTTAGACTAGCATAAACTTTTTAAAAAAATAAAAACCATATGAAACCATTAAATCAAAACTACTCCAAAGAGTTCCTAATGTCCACAGATAACTAGCATATAAAAATGAGAGGGTGTACTCAAATGGTACACCAAATATGAAGCCCCAAGTTCTGACATAAAACCCTAGAACTGACATAAAAAAATAAAATATACAAAAATGAAATAGTACACTAGGCAAGTGGAAAATACAACTAATGGTTACAGTTCAGACTCATTCTAATTCAAAATCAGATAAACTATGTACTTTTCTCTATCCATTTTATGACAGAAACTATCAAAAAATAGATTAAGTGTCTTGCTCCAAATACCCAAAGATATCGGTTGTTATCTGAATGTTTTTGTTGGAATATTTAGGAAAATAACATAATTTCTTTCTCCTGAATTATGTATACACTATCACAAGACAAGTAAAGAAAGAAACTCCAAGGTTAGATTTAGTTCTATTGTTGTATATATAAATTTAAACAGACCCATAAGAAGGTTGGCACAGATCAAAAGTCTAAGTGGAGAGAAACTGCACATTTCTTGACATAACAGTCGCTAAGGAGAGGAGCTGAGGAAGACTTGGTAGCCTGACCCAACCTGCAGGGTGATGCAATGAATCTGTAAGAGTGAGCCATGAACTCTAAGAGATAGTGGTGACATAAGTTCTCAACAGGATATATTTTCCTTTCCAATACACAACCTATAAATTAGCAAGCAGTGCTTGCCAAGGGCTTACAGATTTGTTATCAAATTCAAGACAACACTTTTACTATTGTTCCAATGTTAATTCTGGAGCTCAAAACTGAGGATTTTTAAAAATTTCTTAAAGGAAAAAAATCTGAATAACCTAAAAGAGATGTCTGAAAGTAGCAGCTCATTTCAGGTGAGCTAAAAAACTTTCAAGATCCTAGGCATACAGACTATCAGTTAATTTATTAAATTAATCCCTTGTATTGCTCTTGTGGCAAGGTAGGAATTCTGGTTCAGTAAGGTCTTCTCAATGAAGTCCTAAATGGTTTCTCAAGTCAGGTGAATCAGTAGCCAGGCCATGCCTGCTGAGCAGTTTTTGGACAGAGAAATGGATGCTACAGACTGGCAGTAAAAACTCTCCTCTTCAGAGACAGGGATGATGGCTGACTGACCTGGTGATGATGGCAAGAGTGGTAGCCTGAGGGATTTGGATCTGCTGCGGAGTCAGCCCGTGCTGCTCCAGCTGCTTCGGGATCAAGTGTCTATGGGCAATCTCAATCTTCTCCTCCTGTGTATACCCTGGAAAAGAAAGGAGGACCTCACATGTCTCTCACAATACCATGCTTTTTAATGAGTCAGTGTAGAGACAATGAATCTTACATTTAGAATGAATTTAAGTACAACTTCTAACAGCATAACTGGAATAAGAAAAATTAACCTCAATGATATCTATAAATTTCCTAATTTTTCACAAACAAACCAATGCTTTTTTATCCCCACATTTTAGGAAAAAAAGAGAAATAACATACTTAAGAGGCTTTATGCTTTTACTAATTAAGACACTCAGTGAGTATAAGCTTAATTTACCCCTAAATTCAGTAAAACAAAATTCTACCTCAATTAATGTACCTTTTTTTGTTTAGCAAACAAAAATTTTAAATAGAAACTGACAAGCATCTTTCGAACAGAGAAAGGAATTTAAAACAGCAGAAAAGCCATGTCAGAGGCAGAGGGTGTGTCACATCTTCACCTCTCTTAGTTTCTCTATGGGGTTCTATCTTGTGTTGGAGTCAAGCAATTGAATTCAAGCAATTGAATCACATTCTTTGTTTATTTTAGTCTTTTTACTCCACCACAGTTTAAAACTACACATAAGAATCTGCAAGGCTCACAGATAAGAAGTCAATTACCTCTCACAGAATAGTAAATCTTTCAGATTAATACAATGCATTAAGAGTATATTTAGCCAGGTGCTGGTGGCTCATGACTATAATCCTAGCTACTCAGAAGGCTGAGATCTGAGGATCACAGTTCAAAGCCAACCTGGGCAGAAATGTCTATGAGATTCTTTTTTTTGTTTTTGTTTTTTTCTTTGTTGTTGTTGGTGGTGGTATGGGCCTGGGCACTGTCCCTCAGCTCTTCAGCTCAAGGTTAGCCCTCTACCACTTGAACCACAGCGCCACTTCCAGCTTTTTCTGCTTATGTGGTGCTGAAGAATCGAACCCAGGGCCTCATGCATGCAAGGCAAGCACTCTACCACTGAGCCACCTTCCCAGCCCCATCCATGAGATTCTTCTCCAATTTACTACCAGAAACCTGGAAGTGGTGCTATGGCTCAAGTGCTGGAGTGCTCACCTTGCGCTGAAGAACTCAGGGGCAGGGCCCAGGCCCAGATTTCAACCAACTCACACACACAGGTGGCTCACACCTGTAATCTTAGCTACTCAGGAGGCTGAGATCTGAGAATCAAGGTTCAAAGCCAGCCCGGGAGGAAAGTCTATGAGACTCTTATCTCCAATTAACCACCAGAAAACCGGAAGTGGTGCTGTGGCTCAAGTGATAGAGCGTTTGCCTTGAGCTGAAGAGCTGAGGGACAGTGCCCAGGCCCAGAATTCAAGCCCGACAACCAACCAAAAAAAAAAAAAAGGTATTTAAACTAGACATATTTACATTCTACCCTATTTAGATTTTTTCTTTTTTTTCCTATTTAGATTTTAACAAGTACTTAGTGATATTTGATCTCTTTTAGGGCAAAATAATTCTGAGTAATTAAAATAAGATGGAAAGGCTATAATTTAAGTAAAACTAAAGACTTCTCATACATGCCAGTGAAGTGTGGTTAAAAAAAAAAAGAACATGTTGACTACCTGATAGTCAATTACACAGGGAATTAAAAGGCACATGCATACTTACATTAAAAGAGAGAGAGAGAGAGACCAGATTTATTAAGGAGAAAGTCCAGCTCTACTTGAAATCACTTCTTACTCAGAGTAAAATACTACATGCTTTCCCAGAGAACTGGCAAAGACTTCAGACACTGTTTCATAGAAATAAATTATTTCTATCTGCAATTTCAGAATTAGTTTCAAAGAAAGCCTTTCTTTCCACAAAGTGATCATTCTTCAGTACTGAATTAAATCTGAACATGTTATCTTACAGCATATACTCTTATCAGGCATGGGCAAAATTTTGTTGTTTCAAAGTCTGAATCTACAGAAAAGCTGGTTTATATCCCTTATCAGAACTTTTGAGTACACATTGGCAAATTGGCTTCTTTATTTAAAACTACTCAGTATGACTAGCTTCTGTTGTTTTTTTGTTTTTCATGTACTGATCCTGGGACTTAAACTCAGAGCCTGGGTGTTTTCCCTGAGCTTTTCTGCTGAAGGCTAGTGCCCATACCACTTGAGACAGCTCACTTCCAGCTTTTTGGTGCTTAATTGGAGTGTCATGGACTTTCACTGCCTGGCATGATCCATTTTAAAGGTATCCTTAAGAAAGACAAGCTATATAAAAATACTTATTTTAATAGTGTACCTGGAACCTGAATGATCTCCATTCTATCCAACAAGGCAGGTGGAATAGTAGCAGTAGTATTGGCAGTAGCTATAAAAAGAACTTGGGAAAGGTCAAAGGCCACATTCAGATAATGATCTGTGAAGTTATGGTTCTGTTCAGGATCCAACACCTAGAGGAGAATAATAAACATTCAAACCTTTAGTAGTTCCAATATAAACTCAAGCATACAATATAGTTATTAAGTAAACATGAGTAATAGAAAAACTTAAGCATTGCTCTTTGCATTCTTCACATTCTAAAAGATGTTTAAAATTTTTACATGTTCAGTGTCATATCTAAAAACAGGACAGCATTCACCTTAAAGATGCAAAAATTACATTCTCAAACTCTGCTTTTAAATCTGCTTCCTAATCGCTCATCATATGGCCTTATAAGTGACCAATCCTGCATAAGTGGTTTCTCTTTTGGTTACAGACACTCTTCTACCTGCTTTGGGAATATACATTCCTTTGAAGCACATACACATACACACATACACACACCTACACACACATATAGGTGTGTGTGAATATGTATGCACATCTCCATATAGAAAGAAATATAGATGATAGAAGCATATAGATGCATGTACATGCCCATGAATATGTATGTCTTTTTGGTCTAGTGTCTGCATATGAGTATCTATTTGGCTTTGGGGACTTGACTGGTGTTAAGCAACTTAATGTTCTCGAATACTACCCATTTTTCTGTAAATGACATGATTTCATTTTTTCTTTATGGCGATGTAATATTTGTAGTATATATGTACTGTATCTTCTTTATCCATTCATTTGTTGTTGGTACCTCAGGGATTCTACCATTTGGCTACTGGAAATATAGTGCTGCAATATAAACATGCAGCTACCTTTTTTTTGTATATTGATTTCTTTTCCTTGATATATATGCTCAATAGTTGCATTGCAGAGTCATAGGGAAGGCCTAGTTTTAGTTTTTTGAGGACTCCCCAGACTGATTTCCATAGTGGTAACACCAGTTTACATGCCCATCAACAGTGTATGAGGGGGTTTTCTATGATGGTTCCTTTTTCCCCAGCTATATCCTCACTTGTTTGTTTTCTTGATGACAGCCATTCTGACTGGGGCAAGATGGTAAGGTGGGATCTCAGCACAGTTTTGATTTGCATTTCCTTTATGGTAGGGCTATGGATGTTGAATTTTTCTTTTTTTTTGTCGGTCGTGGGGCTTGAACTCTGGGCCTGGGCGCTGTCCCTCAGCTCTTCAGCTCAAGGCGAGCGCTCTACCACTTGAGCTACAGCGCCACTTCTGGTTTTCTGGTGGTTTATTGGAGATAGGAGTCTCACGGTCTCTCCTGCCCGGGCTGGCTTTGAACCGCGATCCTCAGATCTCAGCCTCCTGAGTAGCTAGGATTACAGGCGTGAGCCACCAGCGCCCGGCTGGATGTTGAATTTTTCTTCTTGTTTCTGTTAGCCATTTTTTGGAGCTAGTATACAGACTTGAACTCATGGGCCTCAAGCTTACTTGGTTTGTCTGCCAGATTGGTACTCTACTATTAGGCTACTCCTCAGCACAGCTTTTTGCTGGCTATTTTTGAGATGAGAATCTCTAAGACTGTTCTGCCAGAGCTGGCTTTGAATATCCAACCACCTATCTAATCATGGGCGAGTGCCCATACTACTTGAGCCACAGCACCACTTCCAGCTTTTGCTGTTTATGTGGTGCTGAGGAATCGAAACTAGGGCCTCATGCATATGAGGCAAGCACTCTACCACTGAGCCCACCTTCCCAGCCCATGACTGAGATCTTTCAATTTATACTTCCCACTCTTTTTTCACACTTTGAACCATGTTCCTCTCACTATATACTTCTCACTATACACTTCCCAAGTACCTGACATTGTAGGCTTAATTCACTTGAGACATTTGTTATAATGATGAACTAATATCCATACAAACTAACATCAAGGTTAGCTTGTTTTAGTTACTATGAGTTTTATTTACAGTAGGATTATACAGAATGGTTTCACTGATCTTTTTGCTGTATCCACAGCTTGGCCTTACCCAGCATTAGAGCCATAAATATGTGGCTTTTCATACTGACTTTCACTTGATAATATGCTTTTTTGGTTCTATGTTTCTTCCTTTTTGGTACTAGTACTTGAACCCAGGCTCTCAAGCCCTCACTTGGATTTTTCACATACAGCTGCAGCTCTATCACTTGAGTCACACCTCTACTTATAGCTTTTTGCTGGTTACGCAGAGATAACAATCTCATAGACGTGTCTGTCTGGCTTGGCTTCAAATCAAGTGTGAGCCACAAGTGCCTAGCTGGCCCTTCTCTATGTTTTTATGCTTGAGAAGTTTTTTATTTGTTTTTTAAATCACTGAGTACATTTATTGTTTGGGTGGATTATCCATTTACGTATTGAAAAGTATCTTTGTTACTTGTAGGTTTCATAGTTATTAATGAAGGTACTACAAATGTTTGGGCTCAAGCTATTTGTAGACATTTGGTATTATTACTATTTTATGTGTACTAATAGATGTACTGTAGTACTTCATTGTTTTGCATTCTTTTTTGTAACATATTTCCCCCTTGGAAAATCATACACTCAATTAAGCATAATTCATATTTGACCCAGACAGGTGGAGCAGAATAAGTTGAAAAACTACAGAACACTTGGAAATAGGGTCAAAAGTAGTCTGACCAGAAGAAGCTACATGAAGTAAATCCTAATAAAAAATAAAGATACAGGAAAATTAAAAAATAAAACATAGAAAAGCTATGCCTAGTATATAATAAAAAGGAAGAATGGGAAAAGCATATCAGCCCAATCACAAACAAGCGTAAAAACACCAAGCAGGCTGGTCATGGTGGTCATACCTGTAATCTCTGTAATTTGGAAGGATGAGGCATGAGTTCCTGGCCAGCATGGGCTACAGAGCAAAACTCTGTCTCAAAAAAGAAAAGAAGTCGGGTGCCAGTGGCTCACACTTGTAATCCTAGCTACTCAGGAGGCTGAGCTCTGAGGATTTCGATTCAGAGCCAGCCCAGGCAGGAAAGTCTGTGAGACTCATCTCTAATAAACCACCAGAAAACTGGAAGTGGTGCTATAGCTCAAGTGGTAGAGAGCTTGCCTTGAGCTGAAAAGCTGAGGGACAGTGCTCAGGGCCAGAGTTCAAGGCCCATGACCAACAAAAAAAATCAAACAAAAAAGAAAAGAGAAGGAAGATGGTTTTTAGTAGATGTCAAGTATTTCAGACTTTAGGCTGTATCAAACACTATTTATATTACTATTATTATATTATTATTATTATCTATTGGCAGTCTGATGCTTGCTAGCTGGCTCAATTACTCTACTACTTGAATCATATCCAGAATCTTGATTTTTTTCCACAGCCATCCTTGGACCACGATCCTCGCACCTTCATCTCCAAGTAGCTAGGAATACAGGAATACTGGCTTCTTTTCTGAAATGTTCTCACTGACTTTTTTGGTTAGGCTGGCCTCAAACTTTGATCTTCCCATTTCCACTTCCCAAGTATTGGGATGATAGGCCTGCCCTAATGTACCTAGCTCCTGTATCATATAATTATTAACCACAGTCTAATGCATATATTACTCAAATATGATTTACTTTCATTCATATTCTTCAAATGTTATTGCAAACAGAGAATGTTCTACATGTTACCTCAAGCAGAGCAGCTGCAGGATCACCTTGTAGACTTTTCCCCAACTTGTCAACTTCATCTAACAGGAACACTGGGTTGTTAACTCCAACAGTCTTCAAGCCATTGATTATGCGACCAGGCATACTGCCAACATAGGTGCGCCTAAAGAAAGCAGCAGTGAATTCATAGCAATGAGGTGTAGGAGATAATCCACTACTAAGAAATTAAACTTCAAGACTTCAAAGAAGTCACTTAGTGGGGCTGGGAAGGTGGCTCAGCGGTAGAGTGCTTGCCTTGCATGCATAAGGCCCTCGGTTCGATTCCTCAGCACCACATAATCAGCAAAAGCTGAAAGTGGGGCTGAGGTTCAGGTGGTAGAGCACTGGTCTACAGCTGAAGAGCTGGGGGACAGCGTCCAGGCCCAGAGTTCAGGCCCCACAACCGGCAAAAAAAAAAAAAAAAAGTCACTTAGCTACTACCACAATAGAGCAAGGAGCTGTTAAACATTTAAAAGTACGATGATACATATAAAGAAGCTATTGAACACAATTCTTTTTTTTGGGGGGGGGGGGGAGGTTCGGTCGTGAGGCCTGTACTCTGGGCCTGGGCGCTGTCCCTCAGCTCTTCAGCTCAAGGCTAGCGCTCTACCACTTGAACCACAGCACCACTTCCGGCTTTTTTCTTTTTGCTTATGTGGTGCTGAGGAATTGAACCCAGGGCCTCATGCATGCAAGGCAAGCACTCTACCACTGAGCCACCTTCCCAGCCCCTTGAACACAATTCTTATTCTCCACTTAATTTGTGTTGCAAGTTAACAAACACAATAAAAGAAATGAATCTATTTACTAAAATGGAAAGCAACACATTTAAGTCACATAGTTCTGGTCTTCCTCCTGGAGATCCCAAAAAGTTCAAAAGGGTCCTGTAAGTTTAATTCCCAAAGTCTGTATGGTTTGTCAGAGAAACTTCTTGCCCAACACAACCACCATTTCACATGACTGAAGAAGCTGCTGGGTGACATTGCCCAAAAAGAAGTGTATTCTTTACCTGAGTTATGTTAACTGTATCCTTCTGTACATCATCTTAATAATAATAATGACACTACTAGTACTACTATTATTACTACTACCACTACTACTAGTACAACTACTACTATTACTACTACTAAAAAGAAGCAGCAGCAGCAGCTGTGGCAAAACTGACCAAAATGTCTTCACAAAACAGATTTAAAACTGGTTCAAAGGACAACACAGAATGTAGAGAACAATCCCTCTTTTATTTTCAAGACCACTAATGTTATTAAGGAAGAAGGTCTGAGGCTACAGTACTCCTGTAACCCTTGAACTGCATTATTCTGCATTCCTCCCATATCCACTAAGTGGCATGCCAGAGTTTGGCCAGAGGCTGTGTTACCATACATGAACAAGAATCATCCACATCATTATGGCAGATGGAGAGAGCACATAAAATAAAACAGTATCGACCATGGAAAGAAATACCTTGCTGGAAAACTTCACTGTAAACAGTAACTTACTAATTTTGATTACTAATTGTATTCTTGCTGCCTAAGTCGCAGAGCAAATGCTGCTTCTGAAAGGGACTATGACACTGAGTGCCCTCCCCCCCCAAATGAGCAACTTCACCCAGTTATCTCAGGATCCACACAGAGCCAGGTTACAGAACAAGCCTCAGTTCTGCCACATGACTAAAATAGGACAGAATACACAGAGTGACCTTTGAGAAGACAAAAAAGCCTGAGAAATGTCGTGGGAATGCCTTTCATCCAGGGAAGGTGGTCACAGTGCTTGGACAAGATACAATAAACACTATCTTGTTACAATAAGGAATTAGAACACCAAGATTTCAGACTATGATACAGAAGAAGAAAATGTGAAATTACTAAACTTCTTAAATTATTTCTTTAGAGAGCCTACACATATACCATTACTGTGATTTTTAAGAGTAGCAAAGAAAGAAAAATTCTTTTAAATATGGAAACCTCTATGCATTGCACATGTGTGCGTGTGGTGTATCAGTCCTGGGGCTTGGACCCAGAGCCTGGATGCTCACATCTGGAACTCTACCACTTGAGCCACAGCTCCACTTCTGGCTATTCTGGTGCTTAGAGATAAGAGTCTCACAGACTTTCTTGTCCAGGATGGCTTCAAACCACAATTTTCAGGGCTGGGAAAGTGGCTCAGTGATAGAGTGCTTGCCTTGCATGCATGAGGCCCTGGGTTCTATTTCTGATTTCTCATCGTTACATAAGCAGAAAAAGCTGGAAGTGGTGCTGTTGCTCAAGTGGTAGAGTGCTAGCCTTGAGCTGAGTCGCTAAGGGACAGCGCCCATGCCCAGAGTTCAAGCCCCATGATCAACAAAACACAAAACAAAACCCCCCCCACAATCTTCAGATCTCAGCCTCCTGAGTAGCTAAGATTATAGGCATGGGCCACCGGTGCCCAGTTCAATGGGTCATTTCTTATAGTTTCTTGTCCTGTCCTTTTTTTGATAGGCAGGTTTCAAAACTGGATATTTACAATTTTAGATCTAAAGTTAGGGTTTGTTTAGAATTGAAGGATCCTCATAATCTAGCTATCAACTTCACTGAAGGCCATTGCTTTCTTGTTTCACCCACAATCAAAATCTCATTTGGTGTTTTGTTTTTTTACCTTTGTTAATATGATGCTTTCCTATTTGCTACTGATAGGATTTCAGTGCTCTTCATGTGATAAAAGCTGGATCCTCAAGATAATGGTGTTAGCAGGTAGTAGAAACTTTAAGAGGCAGAGCCTAGTGGGAGGACATTGGAACAGTCCTTACAAAGACATGAAAGAATTTCTCACTGATTCTGAGTTCGTTCTTGGGAAACAGTTCTTTTAAAAGAAGCAAGCCTGACTCCATTTAATACTCTTTTCCTGCTTTCAATATAATCATTCCCCACCCCCCACCCTGGCCCCACCAGGTGATACAGCAAAGGGGCAACTCTCAAAACCCTTGTAATGACATTTAGACTTTCAATCCCCCAACTGTGAACTGAAAACCTTTTCTTCATCAGTTACTTGCTTACAGTGACAAATAGCTGACCAAACACTGCTCTTACCCTCCTTGACCTTGTAGTTCCCCCAAATCCTAAGGAATCTTTCCTGACTTATTTCTCACAAAATCATCTTCTACATAATGAAATGCTTATAACATTCACTGCCTCAACAACTCATCTGATGCTGATTTATAACCTATCTAGGTTTTCTTTTCTTTTCTTTTTTTAATAGTATTAAGGTTTGAAATCAGGGTGTCAAGGTGGCTCAACTTGTTTGCTCAGCTGGTACCCTACAAGGTGAGCTATGACTCCAGTTTGGCTTTTTGCTGATACTTTGGAGATGGTGAGTCTGGTAAACTTTTGTTTGGGCTGGCTTAGAACCTCTATCCTCCATCTCAGCTTCCTGAGTAGCTAAGATAGGCCACTGGTACCTGGTATGACCTACTTTTCATTCATGGGTACTGTAACCTACTCAAACATGCTAATAAGGTGACTCTGATGACAGATCCCAGGTCTTAATGCTTTGGAGATGCTGGATATAAAACTGTAACATTGTTCTCCATCAGACTGACCATAACCAACACCTATCACCACTGTTAAGGTGAACTAAGGTGAACTCAACTCTGGACAGATGGACTTATCTCAGTTTCCTAACCTACATACAGAGGTAATAACAAGGCCAATGGCCCGCAAAGGTTACATGGGGATAAGAGAACAGATAAGTAAAGCACATAGCATAGTTCTTAGCACACTACATGTTACAATGTTAGTTGTTATTACTAGCAGCTATTTGAAAGTCTAACTTTACTTTTCTGGAAAAACACAAAAGCAGAAATCAGTACATCAGAATTTTAGTTTCATTTCCATTTCTGCTTCATGAAAGCATCTCTTATAAATGTCTCCTGTTTTTGTTATTGTTGGTGGTGGAACTGGGGATTGATATAAAGAACTTCACTCTTGCAAGGCAGGTGCTCTACCACTGGAACCATGCCTCCAGTCCACAAATGTCTTTTTATAGCAGCAAGCATACTCAGTATCCTTGGTATTTCTCAGTCAGGGTGACATCTACCCAATGTGTGCTGGTAGTCTAGAGGAAACATCAGGAAGATAACCATCATTACAGAGCTCATAGGCTTCCAGAAGTGACTACAATGTGATTTCACACTGAAGTAGAGAATAATATGCTAAGCAATATCTAAATTTTCCATCTTTAATGGACATCTTGAGTCTACACAAGATGGTAGAACCTCATTACAAGATCAGAGAAAATAAAAATTACTGATCAACTACTAACTGGTTAGATAACATTATTAAAGGAGATAGAATTTGCTTTATAAAATGAAAAACTACTTTTAAAGCTACTACCCTAGAAATGCAGCATTCAGCATCTTAAACATGCTGAATTTGTTTATAAGTTTTCCTAGTTTGAAGAACTAGGGTTTGAACTTAGGATCTCATGCTTGCTAGTCATAGCAAACTCTACACTTGAGCCAATTCCCAGCCTTGCACATATTTAGGAATGTCTTTTGCCGTAATTATGGTAGCATGTAAGGTATTCACCAAAGATATAGAATATACTTTGAACAAACCTGGGGATTATGAAATCAGATGGTGAAAAAATATAGTAATATGTGAAATAAAAAATGTTCTCTTTCAGTATCACCAGACTACAACAATTTCTTAATAAATCAATATACTAACCTATATGTTTATAGTTTGTATAAACATAATATAAACAAATTTTCTTAAGGGCTAAATATGAAACTTTTCTATACTTCTTCATGATAGAATATATGGAAAGCAACACAGTATGGTAGAGTTTAAACAGAATGTATTACTTTAACGACCTTATTAGCTTGAATACATAATTACCTGTCTTTTTTTTCCTAAAATGGAAAAAAAAAACCATGATTATTAAAAATACATTAATTTCCCAGAGTACAGGCCCCACAACCGACCCAAAAAAAATACATTAATTCTGAGGAGGGAGACTTGAAGCAATAAAATACAGAGGGCAAACTTGTTCATGTTATAAAATTATCACAATGATACTCCTTTGTACTACTAGTCCATGCAAGCAAAAAAGTTTTTAAAAATGTGATTAATACAATAAAAAACTAATTCTGGCTGTAGCTCAGTGTAACAACTTAGAAGGTAGAGTGCTTTGCCTATCGTATGGGGATTTGATCCCTAGCACTGTACACCCCCCCCACACACACAATTAAATTTAAAAAAATAATAAACTTGCTGGATGCTGGTGGCTCATGCCTATCATCCTAGCTGTTCAGGAGGCTGAGACCTGAGGATCACAGTTTGAAGCCAGCCAAGGCAGAAAAGTCGACAAGACTTTCTACCAAAAAGCCATAAGTAGAGCTGTGGCTCAATTGGTAGAGTGCTAGCCTTGAACAAAATGCTCAGGGCCAGAGCCCAGGCTGAGTTCAAGCCCCAGGGCCAGTGCATGTATGTAATTATGGATATATAAATTTTGTTTTATGCATTAGATAAAAATTTAAAAGTTAATAGGCTCTGAGTATGAAAGAGAGACTATTTAGTAAGGAGAGGCAGTGGAAAGGCTGAGAAGAGGATGCTGGGAGGTCGAGCATGATCCAAGCATATTAAAATGTGTATGAAAACAATAATGAAACACATTAAGTAATGTTTTATAAAGGAAGAAGATTAAGAAAATATAATAGAAGCTTGGTACAATTTCTCTCACTCACACACACACACATATTCCTTAAGATTTCATCTTGACCAATGACTGGAGGTGAGGGCATATTCCTGCCATCCCAAGCACAATGGCTGAGCACAGTAGTACACACTGTCATCCCAAAGACAAGGGAAGCACAAATAAGAGGATCTCAGTCCAGGCCAGCCTAGGCATATAATCAAGACCTTCTCTGGAAAATAATCAGTGTAACAAGGGTTTGGCAAAATGGCTCAAGTGGTAGAGCACCTGCTTAGAAAGCACAAGGCACTGAGTTCAAACACAATACTACCTCCTTCCCCACATATACACAAAAAGAAAAAAAAAGCCAGGCCACTGGCTCACACCTATAGTCCTAGTTGAGATCTGAAGATGAAGGTTCAAAGCCAGCTCAGATAGGAAAAGACTGAGATTATCTCCAATGAATCACCAAAAAGCTGAAAGTGAAGCTCTGGCTCAAGTGCTAAGGCACCAGCTTTGAAAAACAAAGCTAAGGACAGAGCACAGGACCTGATTTCAAGCCCTGTGTCAGCAAGAAAAAATAAAGTATAATAGAGGGGCAAATCTGATCAAAGTATACTGTATGTGTGCATGGAAACATTAGAGTGAGACTCTATAGGACAATCAATTTCTATGTTAAAAAATAAAAGTATTCCAAATGTATTTTTATATGTAGCTAAATTATTAAAATAAAAAATATTAACTTGTATTTTTGCTATAATAGATACAGGAGACTGAGCTGTAATTTTTAACTAGCATATAAGGTAAACAAAACTAAAGCTGTCTAAGTGAGTAGCAGTGGCTCATGCCTCTAATCCTAGCTAATCTGAGTGTCACAGTTCCAAGCCAAGGCCTGGGCAATAAAGTTCATGAGATTCTTATCTCCAATTAACCTCTAACACTGGAAATGGGGCTATGGCTCAAGTAGTAGAGTGCTGGCCTTAAGCAAAACTCAGACAGCACCTAGGCTCTGAGTTCAAGTTCCAGGATCAGCACGTGCGTATGCGCGCGCGCATACACACACACACACACACACACACACATGCACACACACACACACACACACTTTCAAATTTTCAAAATTTTAAGTAATATTATCAGCATTTTTCATTTTCAAAACAGAGGCTGGTTTATGATTCAAAGACAACTATAGAGTATTTCAATATCTACTTACAGCCCCACAGTAATCAACTATCTTACTATTCTGCTTTACTTGTAGATATCCTCAAACCTAATGTAACACAAAAGGCTTGGCAAATCTGTTTTTACTATAACATCTAAAACTCAGGAATAAGATTTATTTCACCATTAATTTTTCTAATTATTAAAAGAATCTTATAGTTTAATACATACTAAAATTATGTTTACAAAGAACTTACAATAGAGAAAAGTTCATGTTTCATAATGTTAAGTAGAAAGTGTATGACTACAACAGGCAAAAAATGTGCCTAGGAAAGAAACAAAAATTAACAGTGATTATCTTATGGTAGAAAAACATGAAGATTTTGTCATTTTTTTTATTTTCCAAAATTTCCACCAAGCTATATGTGCTTATACATATGTGTGCGTGTACATATATACCTCAAATTGGAAAAAGGAACAGACTTAAAGAAATTCTAATGACTCCAGAAGAAATTTTATTTTTGTATGTTTGTTTTGTTTTGAATGGTTAATTGGAGATAAGAGACTCACGGGCACTTTTGTGATCAGACTGGTTTCAAATTGCCATCCTCAGATCTCAGTCTCCTGATTAGCTAGGCTTACAGTTACAGGCATAAGCCACCCGTGCCTGGCTAGAAAAAGT
The DNA here is from genome assembly GCF_019054845.1 of Dipodomys spectabilis. Classification (NCBI taxonomy): domain Eukaryota; kingdom Metazoa; phylum Chordata; class Mammalia; order Rodentia; family Heteromyidae; genus Dipodomys; species Dipodomys spectabilis. The sequence continues at coordinate 199,859 of NW_024870842.1, read as the reverse complement.
TTCTAAGGAATTGTGATTTTAATACATAATGTCTAATGAAATCCAAATGTTAATCTTCTGGCAATCACTCCTAAATCTTTTCCTAGACTAACTTGTACATATAGGCTCTACCCACATGACTTTCAAAACACAACTGTGTTGCTTTTTTTTTTCTGGTAGAGGGCTTGAGCTCAGGGTTTCTGATTTGCTTGGCCTGTTTGCTGGTGTTCTACCACTTGAACAGCACTTCCAGTCTGGCTTTTTGCTGGCTATTTTGAAGATGAGGTCATTCCATCTGGGGTTAGCTTTAAACCTCAACTGTCTAAATTTCAGACTTCTGAGTAACTAAGTTGTAGGTGTGAACCACTGGCATCCCAGATTGATTTTTTTTTTTTTTGCCAATCGTAGGGCTTGAACTCAGGGCCTGGGCATTATCCCTGAGCTTAATTTACTCAAGGCTAGCACTCTACTACATAAGCCACAGTGACATTTCTGGCTTTTTCGGTTAATGTGGTACTGAGGAATCAAACCTAGGACTTCATGTATGCTAGGCAAGCACTCTACCACTAGGCCACATTCCCAGTACCCGCCCCCCCCATCCCCCCGATTGATTTTTTTAAAACATACAATTAATTACCCCTTGTTTGAAATGCTCAGGACCATAAGTGTTTCTGATTTTGAATGCTAGGGTTCTGGTATATTTGCATATATGCCACAGATACCTTTGGGATAGGTTCCAAACCTGAACACAAAATTCTGTTACATTTCATCTAAACTTTATGCACATAGTCTATAAGTAACTTTATACAATATTTAGTTCATTTACATTTTGATTGAGTCTTATTACATGAGGTCAAAAATTTCCACCTGGTATATGTTAGTGCTCAAAAAGTTTTTGGATTTTATAGCAGTCTAGATTTCCAGATTAGGGATGCTCACTTTGTACTTAAGTTTTAGTTCCACAAATGTAGTTCCAGAAATGCCAGAGACCGGCATGGTTTAATTTTTTTTTCTGTTGGTTGTGGGGCCTGAACTCTGGGCCTGGGCACTGTCCCTCAGCTCTTTAGCTCAAAGCTAGCACTCTATCACTTTGAGCCACAGAACCACTTCTGGGGTTTTCTGCTTATGTGGTGCTGAGGAATTAAACCTAGGGCCTCATGCATGCAAGGCAAGCACTCTACCACTGAGCCACTTTCTTAGCCCATGATTTAATTATCAAAAGAGCACAGAAAACAATATATAGTCATAGAGAAGAGAATGCTCATAACTGAATGCACTTATGTTAATGGAGAAAATCTATGCTGAGGCTACAAACCTGTTTTAGAAATGCAAATAAGAGCTATATACAAATACAAGTTATAATAGTGAGCAAGCCATAATATGCTAAAAATATTAAAAGCTAGCTGTGACAATTATCTTTTTCCTTCTACAGACTAATAATGAAACAGCTAATTTATAACTTCACCATTTCAGATTACATATGAAAGTCTCTATAAACACAGAAATCATAAGATTTTTCTCATCTTGTCTAAAAATTGAGCCAATGATTCCTTGTAGTAATATAATTTTATTATCTATACAAACAGCTGGTAAAGTTTTCCCAAAAAGTTACTATCAACAGTGACTTGAAATATATGTGTGTGTGTGTATATATTTATTTTATCTATTTTTTAACCAAAGAACAACTAAAGCAGAACAGACTTAAGCAAACATACATTCATTGTTTTAGTAATTCCAGCACTCAGAAAGATCATAAATTTGAGCCAGCTTGGGCTAAACAGCAAGTTCGAGGCCAGCCTGAACTATTTAACAATAACAACAAAACCCAAGTTAGTTTGAACTTCTACCAAATGATTTAAGTTAGTTAGCATAAAGTTTAAGTTCTGAAACAAACTGACAAAGATAGATAGGAACAGGTATTTTGTGACTTATAAAGTAAACAACAACAAAAATCCCCCAAAAGTGAACAAATGTAGCACTGGTACTCACTAGACATTATGCTGAAAATGAACTATATAACTATAGAGAGGGAGAAGGGAAATGTACTCATTATCTGACTTATGTAACTAACTACTCTGTACATCACCCATATAATAATAAAGAATAAAATAAAAATAATTTTAAAAAACCCAAATACAAAACATTGAAAAGACTAAAAATTGCATGATTTAGTAAGGAAATAAACATTACTTCTTCTTTTTTTTTTTTTTTGTCAGTCATAGGGCTTGAACTCTGGGCTTGGGTACTGTCCTTGCATTCTTCAGCTAAGGCGAGCGCCCTACCACTTGAACCACAGCGCCACTTCCAGTTTTCTAGTGGTTTATTGGAGATAAGTGTGTCATAGACTTTCCTGGGCTGGCTTTGAACCCTGATCCTCAGATCTCAGCCTCCTGAGTAGCTAGGATTACAGGTGTGAGCCACCAGTGCCCAGCTATTCCATTCTTCTTTTAAGCACTCAAAATAACAATAGGACAATGTTCATATCACTATAATTTTCCAATTTAAGATTTAAATGTAAACCACATCTTTCTTCCACCTTGTTATTGATTAGCTCTAAGAAATACATCTTCAGTTGTTTTGAAAATCAGTGCCCAACTTATTAGTACCTCAACAAGTACTTTAGGTACTTCTAGCAAATGGCTTGAGTTTTCAAGCTTGGGAAAATGAGAAAAGTAAAGGTCCAAATGGAGGATAGCAAGGGAGATAATATAAAGCAGCCCTGTTTTTCCTTGGCTATTTTAAGATTGCAGAACAGTGGTGCCTACTCAGAGGCTGAGAGAAAAACAAAACTTTCCATGAACTCTAATTGTAAGCATGTGACCAGTACTCAAATGCCAAGACCTGGGTGTTTCCCAAATGCCTCAAGTGTCACATGGAACCGCCAAGCTCCTCAGACACCCGGGTGGCCAGGCTATAATCCTCTACTGTTCTTTTTCCTTTGCTCCTAGTCACCTTCAATTCATAATTCTGACAGGAGTGCACACTGCCTTCACTGTCTCCATTCCTTAACATCCACAGCCCACTCTCCACATACCTCCAAAGAGGTTTCCAAATAAACATTTTCACCAGACTTTCATAATTTAACAGGGAAGATGGCAGTAATTTCAAATAACACAAGGGCAGGTTGTTATACTATAGTCACATGAAAGTATCTCCCTTGGAAAAAGTGAATATTATTTTGTATATATGTAAAGATTTAAAAGAGGTATCTATTTAAACTTAATGTTCATAAGAAGTGACAAGACCCATAATAAGTACATCTTCTCCACCCCTGGGAAATAGACTTTTTTTCTCTTTTGGACAGTTTGGGACTTGAATTCAGGGACTGGATGCTGTCCTTGAACTTTTGTGCTCAAGGCTAGCACTCTACCACTTTTAGCCACAGTTCCACTTTTGGTTTTTGAGTGGTTACAGGCATGAGCCGCTGGCACCCTGCTAGGCATATGCTGAGAATAGGATGTTTTAAAATACAATTTAAAAATCAGATTGAAGTTAATAAAAATTCACTCTGAACCAGGTGCCAGTGGCTTATACCTATAATTTCAGCTACTCAGGAGACTCAGATCTGAGGATTATGGTTCTACAGCCAGCTCAGGTAGACAAATCTACCAAGACTCACTCTTATATCAGATTAACCAGCAAAAAGCCAGAACTGAAGGTATGGCTCAAGTGCATCATGTGCACCAGCCATGAATGGAAAAGGCCAAGTGAGAGTATGAGGCTCTGAGTTGAAGCCCCAGTATTGGCACACACAAAAATGTCATACTGAAGCTTATGAATCTAAGTTATAAGAGTAGCAGGTTTAATAAAGAATAATAAAGTTAATGTTTAGGGAATGCCCACTGTGTTTCAGGCACTGAGTAAATACTTTCCAAGCACTACAGAATAATCAATACCATGGTAAAATAAGGATAAATTATCAGCATGCCATGTAACCAGGACATCAATACTTTATAACATTACTTCTACAGAGTCACTCTATATACCCTCAAACACTTATAGAATACTATGCTAAAAATAAGAAATAATCCAAAACAATGTAAGTATAAATCAAGTCACATGAATGGGCAATACCCCCTAAGAGCTTAAAAAGTAAAATCCAAATATTATGGCTCTACATCCAGTTCTCCTCTGTTGGTCCAAGGTATTGATGTCAATTTTATTAGGAAAGCAAACTACAGCCTCTAGTGGCACATTTGAGAATAAAAAATTCTAGGCAATAAAAATCTTTTTGAAATTGCCAAGAAGAAATGTCCCAAATCAATTCTTGGCCCTGATCTGTACTCTCATTGCTTAATTAAAATTCTTTGATGCGTAAGAAATACAAGCAAACAAAAAATAAAAGAATAAAATAACCATTGCTCATAGGAAAGTTTTTAGAAAGTTTCTCATTCCCACCTGAGGTAAAAAATTCTTGTGAATAAAATAATGGGAGTTAAGATCTTAAAATTATTTCATAAATAATTTGAACTTCTATATTTAAATTTTTGTGATATTGGAGTTCAAACCCAGGGCCTTTTGCTAGGCTATTCCTGCAGTTACTACTAGGGGGGAACAATACAAATATTGGGAAGCAGTCCAATATTTAGATGAATTTTCTCACAATCTACAACTGTTATAAAACATGTATGTATGTATGTATGTATGTATGTATGTATGTATGTATGTCCTGGGGCTTAAACTCAGGTCCTCAGCTTGTGTTCAAGGCTAATGCTCAACCAGACATATCACAGCTTAACTGAAGATAAGAGTCTCATATTTTCAGCCGGGCGCTGGTGGCTCACGCCTGTAATCCTAGCTACTCAGGAGGCTGAGATCTGAGGATCGAGGTTCAAAGCCAGACCAGGCAGGAGAGACCGTGAGACTCCTATCTCCAATAAACCACCAGAAAATCGGAAGTGGCGCTGTAGCTCAAGTGGTAGAGCGCTTGCCTTGAGCTGAAGAGCTGAGGGACAGCGCCCAGGCACAGAGTTCAAGCCCCATGACCGACCAAAAAAAAAAAAAAAGAAGAGTCTCATATTTTCCTGGTTGAGCTGGCTTCAAACCATGATTCTCAGATAGCAATCTCCTAGCTAATACTATAGCCATGAGCTACTAGTGCCCAAATGTTATAAAACCTTTAAACCATGAAATATATATGTTCAGGCTTCCCCAAGGCTCTTCCAATCAGGTCGAGAGACCAGAAAAGCAAGCAACATATGTAACACATAAATCTGATTCTAATAATATAGATGAATTAGAGACATGGTTTTTTTTAAATTGCTTATTAATTTTATAGAGTCCAAAATTCAAGGCTAAGCTTTAGTAATTATGCTAACCTTCCTCTTTACCACTCATGTTCACAATATGCCAGCTTTCATAAAAGGAAATTTACAGTGCAAGCAGAATGATGTACTATCAAAGATTACTTATGGGCAGAGGATGTGGCTCAAGCGGTAGAATATTTTCCTAGTAAGTACAAGGCTCTGAGTTCAAACTCTGGTATTGCAAAGTCTGGTATTAAGTGTTCGTATCTGTCTTGAAAAGTTACCATATCATCATTATTTATGAAATGTTAAGACAAAATGAATGTAAAGACATGATAAAGAACCAATTAAAAAGTAATTTACAATTACATTCAATTGAAATTCCAGAAAAGCTGAAACTCAGACTATCTACCTACTGCCACAAAACTGTCAAATTTAATTGAGTAGAACACTGTGTTTATTGGATTTAGATTAACTAATGCTTTGGAAAAGCCCCTTTGACTCAATATACTGCAAATAGCCCTTTTAAAGAAAAGTGGATATATATTATGAATCTGCTTGGGTAAGGCTCAAATCAGTGTAAGGGAGGCTGAAACAAGTATATTACCTATGTCCTCGAATATCCGACTGATCACACACTCCTCCAAGTGCAATCCTGTGGAACTCTCGACCTAGAGTCTTGGCCACAGATCTTCCCACACTTGTTTTGCCAACTCCAGGAGGACCAACAAAGCACAGAATTGGACCCTTCAGGTTGTTTTTCAGCTGTCTAACAGCCAAATATTCCAGAACTCTTTTCTTCAATTTTTCCATGGCATAATGATCATTATCCAGAAGAATCCTGGCTGCCCTAATGTCCAGGCGATCTGTCAAAAAAACCAACAGAAAGATCATGGAATATCTATGTGAAAGAACTCCCCTCAAGCTTGGCAAAGGCAAAATATTTTTTAGGAAAAAATGTTATTAATATTAAAAATGTTGAAGGATAGGTTGGATGGGGGGATGATGAAAGGGGTGATATCAATCAAGATGCGTTATAGTTATAAACTGATTTGCTGAATGGTAACCCCTTTGTACAACTACTTAAAGATAATAAAAATATAATTTTCAAAAGGAATATACTTGGAACCACACGCTGGTGATTCATGCCTATATTTCTTTTTTTTTCTTTTTTTTTTTGGTCTGTCATGGGGCTTGAACTCTGGGCTGGGCTCTGTCCCTCAGCTCTTCAGCTCAAGGCGAGCACTCTACCACTTTAGCTACAGCGCCACTTTCAGTTTTCTAGTGGTTTATTGGAGATAAGAGTCTCAAGGAATTTCCTGCCTGGGCTGGCTTTGAACCTCGATCCTCAGATCTCAGCCTCCTGAGTAGCTAGGATTATAGGCCTGAGCCACCGGAGCCCAGCTTCATGCCTATATTTCTATTCTGAAGGTATCATAGTTTGAAGCCAGCCTGGACAAAGAGATTCTAATTAGCTGGAGGCATGAAGTGGTAGAAGGTAAGCTGTGACTGATAAGATAAAGAAGAGAGTGGCCCTGAGTTCAAACCTCAATATTACACACAAAAAGAAAAAAAAAACAAATTTCTAAATGAGTCTTTGAGGAGAACTATACTTGGTTTTAGTTTTTCTGCTTAGGATTTAATATTGCTTGAGATAATAGACACTAAAAATTTAAACTCTGTGCTACTATCATTTCAGTTGATGAATAGATAAACAAATTTCTTAAGAGAGATAAAATCTACAGGAAGAGGGCTGGGAAGATGGCTCAGTGGTAGAGCACTTGCCTTGCATGCCTGAGGCCCTGGGTTTGATTCCTCAGCACCACATAAGCAGAAAAAGCTGGAAGTGGTTTTGTGGCTCAAGTGTAGAGCACTAGCCTTAAGCTGAAGAGCTGAGGGACAGCGCCCAGGCCCAGAGTTCAGGCCCCATGACTGGACCAAAAAAAAAAAAAAAAATCTACAGGAAGATCTGCAAGCTATACCCATAAGCAAATGTGTTAAAGGACCCTATCCAGAAAAGCTAAAAAGGGGAATTAAACCTGAAACACTCAGCATAGTTCATTTAACATAAATATGCTTCATTCTAAGCCTCTTTGAGAAAAACAAACATTCTCAATACCAGAAAGGATGGTCTTCTGAGGCTAACAGGCAGGTTTCTTCTCTCTGCTTCCTTCCTTCCTCTCCTTTCCTCTCTCCTTAGAGAGGATGGTCTTCTGAGGCTAACAGGCAGGTTTCTTCTCTCTGCTTCCTTCCTTCCTCTCCTTTCCTCTCTCCTTAGAGAGGATGGTCTTCTGAGGCTAACAGGCAGGTTTCTTCTCTCTGCTTCCTTCCTTCCTCTCCTTTCCTCTCTCCTTAGAGTGCTTCCTCTCCTCTCCTCTTTCTTTTCCCTCCCTCCTGCCCCCCTTTTTTTTGTGGAAGTAGAAATCAAACTTAGAATTTCTTCATAATTTTTTTTTTGGGGGGGGGGGGTCCAGTCATGGGGCCTGAGCTCTGGTCCTGGGCGCTGTCCCTCAGCTCTTCAGCTCAAGGCTAGCGCTCTACCACTTGAACCACAGCGCCACTTCCGGCCTTTTTCTTTTTGCTTATGTGGTGCTGAGGAATCAAACTCAGGGCCTCAGGCATGCAAGGCAAGCGCTCTACCACTGAGCCACCTTCCCAGCCCTTCATATTTTTTTTAATAAATTAAAAATAACTATTTTCTAATCTACTATATCTATAAACCCTAAATGTATTTTGGGGACTAACATTTTTGAAGTATCCATTATTTTTTAAGTAGATATTTTATTAGTGGGATAATATAGCTGAAATACTGTACAGAGGGGTTATGGTTACATGAGTAAAGTAATGAGTGTATTTCCTATCGAGCATTGTTACCTCCTTCTTTGTTTTTCCCCTACTATCCCTTCCCTCCCCACCTCCCCAACTCCTCCCTTTCCCCCCACCCACAAGTTGTAAAGTTCGTTTTCAACATAGTGTCTTGTACATCTCATTGTTACAATGGGTCAGCCTGTATCCTTATTTAAGCATTTTGTTATTTCCCTTCCCCTCCCCAAATTAGAAAAATGTATATACAAGATGCAGGGCACCGACATCAAATACAGTGAAAACAGGGGTAGGGGTGGGGGTGGAGGGGAGTGGTGGGGTGGGGGGGGGGTGTGGGTTATACCGTGGGGGAACAACATACAAAAGAAACAAAAAACTCACATAGTACATTTTAAATATGTTAAAAACAATAGCAAGAAAGAAAAAAACCACTTGTGTCCTTATCTTGGGGTTCATTTCACTTAACAACATCTTATATGGTCAAATGTACATAGCTTTTGACCTTTTCTGCTTTACTGTAAATAAGGGAAACCATGGGACCTATGTTTATTTGGGCCTGGCTTACTTCACTTAATATAATTTTTTCCAAGAATGGCAATGCCATTCTTTCTGATGGAGGCATAGAATGTGTGCGTGCGTGCGTGCGTGCGTGTGCGTGTGCGTGTGTGTGTGTGTGTGTCACATTTTCTTGATCCATTCATCTACTGAGGGGCATCTGGGGGTGGTTCCATATCTTAGCTATGGTAAATAATGCTGCGATAAACATAGTTGTGCTGGTAGTTTTAGTATAGCCTTGTTTGTGATCCTTTGGATAAATGCCCAAAAGTGGGATTAGCTGCTTTTTTTTTTTGGTTGGTCGTGGGGTTTGAACTCTGGGCTTGGACACTGTCCCTCAGGTCTTCAGCTCAAGGCGAGTGCTCTACCGTTTGAGCCACAGCGCCACTTCCGGTTTTCTAGAGGTTTACTGGAGATAAGAGTCTCATGGACTTTCCTTGCCCGGGCTGTCTTTGAACCGTGATCCTTAGATCTCAGCCTCCTGAGTAGCTAGGATTATAGGCATGAGCCACTGGCACCCGGCTTTTTTTTTTTTAAGTGACGCATACAATTATTTTTATGTCAACAGTAATTTAAGCTATCAATATACTTTGAACTCAATAAATACTGTAATCTTGTGTGTGTGTCTGTGTGTATTGGCACTGGGGCCTGAACTCAGGGCCTCAAGCTCTCACTTGGCATTTCCCACACCTCCAGTTTTTTTTGTTTTTGTTTTTGTTTTGTTTTTTGCTGTTTGGTTGGAGATAAGATATACATGTCTGACAGACATGTATATCTGGGATGGCTTACAATCATAAGCCTCAGATCTCAGCCTAGGATCATGGGCATAGCTGCCAATATCTGGAGAACTGAATGAATTTATTTGTAAACTTAAATAGCAAAACCAAATGCAAAAAAGAAAAAACAGAATATATATTACCACCAAGGAAATATAAAAACCCAGAAAAACTGGTATCAAATGCTTTTAATATAGGAAAAAAAAAAATCTATTGAGGGATAAAAAGGATTTAATTAGGCTCTGGTAGGAGAAAAATGTCAAAATAGTAAATCTACTCTGTCATCCTCTCTTCACTGGAAATTATTTCTTTTGGAGAACAAATAATGTTTACAGTAATACTTAGCATTTATTAATAAGTACTTCAAAGTTTAGTTTTCTTATAAACCTGTGAAGTATATAAAGTTTACTATTTGATTGACAGTATTGAGAAGTACATTATTTCATCAACTATAAAAAAGTCCCATTTTTTTCCAAAGTTAGGCAAAGACATGCACAAGTAATGAACATCAAAAAACACTAATATAGGCTGTGATATCAGCAAGATGGCAGAATAGAAAAAAATAGTGACATTTTTAACATAAATGGGAAATACTAAAATTCACAGGGAATTACAGAAGAACTCAAATTAGCCAAAGCAATCTTGAACAATGAGACTAAAGAGCATCATCTGCCTGATTCTGAGTTATTTTACAAACTCCAGTAATTAGAAAGTGTGTTTCAGTACACAAAAGCAGACACCCAAACCAACAGAAAAAATAGCTCAGACATAAACTCACATACGCATCATCAACTTTCAATAAGGCACCAAAAGTGTTCAATAGGCAAAGAGCAATCTCTCTGAATAAATGTTCATCTATAGTAAAAATTTGCACAAGCTTTTTAGGAAACAACTGGACTAAAACTGAAATGTTATTTTGTTGGCCTACCAGTTGTACTTTTATTCCAAGGAAGTTCCACCATGAGTTCCAAATAATTTCTAGTCAGAGCATACTCTGGCATTGACTGAGGCATTTTTTTGAGTCTGTGGGAAAGAATACAAAACAGACATGTTCAAGAACATAAAGTTCCATACAACAGAAAAATCAAATCAAGCATTATGCATATTTATAAACAAATCTGAAAAAATTTGTGTTTTTTTTTTTTTGGTGATTTGGAGATAAAAAATCTCATAGACTTTCCTGACTGGGCTGGCTTTGAACATCAATTGTCAGATATCAGCCTCCTATGTAGCTCAAATTACAGGTGTCCGGCCTGAGAAAAGCTTTTAACTAGCTAGTTAATAAAAATAATTTGTGTCCGCATTTTACACCTACAATCATCAGGAGGCTGAGATGTGAAGATAGAAGTTTGAAGCCAGGACAGGCAGGAAAGCTTATGAGCCTCATATTCAATTAACTATCAAAAAGCTGGAAATGGTGCTGTGGCTCAAGTGGTCGAGCATCAGCCTTGAGTGAAAAAGCTAAGAGCCAGTGCCTGGTTGCCCAGGCTCTGAGTTTAATATTAGCCAGTACACACACTCACATATACAATACATACATGAGCATAAACACATATACATACACACACACATTGCATAAAGGAACAATGGCATTCTAACTAAAGTTATGCAAATAACTATATGTCTTTTTTGTTAAAAATGCCCACTGACTTTATCCTGTACAAAGAGAAACCTACAGTTATTATTCTCTGCCATTTATAATCTAAAGAAAAAAAAAAAACCAGAGCTGAAGAAGTAGCTCAGACATATGCCTAAAATGCTCTGGGTTTCACTCCTAGCACCACAAACAAAAGAAAAAAAACTCAGTGGAAGTGAAGATACAAAAATAACTGAATAAACACAACATCTAAACAAGGAAGCATGGTCTATTATTCTAGACAATGAAAAGAAAGCTAGAACAATTAAGCCTGATAGAAAATGGTAGCTGTAGATGGAAATGGTATGTCTCCTCAGCACTTAAGATTATAGCTGGAGATGTGGCTCAAGTGGTATAACACCAGATGAACAAGCAAGGAAATGCAGCAAGTGTGAGGCCAAGTTCTAACCCAGTACTGGCAAAAAAAAAAAAGGTTAGTAAAAGTACTTTGAATTAGGATTAGAATTCAAACGTTTTAATAGCTGGTAGGGTGACATCTGCTTATAATCTCAGCACTTGGGGAAAGTCTTCAGGTTAAAGCCAGCCTAAACTACAAACAGAGACCCTGTCTCAAAAACTCTGTAAATAAAATTAAAAAAATTTTAATAATCAGTGTCTCCTGGAAAGTAAAGAAAAAGGCAGAAAGCAGTCCACAAAGGTATAAGCCATCAGGAAAGCCATAAAAAGAAAGAAAAGTTTTCAATAGGCCAGAGCAGTCTACATATAGATTAAACATAAGAAAAAGAAAGATCAGAAAACATATCATTAACAATTCAGCTTTCAGCTTGCTATCCAAAGTAGCAGAATCAAGTCTCCATAAGCATCAGTTTTTAACTTTAATGAACACTAATGAATTAATGTCTTCTGTGATTTACCTTTTTATCTCTTTGACACAGACTTTATGGGCCTGTTCTGGCATACTGGATGTTTTTATTTTTTTTTCTAGCATGACGATGTCATCATTATCTTCATCCTCATCTTCATCTTCTAAAATACCAGGGATATGTGTAATCCTCCTAATAGGACGTATTGCTATAACCTAAACAGAAAAAAACTGTGTGTCAAGTTAAAGTAGAAATAAAGTACCCAACTACAAGTAAGGTTATAATTGGTATAGAATATACATCTTTAAGGCTATGATATGTATCTTTTGAAAATGAAACTCAGAATAATTAAAAGGCAGATGTAGCCTTCCCCCACCCCTTGCTGGCCGCTAACCTGAGCCAAACCATGGCTTGGCCCAGTCTGGGGCTGCTGGAGACCCCAGAACCACAATGGGTTGTCTGCACAACACCAGCTCAGAAGACTCCCAAGGTGCTGGTGCCAGACCTGGTGATTATGAACAGAGAAAACTCAGAGCTCAGAACCTGCACGGAGACCCTTCCCCCACCCCTCACCGGCGGAGCAGCCCTGCACCATCCACCAAAACCACCCAGCCTGTCAGCCCTGGTGGGGGGAACCCCAGAGCTACAGGGGTCCATCTGCAGAACACCAGTGCAGAAGACTGATCTTCTGCCAGTGCTTATCTGGAGAGTACAAACAGAGACAGAAACCTCAGAGCTCAGAACCTGCATGAAGACCCCTCCCTCACCCCTGGCCGGCGTAGTAGCTCTGGGCCATCCCACCAAAGCTGCCCAGCCCTCCAGAACCACAGTGGTTTGTAGGAAGCCAGTACAAAAAAGGCCCGCAGCGCCAACCAGAACAGCACAAACAGAGGTAGTGATGGTGTGAAACACAGACTCAGAGCCACCACCACCACCCTGCCCAGCCCATAATCATCTCAATGGAACTCGGAGCATGGTGACAGTGACCTACAGTGCACAGAAACAGTGATCTGCCACAGCACCGCTGGACAGCTCCCAACCAGTTCCAGGATAAGTGAGTACCCCACTGGGGACAACCTACCCCACCAAGGGAGACTAGTGCTGGTGGTAACCCCCAGAGCTTGACCTAGACCCCTCCCCCTTCCACCTGGACCACAGGTCCCACTAAAACTGGGAACTGTGCAAGTGTCCCACCAGCCCGTGGAGCACACCCAGCCCACCAGGCTTGACCAAGAGCACCCCTGGGAGGTAGTAGGAATGATCAAGCAGGGAACCTGGAACAAAACCAGCAGGCCACAGCAGCCAGCAGCCGAAGAAATCCTAACTGCATGCTCTGGATGGGAAACCCAGCAGCACAGTCCCACCAGAGCTGCATAACCCACCTGTCCCTACTGAAGTACACCCTCAGCAGAGAGTGGAAAGCAGGGAACTGCATCAACAGCAAAAGACCTATGTGTCTAGGGCGGGAGAACCAGAAGCCCAAATCCCACCAATGCCTGACCTGTGTATCTCGGGCTGGGGATTGGACAGCTCAGGCCGCCAGCACCTGATTATAGTCAGGAGCTCAGCAGACTACAGCAATCTGGTCTTGCCAGAGCACCCCTAGGAGGGAGCAGGAACAGTCTAGGCTGCAGGCGAGAACTACCTGTGATCTCCAGCAGACAGCTGAGAGTCCTTCCTACATGGGTCAGACTAGCAGCTGGAGGTCAGCTTACCCCCTCCCCCCCCAACAGAGCCAAGACTGGGTAAAAAGTCTCTCAGCCAACCCAGAGCCAAAAGCGAGCTTCATCAATTGACCTAGGAACCAACCCAGAAACAAGCAAAGACAGCCACCTATTGACTAAAACAGTCAGAGTTTGGGAATGGTCTCCAATAATCCCTGAATCCCCATGTGAAAATCACAACAAAAAAAATCACAAGATTTTGTGACTGGCTTGCCAAGACAGCAAGCCACCTCCAAAAGCCAGCAGCCACCCAGTGGAAGCAAAACAGAAATAGAAGACAAGAGTTGATGACTCAAGAATTAAAGTGAAAATAGATCAGAAATTTAAGAATGAAGAAATGAATTATCAAAAAAGATACAGGCTTTCAAACAAGAGATGCATTCAAAAATAGATGCAGTACACACCTTGCTAAGAGATGAAATTAATATTCTGAAAATGGACGTAGAAGTCATAAATGGTGCAATTTCCTCCATACAAACCACAATGGAAGCCATAGTTTAACAGAGTGACTCAAATGGAAATTAGAGTATTAGGTATAGAAGACAAAATGCAGCAACTGGAAAAAAAAAGTCTCAGATATGGAAAAAACAAACTATGCCAAAGGGAAGTTGAAGAACAAGCTGACAGTGCCAAGAAATTTAACCTTGGTATAATCAGGGTGGACAAAGGTGAGGAACACCAGAATAAAGGAATGCGACACTTAATCAGAATCACTGAAAATTTCCCCAATCTTAAAAGAGAAAATCTTACCTACATAACAGTAGCACACAGAAGAACAAGCAGGAGGAAAGTTCTGAATAATAATCTTGCACACAGCAAAAAACAAAGAAGGAGCTATATTATAATGAGAAAAAAATTCAGAATTACTGAAGATCTCTCCACACAGACACTCAATGCAAGGAAAGCCTGGGAAAGTACCATTCAAGCCCTGAGAACCAATAACTGCCAACGCAGACTGGTATACCCTACAAAGCTAGCATTCACATTCAATGGAGAAACTAAAATTTGTAATAGTAAAGAAAAACTAAATGAATTCATAAACAATAATCCAGCCCTTCAAAGAATATTAAGAGGGGGAATACAACCTGAAGAAAACAATCAGCTGGGCTCCAGTGGCTCATGCCTGTAATCCTAGCTACTCGGGAGGCTGAGATCTGAGGATCACAGTTCAAAGCCAGCCTGGGCAGGAAAGTCTGTGAGACTCTTATCTCCAATAAACCACTCAGAAAACTGGAAGTGGCACTGTGGCTCAAGTGGTAGAGCCCTAGCTTTGAGCTGAAGAGCTGAGGGACAGCACCCAGGCCCAGAGTTCAAGCCCTATGACTGACCCCCCCCCCCAAAAAAAAAAAAAAGAAGAAAGAAAACAATCAAGATCAGGGATCTACATCAGACAGATATCACTAGAAGTCCAACTTAGTTAGCACAGGAGGAAAGGAAAGAAGAAAAACTTAGAAAGGCAGGAAAATGACAGGAAACACAATGCATCTCTCTATAATAACAATATTAACAGGCTCAATTCACCAATCAAAAGAAAAAGAACTGCAGATTAGATCAGAAAACAAGGTCCATCCATTTGTTGCTTTTAAGAGACCAATCTCGCAGCCAAACATAAAAACAAACTCCGAGTGAAGGGATGGAGGAAGATCTACCATGCAAATGCTCCTAACAAGAAGGCAGGAGTTGCGATTCTGATATTTGACAAAATAAACTTGTCATTAAAACCAATACAAAAAGACAAACAAGGATACTACATATTACTACAGGGAACAATCCCTGAAGAGGATATCACCATTACCAACTTATACTCCCCAAACATTGGTGCACCCAAGTATGTTAAGCAAATACTCTCAAATTTCCAGAATAAAATAGATCCAAATACAATAATACTAGGAGACTTTAATACTCCACTCTCACCAAAGGACAGGTCTACCAACCAGAGGACTGGCAAAGAAGCCTCTGAATTAAATAATGCCATATCTTAAGAATTAATTTACATCTACTGAGTTTTTCACCAACAACACATTCTTCTCAGTAGCCCATGGAACTTTCTCTAAAATAAACCATATCATAGTTCATACAAGGAATATAAGCAAATACAAGAGGATTGACATAATCCCCTGTATTCTATCCAGCCACAGTGGAATCAAGCTAGTTCTCAATAACAAAGCATACCATAGAAATTACTCAAATACATGGAAATTGAACAACTCACACTTCTGAACAACATCTGGGTCACAGAAGAAATTAAAGAAGAAATTAAAAAGTTCCTACAATTCAATGAAAATGAATACACATCACAAAGAAACCTGTGGGGCATGACAAAAGTAGTCCCGAGGGGCAGATTTATTGCTCTCAGCACACACATCAAAAAAATAGAGACAGACCAAGTAATCTCATGTTGTAACTAAAACTGCTAGAAAATCATGAACCTAAAGTTACTAGATGGACCAAGATAACCAAAATAAGAGCTGAAATTAATGAGATAGAGACTAAGAAACAATAAATAAAACAAAAAGCGGTTTTTTAAAAAAATCAATAAAGTTGATGGACCTCTAGTAGATTAACTAAAAAAGAAGAAAAGAAATACAAATCAATAAGATAAGGGATGCCACGAGAAAAATTACAACAAATATCCAAGACATCCAAACAATTATAAAGAACATTTCAGTTGTATTGTCAAAGCTCATAGAATTCACAAACTTTATAGACCATGGTAATTACAATTTGCCTTGTGAAGGTTAAAATGGGTTTGTGACTTTAACTAAGTATCACTACTCCACAATACTGTGAAATATGGAAATGTATGTAATCACCTAATTAGGATATATAATGCTGAAATTGCATTTGAATAAAAAATATGGTTAATACAAAGGCAAGACACCAGTGAGCTGAGCAGAATGATGCCTTAGCCTTAACTGAACAGAATCAACACGTGTTTGACAGAGGTTTACATAGATTTTGTAAAGGGCTTAGTTCTTTTTCACCTGAGATATTAGAAGATAGCCATATTTAAAAAAATTTTTTTTAATGTTTTTTTCTCTATTGGATTTGTGCTTGCAAGTGCAGAAAATCTTTAACTGGAAAATCAGAGAATAATAGGAAGGGCCTTCTCACACAAATCCATACTTCATATTTACTCTATGTTTTCAGAGTACTTTGAAGGCAATGTTTGACCACTAAACAAACTGACGACACCTTTTTCACTTCTAAAGAATTTAAATCTAACCCTGCTTCTGTTTCTCTAGAGTAATTTCACTCAGCACTGTTACAGTAGGAAGTGGATCCCCTAAACATCTCCAATGAGAGTGATGTGAGCTCATTTTTCTCTTTATAAAAATCTGTTTGAAAGTGCTAAGATGTTAAATGTGAATGTTTTACTTTTTCTTAGTGAAGATTTGTTACAGGATAGTTGGGGGGGGGGGGGGGGGAGGAGTGCAAAAATAAATAAATAAAAATAAAGAACTATTTCCAGACTATATTCACTAAGGAAGGAATACCTAGCAGAAATGGATGACTTTTTTAGAGAAATGCAAATTGCCCAAACTGCACCAAAGAAATAAATCAATTAAATAAGCCAATATCTTACAATGAGATAAAGGAAGCAATCAGAAGTCTTCCAATAAGGAAAAGCCTAGGATCACATGGATTCTCTATGGAATTCTATAAGACCTTTAAAGAGGAACTAATAACCGTATTCCTCAAACTCTTCCAAGAAGTAGAAACAGAGGGAGCTATCCCATACTCATTCTTTTTTTTTTCAAACTCATTCTGTGAAGCCAGTATCACACTCATCCCCAAACCAGGCAAAGACCCCCCCCAAAAAAGAGAACTACAGACCAATCTCCTTGATGAGCACAGATGCAAAGATCCTCAATAAAATTTTAGCCAGCAAAATGCAGAAATATATCCAAAAAAATCATACATTATAATCAAGTAGGCTTCATCCCAGAGATGCAGGGATGGTTTAACATACGTAAATCAATAAATGTAATCCATCACATCAACAGATGTCAAGAACCATGATTATCTCCATTGACATGGAAAAGGCTTTTTATAAAATACAACATTCATTCATGCTAAAAGCTCTGGAGAAAACAGGAGTAGAAGGAACATTCCTTAAAACAATAAAAGCCATATACGACAGACCAATAGCCAATATTATACTTAATGGGGAAAAATTACAACCAATTCCCCTAAAAATAGGAACAAGGCAAGGATGCCCACCCTCACCACTCCTCTTCAATATAGTTCTGGAATCCTTTAGCTAGAGCAATAAGGCAAAAAAAAGACATTAAAGGGATCCACATAGGGAAGGAAGAAGTTAAACTATCCCTTTTTCAGATGACATGATATTATACCTTCATGATTCCAAAAACTCCACCCTCAAACTCTTAGAACTTATAAACCACTTCAGCAAAGTAGCAGGATACAAATTAACCTACAAAAATCAGCTGCTATTCTGTACACCAATAACATACAAGCAGAAAGGGAAATCAAAGAAACAACCCCATTCACAATAACCTCAAAAAATATTTAGGAATTAACCTAACCAAAGATGTAAAGGAACGATTTAATGAAAACTATAAAACCTTAAAGAAATCACAGAGGACACCAGGAAATGGAAAGACCTTCCATGGTCTTGGATAGGCAGACTTAATAAAGCGAAAATCGCCATACTGCCAAAATTGATATACAAATTCAATGCAATTCCCATTAAAATCCCAATGATGTACTTTACTGAAATAGAGAAAACAATCCAAAAGTTCATGTGGAACAACAAAAGACCTAGAATAGCCAAAGCAATTCTAGGCAAAACAAAAACAAAAAAAACAACACGGCAGGGATCACGATACTGGACTAAAAACCCTACTATAGCCATAATAACAAAGATAGCTTGGTATTGGCACAAAAACAGACCCAAAGACCAATGGAATAAATTAGAAGATACAGAAATAAAACCACATGCCTACAGCCAGTTGATATTTGACAAAGGAGCTAAAGACATACAGTGGAAGAAGCACAGCCTCTTTAACTACTGGTGCTAGGAAAACTGGGCAGCCACATGCAGAAAACCAGAGTGGATCTCAGCCTGTCACTATGTACTAACATCAACCCAAAATAGATTAAAGATTTCAACATCAAACCTGAAACTCTGAAACTACTTCAGGACAGAGTAGGAGAGACATTTCAACTCATAGGCACAGGAAGGAACTTCTTGAACATAGTCTCAGGGTAACAGCAAATTGGAAAAAGACTCGACAAATGGGACTACCTTAAAATGAAAAGTTTCTGCACAGCTTAAGACATAGCAACCAAACTAGAAAGACAGCCAACTAATTGGGAAAAAATATTTACCAGCAATATATCAGACAAGGGCCTAATATCCAGTATATACAGGGAACTCAAGAAACTAATCCCTCCCAAACCTAACCAATTACTAAATGGGCAAGAGAACTATAGAGACTTCCCAGAAGAGATAAAGATGGCAAAATGTTCATCATCCCTGGCTGTAAAGGAAATGTAAATAAAAACAACCCTGAGATAATACCTTACCCCAGTCAGAATGGCCTGCATCCTAAATTCAGCCAACAACTAATGCTGGAGGGGATGCAAAGAAAGAGGAACACTATTATACTGCTGGTAGGAATGTACACTAATACAACCACTTTGGAAAGCGGTCTGGAGGTACCTCAGAAAGCTAAATATAGACCTCCCCTATGGCTCAGCCATACCACTCCTGGGCATCTACCCTGAGCAACAGGAACCAGGATACAAGGACACATGCACCTCCATGTTCATTGCAGCACTCTTCACAATAGCCAAGATATAGACACAACCCAGATGCCCCACTACAGATGAATGGATCCCAAAATTGTGGTACCTATATATAATGGAAAACTATGCAGCCATTAGAAAGGACAAAATAATGGCATTCACAGGGAAATGGATGGAACTAGAAAAAAAATCTTTTTTTTTTTTTTTTTGTTGGTCATGGGGCTTGAACTCTGGGCTGTCCCTGTGCTCCTCAGCTTAAGGTAAGCACTCTATTGCTTGAGCCACAGCACCACTTCCTAGAAAAAATCATTTTGAGTGAGGTAAGCCAAGAGCAAAGAGACAAATGGCACATGGTCTCCCTGATATGTGGATATTAAATACAAAATGTAAGGAGATAAGACAAAGCAAACAGGAGTGGAGAAACAAAGGACCTCCACTCATCTTGCTGTATCATTACTAAATGACCCCATGCTGTTGACCACATATATGGTATATATGCACACATCTGAGGGAAACCAGTAGGAGGATACAGAATCAGAGGAAAATACACAACAGAGGGGACCATTAGCTGCAATGAACATTGATGAAAACAAACTAAGCAATTCAAGGGCAGTGATGGGAGGGAGGGAATGAGAGGGATAGAGGGAACAGCTAACACTAAGCAAAAGAAAAGAAATGTACATACCATCAGATATGGAAGAAATAGCTGTATTGTCAAAGCTCATAGAATTCACAAACTGTATAGAGCACAATAATGACAATTTGCCCCATGAAAGTTAGAATGTGTTTGTGACTTTAAGTATCACTATCTGACAATACTGTGAAGTTTATGTAATCACAAACACAATAAGCAAAACAAAACAAAATAAAAAGAAACAAAAAAATAAAAGGCAGATGTATATATGTAGGCAGCAGAGTTTCAAAAGCACTATTAAAGAATTGACAAAATTTTTTTTGTTACATACTTATATTAAAACTTACACAGGGGAAAAACTGAAAGAAATGCCTATTAAAAATAGGAGGGCGGGGGGAGAATGGGATGGGAAGGGGAAACAAAGGAGGAGGCTACAATGCTTGATAAGAAATGTACTCATTATCTTGCCCATGTAATTGTAACCCCTCTGTACAGTATGTTCACAAAAAAAAAAAATAAAAAAACTAAAGGGGATGGAATGTGGCTTAGTGGTAGAGTGCTTGCCTAGCATGCATGAAGCCCTGGGTTTGATTCCAAGTATCACATACACAAAAAAGCCAGAAGTGGCACTGTGGCTCAACTAATAGAGCACTAGTCTTGAGCAAAAGCAGCTCAGGGACAGTGCCCAGGTCCTGAGTTAAAGTACCAGAACTGACAATACTACTACTACTACTACTACTACTAATAATAATAATAACAACAATACAGCCAGGAATTCTTTCTTTGAGTTACTACTGCAGTCACTAATCATTTTCATTTTCATTGTCACTTATCACTTGGTCACTGAAAAAAATTCCAATTTTTCTGCTATATGACAAAATCTCTCGCATCTTCAACTTTTCCATACCTGCCTCTACTAACATTGATTTCTTTCTTTGAAAATATTTTATCTCATCAATAGGCTCTAAGAGTTAACTGCCACACTATGATGTTCTGATTCTCCAACAAGCAGCTCTAACCACTACTTCTCCTTTCCTATCAGTTACAATGCTTCAGCTTCAGTAAACTTTGGCTTCTGTTCATCACGTTGAACATCATCATCTTTCCCAACACTAAAAGTATTTTATGTATTATTTGAATTCTTGACTCAACATCATGAAGTAACTCCAACTACTGCTAGAACAAAATGAATTTAAAGCCCTCACAAGTATTATAACCTCTGAAAATTTAATATATAAAACATAAAAAGTAGAATAAGCAGTAGCCAATAAAAATATAATTCTATAAAAACATACATATTAGGTTGACTTAAGTGGCAAAGTACCTGACTGCCTAGCAAGAACAAGAACCTAAGTTCAAATCTCTGTACTACCAAAGAGAAAAAAATGAATCTAAAGAAATAATGTCAGGTATAGAAGGAATAAAACCAGGAATACCAAATACAAACTTTTGTTCTTATGCAAGTCATTAGCAGATAAAACAAATATAATTATGTTTTAGCGATAAAATATGTTTTAAAGAAAATACTTTATTGGGGCTGGGAAGGTGGCTCAGTGGTAGAGCACTTGCCTTGCATGCCAGAGGCCCTGGGTTGGATTCCTCAGCACCACATAAGCAAAAAGAAAAAAGCCAGAAGTGGCACTGTGGCTCAAGTGGTAGAGTGCTAGCCTTGAGCTGAAGAGCTGAGGGACAGCACCCAGGCCCAGAGTTCAGGCCCCACGACTGGACCCAAAAAAAAAAAAATCACATGATATTGGGAAACAGCTCACATTATGAACAATCTACCAAGAGGAAGTGGCACTACATAAGCAAAAAAGAAAAAAACCGGAAGTGGCACTGTGGCTCAAGTGGTAGAGCACTAGCCTTGAGCTGAAGAGCTGAGGGAAAGCACCCAGGCCCACAGTTCAATTCCCACAACTGTCAAAAAAAAAAATTACTAGTCATGAATAATATACCAAGAAACATAAAAAAGGAAAGAAAGGAAAAAACCCCTTTTGTTTCTACAGTAGCTCTGAGTTTATATTCTTGGAATGACATTATTCCATTGAAAACATCAGTAATAGGAAGCTTCATTTGAGCAATCCCATGAGCAAATATTAATAAGACATATATAAAATAATGCAATTCAACTCTTGCCACCACTCCGGCAATCATGACAACATTTTGGAGAAGTGTTTTGCTTTCAAAAAGGGGTTAAGCTGTAAGCTTGGCCTGAAGCTCCATCTTAGCAGCCCATTTGAGTGCAACATCAACTAGAAGCTGAAATCCACTAAAATTCTGGTTCAGGTCAGGCAGAGTAGGGGGTGGAGCATTGGAAAGACCACTCTGTGTGTGTGTATTATTACAAGCATCTTCTGGGTACATGAGTGAGGTGTCTGTGAAACTTCTGGCTGCTATCTACTGGGTATCTGTGCTATGTCCCACACCAACTGACTGGCAGAGAGCAAGAGGCTTGTCCTTCAATGCAGTCACAGTGGTATCGCAGATCATGGATGGACAAGCCAAAAATGATCCCAGGGATGAGGGTTTCAGAGACAGTGATCTCCCTACCAGAGTTAGGTTAGGTCCAGCTGTGCAAGAATGAAATGGGCTTTCCTCTAGAGCTAGCATGAACTTTTTGATGCCATGGCAATCTCCACAGAGCTGGTTCCAGAAATTTTGGCTCCATGGCGGGAGATTGTGAACTAATTAGGATCTTTGCCATCCTTCCTCAGAATGTCTGGAAGAAGCCTGGGGTGGGCATTGATGAACCAGTTACACACCTAGGGTGTGGACAGGTGTGTCTGTTGGGACAGTAGTGCTTTTTCTTGCTCAGAAGGATAGGCATTGTATCTGTGCTCATAGAACCAGTCTCGTAGAATCTTAATAGACTCCCTGAGCAGGTTGCCCCGCCTTCTCCTCTTGCCTGAGCCAGGTGAAGAAGAGAGGTCCAGGGGGATGTCCATGCTGTCCTCATCCTCAGTCTCACTGCCAAGTGCTGCAAAAACACCTTTTTTGCTTTTCATTCTGGAACTCCCCTCCCAGACTGAGGCAATCCTGGGGTCTTGAGGGACTAGGAGTGAGGGACTAGGAGGAGGACAAGTGATCATCCTCCTTCACTGACAACTTTCCTGTAATTTACAGGACGTGCTGCAGCAGTAATTGCTAAACAAGGTGCTCGGATCCCAGGCTCCTGCTCCTGGGGCAGAATTCAAGTGACACTTAGGCTTCCTCCAGTTGGGATCTTTGGGCAGGGGGCTGGGGGCTCTCCCACGCCCAACTCGCTCCCCTCCACACCTCCCTCGTTTGTTCCTCCCTCCTGAACCAATAAAACATTTTTAATCATAAAAAACTAAAAATGAAAAATTTGAAGTGAGGTTTGAAAAGTACATCAATAAACGTCAAAAGTACATTAATGGTAGTACATTCTAGTAATCCTTGTACTTGGTAAATTGAGAAAAAAGGATCAGTTTAAGACTAGTCTAACATTTGCAGGGAAATGGATAGAGCTAGAAGGAATCATGTTGAGCGAGGTAAGCCAAGAGCAAAGAGACAAACGGTACATTGTCTCCCTGATAAGTGGATGCTAAATCCAAAATGTTAGGTGATACGACAAAACTAACAGGACTTAAGAAACAAAGAACTCCCACTCATCTGGTCGAACCACTTCTAAATATCCCCATGCTGCTGATCACATGTATGGTGTATATGTGTACACCGTTATATGTTATAGACTGTGATAGACAATTTGCTCCAGGAAAGTTAGAATGAGTTTGTGACTTTAAATGAGCATCACTATCCCACAATACTGTGAAATTTCGGGAATTATGTAATCACTTAATCACAATTAAAAAAAAAAAAAAAAGAACCTCGGGGAAGGTAGGGAAGGAAGGGATGGTAGGGGGAAAACAATGGAGGGGGTAATAACAATGCTCAATAGGAATGTACTCATTACCTTGCTCATGTAACTGTAACCCTCTGTATAGTATCTTTTCAATAAAAAATAAAAATAAAAAAAATAAGACTAGCCTAAGTTTCATAGCTATTTGTCTCAAAAAAATATACATCAATGATTTTATTGTTGAGAAAAAGAAAACATTTGAATGCAATTAAAGGGAGACCATTATCAGCAAATTCTATTATTCTCTGACCCCTACACTTACTTTTCTTTTCTTTTCTTTTTTGTGCCAGTATCAAGACATGAACATGGGGATCTAACACTTTTTCCATTTGTTTGTCTGGTGCTCTATCACTTGAGCCACACCTCCAGTTCAGCATTTTGCTGGTTAATTGGAGATAAAGTCTCATTGACCTTTTTGACCAGGCTGGCTTTAAACCTTAATCTTCTAGCTCTCAGCCTCCTGCCTAGCTAGGATTACAGGTGTGAGACTCTGATGCTTGTCTAACAAATTTCTTTTTAAACAGTATATGAACTCAATAAATTGCAGATTTTTATGACTCTCAATATAAAGCCTACAGTGTTTACTTCTGCAAAAAATAAATAATTGAGTCACTGACTTGATGGGTGTAATCTAACCTAAGCCAGACTCAATTCAGATTTTTTTTTTTTTGAGGGCTGGGAAGGTAGTTCAGGGGTAGAGTGCATGCCTTGCAAGTAAGAGGCCCTGGGTTTGATTCCTCAGCACCACATAAACAGAAAAAGCCGGAAGTGGTGCTGTGGCTCCAGTGGTAGAGCGCTAGCCTTGAGCTGAAGAGCTGAGGGACAGCGCCCAGACCCAGAGTTCAGGCCCCATGACCGGCAAAAAAAAAAGAAAAGAAAAAATCAAAAAACGAGCTTTACAACGTGGGGGGGTGGGTGGGGAGGATTGGGACGGGCGGGGGAGGCTGGGAAGGGATGCGAAGGGTAAACAAAGGAGGAGGCTGCAATGCTTGGTAAGAAATGTATGCATTATCCTGCCCATGTAATTGTAACCCCTCTGTACAGTATGTTCACAAATAAAATAAAATAAATAAATAAATAAAGATTTTTTTTTTTTGAGCAGTACTAGGGATTGAACCCAGAGTCTGGTATATCCTAGGCAAGCACTCTACCACTAAATTAAACTCACAGCCCTTTTTAAATTATATTTTGAGACAAAGTTCTGCTTCTGCTCTTAGAGACAGTGTTTTGTTATATTTTCCAGGCTGGGCCCAAATTCCTGGTCTCAATGTATCCACTTACCTCAGCTTCCTTAGTGGCTGGTTCTATAGCAATACACCTGGCTTCCAACTTGTTCTGTTTCAAACAAAACTAAATCAATGAATTTCACTACCTGTTCAAACTGCCCATCCTCAGATTCTATATACTATTGCTTAGCATCTGCCTCTAACTTTAACAATTCTTGCTCTGAAAACACCTCTGGGTGTCAGACCCTGAATTCTGTCTTTGGTAAGACCAAGAGCTTGCCATTTGTCTCCACTTGGAACACTTGGAAAAAACTGGAAGAAATATTTACGCCAGGTGCTGGTGGCTCATATCTGTAATCCTAGCTACTCAGGAGGCTGAGATCTGAGGATCATGGTTTAAAGCCAGCCCAGGCAGGAAAGTCTATGAGACTTATCATCAATAAACCACTAGAAAACTGGAAGCAGCACTGTGGCTCAAGTGGTAGAGCGCTCACCTTGAGCTGAAGAGCACAGGGACAGTGCCCAAGCCCAGAGTTCAAGGCCCACGACCGACAAAAAAAAAAAAGTATTTACTCGCTTATCATCATCTTGCTTGGGTTTTCTGGTTTTCTGAAGCAATTTCAGGCCCTCGATTTGTCTGACAAGTAGTGGGATGGTCATCTTGAACCGCTCTTCCAGGCTCACAGCATCTAAAATCTGAAAAAGGTGAATCTATTAGTACTTCTTTCACAAACACATGCCTCAAATACTGACAGAAATATGACTTATATTGTTGAGTTAAAAAACAAAAGAAAAACACCCTAGAATCATTTTGGCATTGTCACTGCAGCAGTCCTATTAGGCTGATGCTATGAAGCTTAAGTAGGCACCACTAAGCAACTCTGGTGCAGCCATTTGGGGTTAACTCCACCATTTGCTGTGCTGTCTCTTGCAATTCTGCTCTTAGCCTACACATAATCTATGTCAGTGGACAGGTGGGAATATCTACACTTTGGGACATGGAAGCCTAGATGTAACCTTCTTTGACGTAGGCTTTAACAGGGCTGTGGGATACAACCTCCTGTTCACCTCTGGCATATATGCCTAACCCCTCAAAACCCAAAGAAACTCATCAATTCCTATCAGAAATCATGATAGGCATTTTACTGTAATATAGCTAGTTACCAAATCAATTTTGATAATCTACAAGAGGTTAACAAAAAGCAAAAATATTGATTTTTTCATTTCAAAACTGAAGGTATAACTGAAATGCTAATGACACACCTATCCTAGCTACTCAGAATGTTGACATCTGAGGATAAAGGTTCAAGAGCCAGCGTAGGCAGACAAATTCATGAGACTATTATCTCTAATTAACCAGCAAAAAGCTGGAAGTAAAAGTGTAGACCAAGTGGTAAAGCACCAGTGAGGGTGGAAGGCCCTGAATTCAAGGCCCCAAACTGGCAAAAAGAAAAAAAGAAAATTAAAAAACCAAGTTCCATCAAGAACCAATCATAAGATTGATAACAACTCTTTTTGGCAATTATTGTATTAAAATAAGTCCAAAATGTGCCTACATTTTGAGTCTCTTCATATCCTAAATTCAAATATTAAATTTGTCCATACACAATTAACCAGCCTCCAAGATGGTGTGTTGTGGCTGATGATCCCTGATTCCCTCAGACAATAGGCTAGCTAATGCCTAAACAGAGTGACTTCTCAGCAGGCCTATTTTCTCCTGCTCCCACTCACAGACACCCACTGAGTCTGTGGTCAATCAGTCTGTTTAAGTAACTCTTCCTATTAAAATTGTGGTATTTAAGTATCAAGTGAGCTAGTAAAATAGAGTTGTTTCAATGAAAGCAGAAATCCAATTAAACAGATTAATTCTAGTAAAACTACTCTATGAATATTAAATTATACTATAAAAATAGGGATAAAAAAACTGTTTTTGCCTTGTAAACTTAGAATTCTACCTTTGAATTATTTTTCAAGGGTCTTTATAAGTCATTTCATTTGAAAGAAATAGAAATGAAAAGTTACATAGTGCATCCTGAGAGTGAAATATAAAAAGTATAAGGGAGACAAGTGTATGATACACGCCTATAGTCCCTGCAGTCTGAAGTCAGACACAAAATGGATGGATGGTTTCTCAACAGTGAGAACCTGTCTTTAACAAAACAAAACAAAACATCATGGAGAATTTTATTAAAGCAGGTAAATATATGGGAAATAAAGGACATGGCTCCACAAGTTTAGAAAACCCTGTGACAAAGTGTATTTACAAAATTACATTAAAATTTTATTTTTTTTATGTTTCTGTGCTTTAACTGTTTCTTTAAGTTGACCAAGTACTCACAACTGTGAAAATACAAGGACTGCTTATGTACACAAAAATATAAAGCAATCTACTCCCCCTACCCACCCACCTTTTTTGAGACTAGAGTCCCACTATCTAGCTCAGGATGGCATTGAACTGCTTTGGCTTCCTCAAGTGCTGGGATTATAAACTGGCACAACCTGCTAAAAGATTGCTTTTGAAAGTCAATGCCAAAATAAAGCATTTTAACTACTTCTTAGAAAGTTTCATGTATTATCTTTCTTTTTTTTGGGGGGGGGTCCGGTCGTGGGGCCTGAACTCTGGGCCTGGGCGCTGTCCCTCAGCTCTTCAGCTCAAGGCTAGCGCTCTACCACAGCACCACTTCTGGCCTTTTTCTTTTTGCTTATGTGGTGCTGAGGAATCAAACCCAGGGCCTCAGGCATGCAAGGCAAGTGCTCTACCACTGAGCCACCTTCCCAGCCCTGTGTTATCTTTCTTGAAGGTCAAAATCTAACTATCAGATATAAATAAAAAGTGACAGAGCAACCTGTCATTTAAGAAGAGAACGCTGTACCTGGAGTTTTTCTTTGTTGCTTGTTCGGATAATTGAAGTCAGAATATCTGGCAAAGCTTCTCTTGGAAGACTATCTAAAAGACGTCTCAATTTAGCCACTGCAGGGACAGACATATCCAACATTTCAACCAACTAGAAGGGAAAAAAAAACGTATCTTTGTAATGAAATCTGGCATTGTGGATTAAAATAGTCAGATCCTTCTACAGGTTTAAGGTTTTGAGCCTCCACCTTTGTTTTTGAAGACCACTAATTACTACAGTGCAGGCAGATAACAAGCCTTTAGAGGAAAGGAGAAGCACTTTCAAAATATTATAATGAAAAACAAAAGTAGCTTAAGTATATTTAATATTTAAATTTTGTGCTATTTAAAATTTGTGCTATGATTTTAACTTTACTTTGAAAAAATTCAAATTTATAACAAGTTGCAGGAACAAAGTACAAGAAACTCCCATATATCTTAGATTTACCAATTTTAAAACTTTATGTTGTTTGCTTTCTTTCTCTGACTACCCTCAAGCTATTTCTGCTGAACATCTACAAATAAGTATATATCATAACCCTTGTTTTTAAGGACAGTCACATAATCTCAATGTAATTACTATCTTCTAGAAATTGGTAACATTTTGATGCTACTGTGACAGTCAATCAGAGGTATGGAATACTGAGTTTTTGTGAAATATTTGGGCTAACCTGAATCTGAACACTGACTGATATTTAGAAGGAAAATAAAAACCAAAGAACCTTCCAGAGCACAACCTGAATTAAAAAAGATTAGGCCAACAAGCTTATAGTGTTTGTAATAAGACTGCTAACCAATTCCTTTTTTTTCTGGCATACAGTACCAGCTCACCTCTTCTGAATATAGATGTGGCTGACTTAAGTTTGTCCTTAAAGGGGGTAGTTGAAAGTTTCTTTTTGGCAAAACCACTACAAGTCACTGAAAGATTTGCCACGTTTCCTTCTTTTGCTTTAGTTTGCAACAAGGGAAGAATGTCGTGAAATAATCTCTAATCTAGCAAATAATAAGCAAAGCCCTCTAAAAACATTGTAATTCAGAGACTTATCCATTACCAAGAAATATAATTACCAAGGAAATTAAAAGTATAGTTATGATGAAGATGTTCACATGTGACAAACAGATAATAAAATTTGATGATCCTTGCTCTTAGGAATTCATACTAAGAACATAAGAACATAAATGAAAACCCATTCCTCCCAGCTTTTGCTGAGTAGGAATTACTTCTTGAACCAAAATACTGTTCAGTACAAGACAGCTAACAGATAAAGTCCAGTTTGGAAGAAATATTAGATTTCTAAGGCAATACAATCTATAAGACATTCTACACTATGTGACAAGCACTAATAAAGAACTGAGAAGTCCTAACCTTAGAGGAATCAGAAAAGTATAGATTTAAGATGAAATTTTAGAAAAGAAGAGAACTCCCAGCAGAGAAGGCAGTCTCAGAAATATAAAAACAAGATGTGAAACTCTTTGTTATTCAATGTGGCTAGAACTATGGTCTCAACAAGTAATTAGCAATGAAGTAAGGTATATAGACTTCAGACAAGCTGCAAGGGGCTCTTGTACTATAGTAAGAAATCTAACCTAATTCCTGTGGCCAATTAAAACCTTTTACTCAAAGGAAAAGGATACTCCAAACTTCCTTGTATTTTCAGTTGTTTTTTTTTTAGGTGTTGGACCTACTGTTGAATTTAAAGAAAGTTTGGTGGGCATGAAGAGAAAATTTTTCCTAATTTTGGTTAGGAAATTCCTATCAATGAGGCTGTAGAAGGAGCTATCAAATGGATGAAAGCAATTAAACTTCTTACTATTTATAAGAGGAATAATAAAATTATGATACCTGAAGCCAATGAAATTTATGCAAGTATTTAACATAAAAAAAAAAACAAAGCTGAGCACCAGTGGCTTATATCTGTAATCCTAGCTACAGAGGAGGCTGAGCTCTGATGATTGCAGTTTGAAGACAGCCAAGGCAGGAAAAATTCCAAGAGATTCTTATCTCCAATTAACCACAGGAAAACTGAAGTAGAGCTGTGGCTCAAAGTGGCAGAGCACTAGCCCTGAGTGAAAAAGCTCAGAGACAGCACCCAAGTCCCTAAATTTAAGCCCTATGACCAAACAAACAAACCCAAAAAAACTGAATATGAATCAAAACCAGAAAAAAGCCAGGTGCTGATGGCTCTGCCCGTAATCCTAGCTACTCAAGAAGCTGAGACCTGAAGTTCATGGCTTGAACCCAGCCTGGGCAAGAAAGTCTGCAAGATTCTTTTTTTGGGGGGTGGGGGGGGAGGGGGGAGTCCAGTCGTGGGGCCTGAACTCTGGGCCTGGGCACTGTCCCTCAGCTCTTCAGCTCAAGGCTAGCACTCTACCACTTGAGCCACAGTGCCACTTCTGGCTTTTTTCTTTTTGCTGATGTGGTGCTGAGGAATCGAACCCAGGGCCTCAGGCATGCACGGGAAGCACTATGCCACTGAGCCACTTTGCCAGCCCTGCAAGATTCTTATCTCCAATTAACCACCAAAAAACTAGAAGTGGCTCAAGTAGACTACTAACCTTGAGCAAAAAGAACTCAAAGACAACACCCAGGTCTGAGTTCAAGTTCCAGGAGTAGCACACAAAAACAAAAGCCAGAAAATGGTGATAAAATTTAACTGTGGCTTCTCTCTAAACATCACTTCATTTATGTCACTGCAAAATCTTTACTTCTTTAACAAGCTTTCTACAGATTCAGATTGGAGAAAAGTAAAGGCGAAGCAGAAAAAAAGGCACAAAGTTATCTCCAACACAAGTGTGAAAGCCAAGGAGCCTCACCTAGGAAAGGAACTCTACCCCCAGTCTCTGCCTTTCCTTAATAGATCATGTACCTATCCACTTCTCAATTGCAAGATGTCTTCTTCAGAGTAAATTGTTTCAGCCCCCATAGGAAGTACACCTCTCAACTTCTATCTTTCCTGTTAATGTTCACCATGCTAGGAGTATGCTACTACAAAAGACACATAAGGTACAAACACCACAGGCTGTAAACAACTCTCCACTGATTCCTCACAGATCTACTGGATCTATCAATACAAAAACAGAAGACTATATTTCATAATATAGTCTTAAGGTTTGATACAGGAGATGGGAAGAGGCTTTATCTAGATTTAACCAAAAACTAACTCTAGAATTAAGAGGTCTAGTACTTAGTTTTTCTTCTTTTTTAATTAAAATTTTTTTATTATAAACATAATGTAGACGGGTTACAGTTTCATGAGTCAGGTAATGAGTACATTTCCTTTTGGACAATGTCACCCATCTTCTGATTAGTCAAAGTCTTAGCCAGATCTGAAGTCAGCCCACCAGAGGCTTAATCTTCACAGTTAATGACAGGCATAGTGTCACCTAGATCTCTAAAGCAATATAACTTCTATAACTTGGAGCCTGGATATTTTAATAACAAATAATGTATGTAGTATTTTAAATAATTAGGTTTAATAATTATCTGGTTTGGTAACACTCAAAGTAATAAAGAATACTTTATTAATATCATTTGGAAAGATTTGAGACAGGACTGGCTAATATGTTTGGATAGCTTAGGTATAGTTGTAGACAAAACCAAATCAAATGAAGTATTATTAAACTATTTTTATGTATGCTGCTCAAAAACATCACTACCTAATAGGTTCAATATTTTCTTAACAAAAAGAAACCAAAGACAAAAGAGTTTTAAGTAAAAAGTAAAAGCTACTCACTCACCTGTACTGCATATTTGTAAAATTGTTCTGACAGCTCTCCTAGTTCCTCCCTAGTTTTGCAAGTGTTGGGAAATTCTTCAAGCCGGTCTAACTGTTCCACTTCAGCAACAGGATAGGGCTTCTCCTTTAAGACCTGGACAATCTGGAATCGGCATAGGCCTGTAATCAGCAAAGTATAATGGGGCTTGGGCCAGTTACTGCCCACAACTTGAACTGCCAGGGCAGCTGTCCCAATCCTGAAAAACAGGAAATGATGGAATTGCACATATTTAACATAAATTCATTAAAAAGTAAAGAACATCTAAAATGTAAATGAATCTTAACTTAGCCTCTCATGTATGGTATGTTAGGTCATTACCGTCAGCATGCAAACTTACTATAAATGGTGCCTCTGTTAAAAACAGGTATAGTCAGGTGCTAGTGACTCACATCTATAAGCCTAGCTTCTCAAGAGGCTGAGCTCTGAGAATCAAAGTTTAGAGCCAATCCTGGCAGATAAAAACCTCAAGGCTCTCATTTTCATTTAACCAGTAAAAAGGTGTAACTTGAAGGCAAGGCTCAAGTGATAGAGTGGCAGCTATGAGCAAAAAAGCCAAGCCATAGTAAGAGGTCCTGAGTTCAAGACCCAGTACCAGCAGAAAAAAATAAATAAAAATTAGGTATAAATTCCCACATATGTATTATTTAAGCCCAAAACTGTATGAGTAAAATTAAGTGACAATTTTATAGCTCAATTCCAAAATATTAATACTTTCAAATAGACAAACATAAACAGCATAAACTAATCTAAGAAATGTTCCAATGCGGGGTTGGGAAGGTAGCTCAATGGTAGAGTGCTTGCCTTGCATGCATGGGGCCCTGGGTTCGATTCCTCAGCACCACATAAGCAGAAAAAGCTAGAAGTGGTGCTGTGGCTCAAGTGGTAGAGCACTAGCTTTGAGCTGAAGAGCTGAGGAACAGTGCCCAGGCCCAGAGTTCAGGCACCATGACTGGCAAAAAAAAAAAAAGAAATGTTCCAATGCCAATTTTATTACTAACATCAAATCAATTATCTTACATAATCAATCTATACAACTTCTATACATCGGCATTATTACATGCCCCTGATCCCAAATTTCTAAAGATGGGAACTAATATAAACTACACATTATCATGAATGAGTCTACACTCAAGAAGATATAAACCTACTTGTAAGTGGCTATCACTTTACTAATAATTGGTGAAAAAGTTTTAAGTCTTAGCTCTTATCAGGAAATTCAACATGTAAACTTACAAGAAAGAATTACTAAAACTAAGCCAAAATTACATAAAATGAGGAGATGCTTCCAGGTCCCAAACTAAAATATTTTCTCTCTGCAGACAGACAGAAGGCAATAATTTCAGAAAAGTTTAAAGTGACTAGCACTCTGGGGTAATAGTAACACTGGAATAATGCTCCTGCTCACTTCAGATGTGCTGAATTTTATAGGAGTACTGTATAATCGTAGCTCATAAATGTTTTCAAATTCATGGGAGTAGTAACATATAAGGAGTAGCTCAATGAATGGGCTGAATTTCATAGGAGTACTGTAGCTAAGCCTTTTTTTTTTTTTTTTGGTCGGTCGTGAGGCTTGAACTCTGGGCCTGGGCGCTGTCCCTGTGCTCTTCAGCTCAAGGCGAGCGCTCTACCACTTGAGCCACAGCCCCACTTCCTCATAGGAGTACTGTAGAGAAATAGCTCAGTGTATAGGAGTAGCTCAGTAAATGGGCCAAACCTCATGAGAGTATTGTATAGGAGTAACTCAGTGAATGTGTTAAACTTCATAGAAATACTGTACTAGAGAAGCTTGGTGGATTACAGAAAACCCAGATTCCTTCTGCATCAGTTTTACTTCCTGTGCAGTATGGGTAACCTTTGGTTTCCTTATACCATTAAGCTCATTTTGAGCTATGCCTAACCTTCCATGCCCTTACTCAGTCATATTATATATAATAGAAATAAAAATCAATTTAAACAGTAACAAGCCAAATAAGTTGGGAAATTTGAATGTGAAAAAATAATTAAATACTTTAAAACCTTAAAATGATTTTTGTTATGGCCACTTTTCTCACGTCACTAATCTACAGGCTGTATTTTCTATTTCCTGAAAACAATCTCCATTGTTTGCAAAAGTTAGCAATATGTAAACTGATTGGAGATCAAGTTAGATTACCAATTTAGTAATCCTGAAAGAGTTTAGTTTTGCTTGTATACAGAAACATCCATAGACATGAATCCTTGGCTAATGAGATCTACAAAACAGAACTTGAGAAGAAACCGAAAAGAGAGACAGACAAGACACATCATCTAAATCCAAACCTCTAGATTAGAAGCCAAATTTCTGACCTACGTGATTGATAAAAGGTAGTACTAAAAATGAATTTTCTTATAAAACTAACAAAGTATTTTTGCAAATAATGAAAGGGTGATGCTGCATGCTAATGGCTCGCACCTGTAATCCTAGCTACTCTGGAGACTGAGATCTGAGGATCACAGTTCAAAGCCAGCCCAATTAACCACCAGAAAATGGGAAATGGAACTATGGCTCAAAGTTGAGAATGCTAGCTTTGAGCAAAAGAGCTCAGGAACAGCACCCAGGCCCTGAGTTCAAGCCCCATGGCAGACCAGAAAAAGAAAAGATGATATTCCACTATGCCTCTACTAAGGTTTCTAATGAGACAAAGGTCTTAAATATATTAATTGGTTGTTGTGATCACACATAAGGTTGGCTAAAATACAAGCTTTTCAAAGTAAAACTTAACTTTCAAAATTATAGACAGTTATAAATAGAACACCTGGAGCCAGGCACCAGTGGCTCACTCCTCAGCTCTTCAGCTCAAGGCTAGTGCTCTACCACTTGAGCCACAGCACCACTTCTGGTTTTCTGCTTGTTTATTGGAGATAAGAGTCTCAAGCTGGGCACTGGTGGCTCACACCTTTAATCCTACCTACTCAGGAGGCTGAGGATCACAGTTCAAAGCCAGCCAGGATAGGAAAGTCCATGAGACTCTTATTTCCAATAAACGACTAAGAAAACCGGAAATGGCACAGTGGCTCAAGTGGTAGAGTGCTAGCCTTGAGCTGAAGAGATGAGGGACAGCATTCAGGCCGAGTTAAAGCCCCATGACTGACAAAAAGAAAAGAAAAAAACAAATAGAATACCTGGTAAAAGAACACTGAAAAAGAACCATATTTAATGTTATTTTAGACAACTTATATTGTCTATTTGGTCCAAATAATTCAATTAATCTAATTTCCTTGTATGATACTCAAGTCTTTATACTGTTAATCATCCTTCTAAATATTCCTGTTTTCCAATTAAAACATGTACATTACTAGATATCACAAAAGCAAAATTCTGAATCTCCAATAGATTCAAATTCATATATCCATACTAATGTCTTTTGCTTTACATGGTAGCTCAGTAATAAAGCTATACTCTAAGAACTCTGATATTATCACAGGTCAAAGAAATTTGAAACTCCTAACTGATATGTACTACCTTCAGAGTTTACAATATTACAGTATTTTAATCCATACAGGGATATAGTTTGGAAATGGGTTTACATAATAAAGAAGTTCAAAAAGTATTTGAAATCTATCAAATGTAGTGGTAGGAATATCTAAAAGCTACTACTAAAAAAAAAAAAAAAGCAGCTTTCCAAGATAAAGATGGAGTGTAAAATTTAAACTCTGATCTATATGCCAAACGTGATTTTGCTTTTTTTCTTTCACTTTAAAGCCTTCCATTTTTATTGGAATCCTCAATTGTCCAAGTCCTTTCTGAAATGATAGTTTAGGGTGCCCATATTAGGAAAATGTAGGGCTCCCCTTTCTCCTCAAACCTCTTGTGAGAAACCCACATTTAGAACTATTCACTTAGGGAACAATAGCACATAAATGAAGCTTCAGAATTATCTGAAGCTACAAAAAGCTTCCTAAGCATTATTTCATTATACATTTTTTGTTTCTATGAGGAAGAAAGCATTATTATACTACAAATGAATAACTGAGACTGAAATTGGACATTGTTATCCACCACTATAAGTATATTTAACAGCAACAGGGTTATTTATTCATTTAAAAAAATTTTTTTTTTGTGCTGGTCCTGGGGCTCAAACTGAGGGCTTGGGCATTGTCCCTGAGCATTTTTGCTCAAGGCTAGTGCTCTACCACTTGAGCCGCAGCTCCACTTCTGGCTTTTTGGCAGTTAACTGGAGATAAGTCTCAGGGACTTTTTCTGCCCTAGCTGGCTCTGAAACGTGATCCTCAGATCTCAGCCTCCTGAGTAACTCGATTTATAGGTTTGAGTTATGGGTGCTCAGTTGAATTGGGTTTTATGAAGATTTTTATTATTTGCAGCACTGAACAATATGAATTTGTATTAAAAGTATAGGAAGAAATACATATTACTGTAACTTCTAAATGCTGAGGCAGTAGAAGCACAGCTATTAACATAATGTTTATATTTTAATGACAGTGAAAAGAAGTACTTCTGCCAAAGCTCTGCAAACACTGAAAAGTTAATTTCTGAGAAAGAGACACAGAAACAGCTTCTTAGTTCTTAAACAGTTAGTGATTTTTTGAAAGAATTGGTCATCATTAGTAATAATGATTTAGAAACAAAGCAGTTTATTAGAATAGCCTGGAACTTTATAAAGCCATTTCTTAAATGTCTAATGGTAGAAGAGGACTGATTAAGACTATGGAGGTGTGAATCTACGCATAATAAGTACTTCTATTTTGTTAGACAAATGACAAGAGAAACCTATCTCTTATGGATACATAAGAGAACCAGCAAAGAATGAGACATCAGCACAGTGATAAAAGGCACACAGCATAGGTAGTGCTTATCTAGGCTTGTCTGTCTATCCCCATCCATCTGCCCATCTACTGAAGGATGGGCTTCTCACTTGATAGGCAAATATCCTACCACTAAAGGTGTGCCCTCAACTCTTCCACTTTTTAGTTTTTCAGGTAAGGTCTTGTACTTTTATCTAGATGGCCTTGGCCAATTTCTGCCTCACTCACAGCTAGGATTTCAAAGTGATAAATGATTGCCTATTTTCATCAAGGAAACAATTGGTCATTTAGGATCCACTAAAAATGCATTTCAGTTAGGCAAAGAAATGCAAGGTATCCTGAGGTGGCATGAGAGAAAAGTTCCACGCTGTTTCAAAAAGGATCTTGTTAGGCAACATACCTGCACAGTAGCATGCAGAAGCAACTGTGCTGCTCAAAAGGCAAAGGAAGTGTTATAAGGAATTCATTACTGTATGGCAAGAACATGGAGGAGTAAATTCCTTCTGCTGCTCCTAAAGGACATGGATAGTGTAAGGAAATGGGAGGTGGAAGCAGAGCAGTCTACCTCTCCCACTGGGTACTATAATCATTTGCAACAGTAACTGGCAAGAAAGACTGCAAGAGGGCAGATCTGTCTGTAAAGAAACAGACTAAAGCTATAGATAGCTCAATATTTATATTTAAATCTTTTTTTTAAAGAGTACTTTGAAAGCCTTGATGTTTCAAGACTTTGGAAAATATTGCTAAGGAATATGGTACAACTTTTCTACATGTACTTTTCAAGTAGTGAACAATTTTCTGGTCATATAAGAACTAAATGATTTACAATGCCGAAATTATATGAAGACTTTTCATAATGTTTACTAGTTAAATGATTTATCTAACATTTCTAGTAATATAAAACAAAGGTAGCATATTCAGGATCAGATAACACAATATCTGAATATCAGTGATTATGTCCAGCATGAGAATTTAGTTATTGTTATTTTGGAAACATTTACATGAAAGGAAAAAAAATCCTCTAAAACGTTGCCAGAATAGTACCAAAAATACTCATTCAAATCTAAAATATGACTAACTCTACTTTTAGAATTCAGTGTATTGGGTAATCAATATTATTTCCGTATAAATAAAACAAAAATCTAATCATGAACTCTTTTGCCTCGGCCAAGTATTTAGGCACAGAAGGCAAAAAACTGAGCAAAATAAGGCTTAAGAAATGAGATGAGGGGTTGGGAAGGTGGCTCAGTGGTAGAGTGCTTGCCTTGCATGCATGAGGCCCTGGGTTCGATTCCTTAGCACCACATAAGCAAAAAGAAAAAAGCCGGAAGTGGCGCTGTGGCTCAAGTGGTGGAGCGCTAGCCTTGAGCTGAAGAGCTGAGGGACAGTGCCCAGGCCCAGAGTTCAGGCCCCACGACCGGACCCAAAAAAAAAAGGAAATGAGATGAAATGTTAGAAAACCGAAGTCCAAAATAATTTGTCAAACAGTGAAACTTGAAAAATGTCCACTTTTAGTCATTCAAAACTGAAGTAAAATAAAATGGAAGAAAAAGTATTTTTCATGGGCTGGGAAGGTGGCTCAGTGGTAGAGTGCTTGCCTTGCATGCATGAGGCCCTGGGTTCAATTCCTCAGCACCACATAAGCAGAAAAACCTGGAAGTGGAGTTGTGGCTCAAGTGGTAGAGTGCTGGCTTTGAGCTGAAGTGTTTAGGGACAGCGCCCAGGCCCAGAGTTCAGGCCCCACGACTGACAAAAAAAAAAAAAAAAGGCAATTTAAAAAATGGTAAGAGGGGCTGGGAAGGTGGCTCAGTGGTAGAGTGCTTGCCTTGCATACCTGAGGCCCTGGGTTCCATTCCTCAGCACCACATAAGCAAAAAGAAAAAAGCCGGAAGTGGCGCTGTGGCTCAAGTGGTAGAGCGCTAGCCTTGAGCTGAAGAGCTGAGGGACAGTGCCCAGGCCCAGAGTTCAGGCCCCACAACCGGACCCAAAAAAAAAAAATTTTTTTTCATGATTGACAAAGGCAAAGATTTTACAATGTGAACTACTACTGGACTATTATGATTTGTTTTGTTTTAAAGGGGATATCAATCTCCCTAGAGAACCTGAGGAGAAGTTACAGTCTTTCCTCAACGTAATGTGCACAGTTTCAGTGGAGTAAAAACAAGGCATATTTTAACTCTTTTGAAATCCACTTAGTTAACAACTCTTCATTTGAAAATGAGGGCTAAAGGCAAAGGAATGATCTCCAGGCTGGCAAAAGATCTCAGGTGCAGATTAGAAAAAGGTGGAAGGTGAGTTTAAAGATAATACTTGTTGGTTGAGAGCATATATAGATAATAGTGTCCAATAAAAATGAAAACACTAACAAGTACAGTGGCTCATGCCTATAATCCTAGCTTCTCAGGAGGCTGAGATATGAAGGATTGCGGTTTGAAGCCAGCCTGGGCAGAAAAATCCTGAGGCTTTATCTCTAAAATATTTGGCAAAGGGCCTGGCTGGAGGCATGGTTTAAACAATGGAGCACCAGCTGAGCAAGCCAGCCAAGCAAGCACAAGGCCCTGAGGTCAAATTCCAGTATTGCAGAAATAGTAAGCCACATATGATTTTAATAGTCACATTATAAAGTTAAAACAGGTGAAATGTTAACATTTTGTTTAATCCTAAATCTTCAAAATGTTACCTTTCCAATATCTCATATATGCAATATTTATTAATGGACAGAACACTTGTGTGTGTGTTTGTGTGTGTATGTGTGTGTGTGTGTGAGAGAGACAGAGAGAGAGACAGAGAAAACTAAGGAGGATTGAACTCAGGGCCTGGGCACTGTCCATTAGTTTTTTTTCACTTAAGGCCAGCCCACTACCACTTGAACCACAGCTCCATTTCTGGCGTTTTGGTGGTTAACTGGAGATAAGAGTCTTAGGGGCTGGAATGTTCAAAAATATGATCCTCAGATTTCAGCTTCCTGAGTACCTAGGATTAGAGGCATAGCCCTCAGTGCCTGGCCTAACAGAAAATTTTTCATACTAAGATTTTTGAAATCTGGTATGCATTAGTGTCACAGCACATTTGGGGTGTTGCCTGTGACTAAGCAATTTCCTGGGACATAGGCCTTTCAATGCTAAAACTCAAGCCAGGCAAACTATGACAACGAGTCATCTCAATTTAGTCTAGCTATATGTCAAGTGTTCTAAAGCCTCATCAACTGTACAGTCCTGGGCAGGGCAATACACACAGAGCAGCCATCTGTTAAGCAAAGTGCAAATAGTCTACACATACTTAACCTTCTAACATACTTTAAAAAAATGAATGCTGTTAGTTTCTAAATTGCAGATAAATAGTCATAGGTTTTAAGTTATATAACTGATGCAGGACAATCAAGTGGCAAACCTAGAGTTGAAGAAAAAAATCATGAGAAAGATGGGCGATTATAGAGACGTGAGAAAAGTAGCAAAGGTGAGAGGCTAGGAAGTTCCCAGGAAAAGACACAGAGGAAAATGGGAACAGGAAATAACCTTTAAGAAAGAAAAGAAAAAAAAAAGTCCTGGGGAGCAGAGCAAAGGTGGATGGAGTATAGAAATAAGGCACTCAAAAGTTAACAGTGTAGTGCCGTGGGCAATGGGGCAAGAAAACGAGGAAAGCAGTGTGTCAGGTGGAGGTCGAGACAGGATCGAAGAAGGAAAACCGGACTATGGGCAATGCAAGACTAGGGAGCATTCCCAGGGAGAATGGAAAGGCCTACAAAGTTGAGGGCACGGACACAGACGACTGCAGTAGGGGAGGTGGCCCGGAGGAGATGAGGCTCGAAACTACCACCGATGACAGAGGACTTTCGCTAGGCCCTACTTCATGAATTATCTCACTGACGTCACTGGGCAAGTACCTATCACCCCCGTTGTTGAGGCTGGGGCTGAAGGGACGGAACCAGCCTCGGCGTCGGAGGCTGGGAGAGGAGGCCCGGGGCCCCCGGGACAGGCCGGCCGGGAGAGGCCGCGGCCCACCTGTGCAGGGGCGGCAGGTCCTGCGCGTCGCTGGCCGGGTCGGGCGTGTTGGGGATGACGCCCAGGATGGTGCTCTGCAGGGAGGTGCCCTTCAGCAAGCGGCCGCGCACCAGCTGCAGGTTGCGGGCCGTGTCCACGCTGGTGCGCATGGTGGAGCCCGGCAGCAGCACGCCCTCGTGGGTCAGCAGCAGCGGGAGGCGGCTGGGAATCTGAATAGGGCTCACGGACGACATGGCGACGGTAGTCAGCGCTCAGAATCGTCAGGAGGAGCGGGTCAGACAGCCGCGACGGGACGAGCAGAAGCCGAGCGCCTCGCGGCCGCCGCCACACCGCCCTTTCGCCCCCCGGCTAGCGCCCGCCCCCAGGTCCAAACGCCGCCGCTTCCGGCTCCGCACTACGGCCCGCCCCTAGGTCCAAACGCCACGGCTTCCGGCTCCGCGCTACGGCCCGCCCCCGGGCTCAAAGGCCGCCGCTTCGCGCCGCCTCCTCTTGCGGTCGCTGGTTATTAACATATCCGTCTTGGTACACAGGACTCCTTCTGACAACTTCACTGTTTAGCTCACACACGGTATTGGAAAGCATAATAATGTTTGTCAATTTTTAGCCTGGTTGGGTTTTTTTAGCTTTACAAAACGATTGCAAAACTATGGCAAAAGATTTGCATGTAAGGTCCACCCAGCCCCCCCCCAGTTACCACCTTACATAACCAGGGTTCAATGTCAAAACCAGGAAACTGGCTTCACTGTGATCTAATCCATAGGCATTACCCAAACTTTGCTGGGTTTCTCACTGTCTTCCTTAGTAGCTTTGGTCCAGAATCCACCAGGAACCCCCTACCTTCATCATATCTCCTAGGTCATCTCTATTACTTTAGTTTATCTTATTGTATTTTGTCTTTTTAAACCATGATACTGCTAATCACAGATATCCCACCTGTAGTCTGCTGTACTCAGGAGACTGAGATCTGAAGATTGGGGTTCCAAAGCGCACTCAGGGAGACAAATCTGAAAGATTCTTATCTCCAGCTAACCAGCAAAAAGCCGGAACTAGAGACATGGCTCAAGTGGATGCTATCTGTGAGGGAAAAAGCCAAGTCAGAACACAAGGCCCAAAGTTTAAGCCCCTGTATGGACATTCACCCCCCTCATCCCCACCCAGATACTAAAGGGTATGGGTCAGATTATTTTGTGGAAGTTTTATCTATTGGGATTTACCTGATGTTTCTCATAATTATCTCAATGGTGTAGAAATACCAAACTGCATTATAAAAGTGTGATGTTATATGCTGTCATACGGGCCCAAATTTAACTTGCTGGTTAGGTGAACATGTTCTTTCAAACTTGTCCATATATTTCTGTGATGAGATTGTCAGCCCACTTGGGAGAAAACCAAGAATTTACATATGAAGTATTTAATGACTAAGGCTTTCTTGTCTTTAGTTATTAGAGGGAGATCTTAGCTTCTTTGAGGGGATCTACATGTGTTTTTTTTCATTTACCAATCAAATATTTATTAGGTACCTACTAGATGCTGGGCACTAATCTAGACTTAAAGACACATCAGTGATCAAGATGGACAAGGTTCCTGGATTCAGAGTTTCCATGCTAGAGAAGTAGACAGAAAAGAAGCCAGCAAAAATGGCAATTTAGGGGCTGGGAAGGTGGCTTAGTGGTAGAGTGCTTGCCTTGCATGCATGAGGCCCTGGGTTCAATTCCTCAGCACCACATAAGCAGAAAAACATGGAAGTGGTGCTGTGGCTCAAGTGGTAGAGTACTGGCTTTGAGCTGAAGAGTTTAGGGACAACACCCAGGCCCAGAGTTCAGGCCCCACGACTGACAAAAAAAAAAAAAGGGGGGGGGCAATTTAAAAAATGGTAAGAAAAGTAAATACAATGAGAAAATGTGTAGGTTGTGGTAGGGGGAGGGGACCAACATCACATAGGGAGTTTCCAGATAGTTCCTTTAGGAGTAGAGACCTGAAGAAGAGGATCAACCATGGACATGTTCTGCAAGGTGCTGGCAGGAGAATATTCTAGGCAGAGAATAAGCTAATGTAAAGATCATAGTGAGGAAGGGCTTCTGGGTTTCAGGAACACATGTGAAGGTCAGAGACTAGGCTGTAAGGATTCAGCAATGGACAAATAGGATACTTCTTGGCCTTCAGCAGCAATAGGAAGTTGCAAGAAAGGATAAATAGCACAAGAAGCCTAGGAAAAGTGAGGCTGCCTCACTTCTTCAGGGCTAGTTTGCAGGATCTTCTGCCCCCAGGACCTGGGTACTTTTCCTACCCTGTGATGTAGCTCCTGATCTTAGACATAGACCATGCTGGATAAGGTAAGAAATAGTGTGCAGCTCCTCTAGAAAGCCTTAGCCTAGGGCTTCCTAGCTAAAGTAGGTCTTGTTTACAAGCAGTTTCATATACCAATGAACCACCTCTAAACCAAG
The DNA here is from genome assembly GCF_019054845.1 of Dipodomys spectabilis. NCBI lineage: Eukaryota > Metazoa > Chordata > Mammalia > Rodentia > Heteromyidae > Dipodomys > Dipodomys spectabilis. The sequence goes on along the minus strand of NW_024870842.1, from coordinate 156,884 downwards.
TTTGTAGTCATGACCTTTGCCCCAGAGATGGAGAGAACACCAAGTTAGAAACTGTTTCACTTTTGTTTCATTCTGAGTCATGTCCTTCCATTTACCACAGTGGTGGTCTTGCCACTGACTAGAGTAAGGACACTTCAACTTCTTCCTGAGGAAGTTGTGAGGGCAGAGAACTTTGCAAGTGACTGCCTAAGGAAGCCATGGAAAGAATTTTTGTGGCCAATCAGGAAATAGAGGTGTTTGTTTCTTTTGCTTTAGGTTTTTTTTTTTTGGGGGGGGGGTTGCTTTTTGTTTTTAGAGAGGTTCTCATGCTTTTGCCCTAGCCGGCTTCAGACCTCCTTCCTACTACCTCTTGAGTAGTTTGCACCACCATGCTTGGTTTGGAATCTGATTCTTTGAAGAAAATAAGACAGAATACTACTCTTGGAGATTTTCCAGCTTGGGAGAGGGGGGCAAACTGAAGTAAGAGGAAAGCTTTTGGGAGTCTAGGTTTTCCAGACACCTGTGATCCCTGCTGGCTCAGGAAGGCACCCAAGAACCAGTCCTGAGACATCTGAGAGCCAGGAATGGAAGCTCTGAAATAAAAATCTTCAAGATTTAGGATCAAACAGCTCTCACATCATGCAGGATTAGATTCAGTTTTTCAGATGCCACTGGAGCTTATCTTTGGATTTAGCTGGTAAAAGAAAGGGGTGAAGAAGAACATGGATTGGAGGTACCTGGGACAGTGAGAGGATGACATTCTGAGACTCTGAGTACCTGAAGTGCTGCACTGCAGTCAGGACCAGGGTAGATTAGGCACGAAGGCTCAGAAGACTCTGGATGTTAGGAACAAAAGAAGAAGCAACTGTGGTGACTGTCCATTCTACACAAGCAATAGGCAAAGCTGTCTTACATGCCTTCTCTCAGTGTTCCACACATCTTCCTCCTGTACCGGCTTTTTTATTTTTCCACAGATCTAGTGGGGACCCTGACTCACCTCCCCAATAGTGCGAAGTTGCAGGGACCAGGTCTATTGACTCAGACTCTGAGATTGAGGGAAAAGATTAGGCATGTAGAAAGTACTGACAACCCAGTGGAAATAACACCCTTCCTCTTTCGGTGGACCCTGGGAGGTGAAGACAATGATGGAGATAATATCCTCTCTTCTTCTAGAAGACCCTAGAAAATAGATAGTGGCCCTGTATAGACAATAACCTCTCCTCTTCCTAAAGATGCTGAGGAGCTGGGATAATGGCTCTGACAAAAGCAAAGGCCCTGATGACCCTGGAGTCCATCCATGCAGGGAACAGGTCCCCTCCTCTTGGGTTGAGGGGGATAGTGACCCAACCAGATGCAAGAACAGCTGAGACACCCCCAAGAGAGTTATGAAAGAGGAATCCCACAAGCGTACATTGGGTTACTGATTTCTGGACCCTATTTCTCCTTTTCTCATATCAAGAAATCTGTACTCTCACTCCATCCTTCTTCCTTGCCCAGGAAGCAGATGGACTAGACTTCATATGGCATATGGTGGCCCTCCCAACACACCTATGGTAACTAAGAGGTTATCCACACCTTCTTTGCACCTTCCCTTCACTTTCTGCTTCCAATTCTCCTCCCTTGTGGTTCTTTAATTGGTAGACGAGAAAAGATCCAAGATTCCTAGACAATATCAAGATATGGGTTCCTTTCTCACTTTCAGCCCCCTCAAACATTTACATAGCCTTTGCCAAACAAAGAAGTTGATTGTTGAAAGACACAGGAAGGCTCTGTGTGGTCCCTGCAGGAGGGAGGAATCAGGAAGGGTTGTCTTCTCTCAGCCTTCATTGCAGTGGCTGCCCCGAGTCCCCCATAGCTGTCCAGGTTCTTTGTGTCCTCTGAGTCACAAATTCCAAGTTCAAGATGAATGTTCAAGAGGCTGGCTGGCTGGCCCTCTGCTCAGGGCTTCTTCTGCTTCTAGTCCCCCTGGAGCTTTTTCCAAACTTGCTAAGACCAAGGCAGAATCCAGCTGGGAAGAGGAGTAGCTACCTCAATAGTCTTCTGTGCTTAGGCTGGTTGAGACCTAGGGGGATGGAAAAACCAGGCTGTGTCTAAGTCTCCAAAGAAATCTTAAATTGGTGTATCTAAACTACATCATGCACAAGTGGGTCTGCAGACTTCATTCAGGTTTGCATAAGGTGACTTGGATAATTCAGCTTAAAAAAAAAGCATTCACCTTAAAAGAATGTATTGGTTGGTTTGCATTTTAAAACATATGCTGGAGGTATATGTTATACTGGAGATAGATATCTATATCTATATCTATCTGCTGGAGGCTATACTGGAGGGAGAAGCAGGATTGTGTCTCAAGTCTGGCCAAGTCTAAGTGTGAGAACTTATGTGAAAAAAACAAAACAAAAAACTAAAAGCAAAATGACTGGTAGTGGGGAGGGGACAACAAAGTGATAGAGTGTGTGCTTAGCAAGCATAAGGGTCTAAATTTAAACCCCAAAACTATCAACACGCATGCAAGCGCACACGCGCGTGCGCACACACATGCACACTCAGGTGTAAACTCAGATTTTTGAATTCTGGGGAATACTCAGCAGATCTGGCAACACTGGATGGCATTGTCCCATAGCAGGGTAGAAGCTGTATGATTAGATAGGGTGTCTGGATGCATTTTGCTGAAGACCTTACCATGCCATAACATAATGAAGGTAAATTTTACTTCCATTTATCTTCTTAGAAATGTCTCACTTCACATAATTACAAAGCGAGTCTTCAATAGGCATGACAGTTTGAAAAGTGTAATGTAACCAATTTTAGCATGACATTTTCTAGCGATCCCACTTTTAAATGTATATGGTCTTTGACCTATATCACTTATTCACAAAAAGCACCCACCATATTATCGGCACCAAGAACACTACATTCCCTATGTCCCATGGTATCTAATCTGTTGTTGGAAATATCTAATTATCAAGTACATTACTGGTCAGAGGATTATATAAGATCACAGGAAGAGGAATATCAACAGTGTAATGATCTAGAAAGTATTTTTTTTTGTCAGTCATGGGGCTTGAACTCGGGGACTGGGTGCTGTCCTGAGCTCTTTTGCTCAAGGCTAGTGCTCTACCACTGTGAGCCACAGCTCCACTTTTGTTTTTTGAGTGACTAATTGGACATAAAAGCCTCAAGGACTTTCCTGCCCAGGCTGGCTTTGAATCACAGTCCTCAGATCTCAGCCTCCTGAGTGGCTGGGATTCCAGGCATGAGCCACCAGTGCCTAACTAGAGTATTTTGAGGAGGTCTAAGGGCCCTTGTGGACCTGCTGGTCAGTGAAGAACCCTCTGCTGAGCAATTTGACAGCTGGTTCATGATGACTAGGCAGAGGGAACAGCAAGTACAAAGGTCCTGTGGCTAGGTAACCTTAGCTTGTCTGAAAACATAAACACAGTCCTGTTATCAGTCAGCAGCCTCTGGAGCTTCTTCTCAGCAGCTGTCCTTCCCCATAGGCTCAGGAGGTTGTCCACCTCCCCCATTCCAGCTATGCCTGTTTTCTCCTACGGGGTAGACAAACACAAGGGAGATATACTATAGTCTCAGAAGGGGACTAAGAGTCCCAATTGCCAGTAAGTATTCATACCTAGGCTGGTCTTGAACCAATGATCTTCCAGGTTTCAGTCTCCTGAATAACCAGGATTATAGGTTTGAGCCACCGGTGCCAACAAGCTCACCTCTCTTATTTAAGGTGTTCCATCACTAGAAAGAACATAGTCTCACCTGTAAAATGCCCTGAGACTAGTGACTTGACATTTTTGGGTTGTTTTGAGTCTAACTCATTTATCCTGCTGATGGGGAAACTGAGGCTGGGACAGGCGAAGTAGTTATTCATAGTGACTTTGTCTTTGTACTTAGCTGTTTCCACTCTGACGATGCGGTCACTTTCTTCAGAAGCATCTATCAGGTAGATAGAGAGGTAAGTTTCCCAGATGCTCTTGGGGAAAATAGCATAGAGATTTTGGGGTCCTAGGTGGAGCCAGAAGTCTAGTTTTAAAAACAGGTTCTTGGCTGGGTGCTGGTGGCAACCCTGTGATTTTAGCTACTCAGGAGGCTGAGATATGAGGATAAGGTTTCAAAACCAATCTGGGCAGGAAAGTATGTGAGACTCGTATCTCCAATTAACTACCAAAAAGCTGGAAGAGGAGCTGTGGCTTAAGTGGTAGATTGTTAAGCCTTGAGCTAAAAAGCTCAGAAACAACATCTAGGCCCTGAGTTCAAGCTCCAGGACCTATAAGAATAACAACAACTAAAAAGAAAAACCACAAAAAAAAAACAAAACAAAAAAAACAAAAAAACCCAGGTTATTCACCTGTAATTCTAACTACTTAGGGGGTGGAGATCAAGAGGATCCTGGTCTGAAGCTGACCCAGGAAAAAAGTTATCAGGGTGTCATATCAATCAACAATTCTGGTGCGTTCATAGGTGGGTATCTATGAATCCCAGCGACCTGGGAGATGTAGATAAGAGGATCATGATCTGAAGCTGTTTGGGCAAAAGTTTGAGAACCTATCTGAGAAATAAACTAAAGGCAAAAAGGTGGCTCAGTGGTAGAGCGCTTGCCTTGCATGCCTGAAGCCCTGGGTTCGATTCCTCAGCACCACATAAGCAAAAAGAAAAAAGTCGGAAGTGGCGCTGTGGCTCAAGTGGTAGAGCGCTAGCCTTGAGCTGAAGAGCTGAGGGAAAGTACCCAGGCCCAGAGTTCAGGCCCTACGACCGGACCCCCCCCCCCCCCAAAAAAAGGGCTAAGGGTATTGCTCAAATGGTAGAGCACTTACTTGGCAAGTTTGAGGCTGAGTTTAATCCCCCAGCACCAGAAACAAAGAACCAAGTCCTCAATGAGAATCCTGTGACCTCTATTTTATGACCTGACTTTTCCTATACCCATCATTGGGGGTGTGGGATGGAGAGGAAGGGGTAGGTCAAGCTCCCCCATTCAGAGTCCTGTATAGGGCTATCCATACAGGTCTGGGTGGCCAGGGGCTGGTCCTTGGCCTCGGGAAACCTCACCATGTTCTGGGCACCCTTCCTCCACACCTATTATTCATTAACTATCTCTGATGGTTTTGTGGCCTTTTCTCTGGTTGGCTTTACTTCTCAAAGTCTAAGAGTTTCTCTGCCCCAAGGTTGTGATGTCACTGTGCCAGTATGAAGGCCTCCACCTTCCTCTTAAGGGAACCTCTCCTCCTCTACAGCATATATATATCTTATGTGTGCAGGACACAATGTGCAGACACCTATATGCTACTCAGACATGGAGGATGGGATCTGCTGGAGCCCTGCTGAGATACTGCAGAGCTCTGGGCCTGAATCTCCACATGCTGCAGGACTTTGCCAGGAAGGCAAAGCTCTGAGTATGGACAAGTGAGGTGAGGCCCTTTGTACACTCAAATAACTCTCAGCCTAGGGGACAGATGAAGCAAGGTGAGACTCTCAGGATCCCAAGCCAACTAGAGACAAGGGCACCAAACCACAAAGGGGAAGCTAATAAATATCTGAAGAGGACAATAGATGAAGACCAGGGCTATTTGGTGTCCTGCCTTGTCTATTTAATTCTCACAGTGCAGGAGGTTCTGAACAAAGTGGTTCAGAATGTGTGACCTGGGATATCCACAATTAAACTGGCCTCTGCCCATTACTAGCTGTGTAATTTTGGGGAAGTTTGCCAGCTTCTCTGTGCTTGGATGAAAATAGAAGCTGTGAAATCATAGATTGTAAACATCAGGACTGATGCCTGAAGAACATAATGGCTAGCCCAGACTGTTCAATAAATGTGAACGGTTGTATACCATTCTCACCTTAGAGGCTCAGAAGTAACTGAACATGGGTAGAAATTGGCTGGCTTTCCCCCCACCCCAGTGGCTCCCACATAGCAGGCTGCCCTTGAGCTAAAGGGAAGCCAGGTGCTCATGTCAGATTCTTGCAAGCGGAGTGCATTCTCCCAGATGCTTCCTAACCCGATGCTGATCACAAGCACAAGCCATAACCTGTGTTTCTGGACAACCTACTGCAAATCAAACCCCTGCAAACCCCTCCTTGTGGTCCATTACTTAGCTAGAGCAACTCCTAGAGCTCACATGTGCTAGCTTACTTTATTTATTTAGTGCTGGTCTTGGGGCATGAACTCAGGGCCTATTCTCTGTCCTTTATCTTTTTTTTTGCTCAAAGCTGACAATCTTCTATTAGAGCCACACCTCTACTTCTGGATTTTTGGTGGTTAATTGGACGTAAGTGTCTCATGGACTTGCCTGGTAGGCTGGCTTTGAATTGCATTCCTCAGAGCTCAGCCTTCTGAGTATCTAAGATTACAGGCATCAGCCACCAGCACTTGGCTTTTTTTATCCTTCTGCCCTGGCATCCCAGTCTGGTTTTTGTATGAAGGACCATCGACTCATGGTCACAAAGCAGTTTCTGTAGCCTCAAGCAGCTCATACTCACACAGTAACAACTAAAGGTCAGTTTTAACCAAGGATGACTTCTGATCTAGGTTGTTAGAAAGTTGCTTATAGCTTAAGACACCATTTGAGGCTGAGACTCCAGCCCTTTTGCCCTTTCAGGTGTCTAAGAATGGAGCATAGAGGAAATTGCATCAGGGAAAATGCCATGAGACCTAGGGCAGATGCAGGAAGTCGAGGCCCTGCCTGTTTCTTGCCCAACAGGTAAGGCCCCCTTGGCTTCCTTCCCCTGGTGGAGCCATAAAAGTCAGGCCGGGTTCTCATTTTTGTCATGGACAATTGTAGCACTGGCCTGGAGGACCTATGGTGCAAGATGTTGGTTAGCCCTCAAGATCTAGACCTATTCTGGGGAATCATCAGGTGAATCATCAGGCCAGAGGCCTACTAGGTGTTGGGGACCACCTCCTCATGACATTGGGACTCCAGCATGGCCTCTAGGGAGCAGGTGGTCAATGCCTTGATTTCTGGGGCTTCAATCTCTCCATGGCCTTTGGGCTACTTGGGCCCTCACTGAGGTATCCTTGAGTATTGGACAAAGGTCCAACACACAGCATGGCCTTTTGTAAACCATACTTTCCTTTTATTTTTTTAACTGGATTGCTCTCAATTCAGTAGCTGTAGCTCTATTCATGTGACTTCTCTTCCCTCCTTCTCTTCTTAGTTCCTAAGCCTGGGTACTGCCGAGAAGGGCTTCTGCACAGGGTACACTCTGCCTGGCCAGAAGAGAAGGGGAGGAACAAGCACGTAGCCAGTGAAGAGGAAAGAAGGGGGCTCAGCTTCTCTCAGTAACACTAAACTTCACCAAGCTTCTGTTTGACAATGCTCTTGGATGTGAAACAGCAGAGGGGTGTAGAGGAAGGGGATGATGAGTGCATTAAAAGCAAGTCAGAGCTCCATGTCCCCATGATACTTCAAGGTGTTCTTAGGAGATAAGCTGATATCATTCATGGAAACATATACTTTTGTATAGATATAGAATACAGGAAATTAGAGTACGCAGAAATAATAGTTAAATTTAAATCTGAGGCCTGATTAAAGTGCTTAGTGTTAGGAAAATGAAGGAGAATGGAAAAGGAATAGGCCAGACTCGATCATCAACAGGTGAGGACTGTTTATTGAGGAACAGCGAGGGGCACAGACCTTCCTGCGGGTTTGGAGGTTGTGCCCGAGATTTGGGAAGGAGCTGGGTTTTTTTTTTTTTTTAATTTAATTTTATTTTATTTGAGAACATACTGTACAGAGGGGTTACAATTACATGGGCAGGATAATGCATACATTTCTTACCAAGCATTGCAGCCTCCTCCTTTGTTTACCCTTCACCTCCCTTCCCAGCCTCCCCCCTCCCCCCCACCCAATCATACCCCCCCTCACCCCCCCTCCGACATTGTAAAGCTGGTTTTGACATGACATTTTGTACTTCTCATTGTTGCAACAGGTCCACCTGAATCCTTAAACGACTTGTTTGTCCCCATCTCCTCCACATGTTATACTGACAACAAATATAGTGAAAGCGGGGTTACACTGTGGGGGAGGGACATACAAAGCAACCAAGAAATAATCTTATAAATGCGTTAGAAACACATGCATGAAAGAAACAAAAACATTAAAATACATATTTGAGGGTTCGTTTTCCTAACATCACATTCTCTGACTTTTTCCGCTTGACTCATACCTATACTAGATATTGCAAATAAGGGAAACCATGGGACCTATGTTTCTTTGGGCCTGGCTTACTTCACTTAATATAATTTTTTCCAAGCCTTTCCATTTCCTAACAAATGGGGCAATGTAGGAGCTGGGTTTTTATAGGAGGTCCAAGCAAGGAGGCAGAGGTTAATGAACAAGCCACTGGGTCAAGGAAGGTGGGGGCCTTTCAGTTGGGCCCACAATGGGTTGTTCACAGCTGGGCTTATGTGGATTGCCCTGCCAGCACTTCACATATATCTGGGATTTTGCCTGGCATCTGTATGGGCCTAGGACAATAGGGTGGGGATCAATCCTTAGGGAGCAGGATGAGGACGTTGCCTGGATGGATCCTGGAAGGCTTCACTGAGGAGTAGATATTCAGGGAGGGTCTTGAAGAATAAGCAGGATTTGGCATGTCAGGAAAAGGAGTGAAAGTTCTTCTAGGAGATGTGACCAATATATGCATGAACACAGGAGTTATGGTAAATGTAAGGTCTGCACAGGGACACCTCCCTCCCTTTTGACTAAGTTTCCATCCAGTATCTGTTACCTAGGTAACTGGCAGACCTGGAAGCCGTCATCTTCTCCCCCTGCTAGGTCACATCCTGGGCCACCTCTGGTTACATGCCTCTCCTCTGACCCTAGGAGGTCCCAGACCCTGAGGTCACATCCAGATCCAGTGTGGCCACACCTTTCCCCCACCTGGCCACACCTCTTCCTGTCCCTGGCCCTTTTCAGCCATGCTTCTCCACCATGCTTGGCGGGGGCAGCAGTTTGGTAAATAAATTTCTCCTGCCTGAATAGTGTGTGTTGTAATGAAACCTATCTATATCTTACATATGGTGCCATGACTCGGATGGGGTTTTTGAGTTGGAAATGTGAGAATTTCCTAGCCACCCCTTTTCTGCGAACTGAACTGCCTTGAGACACCACACAAGACTTTTCACCAATACCATTGCTGACCTTCACATCCATGTCCACACACCACTTCTCTACTCTGGTGAGTGAAACTACTTTCTACGGCTGTCTGTTGCTCAGACTCTGTCCAGATGTGGCGCCATGCCAGAGAGCTCCTATGGCCTTTAGCCGAAAGGCTGGTCACCTCTGGAGCCGAGGACATGACTCTGGTTGCTTGGCCACCTCTCTCTAGAGGGCTCAGTGGTAAGTCGGTGGTAAGTCGGGACGCTGCTTCCATTCAGTAGGCCCTCCTTCACTCACTGAATTTTCCCTCCTACATTTTTCTCTTTTGCATTTCTAATGGGTTGATGTAAGTCATGCCCAAAGGAGGAAACTCCTTTGGAATGCCTCCTGCGTTCCCTGGATGTCTTGTCCATTGACTGCATCAACAAGGAATGCCTGATTTATTATTGCACTCAAGTTTGGCCACAGTACCAACTGGATAATCGCTCTCAATGGCCCAAAGACGAGACTCTTGACTATGACATTCTCAGAGATTTAGATGATTTTTCCGTCCCAATGGTAAATGGTCTGAGATCATTCATATTCAGCCATTCTTTGCTCTCTGGAACAACCCTGCCCTATGCCAATCATGCCCAGCCTTTCCACTCCTCCTGGCATGTGGAGAACCCAACTCTGATAGCCCAGGGCCCCCTCTGGAACCTGATGTGGCTGACCCTCTTTTTGACTCTGCCCCTCTTCCTGCTGAGCATCTGGTGCCTTCCCCACCTTCTTCACTCTCCTTCTCTTCCCCCTCTCTCCCTCCCCTCCCCCCCTGCAGCTCACATCTGGTCTCGCACTGGTGGCACACAACCTCCACCAGACCCCATGTGCCCTTTGTGAGAGGTGGCAGGGGCTGAAGGTGTAATTAGGGTGCATGTGCCATTCTCGATGTTTGATATTGCTCAGATTGAGAAGTGGCTGGGATCTTATGCCCAAGATTCTAATAATTACATCAAGCAGTTTAAGAACCTGGCTCAGACCTATGACCTTACTTGGCAGGACATATATCTAATACTATCCTCCACCCTTACTGCTGAGAAAAAGGAAAGGGTGTGGACTGCAGCCCAGGCACATGCCGATGAGGCCCACCACTTAGATATTAACTTTCCAGTGGGAGCATCAGCTGTGCCTAGGGAAGAGCCCAATTGGAATTATCAACATAATGCTCCTGGTCGGGAAAGCAGAAATAGGATGATAACTTGCTTAGTGGCTGCCTTTTGAAGGCCAGCCACTATCTCCCTATTAATTATGACAAATTAAACCACATTACTCAAAGGCCCAATGAAAACCCGGCGGAATTTCTTGAATGCCTTACAGTAGCGCTCCAGCACTATACAAGGCTGGACCCAGAGTCAGCAGAGGCTAAGGTGGTTCTTAATACTCATTTTATTGCCCAATCAGCCCCCAATATTAGGAAAAAGTTTAAAAAGGCTGAGGACAGTCCTCAGACCCCTCAGCGAGATCTGGTGAGTAGGCATTTAAGGTTTTCAATAATCAAGAAGAGCAGGAGATTGCCGATAAGACTGCCTGTAAGAGGGAGAACTATCAAATCCTGGCTGCTGCCATCCGGCCTCCTCTGAGAAGAGGCACCCAACATGCACCACCTGGAGCATGCTTCAAGTGTGGGCAAGAGGGCCACTGGGCAAAATTCTGCCCTTCACCATGACCTCCACCTGGACTGGACCCTGCCCAAGGTGTGGGCAACATGGACACTGGGGAGGCGATTGCCCCTCCTCACCTCCACAAGGTAGGCCAGCCCCTCCCCTACCCCACCCACCCAGGCAGGTGGAGCCAGACACATGGGAGATTTTCTGCTTGGCTACAGAATGATGGGGCCCAGGGCCGCCTGCTCCCAACAACCAGACCATCACAATGACGGATCCCAGGGTGTGTTTCTATGTAGCCGCCTCCTGCCTGAGAAGACTTCCTCCAGACTTCATCCAAGAGACTCACTTCTTGCAGACATCATCTAAGGACTCATGCCACCAAGGGACAGCTGCTGCTCACTGCTTTCTCTAGGAGGGGACCAAATTCCAGCCTTTTACCCCTATTGTCGATGCCCCTTGCAAGCAGGAAGTAGCCAGAGAGAATCTATGCCCTTTTTCATAATTATCAAAAGGCTGGAATGTTAGGTCTGCACAGGGACACCTCCTCCCCTATTGGGCTAAGTTTCCATCCAGTATCTGTTACCTAGGTAAGTGGCAGACCTGGAAGCAGTCATCTCCTCTTGCTAGGTCACATCCTGAGCCACCTCTGGTCACATGCCTCCCCTCTGACCCTAGGAGGGTCCCAGACACTGAGGTCACATCCAGATCCAGTGTGGCCACACCTTTCCGCCACCTGGTCACACCTCTTCCTGTCCCTGGCCTAGATAAGTCCTCACCCAGAGGTGGGTCACCCCTCTTCCTCAACCCCCCCCCCCTTTCCTTTTCAGCCATGCTTCTCTACCATGCTTGGCGGGGGCACAGTTTGATAAATTTCTCCTGCCTGAGTAGTGTGTATTGTTCTCTTCATCGGCTACCTAACAAAACCTACCTATTTAATATACCTTACATATGGTGCCATGACTTTGAGTTGGAAATGTGAGAATTTCCTAACCACTCCTTTTCTGCGAACTGAACTGCCTTGAGACACCACATGAGACTTTTCATCAATACCATTGCAGGCCTTCACATCCACGTCCACACCACTTCTCTACTCTGGTGAGTGGAACTACTCTCTATGGCTCTCTGTTGCTCAATCTCTGTCCAGATATGGCACACTGCCAGAGAGCTCCTATGGCCTTTAGCCGAAAGGCTGGTCACCTCCGGAGCAGAGGACTCTTGGTTTTGGGGGCTTGTCCATTTCTCTCTAGAGGGCTCTGGGGGAAGTAAGGACACCGCTTCTGCCTGTTCAGCTCTCCTTCACTCACCAGACTGACTCTCCTACACATTTAATGGGGTGCTGTGAATCATGCCCAAGCTGTGAAACCCCTTTGAAATGGCTTCTGTGCTCCCTGGAAATCCAGAGTGCCTAATTTTTATGTCATTCTCAGTTTTAAACAGTTTTTGCCACTGCAATGGTAAATGGTCAGAAGTCTGTTTACTTTCAGGCTCTCTTTGGGCTCTCTCTCTCTCTCTCTCTCTCTCTCTCTCTCTCTCTTTCTCTCTCTCTCTCTGTTCCAATCATGTCTAACTTTCCCTATCTCTCCCTTTCTCTTTTCTACAACATTTTGGATTGTGCCCTGAAGAGTGCGATGCAGACTGGGTCCCAGGGAATCCCCTCTAGGTTCCCTCTCAAAGGCTAGCCATTCCAGGTTTGAAAATTGTCAAAGTTTCCATTTATATAGGTTTTCTTTGCATTTTTTCAGAAATTTGCCATCTTGGCCACATGGTAGGTTAAGGGTTGGGTCTCATCTGACTCTTAACCTTCCACCAAGCTTACTACTACACTCACTTCTGCAGCCTCCCCCATGAGTCACAATATTTGCGGCCTCCCCAGTGAGATATACATTTTGCAGCCTCCACTGCGAGCACCCCCACCCCTCCGCTGATTCTCCTGAAAGGCCCTCTCCCCTGCGGGCCCCCTCTTCTGCCTTTGTAGTGGGGGTAGAACCTGAAGTTCCATGTGTGCTAGAAGCAGTGCACCCTCACTGTCAAAATCTTTAGCTTTCTCTAGCATTGACCATATGGCAGATGCACCATCTTGGCAGCATGGGAACTCAGCTGCTATTTTGCACCAACTCGATTTTGCACCGACCTCAGCTTGATTCTGTGTGTGTATGTCTGTGTCTGTGTAAACTTGTTATTTGGCATTGTAATCAAGTTATTTGGCTTAAATTGTCTGAGATTCCTGAAGTTTGTTCAGTTTGGATACATGGTTCAGTGCCAACCAGTCTACATGCAGTCCAGATCCAGTCCATCTCTTCCAACCTGGAAGACAGGCCTCACTCCTGCCTAGACCATCCTGACTACCTCCACCATGGTAAAAGTAGATTGGAGTCTTGCTTGGCTCCATCACACGCAGCTGATTTGCTGGTGAAAGATTGCTTTGGATTTGTAAAAGCTAAGGCTCTTTCTGTAACTTTGGTTAACTTAAGCACTGTTAGAGTTACCAGAAAGAAATCAATACTATATCTGTGCTAAAATTCTCATCATATCTAACAAGTTTTGTTATTTCAGAATATTTGTTGGTCAATTCTTGATAAGAACCAGGTAAGCTCTACTTATTCTACTTGGTCTCCTTGTTGCTTTAATCAGAAATAATAAAGGGCTTTTGTGGCAAAGATTGCAGTTCAAAGCCACCCCAGGCTGCAAAATCCCTAAGACTCCATCTCCCAACTAACCTTTAAAGAGCCAGGCTGGAAGCATGGCTCAAGACTATTATCTCTAACCAGCCAAACACTGGAAGTGGTACTGTAACTCAACGTGGTAGAGCACTAGCCTTGAGCAGAAGTGCTCAGGGATAGTACCCAGGTCTTGAGTTCAAACCTCCTTGAATACCAAGTGGGACAAGCCATCCCAGCAACGAGCACCTAGACTCAGCCAGTCTGGGGAACAAGGGACCATGGAGAGGAGTAAGAGGACATGATGTCACATGCTTGCCCTTTCAAAATTAACCAGAGCCAGGAGGTCAATAGAAGTAAGAAGCTTGCCCATCAATATCCATACCTGTCTACCTTTCAACTAGACAGGAATTTACATTCTTGCCTTTGTCACCTGACTTCTCTACCTCGTGCCAGATGTCAGAAGTAGCTAGGGACATTTCTACCAACATTTTCAGCCTCAAGTCCTTCCTCTTGCCATTTATTTGCTCTCTAGAATTTTTTTTTCAGTCCATCAATGCCTCCTGAGACTTCTCCAGACTTCATCCAAGAGACTTGCCTCCTCCAGACTTCATCTAAGGACTCAATGCCCAAGTGACAGCTGCTGCCTGCTTCCTTCTCCCAGACGGGACCACATCTCAGCCTTTTACCCCTAGTGTCGACGCCCCCTTGTCAGCAGGAAGTAGCCAGAGAGAATCTGCGCCCCACTTCATGATTATTAAAAGGCTAGAGTGTAAGGTCCACTCCTGGATGGCGAGCAGACTCCACCCAGTACCTGCATTACCTAGGGACACCTAGAAGAGGTCACATCCGCATCCGCTGAGGTCACATCTGAATCTGATGTGGCCACACCTTTATCCCACCTGGTCCCACCTCCTCTTACCTGGTGCAACTTCCCTTTACCTGGCCACACCTTTCCCCGCACCTACCCTAGATAAGGCCTAACCCAGGGCCAGACACCCTCTTTGCCAGCCGTGTGGAGTGCTAACCTGGTCTGGTCCCAGCAGGTCTACTGAATAAACCTACCCCTTACCTGAATACCTTGTGCATGGTGCTGTTCTTACTCGGTTACCTCTTTTTATGAACCTAACAGTAAAGAATGCCTTTAGTGGTCAGGCAGGCCTTCTCTAAGGACATAGCAGAGAAACCAAACATGGGGGTGGGGGCCTCTGGGAAAAGATCTTCCAGAGAACATTCCAGAGCAGGAACTCATATAGGCAAAGGCCCTAAGATAGAGTGAACTGGGCACTGTGGCAAGGTGTGACAACAAAGAGTGGCACAAAATGCCATGGGAGAGTGTGGTGCAGCCAACATGTCTCAAAGTTCCTCAAGGGACTGCATGCTGAAGTGTGGAAATGACAATAATCTCTGTGTGGAGACAGGGTAGCTGCTGTGCCTTGTTCAAGCCCTTCCCCACCCATTTAAGGTGGCATTGCCACTGAAGTAAGGAGATGGGGTCTAAGCAATATGCCTTGTTCTTACAGTCTCCTGGTGTCTTGCTGGGTGGAGGGGGGCTTTCCACCAGCTCTGAAAAGCCTAGAGGTGAGAGAGGCCATTCATTGAATTGCAGATGTCCTGCTGTTTAGTCCCAGGAGAGTTTGTTATTATCTCCCTAAATGGTTTGATCTGCTTAACCTTGACTGTTCCCCTAAAGTTCAAGCTGATCCCTGAGCTACTTTCCTATCTAGTCTATTTCTGTTGGACTTGGATCTCTACCCCAATCAGGTAATTTTTGTCTTTAAAAGCTGTGCTCAAGCTCAATTCTGGGCTGCAGGTCTTTGAGACAGGAGTCTACCTGCAGTCTCTGGCTCTCCAGTAAAGACTCCCAATTTGACTTGTCAAAATGTGGCTTCTCTGTTTTTCCCAACTGAGTTCCCATACAACAGCCACGACTGAGTGGTCATGAGAAGTCACAGATGATAGGTATACACAACTGCATGCACACATATGCACACCCTCTACAGACCCTACCAGAGTGAATTAATGATAGATGCAAAATCTGTTGGTGCAAATTGGAAGGTATGGGAGAAGATTCCAGAGGAGGTAGGACAGATGAACAACAGAATTTGCAATCTGAAGGTCACACTTTCTTCACTTCTCAGTTCTGTATTTTACACTTTCCTTAGCTACTTGGTGCAGACTTGTAATCCTAATTACTCAGGAAGCTGAGATCTGAGGATCACAGTTTGAAGCCTGCCCAGGCAGACAAATCCAAGAAACTCTTATCTCCAATGAACTACCAAAAAACCAGCAGTGCAGGTGCTCCAATGATTGAGCACCAGCCTTGAGCAAAATAGCTAAGCAGGAGTTCAAGGCCCTGAGTTCAAACCCAGCACAGACACATCCAAAGATGTTAGGCTAAGAATGTTTATCTGTATTTCACTATGAATATCTCATTTGCCTTCCAGAGTGAGTACAGTCCTCTGAGAAATAATGCCCTAGTTACTTCAGGCCAATGGGAGAAGGAGTTACAAAGCAAGATGCTGTCTCTGAGGGCAGTAGTTGCTTGCTTAGCATGTATGAAGCCCTGGGAGTGGGCTTCAATCCTAATCATCCCTCCACTCACATG
Source organism: Dipodomys spectabilis (assembly GCF_019054845.1). Lineage (NCBI taxonomy): Eukaryota > Metazoa > Chordata > Mammalia > Rodentia > Heteromyidae > Dipodomys > Dipodomys spectabilis. The sequence continues at coordinate 140,890 of NW_024870842.1, read as the reverse complement.
CCACTGGGCTATTTTCATTGCTAGGAACTCAGTTCTGTGGTCACTAAAGTATGACTAGCTCTTGTTTGATACCTAACATTCTTTCTACTACATCATGGGTAACTATTGCTTAAAGTGGATTTTGAATTCAGCTCCCCCCACCCCCAATTTTTATCCAAGGGAATGGAGGCTGGTGAGGTAGTGTTAAAACCAGGATGAGACCCAGGCCTTCTGGGGCCCAAAGAGGCTGCTTTTACCCCATTTTGTATTGGCCAGAACATTCTGATTGAGAAAGCCACACGAAAGCTGATGCCCTGCTCCAGCATGCAATCCTAGAAGCCTTGCAGGCTACACAGTTCTGGTTACCACTCACTACCTCACCTCTGACTGTATCTGTGGCTGACTCCTGGACATACGTAATGGGAAGATGAAAGCCATGTCCTTGGGCTGGTGGATGCTTAGTTCTGTCAGTTTTCCTGGACCAGTGTCATCCATGACCCTTTCTTCTTCTGGATTGTGGAGTCTGACAGACTAGAGGTCCTGCTGAAGCAGCCAGGGTCATTGTTCACAGCCCTGCTGGAGACAGCAAGTTCCTCACTGAGCTAAGGAGAGTGGAGAATTTGCAGAGATTGGAGGCTGAGCTCATAGCTCAGCCTCAGGTAATGGCTGTGAGACCTGTAGACTCTGACCTTCTTGTCTAGAGAAAACTACTTCTAGAAGCAGAGCTGAAATGTGTTGAGAGCTTCTGGGATGAAAAAGAAGATTGAGGCAGCAAGCCCTGAAAGAAACAACTCGTCAAGTGTAGAACACTAGCCCTGATTGACACATAGGGGTCAGGTGATCATAGGTCTCTGCGACTCATGTACTGAATAGTTGAATAATAATGTATAATAATGTTTCTTATAGTGTTATGATCTGTGTTAGAAGTGTTGTAAATGAAGTCTGGATTTTGTTTTGTTTGTGTGGCAGTGTCTTCCTAAGTAGATCAGGCTGGCCTCAAATTCATGATGCTTCTGCCCCCAGTCTCCCAAGTACTGAGATTATAAATGTGTATCACCACATTCAGCAAATGTATTGCTTTTGTAAAAATAAAATCAAGGAGACAGGGAATATAATATTTATTATGTTGTGTATGTGAGCTAGGGCTTGTTCAGTTGCAAGGAACAGAAACTTCCTCAAACACTTCTGAAAAAGGTACCATGTCAGTTCATGTAACAGAAAGATCCAAAGAAAGTTCTGGGTTAAGTGCAAGTGTAGAACCTATGTCTGTTTTGAGACCCCTGTCTTTCTTCTCTCATCTCTCCTTTCCTTTTGTTTTGGCCAACTTTTACTTCCTTGAATAATAGGACTGTCACCAGCTCTAGACTCACTGCCTACCATCTCTGCACTCCCTGGTAAGTTTTATTCCAAGATTCAAGCTAAAGTTCCAGTGCTAAATCTCATTGGGTCAACTTGGGTCACGTGACTGTCTCTGAACCAATCATATATTAGGCAATTAGAATACAGTGAGTGATTTGCCAGGTTCATGTCACATATTTATACTCAGGCCTGAGGATAGGGTGAGTGCCTCTGAATCATATAGACTGTAAATGGAGGGGATTGCTCTTCCAAAGAAACCTTGGGCTGCTCTTACTATTGAAGGAGGTCCCAAAGAGCAGCTGTGTACTATGTTTACTTACTGATTAGCATTGACAAGTGGACTAGAGATATTTACAACATACCAACTGGAAATAAGATTTTATTCTCTCTCTCCTGCTCTAATGTGTTTGTAGAACTAGAAATAGAACAGGAAATTCTTTTCATTTTACTTTTAAGAGTTTTTATTGTTAGGAGGAATATAGTTTTGTTCTCAAATTACGGTGTCCTTTTTTTCCAAAATTCCACAAGAAAAATCAATTCAGTAAATCCATAGTTTCTATTATTTTTTCCTGGAGATGAAAGACAATACTTCCCTCATGGAATCTGGAATGGCATGAAACAAATAGAGAAATAAGCAGGTATTTCCAGAGCAGAGTGATGGGTGGTGACAATGGGAGCCCGAGATGGGGACAGGCAGAAGAGGCTTCCTGGTGGAGGTGAGGTTGCAGTTGACTGAGGCCTGTAGTGAGCCAGTATTAACTCAGGTGAAGGGGATGGAACCAGAAAGAATGCTGAATGCAGAAGGTACAGCAAACATCCTTGAAGGGGTGGACAACACCCCTGCAACTCTACAACAAACACAGGGAAACACCACTTCCACCTGGGGGCAGAGATGTGTGTCATCACTTTCTGTTCTCTCCCTGGGATTCTCTAGTCATTTCTGCTCTCCTTCTGAGTAGATGGGGCTCTCCCTCTCCCCCCCCTCGCTTTCTCTCTCTCCCCTTTTTTATGCCACTGGGACTTGAACTCAGGGCCATACACTCTCACTTAGCTTTTTTTGCTCAAGGGTGGCTCTCCACCATTTGCAGCACACCCCCATATTTGGCTTTTGGTGCGTTAATTAGAGTTAAGGGTCTCTTTGATTTGTCTTTCTGGGCTGGCTTCAAATTGCAATCATCAGAACTCAGCCTCCTGAGTAGCTGGGATTATAACCATGAGCCACCAGCACCTGGCTGTCTTTTCTTTTTTCCTTTTTTTTGGGTCCGGTCGTGGGGCCTGAACTCTGGGCTTGGGCACTGTCCCTCAGCTCTTCAGCTCAAGACTAGCGCTCTACCACTTGAGCCATAGCGCCACTTCTGGCTTTTTTCTTTTTTCTTTCTTTTTTTTTTGGGGGGGGGGGGGTCCGGTCATGGGGCCTGAACTCCGGGCCTGGGCACTGTCCCTCAGCTCTTCAGCTCAAGGCTAGCGCTCTACCACTTGAGCCACAGCGCCACTTCCCGCTTTTTTTCTTTTTGCTTATGTGGTGCTGGGGAATCGAACCTAGGACCTCAGGCATGCAAGGCAAGCGCTCTACCACTGAGCCACCTTCCCAGCCCTGGCTGTCTTTTCTGTCTTGATTATACTTGTAAAATATAACCGTATTCTCTTATTTCCTTCCTGACGCCTAACCCTTTCTTTTTCTGTTAGGGCTCTGAAGAGTGTCTGGGGCTCCATCTAGATCATCCCACCTTGGTTTGGCAAGAGTTGGTTAGCATTGTTACCTTCCCTTTCTCAAAGTTGCAAGAGAAAGTTCTCTTAACACCATCACTATACCCTGAAAGACATCTGGGTCAACATAGCCACTGCACTTTCCTCAGGTGGCCAGCAGATGGCAGTTTCTTCTCCCAAATTCGGGAAGTTCCTGCTAGCTACTAAACTGGCACTACAGAAAATTCTGTAGGCCAAGAGGACTTCTGGCAGCCACACTTTTAAATCATCTGGGAGTTTGAATCTTGATGTTCACTCCGAGCACCTCTGATTTCATGGATTTTCACGGAGACTGACATATTTTTTTTTCTTGTGGCCAAATTTGAGAACCATTGGTTCTGAACAGTAATAAAGCAGGCATTTTTGAAAAGCAGTATTTGAACTGGGATTTAGTGGTATTCTCAGCTAGGAGGGAGAAGGAAATCAGACATCGGTGGGCAGGAAGCTGAGACTCTATTTGAAAAATAACTAAAAGCAAAACAGCTGGAGGTGTGGCTCAAGTGATTAGAGTACTTGCCAACAATTGTGGAACCTGAATTCAATCACAAGTACCCTCAATTTTTAAAAAAAATTAAACAAAGAACCTGGTGCTGGTAGCTCATGCCTGTGTAACCCTAGCTACTCAGGTGGCTGTGATCTGAGGGTTGTAATTCTGAAGCCAGTCCAGGCAGAAAAGTCTGTGAGACTCTTATCTCCAATTAACCACCAAGTATTGAGATTTTTGTTGTTGAGTTTTGGTTTGCTTTGCTTTCAGTGCTGGGGATGAAGTCTAGGTCTCCATACATGCAAGCTAGCCTTCCACTGCTAAGCTACATCCCCAACTCTGAGAGCTTGTTCTTAATGATCTCTTATTTTATTTATTTTTTGGGTCTGGTCCTGGGGTCTGAACTCTGGGCCTGGGCACTGTCCCTCAGCTCTTCAGCCTTGAGTGCTCTACCAGTTGAGCCACAGTGCCACTTCCGGCTTTTTTCTTTTTGCTTATGTGGTGCTGAGGAATCGAACCCAGGGCCTCATGCATGCAAGGCAAGTGCTCTACCACTGAGCCACCTTCCCAGCCCCTTAATGATCTCTTATATCTAATTCAGTTACATTCTGATGGAGAAATCATTGTATTGTTGGTGTATAGGTTTCAAAGGCCTGTTACCAGGTTATAGCTTTTGTCAAGTTCCAGTCCAGCAGCCAAGTTCAGGATTGATTAGGGGAATGTGGTTCACAAGGAGAGCAGCTGGCTATACAGTTGAAAGACTACAATAAGTCCTATGTATTGGTACCTGTAATCCCTGGTCTGAGGCATGAGAATCTCAAGTACCAGCCTGTCTGAGCTGCATAAGACTGCTCAAAAAAACCAAGTGCTAGGGGAAACAATGGAAAGAGTGACATTGTTCAAGACCCATTGCACTCATAAACTGGCATGTCGAATTGAAACCTCTTTGTATAATTACTTATAGATAATAAAAACAAAAAAATCAAAATCTGATAGGGTAAAATTAGACTTTGCCAGAAAACCATGCAGACATCCAGATACAGAGAAGAAAGAAAGGTTTATCGCCAGGAAAGGAGGCCGGCAAGACCCCTTCTCACAAGGGAGAAGTGAGCAGAAGCACCGGCTGTTGTCTGAGGTGACCTATAGAACCTAGGAGGCTAGGAGGGGCTAGAAGGGGCTAGGAGGCAGAGACCCTGGTGTGGATGTGTGGGCCAGGGGCTTCATCATGCAGACTAGGGTTTATGGCTGCTGTCCGAATAGTAGATAAGGGGTGCTGCAGCTGCCCAGACCTGAGGGTCACTCTAAGCGTCTTTTGTTGCCTTGTATGGTGGTAGCTGCCCCAGAGAAGTGCCATCTTAAGGTCTGGGAGGTTGGAGGCTGATTATTTACTGCCTTTATTAAATGGGCCTAGTGTTGCCTAGGAAGGGAGCATGCTAAGCTGTGGAGAGGGGAAGGAGAGTGCTGAGCTATGGGAAGAGAGCTTATTTCACCAACAAAACCAAAATAACTAGAGAGATAGCTCAGGCGTATAGTGTATATTTGGCATGTAGAAGGCCCTAGATTTGACACTTAGAACAAAAAAGAAGAAGAAGAAGAAGAAGAAGAAGCAGGGCGCCTGTGGCTCACACCTGTAATCCTAGCTACTCAGGAGGCTGAGCTCTGAGGATCCCAGTTCAAAGCCAGCCCCGGCAGGAAAGTCTGTGAGACTCTTATCTCCAATTAACCACCAGAAAACCAGAAGTGGCATGTGGCATTGTGACTTAAAGTGGAAGAGTGCTAGCCTAGAACGAAAAAGCTTAGGGACAAAGCCCAGGCCCTGAGTTCAAGCCCCATGATTGACAAAATAAAAAAAAAAAAAAAAGCATGGCGGGGACAATATTCCTCATGCTTGAACTCAGGGCCTCAAGTATTGCTGGGCTTTTGCTTGGCCTTTTCTCTTCATGGCTGGTGCTTTGCCACAATGTTTCCTGTTCTAGTTGTTTACGGATTAACTGGAGATATATTCTTGAGGATTTGTCTTCATAGGCTGGCTTCAAATCTGGATCCTCAGATATCGGCCTCCTGAGTAGCTAAGATGATAAGAATGAGCCTTTGGTTCCTGGATTAAATGGAGGTTGTTTCAAGGCCATGTAGTATGGTGCCTTGAAAACCATTCTGTAAGAGGAAGTAGGAAGAATGAGCCCAGGAGTATGGGCAGGACAGTCACTGGAAAGGCCCTCTGGGGATAGAAAATTGAGGAACAAGAATTCCCTTGGCTGGAAGTCTTTTCTGACTCTGTATGCTGTCCCCTGTAGGGTGAGGGGCATTCCTACTGTCCCTTGCTGGAGATACATTCAAGGCCAAGTGTTGGGAGAGATTCTGCCCCATCTATGGGCTTCTGACTCCTAGGTGCGAGTGAAAAGGACAATGTCTGACATCATCCTAATTGCTTGGATGCCACGGCCTGGTCTTCAGATTTCCCAATTTGGTAGGGCTAGGCTGAGTTTTAAGAATTTGCCTTTTTATCAAATTCCCAGATGTTACTGATGCTTCTGGTTGGTCTGGAACCACAGTTGGAGAACCACAGTTGGAGAGGGTAGTCAACATCACTCTGTCCCATGTGATCAAGAAAAAGGGGTTCAAGCCCCATGCCAGTGCTCTTCCCAGGGTTTCTGCATGTTTCAGGCACTCGTTTGTGTGTGTGTGTGTGTGTGTGTGTGTGCGTGCGCGCATGCATGTGTACCAGGCCTGGGGTATGTCAGGGCTTGGCACTGTCTTTGAGCTATTTTGCTCTAGCTAGTACTCTACCACATGAGCTACAACTCTACTTCCAGCGGTTTTGGTGCATAACTGGAGGTAAGAATCTCATGGACTTTCTTACTCTGGCTGGCTTTGAACCTCCATCCTCAGGTCTCAGACTCCTGAGTAGCTAGGAGTATAGGCGTGAGCCACCGGTACCCAACTTGCGCTTGTGTTTTGATAACCTCTTTTGGCTTAGACTTCCTCACACTGAGCCATATTCTCTCCCTTGTTCCATCATGGTGACCTGGTGATATGAACAACTTTAATGAAATTTTGTATCTACAACTTCTAGTTGAGTGTGAAATACCTACTTGTCAATGGCATAAACCCTCAGTATCCAGATTCTTAGATGGTGTTTGCTAATATCATTTGTGGTCTCTCTGCCCTACTTTTTCTTTGCTTTAAAAAAAAATTCAATAAAGCTTTAATTTGGGTATGCACTTTAAGTATGAATCATTCTCTAGTAAAATGTAAAAGGTAATTTCAAATTACATTCAGCGAGAGAGAAAGAGAGAGAGAGAGATCAGCATGTTTCAGATTTTCTCCTGTGATCTTGGGAATTCAGAAGCAGATTTTTTTTTTTAGATTTCTGTTTTCTGGAAATAGTAATGATGGAAGAATCTAGAATGCTAGAGAGAAAAAAAAGGAATCCCTTTTCTGATTACTTGGCTTGTTTTATTATCAAATATTCCTCTTTTTCTGTGGCATTGCTTTGTGTATTGGAGTTTACTTTGTGTGTTATTAATATGGTCTTACTGCATCTCTTAAGATTAGAGCTTGTATGCTCTTTATCTTTTGCAACTTTGTTTTTTATGTCCTTATATTTAAGTATGAATCTAATAAATAAACAATTATGGCCCAGCATCAGTGGCTCACACCTGTAATCCTAGCTACTCAGGAGGCTGAGATCTGAGGATCATGGTTCAAAGCCAGCCAGGGCAGGAAAGTCCATGAGACTCGTATTTCCAATTAATCACCAGAAAACCAGAGGTGGCACTGTGGCTCAAGTGGTAGAGTACTAGCCTTGGGCTGAAGAGCTGAGGGACAGTGCCCAGGCCTAGAGTTCAAGCCCCATGACTGACAGAAATAAAAAAATAAACAATTACAAAAAGCATTGTAATAACCTCCATATTTTCATTGGCATATTTAGTCCATATACATTTAATATGATTCATTTTAGGCTCATCTTTTTCTACTTGCTCACTACTTGTGCCATTATTTTCAGTCTCTTTTTAAAATTATCTTTAAGAATTAGTACAAAGGATTAGTACAATACATCTTGATAAATGTCACCTTTTATTTTTTTGATGGTACTTAGCATTGAACTCAGGGTAATGCACTTGCTTGCCAAGTACTCTATCACTTGAGCCATACTTCCAGCCCCCTGGCTTTTTTCTCATTGGGTATTTTCAAGGTAGGCCATTACTTTATTCCTAGGTTAGCCTGGGCTGGGATCCTACTACTTGTGCTTCTCTGTGTTGCTGGAGATAGTGAGCAGACACTGGGAACCTGGGAGCACTGTGGCAACTGTGACTGGTGCAGAAATGACAGTGCAGTGAATGACAGCTAGCAAGAAACTGCTGATTGTGTGATTGTGTCTCAGCAAAGACTGGATTCTGGGTGTTTGACCTTCTTTAGTAATCTTGTCAAAAGACCAGAAGAGGTTGGGTACCAGTGGCTTAAACCAGTAATCCCATTTATTCGGAAGGCTGAGATCTAAGGATCAGGGTTTGAAGCTTGCCAGGGACAGGAATGTTCAAGGAACTCGTATCTCCAATTAACTACCAAAAAAGCTGAAAGTAGAGCTTTGGCTCAGGTGTTAGAACACTAGCCTTAAGCTTTAAAAACTAACAAACGAGGGGCTGGGAAGGTGGCTCAGTGGTAGAGCACTTGCCTTGCATGCATGAGGCCCTGGGTTCGATTCCTCAGCACCACATAAGCAAAAAAGAAGCCGGAAGTGGCGCTGTGGCTCAAGTGGTAGAGTGCTAGCTCTTGAGCTGAAGAGCTGAGGGACAGCGCCCAGGCCCAGAGTTCAGGCCCACAACTGGACCCCCAAAACAAACAAACAAACAAAAAAACTAACAAACCAAATAAAAACAACAACAAGAAAAAAGCTTTAGGACTGTGTCCAGGCCCTGAGTTTGAGTCTTGTGACTAGCAAAATAATAATAATAAAAAAAAGGACAGGATGGGTTCCTGTGTGTACTTAATTTTACTGCTTCCAGATAACCTAGTAACTACTTCTTAGAATGTGCCCTTTTGATTTTACTGAACTTACCTTTAGCAAGCCCCTGTAACTCTTTAGAAGTGGGGGATGGGAAAAATGCTTTTAGTTTAATCATGTTCATTGGTGAACACATTCTTTACCCCATGGTGGCTTGAAATATGAAATAATTAATATGAGATATGAAATATCACTGCATGGGTAATTTGGCATCTGTTGTCATGATATCTGCTGGATGGATTGGCAGGATGCCACCTCACCTAACTGTTGGTGGAGATGACGTCTCATGAACTTTTATGCCTGATCTGGCCTCAAATGGTGATTCTCCCAAGCTCAACCTCCAAACTAGCTAGGATTACAGGCTTGAGCCACCACGCTCAGCTCTCCATTCTACTTCTTGATTCTTGGATTCATTTCACATGAAATACATTAGCTCTTGCTCTATGTGTATACATCTGTGTGTGCACATGTGTGTATATGTGATTGAACTCAAGATCTCAAGCATACTAGGCAAGTGCTCACCTTTGAGCTGCACCTCAAGCCCCTAGCCCTCACTTTTGGTGCTTCTTCTGCCAAGATATTCATTAGGGTCTCATTTGCTGAAGAGCTGCATCCAGTCAGTCCTTTAAACAAAAGTATGTAGGGGGGAGGGGGGAGGATGGAATGGGAAGGGGAAACAAAGGAGGAGGCTACAATGCTTGATAAGAAATGTACTCATTATCTTGCCCATGTAATTGTAACCCCTCTGTACAGTATTTTCACAATAAAAAAAAAACCCAAAAGTGTGAAATTCCACCCCATTTTCCTAAATGTCCCTTTGTCTCATTTAAAAAACTCTGTGGAATCCAACTATGTCAAAGTCAGAAGCCACTTTGGTGAGTACTGGCCCAGAAGTCAGTCTGAGGTCACCAAAACTCATAGCTAGGTGCAAGGGACCCATGAATTTGAATGGGGGAAAACTGTGTCTTTTTACCAACCAAAATTTAGCATTCCTTTTGATTATAACAGGGGCAACAAACTTCAGTTCTAATGACACTCACTTTGGTTTTGTCATCAATAGATATTCGCAAATTTCATTTCAATTGTTTATGATACCACAAAATATGTTTGAAAGTATAATAGCCATTAGACTTCTGCTAGACACTATTTAGTGCATGAATATAGAAGACAATATTCTGTAATATTCAACTTGGTTTTTTATCCATGTTGTATTTATTTTTCCTGAAATTTAAAAAAATTTTATTTTATTGTAAAGCTGCTGTACAGAGGGGTTACAGTTACATGAGTAAGATAATGAATACATTAGTAGAATTGTTACCCCTCTCCTTAAAACATTTAATATATTTTTATCTTCTTTAAGCAGTTGTTCATAGGGGTTACCATCCGACACGTCAGTTAGTAAGTACAGTATCTTGATCAATATCACGCCTTTCAACATTCTTCCCTATTCCTCCCAGCCCAACCCCTCACCACACTTTTCCTAGTTTTATAGGATATGTATTGAATATTTGGACTGCATTCTCCCCCTTTCCTCTCTTCATTCATTTACTCTCCCATTGACCTCACGCCCTCACATCTCAGGTTTGGCTTCCTGGTTTTCCTTTTCCATGCGTCAGTAGATTTGGTTATCGTTGCAATACCATGTACTTTATTTTGAAAATTAGAAAAACTATTTTGGGCTGGGCACAGAAGCTTATAACTATAATCCCAGCTATCTCAGGAGGCAATGATAAGAAATATCTTGGTGCTAGGCCAGTCCAAACAAAAACTAGCATTCCTTATCTCAACAAATAAGTTGGGTAGCTTGGGTTACACCTGTAATCCAAGCTATGGTCCAAGGACAGCCTAGGCAAAAAACATGAGACCTTATATGAAACATAAAGCTGAAAAGATTGGGGATATGGCTGAAGTAGTAGTGTGAAACTGAGGTCTTGAGTTCAAATCCCATTGCCCCCTAAAGGAGGGAAAACTCATTTGAGACTAGAGTGCCCAGCAGGTCCATAGCACAGAAAACACCTAAGAACCTTAATACAATCCAGCTCTTTATAAACAGCTGGATCTCAGGCAACTGTGCCCCGCTCACAACCACAACACTAGCATGGCACCTGAATCTAAACCAGGAGGGAAAGGTGGAGGAGGGGTCAGCAAGCAATGAGGGCTGGGGACAGTGGCCTCACCTGGTACCATGGTCACACACAGTCAGCTTGGAGGGTGGCTCCTCACAGAGCTTCTGTTTCTCATGCCTGGCTTCCCCTTATCTAGTTCTTGACCCCAGTTGGCACCAACTTGGATAGCATTAGAATGAAAAAGAACAAGTCAAACTTTTCAATTTATTAACCTTGCTTCTTGTCAAATTCTTAGTATCAAATACGTTGTGGTCTTCCAGTACCCTATACTGATCCACAAACTTTTGTTCCAATATGAGAGTGTGAGTTGCACACCACATTCACTGGATTCCCCTCCCCCAACCAATACAGTCCTCAATTCCACGGGTTTGTCAGGTCCCAAGTTAGAACTTACCCAGCTCTTTTACCTACATCATTTCACATAAAATATAGACTTGGATAATAGTTGCTAGTGATGGCTGAGTTTTTACTCTGAGCTTCTTAATAGTCAATGCAAAGATTATTATCACCCAACCAATTAGAGAAAAAAGTTTAGTTGTTCACAATTAGCATAGATTTCTTTCTGGCCCTGAAGATGAAAGGTTTAAATTTCCAAGCTCAGCTCTCTGAGCCAAAGGACTTGTTGACTTCTTCAAGCAGTGAGGAGAGCCAAGGGTAGGACCCATGTTTACCAAGCAGCTTATATAGTCTTTTTGCTCTCTAATAGAAGGCATATTCTTTAATTGCTGCATGCACATAGTCCTGACTCACTAATCCTGCTATGATTCTTCCTCTTATTTCCAAAGACTATTCAAATTCTACACCTAATTCCAAAGCCATCTGGCATCAACTTTGTTTAGACCTTTTATCTTATTTATTCATTTATTATTGTAAAGGTGATGTACAGAGGGGTTACAGTTACATGAGCAAGGCAATGAGTACATTTCCTATCTAGCATTGTTACCCCCTCCTTTGTTTTTCCCCTACCATCCCTTCCCTCCCCACCTCCCCAACTCCTCCCACCCCCCCTCCCCCCCACACCTGAAGTTGTAAAGTTCATTTTCAACATAGGGTCTTGTACATCTCATTGTTACAATAGGTCAACCTGTATCCCTATTTAAGCATTTTGTTTTTTTCCCTTCCCCTCCCCAAATTAGAAAAATGTATATACAAGATGCAGGGCACCGGAATCAAATACAGTGAAAATGGGTTTTACTGTGGGGGAGGAACATACCAAAGAAAGAAAAAAAATTACATAGTACATTATAGATATGTTAAAAACAATAGCAAGAAAGAAAAAACCAGTTGTGTCCCTATCTTGGGGTTCATGTTGCTTATCATCATCTTATATGGCCATATATGAGTACATTTCTTTTCTTTTTTTTTTTTTTTTTGTCGGTCGTGGGGCTTGAACTCTGGGCCTGGGCGCTGTCGCTCAGCTCTTTAGCTCAAGGCAAGCGCTCTACCACTTGAGCTACAGCGCCACTTCCGGTTTTCTGGTGGTTTATTGGAGATAGGAGTCACACGGTCTCTCCTGCCCGGGCTGGCTTTGAACCTCGATCCTCAGATCTCAGCCTCCTGAGTAGCTAGGATTAGAGGCGTGAGCTACCAGCGCCCGGCCATGAGTACATTTCTTTTTGAACAGTGTTACTCCTCTCCCTCATTTTCTCCCCTTCCCCTCCCTGACTCCCTTCCCTCCCAAGTTGTAAAGTTCATTTCCAAGACAGTGTCTAGTGAGTATCACTGTTGTATTGGTTCATCCTTTGTCCTGCCATTTCTATGTTTCCCCTTGCCTTCTGCAAATCACATAAACTTATATATAAGAGAAAGGGTGCCGGGAGCCAGTGGCTCACACCTGTAATCCTAGCTGTTCAGGAGGCTGAGATCTGAGGATCACAGTTCAAAGCCAGCCTGGGCAGCAAAATCCATGAGACTTTTTTTTTTTTGGTCAGTCGTGGGGCTTGAACTCTGGGCTTGGGCACTGTCCCTGCGCTCTTCAGCTCAAGGCAAGTGCTCTACTGCTTGAGCCATAGCGCCACTTCCTGTTTTCAAGTGGCTTATTGGAGATAAGTGTCTCATGGACTTTCCTGCCTGGGCTGGCATTGAACAGAGGTCCTCAGATCTCAGCCTCTTGAATAGCTAGGATTATAGGCGTGAGCCACCATTGCCCAGCTTGAGACTCTTATCTCCAATAAACCAGCAGAAAACCAGAAGTGGTGCTGTGGCTCAAGTGGTAGCCTTGAGCTGAAGAGCTGCAGGACAGCGCCTAGGCCGAGTTCAAGCCCCACAACTAATAACAACAACAACAAAGAGAAAGGGTACATAAATAAAAAACAGTGACAACAGGGCATAAAACAAAGAAAAAAAAGAAATAACCAAATAGTACATTATAAAAACCTCTTGTTTCCATTTCTTGGAGTTCATTCTGATAAGCTTCATTTTATATGGACATAGTGAACTACTGTGATCTTCTGCTAAGTATATCTTAGACATATTCTAGTTATTACAAATGAGGGAAAACATGCAACCTGTCTTTCTTTGGGTCTAGTTTGCTCCGCTTAACATCATTTTTTCCAAAGTCTTTCCATTTCCTTATGAATGGGGTGATATCATTCTTTCTGATAGAAACATAAAGTTCCATTGCATATATATATGTATATGTATACATATATATATATCACATTTTCTTGATTAATTCATCTACCGAGGGGCATCTCTTACACTTTAGTTCATTAGGTAAACAACACAAACGACTCAAATCTTCCTTCCTTCCTTCCTTTCTTTCTTCCTTTCTTTCTTTCTTTTCTCTTTCCCCTTGTGCCAGTACTAAGGCTTGAACTCAAAGCTTTCTGATTGGCTGGCATTCTACCATGTTAGCTACAGCTCCATTTCTAGCTTTTTGCTGGTTAAGTAGAAATAAGAGTTTCAGATTTTTCTGCTTGGGCTGCCTTTGACCTTCATCCTCAGAAATCCTTCTTCTAAGTAGCTAGGATTCCAGGTGTGAGCCACCAGTGCCTGGCCAAGTCTATTCATTTAGTAAATGCGTCCACATACTTCCAACACACAGAAGCACAGTACAGCAGCAACCCAGGAAAAAGCTCTACCGATTGAGCCATGCTCCCAGCCTCTTTTGCTTTAGTTACTTCTCAGACAGAGTCTCAAGATTTTTGCCTGAGGCCAGCCTTAGACTAAGATCCTCCTATCCACAATGTCTGAATAGCTAACAGGTAAGCCCCATCATATTGTCTTGTCTTTGAGACAGAATCTTGCTAACTTTCCCTCCCTTTATGATGGTTTCTAACCATAACTCTTCTACCTTTGCATCTCAAGTAACTGGGATTACAAGTGTGAGCCACTGTGCCCAACTCCCAAGCTTTTCTCATTCTTCATCATGCTGTACCTCCTATAGTTAATGCTAGGCACAGGGATTTCCTTTCCCAAGGAGGTAGAACATGCTTTTTATCTCTGTTCTGGAAAATCAGTTACCTAACCATGCTGCTGTGAGGTTTTTTTGGTAAGTCGTGGGGCTTGAACTCTGGGCTTGGGCACTGTCCTTGCGCTCTTCAGCTCAAGGCGAGCACCCTACCGCTTGAGCCACAGCACCACTTCTGGTTTTCTAGTGGTTTTTATTGGAGATAAGAGTCTCACGGACTTTCCTGCCTGGGCTGGCTTTGAACCGTGATCCTCAGATCTCAGCCTCTTGAGTAGCTAAGATTACAGGCGTGAGCCATTGGCTCCCAGCTTCAATATGAAAGTATTTTAAGGATGAGAAAAAAATATACTCCCCCCACCCTCAGTTTTCTTTCTTTACTTCAGCAAGTCCCCGTGCCCCAGGTGTGCTCACCCAGCTGTACCTGGGCTTTCTGACCTTGCACAAAGCTATACACTTTGCAGCAAGTGAGTCTCAGAGGCCACACAGCACTTCTCCATCATTCTGTTCCAGAATCTGTCCCCAGTAGGCCAGTCTTTGGTGTGAAGAGCCAAAAATATCATGTATCTTGGTAGAAATTCATTTCTGTCCCATCTTGCATGAGCCTGAAGAAAAACACTCAGCACTCTCCTTCTGTAAACTCTACAGCGACAGCGTCTGGATGTGTCTGGAAGGCTGTAGAAAGAAGTCTGTACTGTTTAGGAGACATCCTGGGGCTGGTGTGAAGATCAAGTAAAGGGCTCTACAAATGTCAAGTGATAATCTTAGCAGAGATTCATTCGTGGAGGAAGGAAAGGAAGCAAGGTCTGTGAGATTCTTTATACAGGCATAAAGAAACCATGGTAGCACCATGGTTTTCAGGCCAGAATATCTTTCTCAGAGGACCTCTTTTCCTATCTTATGGTCTCCAGGCCCTCCCATGTCCACTTCTCCTTTGTGCAAGAAGAGAAATATCAGGTTAGGTGGAAAGCAGTGAATTGCTATCTCCAGGAAGGGGAGAAATGAGAATTAGTCAGCAGAGGGAGGCATTGGCTAGGACAAGAAGGCAACAAAGCCTAGCACATCTGATTGCAGTCATCCATCCCCTCTTACATTGGAGGAATGCTTTTTCCAAGACCTCCAATGGATGCCTGAAATTGCAGGTGGCACAAGCTTTATATACTTATATGTGCTATATTTTTTTCCTGTGGGTGCTTTCTCTCCTTTTTTCCCTTTCTTTTCTTTTCCTTTTCTTTTCTTTCCTTTCTTTTTTCCTTCTTTCCTTTCCTTCATACCAGTACTGGAGCTTGAACTCAGATCCTTGAGCTCTTGCTTGGTTTTTGGGTCAAGGCTGATACTTGAGCCACATCTTCACTTCTAGCTTTTTGCCGGTTCATTGGAAATAAGAGTCTTATAGAATTTTCTGCCCTGGCTGGTTTCAAACTGCATTCTTCAGATCTCAGCCTCCTGAGCAGGTAGAATTACAGGAGTGAGGGCTGGGAAGGTGGCTCAGTGGTAGAGCGCTTGCCTTGCATGCATGAGTCCCTGGGTTCGATTCCTCAGCACCACATAAGCAGAAAAAGCCAAAAGTGATGCTGTGGCTCAAGTGGTAGAGCACTAGCCTTGAGCTGAAGAGCTGAGGGACAGCACCCAGGCCCGGAGTTCAGGCCCCACGACCTACCAAAAAAAAAAAAATTACGGGAGTGAGATACCAGTGCCCAGCCTACATATATACATTTCTATGACAAAGTTAAATTTACAATTTAGGTGCAGTAAAAGAATGACAATACATAAGTACCACTTGAGCACAAGCATGGCAACTGTGTGATCTAAGGGATCTGTGACAGCAAGATGCTTCACTACTGGGTGGGATGGAGCAGACAGCACAAGATTTTAATATACTTAGAATAGTACCCAATTTAAAACTGTATATTGATTATTTTTGGAATTTTTCATTTAATATTTTTAGTTGGCTGTAGGGAACTGAAGGGAAAGTCAGCCAGTGTGTGTTTGGTAAAGGTCTTCCCTAGCATGAGACAATGCTTCAAAATGAAGCAAGAGCCAGGCACCAGTGGCTCATGCCTGTAGTCCTAGTCACTCAGGAGGCTGAGATCTGAGGATTGCAGTTCAAAGTCAGCCTGGGCAGGAAAGTGTATGAGACTCTTATCTCCAATTAACCACCAGGAAAACTGAAAGTGATGCTATGGGTCAAGTGGTAGAGTGCTTTCCTTGAGCTGAAGAGCTGAAGGACAGCGCCCAGGCCCAGAGTTCAAGCCCCACAACCAACCAAAAAACCCAAACCAAATGAAGCAAGATTTGCTATTTGTGTAGTGACAGATTCTGCTTTCTTCTACACAATCCATTAGCTTCTGTGGAGTTCTGCTAACTTTGTAATTGGCCTCATGTTCTGGATAAGGTGCAGAAGGGACCCAAGCAATCAGACAAGACCCAAGCTCCACAGTCTGCAATCCTGGCAGAAAGATACATAGGAAACTTCTGTATAGAAGTTAGCTACTCCATGCCAGTCTCAGACAAACTTTCTTTTCAATTCAGGAAAAAAGAAAAGGAACCTCTTCTCCCCCGACCCCAAATTCAAATGGCCTTTTATTTTGGTTGAATAAATGGGAAATGGATGAATGAATGAGATTTTCTCTGCTGCGAAGATAAGATTCTTTCTCCCCGACCCCCAACCTTCCTGACCCCTAGTTGCTTCATGTTTGTTGGAGCACCAAGGGAGAATCAGGAATTCAGTCTGAACAAGCAGTGGCTTGGATCAAGGTCAGAAAATTTGAAGCCTGCCTTGTGTCAAGCCAGTCATGGAAGGCTTCTGCTTTCTAGTTTCCTTATCCATAGAATGGCGGCTGGAGGGGATTGTCTCCTTGTACTGCAGAGGAGGTAGTTAAGCAAGTACTCTGTGTGAGCTCACACCATCACTGAAGCAGCTAGAGAGGGCCATAGGGTCAGACTGGGAGGGGGCAGTGCCCTTTAATGGGGTAGAGGGAATGTTGGTCCCTCAGAGTTCCCTCCTCAGGTGTGGTGGGAGTGGCAGTTGAATGGGGCAGTTGGAGAGGAGAGCTCTGGCAAGTGGGATGAGAGAAGCCAAACCTGACATCAGTGGAGAGGTGGCCCAGGTAAAGTGGACAGCACACGCTGCCCTCTCAGCCTGACTTGAGGCCCTTCTTTTCCCCTCTCATCCTGAAATCCTGTGCATCCCAGTTCAGGTAAAGCTCCTCCCTGTTGCAACTAATGCTTGCTAATCAGTCCTCAGGGCTCTTGCCTCTCATTCTAGGACGGGCTGCCTTGGGTGACAGGACCAACTATGGTTGCTCCTTTGGGAGGAAACCAGGGCCTGGGGATCTCAGAAGGGTAAAGAAGGCCTGGGGCAATTTTGGAGCCTCCTGGTATGCGAAAGAGAAAAATAGAACTGCCAAGACAGGATTTCAAAATCTGTGATAGACAAAAGCCTACATTGAATAAATTAGGTCTTTCAATATGCACGCATGCGTGCACAGGCACAGTACTGCTCACAATTTAATCAGGAGACTTATTTTTTGAAAAAGAAATTGAATTCATGGTGTATTACCGTATGGTTCTCATAGGTTTTAAATGATGGGTCTTAACTTCCTTTATATCTCTGTACTGAATAGGTAAACAAGTTTGTGGGGACACTATCACAGGCCACCACAGGCCACCTCGCAGCTAGGCATATGAGGACTTGAGCACTCCCCTTCTCTCCCCTTTCAGTACCCTCAGGCTTTGCAGGGTGTCATGTGAGACTTCTCTGGGTCCTTTATCTGTCTTTCCCTCAGTGAGACACCAGCCCCCATCCCTCAGAGTCCTCCCTGGCTGGTGGCTTATACGGGTTCTGGGGACATTCAACATGAACAGAGAGTAGAGGTAAGGGGCACGCCTGAGGAAGCCTTTCATGACTTCTTTTCTGAGCTGGAGATTGCCCAGGTCCTGGACTGGATGGGGAGGATGTGAGGCTATCAGATACTGGTCATTTGAATGTCTTTAAATTAAGAATGGACTCAGTAATAGAGTAATAGAGAGCTTGTATAGCATGTATAAAGCCCTGGGTTTAATCTCATTCCTCCTCCTCTCCCCGCCCCCCCCCCCCCCCCAAAGCTTGAAAAGTGAATAATCACCAAAAAATAGCTTTCTAAATGGGATTGGGCCACAGTCTCTCCTCTGGGAAGAATTTTATAATGAAATGTGTGGTTGCATGGGACTGATGGGTTCCTAAGGAAGGATTTCCACTGTAGGCAACAAGAAGATTGGAAACCCAATCCTATCAGTTTTCTGGGATACAGAGGGTGGAATGGGAGAGCCTGAGGGTGGCAGTTGTGGACTTTCTTTCTTTTTCATTATTTTCTTTCCTTCCTTCCTTCTTTCTTTCATTTTTGCCAGGTGCACTACTAGGGCTTGAAACTCAGGGCTTGGCACTCTGGCTTAGCCTTTTTGTTCATTGCTGGAGTTCTACCCCTTGAGCCACACCTCCATTTCCACCTTTTCTATAGTTAATTGGAAATAAGAGCCTCATAGACTATTCCTGGGATAGCTTTGACCCATACTTCTCAGATCTTAGCCTCATGACTAGCTAGGATTACAAGTGTGAGCCACCAGCACAGGGTGTGTGATCATGGGTCTTCTTGACATGCCCTCTGGACAGCTCTTGCTCTTCCACTTTGGACAAGGATGGAGAAAAATGAAAAAAAAGAAAAATAATATAAATGCTATAATATACAATATAAATGAAATGAATGCTAAATGATCCAGAACCCCAGGGTCAGGGAGCAACAAAGAATGGTGGGGATTGGGACTTAGTAGAACCTGGATGTCCTGATCCTTGCAACAACTGAACAGGACCTGATCACAACTATGTGAGCAGAGCTGCTAAATTTTTGGCAAGAAGCTTTCTTTTTCCCTTTTTTTTAATATGATGCTTTCTAATTATTAAATGCTTCTTACAAATAAAAAAACCCATACAGACCATATAAAATAAACCCATAAAACATATAAGGTCACCAACCCAGCCGCTGGTATTCTCTTCTTGCTTTAAACAGAAGCCTCTTTCTGCTTCTGCCAGCCCAGCCTATCAGGGTTAGTTAGGAACCCCCGGTGTGCAAGCAGAAAGGTGCACCAGGGACTTTGGCCATCTCTACTCCAAGAAGAAAAAAGTCATGCCAAGAGCACAGTCACGATGGCTGCAGGGGCCTGGCCCCAGGCAGGTGTGAGCTCTTCCCTGTACCAGTGCCCCCTAGTCCCCACATCCTCCTGCCTCCCCCCACCCCCCACAGTGGCTGGCGGCAAGCAGATTCCTCACTCCAGGCAGCTCCTCACTCCTGGCAGAGGATGGCATGACAGACGGGATAGAGATAGAGACGTTAGCCAAAGCAGACTTCCTGATTAAAAAAGTCTCATTTCCCCCCGGGGCTGCCAAATTTAGCAAAGTGTCATTCCAGCTGCAAAGCTTCCAAGCAGTCTTAGGTAATCATAACTCTGCATTCCCCGTGGAGGTTCAAGGAAATTACCTCCCAGCACCAATTTCCTATGCAATCTGATTCCCCAAGCTTGGCTGGGAAGGCTGGCCTACCGTGCTGGGCATTTGGACTCAGAGCCCCTTAAGACAGCTTGCTGTCAGTACAAAGGTGAACACAAAATAGAAGTCATAGCTAAGAGTTCTCACCTTCTCAGAAGGCGATCAGGATGCAGGGGCTGGAGAACTTAGCCTGGGGAACTTAGACTGGCTAGTTGTGGGTGAGATGAAGGAATGATTGCAGTGTGGTCAGCATGGCTTCTGATGCTGGAGCAAAGGCCACTAGGAAGTTGCATTCACTTCTATAGGAGGGGAAAAATACATTCCCTTTGAGTATTTCTTTCAGAAGAGTTTTAACATTTCATTTCCAAATGATTTCTAATTTAGCCAGGCATGGGAGGCTTAAGCTTGTAGCCTAGGTATTCAGGAGGCTGAGGATTGTGGTTTAAAGTCAGTCTGTAAAAGAAAGTCCATGAGACTCTTATCTCCAGTTAATCAGCAAAAAGCTGGAAGTGGAGCTGTGGCTTAAGGGGTAGAGTGCCAGCTTTGAGCAAAAGGGCTAAGGGGAAGTGTTCAGTTCTTGAGTTCAAGCTCTCGATTACTTCACACATACAAATAATGCTAAGAAATTCCAATTTCCAATTACAATTTACAAATTTTGCCATACTTTCTTTAATATTATATTCTTATACATTATTAATTTATTTTGAGACAAGGTCTCAGACTGGCCTTGAACTCTTGAACTCTTGGGGGCTAGGATTATAGTTATGTACCACTATATTCAGCTTATTAGTTTTTTTCTAACACTTTTTTTTTTCCAGTTCTGAGCACTGTCTCTTGCTCAAGGCTGGTGCTCTACCACTTGAGCCACAACTCCACTTCCATCTTTTTGGTGATTAATTGAAGATAAGAATGTCATGGACGGGGCTGGGAAGGTGGCTCAGTGGTAGAGCGCTTGCCTTGCATGCATGAGGCCCTGGGTTCGATTCCTCAGCACCACATAAGCAGAAAAGAAAAGCCGGAAGTGGGGCTGTGGCTCAAGTGGTAGAGCGCTAGCCTTGAGCTCAGGCCCAGAGTTCAGGCCCCACGACCGGAAAATAAAAAAAAAATAAAAAAAAAAGAATGTCATGGACTTTACTGTCCAGGCTGGCTTCGAACTATGATCTTCAGATCTCAGCCTCCTGAGTAGCTAGGTTATAGGTGTGAGCCACTGGCACCTGGCTTTTTTCTGACATATTTGAAAGTCAGTTATGGCTATTTTGCTCCCTTATCTCTAAATACTATAGTATGTCTTTGCCAAGAATAAGGATCTTCTCATGTAACCGTAATTATCGAAATGATTAATTGTGTAAGGATTAAAATTAGGAAGTACAACTCTGATATAAAACTGTTGCATGATCTACAGTTTATATCCAAAGGTCTCCAATTGTTCTTTAATTTAATTTGTTTTCCTGGTTCAGAATCCCAGTATTACATATTATATTTGGCTTTCAGGTCTCTTTAGTTTCCTTTATGTTGAAACGTTCCCTTACTTTCCTTTGCCTTTCCCTGTTTTAAGCTGCTGGAAGAGCCAGGCCATTTATTTTGAATGATCCTTGGGGTGTGTCTGCTATTTCCTCTAGATTTAGGTTCTGTATTTCCTGCCTACGGCTGCATGAGGCTGTCTTGAACAGAGACTGAGAGTCTATTGCTGGAGCTCTTTGAGCATGGTCACGTTGCCAGAGGAAGTTCTCCCGTGAGAGGCTGTCTGCCATGCTTGATGTCTTCTTGGGTTCTTTACATTCTTAGATTCTGTGATTCTGGGTTTCAGAAGTTATGGGTTCTTCCTTTTTCAGCTTTTGTGCTTTCCTCCTGTGGTTTGCACCAAGTCACGGAGGCCATGGACAGCTAAGTAGGGACTGCTCACTCCTGTCATGACAGCAATTGGGGTAGAGATGAGATAGCAAGACTGGGCATGCGCACAAGGTCCAGGGTCATTTCTTGCCTGATTACATTGACTCAAGGAGCCAAAGTCCTACCCCAGGGTGACAGGCCACTAACAATGCAAGGCTTTCTGATAAATGTGTCACTTCTGCCTAGGCTGAACTTCTTTAGGGTCTGGTGGGCCTGATTGCTGGTGATAAAATTAGGAACAAATCTGAGGACTTATCTCTTGGCTCTCACTCACTCCCATTCAGCTCAGCAGAAAGCCTCTTCCATTTGGACTTTCTCTCAGATTCTCTTCTCTCCACTTATTCCCAATCACTCACTGGAAATTCTCCTAGCCCCATCCTCCTCCTCCCAGGCCACTCTGTATTCAGAATTCCCATGGTTTATGGGCCCTGCAGACTCCTCTGCACTGAACACAGGCAGTCCCAGGGCAGGCTTTAAATTCTTTTTTGTTGTTATTGGTTGTTGGTTGTAGGGTTTGAAACCTGGGCCTTGACACTGTCCCTGAGCTCTTTTGCTCAAGGCTAGTGCTCTACCACTTTGAAGCACAGTGCCACTTCTGGTTTTCTGATGGTTAAGAGGAGATGAAAGTCTCATGGATTTTCTGACTAGGGCTAGCTATCTCAGATCTCAGTCTCTGGAGTAGCTGAATTACAGGCATGACCCACCTGCTAGTTTTACTTTTTTTTTTCTTGGTTGTGGGGCTTGAACTCTGGGCCTGGGCGCTGTCCCTGAGCTCTTCAGCTCAAGGTGAGCACTCTACCATTTGAGCCACAGCACCACTTCTGGTTTTCTGGTGGTTTATTGGAGATAAGAGTCTCATGGACTTTCCTGCCTGGGCTGGCTTTGAACTGAGATCCTCAGATCTCGGCCTCCTGAGTAGGTAGGATTACAGGCATGAGCCACTGGCACCCAGCTTAGGCTTTACATTTTTAAAACAGTAAATATTGTAACAACTTGGGAAGAATCCTCTATTTTCAGATCTCATCTTGAATTCACTGCTTAAGTTTTCCCATTCCTTCCTTCCATCCATCCCTTCCTTTCTCTCTCTCTCCCCTGCTCCCTCCCTCATTTCCATCTTCTCTCTTACTCTCTCTTTTTTCTCTTTGGAAAATTTAACAAGAATATATTTTAGTATTCCAAGAAAAACTAGGGAGAAATGAAATAGAAAAAAAGAGGGAAAAAGAAATAATGTCATTTCGCTTTTTTCCTAGTTAGATAGTAAGTAGGTTTCTAGGCTGTTTCTGTGTTCATTGGTGGCAGTGACACCAAAAACAGGCTGTAGATAGAAGTGTTTGAACTGGAAAGAAAACACGAATTACACTACATTTTCAAAGTCTCTTGTAATTGTTTAGAACATAATCAGAATTTGCTTCATCTATCTTACCCCATTACTAGTCTTTTAAATGTCTTTAACACATTGTATTCTTTAATTCTTCATTAAAATGGATATAAGTGGGAAAAAAAGAGAAAAAAATAGGGAAAAACATTTTGGCTCCTCACTCAGGAAATGGGAGTAAAGGGCTCTCCATTCACTTTTTAAAAATAAAGATTCTGGATGACATCAATCAAGATGCATTGTTTTCATAAACTGCTGTGTTAAATGGCAACTCCTTTGTCTAATTACTTAAATAAAATGATAAAGATTCTAGGCACAGTCTTAAATTTATACAAAAATTATGAAACTAGTACAAAGAATTACCATATCCCAATACCTGGTTTCCCTACTATTGACATCTTTCATATTGTGGTATGTGTATAATTCACGAGCAGATATTAATACTTTGTCAATGAATATCCATTCTATATTTAGCTTTCCTTAGTTTTCCCCAATGTCCCCTTCTGCTCTAAGATCTCATCCAAGGCACCACTTCACACTTAGTAGTTATGTCTCCTCAGGCTCCTCTTGTTCTATCACTTTCTGAGACTTTCCTTGTTTGTGATGACCTGGATCTTGTGGGTATGTGTTTGTACATGCACATGTGCAAACATGCATGCACACTGCCACTGAGAATGGAAGCCAGGCTTATATACACTAAGCCTGTGGTTTATTACTCAAGTCTACTACTAGCTTCTAGATAGCTTTAAGGCACAGTGGTCAGGAATGTCCTTCCACGGGTTTTCCTACATGGATTTCTCATGATTATACTGGGTAATGGGTTACAGGAGGAAGACCAAAGAAGTAAAGTGTCATCTTGTTAATGGTACCTGCCCTCCATGAAACATTGGTATTGATATTGGCCATGATTACCTGGTTGAAGTGATGTCTTCAGTTGCTATATTTTTCCCCCTGCTGGAACTGGGGCTTGAGCTCAGAGTCTGGGAACTGTCCCTAAGCTTCTTTTTTGCTCAAGGCTAGTATTCTACCACTTGAACCACAGCTTCACTTCTACCTTTTTGGATGCTTAATTGGGACTAGAAATCTCACATCTTTCTTGCCTGGGCTGGCTTTGAACCGTGATCTGCAGATCTCAGCCTCCAGAGTAGCTAGAATTAAAATTAAAAATTTAAAAAAATTAAAAAAATTTTTAAACATTTTAAAAATTATCTTTAAATAGTTGTACAAAGAAGTTCCCATTCTACAAAACAGTATATGAATACAAAGTGTCTGATACCATTGTCACCCATCGCTCCTAACCCACCCCTTCTCTCACTTTTCTTCTTTTTTAAAAATTGTGATCAGGTGATTATATAAATTTCACATTTTTCACAGTATTGTGGAATAGTGATAGTTAAACTCACAAACACAAGGCAAAACCTTCACAGGGCAAATTGTCATTATCATTGTCTATAAAGTTCATGAATTCTATGAGCTTTGATAATACAATTAATTATGTCTTCCACATCAGGTGATATTTACATTTCTTTCCTTTTGCTTAGTCTAAGCTGTTCCCTCTTTCTCCCTCATGAATTTTTTTTTTTTATATGATACTCTCAGAAACAAATACTTGAGTTGTTTCAAATATTTCTCACAGGGGTAGAGGTGCTGCTATATACATGTATTTTAAAAGTAAATTTACTATATTTTGGTCAAATTTACCCATTCTGTTATTTTTTTTGAATCTTCTTACTCTCTTTTAATTAATTGTCAGTGTGTTTCATTATGATATATATCAGGGCCTTGCATGCTTGCTTAGCTTTTTTGCTCAGGGCTGGTATTCTACCTCTTGAAAAGAAATGATGTCAGAAAAACAGATTAACTGGCGATCATGATGAGAAGTTTCATCATCATGACCAAGGTAAGACAATCAGAAAGACAAATATTGCATTTTTTGCTTCTATGCAAACTTTAGGATAATGATAATTACAACATAATAATATATACTATATATATTACCATCATCGTCATTCTCATGCTCACCATTATCATCCATGATTGCAAAAGAGCAGGTGAGGGTGGGAAGAGGATGGGGGAAATATGATAAAAATACATTATAGACATATATATTACAATGAAACACACTAACAACTATTAAAAAGTGGGTAAGAGAGGAGCGTGGAGAAAGAGTTAATGGGGTGAATTTGACCAAAGTACACTATATGCATGTACATAAATACTACAAAATGTTGCTCTACCACTCAAGCCACATTTCATATTTCTGGCTTTTTGCTGGTAAATTGGAGATAAGAGTCTCTCAGATTTGTCACCCTAGATTGACTTTGAAACTTTTTTTTTTTGTCGGTCGTGGGGCCTGAACTCTGGGCCTGGGTACTGTCCCTCAGCTCTTCAGCTCAAGACTAGCGCTCTACCACTTGAGCCACAGCGCCGATTCTGGCTTTTTTTTTTTCTGCTTATGTGTTGCTGAGGAACCGAATCTAGAGCTTCATGCATGCAAGGCAAGCACGCTACCACTGAGCCACCTTCCCAGCCCCCCCTTTTTTCATCTGATGTGCAGAAACTTCTTAATCTGAGATGACTAATTCCATTTGTCAATTCTTGCTTTTTTTTCCTGATGAAAATCCTACTCAGAGAGTTATTGCCTATGCTTATTATCCCCAAGTATTTTGTGTCTTTTTTTCTTGTAGTAGTTTCAAAGTTTTAGGCTTTTTTTTGGGGGGGGGGTTGGTCGTGGGGCTTGAACTCTGGGCTTGGGTGCTATCCCTCAGCTATTCAGCTCAAAGCGAGTCCTCTACCGCTTGAGCCACAGCGCCACTTCCAGTTTTCTAGTGGTTTATTGGAGATAAGGGTCTCACGGACTTTCCTTGCCTGGACTGGCTTTGAATGGTGATCCTCAGATCTCAGCAGGTGTGAGCCACCAGCACCCAGCAAAGTTTTAGGCTTTATAGTAAGATTTTTTTGGAGGGGGTCGGTCATGGGTCTTGAACTATGGGCCTGGATGCTGTCCCTGAGCTCTTCAGCTCAAAGTGAGCACTCAACCATTTGAGCCACAGCACCCCTTCTAGTTTTCTGGTGGTTAATTGGAGATAAGAGTCTCACAGACTTTCCTGCCTGGGCTGGCTTTGAATTGAGATCCTCAGATCTTAGCCTTCTAAGTAGCTAGGATTACAGGTGTGAGCCTCTGGCATCCAGGTACTTTCAGATTTTTAAACATTTTTATTTATTGTGAATATGCTATACAGAGGGGTTACAGTTACATGAGTAAGGTAATGAGTACATTTCTTGTGGAGCTTTGTTACCCCTCCTTTGTTTTTCTCCTACTATCCCTTCCCTCCCCTTCCTCCCCAACTCTGACCCCCAAGTTGTAAAGTTCATTTCCAACACAGTATCTTGTTAGTATCATTGTTGCAATGGGTCATCCTGTGTTTCAGCATTTTGTTATTCCCCTTTCCCTCTCCAAATTAAATAAATGTATATACAAGATTTAGGGTACCAAAATAAAATACAGTGACAACCGGGAATATACCATAGGGGGAAGAACATAGAAAAGAAACAAAAAAATCATATAGTACATTAAAAACAACAGCAATAAAGGAAAAGCTCTTGTGTCCATATCTTGGGGTTCATTTCTCTTAGCATCATCTTGTATGGTCACATGTACAGAGTTTTTGAGCTTTTTTCCTCATCTGATAAGATTATCCTAGATGTATACTAATTACTGCAAGTAAGGGAAACCATGGGATCTATATTTCTTTGGGTCTAGCTTACTTCACTTAATATGATTTTTTTTCCAAGTCTTTCCATTTCCTAACAAATGGGGCAGTGTCAATCTTTCTGATGGAAGTATAGAATTCCATTGTATCTATATACCACATTTTCTTAATAAAGACCCAGAAATACAACAAATCAAAGAAAGGTTGGACAAATGAGATTGCATTAAACTGCAGAGCTTCTGCATGGCAAAGGACATAGCAAGCAAGCTCCATAGAAAGCCCACAGATTGGGAGAAGATCTTCACTAGCCATAGAACAGACAAGGGCCTCATATCTAAAATATACTTAGAACTCAAAAAATTATATCCCCCAAAAACAAATCCTCAAAGAAACAACTTCCCTCTTAATAAAGTGGGGTAAAGACTTAAAGAGAGACTTCTCTGAAGAGGAAATAAGAATGGCCAACCAACAGAAGAAATACCCAACTTCTCTGGCCATAAAAGAAATGCAAATCAAAACAACATGGAGATTCCACCTCATCCTGGTAAGAATGTCTATAAACAAGTAATCTAATAATAACAGATGCTAGAGGGGATGTGGCCAGGAGGGAACTCTACTGCACTGTTGGTAGGAGTGTAAACTTGTTCAACCACTCTGGAAAGCAGTATAGAGGTTCCTCAAAAGACTCCACATAGAGCTCCCCTATGACACAGCAATCCTACTTTTGGGCTTTTACCCCAATGATTACAAAACAAGGCCATACTAAAGCTACCAACACAACTATGTTTATTACAGCATTGTTCACTACATTAAGATCTTTGATCCAAAGCTAGGTACTGGTGGCGCACATCTGTAATCCTAGCTACTCAGGAAGCTGAGATCTGAGGATTGTGATTTGAAGCCAGTCTGGGCAGAAAAATCCATGAGACTCTTATCTCCAATACTCAGAAATATCTGTAAGTGGTACTGTGGTTCAAGTGGTAGAGCATTAGCCTTGAGCACAAAGAGGCTCTGAGACAGCATCTAGACTCTGAGTTCAAGCCCCAGGACAACCCCTTGCTCCCAAAGATCTTCGATCCATTTTGATTTGATTTTTGTACATGGTGAGAGATAGCAGTCTAGTTTTAGTCTTCTACATATGGAAATTCTGTTTTCCCTGAAACATTTGTTGCAAAGGCTATCTTTTCTTCAATCTATGCTTTTGGTTCCTTTGTCAAAGATCTGATGGTTGTAACTATGTGGGTTTATTTCTGGGTCTTCTATTCTATTGGTCTACCAGTCTATTTTTGTTCCAGTATCATGTTGTTTTTTGTTACTATGACTCTAATAAAATTTAAAATCAAATTTGAGAGAAAAAATACTAGCAGAGGCAGAGGAGAATTTGTGAGGAAGATAGAAAGCAGTTGTAAAGTTTGTGGCCACTCTGTATTTAACTACTTGGGCAGGCAGAATCTCTCCTGCTATATAAATATGTAACACTGGCTACATTAGTAGGACTTTTCTTCCTCCTCCCCCTCCTACTACTCCCCTCACTTTCTCTTCCTTCTGCAAAACTGGGGCTTGAGCTCAGGGCCTCATGTTGTTAGTCTGGTGCAATTCCACCAAGCCATGCTTCTGGCTCTGTTTTTTGCTGGTTATTTTTAGGATAAAATCTTGCTTCCCACCTAGGACAGTCACGTGGCTCTCAGCTAATTCAACATGAGAATGGAAGAGGAACCATGTGTCTCATTAAGAAGGAAGTCTTAGAGTGGAAAGAAGTGGGGGGGCCCTGGCCACATCCTCTCATAAACGTGGAAGGCTGTTTGGTGAAACCAGATGTTAGGGATGAAAGCAAGGGAGCAGGTCTGGGAGTGATGGGGGCTGTGTGTTTTCTACTTCAGGTGTCCCCATTTCTCAGTCACTTTCCCCCTATCCCTCTGCTAGAGTGAAATTATCTCAAGGCCAGGAGCCCAGGGCTCCAGACTGCCATCAGGATGGTGGGTGAAAGTCCGTACCTCATCTCAGATCTGGACCGGAGAGGCCAGCGGAGATCCTTTGTAGAAAGATATGATCCCAGCCTGAAGACCATGATTCCAGTACGACCCTATGCAAGGTGAGTCAGGAGATCTGAAGGGGGACTCAAGGCAGGACTTACAGGGATAATTTCCAGCCAGTGAACTAAATGAGCACTGTCTTTGCTTCTTATGTGCTGTCCTAGATGTTTGTCCTTTTTTCCATTTTCTCATCTACACATTCATTCATTTATGGACCACTGACTTACCTCTTTTGGTCCTTTGGAGAGGGAAGCAATAGAAAATGTTAAGGAAGAACTTGTCATGTGCTAAGATTTGTCTAGATGCTTTACAAGCACCTCAGTCATGTTTTACATTCACTCTGGAGGTACGGCTACTGTCTTTATGTGGGAAGGGAGAAAACTGAGACACAGAGATATTAAGTAACTTGCCTAAAGATTTTCTAACCAATTGCCTCAACACCTAGCAGCTTAAAGTAATTGCCACTCATTTATCTTACAATTTTGTAGGCAATCCATTAAAAAAAAAAAAAGCAACAAGGGCTGAAATAGTGTGATCAGTGCATCTAGTCTTGACCAGGCTCACTCATATATCTGTTGCTTTGTTTGCTGGGACATGGAGACAGCTGAACTTCCAACAGGATAGCTTAGCCTTGATCACACAGGGGTATGGTAGGCTTTTGAGAGAGCAAATGGAAGGATATAGGGCATCTAGACACAGGCTGACACCTTCTGACTGCTTTCCCCTCTGCACTGTGTTGGCTAATACAAGTTTGCAAGTCAATTGGATTCAGAATGTGGGGAAATAGAATTCACCTCTGGCTGGATGCAACACCACATTCAAAGGGGCTGAGATACAGATGGGGAGGAGAATGGATCAGTTTTGAACTCCAGGATCAGAACTCAGGCAACCTGATTTTCAAGATCCCATGGTCAACATTTAAGTGTATGCTGTTATATTTGTGCTAGTAATAACATCATTATAAAATGTTGCCTTTGTCTACATTGAAATGATAACAGTACTTGTTCTCTGAGCATCAGAAGAACAAATTGCATCTCTATAGTGAGTGACATTGCACTACCCTCTCCCAGCCTTTCTTGATCAATGCCTACATCTGACCCAGGAAGGTGAGGGGTGAAGACTGAAAGGCAAGGGCTTGGGTTCTTGTCCTTAGCCCTAGAAGAGCTCTAACTACAATAGTTTCAGTTAGGATTAAAATTGCTTTGTAAAGAGCAAATGGTGGGGCCCTGGAGTAAACCAGCAGTTGGTCTGGATTGTGTTCCACCACTTAGGGTAAGTGCTCTACCCGCCTTGTGCTTCCATGGTTTTGTCTGTGAGATGGAGTCAGAACTTCACCCTGCTATCTATCTGACTGAGCTTGCTATGAGGAGTACGTGAAAGCTACCTTTTAGAAAACTTTGGCTATTTGCTGCCTGGTTAGTGTTAACTCAGGTTCTCTCAAAAGCCTTAGTCAAGAACCTGAATGCTGTAAGCTTATCTGGAAAGTAACTTCCAAGAAGTGCATGTGCATGTATGTATGTGTGTGCACGCATGTGTGTGCACGTGTGCGTGTGCGTGTGTGCATGTGTGTGCGTGTGTGTGTGTGTGTGTAGATTTTCAAAGAGTGAGGCAGGGAAGGAGGAAAAAGTAACACAGTATGTGTCACTGCTATGGTTATGGAGCTTCGTACTGTACAAAATCCTCCTATAAAGTGTTCAACTTTCCATCCAAAGTTTGGAGTGAGTCAGGGGCATTTATAAAATCCATGCTCATATTTCTATAGTCTCCCCTAGTCCATGTGCAAAGTCCCCTACCTATGGCAATTCTGGCTGTACTTTTATTTCCAAGAGGATCCTGAAACAGATGGTAGAAAGAGATGCGGCATATTATTGAGGCAGGACACTTACATGAAACTGTTCTCCACAGCCAAGAGGTAGAGGGAGGTGAGGGCACCTGTATGGCATCTGCCACCAATACAGAGCTCTCACATTTGGAATATTATAAATGCTTGGTAACAGATAGATATTACTCTGTTTCTTTGACTTTTATTTTTTATTTGCCTCCAGGGCAAAGCCATTGTCTTGTCTTTGTTCTTCCTTTTCCTTCTTTCCTCCTCCCTCCTCTTTTTTCTTCCTTCTCCCTTCCTTCCTTCCCATCGTCTTGTGTCTCTTCCTTCTTCTCTTCCTCTTCAGCTTCATTCTTCTCTTCTTCTTCATCCTCTCTTATACTCTTTTTTTTTTTGCCAGTCGTGGGGCCCGAACTCTGGGCCTGGGTACTGTCCCTCAGCTCTTCAGCTCAAGGCTAGTGCTCTACCACTTGAGCCACAGCACCACTTCCAGCTTTTTTCTGCTTATGTGGTGCTGAGGAATCGAACCCAAGGCCTCATGCATGCAAGGCAAGCACTCTACCACTGAGCCACCTTCCCAGCCCCATCTCTCTTATACTCTTCCTCCTTTCCTCCCTCCCTTCCTCCCTCCCTCCCTCCCTCCCTCCCTCTCTTCCTTCCTTCCTTCCTTCCTTCCTTCCTTCCTTCCTTCCTTCCTTCCTTCCTTCCTTCCTCCCTTCCTTTTTCCTCTCTGTCTGTCTGTTCTCTCTCTCTCTCTCTCTCTCTCTCTCTCTCAGCATTATGGAGGTTAACCTTAGGGCCTCACACTTGCTAGGCAAGTGCTCTACCAGTTGAGCCATGATCCTAGTCATCCTTCGTTTCCCCTTTTTTCTCTTCTTTCTTTCCCTCTCCCTTTCCATTCCTTATCTTCCTCTTTTGTCTGGCAGCTAATATTTATGTAGCAATTTATATATGCTAATCCACTCATTCTTCATAATTAACTCATAGCAAGCAGAAGATACAGACCTGACCCTTCTGATGGTCAGCTACTAGATCTCCAGTTTTGAGGAGATACACAATAGCACACAATTCTAGAATATAGTAGACAATAAATGGTGTTGATAATATTAGAAGAACAGAAGGTAAAATAATTAGGAAATGATGAATTTTCAGTATGATTACTTTTGTCTTTAAGACAATTTATTTACATTTCTAAAGAAGTACAGCTGGTTGTCATGAGCCAGCCTTCACACACCATCGCAAAGGGCCAGGGGATGTGAGCCCCAGGTTCTGCCTGTGGCTATGGCTGTTGCTATGTTTACAAGGTTAAGCTGGGAGTCAGGGAAATAACCCCAATACCCATCCTCTGTAGACTGGCATCCAACCCAGTGGATGACGCAGGCTTGCTGTCCTTTGCCACATATTCCTGGCTCACACCGGTGATGCAGAGAAGCTACAAGAGCACACTCACTGTGGATACCCTGCCCCCACTGTCACCTTATGACTCGTCTGACACCAATGCCAAAAGGTACGGGCTTCACTTGGTTACCTGGGGAGGCAAACCCACCTTAGTAAGGGGTCCAGTCATGTGGAAATTGGTCCTTTTTGATGGCTGCTACCTAAGTGTCAGTGGGGCTCTTTGCCTTCTCAGCTCCACTCTGGGGAGGTGAAGTCTGGGATTAGATGGTGAAGAGAGAGGGTTGGGGGGAGATGCAGCCTGAGGCTCAGGCTGTTATATAATGTTACATGAACGTTACTTGCTTGGCCTGGTGACAGATGGATCTTACCCACACTGTTGCGGGCAGCTCTAGCTGTCTTCTCTTCTTCTGTTTAAGAATGGTTACTGCTTAGCACTGGTAGCTTATATTTGTAATCCTAGCTACTCATAATCTAAGGAGTATGGTTAGCAAAAAGCCAGAAGTGGAGCTATGGCTCACGTGGTAGAGTTCCAGCCTTGAGTAAAAAAAAACAAACAAGAATGAGAGGTCTTGGGCTGGAAAGGTGGCTCAGTGGTAGAGTGCTTGCCTTGCATGCATGAGGCCCTGGGTTCGATTCCTCAGCACCACGTAAGCAGAAAAAGCCGGGAGTGGCGCTGTGGCTCAAGTGGTAGAGTGCTAGCCTTGAGCTGAAGAGCTGAGGGACAGCACCCAGCCCAGAGTTCAGGCCCCACGACCGACCAAAAAAAAAAAAAAAAAAGAACGAGAGGTCTTGAAGAATAAGAGATCCCCAGTGCTACTACTACTACTACCACACACACACATAAACACACACACACACACACACACACACACACACACACACCCAAAAGAATGGTTATTGGACTTCTGTACTACAAAATATATTTAGGTTGAATAGAAACTGACCATGTTTGCTGATTTTAACTAGTTAAAATGCAAATGTCATTGGTCCAATTGAATCCATTATAATAATATCAAAGCAACATAATTTGAATAGTGGAAGTATTTGTACCATATTTCTATTCTATTACCCAGATTTAAATACTGTTAACATATTGATGTGGTCCTGTTTGGAAATTCTTTTTTTTTTCCTGCCAGTTTTGGGGCTTGAACATAGAGCCTGGGCACTGTCCCTGAGCTTCTTTTTCTTAAGACTAATGCTCTAACACTTGAGCCACAGTGCCACTTCTGTTTTTTTCTGTGTATGTGGTACTGAGGAATCAAACCCAGGGAGGGCTTCATGTATGTTAGGCAAGCATTCTACCACTAAGGCACATTCCTAGCCCTTGTTTGGAATTTTCCTACTTTGATTAAACACACCTTCCCTGCTGTCTTCTGTAGAAAAAGGCCCATTTTTCTGCTTATCTGTACTTTTCACATTTAAAGATTTTTTTAAAAAAAATCTACAGTTGTCAATCATTTTGCTCTTTTTAGTTAAAGTTTATAAAGACTTGTCCATGTCTACACAAAGATATTAACTCCTTTAGTTCTAATAGCAGCACTAAACACTGTGGTACTGATGATCCAGAACATCTTAAACAAGGGGTAAATTCTGAAAGCCCCTGTATTCATTTCTTCTGGAAGTTGCCCTACCTTGGACACATGAGGTAAGTTTATGGAACAGCCAAGAGCTAAATACTAGAGGGCTGGGAGTATTAGTTGTAGCTTTCCAATTACTTCTGGATTATATAGAATTTAGAATCAAAATTATTTAGAGTTTTTTAGAAGACAAAATAGAGATTCTAGAGTCTGCTTTTTTTCTTTAAATTGTTAAATAGAGATTTTAGAATCTTTAAAGAAATTGTTGCTGGTGTCAGTGCTTATAATCTATAGCCTGGAGAAACATTAAGAGTTATGTGCTGGACCAATAGCTGAGGATTACCAGATTTTCCTTCTAACTCTTGCCAGTATTATTCCATCTGTGGTTATTGTTTTCTTTCAAACCCAACACAAATTTAGGTCTTCTTCTCACCTGTGATAGTCTCTGTTCCTAGGTGATTCTACCCACTCCAAGGGCTCAAAGAGCAAACATGTGCTACGCAATGAGATGCCATTTCCAGCCCAGGTCTATCTTCCAGATTCTGAGTCTGCATACCCAGCAAAATCCAGATAGTAACACCTGGATGCCTCATATACATTTATGTCTAGAGCTGTTATTGTCTGTGTGCAAACGGGCGTGCACTGGGGATCAAACCCAGGGCCTCAGGCATGCTAGGCAAACACTGAAACATGTAGTCTCAGACTGACAATTCTCTCCTCTTTTTCTTTTGTCTGTCTCTTTGCATAGTTAGTCAAGCCCCAAAACTTCAATTCCTCCTCCTCCTTCGTTCCCACAACTAATCCATTGGCAAGTCTTGTCATTGCTCCTGCCAACCTGTCTTTGAAACCTTATCTGCCACCACTGCTATCTCTTACCTGGAGGCCAACAACTTCTCACTGTTGCCGGTTGTTCCCTCATACTCCACCATGTCACAAGGCAAAGGGATCTTTCAGATATGTGAAATGATCTTGTCATAGGGGCTTAAAACCCATAATGGTTTCCTTTGATTTGGAATGAAATCTGTGCTTCCTCCTAAGGCCCTATAAGATTTGACCTGGTCTTTTAGTGTCTTTTCACCCTCTTTACACAAACACTGTTCTTTTTTTAAACTTTTTTAAATGGACAGTCTTTTTTGAGTGTGTGCTGGTACTGAGGCTTGAACTCAGGTTTTTTTGGAAGCCTGGCACTCTACCACATGAGCCATACCTTTCAGCCTTTTACTGATTAGTTGTACATAAGAGTCTTAGATTTATCTGCCTGTGCTGGCTTTGAACCCCGATCCTCATATCTTAACTTCCTGAGTAGCTAGAACTGCATGCATGAGCAACCAGCCCCTGGTATGGACAGCCTTCTTTACCCATGGAAAAGACCTGTTAGAGCTGATGTTGATGCCAATAGGCAGAGGAAAGAAAGGTCTGGAAAGCGTCTCAGCACCATATATTCAGATTCATACCAGTTTGTGCCTAGGCAATGCTGCCTCAGCTCTTGGACAAGGACTGTGTCATACACGCTTGCAAGCTTCAAACAGTAGGCCCTCCTTGTTTTCTTCCTTTCTTTCACTGCAGATTTCGAGTCCTTTGGGATGAGGAGATAGAAAAGGTGGGTGCTGAGAAGGCCTCTCTGTGCCGAGTGGCCTGGAAATTCCAGAGGACACGTGTGCTGATGGATGTCGTAGCCAATATCCTCTGCATCGTCATGGCAGCCCTTGGGCCAGTGAGTAGGGATGGCCCCCTCTCCTGCCTTTCCTCTAGGTCCCCAGCTGTGCAAAATGTGCCATTAGCTACTTTCTCTACGAGCTATTGGGTTTAGTGCATTGTCATTATCTTTGTGCTCCTGGTGCGGGGGGTGAATTTTCATAAAATGAATCCTTGTCAGGCACAGCAGCAGCTACTGAAATTAATTAAAAAGTTGGCCTCAGAAAAGTCAGCTTGCTGACATTATTCAAGGCCTCTTATGCCAACTTCCCCTTCAGCGGCCCTCTTCTCTCTCTCTCTGTGTTGTGCTATTTTACAGACAGTTCTCATTCACCAGATCCTCAAGTACACTGAGAGTAACTCTGGGAAAATCTGGGTTGGCATCAGTCTGTGCCTAGCCCTTTTTGCCACTGAGTTTACCAAAGTCCTCTTTTGGGCGCTTGCCTGGGCCATAAATTACCGCACAGCCATCCGGTTGAAGGTGGCCCTCTCCACTTTGGTTTTCGAAAACCTGGTGTCCTTCAAGACATTGGCACACATCTCTGCTGGAGAGGTAAGCTGGTCCAGAAGGAATTTAACATTTGGAACTCAATCCTGGTGTTCTGAATATGTGAAATGTATTTCCTGGGTGGAGTACCTGCCTTCCTTTGCTTGTCTGTGTCCTGTCTATCCTGTCCCATCTCTCTGCTAAGGAGGTAGGTGATGGGGACTTGAAACTACAGAGACAGTCAGAGCCTGGGAGACTTTAGAACAGCTTCCTGATTCCAGTTGGGATGGAGCTCAGGGGTGATTTTATCCAATCCCTTTGTCAATGAACAGGGGAGCAGCACAGAACACACTGTAGGTATTTATAAAACTGACTGACTAGCTGAGCATGGTGGCACTTGCTTGAAGTTCCAACATTTATGAGGCTGAGGCAGGAGGATGTTAAGTTTGGGGCCAACCTGGGCTACATTGTGAGATCATGGTTGTTTTTTTTGTTGTTGTTTTTTTTTTTTTGTTGTTGTTTTTAAGTCAATTGATGAATCCAGTAATTCCAGTTGTATAACATTTGGGTTTCAAAGCCATCAGCAAAAGCATGCTTGTTATATTTCAGAATTGACATTTTCTTTTCTTTCTTTCTTTTTTTTTTTGGGTCCGGTCATGGAGTCCGGTCTGGGCCTGGGCGCTGTCCCTCAGCTCTTCAGCTCAAGGCTAGTGCTCTACCACTTGAGCCACAGCGCCACTTCCGGCTTTTTTCTTTTTGCTTATGTGGTGTTGAGGAATGGAACCCAGGGCCTCAGGCATGCAAGGCAAGCACTCTACCACTGAGCCACCTTCCCAGCTCCCAGAATTGACATTTTCTTGTGCCCTTAATCCTTAGCAATAAAACCCTTGTCACTTAAGAGAGTTTCCTAATTGAGGGAACCCTAGGTGGTGTGGGGTAAGAGAAAGGACTTGTTTTTCTCTTGTAGTTTCTCTTTCATGTGTTCAGAGCATCCCATATTGTGATTGGTTTCCGCCTATACCAGAGAGCCCCAGTTTACTGGATTAAACAATAGACCAAAGACGCATTTACTTTCATTCTACTTATCAGGAGGCTGGAAGTGGATACACAGGGCTGGTGGGGGGCTTTAAGGTCCTCTTATTTCTTTTTTAAAAAAATTTTTATTTTTTATTGTGAAAATACTGTAAAGAGGGGTTACAATTAGATGGGCAAGATAATGAGTACATTTTTTATCAAGCATTGTAGCCTCCTCCTTTGTTTCCCCTTCCCATCCCTTCCCAGCCTCCCCCGCCCCCCCCCACCCAATTCTCCCTCTCCCCCACCAAAGTTGTAAAGCTCGTTTTCAGCATAACGACTTGTACATCTCATTGTTGCAATGGATCCACCTGTATCCTTATTTAAACGACTTGTTTTTCCCCTTCCCCCCACAAATTATACCGACATCAAATACAGTGAAAGCAGGGGTTATACTGTGGGGGAGGTCCTCCTGTTTCTTTGTCACTCTCCTAGCACATGGCTCTTCTATAGGCTCAGGATGGGTATTAGAGATCCCAATCTCATTTCAAAAAGTAAGTAGAAGGAAAAATTGAAAAACAAAAGAGACCTGTCTTCTATGCTCAACTGACTCCTTCTAAGAATTTCTCCGGGCTGGGCAGCTGGTGGCTCATATCTGTAATCCTAGCTACTCAGGAGGCTGAGATCTGATGATCTCAGTTTAAAGCCAGCCCGGGCAGCAAAGTCTGTGAGACTCTTATTTCCAAATAACCACCAGAAAACCAGAAGTGGTAGGCACTGTGGCTCAAGTGGTAGAGCACTCGACTTAAGCTAAAGAGTTCAGGGACAGTGCCCAGGCCCAGAGTTCAAGCCCCACGATGGACCAAAAACAAAAAAAAAATTCTCCCTTTATCCCCTTCCCTATTCTGACTTATATGGGCATGTGGTCACACTCCTTCCACAATGGTTGCTGGGAGATGGAGTCTTTTAGTTGCTGAGTTGTATAAATACAGAAGAGCAGGATATAAAAAGAATAGATAACAGCACATTTCTGGCATGTTTCTAGATAGATCTATTACTTTAAGTCTTCCTTCTTTGGGATTCTTAGTCCTAAGGAACTGGTCTCCCCAAAGTCATGCCAGAATGGGATACTGACAATGTTGGGGCTGGAGGCATGGCTCAAGTGGCAAAGAACCTGCTAAGTTAAGTGCAAGGCCCTAAGTTCAAACCCTAGTACCACTACCACCAAAAACAAACAAAACAAAACAAAACTCACATTGGTCCTTTGATTGATCCTTCTCCCTCAGTCATTTAGAAAAACTTTGGTTGAGAAAAATTGGAGTGATTTTTCTCAATGGAGCCTGTGTGCTTTTTTTCCAGGTGCTCAACGTACTATCAAGTGATAGCTACTCCTTGTTTGAAGCCGCCTTATTTTGTCCCTTGCCAGCCACCATCCCCATCCT
This sequence comes from Dipodomys spectabilis, assembly GCF_019054845.1. Taxonomy (NCBI): domain Eukaryota; kingdom Metazoa; phylum Chordata; class Mammalia; order Rodentia; family Heteromyidae; genus Dipodomys; species Dipodomys spectabilis. Next base: position 102,812 of record NW_024870842.1, on the reverse strand, counting down.
AATGATCGTTTGTGCAGTGTATGCCTTTTTCATTTTGGGACCCACAGCTTTCATTGGGATATCTGTGTATCTCATATTCATCCCAATCCAGGTAAGGACAGTCCTGTACACTTGTATTAAGTAAGACAGAAGGCTGCATTCTGGGGTGTGTACCTGGCACTCACAAGTGTGCTTTCTTCTGCCAGCACAGTGGTGTGTGTGTGTGTGTGTGTGTGTGTGTGTGTGTGTGTGTACTACAGCTGGAACTCAGGGCCAGGCTGATGTCTCCTAGCTTTTTCACTCAGGGCTGGCATTCTACTACTTGAGCCACGGTGCTACTTGTGATTCTTTGTAGTTATTTGGAGATAAGACACTCTTGGGTTTGTCTGTTCGGGCTGGCTTTGAACCATGATTCTAAGATCTCAGCCTTCTCAGTAGCTAGAATGATAGGTGTAAGCTGCCAGAACCCTGCCATTATTTTATTTCGTTTTTAGAACTTGAACACTCTGGGGAAAGGAGCATGTGTCCTCAGTTTGCTGAAGTCCTTGACACCTCTTGACATCCTGGTATTTGGTCATATCACCTGCCTGATTGCCAGCAGGTTCCCTTAGGCCAAGGGACACACTTATCTAATGATCTCAGTCAACTTCCTTTAGAACTTTTCTTGGCACTTAGGCTCTAATTCCTGGATTTTTAGGCCAACTGCAACTCAGCAGTTCTCCCTGAACACAGCATTTGTACCTTGATTTCAGATGTTTATGGCTAAGCTCAATTCAACTTTCCGAAGATCAGCAATTTCTGTGACAGACAAGCGAGTTCAGACAATGAATGAGTTTCTAACCTGCATCAAACTGATTAAAATGTACGCCTGGGAGAAATCATTTACAAACACCATTCAAGGTAGGAGGGGAAGCTGCTTAAAGAATCACTTACTCTGTAGAATGTGCTCTTCTAAGGGGTCCTTAGGGTTTGCAGGTTGTGTAGGGAGCTGATGGGGACCCTTTGGGTTGCACTGCAAGTCAAAGGATTCTTTCAAGGATAGTGGAGAGTTTATAATAGACCCAGACATCTGATGTACTCCAAAGTAAGAAATATATGTCTTTGTCTTCACTGGAATGCTAATCTGCTAACAAACTAGAGCAGTAAAAGAGCAATCTCAAGCTATTTCTTTGACTTAGGGAAGGCCTCTCTCCTTCCTTCTTTGTCTGTTTGTTTTTCTCTCTCTCTCTCTCTCTCTCACACACACACACACACATACTACACATGAACTTCTTGCCTGCAATAGCTTACTAGTGTTTGACCCACTGTCTATTCCTTGGGAGATACAAGCATATACATGAAGTTTTAAAAAGATGATAGGAAAACTGTACAATCAAATGGAAATGCAAATCATGATTGCAGGGACAGTGCCATGATTACTGGCATGGGTCCAGGTTGACTGATTACTGATCTGGATCATGGTTATAGTTGACTCTGGACTTAGAATTACAAGTTTGTACAATATGCAATTGGAATGAAACGTTGAGTCTATACTTCAGAAAATGGCTTTAGAAAGCTTACTACTGCTGTGCATGGTGGTGAACTTTCTGTCATCTCAGCTCTCAGGGGGCTGAGTAGGAGAATCATGAATTCAAGGACATCCAGAGCTACATAGTGAGTCCGTGTCCCCCAAACAGAAAAGGAAAGATAAAAGAAAACGTGTTTCTAAGCTTGGTGAAGGAAATGACATGGCTGGCACACCAGAAGTCCTGGGGGACTTTCTTAAGGATCCAGAAACACTTCTGCACTTCTAAACATACTTCATTATAATTTGACTTAATATAATTCAATTTGACTTAATTCACATCAACCCAACTCTATGTAATTCAAATTAGTCTAATTCAGTAAATATATGCCAAATTCCTATGTACAAGACCATGGGAGCTATGATTAGGACAAATTTTTTGCTTTTAAGATAAAAGGAAGATGAGATAATTAAGCTCAAAAGAGCCCTAGGTGTCTTGTCTCTGGCAGAGTATAGCCAGAATCTACCTGCCACTCTGTTCCATACACACTTCAACCAAAGCCTATCTCCTCTCATGGATTACTCAAGAATCAACAGATACTCATTTCCCCCCTCTTCTTTCTAACTCATTATTTAAAACAAAGTTGAAGATAGCTCAACAAAAGATAGCTCACAAAAGAAGGGGTCTCCCTGAAGTCTGGCTGTCTGTTCTTCACATCTCATATCTTCTGCCCATTTCTGTCATTCACTGTCATTGCTTGGCCCCTGTAGGCCTCTGGACTTATGACTGACCCATGCGGTAACAGGGCTAGAAGGGGCCTTGGAAGACATAGAGCAGGCACACATTCACATCAAGCTGCGAGTCTGCACTGAGTTTGTGCCCAGGCATTTCTGAATTTTACCATTTCAGCTTCACCACAGGAACCATTAATCACCATTTGGAGAAGGATAAGGCCTGTTAACACATTTCCTAATACTAATGCTGTCACACAAAGTAAAACCACATCAGAACTGTTTTCTATTTCACAGATATAAGAAAGAGGGAAAGAAAAATCCTGGAAAAAGCTGGCTATGTCCAAAGTGGAAACTCAGCCCTGGCCCCCATTGTGTCCACCATTGCCATCGTGTCAACTTTCACCTGCCATGTCCTCCTGAAGCGCAAGCTCACTGCCCCTGTGGTAAGGACCAGCTCTAGATCTGGCTGTATTGGCATCCTGTCCCTAGCCAGGTGGGACATCTGACTTTCCCACCTCTGTCCACTCTGGTATCAAAACTCCCAACCAGACAGTGCCAGAGTCCGCCTGCTTTCAATTAGTTCTTGGAATGACAAGGAGTGCAGGAGAACCTGCCCATTGTTCTTCTCTGGGCCCTGGTAGAGTCAAGGTGGCATGGAGTAGCACACCACTATTTTATACTTGTGGAAGAACACTGAAATCAACAGAGTACTTGGCTCTTTTCTTCATATACTGTATACTATGATTCAGAGAGTTTGAGGTCATTCCCTTAGTTCCTACTGAGGGAATTGGAGGTCAAAGAGGCATAAGTGGGTTCAGAGTTCTCCCCTTCCCAGATTGGGAGCCTCGTCTGCTTTGTTTAAATCCCAACTTGTGGACCATGACTTGTGGCAAATTGTTGACCTCATGTGGCCTTGGTTTAATGTCTGCAAACCTTGTCAGCAGAGTTGTGAGGAAGCATGAATTGTTTCAAGGAACAGCACATGGGCATCCTGGCCCTCAATTGCTGTGTCAGTGGTCTTAGCCAGCCAGGCAAAGGAAGGATGGGAGCTCAGAGGGGAATTGGGAGAAATGTTGAGAAGTAGATGCTTTTCCAAGACAAATGATGAGCTGAAGTGGATGGGCATTGACTTAACTAAATAAAGTAAAACCCTAGCTAAGATGTTAACTAGATGTCTTCAGGACAAGTAGTTGAAGCAGTCAACAAGGGAGGGAGGGAGAAGAGGAAAGAAGTGTGTGTGTGTGTGTGTGAGAGAGAGAGAGAGAGAGAGAGAGTCAGAGACAGAGGCAGAAACAGAGACAGAGACAGAAAGAAGCAGACAGGCAGGCATACAGAGACAAACAGGCAGGCAGGCAGGCAGGCAGATTGGCAGGTAGACAGTTTGTCTTCACGGAGACTCTTTTCTCACCTCCTGAGCAGGCTCAGTAAGAAGACCCCCCCCCCCCCCCCCCCCCAGTGCAGACAAGACGTGGTTTGGGGGAAAGGACTCTGCAGTTGAACTAAGTTTTTTGGTTTTTTTTGGGTCTGGTCGTGGGGCCTGAACTCTGGGCCTGGGCGCTGTCCCTCAGCTCTTCAGCTCAAGGCTAGCGCTCTACCACTTGAGCCACAGCGCCACTTCCGGCTTTTTTTTTCTTTTTGCTTATGTGGTGCTGAGGAATCGAACCCAGGGCCTCATGCATGCAAGGCAAGAGCTCTACCACTGAGCCACCTTCCCAGCCCCTTGAACAAAGTTTTTATATCAGGCATGGAAAGCAGGGAATAGAGGCCAAACTCTAGAAGAAAGGGAGCTGAAGTCTACTTCAGCAACTAGTAGGGTGAACAGGTCTGTCCAGGGAGCCACCTACTCTGGTCCTGGGATTTTGCATGTCTACAAACGAAGGCGGTAACCCCAAAGGCTCAGATTCCTTGAAAGAACCAAGGGCACAGAATGACTGGGGACAGTCTGCAGAAGGGTGTGAATGATAATGTGGTTAGGGAGGGATGTCTTCAAATGTGTTCAGAGAGGAGCCTGCCTTGCACCTCCCTTCTTCATCTAGATTCCAGTGGCTATATTTCCCATCATGCCTTGAAAATCGAAAATCAAAATAGATTAAGATGCCACTGTCTGAATTTTCCAACCAGTGGTTTCTGAGCCATGCAATGAAAACATGTTCCTCTGTGAATCCCAACTGTGCCTCCGATGCTAATGTTACAGCATGGTTTAGTTTGGAGGCTGCTCATCATGCTGACCCCTCACTTCTCTCTCTTGTCCTTCAGGCATTTAGTGTGATTGCCATGTTTAATGTAATGAAGTTTTCAATTGCGATTTTGCCTTTCTCGGTCAAAGCAGCAGCTGAAGCCAAAGTCTCTCTAAAGAGAATGAAGGTATAACTAACATTGGGTGAGTAGGGAAGAGAGATCTTGTTTCTGGGTGGGAAAGTGCCCAGAAATAGGGGTGCTGTACAGATCCAGTGGAGGGCTGGGTCACTTGTGGGGCTGACATTGCACAAAGATGTCCATTCAGAGTAGGAAAAGTAAGTGTATACCAAGATAGACCAGTGAGAGCTTTGCAGGCAGCCTGCCCTTGTAGAGACAAGATAGTCTCTCTGGCCGATGAGTCTCTTTGTTTTTATTTTTATCTTCAAATGGTTGTGCAGGGGGTTCAATTTAGCTCTATTTATGTACATAGTTCATCTTTTGGAGCTGTACTTGGGCTTGAACTCAGGGCCTCAAGTTCTCACTTGACATTTTCCACTCAAACTTGGCACACTACTACTTGAGCCATACTTCCAATTCTAGCATTTTGCTGATTAATTGGAGATAAGAATTAGTCGGATTTGTCTATCCAGGCTGGCTTTGAACAGTGATCCTCAGATCTCAGCCTCCTGAGTAGCTAGGATTACAGGCATGCGTGTATTTTGATCAGTCATACCTTGCATCATCCTCTCCCTCTGCCATTTCCTCCATCAGTCAAATCAAGTTTCCAACTTCCTTTGTCCCTTATGCACATTTAAGCATTATGACTGTATTCCTCCACCATTCCACTTTCCATTTCTCTGTTTCCTCCTCCCATTAACTGCATCCCCGATTCAAGACACATTACAGTTCCCTCATAATCATTTTGCTAATTGGCTTTAATTGTTCAAAGTGTTTACATCTTGGAGTTTCAAGGCATATACTGTACTTCAGTCTACTTGATTAAGAATATATGCATATGTTTATATATATGCTGTATATTTGCATAAAAGATTATATTTGGGTCTAAGATCCACATATGAGAAGAAACAGGAGCCCTTTGTATTTTGGGGCCTGACAACCCACGAATCCAGCAGTGGTGGTACCCCTCTTTACCTCCTGGCAACCTTGTCCTCAGTTTTAACAGGCACTGATGTAAGATGTTGGATTAGAAGGTGCTCTGTTACCACTTTTGGAACAAAACACATCAGCACTGTCACATTCATTATTTATGTTGTGATTGCAGAAAAAATAGAAATGTCTCTCAGATTAGAGAAAGGATATTTTTCTTGAACCCTCGACCTTTGTTCTCTCCTGACTGCTGCCACCTGTATTCAGGGCCTCCATCATTTTGCAGCTGAACTATCACAGTGACTTACACACCAGTCCTCCTTTACTAACACCGCCCTTCTCAAATCCATATTACATCCAGCCCATAGAGAGCCTTAGAATATTGCTCCAGTCACTGATACTTACTTGCTCTAAATCCTGACCCCATGTCTTCTTCCCCTTCTCTTGGACTGAACACAAGCTCTCAGTTTCTTCTCTACTTTTTTTTTTATTCCACCTCTTTCCTCATTGATTTCTGCAATTTGGTAATCCTGAATAACTTAATTTCCTGCCCTCACCCACATTTCCAACAAGTCATATGTTTTGCATGGCTCCTTGTCAGCCTGTGCTGTACCTTCTGCTTAAACATCCTCAACCTCTCTCTCCTCCTTCATCTTTGCTTGTATAGCATCTGTACTGATTGACCTCAGGCAACAAGTACATGAACCAAGCTGAGGAGTTAGGATTCCCTTCTCTAGCAGTCATAGTGTCACAGTGTGAGGACTCAATGTATCTTGTTCTAGGAAGGTTCCAGCTTCTTCCAGACCAACCTCTTCAGGAACAGAAATTATGCCTTACTTATAATTGACATTTCTGGTGTTTACCCCATAACCTGGTATATGGTAGCTACTTGGCAAATGTTTTGAGGTGAGCTGAATGGGAGCCTGGAGGAGGACATAGGAGAGACTGAGCTCATGCCCTTAGTTTTTTGTGTACCAACATTGAGCTGTGAAGGTCATCACCCAAAGGCTAGCCAAGGCCAACTGTCTTGTGCATGAGGCCTTAGAGTTAAAGAGGCATCTGTGGTCCATAGTATGAGGTAGTGGACTATTTTGTGCTGCAATCCCTACATCTCAGGGTGGAAGAGCTTTTGAATTGTCCTGGATATCCTACTTAGCATTGTCAAGAATTTAATGTGGAGTCATTGGAAGATAGATTGGGGGGATTCTTGAAAATGGATGATGTCTGCCCATTTAATTTTGTCTTTTTAATCTTAGAAAATTCTCATAGCTAAAAGTCCCCCATCTTACATCACTCAACCAGAAGATCCAGATACTATGTTGTTTTTGGCAAATGCCACCTTGACATGGGAACAAGAAGCCTGCATGAAAGATGATCCAAGGAAAGTGAAGAAACAGACAAGGCAATTTTTCAAGAAACCGAGGCCAGACATATACAGTGAGCCGAGTCCATCTGCCCAGGAAGTTTCCAGCACAGAGGAGCAAAGTGGCAGCCCTAAATCAGTTCTGCACAACATAAACTTTGTGGTGAGAAAGGTGGGTGTAGTTGTCACTTCATAGGACTGTAATAAAATACCCGAGGCAACTTATAAAGAGAATAGATTTATTTTGACACAGTTCTGAAGGTTCTAGTCCAGTAGGGTTGCTTCATGACAAAATCTCTACTGAGAGCTCAATCTCTAGCTACAGCACAGTGGTCTCTAGCTACAGCACGGTGGGAGGTGTGTAGAAGAGAAGGTCACTTAGTCTGTGTGCCAGGAAGCAGAGAAAGAAGAGATCATGGTCCATAAGGACCCATAAGATCTTGACTCCTGAAAGTCATCTTCACTTCTTGTGAAGTGAAGTTTGATCCTGAGGATCAAACCTCTAACAACACGGGGCATTAAGCATCTAAACTACAAGTGATGGTTGTGGATCTGAAGGTATGACCTCCATTCTTACCCTTGTCCTACATGTTTATGGACTTCTTATGCCTCATAAAATTTAGTTTGAGCTGGATGGAAGCCAGGGTGGACTATCTCTAGCCAGGTTCTCTATCCCTTTATCCCTAATTTAAAAATTATTTATATATGTGAACACTGGAGATGTTTTCCTCAAGCTTTGAGAACATAATTCCATGTTAGTACTGCTTTTCCAATGCCTTCTTTGGAACCAGTTTCTTTTTTTTAAATTTTAATTATTTTCAATTATACAAAGTAGTTTCTATTTAACATGATAATTTATGTGTATGATACATATTTATAAAATTTTATTGTAGAGGTGATGTACAGAGAGGTAACAGTTCCGTGATTTAGGTAATGAGTACATTTTCTTTTGAACAGTATCATCCTCTCCCTCATTTTCTTCCAGCTTTTCCCCTCCTGACTTCCCTTCCCCCAAAGTTGTATAGTTCATTTCCAACATAGTGTCTAGTGGATTTCTCTGCTGAATTGGTTCATCCTTTGTCCCACCATTTCTGTGTTTCCCTTTCCCTTTCCCTTTCCCAAATCAGCTAAACTTACATACAAGACAAAGAGTACAGAAATTGAAATCAGCGACAGAAGGGAATAAACCAAAGGAAAAAAAGGAAAGAAGAAGAAGAAAAAAGAATTGCACAATATAATATAAAATCCCTTACTTCCATTTCTTGGAGTTCATTTTATATAAAGTCATGCACATAGCTATTGAGCCCTTGTGATCCTCTCCTAAGAATATCCTCCTTTGTTCTTACTGTGTAAATGTTTAGATTGCTGTTTAATTCATCATGCCTAGGTATAATTATTTGTCTTTCACTGACCATGGGTTTACTTGAAGATAGGGTACAATGCATTTTAATTAGTGTTACCCCTCCATCATTCCTTCATCTCCCATCCTGTCCCATCCATCTCCTAAAGTTTTCTAATTCCATTTCCATGTGCATACATTGAATATTATCACTGTATTTTCCCACCAGACTTCTCTCCATTTGTCCATCTCCCTCTTCTTAGTTCTTACCCACTCCAGGCAAGGCATGTTTCAGCTTTTAGATAATCATTTTGTTAAACTATCTGTAAATTGTTCAAAGGGGTTACACCATGAAAATCCACCTGCATATACTATAATCATATTTAGTCAATTTGATTGTATGTATGTATATATGTATGTATGTATGTATGTATGCATGCATGCATGCATGCATATGGCCCAGTATGTGTTTTCATGTATGTTTTTATTTGTTTATTTTTTGGACAGTAGTGGGGCCTGAACTCTGGGCCTGGGTTCTGCCCTTCAGCTCTTCAGCTTAAGGCTAGCACTCTACTACTTGAGCCAAAGTGCCACTTCCAGCTTTTTCTGCTTAGGTGGTGCTGAAGAATCGAACCCAGGGGCTCATGTATGCAAAGCAAGCACTCTACCACTGAGCCATCTTCCTAGCCCCTCATGTATGTTTATGTTTTAAGTTTAATATCCACATATGACAGACAATTCGCACACTTTGTTTCTGTGAGTCTGATTCACTCCATTCAACATGCTACTTTCCCAGTCAATCTTTTTTTTTCTTGCAAATGACATATTATTCTTTCTGATAGATGTGAAGAATTTCATTCTATCTATCTATCTATCTATCTATCTATCTATCTATCTATCTATCTATCTATCTATCTATCTATCTATCTATATCTCACATTTTCTTGAACCATTTGCTGTTGTAGGGCCCCTGAGCTATTTCCATAATTTGGCTATTGTGAATAGTGCTGTAACAAACATGTGTATGTAAGTACCTTTACTGTATCTTGTCTTGCTGTCTTTTGGATAAATGCTTGAGTGGTATCTCTGGATTGTATGGTTATTCTATTTTTAATGTTTTGAGGAAACACCCTACCAACTTCTGTAGTGGTTGCACTAATTTATATTTCCACCCACAATATATTAGTGTTCCTTTCCTCCTACATCCTTACCAGCATTTGTTGTTGTTCATATTCTTGATGGCCATTCTGGTTGGAGTGAGATGGAATCTCAATGATGTTTTAATTTACCAGAATGCTGAATCTTTCTTCATGCATTTATTGGCCATTTGTAGTTCTCTTGAGAAGTTTCTACTTAGGTCCTTTGCTCATTTTAAAACTGGGTTATTGATTCTTTGGGGGTTTAGTGATTTTGAGCTCCGTATATATTTTTGTAATTAGATCCTCATCAGACATACAGCTGGCAAAGATTTTCTCTGCTTCTTTAGGGTATCTTTTTCACTTAGTGATGATATCTTTCACTGTACAGAAGATTTTTACAATTAAATGTATGCAATCCTATTTGTCATTTGGCCAACATTGGGCCCATCTTTCCTTTAGAATTGGGAAACAGATTTTTGAGCCCCAGACATCTCTGCAGCAGTGCTCCCAAGGTGGCAACAATGATTTTGCTGTAGTGCTTAGCATTAATGGTACGCCTCTGGTCTTAATCTCCCGTCTTGTTGACTCACTTTTTCCCTGTGCAAATACTATAGAAAAAAAGATGCTTCTTGTCATGCAATAGTTTACCATGGGGATTGGTCCTTGTAGCAGCCAACAAGACTGCCTTTCATGTATTCATTGGGAACGATGTCTGATATTCAGTGGGCTGAGTGAAGTTGAGCTGAGTTCTGCTGAAAGTGACCACTTTGCCTTCTTCACACACCCCAGTGCCTCTGGTGTGCAGCATCTGATTGCTCCAACCATGCCTGCTCAGATGGTCCCGGAAAACTTCTCTCATTTGAAGGAACTTCTATATAACCCTGCAGTTTTAATACAAATGCTATTCTCAGGATGCTATCTGGAATTGTACATCAAGGACAAGTTCAGCACCATGTAAAAGAAGTGGAAGATATATATTTGAAGCCATCTAGTCCTATGGATTAATATTCCTTTGATTCCTGGTGGGCTTCTGTTCTAGTCTCAGACATTTAGCAGCTACATGGCTTTGGGTACACTGCCTAAGCTCTTCATATCTATTTTGTGACCTGTTATGCGGATTTAGTAATAAGTGTGCTTATTTCAGAAAGTGCTTGTGATAAATGATGCTAAACCCATAGTTAAGGTCAACTGCTATTAGAAATTGTTATACTTTTTCTAATAGTTATACAGATTAAGTATTGCCCTTAAATGTCCTAAATTCAGGTCTTCCATGTTTTTCCAAATATAACTCCATCATTCTTTTAGGATATCAGAGTGTGTTATTCAGAGTCATGTCTTCAACAGCAAGCCTAGAACGTGGCCAGAAGGTCCCAGTAATAATTTCTGAGTAAACAAATGAACTATCAGAATCCTGGGGAATACAGGCCTGGAGGGTTTTCTGATGGAAGAAGGAGGGGGGCTGGAGGCTTTAACCTGAACTCAAGAAATGGACAAAACTCAAGGAGTTTTAAAGAAATATATTTTTATTACTACATATTAACTATGCAAAGGGATTTAATTGCAATGTTTCTATATATGTATATAATACACTTTGATCAAATTCAACCTTGTATTACATTTTCTTATCTCTTCCTCCCCCTTTTAAAACAATTTCTGTTTTTTTTGTACCAGTACTGGGCTTGAACTCAGATCTTTTGCTCTTGCTTGGCTTCTTCAGTCAAGCCTGACACTCTACCATTTGAGCTATACTTGTACTTCCAGCTTTTTATTAGTTAATTGGAATTAAGAATCTCAGATTTATCGGCCTGGAACGGCTTTGAGCTTTGATCCTCAGATCTCTGCTTCCTGAGTGCTAGGATTACATGTGTGAGCCATTAGCATCTGGTGGTCATCATTATTCTGTTTTCATACATGTGTATGGAATACTCAGAGGAGCTACTGATAACATGTAGGTGTTGTAGATAGGTGATGAGCATTTCTGGCCAAGCTCACGATGGAAAAAAACTGTATCTGTTTCCATGTTGGGCATCTTTGCTTTAAGCAACTGCAGGGAGCAGGCCTACAAGAGAATGTTCTCAAGTGGTTCACATGCAATAGTTGCTCAAACATAGGAGTGGGAACATGTTCCACATGGGTGATTCCTCTGCCTGTAGAGGAATCTCCTTCATGGCTTACTTAAATGTCACCTTTAGCAAATGCTGTCTGTGGCCTCTGTGCCTTCGTGTGCTCTGGCCATTTTCTAACAGAAGAGTTTGCATTTGTGTCCAAGAGTTGCTTACCCTACACTCAGAGTGCTAAGACTTTGGCAGACAAGGAAACAGGCCTCAGGTGATAACGTCTCAGCTATTTATATAAAACTGTGCTCAGTTTCCCAGAGTTTCCTTATGGCATGGAGCAAATTCATTTGCCTTCTGTGAGAGCTGACTTCAAAGTCTATATTTATGGCTAATTTTCCTTTTCTGTACCATTTCCTCTCTTGTTTGGGATGTGTTCATTATTCTGAAAACAGAATAATGCATTCATGTACACCGTTGAACCAGCAGCTGTTCCTGGCAGGACTTAGTCTTCTTTGGTGGTTTTCCTGAGTCCTCATCACTTCATTGCTCCCTTACTTCATTTCTCTATGGTGAGCATTTCACATACTCCAGGTTCACCTACTTCTCTTGCTTCTTGTCTGTCCTCCCCAGCTAAAGCATAAGCTCCATAGGGAAGATGCAGAACTCACCTGCTGTGTTCCTTGCTCTTGTGTCACCACTGGTGTTCAGATCACTACCTGACACATAGCAGGTGCTCAGTAATGACTTGACAATTGAATTAACAAATCTGCAGCTGTAGTGAAATCGTGAATCCAACATGTTGAAATAGAGTAGCTGCCCAGTATTTTTAAATTGAGTCTCATTAGACTTGCTTTCCTAAAGTCTGGACACAGGACAACCCTAAGTCCATGTCTGTTTTTCCTCAGACCAGCATACAGCTGTTTCACATCAGTGCCTGTACACAGTTTCTAGAAGCCCTCTGGGCACTCTGATGTGCAGTGCAAAGGAGAGCTCTTAATTAATACTTACATCCCAGCATCTTCCCAGGTTGTGTGCATTGGGTTAGGGGAGGGTGGCAGCTGCCACCTCTTAGAACCCACAGGAGCATTTGTCCTCACTGAAAACTTGGGGGTGTGACTGTGTCTTTTCTCTACTTCTTTGGCAGGGTAAAGTGCTGGGAATCTGTGGAAATGTTGGAAGTGGGAAGAGCTCCCTCATTTCAGCTCTCCTAGGACAGGTAAGCAGTGAGTGCATTCTGGAAGATGGCACGTAAATGTGACAATGAAATGGTTCCCTTCCTCCCTAGTTTAGGGGTTTGAGGGGCCTTCGGGGGACTGTGCACATGTTTAGTAGACTTCCCAGACATTCATGCTTTTGGCAGCTCCATACCCATTGGCTAGACAAGGACCACCCTTTTTACATACCTTAGGGTTTGCATCCTGAGGCCATGTATGAAATGGGAATTGCTTCTGACTATAGATCCATCTTGGATTAAGGAAAAATGTTAAACCCATGGTTTCCCCACAACTTGGGGATTTAGGAAGGTCAGCAGGGCAGTGTGGTGGAGAACAAAGGAGCCTGGGTTTCATGGTGACTTTCTATGTGTTTCCCCTTTTCTGTGCCATTTCCTCCATGTTTGTCTCCATGTGACCCTAGTACTTGCCTCAGAATCTGCCCAGAGAAGTTGCTTCACCACACCTGACCCAGTGGAGGGTGGGTGGTTCAATGAATTAGGTTTTGTCCCTTCTCTGCTCTGGCTGGAGGGGACCTCTAGCCCCAGGGGACATGGGGAAGCCATTTACTATGCTCATGTCATGGTTTATAAGTTGTATTTAAACAAATGAGACATTTTCTGGGAAAAGCATTATGTTCTCTTCCATTTTACTGTTCCTAAAGACAAGATTGGGTGGCTGGGATTGTCTGTAGCCAGAAGAATTTGGGGTCCCTCTGAAGAAGTGAGGTTCAGTAGAACTCCACTATAATGATGTATGTGTTACTCCAATGTGAGTGACTTCTTGGGCCTCCTTTGACTGTAGAAAGAGTGGTATCTCCTCCCTGCCTACAAGTATAGGTGGGAAGTGTGGCTGGGCTGTGTCAGGTGCACCCCTGAAGCATCTATACTCTGGTATTCATTGTGTGCACCTCTGCGATGATGCTGGGGTTGGCCCAGCTCAATCCTCTACCTAAGAACATGGACCCTCTGGACCATAAGAAACACTGTCAGCAGTGACAGTGCCCCTTACTGTGGTCATCTGGAAGACAGGATGGCATAATGCCAGCTATGAAGGAGAATTGAGGCTGCCCCGACAGGCAGGACACACTCTGTACTCTGTACAGGTTGTGTCCTGCTACCGGGGCCTGGGAAGGGACGTTTGGACCCAGCCAATGTGCCTGGAGGAAAAGATCCTCTTGCAATTAGTATGCTCACAGGATGAGTCACCATAATTGGCCTGGGGTAATATGAGCAACAGCAGACCTGTGACTGGCTTGAAGGGCAGGAGGATCCCAACTATTTGTTCCCTAATGTTCACTTTCTGACCCCTCTCGGGTGCTTGACATTGAGAACTTCAGCTGGGCTTTTCAGTGGGTGCATAAGACACCTTTCTGACCCTCTGGCACCTTTGTAACCAATGCCTATGAAATAAGTGGGTGGCAGGAGACCACAGGTACTGGGCCTTGAGTGTGGCTACTGAGCCTTTTTTTGTATTGTTCTAGATGCAGTTACAGAGAGGAGTAGTGGCCGTCAATGGCTCTCTGGCTTACGTTTCACAGCAAGCGTGGATCTTTCATGGAAATGTGAGAGAAAACATATTATTTGGAGAAAAGTACAATCATCAAAGGTAATACTATTAAAATCACAAAGCACACTGCTATTTGGCATGCCTCACCACAGATGCTGATGCCATTGGTAATGACTGCTAAGTAGATTTCTTTAATGAGCTCTGATGAAGCATGGACACTGGTGTCTCTCTTCCTGACCTGAGAATTCAGATTCACCTTCTGCAGACCTGAGGCCACACACTGAGAAGAGGATGCAACCAATGCTCACTTCCCAGAGCAGAGCACCATATGTTGTGTGGTTCTCTGTCAGAGGGCATATGCTGTCTGATTGGAGAAAAAAAATGAATCTGGGAATTTTTGCTTTAGGCTGAGTAACCAAAACTTTGCTTGAAATCATGAGCAGCAGGCCTGCAGTTAATAAGCCCTGACATTACTTCACATCAGCATTATCAGGATGTCTTGTGGTTAGTGTCCTCAAAATGATCTAATGCAATAAAAGCAAAGTTCCAATTATAATTATCTGATATGCTGTGGTCCATTTATCACAAAGCTCTGGAAAACAATGGCTTCCTAGGGTTTGTGGTCAAATTTGATGTGTTTTTGTGAGCATTCTCTCCTTTAAGGATGAATTCACTTGTTTAAGAAGGATCCTGGCATTTGATTCCCATTTTGCAGATGAGGAAACTGGAGCCCAGAGGGCTGAACTGACTGGCTCAAGGTCAATGATATTAAATGGTAGACTTGGCCTTGGAGTCACCTATCATCTGCGTTGCGCAGGCTCTTCCCAATGACCACAGTGCCCAAAGTACAAGAGACAGTTGGTTTTAGGGTTCTAGCTCTAGTTTGAACTTTCTTAGTGTCTGAATCCCCAAACTCTGGCCTTCCTGGCTGGCATTAACCAATATGTGCATGCCAAGTAGGAGGTCTGGTAGCTCACAGCCTCCTTTCCTGGCTATGGCATCCCATCACCAAGAGAGTCAGGTGAGGCAAATCAGCATGACCCTAGTCAAACTTCTCTGCTCATCATCTTCTGGCTCCCTTTGCCTGTTCTGGTGCTTCCTCCTATCCCCATCCAGAGCATTTTCTCCTCTCATAGAAGCAAGATGGAAGGATAATTCCTTAATTTGTCAGTGAGGAAGTTCAGAGGGTGAGTGTTTGCCAAATGCCTGAAATGTGCAGGGCACCATGGGGATACAGAGATGGTTCAGCAAATCTTTGTTGCCTAGGTGCTCAAGTCCAGAATGGGCTGTAGAAGAGGAACAGAAGTAGCAGTGTCTCAAGGAAGGACACACCAAGTAACAGGCGACTGTGGCAGACTGTTCAGAGGCAGCAGATGTCACAGGAAGCTGGGCATCAGAGAAGAGAGATGGTTTCTCTCTTGAAGGGCCTTAAAGGATGAACACTGTTCATATGTGCCACATCAACAGAGCTTTGGTTCCCAGGGTAGAAATTTCAGCTCTCAGAGCTGTAGAAAGCAGGAGCAGGAGGACATTTTAAATGAGTTGCAGAGAGGGTGAGGATGTACAGAGCAGTCTGAGTCTTGTAGTTGAAGATTGGCAAAGGTAATAACATCAACTCCCATGCTAGAGAATGTGCAGTGCACATGACATTGCAATAGTGGGTTGCATATTTCCCTCTCTAACCTCACAGACCAGTGAGTTATTAGCCCACTTTATAACTGAGTGGAGAGTGAAGACCAGGGAAATGCTGTCACTCGTCCAAGGATACCCAGATGGATTTAAACCCATATCATTCTGATTCCAAGGCTTTTGGTCTTAACCTACTATGTAGTTAGTTGGTATATGAGCATCATGCTCAGGGTCACACTTGAGGTCTGTTCTGGAAGCTAACAAGACATGGTCAAGTACCCATGTGTTAACTGAAGGGCAGCCATGCAGGGCCTGCTTGCTTTCTCTGTCACTCCTCATTGGCCCCACATATTGTGAGGCCCATACATGGAGGAAGGAGGATGATGATGATGATATGATAATGATGATGATGATGATGATGATAATGATAATTTTTTCAGTCAACCAACCATCACCAACCCAATAATTCCTGTAGAATGGGATATAAACTTAGGGCCTAGTTGTGGGGTCTGATAGCTGCTTGTATGGGACACAAATCTGACAGTTGCTAGTCACAACCAGACATTGAGAGGCCTGGTTCTTGTGGTAACTATGGTGCCCTGGGGACGACTCCATTCATGGTGAGGCTGAGTGGGGTTGAGAGGAAACGAAACCCAAAGGAGAGGAGCATGGGCCTGTCTGTTACCACAGGACTTGTGGATTCCACCAACAGCTTACTTTTTCTAGATTTTTTGGTGCCAGAATCCCTGAGGGGATGGGCTTTTACTTAGGGGTTGAATAAGGTCAGGCCCTTAGGCCAGTGGGCTAAGGTACTTGGCTGTGCAGAGCCAATTAGGGCCTCCTAAGTCACACTTGCCAAAGACTGAACTTCAGGACTCAACAGTGGATGATGCTGAGAAAGTAGAGAGATGAGGGGACCCAATAGCTAGGTCCTACCCCCTTTTAGTCTCTGTTCCCTTTAGGGAACATGTTCTGCCTCCATGTCCTCAGTTCATGTCCTCAGTTGCTTCCATGGGGAAAAGCCTATCTTTAACAACCTGGTCAAAAGAATGGGCAGGCAGTGGCTTTCTAGAGCACAAAGGCTCAGGTTGGCATCTATAGTCACCCCAAGTCTATGCGGTTAGGCTCCCCCCCTTTGTCCTCACAAGAACTGTCCCCTTGACTTTAGTCCACATGGCCAACTTCCTTGGCTCAAGAACACACGCCAGTAGTTGTCAGCTCTGGTGTTCCCTTTCAGGGTTGCATGCACTGATGTCATTTTCAGGAGCCCTGCAAGGGAAGGGGTGAACACTGAATCAACTCTGTGTCAAGGAGATCCCAGAGGTCAAGGGATGCTGCCTTTGGGACTTCAAAGGCAAGGCAACTGGCCAGAAATCCTGAGTTTCACACCTCTTGGTTCCTGTGACCTTGTCCCAGAGATGACATACTGCCTTCTGGCCTTTGTACCCACAGGTATCAGCACACAGTCCGTGTCTGTGGCCTCCAGAAGGATCTCAGCAACCTCCCTTATGGAGACCTGACTGAGGTGAGCAGAGCTGGGACCCAAGCCCTCCCCAGCTGCCCCATTGCCTGCTTGCTTAACTACCCCTGACCCACATGTAAATGCCCTGAAGGCTGAAAGACCATGGAACAGCCGGCCACGTTCAGATGCTACCCATCCTCAATTCTCCATCAGGCTCTACTCTGGTGAGCATTATAATGGATGTCTACCCAACCCTTTGGCATTTGGTTCAGGGACCACAGCCAGTCTTCCTATTGTCTCAGAAGATGTTCTGGGGATGGGGTGGGGAAATGGCTTCCACACTTCAAGGGTAAGCTCTGCTCTCTAGAGCTGGGCTACAGGGTGCTTCATGAAGCTGAGTCTCAGAAGTCATCTCCAAACATTGTCCCTGAGTGCCTGTTCCTGTGTCCTGGCAGAGCATGCTCACATAGGTGACCTAGGGGAGTTCTTGTGCCATCTTCCTCTCTCCCCAGCCTGCTTGGGCCTTATGCACAGCCTTCCCCAGGGAGCTCAGAAAGCCAAATTCTCTGAAGAAAAGATCAGCTCCAAGCACGTGGTATTTCTCTACTAGTGCCCACAGCCAGTCTCCCTGGCCCTCGCCTCTGGCCTTCCTTCCAGGTTGTGCCTCTGCCTCTCTCTACCTGCCTGCTAGTTTCCTCATCTCTATTCACCCTTTAAGCTCCACCTCCAAATCCACCTCTTTGGGGAGAACTTGCCCAGGCCTACAGTAGGAGCAATTTACCTCACAGTACTCCAGTACATACTTCTGGATTGGCACTCAGTGAATTCTACTTGGTGCTGTCTTTGTATTACAACCCCCTGCTACCATGTGACCTCCCAATTGATGGCTAGGTAGGGCACTTTGCATCTCCATTTTCATGTGCCCTGACCCCAGCAGCCAGTGCAACATCTGAGCAGTTGACCATGATGAGTTCACCTTGGACTCCACAGGATAGAATCCTCCTGTTGATAAGGATTTACTGAGTATCTATTCTGTGCCCTTCCTGGTGCTGGGCTTAGGCCTGTGATAGTGGGCAGGCAGGGGAGCATGCCTTGTCTCTTCACAGAGCAGAGTTGCCTGCTGGGGGAGAGTTGGCCTTGTCCATATGCTCCCAGCCACATCGTGTCTCCTGTTTAGAGTCACTCAGAGCTTCGGTGCAAACAATTTCCTTTGGTGTTACTGGTCAAGATATAGTCTCTCTCTATAGCTAGGATAGGGGTGTCATGAGGCAGACATCCTTCACTCAGTGTTGGGGAGAGCTGCTCCCTTTGGGGCACTGTGCATTGGACTTTCTGGAGAAGTACTAAAACGGGAGCTTTTCCACTCACTCACTCATGCGCTTGGGCGAGGATATGCTCATATATGTTCTTGTCCTGAATCTTGAGACACTTTAGGAACTCCTGTTTTCTAAGAACTGCAAGGTGGCATGTGGGCCATTATTCCTGGCAGTGCCATTATTCCTGTCCACAGATCGGGGAGCGGGGTCTCAACCTCTCTGGGGGGCAGAGGCAGAGGATCAGCCTGGCCCGTGCTGTCTACTCTGACCGTCAGCTCTACCTGCTGGATGACCCCCTGTCAGCCGTGGATGCCCACGTGGGGAAGCATGTCTTTGAGGAGTGCATTAAGAAGACACTTAGGGGGAAGACTGTTGTCCTTGTGACCCATCAACTGCAGGTGACTGGGGCCTGCAGGACCTCTGGGGTCTAGGGATGGGTGGGCCTGGTGTTCACAAAGCCTCTTTTCTGATCTAAACCTGGCTTTCCCATCTGTCCTGTCCTTACCTGTACAAGGTGCCGAGGCCACAGAGGATGGGGGAGACTGAGGATACCCTGCAGCCCCCGCTTCGCACCCAAACACGGAGGCCTACTCCTCTCTCAGTGTGACCCTAGTGGCCCTGACTTTGGGTTCACTGGGGCCATTGCCTTTGAGTTTATTGGAAACAGGCCTTTTCTTCACGAGAGAGTTGCTTGTTCAGGAGCAACTGACTGGGGCCTGTGGGTGGACATAAGGCACTCCAGAGCTCTGGGCCATTGTGGTGAGAAGCTGGGGAGATGGATAAGGAATCAATTAACCTTCCATTCTTCCTCCAATAAGGGCTGAGGCCAGGGACACCTTGGCTGGGAGTGAAAAAGGGCGTGGACCTTTGAATGAAAGTGTTCCTATGTTCCAGCCTTCATCTCCAGGGGAAGTCAGGATTTGGAGCTAGGACTGAGGTTTAGGGGGAGCTTCCTCTTGCCTGGAGCCTGTTTTCTGTGGGGAGAGTTGTCTCTTTCAGTCTTAGGAGCAAGAATTTTGCAGTGTTGAGTTTGAGAATGTGGTAGGATGGGACAGTCCTAGCTGCATCCATCCTTTATAAAGATCCCGAATGTCTGGTGGCAATAAAGGACATTTCTCCACGTGAGGAGAGCCAAGGCTCCTCCCTCTCATGCTATCTTCTTCTCCTCTTCTCAGGGTAAGTGTCCAGAGAGGTGCAGCATGTGTGTATATAGGGATCTCATGCAGGAGAGATAACCCAGGGGACAGGCCTGCACTAGCAGCTGGCCCACTGAGGCAGGGGAGCAGAGCCCTATCTCCTCCTTCCTGCGGGAACATGTAGTACAAGGCCTTAGTTCAAGGGCAGGGGTAGGTCTCTGATGAGTGGTGGGAGTAGCAAGAAATGAGGCTGCCTGTGCCACAGAATGCTGCAGCCAGCATGTAACGATATTCCAACAGAACCCAGAGAGAGGAAGGAGTTTCTCAAAGACCCGGGAATGATGCTTTCCCATAACAATGACCCTACCCTTGAGCCATCTTTTGCCCAGGATTAAAATTCTGGACCTGGGGAGATGCTCCAAGCACTCTAATTTTTCCTGTGTGGGCTGTCAGGTTTCCTGGAAGTGAGATCACCCTCCCCCCCTAGGCTGGGTCAGGTGAAGGGCAGGTTGGGTTTCTTCATAGTCCCCCATATGGTGCTGGCAAAAGGCTCTGGCCAAGACAGGGTGCTAAACATAGTAACCACAGCATTGGCCCATGAATGTTCAATCTCTGGAGATAAACCAGAGTAGGACAGCTGTCCTGAGGGGTTCTGGGGACTTTGGAGGATAAGTGCAGGTCAGAATTGTCCCCTCAGGAGTCCTTATATGAGTGAAAATCATAGTCCCAGCCCTAGTCCATGTTTGAAACTGACTAACTAGCATATGACCCTAGGCAAGTGCTCACTGAATTTTCTCCTAGGCTAGGTCACAGAAATATATCTCCCCAAGGTCATTTTAGCTCACCTTTTACATTTGATATTGGAAAATGCAGATGGCCACCAGGTGGCACCAGAATCCTGGCCCAGCCATTCCTATCCCTAGTGTGGGAGGAGAGGAGGGAGCCTGAACTGAAGCCCAGGGGCTCTTCCAGAACATTTCTCTGCTTTTATTCCAGCGGCTCCTGACTGGCTGGGCTGGACAATCACTCTTCTATTTACTTGAGAAAATAAATTAAACGAGGCTAGTCACTGCTGATAGCTAATTTAGGATTGATTCCTGGGAGATTGCCTAACAAAGCTGCCTAGTAGCTGGAGTGAACTGGGGGTTCTGGTCTCAGAAAAGGCTTCTCCAGGAAGAGAAGATGCATGCCCTGACTCAGGGAGAATAGGGTGTTGGGCTGTAACAGTCTTAGGGTTTCTCAGTTTCCCCATGTGGAAAATCAGCTGACAGTGAACTGCCTGCCTTCTTGGGGCAGGTTGAAAGACAAGAGATGAGATTAAGCTTTGAAAAAGGTAGAAGATACTGTGCAAAGGTGAAAGCCTTCTGGAAAAAAGATTTTGTCAGAAAAAGATCTCAAGTGGACATTAAGAGCCAGGCTGTTCCTGATTGGGCTGTTTGGGGGAATGTACAGAAGCTAGCCACTAATGTCAACAGTGCCAACATTGAGAACCTTGTTCTGGGTGAGCCCAGGAAACTGTGGTGTGAATCTGGTATTGGGCACACTGTTCTCTCTAACAAAGCAGAAGTTCAGAGTAGGTTACTTTACTCTCTGTACAGTTTTTAGAGTACTGTGATGAAGTCATTTTGTTAGAAGATGGAGAGATTTGTGAAAAGGGGACCCACAAGGAGTTGATGGAGGAAAGAGGGCGTTATGCAAAACTGATTTACAACCTCCGAGGGTTGCAGTTCCAGGTAACAGCTATGCTATCTGGGCAGGGGTAGGATGGGGGTGGGAGGGAGATAGGGTGGGGGTGGAGCTGGGAACCTTTCCTTGTGATTTTTTTCAAAAAGTTATGCCATTTTGTTTTCAGAAGGAATTTCACTTTGTTTTTGTCAGTATTGGGGCTGAACTCAAGGCCTGGGTGCAGCCCTTGAGTTTTTCCACTTGAGGCTGGTATTCTACCGCTTGAGCCACAGCTGGAAATAAGAGTCTGTTAGACCTTCAAGCCATGGTCCTCAGATCTCAGCCTCTTGAGTAGTTAGGAATACAGGTCTGAGCCACTGACACCCAGCTTTAGGAATTTTACTTTATCTCCAGGATCCTGAGCACATTTACAACACAGCCATGGTAGAAGCCCTGAAGGAGAGCCCTGCCAGGAAAGATGAAGATGCTGGTACAGTCAGACTTAGAATCCCACTCCTCCTACTGCCCTTGGCCATGAATGGACACAGACCTCTATTTCTCATCTTAGTTTCAACTCCAGGAGATGAGAAAGTTGAAGGAAAAGAACCTGAAACAGAATCAGAGCTTGCAGACATGAAAGGTATTTACCATGCTTTCCCTTGGTCAAAGAACCATAGAAATATAGTGGGTAGCTATGGGTGGAAGGGAAGTGTGCCGCAGTGAATTTCGTTCTGGGCATCTAGAATTGGCTGGTAGTGTGAGCCTGTCATGGTGAATCTTCATTGTTGATTCAATTGGATTAAGAGAGGCCTACATAAGGAAAGCACACCTGTGAGTGTATCTGAAAGGTTTTCAGAAAGGATTAACCAAGGAGGAAGCTCTACAGTGGCTGTGGGCAGCACTGCTTTATAGACTGAGGGCACAGATGGAACAAAAGGAGAAAGAGGAGGAAGACTGCTAGTGTGTGCACTCTCTTTCTCTCTACTTCCTGGCCACCATGAGGTGAGCTGCTCTGTTCTGCAATGTCCTCACCACCATCATGGGCTGAAAACACTGACACTGAGCGGAAGAATATCCTTCTTCCTTAAATTGTTATCACAGGTGTTTAGCCCCAGCATTAATAAGTCTATCAGAGCCTCAGTACAAATTCTAGCTCTATCACTCACTCGTCTTGTGACCTTGAGCAAGTTGCTTGACCAATCAGAACCTTAGTTTCTCAATCATAAAATGGAGAAATGACAGACCAACCTCCCAGACCCCTGCAAACTGCAGGGCCTGTCATCCAGGAACATTCAATAGTTGTTATTAGCTGGGGAGCTCAAAGCAACACATAGGAATTGAGTAGAGAAGAAAGCAAGCACAGGAGCTGTGAAAAGGAAGGAAGCCAAGTGAGAGAAGGTGATTAATTCTTTCAAAAACTAAGCTCTCAACATTGTACTAGTGCTGGGTACTAACATAGGCCAGGGAAAAATGACTGTGTCCTCAGGATCTTGCCATCTAGTTGATGTCCTGTGAAAATGGGAAGCTGTAGGGAAGTGTGGTAAGATTAGAGGGGAATTGAGATGGGAGTAACCAACAGGACACAAGGGCTTCACAGTGCAGGCTACCTTTGAACTTGTCCTTCAGGATGTATAGGAATTCTCCTAGGACAGTATGGTGAGAGGAGAGGAGATGGTGGAGAGCTTAAGGTTGAGAGCACAAGGAAGCTCCAAAAAGGCAAGGAGTTGAGATGAGCCTGGTAATGGCCAGTATGGTGAGGTCACCTGTCCTCCTCCCTCAGACTGCTGCCTTCCCTCCCTCTGTCTATTCCCATCCCTAAGTGCTGACTCTACCTTGTGGTAGGTCAGACACTCATAGGACAGGGGTCACATTTCATCAAAGTACTCGCACAAAGTGGGGTGGTTTTTTTCTTCTTCTAGATTTAGGCTTCTGATTCTCATTAATAAGTAGTTGGAAAAAAATCCCCCAAACTTAATGCATCTTGGTCAGGTGTGGTTCCACACACTTATAATCCAGCACTCAGGAAGCTGAGGCAGGGGAATGGAAACTTTGAGGCTAACCTGGGCTACACAGCGAGACTGTGTCTCAAAAACCAAGATAAAGAGAAGAAAAAAATATCACAGTACAGTTCATCAAATTTAAAATGCCATATTTTTTTTTAAAAAAACTCTGTCGTTTCATGTAACACAGAAAAAAAATCTCTCTACCAATTAAATGATATCACCTACTATGGAATGGAAAGAACATCCAGATTTGGGGAATGTTAAAATACGAAGGGGAAAAAGTCCTTGAATCAATTAAATTTGGCAGCACTAATTTGCTGTGACATATGCCTGCACATTTGGAGAGACAACTTATTTTTACGGCTCCAAAGTCTTTCTGGGTTGAATGGAAGTACTCAGACATGCTCTAGCTCTAAAACATACCCAGGAAGATGTTTCCCTTCCCTTTCAAACAGCCACACAGAGTCCATGCAGCAGCTGACCCAGAAGGACATGAGCTCTGGGAAGATGGGAACAGCTCCCTTACTCACCTTGGAAAAGACAATGCGGGTGCCCTTGTTGCTGTAGTGCATGCAGCTGGACTCCCCAATGCCACCTCTGTACCCCTTGGCCTGGGGCTTTCTCTAGTAGACACACATCAAAATGGGAAATTAACCTCTCCAAAGTCTTCCCCAGTGGCCAGGAGGAGTTGTGATAGGAAAGACATCCCACAACATGTGAAGAAGCTCTGGGGTGAGGTCTCCACAGGCTGAGAGAATCAGCCAGGCTCCAATTGTGCACTGGGCTTGCTGGTTTGATGATAGTCCTTTTACTGTTGCTTTCCCTCCCTCTTGTACTAGATCCCAGTCAACTATAATCACCCCTCAATATCCTCAGGAGATTGGCCCCAGGACTCCCCACAGATTCCTAGTTCTTCAGGTGCTCAAGGCCCTTGTTTATATGAAGTGGTATAGTATTTACTTGTAACTGATGTGCATCTGCTTGTATACTTTCTATCATCTCTATTTGACTTCTTTTTTAAATATAGATTCCTTTCATTTTTTTATTAAAAATTTATTATCTTTGAGTAGTTACACAAAGGAGTTTCAAGTTAGTTTGTGAGTACAATTCTTTTTGTTTTTGTTTATTGTTTGTTTTTGTCAGTCATGGGGCCTGAACTCTGAGCCTTGGCGCTGTACCTCAGCTCTTCAACTCAAGGCTAGCACTCTACCACTTGAGCCACAGTGCCACTTCTGGCTTTTTCTGCTTATGTAGTGCTGAGGAATCGAACCCAGGCCTCATGCATGCAAGGCAAGCACTCTACCACTGAGCCACTTCCCAGCCCCAGTACAATGCTTTTTTTTTTTTTTTAATCACAGTCTGCCCATCTCTCCTAACCTCACCCATACCCTCAATTTACCTGGCTCTATTTTCAAATATGTACATGGAATATTGTGACTACATCCACCCTTCCTCTTTCTAACCATTCTACTTCTAACACTTAACATGACACATTCCTTGGGGACTAACAACAAGAAAAAAGTCTGTGTGTTTAGCATAAAGGCCATGGTTTGCAAATGTTTTCAATCTAAGATTGGCTATGTCTGCAGATGCATAACCCATGAACACTAAGAAATCTGCTTCTGAGAGAAAGATTAACATGACTCTTCAATCTCCAAGGCCAAATGCATAGTAGGAGCTTAATAAATGTTTCTCAGAAGACTGGAAGCTGCCTCCTTCCCAGGGCTGAAATAAGAATCAAATCAAATCCAGTTGCTTAAGCCTGGAAGGTTGAAAGCCCTGGGCAAGTGGAACAAGTGAAGAGAGGTGTGCAGAGGGGCAACTGAGGGTATCTTAGCCATGAGGGCCATGGGCTTGTGTTTGTTTCCATAGCTCCTGAGCACCAGCTCATCCAGACTGAGTCCCCCCAGGAAGGAATTGTGACCCGGAAGACGTATCACACATACATTAAGGCTTCTGGAGGTTCAGTATAAACCAAGTCTCTTGACTTAATTTGCATTTGAAAAATCTGTTCTTAAACTGTTGGGTTCATATTTTTATGATTCGTTTAGCAGTTAGTTACTCTCTTTTTGTGAGGGCTGTTTATCAGAGCTTTATTTTTTCCCCCTTTAAAAACTAAAGTCTGATAATACAGCCTTTTAAGTGGGATCATATTTTGTTTATCTCCATTAAAGCTTCCCAGCTTGGTTTTATTGGAGCTGAGTGGGCAGCGGGCACAGGCCAGTGATGGCTCCTCCACATGCTCGCTCTCTGATGGCTAAGTACAGTAGCTATCAGCTCAGCACCGTCTTCCACATGAGGTGCCTATCTCTCTCCAACAAGATGGGATTTTTTACTGGTTTGATTTTTAGAGAATATGGAGTCACTTCTATGGAAGTTTTCATTGGAGATATTTTCCAATATGTCAGACGATGTGAACCCATTTTCTAAGCAGGTGGGATACATGTTCTTATTGGGGCTTAGGGGGCCAACATCCAGATAGCTTTAATTAGCCTGTGATGTCTGTTCCTAGGGGTGGGAACCCTTTTCCTCTAGGCTTTGAGTTTCCCAAATTCCCAGGGTTGAACTCTGAGGGAGGTAGTCTGAGCCACCCCCTGGCATCCGTAACCGCCACAGACCTTGCCCTTCCTCTTGCAGGGTATCTCCTCTCTCTCTTTGTAGTGTCCCTCTTCTTCCTGATGATGGGCAGCTCTGCCTTCAGTGCCTGGTGGCTGGGTCTATGGTTAGACAAGGGCTCACAGGTGAGTTGCCCTTTAGCAAAACTAAGTCTCTCTCTTGGAGCACAGAGGTTGCTGAATGGAGGTCTGAGTGTGTCCAGCAGCATGTGATGAGCTCATTATCTCCCTTTGATCCTTTTCATGAAGAGGAAGTCAGTTACTTATATTACACGATTCAAATTCCTCTGATCCCCTGCACTTTTTGTTTTCCAGACAAGCAGGGCATCTGAATGTTCACCTGCCATCTGCAGTTTTTTTTTCCCTACCGAACTCAGAGCCTTATGATGCTCATTTGGCTTGTTCACTCTACCACTTGAGACGTGCACCCAATCCAGCATTTTGCTGGTTAATTGCTGACTTTCCTGCCTGGGCTGGCTTTGAACTGAGATCCTCCAGGCCTGAGCCTCCTGAATAGCTAGGATTATAGGTATGAGACATAGCTGCCTGACTCCATCTACAGATCTTAAAGTACTAGCTAATAAAAACCATGCAGTCAAGTACAACACATGGGGTCAGCTCGTGCAGTGTATTTAGCTCAGCAATCTTAGTCCTGACAAGTGGCAGGATCAGGCTGGGAAAACCTAACTCAGATTGGTGCTTCTGTCCTCTGAAGAGAATTGCCATATTGTCATGAATATTGCCAAATGCCTGAAGGTTCTACACTGTTTGATCCCCAAAGCCACCACCACTGCAGGAATGGGAGATGGAAGACTCAGGCTCTGTCCCTACAAATGCTACAGGTTGACTGGGACCTGTTCTCTAACCTCCCAAGGCTCCCGTCTCATACTGGGCAGGATTGATGGAGTTTACCTTCCCTGGAGCTTGCTATAATCTCTCCCAGCTGCTGGCCAATGATTTCCAAGCTTTTTTTGGAGCCCTGGAGCAATGCTGTGGGGGGTTCTTGCCCATTCTTCAAGAATACATTTTGTTACAATTTTGTTGCTATGACAACCAAACAGGCTATATGAAGGAGGCCTGGGGAAGGGAGAGGCTGTTGGGTACAGCTTTCTGAGGTCATTCCCCAGGGAGGAGGCTACTATGTGGTCTGCTCTGGGTAGTTGTGTCTCTGGATTCTCACTCAGTCCAAAGAACCCTCTCCTTGGAAAATTCCAGTAGGGGGCTTCTCCAGCAGGCCACTGAATATGTTACAATGATGGCAGAGCCATCACCTGACACAGTGGGTGCCACCTACAGTCCTGGGAAAGGTCTTCAAGCAGCTGAGCCTTCCCCCCTCCCTCCCCCACTCCTCTCCCTGAACCAGAGATGGATTTGCCTTCGCAAATGCTAATCTATCAGCCACCTCTGGTTTACATTTCCTCTATTACTGTAATCAGCAGAATGGCATTTAGAAGAATGATGTTTGTTTACTCCCCAAAGGCCCACTTGACTTTTAACACACAGCCTCCAGAAAAATGAAACTGCCATTTTTCTCAGAAGGAAGAAAGATAGCCTCTCCCAGAAATGCTGGTGAAGTTGTAACCTCTCCCTGGGCATGATGAAGCCATGATTTCTTCAAAACATTCAAGAATACTCTGTATTAACTAGGTTCTCTCTTCCCCAACAGGGACCCCAGGATAGTGTGTGCCAGTACCCTCACAGTTGGCCCTTAGAAAAAACAGAGAGGGGCTACAGAGCTGGCCTATCCTACAGAGAAGCCCATCCTCTCCCCTTCCCTCCCCTTCCCCCCACTGAGGAATCCGTGTTGTTGGAGACTGGTCCTTGATTTCCTGTCTTGCCTTAGGGTGGCTCAGTCAATCCCTTGGAGTCCAGACTCCTTCTTGATGTTCTGCATTCAGTATTACTTCTGTTCTCCAGAGGCACAGGTAGCTTCTGGAATAGCTGCCCCATACTTGTTTGCTTTTATTTTCCCTATTGACTATGCTGTGCTTCCAAATCAGCTTCCCCTGGAAAGAAACCATGCAAAGTTCAGAGGTCCTCTGAGGGAGCTGATTTGATTTTTATCAACCTGACTCATCCTTTACAATCATGCCCATGATTTTAGTTTCTTCTATTTGGAATATTCTCTTTCTTCTGACAGTTTCTCCTGATGCCAGCTCTTAAGACTTCTCTTATTTTGCTCCAAAGATCATGTGCGGGCCCCATGGCAATAAGAGCACGTGTGAGGTTGGTGCCATCATGGCAGGCACTGGGCATCACATGTACCAGCGAGTGTACGCAGCAAGCATGGTATTTGTGGTGGTGTTTGGCATCATCAAAGGCATCACCTTCACCAAGACAGCACTGAAGGCATCCTCCTCATTGCACGATAGAGTGTTCTATAAGGTAAATCTAGAAGTGCAGCAGGCTCATCTCATTAGCCAGTCAATGGGGCTTTATGGACCCTACTGTGTGTCACACACTGTGCTGGGCCTTGGGGACAGAAGAGCTTCTTGGAGCCTCTCACATGGGAAGGGCAATTATGGAGAGCTGCAAGGCTACAAGCATGGACCCTTGGGCTAGTCTGGGGAAGTTTCCATGAAACAGAGATGTGCAGGCCAAGAAGAAAGCATCTTTGCTCTCAGGGACCTGACTAGGCAGGCTGCTCAGAAGTACTTCTGGCCCCATCTGCCTGCCTTTGCTGTAGTGGGTGTCAGCCATTGGCTGCTAGGGCCCTCATCAGAGTGTACAAAGAGCTTCACTCTTTGGGGATGCAGAGACAAAATGGAGCTTAAGTTTCATTGCCTTGGAATACAAGAGCAACCCCTTCCCTCCACTGCAGCTTACCTCCCAGATTTAGAAAGGAAGCCTGACCTGCAGGGCACCCCCTACAGAAGACAATCCCCACACATGCTCTCTTGATGGCTAGAGGAATTGGGGAGAATCCAGGCTCAAGTACTTCCTTCCTGCCCTGCCCTGTCCTCCTCTCTTCTTCCCTCCCTCCCTCCCTCCCTCCTTCCCTTCCTCCCTTCCTCTACCCTCTCACTTCTTTTCTTTTCTTTTTTTTATTGTGAATATACTGTACAGAGGGGTTACAATTACATGGGCAAGATAATGGGTACATTTCTTATCAAGCATTGTAGCCTCCTCCTTTGTTTCCCCTTCCCATCCCTTCCCATCCTCCCCCCGCTCCCCCCACTTCTTTTCTTTTCTTCTTTTTTCTTGGGGTGGTCCGGTCGTGGGGCCTGAACTCTGGGCCTGGGCGCTGTCCCTCAGCTCTTCAGCTCAAGGCTAGCGCTCTACCACTTGAGCCATAGCACCACTTCCGGCTTTTTTCTTTTTGCTTATGTGGTGCTGAGGAATCGAATCCAGGGCCTCAGGCATGCAAGGCAAGCGCTCTACCACTGAGCCACCTTTCCAGCCCCTCTTTTCTTTTCTTCTTTTCTTTCTGCTGGTACTGGGGCTTGAACTCAGGGCCAGGGTGCTGTCCCTTATATTTTTCATTCAAAGGTGGTGCTCTACCACTTGAGCTTCAGCTCTAATTCTGATTTTTGGGTGGTTAATTGGATGTAAGAGCCTCATGGAATTTCCTACCTGGGCTGGTTTCAGACCATGACCTTTATGTCTCAGCTTCCTGAGTAGCTAGGATTATAGGCATGAACCACCAGCACTTGGCTATTCTCAGTTTCTTTAGACTGCCTGGTACAATGGGCTATGCTATACTCTTGAAAAAAGGGCAAGACTGTGCCTGTACTTCCAGCCCCAGGTTTACTAAACACTCAGCTGGACTCCATTTGACTCTCTGCTTTTATCCACAGATCTTAAAGAGCCCGATGAGCTTCTTTGACACCACTCCTACTGGCAGGCTAATGAACCGCTTTTCCAAAGATATGGACGAGCTGGATGTCAGGCTGCCATTTCATGCGGAGAACTTTCTGCAGCAGTTTTTTATGGTGCTGTTTATTCTGGTGATATTGGCTGCTGTGTTTCCTGTTGTTCTTTTGGTCCTGGTTGTCCTTGCTATAGTCTTCTCCCTTCTTTTACGGTAATCCTATACACTGTTTTAAAAGGAGAAATTAACCACACATACACACACACATATACACGTCTGTGCACACTCACATGTGCACAGTTGATGTGTACAATGGCCAGGAATCAGGTGATATTGACCACTTTTGCTGTAAAGTCAGTTGATTTTTTTTTATACTTACTAAAGTGCTTTTTTCACCCCAGAGCAACGCTGAGACATGGATATTATTGAGAGGTGAAATCACAGGTCTCAAGCCACAAAACTAGTAACAAAAGTTACTGGCTCTCTGATGATTGTTTTCTTTTGCATTAGAACTTAAACTCAGAATTTGTCCCTGAACTTGAACTCAGCTCTGTCTCTGAGCTTTTTTGCTCAGAGTGTTAGTGTTTTACCACTTGAGCTACAGCTCCACTTTGGCTTTTTGGTGTTTAATCCTGAGATAAGAGTCTCACAGACTTTCCTTCCCTGTCTGACTTTCAACTGCAATTGAATTCTGCCATTCCTGTCCTAGAGAAGGAGGAGGAACTTCCATTTTAACAGTTAGTTAGAGAAAGGCCTGCTTGTATCTGGGGGTCCTGCTGAGGCAGTCAGTTCACTCCCATCTGGAGGAAGTAGGAGGGTTTATGTTCTCTGCTTCCTAGGGGACCCAGCTCTCCCATCCTCTTCACACCGTGGCAAAGAGAGAGTTCTCAGCAGGCAGCACGGGGGTTTGGGGTAAGGGCAGAGGGTTACAAACTAGAGCTCTAGCTCTGCCACCAAATTTGCTGGAGGGCTTTGGAACAATCAGATAACTATTGCAGACCCTAATTTGTTCTTCTCCAAATTTTATCATCACTAAGAGGTAAGCTTCATGGTTTCAGAGGGTTTGGTGAGGGTACTAACCAGGACTAGACGACCAATTTCTTGAAAACTGGAATGCAATGTTATAGAACTCAAGTCCTGGGTGAGAGTTGACAGCACCAGACATAGGTAGCACTAGTAGGAGCAGAAGAGAGGCAGGTTCAGGTACATCTGCAGGGAGAGTCACAATTGATGGATTTTTGGCTGTTGGGCCAATGGGAGGGGCTGAGGATGTCTCAAGTGGGAACCAAGGTGCAGGTGGTATGGGGGAAGAAACAGTTTGAATAAACTGTATGGTTTGGGATGATTTAACTTGGAGGATGGAGCCAGTGGATGATGGCAATGTGGGTAGGGATGTGAAGGGACTGGAGAGATGGATTTGGAACCAGTAAGGCATCTGATGCAGTCATGGGAACAGTATGGCTGGCTTGGGAGTCAGGAGAGCTGGGTTTTCACTGCAATGCTCTGGCGGCTTTGAGAAAGGACATAGGGCTTCAGTTTTCAAACTCAACTTTATTGTAACAAGAAAATAATTTCTGAAAAACCTTTACAAAGAGAAGGCACACGATGGATGACAGTATGCCAGGCATTTGTTTGCATCTGTTCCCCTATTTATGCTGTTAATTGATTTAGGCAAAGCTTTTATTTCTCTGCCTGTGTACTACTCTTTTCCTATAAAGATAGGAAAAACCAGATTTGGTTCTGGCTGAATTATCCAAATCTTTCCAACTAATATACTTAAGCTCTGAGCTAGTGAGGTCCCTATCTCCCCTCACTCCTTTGGGTTAGTTTTAGCCCTGAACCTGGAAGAGACAATAGATTCTCTTCTGGTAGCCAGCTAATGTGCATGCTGAGACCACTGGTCTCTTGCATGTCAGGGATCATGGGCTTCCACATGGGAAGACCACATCTTGAGAGATTTTGTTTTGTTTGTGTGCCAGCCCTGGGGCTTCAACTCAGAGCCTTGGTGCTGTCTCTGAAGTTTTTTTTTCTTTCTCAAGGCAGCACTCTACCACTTGAGCCACAGCTCTACTTCTAGCTTTTTTAGTGGCTAATTGGAGATAAGAGTCTCAGACTTTCCTGCCTGGGCTAGCTTTGAACTGCAATAATCCTCAGAGTTCAGTTTTCTGAGAAGCTAGGATTACAGGTGTGATCCACGGGTGCTCAGCTGAGGGTTTGGTGTTAAAGTCTGGGGCTATTATGATATTTGCTCAAAATTACCTTTGCAAATAAAGGCCTTCCTGGCACTGGTGGTTCATGCCAATTCAGGAAGCTGAGATTTGAGAATCTGTTTAAAGTCAGTCAGGGTTGGAAAATCTGAAAGACTCTGATTAATCACCAAAAAGCAGAAGTAGAGTGGACTCAAGTAGTAGAGTGCTAGTTTTGAGTGGAAAATGCTCAGGGATAACACCCAGGCCCTGAGTTCAAGCAGAAAGGGAAAGGGAAAGGGAAAGGGAAAGGGAAAGGGAAAGGGAAAGGGAAAGGGAAAGGGAAAGGGAAAGGGAAAGGTAGGGGAGGGGAGGGGAGGGAAAGGGGAAAGAGAAGGACTTTAGAAAGCTAAATGCTGGCAGTTGACTAGCAGGATTCCCTCTTGGTTAGCATAAATCTCTCTTCCCCTCGTTGGGCAGCAAAACATATTAGCATACACTCAGGAGATGCTCTGGACCAACATTTCTGGTTTACAAAGACTACAAATGCTATAGCATTTCTGTTATAAGACACACTGGGGTCTGAGAGCAGATTAACTAACTACCTCTCAACAATAGGACAGGACATCCATCCTGTGGAGCAGTGACACAGCCACATACGCTCTCCCTTAGATGTCATCATCTTGGAGTTACCTATCTGGGGAGTGGCCAGAGCTCTCTGTGCAGAGGGTGAGTTTGCTGAGATCTTACTCTGGTCCTCTTGACCCTCTTGTTCTCCTTGCAGTATTTTCCACCGAGGAGTGCAGGAGCTGAAGCAGGTGGAGAACATCAGCCGGTCACCCTGGTTCTCCCACATCACCTCTTCCATGCAGGGCCTTGGTGTCATTCATGCCTACAACAAAACAGAGGACTGCATTAATAAGTGAGTCATTGGATGATCTCTGCTCCAAGCTCTCTCTGCCTCATGATTGGCCCTGAGTGGGAGGTCGTAGACTTATCTGGCCCTCAGTGGACAGTTCTGGGCTGCTGGGGTAGCCCATGGGCTAAGGACTAGCATAATTAGGTCCAGCATACTAAGACACTTGGCTCTATTCCCAGCATCTGGAGCCTTCAAAGATGTGAAATAGTAGAGAAAGCTCACTCAGTGATGGCTTTGCTTATGACTTAATATTTTCTTTTTTGTTTTTACTCTAAAAGAGAAAATTGTGCTCAATTCAGAAAAATAGGAGAGGATACAAGAAGAAGAACATTACTTACTCAGGCCTCAACTCTAACACTGTTCATGTTTTCATGTACATGTTGGATTCCTAATTCAGAAATCTGGAATCTTACTAGGAGCTGGTGGCTCATATCTATAATCCTACTTACTTGAGAGACAGATTTGAGGATCGAGTTTTGAAGCCAGCTAGATCAGGCAGGTTTGTGAGACTCAATTAATACTAAAAAGCTAGAAGTAGAGCTGTGTCTCAAGTAGTAGAACACTAATCTTTAGTGAAAAAGCTAAAGGATAATGCGTAGGCCCTTAGTTCAAGCTCACACACACAATCTGAAATCTGAATGTCTCCAAAATCTAAAACTTTTTGTGATGATACCTAAGTAATGGGCTACAGTCTAAACACATGAACAAATAATATACTGTATAAAAATCATCTACAGGATATGTGGATATGGTATAAATGAAACATTCTAGAACTTTATGTTTAGATGTGGGTCTCAGTTTCAAATGTCTCATTCTACATATATAAATATTCGACAGTCTAAAAACATACAAAATCTGAAACATTTTTGGTCTCAAGTAATCAGATAAGTCATATTCAACCTACGTTTTTTTTCCCCAATCTTTTCCTGTTTTCTGGTTCATAAGATTTTCTTAAGGACTTATAATGTTTTTTTATTTTAAAAAATATTTACTTGTTTATTTTATTTTCATCTTTACTTGTACAAAGGAGTTGCCATTCAACAAAGTAGTATATGAATAAGATGAATCTCAATGTCACTGCTTCCATCATTTCCCCCTTTCCCTTCCAACTCCATTCCTTTCCTCAGTTTTCTTCATTTCGTAGAATATGCATTGAATTTTTATGACTTCATTCCCTCTCCCTTCCTTTCTTTATTTGTCTGTCCCTCTCCTTGATAACTCCCCTCTTTTGAGTACTTGTTTCCTGGTAAAGACTACTTATTTAAAAAATTTTTTGTGTTAGTATTTATTCTTTGTAGAACTGATTTTTATTGTTACTGTTTTATTTTACTAAGCAAATAAACCAATTTTCTTCTCTTTAAATACAGGGACTAGATAGGTTAGTAAATTCTCTGGAATCTTCCAGCTCCAAACTTCTAAACTATGTAGGAAGAATGTATCAAACACAATAGGCCCACTGTAGTAAAAACAAAACAAACAGGAAAAACAGCCCTACATCTGGGAATCTTTTAGATCTTTTTAAAAATTGTTCTCTTCATTTATCTACCCTCCATCTGCTTGACAAGCCCCTCAGCCAACTGACAAAATATGTTTCAGTTTTCTGGTATTTATTTTTTATTAAATGATTGGTTAGTTGTTCTGAGGAGTTACACCATTGGAATCCTCCCTGAGTCTACCATAGTCAATTTGTATGTATATATGCATATGACCCTGCATATGCTTCACATATATTTATAATTTATATCTATTCTCCGCATATGAGAAAAAATGTGCCTGAGCCTGAAGTACTTCTTTTAACATGATTTTCTACATAATTTCCCTGGAAATGGTGTGGGTTTTTTTTTCTGATAGATAAATAAAATTTCATTGAAAAATTCCATTGTATATTCCACATTAAAAAATTCATTCATCCATTGTAGGGCATTAAAAACAATAAGTTGGCTATGGTAAAGTGTAGTTATGATGAATGTCTTTACTGTATCATGACTTGTAATATTATGGATGAATAGTAGTATTGTTGGACATAGAGTACTTGTATGTTGAGTTTTTTGAGGTATCTCCAAACTGGCTTCCATAATGTTTATACTAGAAAACATTAGTAGTTTACATCAGTAAACTACATTACTTTACACTAGTTTACATTCCCACTAACAATGTTGGGTTCTTCTTTTCCCACATCACTGCCAACATTTTTCTGTTTGTTGTTATTCATGTACATCTGGGGATCTTAACACAAAAACTGTGTTACAGTTTGTGTTCACAATCAAGTTAAAATCTGATGAAGGTCTCTGGGGTAAGGAAAGAGAATTCTCCAAATTTAGACAATTTCTTTCCATCTGGAGCTTTTCCATCCCAAAGGATAATAAGAGAGAAGAGGAGAGAGAAACATGGTGAACCCCTTGGGAAATTTACACTGCTCAACTCTAGCCATGAAAAGATACACATCATTTCTGTATGCTCATTGGCCAGACTTAAGGAACATAAACTCACCCAGATGCATAAGTACTGGTGACTATAGTCCAGTTTTGTCTAAAGGAGAGAATGAAAATAGAGTTTGATGCATCTATGGAAAGTATCTGCCACATCTACTTTTATTTCATTTTATTTTATTTTTGTTGTACTGGTACTAGGGCTTGAACCTAGGGACTTATGGTCTTGCTTGGCCTTTTTCCCACTTAAAGCTGGAGATAAGTCTCATGGTCTTTGCTGCCCAGACTGTCTTAGAACTGTAGTTTTAAGATCTCAGCCTCTTGAATAGCTAGGATTATAGGCATGAGCCACCTAATAAATGGAACAGTGCTGTTCTATTTTGAAAATGAGCTTACATTAGTTATACAGAGGAGGATTTCATGGTTACATTTCATGTTTACGGTATGTTCCAATCAATTGTACTCATTCCCTCTATTGCTTTCCCTTAGATCTCTTCCTTACTTAAAAAGCTATACCACATCTTTAATCCTAGCTACTCAGGAGGCTGCAATCTGAGAATTGTGATTTGAAGGGAGCTGGGACAGAAAAGTCTGTGAGACTCTTACCTCCAATTAACCACAAAAATCCAGAAGTAGAGCTGTGGCTCAAGTGGTAGAGAACTAGCCTTGAGCCCAAAAGCTCAAGGATAATGCCCATGACCAGAGTTCAAGGCCTAGGACCAGCAAAAAATCCAAAAAACAAAAAACAAAAAACCCAGCTAATCCAGTGGCTCATACCTGCAATGCTAGCTACTAAGGAGGTTGAGATCTGAGGATCTCTATTTGAAGTCAGCATGAGCAATAAAGTCCATGAGATTCTTATTTAAATTAGCTACTAAAAGTACAGAAACTAAAAATATTTTTGGTGCTTGTATGAAAAAATTATATTTTAAAATAATCTGTATTTTGTTTGTATAATGTCCATAATGTATTTCATTCTCCCCTGGATATAATACTTTGAATTCTACATTGTTTTATAATATATAGGTTCATTAATAAATGTGTTATTTCAGATAGCATTCCATATAAAAAAATAAATTAGCTACTAAAGAAGCCAGAAGGGTGATGTGGTTCAAGTGATAGAACTCTAGCACTTGGGGGTGAAAAGCTCAGGGACAGCACCCAGTCTTTGAATTCAAGCCTCAGGACAAAAAAAAAAAAGCTAATATGGCCAGGCAATGGTGGCTCATGCCTCTAATCCTAGTTTTTCAGGAGGCTGAGATCTAAGGATCACAGTTTGAAACCAGCCTGGGCAAGAAGGTCCATGAGACTTGTACCTTCATATAACCACCAAAAAGCTGGAAGTGGACCTGTGGTTAAAGTGGTAACGTACTAGCCTAGCAAAAAAAAGTTCAGGAACAGTGCCCAAACCCTGAGTTCAAACCCTAGATCTCTCTCTCACACACACACACACACACACACACACACACACACACACACACACACACACACCCCAACTTATACTGGGAGTGGTCGCACATACTTGTAATCTTAGTACTCAGGAGGCTGAGGCAGAAGAATCATGAGTTTGAGGCCAGTGTGGGCTACATAGTGAAATGCTGTCTAAGAAAAAAGAAAGAAAGAGAGAAAGAGGGAAAGAGAGAAAGAGAGAGAGAGAGCTAACACATATTAGTATTGTACTTAATTCTTTCTCACCAACTCCCTGCTTTGCCAGCCAGAATCACAACGTAGACTTGACCTCAAAGCTTGTCTTTGAATCAGCAGCTAGTCTAGGTTCTAGTCTGACCTGATGCCAAAGTAATTTTTTTAATTTTTAATTTTTAGCAGACAGAGCAAGTAAGAAACTGAAAGGAAAGCCACAAAAGGAGAGTAGGGGCACTCTCCCGAGAGAGAGGGGTCCCACAGAGGACTCCAAGAGAATCCTCTCAAGGGTGGGTTTTATAGTATGGGGCTGCTCCTGTATTTCTTCCCTTGGGCTTCTGATCATTGCTTGCTGGCTTGTACATGCATCACCCTTGGCTCTTTCCATTGATGGAGCAGGCATCCAGGGCCTTATGGAGTTTGTCTCTTGATGGTACTTATCAAGACTCCTCAAGAGTCCTGTACCATGCTTAGCCCCTTCCAATGTCCTGATTTTGAGTGAAGACAAACAAATCCACGCTTTGTTTTCCTGAAGCTTCTCTTCCAACATGTCTAAGTGAATACCAGAAGAAGCTGAGTCCTATGTGACTTTAGGATTTCCTGGTATGTATTGCATTTGCCACCAAACAAACAGACACCTCATGGTGTTCTGATACTTGGAATGATATTTTGACTGAGTGAGAAAAAGAAGTTAGAGTTGTAAGGAGGAGGTATGGCAGAGTCCAAGTTAGCTGATCAGGGGTGCTTCCAGATTCCTTGGAGGACTTTGAGGCCAGAGTGGAGCAGCAGAGCTGGAGGACACTCACAGCTGGGCAGTGGAGGAGTTGTGGCTCCTTAGGGGCTGCCCTTAGAAAAGCTTTCATTTTCTTCCTGACAATTCCACCAAGGGTTCTGATGATGCTCCTCCCATTAGGTTGGCATTTTCAGTGGCTGTTGGAAACTGATGTCTCTTGTGGCTAGCTCAGTTTGGTTAACATTTCAGTCTTGGGTAAACTTAAGTCTCAGCTCTCTTTCCTCCCAGAGGCACAGTTTGAAATCAGGAAGCAGCTGTCAATCTTTTCTTTTAAACATCCTTTCTTTATTGCTGAAGCTAGTGCAGGCGCCTTTGAGAAGAGACTGAGAAAGACCTGTTTTCAGGTGACTGCCCACCTCTGGGCTGTTCTCTCCTTTCTGTTGCTCCTTCCTGATGACCCATCTCACTGCACAGACGTGGAATGGTAGGGTGGAGACCCTAACGGGACTTGATTCCAAGCAGTTCTGCTAGGTGTTGCTTCTGAGTTTTGCCAGATTTTCTGTTGTTTTTTTTTTTTTTTTTTTTCCAGGCATTTCTGTCCTGCTGCATCCTACTGCATTCCTCGGAGGTGGATGTCTTTGCCTCAGAGGAGTCTTCCAACTCAGCTGCAGCCCAGATGTGCTCCCAGCTCTCCACTTTGAGAACTGGCAGGAGGCTCCCTTGGGAAGGAGACCTTCTGGGGCGGTCTTGCTCTGCCCCCCTACCTCACCTGTCATTCTGCCCTGTGCTCTTTCTCCTTCAACAACCCCCTTGGGTCAGAAGCTATGTGGCAGGGGCAGCAGACATCAGCTTTTTCTCCTTGGAAAGATTCTTAGCATTCTAAGCAATAACCTTGATCTCTGAGGTAGAGAGGGGAACCAGGCAGATACTCTAATTTTTTTCTTTGGTGTCATACACATTAATGCTCACCAAAGGTGACCTCATCCTCCACAACCCACTTCCCTGTTGTGTTTTGTTTTTGTTTGTTTTTCTGTTAGTCCTGGTGCTTGAACTCAGGGACTGGGTGCTGTCTCTGAGCTTGTTTTGCTCAAGGATGGCACTCTACCACTTGAGCTACAGCTCCCACTTCTGGCTTTTTGGTGATTAATTGGAGATAAGATTCTCATGGACTTTCTTGCTCAGACTGGCTTTGAACTGAGATCCTTAGATCTAAAGTCTTGAGTAACTAAGATTACAAGCATGATCCAGTACCCAGATCTACTCTTTAAAAAAATCTTCTTTTGAAGCATTTCCTCCACTTTGGTAGTACTGCGAATTAAACTCAGGGCTTTGAATTTGTTAGACAGGCCTTCTACCACTTGAGCCACACTCTCAGTCAACACTACTCTGTTTATAGATCAAGAGGCCAATTAAAGATTCCAAAAGGTCTTTGGAGGGAGGCTGTGGGCTCTTGTTGCCAGTTGAGGGAAAGAGAGAAAGAGCCCACTTAGCTCTCAAATGCCACACAGGACTTCTCAAAATATGTGCAAGTCAATTTAAGATAGAAGGAGGATAGGAGTTCATAAGCATTACCATTAAGAGGGGATTCTCCAAATCAGTGCTTCCCTTGACTTTCCCAGTAGCTCTATGAGGCCCTACCTGACCTCTTGTTTTGTCTGATATTTCCCCATTTAGGTTTAAGATGCTAAATGATGAAAATTCCAGCCACCTCCTCTACTTCAACTGTGCTCTCAGGTGGTTTGCTCTAAGGATGGACGTGCTCATGAATATCGTCACCTTCGTTGTGTCCTTGTTGGTGACTCTGAGTTTTTCCTCCATCAGTGCTTCATCCAAAGGCTTGTCATTGTCTTACATTATCCAGGTAATACCTGGCACAAGGTTGGGCTTGGTTTGAAAGATGCTGGCATATATCGGGGAGGGTGGTTTTGGATAGAAGCAACAGAAAATGCAGCTCAATGTGTTTAAATAAAGGAAATTTAGTGGATCACAGCATTAAGATTTCCAATAGGTGTGGGCTTAAGGTATAACTGGATCATGGCTCTTGGCTTAGCCCTTCTGTGATGGTTTCCATTATCACTTGCAATAGTGGCCAATAACCTCTGAAGCTTGTAGCAGGGTGAAAACACTGCCTGCCATAGCCAAGAGCCTAGGCTTCACTCTTTATTTTTTTTCTGGTTTTGGAGTTTGAGCTCAGGGGCCTGGTGAATGTTTAGCTTTCCTGGCCATGACTATCATTCTACCACTTAAGCCACACTTCCAGCTCAGTGATTTACTGGTTCATTGCAGATACGGTCTAGTGGAATTTTCTGCCTAGGCTGGCTTAGAATCACTATTCTCTGATCTCAGCCTCTTGAGTAGCTAGTGTTACAGGTATGAGACATTGGCATGTACCTGGCTTGCTTTTGTTTCCTGAATAATACAATAAGTGATGAACATATGACATTTACTGTGCCTTAGGTTCTATCCTTCATCTAAGTTAAGCTGTTTGCTCACCAGCAACAACTCTGTGACACTGTCTAAAGGCCTATTTTGCACATGTGAAAACCCTCACAGGAAGATTTGCCCAAGCTTACCTTTCTGTGATTTGAACCCAGAGCTAGTTGGAATCTTGTCCTTTAATATATGCTTCATCTCTTTGGGAAATTTACAAATTGTTCTTATCCTTGGAGCTTTGAAATTACTGGACAAGTTGTCTGAGATTGGCTGTTTTTAATGTAATTTGCTAGATGCTGTGGATTCCTTCATACAGAGTTCAAATTTCCCCTTTTCTGTTTTTTTTCCTTTCTTGCGTGTGGAGTTTATTGCATTTATGTTCAATGTATCTTTTATCTCAGTTTCTATTTTCTTGTCTTTTGTCTTTATTCTGTCATCCAGTCACTCTTTTAAATTTTGAGTTTGGCAATCATATTTCCATAAGCTCATATTCCTCTATCTTTTTGTTTTTTTGTTTTTTTTGTGCCAGTACTGAGTTTTGAACCCAAGGCGCTGTCCCTTAGCTTTTTTGCTCGTCTAGTGCTCTATCACTTAAGCGACAGATCCACTTCTGGATTTTGGTGGCGAACTGAAGATAAGAGCCTCATAGATTTTCCTGCCTGAGCTGGCTTGGCTTTGAACCTTGATCCTCTGATCTGAGCCTCCTGAGTAGGATTACAACCATGAGCTACCAGTATCCAGAAAAGAACCTGTGTGTGTATATGTGTGTGTGTGTGTGTGTGTGTGTGTGTGTGTGTGTGTGTGTGTGCGCGTGCGTGTGTTTTCTGAGGTAAACTCAAGGCTTGGGCTCTGTCCCTTAGCTCTTTTGCTCAGAGCTGGGGCTCTACCACTTGAACCAGAGTTCCACTTGGAAATAAACTTCTCATGGATTTTCCTGCCCAGTCTACCTTTGAACAGTGATTCTCAGATCTCAGCCTCCTGAGTAGCTGTGATTACAAGCATGAGCCAGAGGCACCAGGCAAAAAAAATCACTTTCATATTATATCAGTTTACATTTCCAAATGGTTTTCAAAAGAACAATTTACTAGTAGAATAATAAAAACAAAATAATACTGTCATTACATATTAACAGGTTGAAAAATTATACCAAAGGAAAAGCAATATACTGATACC
This sequence comes from Dipodomys spectabilis, assembly GCF_019054845.1. Classification (NCBI taxonomy): domain Eukaryota; kingdom Metazoa; phylum Chordata; class Mammalia; order Rodentia; family Heteromyidae; genus Dipodomys; species Dipodomys spectabilis. The sequence continues at coordinate 61,540 of NW_024870842.1, read as the reverse complement.
TTAACACATATCTATTAACCTCTTGTCTTACTAAGGTACAGAATACTTTAGAAAGTAGGGATCAATGTAGTCTCATAAGAAGTATAGCTTCTGCTTCCTAATAATAAAACATTTGATTTTAAAAAGTCAAATAAGACAAATAGAAAATTATTTCTGTTCATAAAAAAACAAAAGAATAAAAGCAGAGTGGGCAAAAATGCCTTCCATCTGTAATATAAATATATCAACAACTACACAACCACAAGGTGCAAATCACTTTTTCCCCCAATTCTGGGGCTTGATTTAGGGCCTAGGTGCTGTACCTGAGCATCTTTGTGCTCAAGGCTAGTATTTTACCACTTGAGCCACAGCACCATTTCCAGTGTTTTCTGAGTAATTTATTGGACGTAAGATTCTCATGGAATTTCCTGCCTGGGCTGAAACTATGATCCCCAGCTCTCAGCCTCCTGAATGTGAATCACTTTTAATGGGTAAAATAGTTTAAAAAATGTTATCTGAGGATATTAATGCAAGTTGTCCCCTGCCCCCTCAACCCCCCAGCCTTTTTTTTTTTTTTTTTGGATACATCTGTTGTTTCCTGGTTGCCTTTTTTTCCCTGTTTATCCAGTTCTTACTGTGTCACTGGATTTGCTTGTCAAGCTCTTCCTCTGCTTATATGAAGGGAAGGCTGGTTTGGATTTTCAGGGTTTCATCTCCTTTGTATGTGCCTTTCCCTGTCTGTCCTGATAAGAAGTTTTCTAGCCATAAGTGTAATGAGCACTGGGGTCTTTTTACAGACTGGCTTCACTTTGGGTAAAGCTAGCCTTTAGCCATAGCAATGCTGGAATTAAAACAAATTTTTGTTTAGGATATTGTACTTGGAGAACTACTTGTTCCCAGGTAGTTAACTTAGTTTGATTGTTTGTTTCTTCCTTTCCTTTTTTAAATTTCTTTCTCTTTCTTTCTTTTCTTTTTCTTTCTTTCTTTCTCTTTTTTAAATAGGCAAATGATGTTTTTGAGAAGATACCAGAGCATAGGTAGCAAAAGAAAAAGGCACATGGAATTACATGAAACTAAAAAAGAAAGAAGGAAAACAATAGAGTAAGCCCACAATTTATATAGAGAAAATATCTGCGAGCTATCTGACAAATCACTGGTGTTCAGAATATATAAGGAAATTAAAAGCTCAATAACAAAAATAATCAATTAGAAATAGGCAAGTGATATGAAGATGTTTCCCAAAAAGAAGAAATATAAAAAGATATCAAAAAAAAGAAAAAAGGAAAAAGTTCAGCATTTTTACTTTAACTCAGTTTCTTTAGAAAACGTGTGTGTGTGTGTGTGTGTGTGTGTGTATTCACTTCTGTGCCTAGGGAAAAATGCATTTAACTACTTCCAGTTAAGAGAAAGAAGAGGATAGAATAAACTTGCCTGCCAGGAGCAACTGTCTATAGAATGATTTGTATTGCCCAGCTTCCTTGTAGACCCCTTTCTCAGTCCTGGATTTTTCTCCAGACTCTGATAAGCTGAAGGTTGTCTGAACTCTTGTAGCATTTCCTGCTTCCATTTATCAAAAGTCTATCATCCTCACTATCTTCAAGAATTCTGTAACTCTTCCATGTGATCATAACTCTTCCTGACACCCTTGATGGTCAAAGATCAATTCTTTCTGAAACTTCTGTGTTATTGTTTTAATGATCTTTTTGTCAGAAAGAGGAACAAAAATACATTCTCAGTACTCTGAGGTAAGGAAAAGGAATTTTCTTTGGGTAGCTAGTTTTCCTCATGGATGAATGTCATCTTTTGTTGTTGTCTAGTAAAATACCAGATGACTTTGAATGGTTTCCCTTAGTTGGTCCAAGAAGAACAGCTTGCCCCAATGACAGTCATGCTTCTCCACTATAGATATTGTTGGCTTTCTATGAGATTGTTGTCCAGCACTCCTGTCAGATTGAAGCAGGGTTTGCACACATTGAGGTCTGAGGGAACACTTCTTCTCCAGCTGGCTTTGTGGCTTTTTTTGGCATTAACCCCACTTGGAAAACAGAGAATCAAATGAGAGCATCATTTGAGAACAGAGGAAAGGCCCTGGATGGGTGAGAATCAGGCACTCAGCTCCACAAGGCAGAAACTGAGTACAGAGCGCCAGCACCTTAGCTTCGGAGAAGCACTCGCTGGGACCAGTGCTTAGCCCACCCGTGTGGGGATTCCAGGCCTGGATGGGTACCCTGGACGCATAGAGCAGTTACTCATTTACCTAACAGAACATATTGCTGCAGGGTGTTAGAAGCTCATGCCTGTCATCCTAACTACTCAGAAAGATGAGATATAAGGTTCGAAGTTAGCCCAGGCAAGAAAGTCTGTAAGACTCTAAACTCCAGTTAATCAGTAAAAAGTCAAATGTGGAGGTGTGGCTCAAGAGATAGAGGGCCAGCCTTGAGCAAAAACACTAAAGAACATCATTCAGACCCTGAACTCAAGACCCAGGAATCACACACACACACACACACACCAAACTAGATCATAAAGATACCCAATTCCGGATCCAGACTCATGTTCTCAGACACCAGAAGCTACTAAGCAGCAGGCTGAACCAGGAGCTGCGCTGGTTGCTGAGATTTGGCAGTGAACTCTCTGACCATGCCCTGTGGAAAGCTTTCAGAAAACCTTTAAGTTATATGAAGTTACTAAAGTAGGGAATGTGATTCACGGGGGCTGGGGGAGCAATATTACATCCAACAATCAGAAGAGGCCTCTGCTGGGAGGTAACTTCCAAGCTGAGACCCTCAAATGATAATCATTCATCCAAAGAAGAAGGGTAAAGAATTATTATTATTATTGTTATTATTATTATTGATATACTGGGTCTTGAATTCAGGGCCTGGGCACTGTCACTCAAGGCTGAAACTCTTCCACTAGAGCCACAGCCCCAGTTCCAGCTTTTTGGTGGTTAATGGAAATAAATGGCTCATGGTCTTTCCAGTTTGGCTGGCCTTGGATCATGATTCTCAGATCTCAAGCTCCTTATTAGCTAGAATTACAGGTATGAGACCCTGGCTCCCAGTTAGGAGGAAGGATTCTTGATGCCGAGGGGTAAGTCTGAGCTTGGTGTAGGATGAGGGTCTGAGAAATCCATGTTTCTTGTGGCTGGGGATAGAATTCATGCAGCCTTAAGTCAGGGGTGGGATACTGTCCGCTTAAAGCATATTTGGGCTGCATAGTCTTTTTTTTTTTTTTGGGTCCGGTCGTGGGGCCTGAACTCTGGGCCTGGGTGCTATCCCTCAGCTCTTCAGCTCAAGGCTAGCGCTCTACCACTTGAGCCACAGTGCCACTTCCGGCTTTTTTCTTTTTGCTTATGTGGTGCTGAGGAATCGAACCCAGGGCCTTGAGCATGCAAGGCAAGCGCTCTACCACTGAGCCACCTTCCCAACCCTGCATAGTCTTTTTTTTTTTTTTTTTGATGAGCTATCCTGGGTACACTTTGATGGTAGCAGCCTCCCTGGCCTGTACCCGTGAGATAGCCTAGGTTGTCATCTTTGAAGATGTCTGCAGATGCTGCCAAATGCTATTGCTCTAAGGGCACTGGAAAGCCCTGGCCCATGTTAAATTGGAGGTGTGAGGGAGGCCCGCTGAGAAGAGCACATGGTTGTCAGCTGTGAGCTGCTCCAGAAGCACCTCACACACCATTAGAACCCATGGCCTCCTGTGTGTGAGGCCACTTGCTGCTTTCTGGAGCTTGGCTGGTAGGAGAAAGAATGATCATAAATGCCTCAGCTCATTCTGTCTTCCCAACCACTCCCTTCAAGATAACCCTGACCCAATGCCTTAGCCACACTCCCCTGTTGTCCTGTCTGATCATTCCTGAAGTTTCTTTGAGTATCATCCTGCCAGTCCATTAGAATGGGACCCTTACAAGTCTATGGGGTCAAACTCAGAAAAACAGTGTGCAAGCTGGGCACCAGTGGCTCATGCCTACAATTGTAGCAACTCTGGAGGCTAAGATCTAAGGATCACAGTTTGAAGCCAACCTGGAAAGAAAAGTCTGTGAGACAGGTATCTCCAGTTAACCAGCAAAAAGCTGGAAGTAGAGGTATGGCTCAAATGGTAGAGTGCGAGGCAAGTGAGAGCAAAAGGCCCTAATTTCAAGCTTCAGTCCTGGCACAAAAAACAAAACTGCCCAACCAGTACCTGGCTCATCACCCCTGCCCAGGAAGAGTGTAGTGAGTGAGACAGTCCTGTCCCTAGTCCATCAAGGGTGATGCTGGAGATTTGCCTCCCTTCCAGCATAGGCCAGCTGGCCCTCAAGATTATTCCACATCCAGGACTGGCTGGAGGTATGGGGGAGGGGCTCTCACACCTAGGAACAGCCCCAGAAACACCTGAGGGAGTGACTGACTGTGGATTCAATCAACTGTGGGTTGAAAATACTCAGGAAAAACAGTTGCTTCTGTACTGAACATGTCAACTTTTGTTCTGGTCGTTATTCTCCAAGCACTGTGCAACAACTATTTGCCTAGCATTCAAATATACATAATATGTATGCATATATGTGTCATATACAAAATTACATATGCATATGCAAGGTATGCAAGGAGTTTGCCATTCATGTAAGGGTATTTAGCATCTGAGGGGTTGGGTTATGCAGTGGTATTGCATGTTATAGACCAAATCTCCTGGGTACCAGAGGCTATGCTACCCTGGCTTGGGAAAACTCTGCGTGTTGCCCCAATGGCCTCACAGAATCTCCTCAACTCATCCTGAGCTGGCAGCCTCTCTACTCTCGTGTCTCCTGTCCCTTCTGGGCTCACCTCCTGTGTTAGTTTGGTCATGCTGAGGTTCAGATCCCCGCCTCAGATCCTCCAGATCTCACCCTTCTGAGTAGCTGGCACAACAGGCATAAGCTATTCATGCCTAGTGTCCCATCTTGTGTTTCTTGTTCAAGTGCCTGTCATTGAATGAGAGCCCATGCAGGTCATCCAAGATAACCTCAAGATCCTAAAGCCAAGTATAAAGATCATTTTTCTCAATGAGGTAATCTTCTTAGGCACCAGGGTTTTAGTGTGGACATACTAGTACCACAGGGCAAGGGACTTCATTCAATCTGCCCCAATGTCTGCATGGCACTCAAACTTGGCGCTGGCTTCTGGAAGATCCAAGCCTAAAATAGGTCATTAGCAAGCTGCCTTCCCCTGTCTGAGTCTTCATTTTCTAATGCAAGCAGGTAGACTTCATGGCTCTGTGACCTCTTGTAGTGATTGGGGTTTTAGTCACTTCTCAGCTGTGGGTGAGGTGGAGCAGAGCAGGAGGTGGTTGGGGTGTAGGACTTCATTAGGGAGTAGCAAGATGATCCCAGAAGTTGAGTCTCAAAGGAAAAACCTACTTGACAGCTCAAAGAGGGGGTGGTCAAATGGTTTGGTGGTGGGTGATCCTCACTCCCTGGAGTGTCAAGGAACATCCTTTTTTCCCAAATACAAAGGAAATGTTTAACCCAACAGGAGCATCTTCCATTCTAGTGCCTGGCTGGGAAGGCAGGAGAGTGGGATTCACTGGCTGGCCTGGGTAGGTGGACAGCAGAGCCGGGAGGACAGGGCTCTAACCTGGCCTGTTCCTCCCTCCAGCTCAGTGGACTGCTCCAGGTGTGTGTGCGCACAGGAACTGAGACCCAGGCCAAGTTCACCTCTGTGGAACAGTTAAGGGAGTATATTTTGGTAAGAAATGAGTTTCTGAGAGATGAAGACATGTTCTCTCAGCTTCGCTTAAGCAAGTACTGGAAGGGGATCTTTAAAAAGCAAAACATAAAAAAATAAGTCTCCCCCAAAACAACCCCCCCGCCCCGTCCACAAAACCCAAATCTGACCAGGCATCTCTCCTCTTAAAAAGCTTACCACTCAAGATACCAGAGTTTGAATTCAGCACGTTATACTTACTAGAAAGGCGCTCTACTATGCTGGGCACCTGTGGCTCATGCCTGTAATCCTAGTTACTGAGAAGACTGTGATCTGCAATTTGCACTTTAAAGCCAGCCTAGACAGGAAAGTCTGTGAGACTCTTCTCCAATTAATGAGTAAAAATTTGGAAGTGGAGTTCTGGCTCAAGTGGTAGAGTACAAGCCTTGAGCAAAAAAGCCAAGTGAGAGCAAGGTCCTAATTTCAAGCCCCAATACTGGTACACACACATACACACACACACACACACACACACACACACACACACACACACTCACACACACACACACATTCTGCCACTTGAGCCATGCCCCAGCTTCATCTAAAATTCTTGAAGTTAAGTTGATGTTTTTCCCTTAAAGAATAAAAATCCTTTACCTATAGTTTCTAAAGCAAGAAAAAAATTGGTGGCTTACTTTGTTCTATACAAATTCATATTTGATCAAAGTTGTAAACTGGAAAACAAAAACAATGCAACTTTTCCTTAAAAGCTTTTCTGTTTAACTTAGAAATGCTGCTATTGTTTCTAAAACCCAGCCATCACTTTTAAGGGCCTTTGGATAGTGTTTGGCCCCACTTACAAACTTAATTAAACACTTTAAAACATTTTAAATGATGTTTTAAATTTTAATACATTCAATTTCCTTTTTAAGTACCTCAATGATCTCATTTAACAAACAAAACTTATTGAGTTTATGTAAGTCTAATAAATTAAACTTGTAAATATAGTGAGCTCTAAGTTTTCCTGATAGTTCCACCGTAGTACATAAGCAGTAAGCTTTTAACTTAAAATCATGTTTAAATCAATTATTCAATTACACATTTTAAAGTAGAATCATAAGCCTAAATTCTAAAATACTATAAATGCTTGAAGTGTGCAGATTCCTCACATTAAAACTATTGCTGTTACAGCATTGCCTCTCTTAAATATTTTTTATACATTTTTATTGAGGTTAAGTGATTACATAAATTTCACAGTATTGTGAGATAGTGATACTTAAAGTCACAAACACATTTTAATCTTCACAAGGCAAATTGTCATCATCATGGTTTATAATGTGAATTCTATGAGCTTTGACAATGCTCTCTTCAATATTTTTATTCTTAATTTTAAATCTTCTAGTGGTTAAATTACTCTGAGTGTAATTATTTTCTCAGCTAACTGAAGTTGCTTAAAGACCTGATATTTGGGCTGGGGCTCATGATACTTCTATCTCTAGCTGTTAATAGGCATTCAGAAGGTAACAATGTTGCCAGGTTGCTCTTAGGCTTTGAGTTCCTTCCTTCCTTCCTTCCTTCCTTGCTTGCTTCCTTCCCTCCCTCCCTCTCTCCCTCCCTCCCTCCCTCCCTCCCTCCTTCCCTTCCTTCCTTCCTTCCTTCCTTCCTTCCTTCCTTCCTTCCTTCCTTCCTTCCTTCCTTCCTTCCTTCCTTCCTTCCTTCCTGTCTTTCTTTCTATCTTTCTTTCTTGCTGGTACTAGGGCTTGAATTTAGGTCCTAGAACTCTCATTTTTTCCCCTCAAGGTTGGCACTCTACCACTTGAAATACACCTCCTCTTCCTGCTCTTTACTGGTTAATTGGAGATAAGAGTCTCATGGACTTTTCTTCACCTAGCTGGCTTCAAATTGTAATCCTCAGATCTCAGTCTTCTGAGTAGCTAGAATAACAGGTGTGGTAGATTATTTTTTTGTACTTGTGTGTATACTAGTCCTGGGGCTTAAACTTAGGGCCTGAGCTTTTGTGTTCAAGGCTAGCACTCTACCACTTGAGCCACCATAACACCACTTCTTTTTGGTGTTTAATTGGAGATAAGAGTTTCATAGACTTTCCTTCTTGGATTGGTTTCAAATCATGATCCTCTGATCTTAGCCTCCTGAGTAGCCAGCATTATAAGCATGAGCCACAGGCACCCAGCTGCCTGCCAGATTTTTAATTTCTTGAAGATGCCTTTCCCATTGAGTTCCCATTGAATTTGACATCTTGCATTCTTATAATCTTTCTACTTGTACTACTTTGGTGACTTTAGTAGATGTTGAAATAATGTAGTATTGGAATCTGCAGATCTCAAGTATCTAGCTTTGCCATACAACCTCAAGGTCACACTGCTAACACTTGCCCGCCCAGAGTGACCTGTCCCTTGTTGAATCCAGTCACTATTCTTTGTTCACTAAGCTTTAGCCACTTGACTTTGTATTCCTCAAACTGTCAAAGCTCATTTTCACCCCAGGACCCTTGACACTAGCTTTCTTCCCTGTGTGGAGGGATCTAGACTCAAAATCTCTGTCATCAGCAGCTTCTCAGTATTTGACATCTTGGCCCTATGTCACATAGTTGTAGATGCCTTCCTTAACTATCAAGTACTTGTATTACACTTGTCCTGCCTGCCACACAAGTCACAGTCCATATTCTGTCATGGGCCACGTTGCCATATTTCCTTGCTTATCATTGGACATTCCCATTGCAATGTGAGTTTCTTGGTTGCAGGGTTTTTATTGGTATAGTTGACCACCATGAACCTCAATCTTGAGACCCATGTGAATGCATGAATATACAAATAGAAACCAATTAAATAAATGGAAGATCAAATGGTTATTATTCCAACATTGGTTATTCTACCTTTCAGACCTGTGTTCCTGAACACACTCATCCCCTCAGAGAGGGGTCCTGTCCTAAGGATTGGCCAAGCCGTGGGGAGATAACATTCAAAGACTACCGGATGAGATACAGGGCCAACACTCCCCTGGTTCTCAATGGGCTGAACTTGAACATCCAGAGTGGGCAGACTGTTGGGATTGTTGGGAGAACTGGTTCTGGTGAGGAGAGATCTGCTTTTGTTTCTTTCAGGTTATTTTCTTTGACTTTCCCCTGAGTGCGTTAGTTAAACTACACCAGAGTCCTTTGTGAGTGTCTGTGCATGTGACTATTATTTATTCTCAATTCTCTTTACTGTAAATTAGGATTTCGGGATGAGTGGTGTTGAAAGCAAACACACACTAGCATTTGAATTAATTAATGAGTCATTCTGGCAAAATGTTGCCCAGAGAATAAGCTGTGGGCTAAAGAGCTTTCTAGAGCTATATGGGTTAACTGTTAGGGCCACCCAGTGCCCCTGCCTGCACTGTCATCACACAGCCAGTGTCAGTATTAAACATTCCCTTCATTAACTGCCTGGATTATGAGGAAAGAACAAAGTGATGTTTTGATTTGTCATTCTTGCTTTCATGGTTCCCAGGAAAGTCATCACTGGGAATGGCCTTGTTCCGTCTGGTGGAGCCCGCCAGCGGCACCATCTTCATTGATGAGGTGGATATCTGCACCGTGGGTCTGGAGGACCTCCGAAGCAAGCTGACTATGATCCCCCAGGATCCTGTCCTGTTTGTAGGTACAGTAAGGTAGCTGTTTTTTGATCGTGCATTCCTATTTTGTGAATCATGAAACAAGGCCAATCGGATCTTTGTGGAGTCCCCAGGGTGTGGCAGGCCCAAGCAGGCCTATATTAGGGAAGCCACATTCATAGGAGCTTCAAAGCCCTAGGAATCATTGTTGCTAACTGCTTTTGTGTACAGCTTTGGAGGGAGCCAGGGATAGGTTCTGACCCTTACTGGCATTTCAGAAACTGCATTGTTAATAGGCAAGATGCTTTCATATGGATGAGGAAAAGATATCCAAGTCGTCTTGGACAGCCCTACTTAATGCCATGAATTTGGTAATGGCCACTCTCAAAAGTACTATAGAGTGCATAGTAGAATGATTGGTCCCTTATTAATGTAGGTATCTCTTCGGAAATGTATGAATTCATGCACATACAAGAAGAGCAGAGTTGCAACTTTTTTTTTGTTAGTTTTTTACTAGTGGTCACATACTCCAGTTAGTACAAACAGATTACTAAGAAAACAAACTTGGAACAAATAAAGTGCTCTGTACCAATCAGTCAACTATGATTCAATAATTCTGGCATCAAAATTAGGGAGAGAGGTAGTAAGAAAAACTCATGTAAACTAATTGGTTTTACAAAACCAATGCCCAGTCCACATTCCCAACTTCCTGAGTAAAAAAAAAAATCCATGTGCCACTGTTCTAGACTGCAGCTCAACTCTTCAATCTATACTCTCTCTCACTCTCTCATTCCCTCTCTCTCTCACTCTCTCTCTATCTCTGTCTCTCTATCTCTCTGTCTCTCTCTCACACATACATTATCTACAAATCTTTAAGGGCTGCAACTTCTGTAGGCTCAAGATCTGATGTGGAAGCAAAGGCAAGGGAGAAGACTATGGCTTCTCAGATGGTCCAGTGAGAGGAACATTTCCTCCCAGTGAATCCCAGACAAAATAGGGGGACTATATTTACTACACTCAGCTAATTGTTTGAGTTATGTCGTAAAACATTAATTTTCCTCCTGTCTATGACATGCTCAATCTTTTGCAAGGCGCTAGGAGCCACAGATGTACCTCTGGCTTCTGAAGGCCAAGAGAATGGAATACCAGCTGGTATTGCTTGCTCCCCCCCCCCCATGTCTCTCTGTCAAAAATCTGTACAAGGTCAAACCTACTTTGCTATCCATGGATGTAAGGAAGCCCGAGTTGTCTTCTGAGACCTTACCTGTCTCTGTGTTCTCTGCTCCTGATCATAGCTTGGCTGAGCACTGCACACTTCAACTCCTCTTCTCTCCTATGAGCTGCAGGCGAGAGGCCATTTCTTTGCCTTTCTGTTTCCAGAGGCCACTTGCGTGTCATGACCCACTACCCTTTTCTTCCCCCTGTTCTCATCTTCAGAACACTCCCTCCTCTTGTTCTCATCCCCAGAAAATCCAGCTCCTTCTTTCCCTCATTGCAGGTTCAACTTGGATCCCTTTGGGAGTCACAGCGATGAAGTGCTCTGGCAGGTTCTGGAAAGAACATTCATGAGAGACACAGTAGGTCTCTGCAGCTCCAGAGGATGATTCCATCTCCCAGCACCAGTGCCCCAGATACCTAGCCTGCTTTAAATTTGACAAGCACATGTCCAGGTTTATTTGTGGGTGCCATCTAGGTCAGGAGAATACAATCTTTGCTTCCTCTTTATTACTAAGAACAGCCACAAGTGCTGTTTAACTGCACTGATCTAGTCAGGAGCTCCATGTGCATTATTTCTTTTGCTTCTTACCACAGCTCTCTGAACCCTCACTTTAGAATGCTGAAATTAAACCTCAAAGAAGTATCTAACATACTGAGATCAGTAAGTAGCAGAATGGAGACTTGAAGCCAATGCTACCTGATTCTTGAGTGAGAGAATGTCCCACAACTCCACAGAGGAACCGCAGGCAGATGAGTGGATGTAGCATGCTCTGGGAATGGCATGTGTAACTGGTTCGAAAACATGGTCTTTCAGGCCTCCATGATCTGGGGTCCTGTTGTGCAAAAGCCACAGTCTCACCTACGGTCAAAGTGGGCACGCCACCTTTGCAGCCCCACAGTGCCAAGACGAGCATCACCCCAAGCCACTTGAGCTGGTTGCCCTGGAGAGTGGAGACCCTGCCTTGTCCTCCTCAGAAAGCCTTCCCTGCTTTTTCTATTTTGTCCAGAGAAATGGAGATTCTGAAAGTCCTTTCTGCTTGTTTATGTTCTTTGGAGTCATACATGCATCATTTGTATTCTTTTGGTGAATTGTCTACAGGGGTTATATGAGTCATACTGTGATGTTAAATTATTAACATCCGCCTACTCCCTGGGTGCTGCCTGTGCCTGTTTGCAATATTGAAACGGTGGTTGTTTTGCACATCCTTTCTTGCAATAAAATAAAAGCAAGCTGATGAATGCAAGAGAAGGGGGTAATCAATATAGCTGGTGCAGGACAATTTTATGGATCATCAGCATAAATGTGGCATTTTCTCTGTTTTCTAGATAATGAAACTCCCAGAAAAATTACAAGCAGAAGTCACAGAAAGTGGAGAAAACTTCTCAGTGGGGGAACGTCAGCTTCTTTGTATGGCCAGAGCACTTCTCCGTAATTCAAAAGTAAGGAAATAGCATGGAAAATGGATTGGTCAAATTCCGGGCATTTCCCACAGCGCTGCTCAATCTAGGAGGTAGAGCCATCCCATGTTTGTCTTTCAGCAAAGACACAGCAATTGAGGCATTTATAAACCAATCTGCTTTTCTTAAGACAAAGTTGTGAGGGGGTAAAAATTGAAAAATAGTCACTTACAACAATATTGTCTTCCTCCCAGGGTGAGGCCCCAGGAGGCCTCGCTTAGGTGTTCTCTAGTTTGAGTTTGAAAAGTCTGCCTCTCAACTTTTTCCCTTTGTTCCTGAACAATTCTGTGTTCTCAGCAACGGGGCTCAGGACACTCAAAAAGGCCATCAGAATGGTAGCACAGAAGATTGGAAAAATGTGTATGTGTTATTTCTCCTCTTCCTCTTCCTCTTCCTTCTTTTCCTTCTCCTTCCTCATCCTGGAGCTTGAACTCAGGGTCTGGGCTCTGTCCCTGAGCTTTTATGCTCAAGGCTATAACTCCACCACTTCACTTCTGGCTTTTTGATGATTAATTGGAGAGAAGAGTCTCACAGACTTTCCTGCCCAGGCTGGCTTTGAACCACGTTCCTCAGATCTCAGTCTCCTGAATAGGGAGGATTATAGGCATGAGCCATTAGGGCCTGACTGTTAATTTTTTTTTTTTTTTTTTTTAGTGTCTAAGCTAGCTTCATTAATTAGGAGGAAGAGAATATGATTATTTTAGAAATCCCATCCTCTTAAGAAATACTACTGGTAGGGGAAAGGGAGCCTGGTTGTATTTGGTGTTTGCTGTCACTCTACTTACAGCTCTTTGGTTTATGTTTGGGTTTCATGTTTATAATAAGGTATAAGTAACCATTTTTTGCATGTGAGAGAACAGTGCCCCCAGGGAGATTGAGTAACTTGGCCAAGATCAAGCAGAGCCTGGAGCTAAGGTCAAGCCCTCTGACTTGTAAAATAATACCTGCCTTTGGTAGATACAATAATGCTCCTCCCCATCCTCTGACATAGGTGTTCAAGCTAAGATACCCAAAGCCTGAGAACATGTTCTCTCTCAAGGCAAAGAGGACTTTGCAGGTGTGATTAAGTCAAGGATCTGAAGGTGGGGAGATGATCTTGGATCTCGATGGGCTTTGTGTTTTCACATGTGTCTCTATGAGAAGCATGTAGGAGAGAGAGGAAATCTGATGTGGGTTAGGGGTATAGGTCCCTAGAAGCAGGAAAGGGCAGAAGGCAGACAGTGCCTGATGCTATCCTGACTTGAGGACTTGTAAGATGTGAATTTGTGCTGTCTTGTCCCTAAATTCCTGATAATGTGTTACCTTAGTAGCAGCAAATTTATATAAATGTTGCTGTTATATTCCATGCTGGCTCCTGTGAACACACAAGGGAAAGCCTATGCAATAGTTCTTCTTAGTGTTAAGAGTTAAAATAAACCACTTAAAAAGAGAAACAAAGACTATACAACCTCACCAGTGACACATGCCTGTAATCCCTAGCTAATTGCCAGGCTGAGATCTGAGGATTGTGCCAGCCCGGGCAGAAAGTCTATAAGACTCTTATCTTTAATGAAGCACCAAAAAAAACTGGAAATGGAGCTATGGCTCAAGTGGTAGAGTGCAACTCTTTAGCAACAAAGCTCACAGACAGCTCCCAGATCCTGAGTTTGAGCCCCAGGACAAACACTAACAAACAACAAAAAACAAAAAAAAACAACCCTCATTTCTCCAGTAAGTCCCTCTGAAGATGAACATGGTATGATTTGGCTTTCATTTCACTATTCTTTTTGTCCCTTTGTTAGATGTGTTTCAGCTTTTCCTTCCCCTTCCATTCCTTATCACCTCCCCTCTGAGTGCTCTCCTCTCTCCTTTCCCTCCCCTCTCTTCCCCTCTCTTCTCCTCCTATCCTTTTTCCTTTCATCCTCCTCCTCCCTTTCCTTTATTATGTAGTTTTTTTATTGTAAAAATGTTGTACAGAAGGGTTACAGTTACATGAGCAAGGTAATGAGTACATTTCCTGTTGAGCATTGTTGCCTCCTCCTTTGTTTCCCCCTGTCATCCCTTCCCTCCCCTCCTCCACAACTACCTCTCCCCCCAACCCCACTCTGCTGAAGTTGTAAAGTTAATTTTCACCATAGTGTTTTGTACATCGCATTGTTACAATGGGTCAACCTGTATCCTTATTTAAGTATTTTGTTTTTTCCCTTGAGAAATGTATATACAAGATGCAGGGCACCGACATCAAATACAGTGAAAATAGGGGGAGGAACATACAAAGCAACAAAAAAAAAACACATGGTATATTATAAATACATTAGAAACAATAGCAAGAAAGAAAAAAGATATTTGTGTCCCTTTCTTGGGGTTCATTTTGCTTAACATCATCTTTTTTAATTTTTTTAAAATTTTTTTGGGGGCCTGAACTCTGGGTCTGGCACTGTCCATCAGCTCTTCAGCTCAAGGCTAACACTTTAGCACTTGAGCCACAGCACCACTTTCTGGCTTTTTTCTTTTTGCTTATGTGGTGCTGGGGAATCGAACCCAGGGCCTCATACATGCAAGGCAAGCACTCTACAACTGAGCTACCTTCCCAGCCCCTCGCTTAACATCATCTTATGTGGTCATATGTACATAGCTTTTGGCCTTTTCTGCTTGTCCTACACATGTACTTGTTCAACCACTTTGGAAAGTAGTCTGGAGGTTCCTCAAAAGACTCCACATATTGCTCCCCTATGACCCAGCAATCCCACTTTTGGGCATTTACCCAAACCATCACAAACAAGGCCATACTAAGGCTACCAGCACAACTATGTTTATCGCAGCATTATTTACCTTAGCTAAGATATGGAACCAACCCAGATGCCCCTCAGTAGATGAATGGATCAAGAAAATTATATATATATATATATATATATATATGCATATATATATGCACACACACACACACACACACACACACACACACACACAATGGAATTCTATGCCTCCATCAAAAAGAATGACATTGCCCCATTTGTTAGGAGATGGAAAGACTTGGAAAAAATTATGTTAAGTGAAGTAAACCAGGCCCAAAGAAACATAGGTCGCATGGTTTCCCCTTCCTTAAAAAAAAAAAATAGATCTGAGACTATAAATTTTCCTCTTGGCACAGCATTGGCTAATTTGACTTTCTTCCCTTCCTTTACAGATCATTCTCCTTGATGAAGCCACTGCCTCCATGGATTCCAAGACAGATACCCTTGTCCAGAGCACCATCAAAGATGCCTTCAAAGGCTGCACAGTGTTGACCATCGCCCACCGTCTAAACACAGTTCTCAACTGTGACATCGTCTTGGTCATGGAAAATGGGAAGGTGCAGGAAGCTCTGTTTGGTCTTACCTCCTCAAATGTTTGGGCTTTATGGTGGGAGGATAGTCTGAAATGTCATTTTTTTCTCTGACTTCCAGGTGATTGAGTTTGACAAGCCTGAAGTCCTCGCAGAGAAGCCAGATTCTGCATTTGCAATGCTGCTAGCAGCAGAAGTTGGGTTGTAAAAGTCCCAGCAGCTGCCTTGAGAGGAGGAGGAGGGGGAGGCTGTATGGGAGGAGGAGTCTCTCTCATCTCAGCAAGCAGCCCTGGTAACAGCCTTCCACCTATGGAGGAGCATGGGCCAAGTGGAGGAGCTGGGGCATGGCCCCTTCTCTGCCCAGCTCATGTACCTTACCTCATCTGGCAGGCTTGGGGTTGGTTCCCAGTGGTGAACAGAGGCCCATGAAGCTATGAATTAAAAGAAAAACTTCCCTTCCCCCTCCTAACACCCCGAGGGTCCCTCATGAGTCCCTACCCACCCTCATGCCTAAGAATGGAAATACAACTTCCTGTTAAAAACCAGTTAAAACCATCAGAACAGGGAAATACCCATGGATGAGGTTTACAAGGGTTTCCTTGTCTTGTCATCAGAGGGGAAAGGAGTGAAGCTTTCTTCCTGTTTAATTTTCACATCTACCTTGATATGTGACAAACTATAACTTCACACATCTGTAGCATGAGAGCTTGATTATAGTGTTTGGCAAAACAAAGTAAAAGTAAGAAAAATCATATTGTAAGTTCCATTTGATCTGTTAAAATAACCAGGAAAACAAAATGTTGGTGTTTCTCTATAAATGACATTTTTATATCTTCTTTATTGGTCATTAAAATGCAATAGGAAATTAAACCACCCTGAACTGTCATCTCACAATTATTTGTACTGAAAGTATTCTGATTTTTTGTTCTATTTCTTACCATAGACTCTCATTGCCTTCCTTCTCCTTTGACTCAGAAATAAACCTACACAATTGCTGACCAAATGAAAGGTTTTCTTTCCAACCTCAGGCTTTGCTATGAGGGCTGCTGCAGCAAAGACATATTCCCAGTAGCCTCAGGAGCGAGTGCCTGCTACTTAGGATAGCATTAGCAGAGGAAATAGTCTGTCAGGCTCTTGTGCGGTATTTGCCAAGGGATGTACCCACAGTTCTGGCCAGTTCCTCATGCTTTGGTATTGAAAGCTGTTGTGGTGTTCCTGTGAGGACTAAAGAAGCTTGTAGTGTTTTGATGGATGTGGAAAGCCCTCCTGGTATTTCTGAGAGGAGTGAAGAAGTTGTGGTATTTCTGTGGGTGTTGATGGTCCTCATAGTATTCCTGAGAAGATCAGGCCCTGGTTCCTGTGAGGAATGAAGGCCCTTGTGATGTTCCTGTGAAGCCTGTGCACTTTCTTGTGAGGACTAAAGATCCTTGGGATATTCCTGAGAGAATATAGGCCCTGGTGAGGGTCCTGTGAGGGCTGCAGACCCTGGTGGAGCTCCTGTGAGGATGGAAAATCTTCAGCATATTCCTGAGAGGATGAAGGCACTGGTGGAGTTTCTGTGAGGATTGAAGACTCTCACGGTGTTCTTGGAAAGACAGAAGGCCCTAGGAGTATTTATGTGAGTACTGAAGGCCCTGTGATGTCCTGTGAAGCCTGTGCACTTTCTTCCAGCCCAGGCAGAGCCCTAGGTATGGCATAGAGCAATGTGCTCAGCAGAACTTTCCTTGGATGATTTTTACTTCCCTCCTTTTCTGAGTTTTGGTATCCCACTTGACCTATCCTTGCAGATTTGGAGAAAGGCAGTGCCTGGCATATGGGAACATTCAAGAAACACTGTGGCATGCACAATGGCAACAACTGGAAACTGTATTCAAATACGACCAATTAGCCTCATGAGTTTCCTCCTCTCCTCAGTGTACCTGCATTTAGGACTTAATCAGGAGATAGTAAGATTTTTGGGAGAAAGCTAACAGAGCCTCAAGGGCTGGCCCTGTGGAGTTCACCTTCAACCATTCCTTCTGCAGCTCACTTCTGGTTTGACCCCTGGCAGGCATGCCCTGGACCAGAGGGGAGGCCAGCACTGCTTCTCTGGGTGGAGCTCCAAGCCTGGTGAGTTAAAACCCTGGTTCATGAAGTCCATCATGGGCTCTGACATCAGCAGGGGGTGAGCTCTCAGGATGTGGCTAGAAAGAACTTGAGTGAGAAGATTCCATTTATGAGCGGCACCATGCTGAGTGTGAAGTCCCCACAAAGAGACCTGACATATCTTCACGTGATTTGTTTCCCTGTCACACTGTCATTACCTTTCATAGGGCACTTGGACAGGTTGAGAGAAGTCAGCTCCTTAATGGATGTCCTTAACATGGCAACCGCCTCCCTCTCCCCATGCTGGCTTAGTAGTCCATGCCAGCATTGATTGTGGTGGGAGGAATGGTTAATTTTCTACCAACTTGGTACCAGGCAGACAATCAGTCTGTGGCTTCAGTGAGGTGTATCTTCAGGTACCAGGGGAGGCTACAAAGATCTCAGTTGCTCATTCAGATTCCTCAAGGCATGAGTCACCTCCTGCAGCTTCTTTTCTGCCCACATTCTCCTTGGTTGTACTGGCAGAAAAGAATACTGATATTGATCTTGTCATCTGCTGAGCCATTGTGGTGTGCCAGACACAGCGATAAGCACTTTTTTCATGAATCATTTCTCTGAATCCTCATTTTACCCCATGAGTTGGTATTTGAGGTTCACTGAAGTTAGGAACTTGACAACAGCACTAAGGGAAGGACCAGGCAATATGACCCGTCTGATTTCAGGATTCCTGTCCCTAGCCCTCCACTGTAGAGCCCCTCCTGTCTATTCCTCTTGACTTCTGGCAAGGATAGTGTTTTCTTACCTGGGGGAGAGAAAATTCTGGAAGAGTGATGGCTTTGGGGGTGTAGAATATGGGGCTATGGGACAGTGTAGTAAAATCTCCTGACTCTCAAATCTCCTGACTCTTACCACTTATTGCTGCTGCAGTATCTACCAGGCAGAAGCAGGGCTGAAGAGAATAATGGCCATCAAGCCAGAGTCCTAGAACACATGCTTAGTTTGCTGTCCCCAGGGTGGGTGTCTGTTTTGGTGTAAAGATTTGTGTCACATGTTGAAACCTAATGGCCAGTGCAGCAGCATAGGAAGTGGTGCTGTGGGGAAGGAGTAGGCATGAGGGCACTCTTCTGTGTGGTCTGTGCCCTGTCAAAGAGGCTGGAAGGAGTTTGTTCTCCACTCCATAGGACACTCATGGATAGGACCATTGGAGAAGCAAAGAGGCCAGCCCAGCCACCATCTCTCAGCCTTCAGAACTGGGAGCAATACACTGGTGTTATTTACAAATTACCCTATCTTGGGTATGTTGTTATAACTGCTCAGGCAGACTAAATAGTGTTAGTGTTATATTACCCATAGGGAAATCCAAGCAATGAAGAAAATAATTTGAGTAAAGCTATCCCACTAGTGAGATATGAGCCCTGGCAGGCTGATCCTAAAAATTGTGCTCTTTCATTCCATGTAACATGTCTAACACCTGAGATTCTCCAGATCAGCGATCAGGGTTATGAATTCTTGTTTGGGTCAGGATAGACTCAGTTATGCTGCAGTAACAGATGATCCTCAATCTTGGTGTTTACTTCTTGATCATGTCTTTTACAGGCAGCCATGCTATACTTCTTAGCATCTTCATTTTGCAAGCCAGACTGACAGACCCATCTCTGTCTGGAGCATTGTCAGGCTTGGGGTAGACAAACATGGCAATCCCAAATGATATGTGGCACTGTCACTCACATTTCCTGAGCAAAACTAAATCATAGGGATACTCCTGAATTCAGCCCTATATGAAGGGAGCATCTTCAGGGAAGAACAGCTCAAGGCCTAAGAGCCAAGTTGTTCTTGAAGAACTTATATGGTCCTCCTCTTTGAAGGTGCAGCAAATATTCTGAACATTATTTACAAACTGTTACAGCCTCGTTTGAGGTCTTGGTTCTGCTACCGAGTGGCTGTGTGGTCTTTAAAAATTAGCTTCCTTTTCTGAGCCTCTGTCCCCTCATCTGCAAAATTTGAGTTTGGACTAAGCTTTTTCAGTCTTGACTTTCAATTTAGGAGAAGCAAAGAGAAAGAGAGAAAGGGAGAGAGAAAGAAAGAGAGAGGAACAAGGAGAGGGGGAGCGAGATGTGAGAGCTGTTCCTAGAAATTAGTGATATTTAAATGTTTAAAGGGACTAAGAGCCTCCTCTTTGTAATTAAATGTTTTCCTAAATGTTCACTTTGTAAAGTAAATTGAACAAAGTGTAGCCAGGTTCCTGAGTCTTTCCTTAGCATCTACTTTGATGCTCATTAGGCAATACTCTTTGAAGTTTTATTCTCATTTATGTCTATGTCCTAGCTTTGCTTTTGGGTGATCCTATGCTCAGAGTATGAATTAGAGCCTCCTGAGGATCGTTTGTTACAGGCCAGAGGAGAATAGAGGGAGCCACTTTCACCAGTGTTATAAATCAGACTGCCTGTGATGCGTTTCATACCTAACTGTGTCCTGTATTTGAGGAGAACTGCTCTCCAGTGGCAAGCAATTGCAACCCACTTGCTTCTACACATAAAGCTTTATTGGACTGTGTCCAGGCTTGTTTGGTGGCACATTCATTGCCTGTGACAGCTTTCACATTCTAATAGCAGAGTTGAGTGACCAAATATATAACCTCAAAGCCAGAAAATGTTTACCGTCCTGACCCTTTTGTGCGGGATTTGAATTTGGGCCTACTGGAGTTTGAACTCAGAGCCAAGCCCTTGCTTGATTCTTTCACTTAAGGCTGGCACTCTACCACTTGAGCCACACTTCCACTTCGGGCTTTTTGCTGGTTAATTGAAGATAAGAGTCTCATAGACTTTTCAAGCCTAGGCTGGCATTGAACCTTGCTCCTCAGATCTCGGCCTCTTGATTAGGTAGGCTTATAGCTGTGAGGCACAGGCACCTGGTTCCATCTTGGACCTTCCAGAACAAGTTTGATGACTCTTATTTGCTGGAACAAGTTTGATGACTCTTATTTGCTGGGACTGCACATGTTTGCTTATTTTTTATTTTATTTTATTTTTTTGTTGTTGGTCATGGGGCTTGAACTCTGAGCCTGGGCACTGTCCTTCACCTCTTCAGCTCAAGGCTAGTACTCTACCACTTGAGCCACAGCACCACTTCTGGTTTTCTAGTGGTTTATTGGAGATGAGTCACAGAGACTTTTCTACCCTGGCTGGCTTTGAACTGTGATCTTCAGATCTCAGCCTCCTGAGTAGCTAGGAGGCATCCTAGCTACATGTCTGCTTCATGTGAGAGAGAATGCATTAGTTGTTGAGTTTGGGGTATGGAAGATGTTCCCTCCCTCACCTGGAGCCATGACAGCCAGCTTGGAACCATGGGGGAAGGGATCAGATAGGCAGATGCCAGTCCTTGCTTATGAAACTGGGCTGCTGATTACCAAGCCCACAGTCATTCCTGACTTGTTCTAAGAAGATAATCTGTGATTTAAATCAGTACCATTTGGGGTTAGATACCTATAGACAAAAGCATCTTAATGATGATGAAGAATCAGCCTGTCCTTCCCCAGTCTCCTCTTCCTCTAACCAGATGTGGCCCAAGCAAGCCTCAGTTCACATCCCCAATGCCTGTCGCACCCCCCCCCCCACCCCCCACTCCACACCTTCTGGCCACGGAAGTGGAGGCATAGTTCCTTCCCTTCCCCTCGCTCCTGCCCCAGGGCAGAAGGAAGTAGCACTCATAGGTTTTATCCTTGTTATTCAAGTCAACAAATCTGAAATTGGCTCAGAATTGTTGGGGAAAATGTGAGCTGTTCTTTGCTAAGAGCTGGAATTGCTTTGGCCAGTTCAGCATGATTTAAAATGAATTGAAAAATGCAGGAGGTCAGTTTGGGGTTAGATGGACTATCAAAGAATTCACTTTTCTTTTGGCCTTGTGTTACAGGTCGTCTCTGGATAAGGCTAAATTGAGCACTAAACTCTTCAAATAAATGCTGATTTCCATGGAGAGGCCCAGTCTGACTTCATGATGTAGTGTTCCTGACTCTGCTGAAAACTTTACTTGGAGGGAGGGGTAGAGATTAATAAAGGGCCAGATCAAGTCAGCTTCTAATGCTTTAGTTTACAACATGGCTGAACTGAGTTGGTCTTGACCTTCAGGGTCAAGTTGAGGCTTTAGGCCTCCTTCATCTGGCAAAATGAAACCTAAGGTTGGTTTGTGGCAATTGTTTTATATTGTCTTAAATGTGTATTGTGTGTGTGTATAAGGAAGCTGAACTCTGAGGATCTGGGTTCAAAGCCAACCTGGGCAGAGAAGTCCATGAGACTCTTATCACCATTAACCAGCAAAAAGCCAGAAGTGAAGATGTGGCTCAAATGGTAGAGCACCAGCCTTGAACCAAAAAGTTGAGTGAGAGCACAGGTTCCAGTATAGGTACACACACACAGACACACAGACACACAGACACAGACACAGACAAAGACACACACACACACACACACACACACACACAATTATAGTCATATATATAAAAATTTGCCAATTAGGTGTATTGTGCCTTAAGCATTTTACACTGTGAAACCCACCTTCTTCTTTCAGAAGTTTTTGTTTCTCCAAATTCAAACTTTGTCCCTGTCAAATTCCCTATCCTACCTACCCTCAGTCCTTGGTACTGTGGACTCAATGTTGCCACCAAAACTCAAGCTGAAATTTCAGAGCTACTGGCAGGAGGGATTACAAGGTAGAACCTTGGAGAGATGGTTAGGTCTCGATGAATGGATTAGTTAGAATAATGGGGCAATGGCTTTCCTCCCAATGTGTCTGTTGTAAAAGTCTATTTGACTGTCTCTGGCATGCGCCCCTCTTACTGTGATGCCAAACTATGCAAGATGTGGCCCTTCAGGGATGTGGCCCTTTGATCTTGGACACTTGGGCCTCCAGAATTGTGAACTTAATGAACTTTTTTATTTTTTACAAATTATTCACTCCCTGGTTACTCATTCTCATTTGGTTATGACAATAGAAGGCAGACTAAGACAGCTGCTGAGTTCTATTCTACCTTCTGTATTTGAGGAAGCCAGGGACCTCACATGAGTGGCAGGATCTGTCATTGCTATGGGCTTGTTTATGTCTTCAAGGCTCATTCATGTTTCATTCCTTCTGAGGTCACCCTTGCAAACGGTATAATGACTAGCAATGTGGCACATCTGTTTATGTGTCTCCAATTCTTTTGCTTTTACTCATTTGTTTATTTCAGGGAGGACAGAGTCTTGATTATGGACTGGGTCAGCCTCATATTTTTGATCTTCCTGCCTCAGCTTCCTGAATGCTGGCATTACAAGTATGGGCCACCACACCTGGCTTATCTCTTACATTTCTTTCAAAATGAAGATTATTTATTTTTATATTTGCTATCTTTTTTTTGTAAAGGTGATGTACAGAGGGGTTACAGTTACATAAGTCAGGTACTGAGTACATTTCTTTTAACAGTGTCATCCCCTCCCCCATTTTCTCCCATCAAAAAAAAGTTTAATAGAGCATTCTTGAATGAATAGTCTCACTGCTTCAGTGTGGAAAAGAACTCAAACCGCAGTTCTGAGCTCTGAACTAAGCATCTCATAAGACATTAAAATAAATCATGAGGTAGAAAGATTCTTTCTGTTTGGTAGTTGTGCATCTTCTCAGGACTACTTCTCAAGGTGGTAGGTAGAGGAACCTGGCTTTGCTCCAGGGCCACTTCTTTTAGTCTGATCTCTTCACTGTACATTAGGAAATGTGTATAAAGTCCTAAAAACTCCATGTTCATCCAAAGAGTGACAGAGGATTTGGATCTCAGTTTCCAATTTAGTGTATGTCCATAATGCCTCGTTGTATCAAACTTTTCTAAAGGGCCAAATTATAAAGGAAATAAAAACAGTTCTCCACCCCGCCCCCCTAGAAAACCTATAATATTATTGAAGAACTGATGCAAAGAGTGTAAAGTAAAATTTCAGAGGATAGGGGGTTAAGTAGTAAGCTCATGACCTTTCCCTTATTTCACTGAGTCAGTATTCGTTCACTGTTTTTCCAGGTCATTGACTTTTTTTCTTCTTTTCTGGGACTTGAACTCAGGTCCTGGGTACTGTTGTTGAGCTTTTTTTGTGTGAGGCTAGCATTCTACAACTTGAGCCACAGCTCTTCTGCTATCTTTTTAGTGCTTAATTGGAGATAAGAGTCTCACCAACTTTATTGCCTAGGCTGGCTTTGAATGGCAATCCTCAGATCTTAGCCTCCTGAGTAGCTAGGATGACAGGGGTAAGCCACCTCCCTGCAGGCAGCCTCCGAGAAGGATGCTCTAGGCCTTGTGAGTGAAGCCTAAGCTGACATGGTGATCCAGAATATTGATGATACTGGGATGTGGAACATCTACCGCAGGCAGCAAATGGAGCTAGCCTAGGATGAAGGACAGGTAGGAGACAAACAAAGAGGCCCAAGCCCTGTGACACATCACAGCACCATGTGTCCTGGATGCCTGGGTTTCAGTCTTACTTTGGTCCCATTCATCCTTTATAGTCCTTCATTCCTTCCTTTTGAAATAGAAATGTGTACTCTGTGCTATTGTATATTGGAAGTATATATCTTTCTCTTTGATTTTACAAAGGCTTCCAGCTAAGAGTTTGCCTGGCAGAGGTGACTTTGATTTTACACCTTTGAATGATATTGGCATTGTTAAGATGTTGAGGATTCTTGGAGATGTATTGTGAGTTAGAGATGAACCTTTGGAAACCAGAACCAAAACTCATGGTTTGAATATGAAAAATCTCTTATTGGCTCGTGTTTTGAGATTGGTCCCTTGATGGAGGTGTAATTTTGAAGATGGAACCTTGCAGGAGGAAGTAGATTACTAGGGATGCAACCTTGGGTCCTCAGTCCACTCTTGCCATTGCATCCTCCTCACCATGGTGTGAGCTTCTCTTGTCTTTCCATGATGGGCTTCGGCCTCTGAAACCTTGAGCTCAAATCAATCTTTCCTCCCTTCAGTTGTTTCTGTCAGGTATTTTGCCATAACAATAAGAAAAGTAACTAATATATTTGATTTGCAAAAAGAAAAAAAATCAATGAGGGATAGATCTGAGAGTATAGCTCAGCAGCAGAGCACTTGTAAATCTTGTTCAATCCCCAGCATCTCTCCTTCTCTCCCTCCTTCCCTCCCCCACCTCTCTCACATATACACACATGCACACACGCCAGAGGGATGAATGATGACTGGAAAATATGAGAAGGATTGTGGAAATGACCAGTATCCATCTGTGTTGAACAAGGAGGCCACAAAGACAAGGAATGCTGGAAAGGGGTTAATGATCCACACAGAACCTCAGAGAGAAGATGAGCCTGGTTAAGGAAGACAGACATGATAGCCTGATATGCACTGAGGATCATTGGGAAAACTGCCAGGTACTTCACTGTTTGCAAACACAATTGGTAACCACCAATGGCCTGGGTATGACTGGTAATAGAAGAATAGTTTGTTATGGACATAATTAGGACAAGTGCTTATGAAGAGCCCATTAGCAATAAGAGGAGTCTGGCCAACAAAAAGCCCAAACAGTCTTTCTATAGCAAGGCAACTCAGATCCCTGGGAGAGAAATTGTATCAGTACTATGATCACCACCTGGGCCAATATACATATCCTGAAGGTTAACACTGCCAGGGACATACCAGGGTCACACTTGCCACTTGCATGATGCCCTTGTAGGCAGGAAACTCATTCCTGGGCACGTGATGGAAAAGACAAAAAAGCCAAGTCCTCCACAGGTACACGCATCTATTTAAATCATTTTGCTCTTTGCGTCTGCAATTGGTAAATTTGCCTAGCAGTATCATTAAGGAAATGATTGGGTCCACTCTGGGCAGAGAGCACATTTGGATTGGTAATCAAGTGGGTTCTTTGGTAAGTGGTCATAATGGCTCTATAACCTTCCTCATATTCCCTAGTTTTCTCTTTTGTGATGGTTTAGAGCCAAGTATGCTCATTCTAAGCACAAGCAACATGTTTATATTTGGACTGCTAAACTAGAGGGCTTGGAAGTGAAGCATAGAGACAAAAGGATGGGCTTTAGGAGTCTAGTAAACACTGTCTGTGGTCTTCTGCCCAATTTCTGCATTGAAAGCTTCTGTGTGTTTCTTCTTCCCAGAGCCATTATGGCCTACTGGCACCAGAATGCTGTAATGTTTAGAAGTTTTTATTCCTTCTAAGCAGCTCTGAGCAGAGGCTCAGCTATGTAGTTCAGAGATGATTCTAAGTGTAATTCATATGCCCTTGTGGTTTCAGGCTGCAGTCAGTCTCTTTAGAACTTTGCTGAAATTGGGCCTTTTGCAGATGTTTCCTTTTCCTTTTCCTGCTTGCCCTCACAGATTTTTCTTTAGTACACTTCCTTGATAAATAGGAATATATGAATCTTCATCACTGGGTAAGTTTCTGAGAACTCTGACCTATCACTGTAGGGAGGTATCAAAGAAATTCAAGCTTCCATTCAAACTTATATTTCCCACATCTTTACCACTTTAGGGACCACCACCCACTCTGTTCTCAGCCTAGTACCTAGAAGATTTAGGTACAGCCTAGAGTGGGCTGGGCTCTAGAACAGGCCAGGAAGAGTGTCACATCTCTGTGGGAGGCCTGGTATCAACACCTGACCCAATCTGGGCTAATCAGAGTTGACCCTGGGCTTTAGCCAGCACTAAAGGAAAAAATGAATTCTCCTCTGATGGTGGGTAACTCAAACCCTTAACTTTTAAGATTCCAGATGCCATTTTTTTTAATTTAATTTAATTTTATTTGTGAACATACTGTACAGAGGGGTTACAATTACATGGGCAGGATAATGCGTACATTTCTTACCAAGCATTGCAGCCTCCTCCTTTGGTTTACCCTTCACATCCCTTCCCGCCTCCCCCCTCCCCCCCAATCCCAATCCTTCTCCTTCCCCCCCCCCCCCCCCCCCGCCCCAACGTTGTAAAGCTCGTTTTGGACATGACAACTTGTACTTCTCATTGTTGCAACAGGTCCACCTGTATCCTTAAACAACTGGTTTTTCCCCATCTCCTCCACAAGTTATACTGACATCAAATATAGTGAAAGCAGGGGTTATACTGTGGGGGAGGGACATACAAAGCAACAAAGAGATAATCTTATAAATGCGTTAGAAGCACAGGCATGAAAGAAAAAAACATTAAAATACATATCTAAGGGTTCATTTTCCTGACATCACATTATCTGACCTTTTCCGCTTGACTCATACATATACTAGATATTGCAAATAAGGGAAACCATGGGACCTATGTTTCTTTGGGCCTGGCTTACTTCACTTAATATAATTTTTTCCAAGTTTTTCCATTTCCTAACAAATGGGGCAATGTCATTCTTTCTGATGGAGGCATAGAATTCCATTGTGTATATATACCACATTTTCTTGATCCATTCATCTACTGAGGGGCATCTGGGTTGGTTCCAGATCTTAGCTATGGTAAATAATGCTGCAATAAACATTGTTGTGCTGGTAGCTTTAGTGTGGTCTTGTTTGTAAACATTTGGGTAAATGCCCAAAAGTGGGATTGCTGGGTCATAGGGGAGTTCTATGTGAAGTCTTTTGAGGAACCTCCATACTGCTTTCCAAAGTGGTTGAACAAGTTTACATTCCCACCAACAATGAAGTAAGGTTCCTTTCTGTCCACATCCCCTCCAGCATCTGTTGTTGTTAGAGTTCTTGATTTTTGCCGTTCTAACTGGGGTGAAGTGATATCTCAATGTTGTTTTGATTTGCATTTCTTTTATGGCTAGGGATGTTGAACATTTCTTCAGGTGTCTATTGGCCATCTTTCTTCTTCAGAGAAGTTTCTTTTTAAGTCTTTCGCCCACTTATTTATTGAGCAGTTGTTTCTTTGAGGATTTGTTGTTGAGGGGTTTAATTTTTTGAGTTCCAAGTATATTTTAGATATGAGACCCTTGTCCGTTGTATGGCTAGTAAAGATCTTCTCCCAATCCGTGGGCTTTCTATTGATCTTGCTAGCTATGTCATTTGCCCTGCAGAAGCTCTGCAACTTTATGCAATCCCATTTGTCCAACCTTTCTTTGATTTGTTGTGTTTCCGGGTCTCTATTCAAAAAATTTCGGCCTGAGCCAAGGAGACCTAGGGTTTCTCCTATTCCATCCTGTAATGTTTTCAGAGTGTCTGCTTTGACTTCAAGGTCTTTGATCCATTTGGAGTTGATTCTGGTGCAGGGTGATATATAAGGATCTAGCTTTAGTTTTCTACATGTAGTTAACCAATTTTGCCAGCACCATTTACTGAAGAGGCTGTCTTTCTTCCATTGTATTGTTTTAGCTTCCTTATCGAAGATTAGATGGCTATAGGTCTGTAGGTTCATTTCTGGGTTTTCAATTCTATTCCATTGGTCCTGAGGTCTGTTCTTATGCCAATACCAAGCTGTTTTGATTACTATCAGATGCCATTTTTTTAATGTCACAAAGAGTGAATCTTCCTGAGAATGGAACTAGCAAGAAGAAAGCAGAGTGGAGAAGCACCGATGATGTTTCTGTATACCCTGGGCATCCTTCATCTCCTGCAAACAGTTCCTATTTGTACATGTGTTAGTTATTAATATTAATATCCTTATTAATATTAATATCTATATTATAATATAGTGCCCAAGATAATTTATAATGAGAAAAGGTTTATTTTGGCCTATAGTTTTGGAGGTTCCAGTCCCTGTTGGTTGGCATTGTTGCTTTGAACCTGTGGCAAGGCAGCACACAACATCAGGAGCACAAATCTGGGCAAAATTGTTAATTTTGTGTCAAGGAAATGAAGGAAGAAAAGACCAGGGTTCTACAATCTCTTTCAAAGGTTCCTCTAATGACTTAAGGACCTGTCACTAGGCTGGGCCTCCCGAACAAGCTATGCTGTGTAGTACCCTGAATGAGGTTAAGGACCCTTACTATGTGGCCCAGCCACAGCTTATAGGGCCAGTCTGGGAATGAAATGTAGTTTCAGGTCTAGGACTCTTCTGAGCAGAATCTCCTTCTGCAAGTCAGTCTCTGAATATTGCTTGGGCCCAGGTGGGTCTTCCTGCTACACTGCCTCCTCCACCTCAAGCCTTGCAACCCACAAATAAACACTGGCTTAGGGCTTGCCATTGTTAGACATTGCTTGCTGTTGTCATCTACATTTTGGTGTGGCCTTGAGTGTTGTCATCCGAATTAAGTAGGAAATGCTTATTTTTTTCTCACTTATGGGATTTGTACTGTTATAGTTTGAATATCAGATGTACTTTTCAGGCTCATGTGGTAAATTCTTGGTCTCCAGCTGGTGGTGATATTTTGGAAAAAAATCTGAAATCTTTAGTAATTGGGGCCTAGTTGAAGGAAGTCAGTCATTACGGGCATCTTTGAAAGCTAGACCTGGTTTCTAGTCCTATCCTCTTTCTGCTTCCTGGTAGCTATGAGGTGACTGATTCTATTCCTTTATGCCTTCACCATTGTGATGCTCTGCCTCACCATGGGCCCCCAAAAAACCAATGGATTGAGACCTCAGAAACTGGGAGCAAATTACTCTTCTCTCCCTTGATTTGTTTACGCCATATGTTTTGTCATAGTAAAGCAAAAGTAATGAATACGATTTCCTTTATTAAAGAGGCCTGGGTGTGAAGGGTTGTGTCTATCTGTCTGCCATGTGAAGATACATAGGAAATTCCATTTGCGAAGAGAGTCCTCATCAGCTGGATTTCTAGTCTCTAGAACTGTGAGCAATATATTTCTGTTGTTCATAAATTCCTTATTGTATTATAGTAACCTAAACAAAGCCATCAAGGTATAGGCATGTTAAGTAATCCACCTAAGGGTTTTCCACTATTAAAGTACTGTTAAATATTTTCAGTGCTCTTACATCTTTAATTTCCTTTGATTATTATAATCATTTGAGGGATTAGGATTACTAACCCTCTTTTAGATTAAAAAATTCAAAGTATAAGAAGTTGAAGTAAATTTCTCATGGCCAAACAATGGTCCTCATATCAGCACTCATGCATAAAAATATAGGTGCTCAGAGATGGAAGGAACTTTGAAACTACAAAATCTGACTGCTCATTTAACTGAAGCAGAGACTAGGATTTATAGGAGACAGGTTTTGCTCAAAGGAAGCTGAACAAGTGATCATCATTCTACCATGTTCTCTATCTATCTCTGTGTCTGTTTCTCTCCTGTCTTCCCTCTCCCCTCCCCAGAACTCTATCCACACTCTTGGCTCCCTACCCCATGGCAGCCTTCCTTTAAATAATGAAGAACAGAGGAAAACCATCATCATCAATGATTCAGATAGCATATCAGCTCAAACCAAAATGGTGAAAAGATTTTCTGTTTTCCCTGAAATTAAAAAAAAAAAAGCCAAGGAAGGAGGCAAGTACATGAGAAAGAGATCAGCCTCACCAAGGAGTAATAAGGGCAGCTCTATCCTGTAGGGAGGGTGTACAGAGATTGGAGTGGAGGGCTTGATCAAGCCAGCAAGCCCCATGACCATTACTAGCACAGAGGAGACATGGTGACTGACTGGTGGGAGACTAAGAGAAGGTCAGAAAGAGAAAACTATATCAATCAAATCTTCCACTGCACTGGGGGAATCCTAGGAAAGCAAATCAGCAGAGGCAATGCAAACTTTTACCAGTGAGGTCACCTTTCAAGGGCTAATACCTAGGGTAGACAAGTATCTTCTGATGAGTAGAAGTATCAGAATGAGTGAAAGCAACAAGATTGAAATGCACTGTATTAATAGACCCAAGAAAAAACAAGTTCAAATGACTTTTGTAAATGTGTGCAAGATAGGAATAGAAAGAAGATACCTACAATACTCAATGTGTATGTGTATGTGGGTGTGAAGATGTTGAGAAGACAGGAAGAGAGAGAAGATATTAAGAAATGGTTGCCCCAATTTATTTATTTGATGCCCTTGGTAATAGCAATCCCAGAGATGAGTTACCTGATTAAGCTGAAGCATACAAACAGCAAGAATTAAAGAGCTGGGCACCAGAAAAAAAGAATGAAGACAATAACAAAGGAAACACAAAAACCAAGGCAATGGAGAGTATGCTGCCACATAATCATGCTTTGCATTTCTGTGCAAAGTGGAGAATTGCTGGGGTCAGAATCCCACTGGGGATGCTGGGACATTGATGGATGCAATGTTGATGGTCGGCTTCTGGCACCCAGTACTCCATTGGCTTCTTCACCCACCCTCTGCTAACCAACCATTGCCAGCCCCCTTGGTATTAGGGGAGGGGACCTTTGAAGCGCTTTTGTAGTTTTGAAAGACTTAAGTTGCGGTGATATCTATCAATATAGATTGGTACGTGGAAGAGCCCATATAAAACATGCTAAATGTCTCTTCCCATGCTTTGGTCACAAATGACATCTCGAATGGTGACACCTCTATCATACCAAACTTCTGAAAAAAACTCCTTCCCCTCCTTACTCCTACCACTAGTTGACCTAAGTAGAACAGCTGGAATGAAAGGGAAATAAATTTCTGGCATGTTAAGTGAGAGATATATCTTTATTGGGTTGAGACTTTTTAAAATAGCAGCATGGCTCAACATACTCTAACTGAATGTACTGCCTAACAGTTACTAACCACTATTCAGATGAGAAAGAATTCTGATGTTGGTAAGCTATCTTACGATTTAATCATCTGAATTCAATAAGCATTTACTGAAAAGCTACTGGGGCTACTAAGGTAAACAAGATTCACAGCTTTCCCATGGACATATCCCAGATGGATATCTGTTAGGCAGTTTTGTGGGTACATAAAAATAATTCAGTATGAAGAGTTTTATGAGGAAACCAGAGAGCTGAATCTCATCCATTTCAGGGATATGTGAGGTTCAGGAATATCCTTCAGACATCATATCATTTGAGCTAGACTTTGGAAGAAGTGTACATATTTGCCAACTAAGGAAGGTTATGTGTACATTCAGGATAGAGAAGCAGATCAGAACATCTTGTTGCTTCTGTAATACACTCATTTACTTCCTACTAGGCCTTTCACCTTGGCATTGTCCTTCCCAAAGGCCTTTCCTCTTCCCACTGTGGTGCATCCCAAACCCTAACTACTGAAGGATCCTCCTGTGTGCCCTGTAACACCCCACCCCTGTCATTCTCCTGTGGCTTGCCTTTCTTTCCATTGTGTGGGAACCTCTTCAAGGTGAGTCTAGCTCTATATTTCAGCAAACATATCAACATATTAGGTAGTGAAAACATTCCTGAAAAAAAATGGAAAAATAAGTGATCTAATCCAAGTCACTGGAGACTTCATCACAGACTCAAAGAATTCTTGGTTAAATGTGGTACTAGTTCCTTAGTGTAAGGAGAGGGAAGATAATGGAAAGGAAGGGCTACATAAAGCAGGAATCCAGAGACCTCAAGAAAGGGCATCCCAACTGGGAAAAATCAGCAGAGCCAGGAGGGTATTGACCTTTAAAAGTACAGGAGGAACATCAATTCTGTGCGGTAAGGTCATAAAGGTCCTATGAGTTATTGACTTTGTGAAATCATTAGTGGGTTGGCTGTTGACCAGAAAATAGCATCTCTCTTCCCTATCATTTCTAATTTGTACAAGAGCCTTTCTGTCTTTTTGGAATGTCTGTGAACACATTTCAATGACTCAATGGTAAATTCAAAGTGTCAGAGTTCCTATTGACATTTCTTTCACGCTGAGACCTAAAGCAGGTCTGGAGATGCTTGATGAGCCCTTGCCACATACCAGATACACTGCTTGGAGAAGAGAGGATAACAGGAAAACAGAACCCAGAAGGGTGACAACATACAAGTGAATTAGTGGCCCCACAAAGAAAGGCAAGGGTACAGAGCAAGCTTGGCTAACACTAGATAGCAGGGTGACCCCGAACTGGAGCCAGCTGAACTGGTGCTCACACTAGAGGCTTACGATATCAATATCAAGGATCAATAACAATGAAAATCAACCTCCATCCTCAAGTGCAAAGAGGAACTGGAGCCAGGTAGAACTGGTGCTCACACTAGAGGCTTATGATATCAATATCAAAAATCAATAACAATGAAAATCAACCTCCATCCTCAAGAGCAAAGAGGAACTGGAGCCAGGTAGAACTGGTGCTCACACTAGAGGCTTACGATATCAATATCAAGGATCAATAACAATGAAAATCAACCTCCATCCTCAAGTGCAAAGAGGAAGTACAGGAATAAACCTTTGAGAATTTTTTGGGGGGTGGGTAGTGGGGCCTGACCTCTGGGCCTGGGCGTTGTTCCTCAGTTCTTCAGCTCAAGGCTAGTGCTCTACCACGTGAGCCACAACACCACTTCAGGCTTTTTCTGCTTATGTGGTACTGAGGAATCGAACCCAGGTCCTCATGCATGCAAGACAAGCACTCTAACACTGAGCCATCTTCCCAGTCTGGGAATTATTTTTAATTGTTATTATAAAGGTGATACACAGAAGGATTACAGTTATATGTCAGGAAAGAGTGCATTTCTTTTTGGACAATGTCACCCCTTTACTTGCTCTCTCCTAGTTTTTCCCTCCTGTCTCCACCCACAGGTTGTATTTTCAACATAGTGTTTAGTGAATACCATTGCTGCATGTAATCACCCGCTTTGAGAATTATTAAAAAGGAAGAAGTTAGAAAAGATTGGATAGAATTGGCAGAAAGGATGGAAAGAAAGGGGTAATCTAAGACAGTTGTGAATTAGGCTGGAGGTCTCAAAGACCATTTGTATTAGCCATTGTTTATATTCTCTGTGGTCATGGGTTTGCTTAAATGTCCAGAGTTCAGATAAACATCTTTGTAATTTTTTTAAGCCGGACCCACAAAACTAAATGCCAAGATGAGGCTAAAAGAATCCAGTCCATCAAAAATAACTTCCAAGCAATTACCCTTCTCCTTTACTTGCATTTTTTTTCAAATGCATAGAAGGCCCAAATAGATGTCAGCCATTCTTAATATATATCTTTTTTTTATCTCTCATTCACTTTCCTCAGTTGCTGCAGCATCTATGTATTATTTATTTTTTCAACTTACGGGAAAAACTTATTCTTCTAAGCCCTGCTCCCTGCACCCCCTCTCTCTTTCCTTGTTTCTATTTGCACATTTTAAGACTAAAGAGTGACCCTTTTGGAGGGGCAGAAACAGATCCAGCCTGGATGCTCATTAGTAGATAAGAAATTAGGAAGGAATGGAAACATTCATTCTTTAAACACTTTCCCCCACGAAATATAAAACAGACCACCAAATGGAGTTGAATCACAGGCCAGTTGGAGCCCCAAAAGTCAGTGTTGTAGACCCAGAGGGCATTTGCTGAGTCTGCCATTGACAACCACAGAGATTTCTTAGAATAGTCCAGAAAGAATATTTCCCTTTTTTGGGGGGTGGGGGGGTACTGGTCGTGGGCCTGAACTCTGGGCCTGGGCACTGTCCCTCAGCTCTTCAGCTCCAGGCTAGTGCTCTACCACTTGAGCCACAGTGCCACTTCCGGCTTTTTTCTTTTTGCTTATGTGATGTTGAGGAATCGAACCCAGGGCCTCATGCATGCAAGGCAAGCGCTCTACCACTGAGCCACCTTCCTAGCCCAGAATATTCCCTTTCTTGAGGCAAGGTAAAAATCTCCCAGTCTGTGCTGAAATTTAGAGGATGACTCAATGCATCTCTATGATAATCAGACTCCAAGTACAAGTTTAACCAGTGTTTCAGGGTTGATTTTCTTTTCACCACTTCAACATCTCCATCCAATTTTATTTTAATAAAGTTTGTGGTCTTATTTAGTAACACTGTGCTACTTGAATTCTTCCTAGGCCTGGAATCAACCCAACTCCAGCCAAGTTGTTGAGAAAAAGTCCCAACCATCTTCCATTCATCATGAATGCTGAATTTTCTGACAGAATTGTTCAGTTCTGAGGGGTCTCTCTATCTCAGTCTCACAGCCTTGGGGATTGGTATTATTTCCTTACAGGTAGAAGCAGAGCAAGAGGTTAATTTCCTCCCTAAGCAACACACACACACACACACACACACACACACACACACACATATTACATATTACATATGTATAATGCAATATATATACACATATATGTATTATATACTATCATATATACTATATAAAATATATCTACAATCTATTCTATATTACAAATACTATATTATACACACACAGTGTGTATTGTGAATTCACTAGGACTTATCCTAATCCACACACTATACTTGAAGTATGAAAACTAGACTTCAAACCAAGCCCATAACAGTAGATGAACCAGTTAAATGCTTACCTCAGCCACATCCTGAAAGACTGGGCCATTGAGAGGATACCGTCCTCCTCTATCCTAACTCCTGGTAAGTGGTGGAATGTACTCTAGCCAACATTTTTTCCTGCTTCACCCAGATCATCCATCTCATCCTTGGTTTCTTCCTTCTCAAGAGCTCTGCAACAAGCCTGTGTCTGGCCTAGGTATTAGAACAATGCTTCTCAAAGAATGTTCTCTGGACCCTAGTACCACAATTCTTTAGCCCTATTTTGGAGAATTATAGTAATGAATCACGTGTGTCTTGTTTGAGTTCTCCAAGAACATTTACAAAACTATTGCTTGATTAAGATGTCGGGAGTGAGGCAGGGAAGGAAAAGAAGCCAATTCCCGTTATTTAATAGAGCCACTTCCCACTGTGAACTGAGGCTTAGTTTTGAAGATGAGCTTTGGCAGCCAGTTAGAACTTGGGCCCATGTCAATCTAACCAAAAGGCAATCTGGAGGGCTGAGGTAGTTGTATACCAACTCTTCTGTGGCTGAGGGCTACTCTAGGGAATGATTCTTCTTTGAACTTCCTGCTTGTCTTAGGAGGGCAAAATGGGCTCTATCACCAGAAGTAGTCCTTCGGTAAAGAAATGCAGGTATCAATAGAAATGGTTCAGTATGCAAGTGTCAAGGATATGTGTGGACACTGACCACAGCTGCCAAAGCTGTGAACCCAGCATCTTCAAGTCTCACTTGACCACCATACTTTCTTTTTCATCTTTTTGTTTAAATTTTTTTTGTGAAAATACCATACAGAGGGGTTACAATTCATGAGCAAGGTAATGAGTACATTTCTTATCAAGCATTGTAGCCTCCTTCTTTGTTCCCCTTCCCATCCCTTCCCATCTACCTCCCCCTCCCCCATCAAAGTTGTAAAGTTCGTTTTTTCGACATAATGACTGACACATCTCATTGTTGCAATGGGTCCATCTGTATCCCTATTTAAATGGTTTGTTTTTGCCCTTCCCCTCCACAAATTATACCAACATCAAATACAATGAAAGCAGGGGTTATACCATGGGGGAGGGACATACAAAGCAACACAGAAATCATCTTATAAATATGTTAGAAACAATTGCAAGAAAGAAAAAACATTTGAATGTCTTGAGGTTGGATAAACCTGATTCTGATAATTAGCAGTGGACATATAAAATCAAAAGCTGACTTGTCTTGGTAAGAAATGTACACATTATCCTGCCCATGTAACTGTAACTCCTCTGTACAGTATGTTCACAAATAAAATTAAATTAAATTAAAAAAAAAAAAGCTGACTTGTGTGAAGAACTAGAGATTCTAAGCTAGGAGAACAGAAGGTTAAGAAGATACATGAAATAGTCTATAAAGTATTTTCAGGCAGGAGATTAGGCCAGCTTTAGGCTTAGACTTAGAAGCCAGTGGATAACTTGGCTAGTGTATGACTAGTGTGTGTGTGTGTGTGTGTGTGTGTGTGTGTGTGTGTGTGTGTGTGTGTGTGTGTGTGTATGAGAGAGAGAGAGAGAGAGAGAGAGAGAGAGAGAGAGAGAGAGAGAGAGAGAAATGCAGAGACAGCTTTCCAGTGCTAGAGGCATTCTAGCAGGGCTGGGGTTCTCTGGGTGAGTGGATGGTAAAGGATCATATCTAATAAAGGCTTTGAGACTATCTGGTTTGCTAATTGCAGTTAGACTTTTTCCAGATTTGGAGGGCAGGAAGAGGGGGAAAGAAGAGTTTATCTTCCCTGGTCTCCGTGTACACTTGGCATTTCCATCACTAGCTGTGTTTTCGGCTTCTTTCAGGATTCTGCTGTGATTTAGTCTATACTTGAGGACAGTCTTCTTGGACAGAAGGTGGAAGACTCATTGAAGGTCACAGACTGAACGTTTTATTTGCTTAGTAGCAGAATTGGGCCTCCCACTATGTGTTTGTTCATTGGCAGAGGGAAATCCTGACCTTTTCGCAGAACTTCTGTGAGAGTAGGGAAAAGGCATAGCCTATGACTTTGGTATGGCAAAGACTATTCATTCCCCTCCTTCTACCACCAAGGTGAAAGCATCAATGGCTATCTGAGAACCATGGGCCAAAGCCAGCCCAGGCAGTAAAGTCCATGATTCTTATCTCCAAAAACCTGGAAGTAGAGCTGTGGCTCAAGTGGTAGAGCATCAGTCTTGAGAAAAAAAAAAAAAAAACCTCAGGGACAGTGTCTAGGCCCTGGGTTCACCTAAAGACATCAAAAAAAAAAAAGTTCCGTAAGAAATTCCACCATGGAAGTGGAGTTCTAGTCAAGTGGTAGACATCAAGCATGAGTGAAAAGGCTAGGGAGAGCTTAGGCCCTGAGTTCAAGCTCTAGTACCACTACAAAAAAAGAAAAGAAAGAAAATTCAGCCTGTGATGATGTTCCTGACTCTGCCTCAAGCTGCCAGAGAGTTAAGAAGCAGGACATTTTTCAGAAACTTAACTCAGAGAATTGTGCTTTTCTGTTGATAAGAAATAATAGTTGCCCTTTGTTACCAGAGTCAGAAAAGTGGATTAGCCCATTGGGAATTTGCAGACTTGGTTTAAATTAACCTTCCAAAGATGTGCTGAGAATGTGAAGAAAACGAAACAAAACAAAATCCAGATTAACAATGCAAAAAAATTTTAATACGCGCCAAAAAATATTTCAAGAAAACAAGGAAATCTAATTCCCTTCTTCTTGCTCTGTCTGCACAGACAGAACAGCCCAAGGTTCCAGAGTGGCTTTATCTCAGTTTACTCAGGGCTCTAACTCTTGCAGATGAGAATGTCCTTCTGTAGTTTAATTCCTCCACAGAAACAGCAATCTGTCTCAGCTCAGGGGACATACTTGCATTTGGGAAGGAGCTGTCAACTCATTGTCTTCCCTCAGGTCTATTCTTTGCTTTCTCTGTTTCACTCAGCATCACAGAAAACGACATTTGCCAGTCTCACTTGCTCTTGGATGGGATGAGAGAAAATCCAGGATATTGCTTTCTGTATCTCTTGCTTACTGTGATCCCTCTGGAAGGGGCTGTCTCTCTTCCATGGCTTTAGCTGCCACTGGACAGTCTCTTCCTCCATTATTGCTGGTTCTTTCCAGCAGTCCTTGACATATTTAAGTTCCTGACTTAAGTTTGGCTGTTTTTTGACTCCCAGTCCTCAAGTGGCACTGATTTCTTGTTGTTGCTTACTTCTGCCATATCTCATCAACCTCTGCTTGGCTTCCTGACGCTTGCACTACTGCCCATTGCACCCATTACACCCATTCTCTATGTTAGACTGCCTCAAGTTGGAAGACCTGAAGTAGTTTCTGCTTCCAGGATTGTATTCATTAACATAGTGATCTGTACAGTAAGTTAGGTACAAGAAATTCCTGCTACCCTCAGTGAGTCCATGCAGTGTGAAGCCAGTTCCCCGGAACCTGTGCACAGAACAGAAGCCAAAGGTTTGGATTAACCACAAGAACCATAGAGGACCCTCAGTACCCTAGTTCCCACAATTGCCCTAGAACATTCTAGGATTCTTGCTATCACTATTATTACCTATTGTATAGATAGGGAAACCAAAGCCTGAAGGTGTAATCTGTTGCCCCAGGTCACTGTGGGGTTTGATGGTGAGCATTTAACCCCGAGGCATCTGCTCCTGTTCACAATACTACTCTGATTCTTTGTTACGTTTGTTTCTAAGTTGTATCCAAAGTAAGCACTGTTGAAGCCTTTTCTGTTCTGATCAGCTCAGACCTGTCCTGGATTCTTCTGGCTTTAAATGGAAATTGAACTAATGAAAAAGTATTTTGTCATCTAACCAAGTTAAATCCTGAATCAGATCTGCTATAAAGTAGAATAAACAGCCCCCAGGCAGTGAATGTTGGGCTGTAACTACCTCTACTTGGAGAAAGGTGCTCCCTCTCTAGCCTCCTGCTTTTTTCCTATTTGTACAAATACTCTGAGGGCACTTGGTAGATGCTGAGAGAATTAAGGGTGGGTCCACTCAGAACAGAACAAAGCTTGCAACCCTATGAAGTACAAGGCCAGGACATTAGCATCATTAGTAATCTCTCTAAACGACTGGGGACCACCACTAACATAAACTCATTCTCTTCCAAGAAAGTTTTAGGCCACAGACTAAAAGCCAGTGTCCCTCTCATTCCCTAGGAGCCAGGCCTCATTAAGGAAAGAACTTAGTTGTGTCCAAGTTTCTCAGAATGACAAATGAACTAAGCTTTTTATAG
The DNA here is from genome assembly GCF_019054845.1 of Dipodomys spectabilis. NCBI lineage: Eukaryota > Metazoa > Chordata > Mammalia > Rodentia > Heteromyidae > Dipodomys > Dipodomys spectabilis. The sequence goes on along the minus strand of NW_024870842.1, from coordinate 22,702 downwards.
ACGGTGGCCTTGGGGATGAGGAAGAACTGGGTTAGTCCCAGTGAGTCTGCTCCACTGATGCAGGGAGCCTGAAGTCTGCCAAAAGCCCTGTACAGGGTGACTGCAAGGCATGAGGTACCTGTTAGGGAAGAAAAGAACTTGTAAAGATGAAACTGGGCTGACCTGGTTTCTTATTTGGGGAACTGTAGTCAGCAATGCAAGGGGAAACTCTTTTTAGGTTCTTATCATCATGGCCATCCTTGCTGTGATAATCAAATGTAACATCTTCTGATGCATGCAATATCTATTAAGACTGCCAGCTAAGTACCTGGTAGTGCTAACCAAATAGTTTGGAGTAATTAATTATGAAATTTAGTCCACACCTGGACTAAAGTCAATCTGAAATCAAGTTTTTAGATCTCAAGCCCAAAGTCCAGGATTCTTATGTCCTGCCACTTACACCTATTTGTCAAATAAAGAGACATGGTGAAGAATGCTGTGTGTATGTCATAGGAAAACAACACTTCCCCCTTTCTTCTTTTTCTCTCCCTCTCTACTTACATCCTACACAACCTATTCCCTGCATTGTGATTAGGACATAGTTAACTCTCCCTGTGCCTCCCCACACCAATCTATTCCTATTTTTTACCCACATCTCTTCCTAACCCTAATAATTTCTGGCTTTCCAAATTCTTCTCTGCGGTTCGAAGTTCTTTAACATATAGTTGTTTGATGTCGAATAGATGTATCTGTTGAACTAGATTGTATCTGTAGACTATTGACTGTACAAATGCAAACTTTGGTTGATGGTTGCCTTAAGATAGTGTTCTAGCACAAAACTGGTGCTATCTTCATCTCAAATGGGCAGAGTAAGCCGGAAAAACACAAGAAAAATGGCAAATTCGGGTATCTCAATTCCCAATCCTGATAATCAGGGGTTAGAACAGATAATGAATAATCCAGAGGAGAGTTCCCAAACAGCGCTACAAACACTGGTGGCAAACATGATAAATGAAAAGTTTGACAACGTACAAAGGACTCTGTATGAGCGTGATAGGGAGAGAGAGGAGGCATCCCAGAAGTTTATACAGGAATATCATAAGCGTGAGGAAGCTACTCAAAAACTGATACAGGATTTGCGTGAACAACTTGAGAATACTCAAAGAGAAAGGGAGGAATGGCGTGAGCAGGCTGAGAACACTCAAAGAGATCTGCAGGAATCCCACGAACGGGAGGAAGCTAATCAAAGAGTAATACAGGAATTGAGAGACCAGGTAGAGAACACACAAAGATCACTAAAGGCATTCATGGAATCCATTAACAAAGAGCTGAAGGAAGTCAGGGAGACCACAAAGGGAATGCTGAATGGAACCCAACAGAAGGAATGGGAGCCCAAAGAAACCATAACCAATCAACTAAGTGATTTGAGGACAAACACTGAACACCAAATTAAGGAAGTAAAGAAATTCATACAAGACCTAAAACAGAGCTTCAACAAAGAACTTGAAGCCATCAAAGCTGACCAACTAGAAGGAAAAGAGATAAAAAACAAAGTAGAGAGTCTTGACAGCAGGTTAGACCATGCAGAAGATCGAATCTCAGGGATTGAAGACAGCCTAGATATTATAGAGAAAGAACATACAACCATCCAAGACAAGTCCAAGAAATATGATAGATCTATCCAACACCTGGAAGACACCATCAGAAGGCCTAATCTAAGGATAATGGGTGTAGAGGAGCACCTAGAAACAGAAGTTAATGGTCTAGGAAATTTGTTTAACAGGATCCTAGCAGAGAACTTCCCAAACATGCAAAAAGATAGGCCTGTCCAGATACAAGAAGCCTTTAGAACCCCAAATAGACCAGACCAGAATAGGACATCCCACCGTCACATTATAATCCACACAGGATCAACTCAGAACAAGGAAAAGATCCTTAAAGCTGTCAGGGAGAAAAGGGTAATCACTTATAAAGGGAAACCAATTAGAATCACCTCAGATTTCTCAGCAGAGACAATCAAAGCAAGAAGAGCCTGGAATGATGTATGCCATGCCCTAAAAACAAACAACTATCAACCAAGAATACTGTACCCAGCTAAACTCTCCTTCATAACTGAAGGCCAAATAAAAACCTTCCATAGCAAAGAAAAATTGAAACAATACATCTCCACCAAACCAGCCCTACAAAAGATTCTTAAAGATGTGCTACACATAGAAAACCAACAAGACCGCAATAAAGGCCAAGAAACTGCACCCAAACTGAGAATCCAAGAACCATAGGAAGAACCCAGTTTTCGCAGCCCCCAAGAAGGTAGATAACATGGCAGGAACTCCCAAATACCTCTCAGTCCTATCTCTTAATGTTAACGGACTGAACTCTCCAATTAAGCGACATAGACTGTCTAGTTGGATTAAAAAACAAGACCCTTCTATCTGCTGCCTGCAGGAGTCACATCTTGCCCATAAAAACAAACACATTTTCAATGTTAAAGGCTGGAACAAAATCTACCAAGCAAACGGACCGCATAAACAGGCGGGAGTTGCAATCCTAATATCAGATAAAATAGACTTCAAATTAAAATTCATGAAAAGAGATAAAGAAGGTCGCTACATACTAATTAAAGGATCTCTCCTTCAGGAGGATATTACAATTCTAAATATCTATTCGCCAAACAATGGAGCACCCAAATTTATCAAAGAAACACTACTTTCCCTCAAATCCCATATAGATCCAAAGACATTAATCGTTGGGGATTTTAACACACCACTCTCCCCACTAGATAGATCAACTCGGCAAAAACTCAACAGAGAAACCGCAGATCTAAACAGCTGCATAGATCAACTAGACTTAACAGACATTTACCGAACATTTCACCCAGCAGCATCAGAATACACGTTTTTCTCAGCAGCGCATGGAACGTTTTCTAAAATAGACCACATTTTAGGCCACAAAGCAAACTTGTCTAAATTCAGAAACATTGAAGTTATACCTTGCATTCTCTCTGACCACAAGGGAATAAAGTTAGAACTCAACACCAAAAGCCACCAAAGAAAGTCCGGTATCACATGGAGGCTGAACAACACACTGCTGAATCATGAGTGGGTCATGGAAGAGATTAGAAAGGAAATTCAAATGTTCATGCTATTCAACAAAAATGAACACACAAAATACCAGCTCCTCTGGGACACAGCAAAGGCAGTACTCAGAGGCAAGTTTATAGCTCTGAGCTCCTACATCAACAAATTGGAGAGATCTGAAACTAACAATTTAATGACACATCTAAACCTCCTTGAAAAAGAGCAGCAAGATAAACCCCAATCCAGTAGACGGAAAGAAATAATCAAAATTAAATCAGAATTAAATGAATTAGAATCCAAAAAAACTATAGAAAGAATCAACAAAACAAAGAGTTGGTTCTTCGAAAAACTTAACAAAATTGACAGACCCTTAGCAAATCTTATCAGAAAAAGAAGAGAACACACCCAAATTAATAAACTCAGAGATGAGAATGGAAACATCACCACGGAAACAAGCAAGATTCAGAACATTATAAGGGAATACTTCTCAAAACTTTATGCTAATAAGTTTGAGAACTTGACAGAAATGGACCTCTTCCTAGCAAATATTGACATGCCAAAACTAAACCAAGATGAGGTAAACTATCTTAACAGGCCCATATCAAGCATTGAAATAGAAACAGCAATAAGAGACCTCCCAGCTAAGAAAAGTCCAGGACCAGATGGTTTTACAGCGGAATTTTACAAGGCCTTCAAAGCAGAGCTCACACCAATTCTCCTCCAACTCTTCAATGAAATTGAAAGAGAAAGCTCACTACCGAACACATTCTATGAAGCCATCATAACCCTCATCCCAAAACCAGGTAGGGACTCATCAAAGAAAGAGAACTATAGACCCATTTCTTTGATGAACATTGATGCGAAACTTCTCAACAAAATTTTGGCCAATCGACTTCAACAATTCATCCAAAAAATCATACACCACGATCAAACAGGATTCATTCCAGGGATGCAAAGCTGGTTCAATATACGCAAATCAATTAATATTATTCATCACATCAACAGGAGCAAGAATAAGAACCACATGGTTATCTCAATAGACGCAGAAAAAGCATTTGACAAGATCCAACACCCCTTTATGATGAAGGTTTTGGAAAAATTAGGAATCCATGGAACATTCCTCAGTACAATAAAGGCTGTATATGACAAACCTACAGCCAGCATTATACTCAATGGTGAAAAACTAAAGCCATTTCCTCTTAACTCAGGAACAAGACAAGGATGCCCGCTCTCTCCACTTCTCTTCAATCTAGTATTAGAATGCCTAGCTACAGCAATAAGACAAGATGCAGACATAAAGGGGATCCAAATAGGGAAAGAAGAAATAAAACTCTCCCTCTTTGCAGATGACATGATCTTGTATTTAAAGAATCCCATAGACTCCACTCCCAAATTACTCAAGCTGATTCAAAACTTTGGCAAAGTAGCAGGTTATAAAATTAACCCCCAAAAATCAATGGCTTTTCTGTATGCCAACAATGAGAAAAGTGTGGCCGAAATTAGGAAAGCAACTCCATTTGTAATAGCCCCACAAAAAATAAAATACCTAGGAATTAACTTAACTAAAGAAGTGAAGGACCTCTATGATGAAAACTTTAAAATCTTGAAAAAGGAAATCAACACAGAACTTAAAAAATGGCAAAACCTCCCATGCTCCTGGATTGGAAAGATTAACATCGTGAAAATGGCAATACTGCCCAAGGCTATCTACAAATTCAACGCAATACCTATCAAAATTCCACCCTCATTCTTCAAGGAAATAGAAGAGGCAATCCAAAAATTCATATGGAACAATAAAAGACCCCGAATAGCAAAAACGCTCCTCAACGGAAAGAATACTGCTGGAGGAATATCAATACCAAATTTCAAACTCTACTATAAAGCCATAGTAATCAAAACAGCTTGGTATTGGCATAAGAACAGACCTCAGGACCAATGGAATAGAATTGAAAACCCAAAAATGAACCTACAGACCTATAGCCATCTAATCTTCGATAAGGGAGCTAAAACAATAGAATGGAAGACAGACAGCCTCTTCAGTAAATGGTGCTGGCAAAACTGGTTAACTACATGTAGAAAACTAAAGCTAGATCCTTATATATCACCCTGCACCAGAATCAACTCCAAATGGATCAAAGACCTTGAACTCAAAGCAGACACTCTGAAAACATTACAGGATGGAATAGGAGAAACCCTGGGTCTCCTTGGCTCAGGCCGAAATTTTCTGAATAGAAACCCGGAAACACAACAAATCAAAGAAAGGCTGGACAAATGGGATTGTATAAGGCTGCAGAGCTTCTGCAGGGCAAATGACATAGCTAGCAAGATCAATAGAAAGCCCACGGACTGGGAGAAGATCTTTACTAGCCATACAACGGACAAGGGTCTCATATCTAAAATATACTTGGAACTCAAAAAATTAAACCACCCAACAACAAATCCTCAAAGAAACAACTGCCCAATAAGTAAGTGGGCGAAAGACTTAAAGAGAAGCTTCTCTGAAGAAGAAAGAAGGATGGCCAATAGACACATGAAGAAATGTTCAACATCCCTAGCCATAAAAGAAATGCAAATCAAAACAACATTGAGATATCACCTCACTCCAGTTAGAACAGCGAAAATCAAGAACTCTAACAACAACAGATGCTGGAGGGGATGTGGACAGAAAGGAACCTTACTTCATTGTTGGTGGGAATGTAAACTTGTTCAACCACTTTGGAAAGCAGTATGGAGGTTCCTCAAAAGACTCCACATAGAGCTCCCCAACGACCCAGCAATCCCACTTTTGGGCATTTACCCAAATGATCACAAACAAGGCCACACTAAAGCTACCAGCACAACTATGTTTATTGCAGCATTATTTACCATAGCTAAGACATGGAACCAACCCAGATGCCCCTCAGTAGATGAATGGATCAAGAAGATGTGGTATATATACACAATGGAATTCTATGCCTCCATCAGAAAGAATGACATTTCCCCATTTGTTAGGAAATGGAAAGGCTTGGAAAAAATTATATTAAGTGAAGTAAGCCAGGCCCAAAGAAACATAGGTCCCATGGTTTCCCTTATTTGCAATATCTAGTATAGGTATGAGTCAAGCGGAAAAAGTCAGATAATGTGATGTTAGGAAAACAAAACCTCAAATATGTATTTTAATGTTTTTGTTTCTTTCATGCATGTGTTTCTAATGCATTTATAAGATTATTTCTTTGTTGCTTTGTATGTCCCTCCCCCACAGTGTAACCCCCGCTTTCACTATATTTGATGTCAGTATAACATGTGGAGGAGACGGGGACAAACAAGTCGTTTAAGGATTCAGGTGGACCTGTTGCAACAATGAGAAATACAAAATGTCATGTCAAAACCAGCTTTACAATGTCGGTGGGGGGGGGGGAGGGGGGTATGATTGGGTGAGAGGGTGGGGGGAGGCTGGGAAGGGAGGTGAAGGGTAAACAAAGGAGGAGGATGCAATGCTTGGTAAGAAATGTATGCATTATCCTGCCCATGTAATTGTAACCCCTCTGTACAGTATGTTCTCAAATAAAATAAAATAAAATTAAAAAAAAAAAAAAAAAAAAAAAAAAAAAAAAGAAAACAACACTTCCATTCAGGAGGTATGGACATTGGCCTCAGGTTAAATGGAGGGGGATGGGGATAAAAATATGCGTACTTAAAAACAGTCCCAAGTTAAAGGTAATAGTTTGGTTGATGATTAGCTCAGTCTCTGACTCTGGTGTGTGGTCTGTAGCTTTTGGCTATTCTCTTGAAAATGGTGAGAAGGAGGCATTGCCAGTTTGAGAGGCAGCTTTGTCTTTTGTCACACAGTAAATTCTGTTATTCCTAGAGCCTCAGGTGAATATAGAGTGACTGCAGCTGGGAATGGTTCAGGTTAAAGAGCATATATGCAAAGTGTGTGTGTGTGTGTGTGTGTGTGTGTGTGTGTGTGTGTGCATGAGAGAGAGAAAAACAGAGACAGAGAGACAGAGAGAGACTATCTAGTTTTTAGTTAATTTTATGCTTTCTTTTAAAGTCAACCAGATACCTATCAATTATTTTCTGGGCATTCTGTAATATGCTAACACACCAGTTCTCAACCATGGATTCACATTAAATTCATCTAAAAAGATTTAAAATACAGCAATGCCTGGGCTTTTTCTCAGACCAATTATATCCAACTCTGGTCATGGGACCTGGCATTTGTGCTTTTTAGACAGCTTTGCTAAAGATGCTAATATGCAGTCATGGCTGAGAAGAGCTATTATAAGCAATGTGCTAAGGACTGTGGAGAGATTATAAAGTCTCATTCCTGACCTCTAGTTACTTACTGCCCAGTTAGGGAAATCAGATGTGGATAAATAACAATGTTTATGTTACACAGTGAAATACAACATAACAAATTAGGGTAGATGGGTGGCAGACACTGGTAATCCTCACTGTTCCTGAGGCTGAGTTCTGAGGATTGTGGTTTGAAGCCAGCCAGTAAAGGAACATCCCTGAGACCATTAACTACAATTAACCAACAAAAAGTGAAAGTGTGGCTCAAGTGGTATAGCTCCAGCCTTGAGTGGAAAAAGCCAAGCAGAGCGGAAGGCCATAAATTCAAGCCCCAGTACTAATGTACGTGGGCACATGCATTTGCATGTGTGTGCATGTGCATGCACACACACGTACACACACAAGATAACAGTTCACATCAGATAGTGATGTCTCAAAGAAACATATTCCTGCCAGAAAAGGGGGTTCCCCAGATGAGTGCAAGGGACAAGAAGTTTCAGAAGTGCAGAGTTGAGAGCAGGTGAGAGCATTAAGAAATACTTAAAGAAAGAACTGGAAATTGAGAAGGAATCTAAAAGAGAGCCTGAGAGTAACTGAGCCACTCCAAGCAGAACTGTTCTCAATATGTCCAAGAAAGCAGATTAAACCTACTCTTTTCTGGAACTAGTGGCTATATTGAGAATGCATTACATATTGCCTTCAATAAAAGAAGATAGGGAAGATAAGATGTGGATACACTTGTTTTCTGGACTGTAGTAATTTCCACATGTACATGCATGTTAAAATGTCATGTCAAGCTGGGTGCCAGTGGCTCACAAACTTTAATCCTAGCTACTAAGGAGGCTGAGATCTGAGGATCACAGTTCAAAACCATCCCATGCAGAAAAATCTGTGAGACTCTTATCTCCAATTAACTACCACAAAACTGGAAGTAGCACTTGGCTCAAGTGCCTTGAACTGAAGAGCTCAGGGACAGCGCCCAGGCCCAGAGTTCAAGCCCCACGATCAACCAAAAAAAAAAAAAAAAAGTCATGTCATACATCTTAAACTTGAAAAAGATGAGTCATGAGCTAGCTGAAAATAGTCCAGTGGTCACTGGTGTCTCACACCTGTAATCCTAGTCACTCAGGAAACTGAGATTTGAGGATACTATGAAACTAAGCTAGGCAGACAAGTGTGTGAAACTCTTATCTCCATTTAACCTGAAAAAAGCCAGGAGTGGAGCTATGCTTCAAGTGGTGAGTGCTAGCCTTGAACATAAAATCTAAGTGAGAGCACAGGGCCCTGAGTTCAAGCCTAGCACTGGCAAGGAAAGAAAGAAAGAAAGAAAGAAAGAAAGAAAGAAAGAAAGAAAGAAAGAAAGAAAGAAAGAAAGAAAGAAAGAAAGAAAGAAAGAAAGAAGGAAAGAAGGAAAGAAGGAAAGAAGGAAAGAAGGAAGGAAGGAGGGAAGGAAGGAAGGAGGGAAGGAGGAAAGGAAGGAGGGAAGGAAGGAGGGAAGGAAGAGAGAGAAAAGAGAAAAGAGACAAGCTAAGCTGCTTGTCTTCCATTTTGTAGAAGGAGCTGTTGGTTTCTGAGCAGTTATGTGACAAGATGCAGAAATTTTTTTACTTTTGTTCAAGATACATGAGTTGTAGTGTAGATAGACTGGAGGAAGGGAGGAACATGGGAAAGAGATATTGTGGTACCGCAGGAAGAATAGCTTGGGGGTAAAGAGCTTGGCTGAAGGTAGAAGAGATGATCTGGAAGAAGAGTGTGGACCTAGTGACCAGAAGGATATTGGAATTCCTGGTTTGAGGCAGCTCACCTGGTATATGAGAGAGGGGCTTTGGGACAGTCAGCCTAATTTAATAAGTTAGTAATCAAATGAACATGGACTCTGATAGTGAGTTTCATTGTCCGATTATGAGACTGGCAGGTGAATTGGGGGGCATAAGAATCACATACCCAGGGCCTGGTACTGGTACAGGGTAAGCTCCATTGGTTTGATCATTTATTTATTTATGCCTATACTGGTGCCTGAATTGAACTCGAGGCCTAGGCACCATTCCTTGGCTTTTTCTTTTTTCAAAGCTAGTTCTTGACTTGAGCCACACCTCCATTTTGGGCTTTTTGCTATTTAATTGGAGATGAGTCTCATGGACTTCCTTGCCTGAGTTGGTTTGAGCTGCAATCCTAAGATCTCAGCCTCCTGAGTAGCTAGGGTTACAGGTATGAGTCACCAGCTCCTGGCTAGTATGATTGTTTTTAGTGTTATGAAGCAGAAGATCTTTGGAGGGATGGAGATAAGGCAGTGTTGGGCTGTGGGCTTGCAGGATATTGAGGGTGGCATGTCTGGTGGGCAACAGGAAATATGGGCCTAGTGCTAAAGTTTGGGCCTAAAATGAGGCTGTGTGTGTGTGTGGGGGGGGGTAATTGGACTTAGAGGTGACAGCAGAAACTCTGGGAGGTGGGTAAGATCGCTGAGGGTACAGAGGAAAAGGGATCAAGGATGGCCATGGGTTTTGTATCAGAACACTGCTTATAAAAGACAGAATCCCAACTCTGCCAGCTTAAGTAAAAGAAGAAGGAAGTTTCATGAACTGGAATAAGCAACACCACAGGAGAAGGTGTGTATGGTTTCACCCATGGTTATATGGCAGAGTCCTGGTGCTCAGTTGTTAGCTTGAAAACCATGAGGATTCATCACCCTGCTTTCCTCTGGGATAGCTTCAGTGTCCAGCAATGTGCTATGGCCAGGATGGCACCAAGAGTCATTGTCAGCTTAGGACTCACAACAGAAAGAGTATGTATTTTTCTAATAGGTCAACATAGCCCCCCCAACACACAACAAAGTGTGTAAATTAATGTATATGTGGTGGCACACAGCCATGTGCAGTTGTTTCTGTTGTCTGTGGCTGCTTTTGAGTTATAGCCACTGAAGGTGCCGTTACTATAGAGACCATATGGGCTGCAAAGCCTAAAATATTTACTATCTGGGACTTCATGACAAAAAGGTTGTCAGAATCCTAACAAGCAAGGATGTTCATCGCTCATATTCAGTGTTATATCTCCAGTGGTGGTAGATAGTGGGAATTTAGAAACTAGTCCTAGGATGAAAGATAGAAAGGGAGGTAGGGACTGGTTTGTTATAAAACCAGATGTTGAGTACTAAAGCACATGAACACTCAAAAGAACTGGCTTAGCTAGACATCAGTGACTCATGACTGTTACATAACCCTAGCTACGCAGGAGACTGGTATCTGAAGATTATAGTCCATGCACAGAAATCTCCAAGACTCTTCCTCAAGACTCTTATCTCCAGTAAACCAGCAAAAAACCAGAAGTGGAGCTGTGGCTCAGTGGCAGAGCACCAGCCTTGAGCAAAAATGTGTAGGGACAGTGCCCAAGTTCCCTAGTACTGGCACATACATATGTACACACACACACACATACACACACACACACACACTGGCTTGGGGGACTTGATGCAGGACTGAAGTGGGGAGCAAATTTGAGAAGGAGCTGGGTGACAAGAGCTCAGAGAAGAAGATATATGTCTAGAGGACTTAAGAAAAGTCTTGTGGGTATGGATGTTACAAGGATGCCGGTGAACTTCTCAAAGCCACATCAGGGATGTGCCTGCTGGGGGATGAGCTAGCTGTGCTATGTTTCAAGCTCAGGGGAGCAAGTGGTTGGCAATCAGGTTGAATGGGAAGTGTGCATCCGCTCAGCTCACACAGTCACACTGACAGGCAAGGAAAGGGCCTGCCGTGATGAGAGAAGGCTCAGTTCTTCAGGTGTGTTGATCACTCCGGATCTGGGCTTGGAAGTTAACCTGAGTGCCAGTTTATTCTTCCTGACATCCATCCTTCAAATGATTCAGAAGCATGCCATACAAAACTCAGGATCATACAGCGGGTTTCCATAGTATAATGGTTATCACGTTCGCCTCACACAAAACTCAGGATCATACATGGTTAACAGCACCTACGGTTCCTTTATCCAGAAAATCACAAACCCAACATCCAGAGCTTTGGGCTTTCCCAATGGGTTTAACATCTTCCAAGTCTTGATAATAAGCCCTGGGGGAATTTATGCTCACAGAGAGTGTGTAAGGTTCAATTCTTTTCTTTATGTCTTGAGTTTAACTCAAAGTCCTTCTCTGCTAACTTTAATAGAATATATTAATTGATGCCCAAATTGCCCAGCTCAATTTCAGTTGTATTTGAATCAAGTTAAATATTTGCTGAGCCAATTAAAGGTACCACCAAGAGTTAACAGTTTTATGTCACTTCTTTTTCCAAAGGAAGTATTTACATGGTAACTTTTCCTGTGAAAGTCTGGAGTGAGCTAAGGTGCTTTGGTTTGATTGTCCACAAAACCCCATGTTGAAGTTTTATCCTCATTGTGAGGACTTAGGAGGTGAGACCACCTCTTCTGGGTTATGGTAGGAGAGTTTCCAGTTCCATACTAGCCTGAGTGCCATAGTGAGACTCTTGTCTCAAGAAAAAGGAGGAGAAGAGGGGGAGAAGGAAGAGGAGGAGGAGAAGGAAGGAGAAGGAGAGTAGAAGAAGGAGAAGAAGCAACTGCTGTGAGGTAGGTGGATCTTGATGGTTCTACCTTCATAAATGGACTAATCCATTTGTGGGTTAGAGTGTTCCTGAGCTATCTCACGATAGGTCTGTTCTAAAAGCCAGTTTGGCGCTGTCTCTTGTATGTATCCCTCTTGTCATGCGATTCCCTGCACTATCTCAGTACTCTGAAGAGTCCTCAGCAACAAAATGATCTCACCAGATACAGCCCCACCATCTGTAAGAGGCAACTTAAAAGATGCTTTTGCTGAGCCCTGAGAATTAACTAAAAGCCTTCACTTTGCATCTGTGCCCTCTGATAGGAGCTATTCTCTGCCATTACTTAACAATCACCTTGGGCTCCAGAAAGAATAGTATTCATCGATAAGTAATTTGCAATGAAAGGCAAACTGCCCCTCAAACAGGCAACAGAAAACAGCCAAATTCAGGAAACAACAACCCAGGCAACTTGTTTCTGTTCTTCTCCAGTGATACAGCAATAATAATTTCATCAGCCGTCCTCCAAGGATAAAGACTGAGCTGCTGGCCAACAGGGTGTAACTATGACTTGACTGTCAGTTATACATACCCTTCTTATTCTCAGCCCCTAATTCTCCCTATTTAACCTAAAGCTAATGTCTGTACCCCTGAAGATGGCTGAAACTATACTGAAGTGTTGTCTTCCCAGGGCTGCCATGTAATAAACCTCCTTTCTCTACTCTTCACCATGTCTATTTATTTGGCATGTGGGAACAAGGAGTTGGACAAAGAATCCTAGACTTTAAGCCTAGGTCTAAAAATCCAGTTTCACAACCAGGGATTTCCCAATCTCTGGAACTGTGTGAAACATTTTTCTTTGGGTCCGGTTGTGGGGCCTGAACTCTGGGCCTGGGTACTGTCCCTCAGCTATTCAGCTCAAGGCTAGCACTCTACCACTTGAGCCACAGCTCCACTTCCAGCTTTTTAAATTTTTTTTTCTGCTTATGTGGTGCTGAGGAATTGAACCCAGGGCCTCATGCATGCAAGGCAAGCGCTCTACCACTGAGCCACCTTCCCAGCCCAACATTTTTCTTTTCTTTATAAATTATTTCATCTTAGATTGTTTTGTTACAACAGAGAATGAACTAAGAAAGAGGTTAGCGAGGAAAGCACCCAGCACATCTCAGTACTCACAGGTGTACACAAGGTTTCCCTCCCTCCTCATCCTGTGAGGAGCCTGCTGCTTCTGGTCACCCCTTCGCTGTAGAGCTTGAACTCAGGGCCTAGGCACTGTCCCTGAGCTTTTCTACCGCTTTGGAGCCACAGTTCCACAGTTTTCTGGTGGTTAACTGAAGATAAGAGCTGCACAAACTTTCCTACTCTGGCTGGCTTTGAACTGCTATCCTCAAAACTTAGCCTCTATTGTAGCTAAGATTGCAGGCACGAGACACCAGAGCTGGGCTCTGGCCACCTTTTAATTATGAGAGGGACACTGTGAAGGACTTGCCTATTTGGGCCCATTTTAGGGAATGCAAGTTTGACATCAATTCATTACCTGGGTTTATGTGTCTGGAAACTCTTAGAATGCAGTTTTTAGCAAGTGTTTTCTTAAGACAAGTTGCTTCAGCTGTCAGCTAGAGGAGGCATTAGAGGTTTTGTTAAGACATATCTGAGGAGGACAGAAGCTTGCTGCTGCTTAACAAAGGTCGATCTTCAGGATGTTGTCTAATTGGAGCACTTTGGCTGGTGGCAGCTGTGTGTAAGTATGTGCAGACAGAAGCAAAGATATGAGCTCCCGGGTGAGGCTTGTCATCCAACTTTCACTCTCCAACTGCTGATTCTTCTAGATATTGCCTATAATCCTAGCTCTCAGGAAGCTAAGATCTGAGGCTCTTGGTTCAAAGCCAGTCCAGGCAAGAAAGTCCATGAGACTCTTTTCTTTTTCTTTTTATGGAATGTGAAGAGTTCAAATTTCTTTTTTTAAATAAGATTTTTATTTTGAAAATGCTGTACAGAGGGGTTACAATCACATGAGCAAGGGAATGAGTACATTTCTAATCAAGCATTGTCCATGTGACTCTTATCTCCAATTAACTACCAAAAACAAAAAGCCAGAAGTGGAGCTGTGGTGCAAGTGATAGAGTATTAGCCTTGAGCAAAAAAGCTCAGGGACAGTGTCCAGGCCCTGAGTTCAAGACCTAGGACCAGCACAAAAATAAATAGTAAATAAATAAATAAATAAGCTGCATCAGAGCTGTTTCCTGGGCACAGTGGACCCTAAGAGCCCCTCCCTCCCCTAATTAATCTGCACCCTCACCTGAGGACCCAGATGTCTCCCTAACATCCACATCTTACAGTATTAGCTTCAGTACACTTTTGGGTGTTGAAAAATCAAAGGGCTAAGCTCATATTCTATGAAAGAAAATTTAGGTCAATGAAGTGGGTAGAGGATGTTTTAGGCTCCTACACATTCAGACAAACTGTGAGGCCCTTCCTTCTTCTTGATGTTCAGCTTGCTGCCACTAGGGGCTGCTGTGGCCAGGGACTTCCAAGAGCAGAGATGTTTACCAAGAGGGAACAAGAAAAAGAGACAAAGCGATGATTATTTTAGTTCATGACTAATTTCATGATTTCAGAGGGTTTGGGTAATGTGCTTGGCCCCTGCCCTCATTTTTGCAAGAATGAGACTTGTTTCTCATACAATAGCCCTGCCAGAATGGTTCCATCAGAAAGCTCCCTCTGTCTGACCTGCAGCCTTGATGTTGACAGGTACAGGCTGCCATGGCTGATAAAAGCCAGCACCAAGCTTCTTCTCTGAGGCAAGACTTAGGAAAAGAGCTTCCTTCTGGGCAGCTCTTCCCAGAATGAGAACTGCATTCTCAATTACAATTTTCAGGTAACAAAGGTAGAGAGTACAAAATACAGTGGAGAAGCAAGATGTGATTTGATCAGTGCATTCCCCAGACTCTGTAATTCTCTATCAGGCTAGAAGTTAAACAAGGAATGATTATTGCTATAATTTCACCTTACTCAGCGTTGATGGAGCACCTACCATGTGCAGAATATCTTGCTCAATTGCAATAGTACCTAAGCTATTTGGAAGAGCTAGGTTAGAAATGTGGGTGAAGGACTAGCAACATTGAGAAGCTTTTCAAAGCAGGGCTCACAGGAGCTAGGAAAGTATGAGAAGCTTGCAAATTGGAGCTATTTAATTTACCAGGAAATAGAAATGGTGAATGAAAGGGCAGGGTGCAATGTTTTCTTTATTTCCTGTGGCTCAAAAAACATGAAAGCTGGAAAAAAATGAATCCCTGCTGAAGTATGATTTCCTCCATGTTGCTAAAAGGTCAGAGTGGCATTGTTATTCTTTATTATTTTTGTCATTCTTATCTTGTACTTTTTTTTGGCTGATGTGAGCAATTGACCACAAAGAACACGCATCATTGCTTATCAATTTAGCCCTTTTCAATTGAGCAAAGCAAAGCAAAGCAAAACAAAAAATCCCATTCTTCACTGATCGAAAATAGACCAGAAATCAGCAGCATTTAACAACAGGGTCTTCATACCATAGTATTTTAGCCCGACTTTGGCACTTTGGGTACAAGGAAAGGAGAGCTGTGCAAGGGCAGAATCCAGGCAGGACTGAGAGCAGGCAATGCTGGGTGTAGGGCAGAATCCAGGCAGGACTGAGAGCAGACAATGCTGTGCAAGGGCAAAATCCAGCAGGACTCAGAGCAGACAATGCTGGGGTGGGGGAGAATCCAGCAGGACTGAGAGCAGACAATGCTGGGTGTAGGGGAGAATCCAGCAGGACTGAGATCAGACAATGCTGTGCAAGGCAGAATCCAGGCAGGACTGAGAGCAGGCAATGCTGTGCAAGGGCAGAATCCAGGCAGGACTGAGAGCAGGCAATGCTGTGCAAGGGCAGAATCCAGGCAGGACTGAGAGCAGGCAATGCTGGGGTGGGGGAGAGTCCAGCAGGACTGAGAGCAGACAATGCTGGGTGTAGGGGAGAATCGAGGCAGGACTGAGAGCAGACAATGCTGTGCAAGGGCAGAATCCAGGCAGGACTGAGAGCAGACAATGCTGGGGTGTAGGGGAGAATCCAGCAGGACTGAGAGCAGGCAATGCTGGGGTGGGGGAGAATCCAGGCAGGACTGAGAGCAGACAATGCTGTGCAAGGGCAGAATCCAGGCAGGACTGAGAGCAGACAATGCTGTGCAAGGGCAGAATCCAGGCAGGACTGAGAGCAGACAATGCTGTGCAAGGGCAGAATCCAGGCAGGACTGAGAGCAGACAATGCTGGGGTGGGGGAGAATCCAGGCAGGACTGAGAGCAGACAATGCTGGGGTGGGGGAGAATCCAGGCAGGACTGAGAGCAGGCAATGCTGGGGTGGGGGAGAATCCAGCAGGACTGAGAGCAGGCAATGCTGGGTGTAGGGGAGAATCCAGCAGGACTGAGAGCAGACAATGCTGTGCAAGGGCAGAATCCAGGCAGGACTGAGAGCAGGCAATGCTGGGTGTAGGGGAGAATCTAGGCAGGACTGAGAGCAGACAATGCTGGGGTAGGGGGAGAATCCAGCAGGACTGAGAGCAGGCAATGCTGTGCAAGGGCAGAATCCAGGCAGGACTGAGAGCAGGCAATGCTGGGTGTAGGGGATATACCTTGAGTAGTTCCCTAGATCTCTCTCTACTGGGTAGGCTTTGGTATCTGTCTTGGCTTCTCAGGATTCTTGGACAGAATCAAAGTCAGGACCTGTGTGGAGGGAGGATGGGAGCAAGCAAGTTTCCTGATGCTCCTGCATACCAGGAAACTTCATTTACTCTTTCCTCTCTATTGCTTTCTAATAAGCACCAGGGAAAATGTATGGCATAAGCCCTGTTTGTCATCTGCACATAGTAGGTACTTGACAATTTTGATGCTTCCTCCCCTTCTCCCTTCCCTGTCATTTTGCAGCCCGTGTTCAGAGCTGTTAGTTCAGAAGTCCCTAGTGAAGAAAGGCAGGCCTGACCCCATGGTCAGGAAAGGATTGTATGCTCAGCTCATGAGGCCACAGGCTGCAAGACTGGCCCTTGAGCTCTCCAGGGGAAAATAAGGCCGGGGTGAATGTGAACATCTGAATGGAAAGCTGATTAGAGACGCTGTGGGCATACGAAAGCCCTCATGTTTCTGAGAGTAGCAGCAAAGTGCTTTCACTGTCTTATGGGTTCTGTGAGTTTTGTATTTTCTGTTGTAAAGTATTTGACAGGTTGAAAATGCATCAAACTGAGCAGATTTGTAGTGAAATGCAGTCCACATATGCTGAGTATTTTAGCAGACTCATAGCCACCAGGAATGCTTTTCTGTTAGTGTGAAAATACAAAGACACATACCTCCTCTTCCTTTCATCACGGTTCCCAGAACAGAGATATCTGGGTTTATATAAACATAAAGATGAATTTGTATGTCTGGAAATCACACCTTGCCAGATTTCTCATTTTTGTCTTTTTGGGGAAGGCTCAGCACTCAAGACTCTTAGAGGGAAATGATCTAAGGTGGCTGCTGACACTGAAGTCTTTCAGTATTTTCATGTATGTCTATCATGTCCCAAGGGTGATCCAGGAATGCAGCTAGAATCTCAGCTCCACCCCAGACCCGAGGGTGGGGTTTGAGTATGTTCCTTCCAAAGCAGGTGTTGGAAATTGAATCCCTATTGCAACAGCATTGGGGAGTGAGGTGGTTTTTTTAGGGAAGATGATAGATTAATACTGATTATAAAAGAGCTAGAGGTCACATGCATATATACAGACATTTTAACAAAAGTATGGTATATGTAGGGGAAGATCCCAATGGTGTAACTCATTTGAGTTTAGAGTTTAACGAAATGAATACCAGGAAGCTGGAGCATGTGTTCTCATGGAGTGGGGGGTAAAGGCAAGATCAAAGGGGGCAGGGGTAGATGGAGAGAGGAAAGGTTGGTGAAGGTAGTCCTAATATTTAGTGTACGTTTGTGAAAATGGAGTAAATTGAGGGGATGGGTAGATTGGGAAAGATGGAAAAGAATGACCATGATCGAGATGTATTGTACTCACATACTGACATGTCAAATTGAAACCCTTTTGTACAACTACTTAAATTTAAAAAATGAATGATAAAAAATGAAAAAGGCTGTAGCTTTCTCTTTCTTGCACATAAGATGCCATCTCCCATGTTATATCACAAGAAGAAGGCCCTCACCAGATGTGGCTTCTCATCCTCTAGAAATAAACTTTTCTTTTATAAATTGTCCAGCCTGTGGTATTTTGTTACAGTAACATGAATTGAATACAATCAATCAGAACCTGCCTCCTAACCAGGCTACCATGTAATTTTGAAGCATGGAAATAAGGGAAGCTAGCTTCTCTCAAGTCCTGACAGACACCTTCCTAGCTCTTGAGAGCTTTCCTGCATGTTAGATATTACTCACTCTTCTGAAGTAGCATGTAAGTCAGCCCTCACTTCCTTACCAAAACCAACAAATGTTTAGGCAGTGCCCACTTTGAGCTAAGCCCTGGAGGTGAGGAGGGTCCTGTGTGAAGACAGCAGCCCTGTGTCCCATTGCTGCCCCTCCTCCGGGTATCCAACAAACCTGGCTAGTCCTTGACATGATATGGTTTCTTCTTTAGTTCACACAAATTGCGAAACTAATTCTTGCACTATTATCTCACTTGGAAAATACTTCTTGAATCTCTTAAAATCTGGCACTTAAGCAAGTCTGTATATTTCTTTCTTTCCTTTTCCCTTCCTTTCTTTCTCTATTTCCTTTTTTTTCCTTCTTTCCCTTTCTTTCTTTCTTCTTTCTTTTCTTTCTTTCTTTCTTTCTTCTTTCTTTCTTTCTTTCTTTCTTTCTTTCTTTCTTTCTTTCTTTCTTTCTCTCTCTTCTTCTCTTTGTCTTTCTTTCTTTCTTTCTTTTTCTCTCTCTCTTCCTTTCTTTTTCTGTCAGTTGGGGGCTTGAACTCAGTGCCTGGGTGCTGTCTCTGAACTCTTTTTGCTTAAAGCTAGTGCTCTACCACTTTGAGCCACAGTGCCATTTCTGGTTTTCTGGTGGTTAATTAGAGATAAGAATCTTACAGACTTTCCTTTCTTGGCTGGCTTTGAACTACAATCCTCAGATCTCAGCCTCCTGAATAGGTAGGATCACAGGCATGATCCACCAGCACCCAGCAAGTCCATATATTTCTAAAGTAACCAGAATAATGAATAGGTGTGTCTTATTTCTGTGATTAGGTTGGATTGTCTAGGAGGTTCTAGGGTAACTCCTTCCCTATGACTAACCAGATCTGCAGATTTACTTTACTTCCCTGGGCATCTTCAGCATGAAATGAAGAAGACAGAACTAAGATCCCTTTTATTTTGTAATTTCTTCCTGATGTGTTCACTGCTCTCTGGCTATATGCACCCCTCTAGCCTTCCTTTCCACCATATCTACCAAGCTTTCAGTGTCAAGTGCATTCTGGCACTGACCAGAGCAAATACGGCTTTAGCTTTGCCTCTGCCTTTGCTGTGGCCTCATCCATTGTGTTTTTCTCCACTCTGTTTGCAAGCAGCCTTCTAGAGGAGGGAATGGAGAAGGTAAAAGCTTTTTGTTTTCTGTCACAGTTTCTTTTTGATTTGACACTATCTTCCACAACTGTTCTCCTTTTCTTGTGTAACAAGAGGAGGAAAAAGAGAGAAGCAGAAACTTCACAGCCTCCTGGGACAGCCATGGTTTGCCTCCCAAGGGAGTGGCTGAAGGCGCAGCAGGACAGAGCAGAGCCAGGAGGAAGTGGGCCGGGTGTGATTTACAGAGGCCCAGTGCCAGCCTGCTCCAGTGAGTGCTGGCTTGGGAAGCAAGCTCTGCCAGAAGACAGAAAAGGTGAATATTTGGGCAGGCTCAGGTGTGGATGATCTGGCCCTAGGCAGAGTCTGAAGGTGAAGGCTTCCACCTCCATGGCCTCTCTTCTGTCACAGGGGATGTCTTGCAGGAGGGAATGACCCCTTAGACAGCCTTTGTGGTAGAGAATTTCTCTAGAATGTTCTCATACAAAGCCTACGTCTTCTCCTTTGGGTAATCTAGCATAATGCAGCCGTTAGGTCTAAGCTTTTCCTTAAGACAGAAACTTCTCTGTTTGGCACTTCCTACGCTGTTCCTGCTACCTTAACAAAATTCTAAATAAGAGAAATGTATTTCTTACAGTTCTGGAGGCTGGAGTCCAAGATCAAGGCACTGGCCAATCAGGAGTCTGGTCAGGGCTGCTTTCTGCTTCCAAAATGGTGCCTGTAGCTGTGCCCTTCAGAGGGGATGAAGGCTGTGTCCTATCATGATAAGAGAGATGGAAGGGTCAACTAGCTCTCTGAAATCTCTTGTCTAAGAATATTAATTCTATTCAAAAGAATGGAGCCTAAAGTTCCTCTCTCTCTCTGGGCTTTAACTCAGGACTTGGGAACTGTCCCTGAGTTTCTTTTGCTCAAGGCTAATACTCTACCACTTGAGCCACAGTGCCACTTCTGCCTTTTTCTGTTTATGTGGTATTGAGGAATCGAACTCAGGGCTTCATGCCTGGTAGGCAAGCACTCCACCACTCAGCCACATTCCCATCTCTTAACACTATCACCTTGTAGTTTAACTTCCAATCTGAGTTTCTTTGGGATATACATATTCAAACCATAGCAGCTATTAGTTTACCCTCCTGGAGGCCCAGGAGTTTTTCACTATGATCTGGCAATGGCTGTCATATACTTGCCAAATTCAAAGTTGGCTCACCTTTAGCTACAGGACCCAAGGAGGATGTCTACTCTTTCTCTAATTTTTTGGCTCTGTGTGTGTGTGTGTGTGTGTGTGTGTGTGTTGCTACGGGGCTTGAACTCAGGGTCTGGGTGCTGTTCCTGACCTTTTTTGCTCAAGGCTAGCACTCTACCACTTGAGCCACAGCTCCACATTCACCCTTTTGGTAGTTTGATTAGAGATAAAAGTCTCACAAACTTTCCTGCCCAGGTTGGTTTTGTACCATGATCCTCAGATCTCAGCCTTCTGAGTAGCTAGGATTATAGGCATGAACCACTGGTACCTGGTTCCTTGGCTGTCTCTTTAGGGCCCAGTAACTAAGTATGAGGTTAAAGCTGTCAAAGATTACAAATCTTGCCAACCCTTTTGCAACCTTAGGGTTCTAGATACATGTGAGAGAAAGTAACTCTGGCTTTTTTTTTTTTTAATACAAATAGAGATTTATGAGATTAGTACAAAAGGTAGAACCGTTCTGTCTCTTGTGGACACCACAGCCACTGCTACCTCTACCACTGCTATGATGAACAGCCTCTACTCTTTGACACCTTTAACTGATGCAGCTTGTCAAGATGCAAGATGAATATGGTGACTCACAGTTGTAATCCTAGCACTTGGGAGGCTCCATATAACACCCTGCCCCCTAAAAGGATAAAGATTCAAAGTGTAGGGACAGAGTAACCCTTCTTCAGGAATGTGGGATGGGTCTGAACTCTCTTTGTCTTTATAATAAGAAGTAGTCATCTGAAACTACCTTGTATTCAGACTCCTCCAGTGAAGAGAAGCAGGAGATAATTTCTCAGGAGAAGAAGGGCAAGCTGTTAGGAAAGGGATGGATGCCAAGTGGGCAAAGGCAATGGATATTCAATGCATAGTTAGCCACAGACTCCATCTTGCAAAAGGCAACCAGAAAAAAAAAAACTAAGCATAAGTTGTCTCCACTTCCCTAACCTTATGGCCTTTGCCTTTTTCTGCATTATCTTTGGAATAGACCAGAAACACATCACATGGAAACAGTGCTTGGATTATCATGTTTTACTAGCCTGCCACCCCCCGTGTCATGGTGGTGTCCTCTTCCATGCACTGGGGCCAGTGCTATCATCCCTGAAGAGTAGCTCTGAGGACTCGTGGGGAGAGCAAGCGCCAGCATTCTTGAAGAGCCAAGTACACCCTGCAACTGACGGATTTTGAATTTGCTCTGAATGGACCAGCTGTGCCCCATCACCAGCTTCTCCTCCCCTCCCTACAGCCCCTTTTCATTTGCTCTTGCTCTGATTTGTTTAGTTTTACCCTGCTTTATTCCTTAGATGGTTTGGTTTTTCAGGTGGCAGATTTCCTCCTTAGTTTCCCAGCAGGCTGGCCTTTGTTCACATCTTGGCCTCTAAAATTTCATTGAAACTTTTGTCCTCCTTCAGGTACAACAGATCCAAGAGCTGGGTCAAGTATGGGGTCAGCCTTTTGCTGGGCAGCCTTTCCTCATCAACCACCAAGGGTCAGGGGGCTCGCAAAGGACCTTGCTCCCTTCCTTACTCCCTCCTTTCTTTCCTTTATCTCCTCCTCTCCCTCCTTCTGTCCTCCTCTCCTCCCTATTCCTCCCCCACCTGCTCCATGTTGTCAGCATCCCAGGCTGGTACAAAACTATCAGCATGTTAATCTATGCTCTTAGCATCTGCATGAAAACCAACTTCCTAACCTTTCATATTCTAACAAGATGTCAGGCAGCTGTGGCCTTAGCAAAAAATGACTCTCAGTAAGAAAGCATCCTGGGCAAACAACATCCCTGAAGAGAAAACCCAACAACATACCTTCAAAAGGAAAGTCAAAATAGCTACTGATAATGGAGAAACCACAAAAATGACAGGTTCTGGAGTTACTTAAATAAAAGCCAGTATTCAAAGAATTGGAAATTGTAATCCCAATTCATTTAATTGTAAATACATTTTATTCTTTTTTCTTTCTTTGCTCCCTCCCTCCCTTCCTTCTTCCTTGCTTCCTTCCTCCTTCCCTCCCTCCCTCCCTCTCTCCCTCCCTCCCTCTCTCCCTTTCTCCCTCCCTCCCC